>NC_133530.1:13422524-14704125 GCF_048544455.1 Silene latifolia | reverse complement strand
CTTTATGTATAGGTTATGTTGTTTTTAGACTAGTTTTGAAATTTGTAATAAAGACTTGTAATTTATGCAATTAAGCCTTGTAATTTATGCGATCGAGACTTGTAATTTATGCGATGAGGACTTGTAATTTATGCGATCGAAGACATTACCTTTTTTAGTGGGCTGCAAAATGCAAAATGGACTGAAATTACCTTTAGTTTTAATCTGCCAATAGCCCAATACCACCAGCCTCAGTGGAATTTTTACTGTATATTTAAATCCGGATCGAATTCGGTTTTCGAAATCTGGATCTCCGAATTTTCGAATTCCTGATTTTCGGATAATATTAACTACTCACGTTATTTTTATGGTTATATCCATTCCCGTTAATTTTATCAAACTCATATTTAAATAAATAATTTTTTTCTTAAATCGAATTGTTAGCTAATTTTTCTTACTTTCTCCGTTGTTCCTACTATTACTTTCATTACATTTGTTGTGGCTATTTTTACTTTCACTACTCCTGCCATTATTATCTTCCTTTTCACTACACCCGCATTTAATAATGTTAATTCACAACACCCGTTATTGTTACTATTACTTTCCGCTGTTATTATTGTTACTTTTATTACTCATCATATATGAGTGATTATATATTATCATATTTGCTATATCCAATTATATATTATCATTAATAAACAACTTTTTTGATAAAATTTATCCCCTTAAGAAACTTGATTTGTGATTTTTGTTGTTTTTTTTGAGAAAAACACCACAAGGGTATTACTATAATAAAGATAGATAAAAAAACTACAGCATTGTTAACGGTCGGTGGTAAAGCGTCCAGTCACGGTCGGTGGTAAAGCGTCCAGTCAAACCGTCTTTATCAACAATTCTAGGAGAAATATGAGCTAAAGAATGAGCCACACAATTATTAATTCTACTCGTTTGCGACCAAACAACCGAATTAAAAGAACTACATAAAGCAAGAATATCATCAATAACTAAAGAGAAATCGCTTCTTCCATGTCGCTTGCACTCCAACGCCTCAATAACCTGCAAACAATCACTTTCCAGCGCCACATCTCGAATGCCCTGTCCTACAGCTTCTTGAAGACCGTCTAAAACTGCCACAGCCTCCGCAATATGAGGATCCCAGCTCTGCTCTCGAACCAAAGACATACCCCAGACTACTTCTCCACGTCGATCCCTACACACGCGCCCCCGTATACTAACTCCTTCGCCATCTTTCACCCCCGCATCGACTTTCACCTTCACAAAACCATCCGGCGCAGGCTTCCACTCTTCATTTCCCCCCTCCCCTTCCCGCCTTCCACTCCCCACCCGTAAACACGCATCAGCAAAATTTTGAAATCATTAGTTCTTTTTTTTTTTTTTTGTTATTGTAAAATTAGAATTTATTAGGGGGAAATCCTTGAATGGCAATTAATTAATCTAAGGATCTAATCGAGCATCAGCTTCAACATCTCAAATCATCGATTTTATTGGATCATGTACTTACTAGTAATTAAGCTCGAATGTATGATAATTTAAATAGACAAAAGAAAAAGTTCAATATCATAATTATTATTCCATTTAATTATTTATTTAAGCTTCATAATAGGTAGTAGGATAAGCAACCAGTGTACATGCACCGCAAGCTAACATGAAAGCTTCGATCACACAGTATATTATGACCTTTTATTATTATAATAATATATGTTATTATATGGATAATTTATATGTCCATGGCTTCATGGGACAAGTTTGAAGTTCCCAATAAGAGTAGCAAATTTTGGGTCGACGTCATGGATCTTGCCATCAACATAGGTCTTGGTAGGTTGGTCTGTGAAAGTGGCAGAAGGTAAGGCATTGTCCAAGTCATCAATGGCTTGTTCAATTTGATCTAACTCCAGGCGGTCAAGGAATTTTTTTAGGCCACATATAATATATACCTACATTAAAACCAAGAACAAAATGAGTGATTATTGTATCATCACCCAGTAAGTAGACTATATAACCAGTTGTATAGAAAAAAAAATCTAAGCTTTATAATGAATTATTCGAGCTTACACTTATACATTACGAGCTGTATTTGAAAGAATCTGAACTCCATTATAAAAATATTGGTTTTAAAAAATTATAATGAAACTTAAGAATAGTATATATAAACTCAATTAGATTTTAAGTTTGACATCAAAATATTTAAATATAAATCAAAAGTTATAAGAGCTCGAAAACAATACACGTAAACAGAGTTAGATTTGTTATAGTTGTACAATATTCTTATACAACAAGTTGTATAGTAGTATTTGTAATCATCACCCACTATAAACACTAAAAAAATGCACTCTTTGCTAGAAAATTTTGAGACGAAATCACAAATCCATGAAGGTTTGGCAATCGACCGTGTCACGGAACTTGTGACGAAGTGGTTGGACGGGTTTAGCTTGCGATGATATTTTTTTTTTGCGGCTAAATTAAATTTGTTTTTTTTATCAACTTTCGTAGCAAAATAATTGTTTTTACATTCTTACTTTGGAAGAATTTCACTCGTTTCTTGTGCTTTATTAGTGAACTTTTTCTTTGTTGTTTGAATTTTTGAATTGGACTTATAATATGGGAATCTGTGAAAGCGGGTTGGGCCAAAAAAATGGAGTTGACAAGAAAAAGTGGAAATTGAAAAATAAAAGAAAAGAAGTTTTTTTCAAGATATTCGCAGCAAAAAAATACGCTTTTTTTTTGGACGGAACGAACACATTATAATATTAAAAAAACAAGTTCAATTATATTACGGGGTGGGTCGGGAATTCGGGATTAAGGACCGTACAAGCCGAGAAAAAATATAAAGTGATTATGTCTATTAGAAAAGATGGGGCATAATTCCAAATAAAAAAGTACGCTTTGCGACGACCTATTCTATAGTAAAATAAAGTCATTTGTGACAAGGTTATGTGAAAATTGATGTCGTTGCAAATGGCCGTTTGCGACCAATTTACCCTTTTATGTGATGGAATAGTAAAAAAGTCATTTGCAAGAAAATCCTCGAGAAAACAAAACTTGTTGCATTTGAAAACGTGATTTATGAGTGGAAAGGCCACTCACCACCAAAAATGCCGCGTTTATGCAAAAAGTTCCAAATTATTTTCCCATTTATGAAGGGAAACGGGTTTCACAAGCAAAAAGACCGGTTTCTTTAAAAAAGTTCGAATAAAAAGAAGGTTTATTAGGGAAAATCGCTTTATGTTGAAAATCACCGGGCTGACTGATTGGTTTCACAAGCAAAAAGACCAGTAGGTGTAGCTAACATCACTTTTTTTTGTAGTGAAAAAAGTGCGTGAAAAAAACCAAACTGCTAAACGTCGTCGACATTTTTTAATGACTTTTCTAATCTATCCCTCACTCTAAACCTTCCATATTTTAACATCTTTTTTCAAATACGACATTTCCGTCACCACCGCTTTAATTCCGCCACCAAATTCAAGGAATCACGACGACAAGTGATCTAAACTAGTTTAATTTTTTAAAAATCTTCTATATATAAAAGCTGAGTTTTTTAAACCCTTCTGATTGGCTCCTTAAAACTAAGAAGCCAAAAGATATTTTTTTACCCCCTATCCCACCACTAAAAAACTTCATCAATTTCTCATTTTATTTTAGAAAGTTTACAATATCAATCTCTTTTTATATGACCTTAAAATTTACATTATGTATATTTTATATATAACCAATTTTATATTCTCGAAAGCTTACAATACTCATTTGTGATTAATAATAATTAATTTTAATATAGTTAATTTCATATGAACCCATAATATTAATATAGATTTTAATAATAATCTGTTTATTTTTATTTATAGTTTTATAATTAACTAAATTTAAATAGTAAACCCATGCAATTTTCGATTAATAATTATCGATTACCGCGGCAAAAATTAATCTAAGTCGGAAAATGAATTTATTTTTTTAAAAAAAAAAATTCCAGACGGAAAATATTTTTTCGTCCAGACGAAAAATATTTTCGTCCGATTTTTTTTTTTTTAAAATAAAAAATTTGGACGAAAATATTTTTAAAACCGTTACTAACTTGATCGTTGTTACCGTATGTTTAAAACCGTTTTAATCGAAAAGTTCGTAAATTAAATTACGATTTTTTTCAGAAAAACCGGCTTTTTTTGTTTTAGAAAGATTCGGGAGAAAGACAAGGGGAAGTTAATGGGGGGCAAAATTGAAAAGATGTGTTAGTTGTCGACGATAATTAGTAAAAGTGTCGACGATATTTAACACGACCGAAAAAAAAATGTTCATACTTACCCTGTCATGAAGTGGTTGGCTGTCAGCGGGTGCATGCCATGCTAAAATCCACGAACAGTCCATGCCTACCGCATTTCTCCCCTTATACACTACAACGCCTTTGGAACCAAAATTGTTTCCATTCAAGTGGGTAAGTTTGACATTGGCATTGGGAGAGATTGTTACCGGGAATGAGTTAGCAGGAGTGCCTGACCAACTATGATATGTAACTAAACTCATCTCGAAATGGGTCTGGTTATGGATGGTGGCTTGGACTCCTTCTTGTGCACGTTTAACTCTCTTGTCACAAACCGTGCCATTCTGCTTTTGCATCGTTGCCATACCTAACTTTAATGGTAAAATCATACATCACATCTTAATAAGTTCGAATAATCTTTCTTTCAACTTTCGGAAGAATAAAAAGTCAAACGGCATTTTGTTAATACTCCCTACGTCTCTAAATACCTTCTAAATTATAGAAAATTGTACGATTTAAGACATAATTAGATGTCAAAAATAAAAATAGCCCTTTCAAGATAATAACAAATATATAATAGGATGAGTAAGTTATATTTATGTACTAATACTTAATGAATAGGAAAAAGAATTAATTGAACCCTACGAAATACTCTAGTAAATACATGATAAAGTAGAAGGTATATATGAAATAATCAAGAAAATTGGAGAAGGGTATATAACATGAACAATTGAAGTTTGATTTTAGTACCATGTAAACAAACGATTTCTTACCTTGAAAATTGAGAAGATATGTATAATGATTTAAACGCTAGCTCTGCCTGGCTTGCATTAACGATAAGCCACCGTAGTCGTTTATATAATGTCATGGTTCTTATCGACGTGTGATAACGCAAGTTGAAAAGTATACTCATATTCCAATTTACACTAGGGTACGAATATTCTTTCTCTCTCCTTTAAAACAAGAATCTTTTATTCCTTTCTTTTAAAATATGAAAAACTTTGTGGAGGAATTTGTCACCTTTGATTTATGCTTCACCAACTAGTTGAAAAGTAATGTGAAAGTCTTCAGTGACAATGTTAATCCATATATAATAAAAATGATTTTCCAAATTATATCATGTGTTAGGATGAATCCCCTATTTACTAAAAAAATAAACGAAACTCCAATTTTTTCTGCCTAAAACATATTTCCTATAATAGTGCTTAATATTTTTAACATATACTATATGTATGGACATGACAGGTTATAAACGGACATAATCTTTTGTATTTAAATATTTATAACATTGAATATTTCACATTATGTACAAATTTATCTCTGATCTTTTTATGATAAAGAAATTCTTTTTAAAAAAAAATTATGATACAAATTCATTGATTTTTATGATAAAAAGTTGTGGCTAAAAAATATATTATTAGTAAATATTTATTAAAAATTCATCGAACTTTTATGATAAAAAGTTGCGGCTAAAAAATATATTATTAATAAATATTCGTAAATTAACAATATTAATTTCTCTGTAAAAAAAATAAAAAAAAAGCTTTCAAAAAATATTCATTTCATTACTTCTTACAATCTAAATTTTTATTTCTCAAATCAAAATACAATGAGAAAAAACATGAAAAATAAATGAATGGTCAGTTTAAATTCCATAAATAATACTCTCAAAAGTAAAACTCTATAAATACCGTACATACATTGCACGGGATCTATATTAGTTATTTAATAATCTGGTTTGTTCTTCATAATAGATCAAATTAAAGAACGGTTGCAGTATTTTTTTTTTCCCATTGAATAGGATTTTTTTTCCCAACGAATCTTTCCTAGTAAGGTTTTAGCTAGGTAGTACAATTATAATAAGCGCATTAATACGTTATAGCAATGATCATTATTATGATTGCTGGGATATGACAATTGTCTATATAATATTACATCATCTATTGCGAAGAAATAAATTATTTTCCATCATAATTGCGGAATCATTATTTGAAATAAAGATTGAAAGTCATCTTATCTAGAAGTTTATAACAAATTCTACCACCACTTAGTAACAAGGCCTCATCTTTTTGGGATTAATTAAGGACAAATAATGGGCCCAAAGAAAGCATCCCATAATATTGGGCTCGTGTTACGACGGTGGTGGGTCGAGTCGTTAGAAAATACTCCCTCCTATTCTACATAACCCTCCCTATTCATGGGGGGCACTAGAATTAAGGAGAGGAATTAAAATAAGGTAAAGTATTGTAGTGGGGTTTGGTAATTGGAGAGAGGGAAGGTATTGTGGGTATTATTGTGGGTGAGATGATTAAAATAAGTATTGTTGTGGGGTAAGTTGATTAAAATAAGTATTGTTGTGGGGTGAGGTGGGGTATTATTGTGGGCTCGTTTGCACTACAAAAAATGCGTCGTTAGCTACAGCAATAATCCGTCGCAAACAAGTGGAAATCCGTCGCTAAAGGGTCATTTGCGACGGAATTTGCGACAAATGCCGTATTGTCGCACAATTTAGTAGCAAATGGAATTATTTGCGATGGAGTAGGTGGTCACAAAGTTTTTAGCTACGAAATTTGTGTCAGAGTTTATTTCTGCGACGGAATTTGCGACAGAATTTAATTTCAAATAACCATTTTTCTTTTGCGATGGATTTTGCGAAGGAATTTTAAAGTAAAGAGTTTTTTTTTTCTTTTTTTTAACTTATACTTCCTATCAAGTTTATTTTTACAAACACATATGCAAATATAGCCTTATAATCCTTCTTTATATCAAGTTCTTTCTTATACATCAAAATGAAAGAACATTTATAAACATATGGAATGAGTGTAATTCTTCCGATGTGGGACGAAAAAAAACTAAGGTCCGTCGCAAAAAATAAAATCCGTCGCAAATTCCATCGCAAAAATATAATCCGTCACAAAATTAAAGTCCGTTACAAAAATAAAGTCTATCGCAAATTCCGTCACAAAATTAAAGTCTCTCGCATAGTGCTCTCGCAAAAAGCCTTTTTTTTTGTAGTGTTGGTTCAAACATGACAGAATTGAATGTAGTGGAGTTTGATAGTATATGTACGAGCGTATGTAGTTCTAAATCCATACTTGTTTAATGTTTTTTGGTTCACCATTAATTTGTGGAAGGATTGTGGGAATGAAGTTTGATTCGTTCCAAGGACGGACATTGGGTATGAGATTTTAAGGAGTTGGGGTGAAATTAGAATGCATTAGGTATCTGATTCCATTCTAAATCACCTCAATTCAACCAAACAATGGAATGGAATTGAATCAAATCCATTCCAAAATAGCCAACCAAACATCGCCTAACAAAGATTAATATTTCTATTGATTGAAGATATCACGTGTATCTATTATGATGGATTCCATTTCAAGGGATCGGGAAGTTACATCAAAGCATGGATATGTTCATGGTATATCACGTTATGAGAAAGGTAGGCATGCATTGTACTCTTTTTCTTTATACATGATTTTGTCCCACTTGTTATTCATGGAGCGATTTTAACGATGCACCTTGTTAGGAGAATGGAGTATTTTTGTTCCTTCATTTGTATTTTTTGTTCGTTTTTTCTAGGAAGGTTTTAACGAGATATGTTCTTTAATAATGTTAACATGGGAACCTTGTAGCTCGACTAGTACATGAGCATACACCACCTTACCCTCAACACTACCATCCTTACACAAACTCACCAAACCCAAAAATATGTCAACTTAAAAAAAAATACTTCTCCTAATTAATAACATCTTTTGATCACCCAAAATAACTCCTAAATGACAATGCAAAAGCAAAAGAAACCCAAGTTTGAACCATTGGCTTTGTTACTATAAACACCAAGATATTCATTAATGGTGATGAATGATACAGTTGTAGAATAGAGGAAGAAGGAGTAGTTAGAGAGAGATCATTGTAAGAGAGTAATATGATTCTATTATTTGAGCTATCAATCTTTACATCAGGGGTAGTTGGTATTTATATACATCATGTGTAACAAACCTAACTGCCTAACTAATCATGTTCTAAGTCGGTTACAGTTTGTTAGTTTGTTACACTTATGGCTCATATACTCTACATCCCCCCTCAAGATGGACTACAAGGATTCAGCTGGAGTCCAAGCTTGGCAACCAGAAACTGATGTTCTGCTGTACCCAGTGGCTTTGTCATAACATCTGCCAGTTGCAACTTGGTACCCACATGTTGTGTCTTCAGAAAGCCCTCCATTTGCTTATCTCGAACAAAGTGACAGTCCACATTTATGTGTTTGGTCCTCTCATGAAATACAGGGTATTGGGCTATATGTTGTGCAGCCTTGTTGTCGCAATATAAAGGAATAGGCAACTTGACTGGCACTTTGAGCTCCTGTAATGCACCTGCAGTCCAAACCAGTTCACTGGCTGTATAACTCATGCTCCTGTATTCTGCTTCAGCAGAGCTCTTACTCACGGTCTTCTGTTTTTTCGTCTTCCATGAAATGAGGGAGCTACCCAAAAAAACGCAATACCCACTCAAGGACCTGCTACTGAAGGCACAAGTTGCCCAGTCAGCATCAGTATAAGCCCTCAATTCTAAGGATGCAGATGCTGAATAGAGAACAGGCCAGCATTAATAGTCCCCTTTAGATATTTGACCAAATGTTGGGCAGCTGCATAGTGTGCATCTCTGGGAGCACTTAAAAACTGACTTAAGTGCTGAACTGTAAAAGAGATGTCAGGCCTAGTCAAACTGAGATAGAGCATCCTCCCAATAAGTCTTCTATATTTTTCTGGCTCTGCTAGCAACTGTCCTTTATCAGTTGACAGTTTGAGTCCTTTTTGCATGGGAAAGCTCACTGCCTTTGATTCCTCAAATCCAGCATCTTTAACAATGTCAATTATGTACTTTCTTTGGTTAAGAAGAATGCCACTTTTATTTCTAGCCACCTCTAATCCCAAAAAATATCTCATCAAACCCAGATCTTTGATGGTGAACTTAGCATGCAGCTGGTCTTTTAATGTCTGAATTGCCACACCATCATCACCAGTTACCAAAACATCATCTACATATACCAGAACAACCAGAAACTTTTGACTGGCACCATCTGTCCTGGTAAATAAGGAATAGTCCAACTTAGACTGTATGAACCCTAACTCCAAGAGATACTTTGTTAACTCAAGATTCCATTGCCTTGAGGCTTGCTTGAGGCCATAGAGGGATCTTTTGAGCTTACAAACTTGCCCTTTCTTTGCAAGAGCATACCCCAAAGGTGGCTTCATGTAAACTTCTTCATCCAAGTATCCATGAAGAAAAGCATTGTTGATATCCAACTGATGCAGAGGCCATTTCTTGACAGCAGCTATTGCTAAAAGGATTCTCACAGTAGAAAATTTTGCCACGGGAGAAAAAGTTAGCTTGTAATCCCTATCTTTTATTTGATTGTAACCTTTGGCCACCAGACGTGCCTTGTATCTCTCAATGGAGCCATCTGGCTTGTATTTGATTTTATATATCCATTTACAACCTATGGCCTTCTTATTGGCAGGCAAGGCTGTTAACTCCCATGTATGATTTGTCTCAAGTGCTTGCAGCTCCTGATTCATTGCAGTCACCCACTTATCATCTGTACATGCTTGTGAGTAATAACTTGGCTCATTTGCCTCAACCACATTACATAAGGAAAGCACATAATCCTTGTCAAAAGCTTGCAACTCATTTAGGACATGAGTATGCAAGGCAGCAGACTTCTTGGCCTTTTGAGGAGAATAATGATAATCTGACAGTAAGACAGATGGTATTCTGGGTCTACCAGATCTCCTTATAACCTGATCCTGCTGGACTGTTACTATATTATTTGGCACATCCTCAGTGCTTATGTCAGCAGTCACAACAGTATCATTAGTTGCACCAGTCATGAGGTCCATGTTATGTATGGCCTCATCTGCTGGTGTAGTAACTCCATTCTGCACTTGTTCAGAACAATCAATAGGTGATGCACTGCCAGTGTTAATGGACTGCAAAAAATCAGAGTATTCTGACTCAACAGCAGAAGTGGCAAGGACACTTTCTTGAACCTTATTTCTGAAAGGATAAACCCCTTCCCTGAAAATAACATCTCTGCTAGAAAAGATTGTATGACTGTCCAAGTCATACAACTTATAACCCTTTTGGTTATATGGATACCCAATGAATAAACATTTTCTTGCCCTCTTCTGAAATTTATCTGTAGCAGTAGGAGGCATTGATGCAAAACACAAACTACCAAATATTCTTAATTCATCATAGCTTGGTTTAGTCTTGAATAATAACTCATAAGGAGTTTTCCATTTCAACACAGCAGTTGGCATTTTATTAATGAGATAGGTTGCTGTTAGCAAGCACTCACCCCAAAATTTAATAGGGACATTAGACTGTATTTGAAGTGCTCTAGCAGTGTCTAGTAAATGTCTGTGTTTTCTCTCCACTCTCCCATTTTGTTGTGGCCTCCCTACTATAGATCTTTGATGTACTATGCCTTTCTCATTAAAAAACTCTTTACAATAAGTCTGCAAAAACTCTGTGCCATTGTCTGATCTAATGATCTGAATTTGTTTACCAAATTGAGTAGCAACATAAGATACAAACCCCTTCACCAAACCAGGTACCTGAGTCTTGTTATGCATTAAAAAAGTCCAGGTTAACCTAGAGTGGTCATCTAAGATGGTCAAAAACGACCTAGCACCAGTCAAAGTAGGAATCCTGTAAGGTCCCCACACATCCATGTGCACCAACTGAAAACAATGACTAGCATAAGACAAACTTTTAGGAAAAGGCAAAGTGTGATGCTTAGCAAGAACACAAGTATCACAATTAAATTTCTTTATTCCTTTAAAAGATTCATGACTTACATGCTTCATTTTGTCTAATGATGAATGCCCCAATCTAGCATGTAACAAACTTACACCCTTATTCTTATTTAATGCATTAGCACTACTTACAAAAGCTCTATTATTAGCCAAATTACAGCTAGCTGCTGAAAAATAAGTACTACTAGTTCTTAGCTTGTATAAATCCGCATTCCTCTTAGCCAATGCAACTATTTCCTTACTTGTAGGGTCCTGAAACACACAATTAGAATCCAAAAACAACACAAGTAAGCCAGCAGTGGTGATTAGTTTTCCTGCAGATAATAAGTTCTGTTTAAAATCTGGAATAAATAACACATTCTGCAATGTTATCTTATCAGTGATTCTAGCATGCCCTGACTGATATACTACCTTTATACTCCCATCAGGCAACCCCACATAAACAGGCTTAGGCAAACATACTATATTATGAAGCAAAGACAAATTGGAGGTCATATGTTCAGACGCTCCTGTGTCCACAATCCAGTCTATATTTGAGCTAGAATTATTAACTGCACAGGCTTGAGAAGACTGATACATACCAGCAAAATTGACAGACGACTGAAGAGTGGAATGTGATGGCTCAGGCTTTTCATTCAGGGCTTGTAAAACCTTAGTCATGATAGAATTAACAATTCCCTGAACAAAATCAGGAGAGACATGAGCATTAGTTGATATCTGATTATTTCCAGAAAACCCCATGGAACGACTGCCAGCAGAAGAATCAGACACTTGGGTATGATTCACAGAGAATGGTGCTATATCTTGATACTGAGAATCTTGATCTGAATAGAAAACCTCAGCATTATTAGCAGCTTTAAATGACCCTGCATCCCCATTGTTCTTGCCCTTCTTAGCATTAAAGGCCTTAAACTTGTAGCATCTTTCCTTGATGTGTCCTTTGACATTGCAGAAAGTACAAGTCTTGCATCTCCAACACTCATCAATTGTATGCCCAGTTCTTCCACAGAACTCACAAGACTTCTCATCTTCAGGATCACCAAGATCACTATCCTTAAGACGTTTCTTGCTAGTTTCATCTTTGGAAGAATAAGACTGATTACGCTTCTTAGCTGCATAAGCAACTGACTCCACAGCAACATCAGAAGTTACATCATTTATTAACTTCTGACGTTCAACCTTTTGCAACATCCCCAAAGCTTTGTTAATGGGAGGCAAAGGATCTAAGGTCAGTATGTGTGTCTGCAACTGCTCAAAACCAGAGTTCAATCCCATTAACAGCTGTATCAGCTTTGCTTGTGTCTCCCTATCCAGCAACCTCTTAAGCAACTGACAAGTACAATTACTCATAGCTCCACAGGTACACTGTGGAATTGGATCCATGGTGTCGATATTTTCCCACAAATTCTTGATCTTTCCATAGTAATCAAGAATGGAGGATGTGTCTTGTGAAACATTACTTAAATCCTTTTTAAGAGCATATAAATCCAATACATTCAATTGACCATATCGCTCAAGGATGTCAGACCACAAAGACTTAGCAGATGCAGCATATTGCAGATTATTAACTATGGGTTTTGCAATGGAATTCTTAATCCAACGAGAGACGAGAATGTCGCACCTTACCCAGGAATTATGTTTCTTGTCTGTAGCAGGAGGACAGGGACACTCGCCAGTAATAAACCCGACCTTGTTCTTTGAGAGAAGTGCCCAGATTATCTCTCGCTGCCATTGAACAAAGTTTGAACCATCGAAGAGAAAAGAAGACAGAGTTAAGCTTGGTTGATCTGTCTGAGAAAGGAAGAGAGGATCCTCTAAAGGAGAATACAACGTTTCTTCAGGCATGATTAGAAATTAGAGTTTATTGTGCGGAAGCAATCGATAAAATTGATTGAAAAAGGATCTTTTATTTAGGCTGATACCATATAAACACCAAGATATTCATTAATGGTGATGAATGATACAGTTGTAGAATAGAGGAAGAAGAAGGAGTAGTTAGAAAGAGATCATTGTAAGAGAGTAATATGATTCTATTATTTGAGCTATCAATCTTTTCATCAGGGGTAGTTGGTATTTATATACATCATGTGTAACAAACCTAACTGCCTAACTAATCATGTTCTAAGTCGGTTACAGTTTGTTAGTTTGTTACACTTATGGCTCATATACTCTACAGTTACCAACGCTTGTTCGGAAGCGTTGACACTTCTTGTTCGACACTGGTTCGCCTGATCCATAATGGTACGATGTTGTCCGCTTTGCGTCAAGCCCTCACAGAATTTTTATTATATTTGGTGGACACTAATAAATTTGTACTTTTATCTTTTACCCCACCAATGTGGAACATGAGTTTGCACTGTAACACTTTGGCTAATCGTGAGATTAAACTCCTTAACTTTATATTGCACTGAAATTAGGTTCGGCCCATAGGTATACCAAAAGTGAAATTAGTTGTACTTTTTACAAAATATACAACCAGAATAAAAAAAAGTTAACAAATGAAATTAAAATTTAAAATGAATCGACGTAACTTTTAAATTATTTTATAATTATCAAAATATTTATGTTTTATAAAACAATTGAATATATTTTCTAAATTTGTTTACAAAGCTTTTCAAAATGAAAATATATATAGTTTTGTAATTTTTTTTTTCTAAATTGAGAAACCCTAAAAAGATGTGTGACTAATTTTTACTATCTAATGATTTTCTTAGGTAATAGAGCCATATTCCAATAAAAATAACGATTTACTCAAAAAAAGCATAAAATAAAGTTATAATTTTTTTGGAATTTAAAATATTATTTGGTTTACATTTGAAAAATAATTCCGATGCTTTTTTAAATAACATAATCTATTTGACCTTTTGTTGTATGAGAAAATGAATTTATTGTGAGACTTTGATAAGATGTTTTTTTCACTTTTTGTAAGTTAAGGGGCATAAATGATTAAACACTCAATTTTAAATTTAAGGGATCGAATTTTACAAGTGGAGAAATTAAAGGGGCTAGATTACTACTTTTGCGAGTTCGTATGTGATAATTTTACATAAACTAATAAGATCTTATTGTGATAATATTTGTCATTAATGGAGTAAGTTGAACTGAATAGTTGAATTGAATATAGAAAAGTAATAAGGAAGGAGGAGGTCATTAAAAACCAACAATTGAGAGCTTGAAGCCAGCAAAGCATCCAACCCACTAAGATGAATACCATTGTCTGGCTTAAGGACCTTCTTAGCTTAAAATCTCTTAGAATCTTCTTTATTTTCGCCTCTATTCTAATTGAGTGTTAGAGTCGTTTTAATAAATAAATAAAGACGCTAATAAATAAGACTTGGTGTAAGTGAGAAACTGCTTTGAATTTTGTATAAATTTTTACGGAGTAACAAACAACTTCTTTCGATAAAATTTATCCCCTTAATAAACTCGATTTGTGATATTTTGGATATTCTAATTGTATTTTGTTAGTTGTTGTTGTTTTTTTTTTTTTTTTTTTTTTTTTTTTTTTTTTTTAATGTTATTACAACATTGGAATTTATTAGGGGAAAATCCTTGAAAGGCAATTAATAATTAATCTAAGGATCTAATCGAGCATCAGCTTCCACATTGCAAATTATCGTTTTTTTATTGCATCATTACTTACTAAATATATGATAATTTAAATAGACAAAAGAAAAAGTTCAATACCATAATTATTATTCCATTTAATAATTTATTTAAGCTTCATAATAGGTAGTAGTAGTATAAGCAACCAGTGTACATGCACCGCAAGCTAACATAAAGGCTTAGATCACACAGTAATGTTATGACCCGTTATTATTACAATACGCGTTATATATGGATCCGAGCGAGAACTATAGGTCCATGGCTTCAACGGACAAGTTTAAAGTCCGCAATAAGAGTAGCAAATGTTGGGACTAAGTCATCGATGTTACCATCAGCATAGGTCTTGGTAGCTTGGTCTGTGAAAGTGTTAGAAGGTAAGGCATTGTCCAAGTCATCGATGGCTTCTTGAATTTCATCGAAGCTCAAGCGGTCAATGAATTTTTTTGGGCCACATAAAACATGTACCTACATAAAAATCAAGAACAAAATGATTCATCATCGTATCATCACCCACTATAAACACTAAAAAAAATGCGCTCTTTGCTAGTAAATTTCGAGACCAAATCACAAATCCGTGAAGGTTTGGCAATCGACTGTGTCACGAAACTTGCGACGAAGTGGTTTGACGGGTTTTGCTTCAGAAAATTGTGACGGATCTTGCGATGATTTTTTTTTTTTTTTTTGCGACTAAATTAAATTCGTTTTTTTATCAATTTCCGTCGCAAAATAATTGTTTTTACAGTCTTTAATTTCTTTGGAAGAATTTCACTCACTTCTTGTGCTTTATTAGTGAACTTTTTCTTTGTTGTTTGAATTTTTGAATTGGAATTTATAATAAGGGTATTTGTGAAAGCGGGTTGGGCCAAAAAATGGAGTTGACAAGAAAAAGTGGAAAATGAAAAATAAAAGAAAAGTTTTTTTTTTTTTTAGATATTCACAGCAAAAAAACGCTTTTTTTTGGACGGAACTAATACATTAATATTAAAAAGAACAAGTTCAATTACATCACAGGGGCGGGTAGGGATTAAGGACCGTACAAGTCGAGAAAAAAATCCAAAGTGCATAAGTCTATTAGAAAAGATGGGGCATGATTTCAAATAAAAAAGTACGTTTTGCGACGCACTATTCCGTAGCAAAATAGAGTCATTTCCGACAAGGTTATGTGAAAATCGTTGTCGTCACAAATGGCCTTTTGCGACGAATTTACCCTTGTTTGTGATGCAATATGGTTGTAGGTAACATCACTTTTTTTTTTTTGTAGTGAAAAAAAAAATGTTCATACATACCCTGTTAGGAGGTGATTTGTTGTCAGCAAGTGCATGCCATGCTAAAACCCACGAACAGTCCATGCCTACCGCATTTCTCCCAGTATACACTACAACACCTTTAGAACCAAAATAGTTTTCATTCAAGTGGGTAAGTATGACCTTGGAATTGGGAGGGATTGTTTCAGGAAATGGGTTAGCAGGAATGCCTGACCAACTATGAGATCTATCTAAAGTCATCGCGAAATGGGTCATGTTAGAGATGGTGGCTTTGATGCCATTTTGAGCATGTGTAACTGTCTTGTCGCATACCGTGCCATTCTGCTCTTGCATCGTTGCCATACCTAATTTAAAGATAAAATCATACATCACATATTAATAAGTTCGAATAATCTTTCTTTCAACTTTCGAAAGTACTAAAAAATCAAATGGCATTTTGTTATTACTCCCTCCGTCTCTAAATACCTTCTAAAATATTGAAAATTGTACGATTTAAGACTTAATTAAATGTCAAAAATAAAAATACCCGTTTCAAGATAATAAATATATAATAGGGCAAGTATGTGATATTTATGTATGTACTAATACTTACAGAAATTAAGAAAACACAATTAATTGAACCGTACGAAATATTGTAGTAAATATACAATAAAGTAAAAGGTATATATGAAATAATCAGGAAATTGAAACTTATTTTAAAAGAGTAAGTCTCTTGTAAAATAAATTTACGATAAAACATTGTAAAACTATTAACAAACTACTTTGATGTTCTTATTAGCCAATCATCCTACTTAGTGGAGGTTACTAGAGTGGGGTAATTATGTAAAGTAACCGACCGTTTTACAATAACCGTTGTGTGCAACCGATGTATACAAGTATTATTAATTTTAAAGATAAAAAGGTATACAAGCAAATGATTTCTTACCTTGAAAATTGAGAAGATATGTATAATGATTTAAACGTTATGCCTGGCTTGCATGCATTAACCATACGGCCACCGTAGTCGTTTATATAATGTCCTGGTTCTCGTTGACGTGAGATAACGCAAGTGGAAATTACTCCTTCTAACCCGGTTATTTGTTGTCCTATTTCATTATTAGGTGTCTTGGTCATTTGTTGTCCTTTCTATTTTAAGAATGAACTTCATGGAAAATTTAATCATTCACACTCAATTTGGTTCACTTGTCATTTAGTAATTGGTTCCTTCCTCTTTGCTTGATCTTTGTGCCAAAATCAAGAAAAACAATTGACCGGGACGGAGGGACCAGCATATATTCCAATTTGCACTAGGGTACGAATTTTCAATCCACTCCTTTAGAACACGAATCTTTAATTCTTTTCTTTTAAAATATGAAAAACTTTGTGGAGGAATTTGCCACCTTTGATTTATGCTTCGCCGACTAGTTGAACAGTAATGTTGTGAAGGTCTGCAGTGACGATGTCAATCCATATAATAAAAATGATTTTTCAAATTGTATTATTTGAAGGTGTTGGATGAATTATTTAATAATCTGGTTGGTTCTTCTGAATAGATTAAACTAAAGAATGGTCGCAATACTCTTTTTTCCATTGAATATGACTTTTTTCCAATGAGTCTTTCCTAGTATTCTAGTAAGATTTTTAGCAAGGTAGTATAATTATAAGCGCATTAATACGCTATAGCGATGATCATTATTATAATTGTTGGGATGACAATTGTCTATATAATGTTATATCATCACCTATTGTGAAGAAATAAATTATTTTCCATCACAATTGCGGAATCATTATTTGAAAGTTCAAGATCGAAAGTCATCATGAATGACTATATCCAGATTGTAAGTTTTGAAGAAATCATCTTACTATAAAAGCTGAAGCATTTAGAATGCTCCTATTGGTCCCTGATTTCTAGGGAAGAAAAATTCTTTTATTTCAAAGAGATCACACGTTCTATGAATAACAATTAATTACACACTTTCTACAAAAATATCATTGTTATACCCAAAAAATAAAATAAAATATTTAAAAATATGAGAAAAATATAATACTGTGAAAGAAAAATATAATACTTCGTATGAAACAAAAAATAATGAGTCAAATAATTGAATAAATACATTTATAATACAAGAAAAAAAAAATTAAATCCCCAATTTTATCGCTCTCACTCTTTTGCCTTCATCTTTAATCGCTTCATTTTCAACACTTACGATCTCCTAATTTTCATAACTTTTAATATTCTCTTTTTGTTATTAAGGAAAGGCAGGAGTGGAAGTGAAGAATTTTAAAAAGAGATGATGAGTTGAGATGATTTTTTTTGGTGGCTATGACTATGAGTTGAGATGTGAGGCGTCTGACTAACAAAAATAAGAGTAATATAGTGGGTGGGTGAGAGCCTGGGGGTTGAGAGGTGGATAATAAAAATATAAAATAGGGTTAAGGTTGTTGTTATTTATATATATGGGTAACTAAATATTTGGATAACCCATATTTGATCATGAATATTTGGGCTTACGGGGTGGGGTGGGCAAATTAACCAGTTGACCACAATTCAAATTTGAGGACATGGAAAATATATGGGTTGATGACAAATAAGATTAGGATGGACATTCAGTTTACGAGGGTGGGCAGACTATATTACAACTAATTTAAAACAACTAATTTAAATAAAACAACCTATGCAAGACGTTTTAAGTTAAGACGATTTTAATTAAGATCAATTGTATGAGTTGTATGGATTCAGCCTTATGAGAAAAGTTTTGTCGACCGTTTTGCATGGTCCAATGAATGTATTATTGAGCGAATGATTTCATGTTATTTGACTTTATGTACATGTACGTATATGACTTTTTTTATTTGAAATATTTATAATTATATTAGATATTTTTTTATTATTCATAATTTTCTAATTTTGTTGATTTATATTGTTTAGAATTAGAAAGTAAACAGTTTATGCCTTTTTTTATTATAACAAATTTAATAAAGAAACCCGTGCAAATTGCATGCACGGGTCTAACAAAATCTCAAAATAACAATACATTTATAATACATAATATTTTGCTTAAAATTAATGAAAATGAAATTTTAAACACGTCTAATTATCGTACTAACTAACATATTTCTTATGTCATAGTAAAAAAATTAACCCCGTGCATTTTTTTGCTCGGGATTAAAACTAGTATGATATTGAAACTAAGGGGTCATTTGGTTCAAAAAGACATAATAGAATGTAATGGAGTTTGATAATAGGAGGGTATGTGGTTCTAAATCCATACTTATTTAATATTATTTGGTTCACCAAAAATTTGTGGAAGGAGGGAATAGAGTTTGATTTTAAGGGAGGAGGGTGGGATATGAGATTCTAAGCGGTTTTGGGGACTGAGAAATTACGTCAAAGCATGGCTCAGTTCAAGGTATATCGCAGTAATCATCAGGAAGGGTAGGCACACATTATACTCCTTTTCTTTATACATGGTTTTGTCCCACTGGTGATTCATGGAACGGTTTAAACGATGAACATTGTTAGGAGAATAAGGTATTCTTGTTTCCTTCATTTGTATTTTTTCACGGGGTTTTTCTAGGAAAGTTTTTAACGAGACATTTTCTTCAGTAATGAACATCCAATGTAATTGAATTGCCTTGAGAATCTTGTAGCTCGACTCGTACTTTGAGTTTTATGAGTTTATGTAAGGATGGTAGTGTTGACTCGTACTTTGGCCTCGCAAATTATCCATCTTATTGCATCATGTACTTAGTAATTAGGCTCGCAAATTATCCATCTTATTGCATCATGTACTTAGTAATTAGGCTCGCAAATTATCCATCTTATTGCATCATGTACTTAGTAATTAGGCTCGGATATTAGCATATATGATAGTTGAATAGACAAAAGAAGAAGTTCAATATCATAATTATTATCCCATTTAATGATTTATTTAAGCTTCATAATAGGTAGTAGTATAAGCAACCAGTGTACATGCACCGCAAGCTAAGATAAAGGCTTAGATCACACGGTAATGTTATGACCTTTTATTATTACAATATACTTTATATGGATAATTTATATGTCCATGGCTTCATGGGACAAGTTTGAAGTCTGCGACAAGAGTAGCTTGGTCTGGGACCAAGTCATGGATGACACCATCAACAGAGGTCTTGATAGCTTGGTCAGTGAAAGTATCACTAGGGTAGGCTTTGTCCAACGCTTCCTGAATTTGATCCAAGGTCATTTTGGCAATGATTTGTTTTGGGCCACATATGACATATACCTACGTTAAAACCAGGTATAAAAAATTAGAATATTTGTGAAAAATAAATTGCAACCTAACAAAATGGTTGATCAACTTATCATCAACCACTATAAACAGTAGTACAGTACTAAAAATACGCGACGAAATCACAAACATCAAAAAGAGGTTTCACAATTGACAGTGTGTTTTCGACGAAAGTAATTTTTTTCCGACACAGTAGAATTTCCCTACAAAAAATAAGGGATATTCATCGCAAAAAAAAAAATGGAGTTGCCGAAAAAAAAAAAAAAGTGGCCTATTCATCGCAAAAAAAAAAAAAAAAAAAAAAAAAAAAAAAAAAAAGTTTCCAATAACCTATTCCATAGTAAAAAAAAAAAAAAAAAAAAAAAAAAAAAAAAAGTCATTTGCGACAAGGTGGTGGAAAAAAAATCATTGTCGTTCAAATGGCCTTTTGCGACGAATTTACCCTTGTTTGCGATGGAATATGGCTATAGCTAACATTACATTTTTTTTTGTAGTGAAAGAAGTGAAAAAAAAATATATTGATATTTACCTTGTTGGAAGGTAAGGGTGGTGTGTTGTTAATAGGTGCATGCCATGCCAAAACCCACGAACAGTCCAACCCTGTTGCACTTCTGCCATTATACACCACAACGCCCTTGGAACCCAAAAGGTTATCCTTCAAGTGGGTAAAGTTGGCACTAAAATTGGGATAAACTGTTTCCGGAAATGGGTAAGCTGGAATTCCTGCCCAACTATGAGATCTACCTAAAGTCATCTCGCGATGGGTGTTGTTGTTCATGGTGGCTTGGGTTCCATTTTGTGGCTGCCTAACTACGCCATTCTGCACTTGCATCGTTGCCATACCTAACTTTGCTGATAAAAGCAAACACATAAATACATACAACATATTTATAAGTGGAAATCATCTTTATTTCAAAGGTAATAAAAAAATCAAATGACAATATGTTACTCCTTTCACTCCATTCTTTTTTATGACAACAGAACGCAGAGCCGCTATTTTTAGTGTGCACTGAGTAAATTCCCGAATATGCGTAGCTAAATTAATTGTGCACTTTCTATATTTGGTATGCTAAATGAGTAGACTTTTTTTCTTGATTAAAGAGGTAGAGTTGTAATTTCATCCGTATATCTTAAAATCTTTTCAAAATGAAAAGTAGGATAATAAAAATGGAATTAATAGAATACTCTCTCCGTCCCGGTCATTTTTTTACCTTTGGTTTTGGTATAACAAAAGATGTAGGAAAGAGGAGGGAGTCAATAATTAGATGACAAGTAGATTTTATTTGGTGTGGAGGATAAAATTGCTCAATAAAGGCATTTAAAGACAAAAAGGTAAATAATTTACTAAAACACCCAAAATAAAATAGATAATAAACCAATGACCGAAACGGAAGGAGTATTATATAATGATAAGTATCTTGCACCAAAACTATTCTTACCTTGAAAATTGAGAAGATTATGTATAATGATTTAAACGCTATGTCTGGCTTGCACCAACCATAAGGCCATCGAAGTCAGTTTATATAATGTCCTGGTTTTTATCGACTAGTAATAACGCATATTGAAAAGTAGACTCATATTCCAATTTACACTGTTATATATAGTATTTCTTTCGTCCCGGTCAATTGTTTTCTTTAAACTTTGGCACAAGTTCAAGAAAAGAGGAGGGGATCAATTACTAAATGACAAGTGAACCAAATCGTGTGTAAATGATCAAATTGCTTATCAAGTTCATTTTTAAAATAGAAAGGACAACAATTAAATAAAACACCCCAAAACAGAATAGGACAACAAATGACAAAATAATTTTAATATAAAAATACTTTACGCGATTTACCCAACCGAATTTCAAAGCCTGACTCAAGTGAGGGAATTTTTCCAACACACAAGTAAGTCTCTTGTAAACGGTCTCACATGAATATATTGGGAGGCAAATTATTAAAACAATGTGATTATACGTTACAGTTATTGTGAGACCGTTTCATAAAAGAATAAGTCCCAACACAATGGGTAAGAATTTTCCATCTCCTCCTTTATAACAAGAATCATATTCTTGTTTTTTTTTGAAAGTATGAAAAGCTTTGTAGGGGAATTTGTCACCTTTGGTTTATGCTCTGCCAATTATCCCTGCGGTGGAACACACGCGATGTTCAAAAGGTAATTGATGAAATTAAAATTACTCCCAATTTAAAATTATATTTAGCCTCATTTTACATTTTTTTTGGGTAATAAAAAAGACTATGGAAAAAAAAATTGCGTCACTTGTTATTTTTTCTTCTTTTTCTAGACGGAAATAGCATAGATTAAATTAAAAAACACAAAGTTCGAGTACATCACGGGGTCTTGTCAGAGTAAGTGACGTACAAAACTATACAAATATCCGTATATTAATTTGATAATGGAGTTAAGAATTTTGTCTCCTATATTTACAATAGTATGATATATTTTTTTTTGTAGTTACTAAACATCTTTTTAGAAATCATTAATTTTAATAAGAAGGCGAAAAGAATTGGGAGGAGAAGGGTTTTCTTTTTCCGAAACAATGATATTCGTTTATAGAACGAAAGGTTTAAAGTACGAATATCTGGTCAAATTTAATTTCGTTTCAATTCGATTTTGACAGGGGTTATTTATTAGACACCTTAATCGGGTTGTCCTATTTTCAGTCGGTGATAATTGAGTCGGGTCAATAGTCGATCAAGCGAGTTTTGAGCCATAGTTTAGGGGTTAATGATTTTCCTCAACGTTTATTATAATTTTTTATTCAAACATTTTACCTTAAATTCGTGCAACTAAAAAAACAATTAATGAGAAAACTCATAACTAGGCGTTCTCTTACAAGGAACAAAACTTCTTCGGTGCTTGTCAATTGGTTGAGCTAGACGTGTTCAAGTGTATTAGATGACTTTTCCTCGTATAATAAAAGCAATGAGTTAATGGTATGCCCAAAAATAAATCTTGCTTTACCAAACTTTGTACAAAAAATAAATCTTGCCTTGATCATAGCATGAACACCTACAACATATGTATGATGAGTATAGCTACTAACTAAAAGAGCTGATCAGTAATAAGTAAACTCATCCATGCAAAATGAAATAGCTTTAAGAGTGGCCATATCTCCTCGGAGACGGAGCTCTTCCCAGTTCCGCTTGGCCATGGCCCGGGCCCGGGCGAAAGTCTAATACTTCACTTAACCGAAGACATTATTCTAGTAGGGTACTCCCTTGAAGAGGTTCATTGATTGACTTAAAATCTGACTAGTGTTTAAAAAGATTGAAAAAGTCTATGGATCCTTATGAGGGGGTGGTTTGAATTGAGTATCTACCACTTTTTCGACTATGATCGAATCTGGATTTGTATGATATTTATACTTTGAATTTATCGATTAAATTCAAGTAATACAAATATAACACAATATTAAAAATAATAAAATAAGCGATAAATAAACTTGTATAACGGATTTTTGAAGTGGTTCAGCTTCACACACCGAAACCTACGTCCACTATTCTCGATTAATTATTTTAGTACCTTTCCACGGATTACAAAATAATCAACCCCTTTTACAACTAACTATAGTTGTAATAATGATTATCGTTAAACACTCGACTTCCTCTCGTTAAAGAAAGTAATAAGAGTATCTCAAAGATTGTTCACAAAATTGAACGAATAAGAGATAAATTTATAACCACTAATCTCCTGAACGATACTTAACAATTGTTGACTTGAGTAACACGATTTTCCAAAAAGAAAATAAATCTTGCAATTAAAATCTCTTTAAAACAAAGGCAAAGTTATGGCCACAAATTAGAGATTTGGAAAAGTGATTTTTAATGTGTACCAATACCTATTTTTATACTAAAGATAAACAAGAGTTGGCTGTATACTATATTTTGTATAAAAAATACGTATATGATAAACTTTAAGCAAAAGTGATCTTTTAGTAACTTGGTCATACTCAATCTCTAACATCCTATGGTCAATAAGATGTGTTTAATTTTGAGAAACCAATAGATATTAACCACTAAAAGCTAGAATATAAAAGTAAGGCAATTTGAGTCAAACTCAATTTGTTGAATCTTACATAAAAGATGAAGCATGATTCACTTGAGGACAAATTGTACTATCATACATTACACATGATAGACAAAGAGATAAGTGGGTGAATAAGCTCAAATTGTTCATAATACAATTCTTTATCCTACGTAAAAACCAAATACTCCCTCCTATTCACAATAAACTTCCCTATTTTCTTTTCCGTCTATCCACAATAACTTCCCTATTTCCTTTTTTGGTAAGTGTTTGTGTGGTTCAAATTTAATTGTATGGTGGGTAGTGTATTTTTGTGGTCCAAATTTAATTATATGGTGGGGTAGTGTGTTTATTTAATATTTGTGCCAAAATTAAATGGGAGGTTTATTGTAAATAGGAGGGAGTAATAAGAATCCCAAGTCAATCTCAAATATAAGAACTCGTATGTTGTTTAAATTAAATTAGGACATGGTCAACCTCTATTATTACTTTGAAAATATAAACTTGACTTTAAAAATAAAAACACACTAGGTAGTATCCCGCGCTTCGCGCGGCCTGTTTTAAAATTTTATTATTATAATTGAAGAAAAATAATATAATTCATATATAATCTTTAATATTTTTACCTATAAATAAAAATAAATTAATTTTTTTTCCTCAAATTTTTTTTTTAGGTTTAAGTTCAGTGTTTTAAAATAAAATACATATAATTTTAATTAAAACTAATACTAAGTTATAGTTAATTACGCAAGATCAACGTTTTACAAAAAAACTTGTAACTGATCAAATACCACATTAATTAAAATAAAATTTATTCGAATAATGCAACAATCAACATTAAGGTATCAAATTATATCATTTCACAATACGTTATATTCCAAATCATTTAAAATATTTGTTCAAAACGATGTGAATATAATTTTATGCAATTTTTAATTTTGTATGTATAACGTTTGATACTTATGTATCAAACATATATGACCCAAACTAAACTTATTCAAATGTTTTGGTTGTGTCTTACATGTGCTATGTGTCAAACATATCTATAAGAAATTTGCACCTTCTGTTTTTTCAACACTATATATAACGATTCTTAAGAGTTTACCGTAAATAAAATAGGTTGAACTTTCTCAAATATCATTTTTATAGTGTAACATATAAAATTTTTAAATAAAAGTAATATCTAGTTAGTCATAACTAATGTTTTATTCTTGACGTATACATATTTAACTAAAGATATTAAAGGAAAATGTAATATGTATTCTACTTTTTCATGTTGTTTATATAATAGGGTTTTTCTACATGATACCCTTGTATTTATTCGAATTCTACGTGATACCCCTCACTTTTCAAAAATACCTGTGATACCCCTAAACATGATAAAAACATCTTAAAATCCCCAAAATGTTCTAATCCGCCTCTTTAAAATGTTTAATTTATACATTTTTTATTGATTTTTTGGTAATATTTTGTCATGTCATTAACATAAACATCGTCTACTAAATTATAAACATATTTTCTTTTACAAAATCTAACATATTAAAAACGTGATTTTTAGTAGATTGGGTATTTTTAGAACTTAGGGATACCACTTATATTTTTAAAAATATAGGGGTACCACGTAAAATGCGAAGAAACACGGGGTACCACGTAGAAAACCCTATATAATATTATATTACTTAATAATCATTACTTTTTTTTTAATTATATATTCAAACCCACTCGTGATCCCTGTGTACATACATACTCGTTATCAGAGTATTTAAACCTCTCAAAATCTTATATCTATTCATTTTGACGCAATATAATTTTTTCGTTCCCACACTATAAAAACTTATATCTTAGTAGCTTTTTTAAAGTTTTGTTTTTAATTAATACAATGACTCTTCAAAATATATTTTTCTTAATAAAATTAATGGTCTAAGTTTTATAACTTTCTCAAAACGTTTTTTTACGTAAATGTAAAACATTGTAAGATACTCACTTTAATCATCTCTACATATCAAAATATGTTAATAAATATAATGAAAATTATACTCGATTGAAAGCATTTTTCGCAATAAACGTTTTTACTTACAATTTAGAATTTTTATCAAAATAATTTTTTAATAAATTTAGAATCAAATCAACGTAATTATTTAATGTAATTTTATAATAAAATTTATTACATTATAATTAATATTTACTGAGATTTATGCTGCATTTATTATGTTCATATTAAATGATTAGCTGTAATAAATGCTTGTCATTAAGGTTGTATGGGACACATGGCGCATCCACAACGTTTCAACCCAATTATATATATATATATATATATATATATATATATATATATATATATATATATATATATAAGACTAAATATAATCTGTAAAAAAATAAAATAATTTTTTTTCGAAAATGTCGTGTTATGTTGCCACCCTAAGTTATAGTACAATCGACTATAACTTAGAGTATGAGTGTATCAAGTTATAATCGTTACAATTATAACTTGAGACGAACTCAAAACAATTATTAAATATCGTAAAGGAGAGACGAACTAACTACTGACTAATCTTCCTTGAAAATTCTTCAGTTGTAAGTTCCTTTCATCATCATGATCACGAACTCAAACCGCATTATCAAATCGTCATTTTGCAATTTGTAACATCGTTAATCTATAAAGACTAAACAAACAATTACGTGCAAATTTATTTAACATTTATTATATACTTGTCATCATCAAAACATAAAACGTATTTAAGACACGGTCCAACAGATATAAAAAAAAGTAGATTCATTGTTCTAATTTACACCATAGCGTAAGAATTTTTCATCACCTCCTTTAAACAAGAATCATATTCTTCATTTATTTTCTTTGTTTGTGATAGTCGTAAAAAAATGGGGACTCAAGTTAAATAGGAGAAAAAGGATTATACATCGGATGTATTACATCAGATTTCATATATATTTGTGTTTTTGTGTATTTTTTTCGAGCTTTATAAAGATTAAAAAATACATGTTAGTTTTTTTACGTCAAAACTCAAATTTGTCCGAGGTTATATTTAATGTTTTTGAGTTATATTGTAATTTTTTTTAGTTTTATGTTTAAAAGAATGAACTCAAAAACTTTCTAATAAAACTCATAATTTTTAAAACAAAACTCAAAAATTTTATCTTAATGCTCAAAAACTATATCATCTGATGTAATATATCAGATGTATAATTCACTTACTGGTTAAATAGCTAACACTTATTTTCTACATACTTTTGTAAGTGCAATACAGAGAGTTGTGCGATCATTAAACGTGGTAATCCCTCCATCCCGATCATTTGCTAACTTTGAAATTGGCACAAAGACCACGGAAAAAGTAAGAGACTATTTAAGATAGAACCGGGAATCAATACGAACTGAATATATAATACAGTGAACATGCATGAAAGCAAAATTGTTGTCCAAAGGAAAATGCTATAGCTAGCTGGTGGCTATTTGAATGTTCTTGAAAACTAAATAGAAAGATCATCATAGGCTTATAAATCATCTATGTTCCTAGTTATATCATAAAGCTCGGTTTTATCCTCTTTTTAACAGGATATATATTGTTTTGTTTCATGGTGTGATAGTTTATGCATATGTATTTTCTTTTCTAATGAAATGCAATGATTATTTTTGAAAAAAAAAAATGCTACATCACAACATTATTTATACAAGCTTAACAAACAAAGCTACGAGCCTAAGACACCTAAACCTAGCCGCAACAATCAATCATTAAGAGAGATTGTGTACAAGCGAATTACGAAAAGTTATATGGATATGAATTATTAAAATATACAAAAAGATATGAGTAGATAACTCGGAGGATAATTGTTGAGTTTATGGATTTAAGTACCTAAGAGGGGGAGGGGGTAAATTATGTACTATTTAAAAATTTTATAACTCCAACTTTATTGAATTAAAGTGAGTTACTAGGACAAAAGAGATGAGAAGATACTTTGAATAATATTGAAAGATTGAACAAGTATCACGATGAATGTTTGCTGAAGTATGAAAGCAACAATCGTTCTGACTGTATCTATTTGTCTCAGTTTGTGGAATATGACTGCAGACCAAATGCGACAATATGATGAACTGTTACTTCTAAGGTTAAGCAAAGCAAAAACAAACAAACAAAGTAAATTGCAGCGGAAATAAAGTAAAAACAATGAACACGAGATTTTTGAATTGGTTCGGCAAATACTCAAGTGCCTACGTCCAATCTACCTTTTTATTGTTTTTCTTTTAGTGATATACTCCGACGACTAAAAGACCCTTACAATAAAAGACACCAACCTACTCCGGTTGTAAAGCTAGTACAAGAACTACTCCGTTCTTATGACAAGCTAACTCGCAACCTACTCCGGTTGCCAACTCACAACCTACTCCGGTTGTCAAGAGTTAAAGACTACTCCGTCCTAAACTCTACTAACACACTTAGAATGTTATAGGATCAAGTTTCCACTAACACATTCTTAACAAAGAATAGAGATGGACAACTTTTACAAGATCAACAATTCATAAGCAAGAGAGTTTAGTATAGAAAAAAACGATAGCCACGATCGTAACAACTTGAAGACACTTGAAGACTTTTAGAGGATTTTGCAAATAAACACGATTTTAAGCTTTAAAAACAATTTGCAAACATGAAAGAATTATTTCAGAAAAGTCTTAAGGATTTATGAAGGAGGGGCTCGCCTTTTATAGAGGAAATGGGAGAGGGGGTTGCTAGGGTTTTGAAGGGTCAAAGACCTCACATGTGAAGGGCAATAGCAACCACCCAAAACTTGCACCAAAGAGGGCTCTTTTGCAAAGGCAAGAATAGGGAAAGATAGTTTGAAAGATATCCTTAAATGCTCATGCAAATTTAGAAAACAAAGAGAGAAAAGACAAGTCACATGATGACAAGTTAACACTAAAATGGCAAAAAGCATTCTTTGTTTTCTTAAAGAGCCAAAGGGTTGAATTTGCATAAAGAGGAAACATTTTGAAAATAATAATTCAAACCACTTTTTAATGAAGACCATCTCCTTAATAAAAATCTGATTTTTATCTTTGAATAATAAGAGTCACGTGAAAGGCTTTTGAAAGATAAAAGGAGACTTCAAGTTTTACGAGTTGTGGCAATAATCCAAGCAGCTGTTTACTTGTGAAAGCAACGATCGTGCTGACTGTTTTCTATTACTCTAATATACTCTACTTTCTCACTTGTACATTAGATGACACTTGACTTAATACAAAGGGATTAATAACAACTTCAACACTTCTTAATCCATGCTTGATATGATCAATAAACCTGAAAAGGTAAACTAAGATGACACAAATCAAATGGGCATGTTATCATCAACATAAGGAACCCAACAAATTCCCCCTTTGATGATGACAAGCCCCAAACGAATGTATAAGCAATGTAAACACCTTGATTCAAGATTTTAAGCAAGCAAGATCAAATGATAGAGAAGGGACAATATTACCTTACCTAAGGCAAAAGTTAGAATCAAATTACCATGACAATTTTACATTGCCCCAAAACAAGAATCAAGCTAAGAAGGTTAGACAAGCCATTAGTTTAATCAATAAGCAAAGGGATTCAAAGCATGATTTTACCTTTTCCCCCTCTTGACATCATCAAACGGATAGGGATGTCAAAAGCATTAGAGTGCAGATATTTCACAAGAAAACACAAAAAGACACATGTAATTGTAACAAGGTAACAAGGTCAACATAAACAAAGATTAAGCATAAGTTAATCAAAGTTTAACATAGCTAAAGAAAGTTTAAAATACACCACCAAATGTCAAGATAACAAGCAAAGAAAATATTGTCTTAGAGGGCACAACCAAGGTGGGACAAAACGAAAAGGCACGGGTAAAAGTCAATTAGGCCGAGAGGGAAAGGATAGGCTAAGGGGAGGAGGCTTGTTCACCATCCGAGCCACTACCCAAAGGGTCATCATCCACATGAGCATCATCACCAACTTCTTTTGTTGACACAACGGTGGAAATGATATCCACCTCACCACGGATGAGGTCCATAGTAGAAGCAAGGGCCGAGATTGCCAAGTCCTTTTGACGAGCATCTTCCTTAAGCCACGCACTCAACTCAGCCACGGCATTAAGCACTTCCCGCATACTACCCGTAGTCACTTGACTAGATGACCCAACCTCCGGGTCCTTCTTAATTTTCACATAAATTAATTCATCATTCTCAATTTTGATAAGCATCTTCCCCATTTGCCCATCACTCATAACATCACACATATCCAACGAACCCAAGCTAGTATTCACTAACACCCCTTGTGCCTTGAGCACAACCGATAACCACATTCCATAGGGTAAGTGAATCATGCTAGAAGAAGGTCGACGAAGCTTGGTCGAAATGAGTTGAAAGCGTTTAAACATTAACCCGACTAGGTTCACCTTCTTATGGGTAGCAATGTGGTAAATGAGGTATTGTTGGGCTATGGTGAGTTTTCCCCTATCACCCGAGGGATAAATAGACCTACAAAGCATGTTGAAAATGATTCGAAGAGGAGAGGGTATTTGGGTGTTGCTTACGGGGCCAGGAGAAACAGTTTTGGGACATACAACTTGGGCGACATTAAGAGGTGAGGCATAAGGTAAAGCGACCCATGTTTCGGAGGGAAGTTTGTCATAACCTCCGACAGGAATATCAAGGCCGGTAGCGAAATCAGATTGAGACAGTTTAAGAGGCTTACCATTCACCTTAGCCGTAAGAGATTCACCAGACTTATCAACCCGAACAGTTGCAAAGAACTGGATCACCTCGCTCACAAACACCGGTTCTCGCATTTCCAATAGTTTTTCCCAACCTTGAGCTAAGACCATATCACGGACTGAGTGAAAAGCAGGCGGCTCGAACCATGTTTGGTTGTAAACCCGAGGAGAGTGAATTGCTTTGATGTTCATCAACCTCTCACAATTTTTGTAAATGGAAGTAGGGAGGTCAATACTCTCAAGATGATCCCAAACAATGGCCAAGTCCCATTTCGAGGTTAGGGAGACCGGATCAGAGGGAGAAAGGTATACAAGCTTTTTCTTCAAAGGTTTCGATTTTTTCTGGGGAGGTTCACTGGGATTTTCAATTGGAGTATCAACAATGGGGTTATCGACATTACTCTGCTCGATATTTTCTGAAATTGGGGGTAATTGGGATGAAGAGGCTTTTTCTTTTCTTTTGAGGTTCTTTTTCGCCGGAGTCGGGTCAGACTCGCCGGACTTAGTCGGATTTTCATTTAAATCAAACTCGGTTTCTTCTTCAACATCTTCAACAACCACCGTAACCGGTTCAGAGGAAGAGCTCGGAACAGTAGAGCCTTTCTTCCGACCACCACGTGTGCGCCGTCCTACCATTGTGGAGATGGGAATGTCGTCGGATGATGGAGAGTCAGTGGGGTTTGGTGATGGTTGTGGGTTTCGTGGATCTGGGTTTGTTGAGGGAGTCGTGTTTGAGGTATGAGGAGGGAATGCGTAGGAGGTTTTGGTTGGAGTCATTGTTGGAGTTGTTGATGTCGGTGGGTGTGATGTGACAGGTGGTGAGGTCAAGTTTGTTGGTTTGATGGGTATGTGGGTATTGAAGGATGTCTTGACCATGGTGGGTTAATAGGTAGGTGAGATGAGGGAGTTTAGTGGATTTGGAGATGAAGGGTTTAGTGGATTGGGATGTTTGGACGGGTAGGCGTGGAAGGTGGGTTGAGATAGTAAATGGCCCATTAAATGTGGTAAGTGAGGTGGTTGGCCCAACTAAACATATTTAATCACTCGAAATAAAAACGCAAGGTAGCATATAATAAACGTAAATTTAGATATGAGGTTGAGTGATTACCAACTCACAAATACGGTGTCAATTTTGGTCTAAACATGATGTCAATGCACTTAGAACACTTAATAACATATATCCAATTTTAATTTAATCAATTAAGGAATTTTGTAAAACTCACACTAAAAATCACAAGCTATTAATTAACCCAATTTCTAGTCTAAATTTCTCAAAATGTTCTCTTGCAAGTGGCTTAGTAAAAATATCGGCAATTTGATTTTCGGTTTTGCAAAAGATAAGTTTAATATGTCCTTTTTCCACATGATCACGAATAAAATGGTGACGAATATCAATATGTTTGGTTTTAGAGTGTTGAATAGGATTTTTGGAAATATTTATTGCACTCGTATTATCACACATTAAAGGAATGGAGTCAAAAATAATACCAAAATCCAAGAGTTGTTGTTTTACCCAAAGGAGTTGAGAACAACAATGTGCCGCACTAACGTACTCACTTTCGGCCGTAGAAAGAGCTACCATGTTTTGTTTCTTTGAGGCCCAAGAAGTCAAGCAAGGACCCAAGAACGTTGCAATTCCGGAGGTACTCTTTCTATCTACCGTGCACCCCGCATAGTCCGCGTCCGAAAACCCTATAAGATCAAAAGGACAATGTAAATGGTACCATAGGTAAAGATTTTGTGTTCCAATCAAATACCGAAGAATTCGTTTAACGGCTTTGAAATGTGATTCTTTCGGATTTGCTTGGAACCTAGCACATAAACAAACGCTAAAGAGAATGTCGGGACGACTTGCGGTCAAGTAGAGAAGTGAGCCTATCATACCTCTATACACCTTATCACTAACATTCTTACCGAGTTCATCTTTGTCCAATTTGGACCCGGCTACCATAGGTGTATCATGAGGCTTACCATTAGTCATCCCAAATTTCTTAAGCATTTCCTTAATATACTTTTGTTGATGGATCATGATTCCATCCTTTGATTGCTTAATTTGGAGCCCAAGGAAGAATCCTAGCTCACCCATCATGCTCATTTCAAACTCCGATTTCATTAGTTCCGAAAAATATAAGTAAAGGAGTTCATTTGTTGCACCAAATATAATGTCATCAACATATACTTGTACAACCAACAGTTCAATGGACTGTTGCTTTAAGAACAATGTTTTGTCAACGGAGCCTCTTTTAAAACCATTTTCAATAAGAAATTTAGACAATCTATCATACCAACATCTTGGTGCTTGTTTTAAACCATAAAGAGCTTTGTCTAATTTGAAAACATGGTTAGGCAAGTCATTGTTCTCAAAACCGGTGGTTGCTCTACAAAGACATCTTCTTCCAAATATCCATTTAAGAAAGCGGTTTTGACATCCATTTGGAAGAGTTTAATGCCTTTGTGAGCCGCAAAAGCTATAAGCAATCGTATGGCCTCAAGTCTAGCTACCGGTGCATAGGTTTCATCGTAATCAATACCCTCTTGTTGGTTATAACCTTGCACCACTAGTCTAGCCTTGTTCCTTACAATTTCTCCCGAGTCATCAAGCTTGTTGCGAAAGACCCACCTAGTACCAATGACGGTACGATTAGGCGGTCTAGGGACTAAGTGCCATACCTCGTTTCTTTTGAATTGATTGAGCTCTTCTTGCATAGCAAGCAACCAATCTGCATCGATCAATGCGATTTGTTACATTTGAAGGTTCAATTTGAGATAGGAAGGCATTGTGGGCACAATACTCATTGAGATGAGCGAGATTGTTGACGGATGATCTTGTTCGAATTCCCGAGTTGAGATCACTTGTGAGATTAGTGAGTGGATGCGAGCTTTGATGTTTCCACTTCTTTGGAACAATGGTTTCTTGTTCCCCCTCAACAGCATCAGTCACATTGACTGTTTCTATTGGCCTGGAAGGTTCTTCATCCTCACTGTCTTGGGTTACTTCAGTTCTGGAGGTGGATGCAACAGTCGTTGGGTCTGTTGCTTCCAGAGAAGAATCAGAGGTGCTCCGTGTTCCCCCCGAGTTGCTTGATCTCCTTTGAAGGTGACAGGTCTGTGTCTTGCAATTCGGTCTTTGGAGCCTCTTCATCCGTGAACACGAAGTCTTTTCGAACAAGACCAATCTCAAACTCATCATCCTCATCCTCATCATCATCATCCATGTTTTGTACCTGTCCAAGCACACTAGATTCATCAAAAATGACATGGATGCTTTCTTCAATTAACAAGGTTCGTTTATTGTAAACTTTATAGGCCTTGCTATGATCGGAGTACCCAATAAATACTCCTTCATCACTACGTGGATCGAACTTACCCAAATTGTTTTTACCATTGTTATGAACAAAACATTTGCTTCCAAAACATCTAAAATATGAAATGTTGGGTTTTCTTCCACGTAGCGACTCATAGGGAGTTTTATTCAATATACTCCTTATCATGACACGATTATGAATGTAGCAAGCGGTATTTACCGCTTCGGCCCAAAAGTTTTTAGGCAACTTACTAGATAATAACATTGTTCTAGCCATTCCTTCAAGGGTTCTATTCATCCTTTCAACCACACCATTTTGTTGTGGGGTTCTAGGAGCCGAGAAGTTATGGTCTACACCATTGTCATCACAATAAGCACCAAATGATGAGTTTTCGAATTCGGTTCCATGATCGGTTCTCATTGAAACAAGTTTTAAACCAAGTTTATTTTGAATCTTTCTTAACCAAATTAGAAACTCATCAAATGTCTCATCCTTAGAGCTTAGGAAGAGTGCCCAAACGAACCTAGAGTAATCATCAACAATGACACACACATAACGACTACCACCTCTACTTCTAGTTCTCATTGGTCCACATAAGTCGATATGTAAAAGTTGCAAAGGTTGAGATGTACTCATAATTCTTTTGGATTTAAAGGAACTTTTAACATGTTTAACTCTAGCACATTCATCACATACTTTATCAAAATCAAATTTTATATTAGGAATGCCTTCAACTAAGTCAAGTCTTTTAAGGGTATTAAGAGTTTTTGTACTAACATTACCAAACCTTTTATGCCATAACCAAGGATCATTGTTCATTACACTCATGCAAGACATGGTGTGACCGGATAGAGAGTTCAAATTAGTTAAGTACACATCTTTGACACGTCTTCCTTCGAGTATTAGTTCATTAGTAGTGGCATCAAAAATTCGACACATATTGGCACGAAATTCAACAACATTACCCTTATCACAAAGTTGAGAAATGCTAAGGAGATTATGTTTCAAACCTTTGACAAGCCGAACATTGTCGACACAAAGTAAGGATGACTTACCAACTTTTCCAATACCAATTACTTCACCTTTCTTGTTGTCACCAAACCTTACCGTGCCACCATCATATGCTTTAAGTGAGAGGAATTGGCTTCTATCACCCGTCATGTGACGAGAGCATCCACTATCCAAGTACCAATTGCGGCCGCCTCTCACCAAGCCCTACACAAGATTAGTTTTTGAGTTTAGGAACCCAAATGAATTTGGGTCCCTTTTTGTGATCAACATAACTTGTGGTGTCTTTCTTAATGTTCATTTCTTTCAATGTTTTGGTGTTCTTATCAATGTCATCAAATCGTTTTGTACATCCATTAAAAACATGACCATTGTCACCACAATAATTGCAAATGATGTATTCGGGAAGACCTACATACTTCCTTCTTCTAAAATCGTTTTTAGGCTTCTCGGATGCAACAACGATCATTGTTCCATTTGAACCCCAAACCAGCAGATTTATCACATTTCTCGGTTTGATTCGTGAGGAAGTTTAACACGGTTTGACTTCCTTCCCATTTTTCAGTGATGTTCTTAGCATTAACAAGTTCATTGGTCAAGTCATTGACACGTGAGAGAAGATGCAAATTCTTTTCCTTTTCTCTTTTAAGTTCATCATTGTTAACACTTTCTATGGACAATCTTTTCTCAACAATGAAGTCATGGGTGTGATTGTTGAGTTTAGACACGAGATATATGATTCTTTCTTTGGACTCTTCATATTTAGATGTCATCTCGTCAAGTCTTTTGCTTAGATCAACGACTTCATCGGATCTATGGTGAGGAGAAGACCTAGAAGTGCTACATTCGGGCATACCTTTTTGAAGGAAAGTAAGCCTATCATGGAGATCTTCTATTTCATTCTTGAGACAAATGATAACTTCGTTATTTACGCTCTTTCTATGCCTAAGAACCTTTGCTTATAGCTCACTTGAATGTATTTTATGTGCATTTCAAGGTTTTAATTCCATATAATGCTCAAATCCCGTCCTTTTGAAAGTTTGTTTCGGTTTTGGTTGTGTTCTTCCATTTTTTTTGTAGGAAAGATGATGATTTAGCAATACTACACCCACTAAGGGAGGCCCATATGTGATACACATGACCACAAGCCCAACCCAAGACGGAATAAAAGGCTTAAGAGAGCAAAAGGCTGAGTCTAGCGCGTATCCAGAAGCAAGATGCGCATCTCTTACAGGAAGGCATAAACCGTGCGCATCCAACAGTGCCTTCCTCATCTCCAAGATGCGCATCTCTTACAGGAAAGCACAGACCGTGCGCATCTAACCGTGCGTATCTCAACTCAACAAAGTGCGCATCTCCGTATTCGCGCAATACTCTTATTAGCTTGAACGACATTGTTTTAAGTCGTTTTTACTTGATTTGTAACCTAGTATATAAGCAAAGAAACTTGAGTTTTCTGGGATTATCATCATATAACAACTCTTAGTGAGAGAAATAGAAAAAAACCCTTGTAATTTGTGACAATCCTTCAAACAATTTACAAGATTCAAGCTTTCTTTCACCAAATTCCTTGTTTCTCAATTGTTCTTGTTGTTGGTATATTTCAATTTCTCTTTCTCTCTTTAATTTCATTTGTTTGCATTTGTTCTTCCTTCAAGTTTGTTTGATTGTTTATGTTAAATTTGCATCTTTGTTGTTTGTTTGTTGTTGTTTTCACCATTGTTCATCTTTTCATTGTTCATCTTTCCTTTGTTTCTCTTTCATTTGTTCATCCTTGGATAGTTGTCCTCAAAGACTTAATCTTTGAGTTGATTTGGTTAAAGATTGTGTCTTTTAGTTTAATCAACCTTGTTATTAGATTAAACCATCTTTCCTCTTAATTATTGTTGGATTGTTGAATGTTTAGAAGTAGAACTCATCTTCCACCCATGTTTATGTTTAAAGATTCCATCTTTATTGTTTATTTTGCGATTAGGACCATGATTAGTGAGTAGTCTTCCACTAGGGCTCGGTTTGACTCAACATGAGTAATTTCACTAATTGAATTTCATAAAGGCTAATTATTTGGGGAAATTGGTGAGGGTAGTTTAGAGGAATGACATGGTTTATGGGTTGACTTTTGGGTAGTGTTGACTTACCACCCTTGACCACCAACGAGAGTTGGTTAGGTTGTGATTTGGATACCCGAGACTTGACCCTATTGTTAACCTTGGTTGAGACCGAAAGGGAGAACCGGGGTAGGACACCTCTAAACTAGCGTTTGAAATCGACCCTCGAGAGAGGGAGTGGGATGACCCGGAAATTGATGGAGCTTAATGACCTTAGCAAATATTGGACTACCTTGGGAAAATGCATGTTTTTGGGGTAGTCGGGTATTGAGTTAGGGATTCCGACCTTCGAACCCGAGAGGGGGGTTGGTGGGTAGTACTAGTGTCCTATTTCGAACCCGAGAGGGGGGTCTTAGGCGAATTAGAGTCGTCACCTCCTCACCTAACTACCCTTGTGATTAGCCTAGAGATTTGATTGTGTGGAATTACGAATTGTTTGGGAAGAACCGAGTCTTAGGCCTTTTAATTATTTGATTTACAACTTAGTTCTATCTTGCTCACTTTTTATTCTCTTGTTTAATTGCATTTCATTTTATTTTGTCTAATTTAGTTATTAGATTAATTCTCTCTTCCCTTATTTTCGACTTAGCTAAACGATAGGATTAGAACAATTAGTAGTCTTCTCAACTCCTTGTGGGATCGACCCTTAATAGTGTACAACGATAAAATCGTGCACTTGCGAGGTATAGCTTGATACCATCAAGTTTTTGGCGCCGTTGCCGGGGAGTTCGGCTAGATATTAATTGTTTTCATTCTTGTTTAGACTAAGTCTTTTGTTACTAATCTCTCTCTTGAGTGTGTAGGACTTCTTGCATGAGAAGAAGAAATCGAAGAGGTCAACCAATTAGACCGATTGACCACGAGATCGAAGCAACCGCGAGAAGACTAAATTCACTCCGTAGAAGAGGGCTCATAGAAACACCGATTCCTCAAGAAAATCCAGTAATTGAGAACCTTCAAGAAGGACCACGGGTCTTTGAAACTTTCGAAAATCCTTTTGCAACACCGGAAACGGAAGTAACAATGGCCGCGGTCCCTATGAGAGATAACTTGGCTCCGAAAAAGGTGGTGAATCCGAGTATTGTGAAGCCACCTATTCAAGCCAACAATTTTGATGTGAAAGCCACCTTGCTACAACTTGTCCAAGGGAATCAATTCGGAGGGGGAGCCACCGAAAACCCCAACGAGCATCTCAACGAGTTCTTGGATAGTTGTGACATGTTCAAGGCCAATGGAGTCACGGAAGATGCCGTACGCCTTAGGCTTTTCCCTTACTCTTTGAGGGGAAGTGCCAAGGAATGGCTTAAAAGTTGTGAACCCGACTCTCTTCGGACTTGGGACGATGTCTCTAAGGCTTTTCTCAACAAGTATTTCCCACCCCAACGAACCGCAAGAATTAAGAGTGAGCTCCAAGGGTTCACCCAACAAGAAGATGAGACCCTTTATGAAGCATGGGAGAGGTACAAGGGCCTCCAAAGGCTATGTCCTCACCACGGTATTGGAGATGATGAGCTCATCAACAATTTCTATGAAGGGTTAAACAATGATATGAAGATGAACCTTGATTCCGGCTCGGGGAAGGGAGCTTTGGATAAGATAGACCACAAGACGGCGAAAGAGCTTATTGAAGAAATGGCTTCTCGTACCTTTCATTGGAACAATGATAGGCACAAGAGGAAAGGGAAGTCAACGGTCGAATCGGCCAACAATGTGGAAGTGAAAGAGATGATAGAAGAGCTTAAGCAACAAGTAGCCTTGATGAGCTCAAGCAAAACATCTAGCAATTCTTCTATGAGGAACCAAGTCTATAGTTGTGAGCTTTGTGGAGACCAAGGACACCCACCCAATGAGTGTTCCTTGGTGGTTGGAGATGGAAGTTGTATGGAGCAAGTGAACGGGATATGGGAGTCTAGTCCGGCCAAGCAAGCATTTAACAACAACCAATATCACCCGGGATTGAGAGCCCACCCAAACTTCTCCTATGGCTCTCAAAATGTCCAAAACCCAACCTTCCAACAAAAATCACAACAACCAAACTTCCAAACTCAAAAACAAAACACTACATTCAACCAAGGTCCACCGGGTTTCCAAGGGAGAACCTTCCAACCAAGGCAACAACAATTTCAACCACTCAACCCACCAACCAACCCACCTTTCCAACAAAACACCCAACCTTTCCAACAAACCACCCAACCTTTCCAACAAAACACCCAACCAAAGTCAAGCTTGGAACTCATGATGGAACAATTGATGACTTCACAAAACCAACTTGTCAATACTCAAACACAATTCATCAACCATTCCACTCAAAAACATGACGAGACAACCTCATCCATCAACCAACTTAGGACCCAAATGCAAGCTTCTCAACGGATGACGGACAACCAAATCTCCCAATTGGCTACTCAAATGAGCCAACTTCAAGCCTCCCAAGGGAAATTCCTGGTAAAACCGAGGAAAATCCGAAAACTATGAATGCTATCCACTTGAGGAGTGGTAGGGATTTGGAAGACCGGGAATTTGTCAAGAAAAGGAAGAGTAGTAGACCGGGTAATGTCATTGAACCTCAAGTTGTGGTTGAACCTCCTAAGTTAATTGAAGAAAAGGAGGGAGAAGAGGAACTCGTGGAAATTGTTGTGGAAACTCCAAAAGTGATTGATGAACCAACAAGGGTAGTTGAAGAGCCTCAACAACAAGTGGTAAGAACTTATGTACCACCGGTTCCCTTTCCACAAAGGTTGGCAAGAGCCAAACTTGAACAAAAGTATGGGAAGTTCATGGATATGATGAAGGGTATCAACATTACTATGCCTTTCATTGATGCCGTAAAGGAGATTCCAAGCTATGGCAAGTTCTTGAAGGAGCTCATCTCTAACAAAAACTCCTTGAGCCCGACAACCACGGTGAACTTATCCAAGGAGTGTAGTGCAATTCTCATGAATGAGGCTCCTCAAAAGCTTGAAGACCCGGGGAGTTTCTCCATTCCTTGTAAGATTGGGACCGTGCACATTGAGAGGGCTTTGTGTGATTTGGGGGCTAGCATTAGTCTTATGCCCCTCAAAATTTTCAAGAAGTTGAAAGGTTATGAGCTTTCACCAACAAGGGTTTCTCTCCAACTTGCCGATAGGTCGGTAAGATACCCTATTGGTCTTGTGGAGGATGTCCCACTCAAGGTGGGGAAACTTGCATTTCCATGTGATTTCTATGTTATGGACATCCCCGAAGACTCAAATATTCCCATCATATTGGGGCGCCCATGCCTTGCTACGGGGGGTGCCATGATTGATGTGAAGAATGGGAAGCTTTCTTTGCAAGTGGGTGAAGATAAGGTTGAATTCTCCTTGAACAAGGCTATGAAAGAGCCTTCGGAAGAAAAGTCTTGTTATATGATTGATGTGGTAGAAGAATGGGTTGATATGAAGAAATTTGATGAAGACAAGGGTTTGCAAGGGTTCCTTGAGGGCAAGGTAAAGGATTGCAAGGAGCACCGGGAGTATGCTTTAGCTATGGAAGCAACAATTGAAGAAGACCCGGACAAAGAATTTGAAAGCTTGAGAGGAGATGGTAAAAAGGAGGAGAGATCTACGCCTCCTCAAGTGGAGTTGAAACCTCTTCCTTCTACTCTTAAACATGCTTTCCTTGGCCCTAATGATACTTACCCTATTATTGTCAATAGTGCACTCAATGACACCGAACTTCAAAAATTACTTGATGTTGTGAGAAAATACAAAGATGTCATTGGGTACTCAATTGATGATATCAAGGGGATTAGCCCTTCTTTTTGCACCCATCGCATTCATTTGGAGGATGAGAGTGCATCTTCCATTGAGCCTCAACGCCGCCTTAACCCCGCTATGAAAGAAGTGGTTAGGAAGGAGGTGTTGAAGCTCTATGATGCAAGCATAATTTACCCTATCTCCGATAGTGCATGGGTGAGCCCGGTGCATGTTGTACCGAAGAAGGGCGGGGTCACGGTAGTCACCAATGATAAGAATGAACTAATTCCAACAAGAGTCACAACCGGGTGGAGAATGTGTATAGACTATAGGCGCCTCAACAAGGCAACTAGGAAAGACCATTTCCCCCTCCCTTTCCTTGACCAAATGTTGGAAAGACTTGCCCAACATTCTCATTTTTGCTACCTTGATGGGTTTTCGGGGTTTTTCCAAATCCCGATTCACCCTAATGACCAAGAAAAGACCACATTCACGTGCCCATTCGGCACCTTTGCTTATAGGCGCATGCCCTTTGGGCTTTGCAATGCGCCGGCCACATTTCAAAGATGCATGCTAGCTATATTTTCCGAATATGTTGAGAATATCATGGAGGTGTTTATGGACGACTTCTCGGTCGTAGGCACCTCATTTGATGGATGTCTAGCTAATTTGGGTAAGGTCTTGAAAAGATGTCAAGAGAGTGGTCTAGTCTTGAATTGGGAGAAATGTCATTTCATGGTGACATCCGGGGTTGTTTTGGGTCATGTAGTGTCGAGTAAGGGCTTGGAAGTTGATCAAGCCAAGATTGAAGTGATCAAAACTCTACCCCCTCCCACTAATGTAAAAGGAATTAGGAGTTTTCTTGGGCATGCCGGTTTTTACCGGAGATTCATTAAGGATTTTTCTTTGATTGCCCGTCCTTTAACTTTGTTGCTTGGAAAAGATGTGCCATTTGAATTTACTAATGAGTGTTTGGATGCATTCAATAGGTTGAAGGAAGCTCTCATCACCGCTCCAATCATGCAACCTCCCACTTGGGGAGAACCTTTTGAGTTGATGTGCGATGCTAGTGATGTGGCGGTGGGAGCGGTGCTTGGACAAAGGAAGAATGGTAAACTCCATGCCATATATTATGCAAGCAAGACTTTGGATGAAGCTCAATCACATTACACTACCACCGAAAAGGAGCTTTTGGCGGTCATATATGCCATGAACAAGTTTCGTTCTTATTTGGTGGGCTCTAAGGTAATTGTACACACCGATCACACGGCATTGAGGCACTTGCTAATCAAGAAGGAATCAAAACCACGCTTGATTCGGTGGATACTTTTGCTACAAGAGTTTGATATTGAAATTAGAGACAAGAAGGGTGTGGAAAATGTGGTAGCCGATCATCTTTCTCGGCTACTCCATGTCAAGGGGAAGGATGGATTGCCAATTGACGATTCCTTGCCGGATGATCAACTATTCGCACTTGCTTTGATGGATGTCCCTTGGTACGCGGACTATGTAAATTATTTGGTATCCGGGGTCATCCCACACGGTTATGATTCCCATAAGAAAAAGAAATTCTTCCATGACCTTAAGCAATATTTTTGGGAAGAACCGTGCCTCTACAAAGCTTGTGCCGACGGGATAATTAGAAGATGCATCCCCAATGAAGAAGTCCAACCCATAATCTCTCATTGCCATGACATGCCAAGTGGAGGGCATGGTAGTTCACGAAAAACCGCCGCGAGGGTGCTCCAATGTGGATTCTTTTGGCCTTCCCTATTTCACGATGTGGCCACCTACGTCAAGAAGTGTGACAAGTGTCAAAGAAGTGGTAACATTTCAAAGAGGCATGAAATGCCAATGAACTACATACTTGAGGTGGAGTTATTCGATGTATGGGGCATTGACTATCAAGGCCCTTTTCCCTCATCCAATGGGAATGAGTATATTCTTGTTGCGGTGGACTACGTGAGCAAATGGGTTGAAGCAATTCCAACAAAGACTTGTGACGCAAAATCAGTGACCAAACTAATGGAGACAATCATATTCCCACGGTTTGGAGTTCCACGAATTGTGATAAGTGACCGTGGAACTCATTTCCGGGAGAGGACTCTTGATGCTTTACTTAAGAAGCATGGGGTGCAACATAGGCGGAGCCTTGCCTATCACCCACAAGCTAACGGCCAAGCCGAAATCTCTAACCGTGAAATCAAGATGATCCTTGAAAAGACCGTGAGCCGGTCAAGGAAAGATTGGTCTACCAAGCTCAATGATGCATTGTGGGCTTACCGGACCGCTTTCAAAACACCAATAGGAACTTCACCGTTCGGTTGGTGTCTGATAAGCCTTGTCATTTACCGGTTGAGTTGGAGCACAAGGCACATTGGGCCATCCGACGACTTAACTTTGACTTGAAGAGCGCGGGAGAAAGCGGCTACTTGACCTCAATGAGCTTGAAGAATTTCGACTAGAGGCTTATGAGAGCTCTAGGTTGTACAAGGAAAAGACCAAGCGATTCCATGACAAAGCTATTATAAGGAGGGAATTCAAGGAGGGGGACTTGGTTCTCCTCTTTAACTCAAGGTTCAAGCTATTTTCGGGAAAACTAAAGTCAAAGTGGTCGGGGCCTTTCACCGTGGTCCGAGCTTTTCCCTATGGGTCGGTTGAAGTATCCGATGGAGACCAAACATTCAAAGTGAATGGACAAAGGCTAAAACACTACATTGCCGGTTCTCCCGTCTTGAAGCATATAACTTTCATTGATACTTGTCTTGTCCATCCTTGAATCCCATTTTATTCTTCATGACTTGTCCGTTTATTTAAGTTACTTCTTGGCTTGGTCGAGCCTACGACGTTAAACAAGGGCGCTTATGGGAGGCAACCCACATTTGACGGTTTTAGTGTGTTTGAGTTTTTGTTGAAGGGATTTTTTTTTATGCTTTGAGAAAGCATTTGAAGCATTTTGAAATTTATGGGTAGCAATCAAGATCCTTTGGGAGAAAATTGGAGGCTTAAGAGTCAATGAAATGAGAAAAAAAGATCGAAAAAATAAAGAAAATGGGCAAAAATTGAGTGGAATGCGCATCTCTTGCAGGGAGGTACAGACCGCGCGCATCTCACAGTGCCTTCCTCATCTTAAGGTGCGCATCTCTTCCAGGGAGGTATAGACCGTGCTTTTCCAACCGTGCGTTTCCCATCTCGACCGTGCGTATGTCCCAAAAAAAAAAAAAAGAAAAAAAAAAAAAAAAAAAAAAATCAGATTACACGGTCCACTCCACCAGCACCCATAATCTTCATCTTTTTTTAAAGACCAAAAAAATAAAGAAACAACCTTTCTCCTTTATTCTCCCAACTCCATTAAAGCACCACCTTAAACCATCTACAAGTCCTTCAAACACACCCAAAATCGCCCCAAATCAACTCAATAACTACAAATTCTCCATCTACTCTTCATTTCTAACATTTCTATCTTTTCAGAAATCCATTTTGAAGAAAAAAATTCACCATAAAATAATTCCTAGATCCGATTTTTACCTTACTTCTTGGCCTCCAAACTTCACCATCTTTTGAAGGAAGAGTAAGGGGGCAAAGGGGAATATTGTGGTGTAATTTTTGGGCAATTCCGGGCACTTTCGTTTTTTCTGGGTTCGAGCTGTGAAACGGGTTTCTACTATTTCGGGGTTTCTAGCTTTTACAAATCGGGTAAAAGCTGGAATGGCATCAAAAAGACAAAGGCTAGGAGAAGGTATGACTATTTACTCTACTTCTTTCCCTCCACCCCCTTTAGTTAGAGGACCGACTCGTAAACACCGGGTTAAAGGCGGAAATGTGAGTTTTGACACTGCTGCTGAGTTAAAAAAGTATAATGAATTGATGAAGAAGGATTTTGACCCAACAAAATTTTTCCACCTTCCCACTATGGAGGAAATGGGAATTGATGAGGATATTGAAAAGTTGTGCGATAGGGTAGATTTTAAAATAGGATCGGTTCATGCTTGGTCCTATAAGTCTCTAACTTGTGAGTTTCTCGCCACCTTGGGAGGTAATGTGGAAAATGCAAACCCGTTAATCACATTTCAAATCCTTAACAACAGACATGAATGCTCTTTAGGAAGGATTAGTGAATACCTTGGCATACCTCACTTGCATGGGCTTAAGGGGAAGTCCTCCAAGTCGGACCGACACTTGAGAGAGCGTGATGCTTTTTGGGAAAAAATTGCTAGGGAGGAGGGTTATGAGGCCCGGTCTGCTTTGAACCATCATGTGCGCAATCCTGTGTTCCGCTATTTTTTGCGGATTTACTCGAACATCATCATAGCCACCTTCGAGTCCTATCATCATGTTGGGTCCGTAGCTTTACAAAGTTTGATGGAAATTATGGAAAACAAACCCCTTACCATTGACCCTACAAAGGCGGCGGTATCGCAACTTATGAAGATCGCCGCTAAACCACCGACTAAGGTAGTGGGGGGTGGCTTAGTGACATTAATTGCACAAGGGTTGGGTATGGTGGGAGAACCAGAGGAGAGGGCACCGGGATCCACCCAACTTGACATACCCTCTTTGAGTAGATGCCTTATGTATAGGGCGGTGAATGAGGAGAGAAACCTCTACTTCCTCATCACCGATTTGAGGGCAATCCCCCTCCCTAGCATGGAGTACACCACCATCTTTAAAAAGGAAAATTGGGGGATGCCTTTGAGGGACGGGGAGATAGCTCGGAAAAGAGTCCATGACAAATGGGTTCAAGTGACCTATGGCCTTGACCCATCCACCATTCGTTATGAGACAACCTTCACTCATGACGAGGACGCACCCGAGGATGAAGATGCCTCACCTTCCCATGCCCAACCTCATCAAGGAAACCCTCGCCACCGCCAACCTCATCAAGTCAACCCTCGGCCTAACCTATTTCAACATGAGGCCGGAGCCTCATCGGGAGCCGGGTTTCAACCCGGCTACCAAGGATATGGGTATAACCCATACTACCCCCAACCACCATTCATGCCACCTCCCTATCCCGCTCCACCTCCACCTATGGGCTATGGCCATAGTGCTTGGGACTTTGGATCTCTCTCCCAACAAGTCAAAACCCTATCTACCAATTTTGAGGAATTTAGGGATGAGACTAGACGCTCTTTTGAGGAGTTGAGGGGCAAAGCCATCAACCTCGGACGCCGTGAAAAGGATTGAGGATTCATGGAAATCCTTCTTCACCACCTTTGATTCACGGTACCCACCACCATCACCACCACAATAGACCTTTGGGCTAGCCCTCGGGGCAAGAGCCAAGTGTGGGGAGGGGATTGGCTTGCTTTTAGTGTATATGCGTGGTTGTTGACTTGAGTGGTCCCGGGGTATTTGTTGGTTGGTCGGTTTTGTATTATTTTGTTAATTGGAAAATGAAGAGTCTTGGTATTGTAGTTGTTTGTGCATTAGTTGCACTTGAGTTGAAAGTCCTTTTGATTGTTCCCACTTTAAAAATCCAAAGCCTTTGGCATGCTCCCCAAACATCAATCCAAATGACAAGTATGATTTCTCCCTTTTATCCAAATTTCTCATTCATGTTTAAATTTTTCGCATGCATTTAGTTGATAAAGCATTTAGTTGCATCATATAGGATTGCATTAGATTTCAATTTTGTAATATATTGTCACATTTAGTAATTGCATTCACTTAGCATAGCTTGCATTGTCATTTCAATTTTGCATGTAGAATAGAGCATGCATTGCATTTTCAAAATAAAAACCAACTAAAAATTGAAAAATGACAAAAACCACCAAAAACATGTTAATTTATTTCACTAATATGCCCTCCCATGTCTATAAATAAGTGTGGGGAGGGCCTAAAAAAAAAACAAAAATATGTCTTTTAATTTGTACTCCCTCCACACATTTATTTCCATTTGGAAGTAATGTAAATAAATAAGTGTGGGGAGGGAGTTTTCATATCAAAAAACCCAAAAATATGTCTTTTTAATTTTTCAAAACCAAAAATCACAAAAATATGTTATTTTCCCTTTGAAAAATCAAAAATCAAAAAAAATGTTCATTTCTTTTTCTTATTCACTCCCTATGCTTTTGTCCATTGAGGACAATGTACATCTCAAGTGTGGGGAGGGAAATATCCACTCTTGTGAATATTTGTTTATAATTGTAAATGTTTATAAATTAGAGAAAATGCCTAAAAATTGAAAAATTTCTGAAAAATTCAAAAAAATTGCATTGTATATATATGTTTTTGTCTAACCTTTGGCATGGCACATTGACCACTTGAGGCAAAAAGGAGCTAGAAGACCGCTTGGTATAATCCTTCCTATCTCTTCCTCCTTTTACTATTCTTTCCTTTTGGTATCTTGGATATTTTGAAGGAGAATGGGAATTTTGTTGCTTTGGGTGTCTCCTTGGGAGACCGTTTGGAATCTTGGTGTTGATGTGCTGTTAGGTTTAGCCAATTTGTTGCACGTTTCATTTCATGTTTGTTTAAATTTCCGCATGCATTTGTTCACATGTAAATACTTGTTGCATTTCTTTCTTTTGCATTTGAGTTTGTAAATAAGTTTTTAAGGAAGAACATGGTCAAAGGAAGGGAACCAAGTACCCCCATGATGAACTAATGTGCCCAATAGTGCCTTTCCCCTCCTCGTGACTCGCGCCCGTGGCCTCTTAGTTAGCCGAGGAAGGAGGGCTTGACCAATGAGTTTAGACCGATCTTGTGAGACCTAGGGCCGTAGACTAGACCTTTGGCTCGACTTAGCTACTCAAAGGTAAGGGTAGAGCCTCCTAGGGTGGGTACATTCATACCCCGCCCTCATCTAGGTTCGAGAGTAGGTCTCCTCGCGAGGCGTGTCACATCATTACGCATAAGTGTGTCGCATCGTCCTTAGACCATGAAATTGAATTACATTTTTGTGCATATGATATGAAGCAAAAATCAGTTTTTATGAGCCTCACATAGCCAAATAGCCTTGTTTTCTCCCCTACATTGTTTCCCTTTTTGATTCACCCCCTTTTGAGCTTAGCCTTTTCGTTTGGCAAACCCACCTAAATAGCTACATTCCCATAACCACCCTTCCTTAATCAAGAATTGGTCGGTTTAGTAGTTGTGTTGTAGGAGGTGATTTGGGTCGTGGCGGTGGATGGCTTGCACATCCACATGGGTCGGATTTCGAGGAGAATTTGGTTTGTAAATAAATAAGAGGTTGTAAAATTGTAATGAAAAGCAAAATAGAAAATTGAAAAAATCATGAAAAATTCAAAAAAAACGAGTTGTGTGTTGTATATATTTGTTTGTTGTCAAGAAAAAGAAAAAGGCAAGCAACACCCCTACTCATCATTTAAAAGGGGTAGAAAAAGCCGTTGCTAAATAAAAGGGGCAAATTGATGTTTTTCCAAAGATGAGTCGGGTTTGCACATTTTTTGCATGGCTTGGGAAACCGAGTCGTTGTTACGGTGTAGACGTTACCATTTGTTGAAATAAAAGGAGTTTTATCAAATTTTTCCTACTTGAGTTGGGTTTATGCAATTTTTGCATAGTTTTGGTCATCATTGCTATGTTAGGGCATAGACGTGTCTCATGTGTTGCAATAAGAGATGGGATGTGATGTGTCGACGATTCTTGATTTGAACCCCACATGTCCAAACGGTGCTTGCACCAATCCCGTTTCGACCTTCTCCTTAGCCCCGTTTTAACCCATGCTTCATGTTTTGTGCATTTTTCCCATTATTTGCATTTCATTGGACATAGGACGGTGTTACACATTAGATTGCGGGCACGTTTTCGCTAGTCGAGTTAGTTGAGTGATTTTGGTTACCTTTTGCCACAAAAATCACCTTGTTCTTTCATTGAGTGACGAGTGAAAACCGTGAGGATGTCGTTGCCTTGGTCCCCTTAGTCATGGGTCCTTTGGTCGAATCTTGTGTCGGCCTTGTAATTCTCGGCGGACTTGCCCTTTCTTCCCTTTCCCCGCTCTTGAATTTGTTTCTTGAGCATTGGTCACACAAGGGTTGCTTTTGTCACATTTAGGGGGTTGGCACCTCAATTGGCACTTCTGAGACGGTACCCCCGACCGGGACCATGTTTTGTTGTTTGAAAAATCCGACCACTTAGATGAGGAAAGTGGATCATTTTGTTAGATGCATTCTATTTGTTGATTACGTGCTTTCATGATGAATGTGTCGAAGTTTTGTAGCAAGACCCAACTTGCCTTGCAATAGGGCACTCTCCCCTCATGGGTGTCAAATTGCGAGTTGAAGGGGCGTTGAGTGCGCTAATACTCGATCGGCTTAAGTAGTAGTTTAGTTGAGTGTTTCTTATATTGTGCATTCCGCTCACCCAATGAGAGCCTTCCTTTTGTCTAGATTTGAGCATCTTTTGTTTACTCGGGGACGAGTAAAGGCTTAGTGTGGGGAGATTTGATAACTTCGTTATTTACGCTCTTTCTATGCCTAAGAACCTTTGCTTATAGCTCACTTGAATGTATTTTATGTGCATTTCAAGGTTTTAATTCCATATAATGCTCAAATCCCGTCCTTTTGAAAGTTTGTTTCGGTTTTGGTTGTGTTCTTCCATTTTTTTTGTAGGAAAGATGATGATTTAGCAATACTACACCCACTAAGGGAGGCCCATATGTGATACACATGACCACAAGCCCAACCCAAGACGGAATAAAAGGCTTAAGAGAGCAAAAGGCTGAGTCTAGCGCGTATCCAGAAGCAAGATGCGCATCTCTTACAGGAAGGCATAAACCGTGCGCATCCAACAGTGCCTTCCTCATCTCCAAGATGCGCATCTCTTACAGGAAAGCACAGACCGTGCGCATCTAACCGTGCGTATCTCAACTCAACAGTGCGCATCTCCAGATTCGCGCAATACTCTTATTAGCTTGAACGACATTGTTTTAAGTCGTTTTTACTTGATTTGTAACCTAGTATATAAGCAAAGAAACTTGAGTTTTCTGGGATTATCATCATATAACAACTCTTAGTGAGAGAAATAGAAAAAAACCCTTGTAATTTGTGACAATCCTTCAAACAATTTACAAGATTCAAGCTTTCTTTCACCAAATTCCTTGTTTCTCAATTGTTCTTGTTGTTGGTATATTTCAATTTCTCTTTCTCTCTTTAATTTCATTTGTTTGCATTTGTTCTTCGTTCAAGTTTGTTTGATTGTTTATGTTAAATTTGCATCTTTGTTGTTTGATTGTTGTTGTTTTCACCATTGTTCATCTTTTCATTGTTCATCTTTCCTTTGTTTCTCTTTCATTTGTTCATCCTTGGATAGTTGTCCTCAAAGACTTAATCTTTGAGTTGATTTGGTTAAAGATTGTGTCTTTTAGTTTAATCAACCTTGTTATTAGATTAAACCATCTTTCCTCTTAATTATTGTTGGATTGTTGAATGTTTAGAAGTAGAACTCATCTTCCACCCATGTTTATGTTTAAAGATTCCATCTTTATTGTTTATTTTGCGATTAGGACCATGATTAGTGAGTAGTCTTCCACTAGGGCTCGGTTTGACTCAACATGAGTAATTTCACTAATTGAATTTCATAAAGGCTAATTATTTGGGGAAATTGGTGAGGGTAGTTTAGAGGAATGACATGGTTTATGGGTTGACTTTTGGGTAGTGTTGACTTACCACCCTTGACCACCAACGAGAGTTGGTTAGGTTGTGATTTGGATACCCGAGACTTGACCCTATTGTTAACCTTGGTTGAGACCGAAAGGGAGAACCGGGGGTAGACACCTCTAAACTAGCGTTTGAAATCGACCCTCGAGAGAGGGAGTGGGATGACCCGGAAATTGATGGAGCTTAATGACCTTAGCAAATATTGGACTACCTTGGGAAAATGCATGTTTTTGGGGTAGTCGGGTATTGAGTTAGGGATTCCGACCTTCGAACCCGAGAGGGGGGTTGGTGGGTAGTACTAGTGTCCTATTTCGAACCCGAGAGGGGGGTCTTAGGCGAATTAGAGTCGTCACCTCCTCACCTAACTACCCTTGTGATTAGCCTAGAGATTTGATTGTGTGGAATTACGAATTGTTTGGGAAGAACCGAGTCTTAGGCCTTTTAATTATTTGATTTACAACTTAGTTCTATCTTGCTCACTTTTTATTCTCTTGTTTAATTGCATTTCATTTTATTTTGTCTAATTTAGTTATTAGATTAATTCTCTCTTCCCTTATTTTAGACTTAGCTAAACGATAGGATTAGAACAATTAGTAGTCTTCTCAACTCCTTGTGGGATCGACCCTTAATAGTGTACAACGATAAAATCGTGCACTTGCGAGGTATAGCTTGATACCATCAACAAACAACCTCACTCTTAAGACACTCATTTTCATTTTCCAACCATTCACTCTTTCTTTTAAACTTGTCTAAATCGTGGTCAGAAGCAACAGTCTTAGACACTGTTTCTCTTAAGTCTACAACTTCAACTACAAGGTCATAGATCTCATTTTCAAGAGCATCTTTGTCCTTCAAAATATCATCACGTTCCTTGGTTAGAGAGGAAACTTGCATCACCAAAGTAGTGTTGACATTTTCAAGGTCAGAGACATCCGTGGGGGTCAACCTAAGACGCTCAAGTTCTTTAGTCAAATGTTTGTTTAACTTGTTGACTCTTTTAACTTCATTATATACCTCAGATGTGACAGTGACGCAGTCTGTTGCTTTTAGTTCATTTTTCAGATTAAAGTTCTCTTGACCAATTTCCTCAATCTCATTTTGCATTAAATCAAGCTTATTAGTTTGAGACCGACACTTATCAAAAAGTTGGTCAAGAAGCTTACATACTTTCTCTTTGGAGTAAATTCTAGCCTTGGCCTTTAGATGATTTACCTCGTTATCGGAATCGGAGTCGGAATCGTCGGAGTTAGCCATGAGGCATCTTAAGTGTTCAAGTTTTGAGGTTTTTGAGACTTTTTCTTTACCATGATTTGCAAGACACATTTTAGCCTCAAGTTCCTCCTCGATGAGTTCCTCATCTTCCTTGGAGTCGGACATTCCCCATATAGCACTCATGACTCTATGTTTATAGTCCCTTTTAACCTTTTCTCTTCTTTCCTTAGATTTGATTTCTTCCCACTTGGGACATTCTTTAATTTGATGAGTTTTATCACCACATTTAAAGCATCCCACGGTGGAGGTAGGTCGTTTCTTAGGAAAGCGTTTTTTCGAGTAATTATTAGTGAACCTTTTGTTACCTTGTCCATTGACCAACCCGGCTAAGTTCCTTGTGAACATAGCAAACTCGTCTTCCTCCTCATCTTCTTCATCACTTGGAGAAGATGTGAGGGCGAGACTCTTTCCCTTTGATGACTCACTAGAGTGCTTATCGAGGTTAAACTCGTGAGCCATTAGTGATCCCATTAGTTCATGAAGAGATAGGGTTGACAAGTCTTTAGCTTCCTCTATGGCGGCGACTTTAGGTTGCCATTTAGGGGTTAGACTACGAAGGATTTTTCGAATGATGTCCTCGGACTCGAAATTCCTTCCTAGACTTTTAAGCTCATTAATAATACAAGAAAAACGTGAAGAGAAACTATTTAAAGACTCATCCTTTGACATTCTAAACATCTCATATTGTTGCATGAGAAGGTCAATACGGTGTTTTCTTACTTGGGACGTCCCTTCATATGCAAGTACAAGGGAATCCCAAATAGATTTTGCCGTAGGACACCCGGAGATTCGACTAACTTCCCCCTCACCAACACAACGTTGAAGAATCGACATTGCTTTGGAATTCTTTTCGGCAAGCTTGAAGTCGTTCTCATTGTAATTTCTTTCCTCTTTTGTCTTGGTAAAACCGTTAAGAATATCGGTTTCCTCAATGGCAAGAGGTCCATTTTGGATGATGTTCCAACATTGATAATCGATACTTTTGATGTAATGTTCCATTTTGAGTTTCCACCATCCAAAATTCGAACAGGTAAAGACCGGGATCTTGGAGTGTTTCTCGGAATCCATTACCCACGAATCAAACTCTAAGGCGGTTAGCCTCGATCAAGAGCATGAGGCTCTGATACCAATTGTTGAGTTTATGGATTCAAGTACCTAAGAGGGGGAGGGGGTGAATTAGGTACTATTTAAAAATTTTATAACTCCAACTTTATTGAATTAAAGTGAGTTACTAGGACAAAAGAGATGAGAAGATACTTTGAATAATATTGAAAGATTGAACAAGTATCACGATGAATGTTTGCTGAAGTATGAAAGCAACAATCGTTCTGACTGTATCTATTTGTCTCAGTTTGTGGAATATGACTGCAGACCAAATGCGACAGTATGATGAACTGTTACTTCTAAGGTTAAGCAAAGCAAAAACAAACAAACAAAGTAAATTGCAGCGGAAATAAAGTAAAAACAATGAACACGAGATTTTTGAATTGGTTCGGCAAATACTCAAGTGCCTACGTCCAATCTACCTTTTTATTGTTTTTCTTTTAGTGATCTACTCCGACGACTAAAAGACCCTTACAATAAAAGACACCAACCTACTCCGGTTGTAAAGCTAATACAAGAACTACTCCGTTCTTATGACAAGCTAACTCGCAACCTACTCCGGTTGCCAACTCACAACCTACTCCGGTTGTCAAGAGTTAAAGACTACTCCGTCCTAAACTCTACTAACACACTTAGAATGTTATAGGATCAAGTTTCCACTAACACATTCTTAACAAAGAATAGAGATGGACAACTTTTACAAGATCAACAATTCATAAGCAAGAGAGTTTAGTATAGAAAAGCAACAGTAGCCACGACTGTAACAACTTGAAGACACTTGAAGACTTTTAGAGGATTTTGCAAATAAACACGATTTTAAGCTTTAAAAACAATTTGCAAACATGAAAGAATTATTTCAGAAAAGTCTTAAGGATTTATGAAGGAGGGGCTCGCCTTTTATAGAGGAAATGGGAGAGGGGGTTGCTAGGGTTTTGAAGGGTCAAAGACCTCACATGTGAAGGGCAATAGCAACCACCCAAAACTTGCACCAAAGAGGGCTCTTTTGCAAAGGCAAGAATAGGGAAAGATAGTTTGAAAGATATCCTTAAATGCTCATGCAAATTTAGAAAACAAAGAGAGAAAAGACAAGTCACATGATGACAAGTTAACACTAAAATGGCAAAAAGCATTCTTTGTTTTCTTAAAGAGCCAAAGGGTTGAATTTGCATAAAGAGGAAACATTTTGAAAATAATAATTCAAACCACTTTTTAATGAAGACCATCTCCTTAATAAAAATCTGATTTTTATCTTTGAATAATAAGAGTCACGTGAAAGGCTTTTGAAAGATAAAAGGAGACTTCAAGTTTTACGAGTTGTGGCAATAATCCAAGCAGCTGTTTACTTGTGAAAGCAACAGTCGTCTGGACTGTTTCTATTACTCTAATATACTCTACTTTCTCACTTGTACATTAGATGACACTTGACTTAATACAAAGGGATTAATAACAACTTCAACACTTCTTAATCCATGCTTGATATGATCAATAAACCTGAAAAGGTAAACTAAGATGACACAAATCAAATGGGCATGTTATTATCAACATAAGGAACCCAACAATAATGAATATATATTTTGAATAATTTGTGGGTATTATTATTAAGTGACAAGTAGACAATAAGTAATGAGGATGATCACATTACCTTCCAGAAATACTTCTAATGTAGAAAGATAATTAAATGCATGAAACACACATAAATGAAATAATTAAGTAAATAAATGACTACGACGGATAGCATATTAATCCAATTTTTAGATAAAATGAATTACGTTCATAAAAAAAAGAATTGAAAATTTGTTAGATAAGTTACCCTATAATTTAAGAAAAACGAGTAAAACGTAACTCTCGGGAAAAGGATTGTGGTGGTGTGTTGGTGACATGGGACTATAACAAGCAAAAGCTTGTATGATTTTAATTAGGATATCCGATCCAGATTATTCTAAACCCACCTAGTAAAACTTAAAATTTGGTTGAGTAAATCGAAAGGACACGACTCCAAGTTAAACTTATATCTGAATTAATCTTCTTTGCACCAATCAAAACAAAACCTAAATCAGCCAGCGACACAAAATTTCTTCACATGGATGGAATACCCGAGAATGTATAGGACTAACAATGGTCTAAACTTAACTAGATTGACATTCATCTTAATTGTGAGTTAAAGGGTGTTTAAGGGGTCTTTGTAATTTTGTAACCCCTCTAAGTAAGGTTACATTAATCATGTTGTGTGTGCGATGAACTCATATATAAAACACCAAACAACACATGCAAAGATAATATACTTCTCTAAGACGTTAAGTCTACCATCAATATGGGACTTCATATATTTGACGTAGACCTTTTTCAGGACCTTCGTAGTTATCGTGAAGGTATAAAGACATCCACGTTTGCTGACGGTTATCAAATAGAACAACCGATTTCGCATAAGTGGTATACACAAAGATAATAGCTAGTGTGAATACTAGAAAAATAGTTGAAATTCGCGGTTTCTCTAAGTGAGTTATATATTTCTACTTTATGTTGTTTGATTTTATTAAATATATATCGTTGCTCAATTAAGACGCGTCTTTTCAGAAGAATATTTACTTTTTTTATTCGTATTAATCGAGAATTTTTATCATTTTGGTGGAGAATTTATTCCCTATATGGCCGTTGACAACCAATCTACGCTTAAAACATATCCACACATGTAGTAATGCATGGTAGATTCAATCCCTTTTGAAACAAATAGTAAATCTACTCGTATGGCATATGATTCCGAAATGCCAAACACTTCATTCATTGATATAATGTGTTTTGCCCAAAATCCACTTGTGAATTGTGATGTTGTCACATAACACGCTCGCGAGAGATGGTACTATAACACTGTCTCACGTCGTGAGACGGTCACGTTTATAAAAACGTTATTCATTTATTATTAATAAATGGATTATCTTTTTACATAAAGGAAAGTCTTATAGTGTGACACGGTTGTACACAATAAAAATGTGGTTTTAGTTATTCTACTCATTTATATAAATCCGTATATTAATTTGATAACAGAGTTAAGAATTTTGATGCGTGCATTTTATATAGGTATTTCGTACTTCATTTGCACGCATTTCTATGCATTTGTGTAGTGTTTAGCTACAAATGTCCCCCGAATTGTCTACTTTGGTTTCTCTTGTCTTATTTGCAGGAATGAACCAAAGAGAAGCTAAATCAAGCTTAATACATGTCCCTATGCATGCATTTAGGAGATTAGTTGAGTCGGAGCCTTAAGACTACTATTTTGAGATGCGCAAAGATGTAAGATAGCTAGGCGAGCAAAGGAAGAACTTCAAATTACTAGTGCCTACTTTGAAGAGCCATATCTCAAGTTCTACAACTTATTTTCAGTTGATTCCAATTGGAGATGAAAGCTTGTCCTCTTAGCTTTCCAACGCCACCGGAAACGCTCTGTTTTCCCAAGTAACGAAGAAATGGCAGCCGTTTGACGTTTAGTGCGTGAAGCAGGAATTGTGCGCTGGAAACTACTCGATCGAGTACTATTGTGTTCGATCGAGTAGTTTAAGTCCTCGATCGAAATGCTTATTTTAGATAGTGTTCGATCGAGTAGTTTTTCTACTCGATCGAGAGGTTTTGCTATAGTTTAATCGATCGAGAGGTTTTAAACCATTCGATCGAGTACTTTTCTATTAGCCGCAAGGTTTTAATGTCGTTTAGGTTAATAATTATCTTTCCGATAAATAGGAAAGACGTCATTAGGTCTAAACTCTCTTCTTTTCTCCTTTTTGCTCTCTTTTCCTCTGTTGGACGCTGCTTCTCTCTATTTTTCCGGATCTTAAGTTGTAATTCCCCCTTTACTCTCTTGACTCTCTTTAATTCTCTTTAATTTGAAATGTTTGTTTCTTCTTCATCTCTTGTTCTTACTTTGTTCATTATTATGCATAGCTAAATCCCCTGCTACGATTTAGGGGATTCGATGATTTATTGTTAGTTGCTAATTAGGTTTACAGATCTTTCGTTGATATTGTGTTTATGTTGTTAATCACTGCAATTAACTGTAACTAGCTACTTGAATCGATGCATTTAGCTTAATTAATCTTGGTAAGCCTTAACCTAGACCGGAAGGTTGGAAGGGGTGAGACCCGCAGTGAACAATAGGATGCTTTAGTGAGGGCGGAAGCTAAGCTAATAGTATTTTAGGGCGAATTGAGACCAGAAGGAGATATTCGTTACCCCTTAGACTGATACAATTGATCGATCTGTGACCTTAGCTGCAATTATCTGACATTCGTTGATGACCCGACAATCCTAGTTCTCTTCCTTTACTGTTAGTCTCTCTTACTCTTTTCTCACTTTAATCTCCTTTAGTTTTAGTTCAAACAACTTAAACCCCCAATTGTGACCATAGAAAGACTAGGATTAATGAGTAGATAGTGACCGCCTCCTTGTGGAAATCGACCCTACTTACCGCTGACTTCTGTTAGTAGTACTTAGGTATTTATTTTTGGTACTGTAACGACGGTATCAAAATTTTTCTCCTATATTAACATAAATCTGATATGTTATTTTGTAGTTACTAATCTTTTTAGAAATTAATAATTTTAATAGGAAGTTGAAAAGAATTGGGAGGTGAAGGGTTTCCTTTTTCCGAAACTATGATATTCGTTAAAAAATCGAAAGGTTTAAAGTAAGAATATGTGGTCAAATCTAATTTCGTTTCAATTCGATTTCGGTATGATTCATTTTAATTAGACACCTTAATCCGGTTGTCCTATTTCCAATCGGTGATTGGGTCGGGTCAATAGTCGATCAAGCAACTTCTGGGTCATCGTTTAGGGGTTAATGATTTTCCTCAACGTTCATTATCATTGTTAATTCAAACGTTTTACCTTAAATTCGTGCAACTAAAATACAATTAACGAGAAAACTCATAACTAGGCGTCCTTGTGCAAGAATCAAAACTTCTGCAGTGCTTGTCAATTTGTTGAGTTAGACGTGTTGAAGTGTATTAGATGACTTACCTTGTTCCTACTAAATTAAGTCACTAGTGAGTAGTCCATATCTTGTGACAAGCGTGTAACATTTAATGGTATGCCCAAAAATAAATTTTGCTTTAGCAAACTTTGTACAAGAAAGGAAATTAGCCTTGATCATGGCATGAACACCTACAACATAAGTATGAGTTTAGCTATCAACTAAAAGAGCTGAGTAATGAGTAAACTCATCCATTCAAAATGAAATAGCTATAACAAAGGCCATATCTCCTCGGAGACGGAGCTCTTCGCAGGTCCGCTTTGCCATGGCCTAGGCAAGAGTGAAAAATTAGTCAACATTATTTTTGATGGATTCTATTTTTAAAATCATTATGTGATATTTGCTTGTTAATTAATGTCATATTAGATGTCAATGCATAATAAATATAATATCATATTTACAATTAGTTTAAATTTATTTTAATTAGGGTTAGGTTCCCAATATGCATTTAATTTTGTTGGAATTTGCTACTTTGACCTGCTATTAGTGACATATCCTCTTCTAAACAACATCACTTAAACAGACGTCGTAGAAATATATTGATATTAGTATTGCTCGTTGAAGTTTGTTATATGAAACACTACATCAATAGTTATGTCTCTATGGAGGAAGATTGGTAAAACATTAAACGAAATTGATGATAAATTTCGGCCCTAGCTACCACTACAACAAGTTCCTTGCATTTGTGACGCTTTTTAAGCCATTTAATGACGCTTAAAAGCGTCAATAATTTCTCTCGACGCTTTATTGAAGCGTCATTGTTTTTGACGTCAGTATTTATTGACGCTTTATTGTGTCGTGCTTCGTGACACTTTAAGGCGTCAAAAGATAAATTTCGACACTTTTAAACGTGATCATTTTTGGTGTGTTTAATGTAGAGTTGTTCAGTTTTGACGCTTTTGTGTGTCAGCAATTATATTTGTTGACGCTTTTATATGTTAATACATATTTCATAATCAGCAAGTCAATTGGAGGGTTATTAAGTTTGGAGCTCTTTTTTTTCTTTTTGCCCTCCAATCTTTTGAGAGTGAATTCACATTTAAAAGCAATCAAATAACAATACATTATTGGAAAACTAATATCATGAGAATCCCATTACAAAAGCTAAAATTATGCATTTAAAACACCCTTGTAGTAATAACAAATGCAAGTGTTCAGTCTAAGAAAATATGATTCCAAGAAACCTTGCAAATTAAATGAGATACAAGTCCACACAAAAAGTTCATCTAGTAATCTACCCTACTGCTTCAATCTGTTCAATCTGTTCGCTGGATTAGAAGTTTCCCTCTTCTCATTTTTCTTTTAGCTGGTCCATTAAATTTCTTTGGGCTGCCAACCTGTTAAAGATGGCAAAAAAATAATATTTAACTATACTTAATTGTCCCAAAACTTGGAGAATCAAAGAAGTGAACAAATGAGAAGCAAAAAAACAGACAAATAAATAGTACAGGAAGCTAGTTTACTAGTATACTTGGTGGACATAACAAAAAAGGTTCTGCAAAACACGACTACGGTTAACGATAATGAAGTGTTGAATGTCACTTGGGGAAATCTAAAGATTTTATAGCTTAATTGACTAAACTAGAATTGAACAACAGTAATAAAGCGTGCCGTAGCATGAAAATTACTGTTCGAGTCGAATTACTTAAATCTCTGCTCTGGCTTTGTATGTTTCATCAATACGTTGCACAGAACTAAGCAACTGCTTTACCTGCAAACACCGTAAGATAAACTTAACATTATCACAACATCCTCTCCATCGACTTTGAATAAAGTAAAAAAGAAAAGCATCCTCTCCATTAACTTCTTATTCCTACTTATTTCACATTTCCACAACATAGTATTGAGCGGTATAGTAAGTCATTATTAGTTCATTAACCCCACTTCATCTCCTTAATTCTTTGGGAGGGAACACTGGAATTAGACTTGTGTTTTGTGTAGTCCTATAAGCACAACTTGAAAACAGCCACGATAAATGAATGTTTAAAAACTAGTTGATGGATCAAAAATAACAGGTGCACACTTTTTCATATTAATGTCAAGAAGCAAAAACAAAAGTTGCAGTAGAACAAGATGGTCGTAGGGATGAGGGATAAATTAGATAAATTATGTGATTCTATTCAATCACAATCTATGCAAACATATGAATCTCTCACATGACTAGCATATTCAGTATCATTTTTCAGCAACTGATCACTTGTTTGGATTTTACTTGGTGATGATTAGCTATTCTACCATCACATAGGGTGAAGCCATTAATATTTCCAATACTATTAAATATGCATCTGTCAACTTCTCCAAAACAACTCATCCAAGCTCAAAAATGTTGAAGGAACTCATCCAAACTCAAAAAAGCAACTAAGAATAATAATCCATTATTAAATACATTCAACTGAAACTCAATCTTATTGCTCTTTTCACTCTAAGTTGTGCAAAGCCACCCCATTCCAACACCTAAGCACACCAAAAGCGACGATATTGCAGCTTAGTTGAAATGTAGATTGAGAACATCAGAGATTCAGAGGACAAAGAACCATTACGGGAAGCTTACGCTCAAGTAACAAAAACTTGTTTAAACTCTTTAGTACTTCGTAATTCAGTAGGCTCAACAAGAATATCGAAATAAAGAGCAGATAAGAATGGAAGCTGAGAAGTTTCAGTAACTATTACCTCCCCAGCGTAAGCACAACCAATCAAATCTAATTTCCTTAAACTTGCAGACTATGCATTCCTCTCTTCTGACATTTCTTCAGCAGCACACACTGTAAATAATGTGAAGAAACTAAGGACCATTAGACTATGATGGAAAATGGAAGAAGAAAAATATAATAACAAATTTAAGTCCAACGACAAGTAAGGAATAGTCACCAAATTCATATAATTCATGTTTCCTAGCTCTTTAGAAGTTAACTATAATGATGGTAGACAAAGACACTTATAAAACTCCCAACATACAGTAAATCCCAAATACAGAAAATTAGAAAGTACGACTATCGTTGAGCTCCAGCTTCTTAACCAATTGATTGTATAAAAAGTAATATATCTTGGACCAACAACCACACTGGTTTTTAACATAAGAAATGCCAAATTTACATTTTCAAATCAATTTTCCTGTCCCACATCCCAAATTCATGTTTTCGGTAACATGAAATAATAAAATAAGTGAAGAACAAAAGACAATTAAAGCATTTTAGATGGAGTTAATACTGGAATACTCGGTATAATCAACGAAAACATTGGCATAGCTAAACAAAAAGAAAGAGAGAAATAGAAGAGACCTTGAGAAACATAGGCAAGGCCGGCAAATCTATTATCACATCAAACCCCCATGATTGAACAAAATTACTCCATCCATCCCAATCATTTGTTTCCCTTCGATTAAAATACTCGTCACAAAGAATAATAAAGCCAAACAAATGATTGGGATGAAGGGAGTAATACAATTGTAAACTACGGAGCGCTTACTATTTCATTCGTCTTTGTGACTGGCCTTATGACAATTTGTAACACCCCTTATTAGGATTTAACAAAACCCACAAATTAATCATAGAATGAAGAGAATTCAGTGGCCTTTATACACCAAATTAGATAGAAAATCATGTAAATTGGACAGAAATTACAAAATTAACATAAAAATCAAAACAAAGAATAAGAGATACTTCATATTAGGGTTGGTTTGAAGTAAGAACTTACGAGAGGATTAGAGACCATGTAGTGAATTGAAGGTGTAGATGATGAACCAATCTTGGTAGTGCATATTTCAAAGCCTATAAGAAATAGAGAGATGAAGAAGAAAACAACCGTGAAGATGAAAACAAACGGGATCGGAGGGAGAGAAGGGCGTTTTCATGTATTTTGGTGAACATGGGAAACTCAGATTCTAGATCTAGTAAGGTTTTGTCTTACTTTAGAGGATGAAAGAAAAAATTGACTTTTGAATTCTTCACAATTGCGCTAAGGTACGATTTTTTAACGATGAAAAGTTAAGTTGGGCGGGACCTCAAAATTTAGACGCAATGAATAGAGGGAATTCATAATACCCAATAAAATACGCTCCACGCTTTGGAAAAGTGTCAATGTGGAAGCGTCATAAAGACAAGGGTTTTGTAGTAGTATACTATTTGTCCCATGAGTACATGCTCTTATTCATATATTGTGGTTTGAAACACTATAGATGTGATTATGAATAAATGAAAAATTGCGGAATTTTTTTTTAACTTCTACGAAAAAATTATTCGTAGGCCACAAATTTCTATACTTGTAGTCTCAAAGGGGGTCATTATTGAAAGCCAATCAATTAGTTTAAGGCTATATACGAGCGTTGGCTTCAATATCGCAAACTCATCCTCATGCGTTCTTGTACAAGTAACTAGGCTCGCAAATTTGACAATGTAAATAGACTACAATAAAGTTTATGGTCATAATTATTACTCACTTTACTGATTTATTTAACCTTCTTAATAGGTAATAGTATTAGCAACCAGTGTACATGCACCGGAAGCAAACATGAAGGCATAGATTACACGGTAATTTTTCGACCCTTTATTATTACAGTACTTTATATATATGGACAACTATGGTCCATGACTTTACTGGATAAGTTTAAAGTCCGCGATAAGAGTAGCAATGTCTGGGACTGTGTCACTGATGTTGCCGTCAGCACGTGTCTTCGTAGCTGCGTCGGTGGAAGTGTCAAAAGTTAATGCAGTGTCCAACTTTTGCTGAATTTGATCAAAGGTCAGATTGGCAATGACTTGTTTTGCGCCACATACAACATACACCTGCATTTAAACCAAGTAAAAAAAATTAAAATGATCCAAGGAAAATAAACTGCAACCTAATAAAATGATTAATCAACTTATCATCACCAATATAATTACGTGCGTGCGTTTAAAATAATTCATATTTACCCTGTTAGGAGTCTGAGGTGATGTGTTATCTGCGGGTGCATGCCATGCCAAAACCCACGAACAGTCCCCGCCTGATGCATTTTTCCCATTATACACCACTGCCGCTTTGGAACCAAAAAAGTTTCCCTTCAAGTGGGTAAATATGGCACTGTTATTGGGAAAAATCTTCTCCGGAAAAGTGCCAACCGGAGCGCCTGACCAGTTATGAGATCTAGCTAAGGTCATAGCAAAATGGGTCTGGTTATTCATGGTGGCTTGGGTACCATTTTGTGGCTGCTTGACTGTCTTCTCGCAAACCGCGACATTTTGTTCTTGCATCGTAGCCATATCGAGCTTTAATGGTACATGTTACACAAGAATCTTAATCACTTAGTTTCATTCAAAACCATGAAAGTAATAAAACCAAATCAAATAGCATGTAACTTATTTAAAAAATAACAACAATAATTAGTTTCATGCACCAAAAGTCTTCATACCTTGAAATTTGTGAAGATGTTAATAATTTCAATGTTGCGTCTCGCTTGCCCCAACCATACCACCACCTAAGCTATTTTTATAGTATTCGAAAGCATCTATGCGCAATAACGGATATAAAAAAAGTAGATTCATTATTCAAATTTACACCATAGCGTAAGAATTTTCCATCACCTCCTTTAAACAAGAATCATATTCTTCATTTCTTTTATTTGACTAAAGAGACTACCTTATGATAACCGTAAAAAAATGGGGACTCAAGTTAAATAGCTAACACTTATTCTCTACATACTTTTGTAAGTACAATACAAAGAGTTGTACAATCATTAAACGTGGTAATCCCTCCATCCCGATCATTTGCTACCTTTGAAATTGGCACAAAGACCACGGAAAGAGTAGGAGACTATTTGTGATAGAACTTGGAATCAATAAGAACTGAATATATAATACATTGAACATGCATGAAAGCAAAATTGTTGTCCAAAGGAAAATCCTATAGCTAGCTGGTGGCTATTAATTTGAATGTTCATGAAAACTAAACAGAAAGATAATCATAGGCTTATAAATCATCTATGTTCCTAGTTATCGCATACAGCTCGGTTTTATCCTCTTTTTAACAGGATATATTTTGTTTTGTTTGATAGTGTGATAGTTTTTGCATATGTATTTTCTTTTCTAATGAAATACAATGATTATTTTTGAAAAAAAAAATTGTACATGACAACATTATTTATACAAGCTTGACTAACAAAGCTAAGAGCCTAAGAGACCTAAACCTAGCCGCAACAAACAATCATTAATGGAGATTGTGTACAAGCGAATTACGAAAAGTTATATGGACATGAATTATTAAAATATACAAAAAGATTTGAATATATAACTCAGAAGATAATGAAGATATATTTTGAATAATTTGTGGGTATTATTATTGAATGACAAGTGGACAATAAGTAATGAGGGTGATCACATTACCCTCCATAAATATTTCTAATGTAGAAAGATAAATAAATAAATAAAACACACATAAACGAAATAATTAAGTAAATAAATGACTACGACGGATAGCATATTAATCCAATTTTAAGATAAAATGAACTTCGTTCATAAAAAATAGAGTTGAAAATTTGTTAGATGAGTTACCCTAGAATTTAAGAAAAAAGAGTAAAACATAACTCTCTGGAAAAGGATTGTGGTGGTGTGTTGGTGACTTGGACTATAACAAGCAAAAGCTTTTATAATTTTAATTAGGACATCTGATCCGGACTATTCTAAACCCACCTAGTAAAACTCAAAATTTGGTTGAGTAAACCGAAAGGACACGACTCCAGGTTAAACTTATATCTGTATTAATTTTCTTTGTACCAATCAAAACAAAACCTAAATCAGCCAGCGACACAAAAGTGATTCACACGGATGGATTCCCCGATAATGCATGTATAGGACTAACAATGGTCTAAAGTTGATTTTAATTGTTAATTAAGGGGTGTTTAAGGGGTCTTTGTAATTTGGTAACCCCTCTAAGTACGGTTACATAAATCATGTTGTGTGTGCGATGAACTGATATATAAAAAACCAAACAACACATGCAAAGATATTATACTACTCTAAGACGCTAAGTCTACCATTAATATGGGACTTCATATATTTGACGTGGACCTTTTTAGGACCTTCGTAGTTATCTTGAAGGTATAATGACATCCACGTTTGATGACGGTTATCAAATAGAACAACCGATTTCGTATAAGTGGTATACCCTTATTTTCATACACAAAGATAATAGCTAGTGTGAATACTAGCAAAATAGTCGAAATCCGTGGTTTTTCTATGTGAGTTATATATTTCTAGTTTATGTTTTTTGATTTTATTAAATATATATCGTTGCTCATTTAAGACGCGTTTTTTTAGAAGAATATTTACTTTTTTTGTTCGTATTAATTGAGAATTTTTATCATTTTGGTGGAGAATTTATTCCCTATATGGCCATCGACAACCAATCTACGCTTAAAACATATCCACACACGTAGTAATGCATGGTAGATTCAATCCCTTTTGAAACAAATAGTAAATCCACTCGTATGGCATATGATTCCGAAATGCCAAACATTTCATTCATTGATATAATGTGTTTTGCCCAAAATACACTTCTGATGTTGTCACATAACACGCTAGCGAGAGATGGTACTATAAGACGGTCTCACGTCGTGAGACGGTCACTTTTATAAAAACGTTATTTATTTATTATTAATAAATGGATTATCTTTTTACATAAAGGAAAGTCTCATAGTGTGACACGGTTGTACACAATAAAAATGTGGTTTTAGTTATTCTACTCATTTATATAAATCCGTATATTAATTTGATAACAGAGTTAAGAATTTTTTCTCCTATATTTACATAAATCTAATATATTATTTTGTAGTTACTAATCTTTTTAGAAACCAATAATTTTAATAAGAAGGCGAAAAGAATTGGAAGGTGAAGGGTTTCCTTTTTACGAAACTATGATATTCGTTTATACAACGAAAGGTTTAAACTAAGAATATGCGGTCAAATCTAATTTCGTTGTAATTCGATTTCGGTATTGTTCCGGGTGTAATTCCAGAGCAGTTTATACGGTACCACCCGTGCTTGTAGAATGACGTCTTTAGTTGAATCCTCCTTGCGGTCTCCTGAAACGATGAACAAACTGAGGGCTCGGCTTTGGGCCGAGCGAACTCACTCCGACGCTCAAGTCAGTGAACTTAGAGAGATAAGTTGTTGTTACTTGGCGAAGTATATATTGTAGAGAGATAAAGAAGATATTACCAGATGAATAGTGATTCTTAGGTTCAATTCTGGATCCTTTCCTCAATGAGAGTTGAGGAGTATTTATAGACTTTCACCTTTTGTCACGTAGTGGCCAAGTGGCCAAGTGGCTAGCAGGTGGAAAGACTGATCTACCCCTTGGCCGAGGGACCCATGGCAGTCCGGCGGGCCCTGTTGACTCACCGCCGAGGGGTCTTGGATATGAGTTCGCGGATGTGTGCCTCGGCTGGCTAGTTGTCCCCGCCGAGGCACGAGAGACAAAGCCGGCAGTGGCGTCGGTTAGGGCCGTCTAAAGCCGTTGACTTGCTTTGTGGATATCTTTGACCTTGCTCAATATGTTGATCGGTCGGGGGTGCGAGAATATGCCCCATCAATTTGCCCCCAGCGTAGTCTATGCCGTGGTATGGGCTCCGATGTATGTTGAGCGTATATTCTGCTTTGGACAAAAATTTTCTGCCTCGGCTTCTCCTACTTCGGCGTGGCTCTGCTTAGGCCGTACCATATCCCCCCTCCACATGGTTGTGTAATGGACATCCGATGTGGAAAAGAAAGTGGTGCTGGCCGGGACCGAGGTTGTGAGCGCCGTGTGCTTTTGATTGCCCCAGCCGGTGCTGACAAGCTTGGTTGATCATGTGGCCGGCGGAGAACAGATACTTAGGAATTTGTTGAGGAAGATGAATAGGCAGAGAGATTTGAAGGGGCGTGTTGAAGACGCTTGGTCACTGTTGCATTGATTGACGTTCAACTGTTGCAATGATTGACATTCCGTGGCTGCATGTCTGACACGTGTCTGTTTGCTGATTGGCTGGCGTTTCATGGGCTGTGCCCTGATTGGTCCTTCTTTATGGGCCTTCCCCTATAAATAGGGCAGTTAATCCCTGAAATTGGGCACCAATTTCATTTTCTCAAAAATTTTCTTCTTTCTAGCCCTCTTTGACGAAACTTCTCTCTAGATTTCAGAATCATTGCTCCGGCGTGGCATTTTTCTTCAAGGTAAACAAATAAATTCTCTTTTTAACTCGTAAGTTTTGTTGTAACATGTCTTCTGCTGGTGCGGACCTAGTAAGCTGCTGCGGCCGGGGTTCCCCGTCGCGTCTTGATGAGGAGGAGATACTAAACGCCATCCCGATAAGGTTTGGGGGCCCTAGGTCTCCGTCTCCTGAAGTCGATCCAAAGGCTCTGGAGGGTTGGGAGGATGATGATGTTGATGATGACTGTGAGGAAAGGATTCCTTCTGGTGAAGAGAGGCCGCATATCCTGGATCACGGCGAGGCGTGCATGATCGGTCTGGACCGTGCCGGACCAATAAATTCGCCAGATTGTTCGGTGGAACTCTTTTCGAGGGTCATTTCTACTTCGGTGAGGGGTACAAAATTGTTATCCCTGGGGAGGGTCAGGCGGTCTGTTGCCCTCCTCCGGGTCATATCGGCGTATATATCAGGCATCTGGAGTATGGCCTCCGGTTTCCTTTGAATAAATACGTCGCGGCCATCATCAAAGCTATGAACGTCGCCGTGGCTCAACTGCATCCGTTGGCCATTAGGACGATAGTTGGCTTCGTGTGGCTCTGTCTTTTCAAGGGGGAGGTACCCACAGTTAACTTATTCCGCCGGCTTCATCATCTTCGGGCATCGACCCCGTGGTAAGGTGGGGTGGTACGGCGTGCGAGATGGAGCCGGCGTCCTCTCTGTTGATAAGCTTTCTTCCTGCAAGGACTGGAAGGGGCGGTGGGTGTATGTCGAAGTGCCGGATGACTATCCGCTGCCCCGGTCCTTCCAGCACCAAGTCAACTTACGGTGCGAGAGTAAGAGGGAGCGTGAAAAATGGGTCTCCCAGAGTAAGCTCAAGATGGATGCCGTGGGTTCCTCTTGGTGCGGACGAGGAGCGGGCGATCTGCTTGTTTGATCTTTGAGAAGGGATGGGTGCCCCGACTCGGATTATTCTTCAGGATGAGCTGCTTTGCCGCGTCGGCCTCATACCGGCCCTCAACCAGGGTGAGTAGGGTCGGTGTGAGGCCCATCTTTGCCTGTTACACTCCTGTTTTTTAGAGCTTTGTTTTACTTCTTTTATGTAACTCTTGTCTGGTTTCTTGCAGACCGGTTTGGCCAGGATCATGCGAGAGGACCTTGAAGAGGTTAGGGCTTGATAAGGACGGGAACGTCGTTGAGCGGCACCTTCAGGGCGACGCGCGTGATCGTAGACGGCTCCCAACGAACTTATGGATAAGCGGTGAAGGCACTTTGGATCCGGCGGCGGCTCAAGCACGGGTTCTCGGAGGCGTGCCGAAGAGAAAACCAAAGGCAGCGTCCAGGTTGGCAACGGCGTCAATCCCAACTCCTTCTTCGACCCCAACGGCCCAGAAGGAACATGTGGAGGTCATCGATGTCTCCGAGGAGGTGGTGACCGTTGCGAAGGGCCCTCCTCCTCCGAAGAAGAGAAGAGAGCCACTGCCGGCTTCTACCGTCGCCGGGGAAAAGAAAGATTCACCCGGTTCTCCGTCTAAGAGGGCCCGGACTGGTACGGACCTAACTCCGTGGTTCGACTTAGGCCGATTCGTTATGCATTCCCGATGACGAGACTCTCGATGTGTCAATGAATGTTGACATGGATGCGCTGTGTAAATTTTTTGTAGATCCGCCGTCGGAAGCCGCCGTTCTTACTGAGCGGCAATTAGAGAAGCAGCCTGAGAAGGCGGGTGATAGGAATGTCACCGTTGACTCCGTACTCCAGAAGGTTCCCCCCGCCGAGCTTGTGGCAGAGGGTACAAGAATATCCAAGAGGCTGGCGAAGTGGACTCAACTGGCCGGCTCCTACCTTATGGAGCAAGAACAGGCCATGGCCCAGGCTGGGCCACTGATCCAACGGCTTAAGCTTGATCTCTCCGCTGCAAAGGGAGAAGCCGGGAAGGCTAAGCTTGACCTCCTAGCTGCTCGGAAGCGTGCGGAGGAAGGCCGAGAAGCGCCTCTGCGGTCGAGAGGGCCTGGTAGAGGCTGCGATGCCACCTCGCCCGATTCTTTGGAGGAGCGGGACAGGTATAAGGGTGGCTACGACGCCGTTGTTGTCAAAAGGGAAGAATGGAGGGAGATGTATGAGGCTCAGTCGGAGGCACTCGCGGACACTAGGGCTGTTCTTGCCCAAAGGGAGAAAGATATTGAGGTGCTTCAAACTAAGATCCTCCCTGACCTGTGCGCTCAATTCCGTGATCGGGCCGAGGAAGCGACCGGGAGGTAATCAGGAGGCTCATTCCTGAAGACTCCTTCCCGTGGGAAAAATTTGAACAGCTTCTGGATGAGATGGCCGATGCCGCGGAAAAAGCGGTTGCGGAAAAGGAGGAGGTGGCGAAGGCGGTTCAGATAGCCGAGGCCATGGCGGCCTATGATACAAAGATGAAGGAGGCCGAAGAGGAGGCTGAAAGGCTGAAGGCATGTGGAGATGACAAGCTTTCCTCTGGGCCGGCCACCGAAGTTGACGGCTAACTGCTTCTGCGATGGTGGGCGCATCAAGCGTAGGGAGACGGGCGGTCGTCACCAGACTCACCCGGCGTCTCGGATAGCTTTAGCTGTTCGGGGGCCAACTACTGAGCCTTTCCTCCCTGCCATCTTTTGGCGCTTCAAATGTCATGTTTGTAACCTTTTGCTTTTCTTTTCCTTGTTTTTGTAAAACTTTGGTAGGTTGCGTTTTGGCTAATCCCTATGGGGACGGCCGTCGTCTGCATTCTTCTCGTTTGTAATCTGTTATCATTAATGAAAGTTTGCTTGTTTTGCCTTTGGCTTGGCCGAGGTCTTTTCTTGTCTTCTTGCGTTATTAATTGAACGCTTTTTCATTTTTACCTTCGACTTAGCCGAGGCAGCTAGAATGCGTATCTCAACTGCGTTTAACGTCTTTTTCTCGAACATGTTAGCGTGTTGGTCGCTTCATCTCTCACTCTCGGTCTAGCCGAGGCGTCGGATTTGCTCTTCCCAACCGCCGTTGTGAACATGTTAGCGTGTCGACCGTTGTGTCCCCTGCCAGGCCTTCGACGGGCCGAGGCGACTAGGGGTTATGGCGCGACAGCATTTTTTGGCGTATCGACCGTTGTGTCCCCTGCCAGGCCTTCGGCGGGCCGAGGCGACTAGGGGTTACGGCGCGACAGCATTCTTTGGCGTATCGACCGTTGTGTCCCCTGCCAGGCCTTCGGCGGGCCGAGGCGACTAGGGGTTACGGCGCGACAGCATTCTTTGGCGTATCGACCGTTGTGTCCCCTGCCAGGCCTTCGGCGGGCCGAGGCGACTAGGGGTTACGGCGCGACAAAGATTCTTTGGCGTATCGACCGTTGTGTCCCCTGCCCGGCCTTCGGCGGGCCGAGGCGACTAGGGGTTACGGCGCGACGGCATTCTTTGGCGTATCGACCGTTGTGTCCCCCCCAGGCCTTCGGCGGGCCGAGGCGACTAGGGGTTACTGGCGCGACGACATTCTTTGGCGTATCGACCGTTGTGTCCCCCGCCCGCCTTTGGCGGGCCGAGGCGACTAGGGGTTACGGCGCGACAAAGATTCTTGGGGTGATTGCCCGGCTTGGGCCGCGGCGTCTACCTCGATATGACCGCGGAGGGGATAAACACTTTGATGGAAAAATTGGGTGATTCTTCATTAGATGTAAACATGCGTTGGGGTGCCAACAATTGTTTTGGACACCTCCGCCGCTACACAAAGTATTTCCTGAGATTGTCGGTGTTCCAATGGCTCATCGAGGCACACCCTCCATGTCGGTCGGCCCGGTATGTACCCGACCTCATTTCTTCAACCACTTTGAAGGGACCCTCCCAGTTGGCCGTTAGTTTACCATGAATGTTTCCCTTGTTGGTGGCGGCCGACTTTCTTAGGACTAGATCCCCTACTTTCAAGTCCCTTCTGTGGACTCTTCGGTTGTAAGCTCTTCTCATTCGGTTTTGGTATACCGCCAAGTTGAGGCGTCTTTGTATCTCGGCTTTCTTCAACCAGATCTAGGGAGGTTCTTAAGGCTTCCTCATTTTCAACCGGGTTAAAGGTGGCCGTTCGAATGTCGGCACCGTTACTTCAATCGCGGGATCGCCGGACCCGTAGACTAAGTGGAACGGACCGTACCCGTTGCTTCTTTCTCCGTGGTTCGCAGGGGACCACGGGGCGCCGGGTAGTTCATCGGCCCATCTTCCCTTTAGGTCTTCAACTGTCTTCTTCAAACTGTTGAGGATTGTTTTATTAGCCGCCTCCGCCTGTCCGTTGCTCTGTGGGTGACAGATGGAGGAGTATGCAAATTTGATACCGAGTTCTTCCAGCCAGCTCATTATTGTGTCACTCCAAAACTCTCGGCCGTGGTCGAATACCATGACTTGGGGTAACCCAAAACGAGTTATGACGTTTTCCCAGATTACCTTTCTTACGGTGCCGTCGTCTTTGCAGGTACTGCTACAGCTTCAACCCATTTGGTGAAGTAGTCAACGGCGACAATCAAGAACTTTCTTCCGCCGGATGCCGTTGGAAATGGCCCTAGTAGATCCATCCCCCACTGTGCGAAAGGAAGGGGATTAAGTACCATTGCTGCGGTCTCGGGATGGCGCATGTATCACCGGAGCATGCATTTGACAGTTGTTGCATTTTTTGGTCTTGGCTCTGGAATCCGCAAGCATGGTGGGCCAGAAGTAGCCGGCTCGGAGAGCTTTGTGGGCTAGTGTTCTTGCCCCCATGTGATGGCCGCAGATGCCTTCGTGGATCTCTGTCAGTATTAGCTCCGCGTCGGCTGGACCGACGCACTTCAAGAGTGGCCTCGTCACGGACCTCCTGTACAATTCCCCTTCAAACACCAAGTACCTTGCTGCGATCCTCTTTATTTTATGCGAGAGACTGCGGTCCTCCGGTAGTTCACTTGTCAATTTGTATTTCATTATCGGAGTCATCCACGTTGTCTCGGTCTCTATGTTACCCACCATGCCGACGGCCTCAGTAATGCTCTTGGCATTCCTGATGTCCACCAGCACGGTTCGGCTGACATTCTTGATGGTTGAACTGGCGAGTTTTGAGAGAGCGTCGGCTCGGTTGTTCTCAGACCTGGGAATGCATTGTATCTGAAAAGATTTCAACTTTGAGGTGTCAGCTTTTACCCTTTCCAGGTATCTTACCATTCCGTCGTCTCGAGTCTCGTACTCTCCTCTGATTTGATTAGCCACCAAAAGTGAATCTGTTTTCAAAATGATGTGCTCCGCCCCTGCGGCCCTAGCTAGCTCGACTCCGGTTATCACCGCCTCGTATTCGGATTCGTTGTTTGAGGCCGAGAAGGTAAATTTCAAGGCGTACTCGAACTCGTCCCCGTTTGGGCTGATGATAAGTATGCCGGCTCCTGAGCTGTTCGTCGTGGAGGACCCGTCGGTGTATACCTCCCATACTCCGGGGTTTTGCTCTTCTTGGTATGTGCACTCGGCCGAAATCGCCGTTCCTGTCCCTTTATCGAGGGCCTCGGCTTGTACTGAATGCCGAAGCCGGATAGCTCTACTGCCCATTTGATGAGCCTGTCGGATTGCTCAAATTTTTCCAATGCTTTTACCAACGGCTGGTCGGTTAGGACCGTCACGGGATGTGCGTCGAAGTAGGGTTTCAGTTTCCTTGCGCGACGACGACGACAAAGAAAGGCTTTTTTCAATCGGCGGGTAATTTCTCTCGGCGGGCAACAATGTATGGCTGACAAAGTAGATTGGGTGTTGTTGCTTGTCCTCTTCTCTCGACGATCACGACCGACCGTGGCCGAGTAATAACTTGCTATGTCTGGATATAGTGTTTCCCCCGGATCGGCACGGACGGGGTTGGGAGAGTCTCGAAGATGAGCTTTCGGTTGTTTGAAAGCTGTGCTCTGCTCCTCCCCCCAGCCGAAGTCTTTATTCCCCTTCAACACCTTGAAGAATGGGGTGCTCTTGTCGGCTGACCGAGAGATGAAACGGGCTAGAGCCGCCATCCTCCCGGTCATCATCATGACCTCCTTTCGATTCCTCGGCTCCGGCAGGTCTAGGATCGCCTGGACTTTGTCTGGATTGGCGTCAATTCTCCTGGCACTGACAAGTACGCCGAGGAACTTACCTGCCCGGACACCGAAGTTGCATTTCATTGGGTTGAGCTTCATCTTGTACTTCCTTAGTGAACAAAATGTCTCGTGTAAATCGGCTAAGTGCTCGCTGTCGGACTTGCTTTTTACAATAGCATCGTCGACGTAAGCCTCAATGTTTCGCCCTTTTTGATTTTGGAACACTTTGTCCACCCGTCTTGTGTAAGTTGCACCGGCGTTCTTTAAACCAAACGACATCATTTTGTACATGTATGTGCCGTTACCGATGATGAATGCGCATTTAGGCATGTCTTCCTCGGCCATGAACACCGATGATACCCCGAGAAGGCGTCCAAACAGTCGGCAAGATAGTGTAACTGCCGTCGCGTCGATTAAACTATCTATTCGAGGCAGGGGATAGAAATCCTTGGGGCATGCTTTATTAAGATTGGTAAAATCCACGCACATCCTCCATGCCCCGATGATTTCCTCACCATTACAACATTAGCTAACCACTCGGGATAGGTACAAGGCATGATAAAGCCCGCCGCCGATTTTATCTACCTCGGCTTTTATGGCCTCATCCTTCTCGAGGAGTTCCTCATCCTTTGCTTGACAGGGCGGCGGTGGGGAGTACGTTCGGCTTGTGAACAATTACCTCCCGGCTCACGCCAGCATCTCGGCCGCCGAGTAGGCGAAGACGTCTTTGTTCTTTCTCGGCGAGATCTAGGAGTGCGGCTCTGAATTTTGGCTCCAGGTTAACACCGATAGTTACGGTGCGGCCTGGGTCAATCTCTACCTCTTCGGTCTCCGCTCCTTCGACCATGCCGACGGTGGTATCCATGCGCTCGCCCTCCTGTTGCAAGGATGGGCTCTTCCCCTTCTCTGACTTCTTCGCCACTTTGAAGGATTGCATGTTGCACCCTCTGGCGGACACTTGGACATTGACCACTTCGTCCTTTTCGTTCTTTGAAACGAGATTATGCGCTTCCCCCGGTCCGAGACATACATCAATGTCGAGCCGGATGGACATTCTTGCGCATCGGCCTCGCTCAAGGTGACTCGGCCTATGAGAACGTTGTAGGCGGACGAGCCGTCAATGACCACGAACTCGGGCATAACGTTTTGGCCACACTTCCCTCGCCGAACCTCACCGGCAGGCTGATTGACCCAAGGGTATCGGTAGCCGCCCCGAAAAAGCCGTACAACGGGTTGGTGCGGGGGCTCAAGTCTTCAACCTTCGACCGAGGTTGAGAAAGCATTCGCTGTACATAATGTTCGTGTAGGCGCCTGTGTCAATCAGGCACCTCTTCACCAGGTGGTTGGCTATGTCCAAGTGGACTACGAGTGGGTCGCTGTGAGGGGCGATGACTCCCTCGTAGTCCTTCTTCCCAATAGTTATATCGGGGATGCTGGAAGCGGGAGTCGCTGTGTTGGGCACGAAGTTGATGGCCTGATACAGCTCGTTCAAGTGTCGTTTGTGCCCATGAGCGGACCCGCCGTTCTCGTTGCCCCCGATGACAACATGGATTACTCCTATCCGTTCGAAGACGGATTTCTTATCTGAACCGCCGGCATCAGTCTTTTGGCCTTTGGCAACATACTTGCCGAGGCTCCCCTTCCGGATCAGTTCCTCGATGGCATTCTTCGAGATGCGGCGGTTGTCGATAAGGTGACCGGTGTGGCCGTGGTACTCACGATGCGGCTCGTGTCACCGTCACTCCTCGGCCGGGAGGCCTCTCCCACTCGACCCTCGTTCTTGCTCGGGCGAAAACCTCGGCGACAGACACGGCCGGGGGTGTGATCATTGTACCGCTTCGGCGGTTTGTTCCCGAACTCCCCGGCGTCCGCCGACTTCATTTTTCGGTGGACTGTCGACCGTGACCCATTATTGTCACGGCGTCTTTCATCCGGATTGTCCTCCCGCGGCTTTTTCTTTACGAGTGCTCGGCCTCGGCTGGGCCTACCCGGGTTTTGTGGTAGTCCTCCACCTTAATGGCTTGGTCGGCCATTTTCCTGGCGAGTCTAGTCTCTGGCCGCCGCACTTGATGAGCTCATTCTTTAGGTCTCCTCTCGGGAGGCCTTTCATCGCGCGAAGGTCGCCGGTTCATTGCTCGCCTCACGAATCTGCCGAACCTTGGCGTCGAACCTCTTCACATAACCCGGAGAGATTCGCCTCCTTCCTGTCTGATAGTCAGGAGGTCCGAGGTCTCCACGGCCCTCCTCTTGTTGCAGGAATACTGGGCTAGGAACGTGTCCTTTAGGTCGGTGTAACAGTATACCGACCCGTCGGGTAACCCCTTGTACCAACTTTGTGCCATCCCATGCAGTGTCGTTGGAAAGACTCGGCACCAAACCTCATCGGGTTGCTCCCATACTGACATGTGAGACTCGTAAGCCTCGACGTGGTCGGTTGGGTCGCCTTCTCCTTTGTATGCTATAGGTGGCAACTTCAGCTTAGTCGGCACCGGGGTATCTAGGACGTAGGCGCTGAGGGGCTGTCTGACCACGTGTCGAACGACACGCGGCGATCGGCTCCTCACATCCCTAGTCCGGCTCCTCTCCCCATGGCGGGAAGGGCTTCTTCTCCGACTCTGGTGAGTCGGGCTTCTTCTCCGACTCTGGTGAGTCGGGCTTCTTTCACTCCTCTGGGGGGTGCCTCGTCGGCGCTGTGGCGACGCCGTCCTCCCGCGAGTGCGGGAAGGACTAAGGTCTACCACTAGCGCTCCGGGCTCCCCCCGTCTTGACAGGCCGCTTCTTCCGGTGCTCCATTCAAGTCTCTTGGAGTCACATTCTGGGCCCTGGTCTCCCGGACGGGTTCCGCCGCTCTTGTCGGTGTGACAGTGTGAGCCTGCGTACTAGCAATTATGTCCAGGAGTAGCCTCGGCTTTCTTTGCATCAACCACATGTCCCATGATGGTGACCTGGTCGTGACGGGCAGCGGCATATCTTGTTCCTTCGGCGTCCCGTTCGTCGTATCGGTGATACGGCCGGTGGGACTCGCCCGATTTCGAGTTGTGGAATGTGTCGTCTTGGTAGAATTCGTTTTCCACCAACACCTTCTCTGGTTGTTTCGACATCTTCTTAGCTTTTTGGGTGGGTTTTTGTTTTGGTTTTTCTCTTTTTTTTTTGGGAATGAATGTGACTAGCTTCTAGTATCTTTCCCCCACAGACGGCGCCAATTGTTCCGGGTGTAATTCCAGAGCAGTTTATACGGTACCACCCGTGCTTGTAGAATGACGTCTTTAGTTGAATCCTCCTTGCGGTCTCCTGAAACGATGAACAAACTGAGGGCTCGGCTTTGGGCCGAGCGAACTCACTCCGACGCTCAAGTCAGTGAACTTAGAGAGATAAGTTGTTGTTACTTGGCGAAGTATATATTGTAGAGAGATAAGGAAGATATTACCAGAATGAATAGTGATTCTTAGGTTCAATTTGGATCCTTTCCTCAATGAGAGTTGAGGAGTATTTATAGACTTTCACCTTTTGTCACGTAGTGGCCAAGTGGCCAAGTGGCTAGCAGGTGGAAAGACTGATCTACCCCTCGGCCGAGGGACCCATGGCAGGCCGGCGGGCCCTGTTGACTCACCGCCGAGGGGTCTTGGATATGAGTTCGCGGATGTGTGCCTCGGCTGGCTAGTTGTCCCCGCCGAGGCACGAGAGACAGGCCGACAGTGGCGTCGGTTAGGCTGTCTAAGCCGTTGACTTGCTGTGGATATCTTTGACCTTGCTCAATATGTTGACTGGTCAGCGGGTGCAGAATATGCCCCATCAGGTATGATTCATTTTAATTAGACACCTTAATCCAATTGTCCTTTTTCCAATCGGTGATTGTGTCGGGTCAATAATCGATCAAGCAACTTTTGGGTCATCCTTTAGTGGTTAATGATTTTCCTCAACGTTCATTATAATTTTTAATTCAAACATTTTACCTTAAATTCGTGCAACTAAAATACAATTAATGAGAAAACTCATAACTAGGCGTCCTTGTGCAAGAATCAAAACTTCTGCAGTGCTTGTCAATTTGTTGAGTTAGACGTGTTGAAGTGTATTAGATGATGTAATACCCGCCCCTTTAGGGATCTGTTGACCAGCGTTGACCGACCTTGGGAGCGGTAATAGTGCTTAGGATTTGCGTGCCATAGTACTTTGTGTCTGGAGTTGTGGGTGGTACTCGGTAGAGTAGAGGCTACTCGATCGAGAAGCTTAGATGCTCGATCGAGTAGGGCCACTCGATCGAGTATGTTAGTTACTCGATCGAGTAGCGTCTTTACAGCGAGGGTTTATAATCGTGTTTTTCTAAAACCGCAAATCATTTCCGCCTCTTTCTTCTAAACCTAGATGTCGTCCCTTCCTTTTCCCTTCACCAAATACCTTCCATGGGAGCCTTTGAAGGTCCTTGTGCCTTAGGAGTGCATAGCTTGAGTCGGGTAGCGGTCCTTTGCCAGGTTTCCTCATGTAGGTATGTCGTCATCATCATCCGCATCTATGTCTTTGCAGTTAGGGTTAGTTTGGTAGTGATAGATGTTTGTATTGTGTGTATAGGTGTTACTTGTTTGCTGGGTGTTGCGTGTATGGGCATGGAATCGTCGCAGTCGCTTAAAGGTAGGTTCGCCTACTCAGTCTCTGTTGGTTGTTAGATTGTCGGTTGTTGTTGTTGATCGGTGTTGTCGTGGTTGTGGTTGTTGTTTTTGTCATTGTGGTTGTTGTTGTTGTGATACAACTGTTTGTGACTGATTGTCTGTGGTTCTCGAGGTACGTCCTCGGCTGAGTGGAGTCACTTGCGGGAGTGGCTTCACGTCCTAGTTTCGCCCTATGTGGAACCCGCCACGGGAGGGGATGTGCACATTAATGGGATAGGGTTATCGCTCGGTATGATGAGCGGGGCTTAGGTGGGAACGGCTGCGGTCCCCCACTGGCAGGGCTGGTCCAGTGGACAGTCGGTGACGGAGATTGATTGGAGTGGTATGATTGTGTGTGACTGGTTGTGTTTGTATTGTTTTGACGGTTGTCGTTGGCTAATGTTGTGTCTAACCTCAGTTACTGACCTTGTATGGTTGTCTTGTTTGTTAGTGTGTCTGCCGTGATCCCTTATGGTGAGCAGTCAGTCTTAGCAGGTGTTGAGGTGGTTGATAGCTGGAGTCCTGGCAGGGGTGTGTCGTCACGAGTTCTGATAGAGATAATGAGTAACCGATGAGTTGTACCTATTATATTAGTTGGTTGTAACACTTGTAAATTTAACTATAATTGTTCTTTTATCGACTTTTGATGATTACTTACCTCGGGCAACCGAGATGGTAATGCCTCTATATGTGAACCCCCGCGGTTATACAAAAGAATAAACATATAATTAACAGCGGAAAATACGTAAAATTTTAAAACTTCGAGGCATGGCCGTGGAGTTCACTGAAAACCTTTGAAAACTATTTAACCTAATTACTACTTTTACAAAATAAAAACATAATACGAATAGAAATATACAAGGGATCTCGGATCCCTCCAAATTTCAAAAAATGCAATAACGAACGATAATTAAAAGGATGTGTCGTTGCCTCAACAACGCTGGCTAGCCACTCGTCTTGTAACCCCCAGCATATAAAACCGCGTATAACACCGACATGTCACCTGTCATTCATAAAAATGAATGCCACGGTCAGTGAGGAGTAACTCAGGTGTCTTACCAGCCGTATTACAATGTAATAACGTAAGTACAAAACAAAATCCATCAGTTTATCAAACATACAACATAGAAAAGATAAATAAATTATGTGATAACGGAACTTACACCTTTCAAAACGTGTCCCACTTTACTACGACCAAACACGACATCGTAGTAAAGGAAGCACAAGGACAACCCATGACCGAAATGACCAAAATGACGTACTGGACTGCTGTCAATGTACAAATGCTAAATCAACCATAAAAAGTAAACCACGATCTCCCGGTAATTAGCATCACGCTTTCGGGATACAACACATACCCCGATAATCATCGGACTACAACACATAGCCGATATAAGCAGTCCTAGCTTAAGTACAGTACCAACCTTTCGGTAACCTGGCACTATACTCTCGGAATACCACACGTATCCGAATCAACGGCTACGGTAACTTCCCGTAACCCCGAGACTCGTAACCGGGCTACACCACATAACCACGTCAGAGTAACTTCAATCCGGCCACCTAGTCCATGACACATGAGCTAGGATCCGAATTGAAACGATCGTAACAAATGAGATTGATTATTACTAGTATAGAATGACAAACACACTGAGGCTCAATATACTTACATATCCAGCATGGACTAACCATACAACTCAAAGGTGGAAACAACCACGCAACACGGGAATGGGAATAAACACACATGAATATGAAAATACCACCTTATATTGGCCGGACAATCTATCTTGCATCCCGTTCCTATTTCAACATAATTAAAGTACATATATATAGGGCCTATAATGTTTACTGTCTCACCTGCAACAAAATACAAATATAGAAAGGCAAGTCCAGACAACAATATATCACTCCCATTTACCAAAATTGATAAGTAAATGCATCCAAACTATCCCTAAGTGTCAGTTTACACCGTCTTAAATATACAACACACTAACTAGCATTCCAAATGATCCCCACGGATCAGTATACACCGTCTCAATCATTTCCACATATCAGTACACACCGTCTCAACTATAGAACATGCTAATTAGCATCCAAAATGATCCCTATATATCTGTATACATCGTCTCAACTATAGAACACGCTAATTAGCATCCAAAATGATCCCTATATATCAGTATACACCGTCTCAACTATAGAACATGCTAATTAGCATCCAAAATGATCCCTATATACCAGTATACGCCGTCTCAACTATACAACAAACTCACCAGCAATAAAATACACATATTTTACAAGTAATATTGAGTAACCTGTCATCGTTACCTTTTTCCGATCGAACTAGTCCTTCATGACTAACAAATCTTATACAAGACTGTCTATCTCAGTATCTACAACCGTCTTATAATAAATAAAGCTAAAAGTATAAATTGGGTTTGTAAAAATACATGACGAAAATGAATTTTACTTACAACGGACTGACAGGAACGATGAGAGCAGCACTATGGAACGAAAATCATTGGAAACGAATGACAAACGGAGTGGCAGAATCAATTTTAAAATTAAAAATTTGAAAGAGGACGAAAAAGAAGAAAAAGGAAGGGAGAAGAAGGATGATACGTGAGAAAATGAGGGAGCAGCTAGCTAGCTAGCTAGCTATTTATTATACGTACGTTTCTTCATCGTTAAGAAATTTCGCTAGTTTTTAAAACCGTCTCGAGTTAAATTAAACCGATTTAAGTAAAAGTTTGAGAAATAAACGGAATCAATAATTAATATATTTACTGAGTGAAAATAAAAATAAACTCAGTTTGTTAACGGAAATAATACGAAATCGGATCGGATTGGAATTCTTAGTGATTTTTACTAAATTAGCGGAATTTAACGAAATTGGTTAATTTAGCGGAACAAACTCAAAATAGCTAACTAGACGATTCTTCTCAAGTCCGTTTTGAGCCCACTTAGCTCGACTTTCATAAAGGACTCGTAAAAGGAACATAATTTATTAACGATTATTAAAATTTAAAGTAACGAATTATAATGAAATTAATTAATTAGCTGAGAAAATAAATATATAAATCGTTAACCAACGTAATTAAATACAAAGTAGCAATTAAAATAATTTTATCCAACTTAATAAAATACAGGATGTTACAATCACCTCACCTTCAAAAAGTTTCGTCCTCGAAACTTGAATGTAGAAAAACAAAACTCAAAGAGAAGACAATTAGTCTTAAAAGATGTCAGTTGACAAAAAGGGTACAAAAACAAAAGTTAAAACCAAAACAATCATTTAAAAAGTTTTCAAGAAAGGTTTATATCATTAGTCTCGCCCGATTGAACGATCGAGTGCCCGTCGCGGACAAGAACTCAGTCGGTCCAATTCCAAGACAGGCCAAGACAAGCCGAAATAAAACTCAAAATTAATGCGTTAACAAGTGACGAACCAGTTATTAGACGTCTCTAATAACAGGTCAAATCATTAAACCAACGTCAATACAATTGAAACTTCATATAAAATCTCAAATTTATATATAGTGAAAATTTACATTTGGTAAAACAAATTTGCAAAAACAGAGAAAAATACAATCCAAAGAGAAAGAAAAATTTTTAATTTAAAGGAAATGACTTCTCAAAATTCTAATGTTGATTAACGAAAAGCAGTATAAACATAATCGTTGGGAAAAAGAAAAGTAAAGAAACAATGAATAAATCGATGAATAAACATATTAAGAAAAGTTATAAACAAGATGTTTAACGGATTGCGAAAGAACTTCGGAAGCTAAATTCATAACTCGAAACAGAGGAGTGCGAATAATAAGTGAAGAAAATGACGACTTTAATCCCCGACAATGACCACCTAATATCCAAAGTTTCACTCTAGTATTGGATAATCCAAATGAAAGAAAACAGAAGTCAGCAAGTTACTGATAATTCAATGATTTCAGGGCACAGGGAAAAGGGAATCAAAACAATGTAACATGGATGAAACAATTAGTGGAGCTGGTAAGTGTTACACACGAGAGATGATATAGAATATCCAATACCAAAATCCAAAATCCCTAAACTGAAAACAAATGGTATTCACAAATTTGATGATATTCTCTCAATTTTCAGTTTTCTGTTACTCACTAATCCACAGTTTATGCAAACGGTCAAAACCGCGCTACCGTCTATCAAATGTAATTCCAATATCAATATTACTATGAGCAGTCTAACTCAAACATCAATCATCAAATAATCCCCAATTTTTTTTATTGCAACACATTCCATCTAGGGAATCTCCAAATATTTTATTCCAATTCATCTCCATATACCTCCAATAGAATCTCACTAAATTCAACCGAAACAATACCATATCCTCGGTAAACCTCAACACTCAATTGAAAATCGAAAGGCTAATCTCGTAAGTTTGATATTGTCCAAAATATACACCTCTACTACCATTCCATAATATCATAACGTTAATCATACCCGCTCGACTTCTAACATTACCTCTTCCATTCAACTCACTATTAAGCATCAAAGTACAATATTTCAGACATCATTACCCACACAATCCCTAGGTCTATCCAAATGGGGAATGGTCACTCGAAACCTAGCATGGTCTTTAATTTATAAACCTCTACTCATAGAATTCCACGACACTTGAGAAAAGATCGTTTGGCATCTAAAATTCCAAAACAGCCAGGTTCGGTACAATTGGTTCTCTAAGTATCCACCAGCTCGTCTCTCACATTCTCAAGGATTTTCCTCAAAATTCTCAAAATCAAATTCTATTCACTAGCCAAACCATGAAAGTGGATCCTTAAGGTCACTAATATCCCAAAAGATCATTGCTTAGGTTGTCTAAGCTAGCTAACACACCATACCTGAACTCGATCAACATTCTCCAAATAGAGTGTCACACTCTCTCTTTCTCACAAAGCATTATATAGCAAACATCCAACAACTCTCATCCCAAATCAACTAGTCTCACTCTTTGCACGGTTCCCAAAGTAGCTCACAATCATTGGTTTGACAACCTTACCTTACCTAGACGTTCAATCACTCAAGTTTATAGTTAAATACAAACTCAACTCTATCTTTCAAGGTCAATTTAAACAAAAACATGTTCAATCCAAATAAGAGTGACATATCTGAAGGATCCTCTAATGACATTCCAACAAGAAAAGGTAAGGTATCTATGAACCAGGCGACAATAAAAGAATTCTCAAGGGTGGTACAACTCAGGTCAAGAAATTACTAGGAACGGATAGAGGTTCGGAATGAGGGAAGACTAAGTCAACCTACAAGTTTAAAGATTAAGTCTAAACCAAGATAACGCACAAAGACAGGAACAATCGATGACACGATATATGAGCATAAGCACAAAATGGAGCATGATGGAAAGAATAACTTGGAATATTATGAAAGGTTTACATATGACTATTAAATGGAAGTTCTTGAAACGGGGTTAGTCTTAAGACACTAGAAGCAAACGATATATGGACAAGACAGAGAACTAATCATGAAGGAATATGTCACTAGATAATTCCACTAATATTTTCCCAAAGGTTACATGCTTACTTACCCAACTATAAAATTAGTTAAAAGATTATCCTTACTAATAATCTCGGTGAACTTAATTTTCCTCAAGATGGTTCACCGGTTATCAAATCACAAACCTGAAACCAGAAAGGTTACCAACAATAAGTATCAAAGTTTAGTCCTAAACATAAGCTCATCCCTTCACAATCGGTTCCTTGCAGTAAATACACTCAACCTTTATCACGCATCTAAGTTCCAAAATCTTCAAAACGCCATTCACCTGAATTCTCTAAGCTTATTACCCAACAATTGCAATATTCCAAAAGTCCAAGGCTAGTGATGGTATCAAGCTATACCTCGCAAGTGCACGATTTTATCGTTGTACACTATTAAGGGTCGATCCCACAAGGAGCTAGGAAGATTACTAATCGTTTTAACTCTATGGTTTAGCTAAGTCGACAATAATGGGAGAAGGTTATACTAGAACTACTAACAACAATGTAAAACAAACTAAATAAGAATTAGGAGAAAAGGCAAGGTAGAATGAAAAGATGGAAATCAAATAATTTAAAAACCTAAGACTCGGTTCTTCCCAAACAATTCGTAATTCCACACAATCAAATCTCTAGGCTAATCACAAGGGTAGTTAGGTGAGGAGGTGACGACTCTAATTCGCCTAAGACCCCCCTCTCGGGTTCGAAATAGGACACTAGTACTACCCACCAACCCCCCTCTCGGGTTCGAAGGTCGGAATCCCTAACTCAATACCCGACTACCCCAAAAACATGCATTATTCCCAAGGTAGTCCAATATTTGTTAAGGTCATTAAGCCCCGTCAATTCCCGGGTCATCCCACTCCCTTTCTCGAGGGTCGATTTCAAACGCTAGATTAGAGGCGTCCTACCCCGGTTCTCCCTTTCGGTCTCAACCAAGGTCAACAATAGGGTCAAATATCGGGCATCCAAATCACAACCTAACCAACTCTCGTTGGTGGTCAAGGGTCGTAAGTCAACACTACCCAAAAGTCAACCCATAAACCAAGTCATTCCTCTAACCTACCCTCACCAATTTCCCCAAATAATTAGCCTTTATGAAATTCAATTAGTGAAATTACTCATGTTGGGTCAAACCGAGCCTTAGAAGGAGACTACTCACTAATCATGGTCCTAATACCAAAATAGACAATAAAGATGGAAACTTTGGTCACAAACATGGTGGGAAGATGAAATTCACTACTAAACATGCAACAATCTAACAATAGGTGTAAGGAAAGATGATTTAATCTAATAACAAGGTTGATTAAACTAAAAGACACAATCTTTAACCAAATCAACTCAAAGATTAAGTCTTTGAGGAGAACTACCCAAGGAAGGACAAATGAAAGAGAAACAAAGGAAAGATGAACAATAGAAAGATGAACAATAATGAAATTAACAATAACAAACAACAATCAACAACAATTTTAACATAAACAATCAAACAAACATAAAAGAGGAACAAAAATGTAAACAAATGAAAATAGGGAGAGAATTAATACCAACAAAATAGTGAAAGAGGAATTTGGATAGAAATAATAAAGAAGGAAATCCTTCAATCTTCTTACAAACCCAAATTCAATCACTAATTGATTGAAGAATTTCTCTAATTAAGGAAAGATTAACAAATAGATTAACAAAGTTTTAAGCTTGAAAGGGTAATTATTCTGGATCTAGGGTTGTGTGTACAAAAGGGTTTAAGAGGGGGTATTTATAGGTTCCACAAGGATTAGGACAGAAATTGAAATGGGCTTTGAAACACGTATGTGCACTCCCTACGGTCAACCTATCACGGCCATTTGGCCACCGGGAGATCTCTGGAAGTTTTGAACAAGTTTGGAGGTCATCAGTGCACGGCACGGCCGATCCGGCACCGGTCCCCGACCGGGGGGACAGCTTCTTGACTTGGAACTTGACTTTTGGCCTTGGAGGAACTCCCACTAGGCTAGCCATGCCACGGCCATTTGACCGGCCGGGAGATTTCTCGTAACTTTCTTCCAATTTCTTTGTTTCTTCACCAATCGTCTTCCCAGTACTAATAGCCGGCCGCAAAGCCACCGGCTGGGAACACTCCTTCCTTGTTTCCTTCTTCATTTCTTGTATACATGTGCTCCCAGCCGGCTGGCCGGCTGCCGGCCTACCGGCTGAGAGTACTCCTCAGCATCATTTCCTTCATCTTTTATGCGTGGCTTAGCATTCCCGTCTTTTTAGCCTCACTTTGTCCGTTCCCGCCTCAGTTTCTGCAAGGGGGCCACAATGTCATAGTAAAGGGAATCGGGACAAGAAACAAGAGGAAAGGGGGTGCTAAACCGCCTCAAATGGAGTTGAATATGCATGAAAATAGGGGGAAAAAGAGTGCAAAATGGTCCTATATCAACCTCCCCACACTTGAACCTTACTCGTCCTCGAGTAAGTCCCAAAACCAATGTACACAGCATTATTATGATAGATATGGAGAGTGGATGCACAATGTAAGCATCACTCAACTAAACTACTACTACTTAAGCCGATCGAGTATTAGCGCACTCAACGCCCTTTCAACTCACAATTTGACACTCATGAGGGAAGAGTGCCCTATTGCAAGGCAAGTTGGGTCTTGCTACAAAACTTTCGACACATTCATCAAGAAAGCACGTAATCAACAGATAGAATGCACCTAACAAAATGATCCACTTTCCTCATCTAAGTGGCCGAACTTTTCAAATGACAAAACACGGTCTTGGTCGGGAGTACCGTCTCAGAAGTGCCAATTGAGGTGCCAACCCCCTAAATGTGACAAAAGCAACCCTTGCGTGACCAATGCTCAAGAAACTAATTCAAGAGCGGGGAAAGGGAAGAAATGGCAAGTCCGCCGAGAATTACAAAACCGACACAAGATTCAACCAAAGGACCCATGACTAAGAGGACCAAGGCAACGACATCCTCACGGTTTTCACTCGTCACTCAATGAAAGAACAAGGTGATTTTTGTGACAAAAAGTAACCAAAATCACTCAACTAACTCGACTAGCGAAAACGTGCCCGCAATCTAATGTGTAAAATCGTCCTATGTCCAATGAAATGCAAACAAAGGGAAAATGCACAAAACATCAAGCAAGGGTTACAACGGGGCTAAGGAGAAGGTCGAAACGGGATTGGTGCAAGCACCGTTTGGACATGTGGGGTTCAAATCAAGAATCGTCGACACATCACATCCCATCTCTTATTGCAACACATGAGACACGTCTATGCCCTAACATAGCAATGATGACCCAAAACTATGCAAAAATTGCATAAACCCAACTCAAGTAGGAAAAATTTGATAAAACTCCTTTTATTTCAACAAATGGTAACGTCTACACCGTAACAACAACTCGGTTTCCCAAGCCATGCAAAAAAAGTGCAAACCCGACTCATCTTTGGAAAAACATCAATTTGCCCCTTTTATTTAGCAACGGCTTTTTCTACCCCTTTTAAATGATGAGTAGGGGTGTTGCTTGCCTTTTTCTTTTTCTTGACAACAAACAAATATATACAACACACAACTCATTTTTTTTTGAATTTTTCATGACTTTTTTCAATTTTCTATTTTGCTTTTCATTACAATTTTACAACCTCTTATTTATTTACAAACCAAATTCTCCTCGAAATCCGACCCAAGTGGATGTGCAAGCCATCCACCGCCACGACTCAAATCACCTCCTACAACACAACTACTAAACCGACCAATTCTTGATTAAGGAAGGGTGGTTATGGGAATGTAGCTATTTAGGTGGGTTTGCCAAACGAAAAGGCTAAGCTCAAAAGGGGGTGAATCAAAAAGGGAAACAATGTAGGGGAGAAAACAAGGCTATTTGGCTATGTGAGGCTCATAAAAACTGATTTTTGCTTCATATCATATGCACAAAAATGTAATTCAATTTCATGGTCTAAGGACGATGCGACACACTTATGCGTAATGATGTGACACGCCTCGCGAGGAGACCTACTCTCGAACCTAGATGAGGGCGGGGTATGAATGTACCCACCCTAGGAGGCTCTACCCTTACCTTTGAGTAGCTAAGTCGAGCCAAAGGTCTAGTCTACGGCCCTAGGTCTCACAAGATCGGTCTAAACTCATTGGTCAAGCCCTCCTTCCTCGGCTAACTAAGAGGCCACGGGCGCGAGTCACGAGGAGGGGAAAGGCACTATTGGGCACATTAGTTCATCATGGGGGTACTTGGTTCCCTTCCTTTGACCATTTTCTTCCTTAAAAACTTATTTACAAACTCAAATGCGAAAGAAAGAAATGCAACAAGTATTTACATGTGAACAAATGCATGCGGAAATTTAAATAAACATGAAATGAAACGTGCAACAAATTGGCTAAACCTAACAGCACATCAACACCAAGATTCCAAACGGTCTCCCAAGGAGACACCCAAAGCAACAAAATTCCCATTCTCCTTCAAAATATCCAAGATACCAAAAGGAAAGAATAGTAAAAGGAGGAAGAGATAGGAAGGATTATACCAAGCGGTCTTCTAGCTCCTTTTTGCCTCAAGTGGTCAATGTGCCATGCCAAAGGTTAGACAAAAACATATATATACAATGCAATTTTTTTGAATTTTTCAGAAATTTTTCAATTTTTAGGCATTTTCTCTAATTTATAAACATTTACAATTATAAACAAATATTCACAAGAGTTGATATTTCCCTCCCCACACTTGAGATGTACATTGTCCTCAATGGACAAAAGCATAGGGAGTGAATAAGAAAAAGAAATGAACATTTTTTTGATTTTTGATTTTTCAAAGGGAAAATAACATATTTTTGTGATTTTTGGTTTTGAAAAATTAAAAAGACATATTTTTGGGTTTTTTGATATGAAAACTCCCTCCCCACACTTATTTATTTACATTACTTCCAAATGGAAATAAATGTGTGGAGGGAGTACAAAGTAAAAGACATATTTTTTTTTTTAGGCCCTCCCCACACTTATTTATAGACATGGGAGGGCATATTAGTGAAATAAATTAACATGTTTTTGGTGGTTTTTGTCATTTTTCAATTTTTAGTTGGTTTTTATTTTGAAAATGCAATGCATGCTCTATTCTACATGCAAAATTGAAATGACAATGCAAGTTATGCTAAGTGAATGCAATTACTAAATGTGACAATATATTACAAAATTGAAATCTAATGCAATCCTATATGATGCAACTAAATGAATTATCAACTAAATGCATGCGAAAAATTGAAACATGAATGAGAAATTTGGATAAAAAGGGAGGGATCATACTTTTCCTTTGGATTGAATAAGGGGAGCATACCGACGGCTTTGGATTGAAAAGGGAAGAAGAAGAAGAGCCCTCATTACTAGGCTCTACTCAAAATCATAATCACCATCACCGTCTCCATCATCATCTCCATCATCATCATTACCATCACCATCACCTTGAATAGCCCCGAACTCGGACTCACGGATGAAATCGTCCGTGTTCAAGTGGACATCCGAGCTAACATTCTCCATGCCCGAGCTCATACCAACAAACATCTCCGGGTGCCCTCCGGCACCACTAGACCCGCCCTCTTGGAAGATTGAAGGGACTCCCCCGAACCACCTCGCGTCATGTCCCTCCCCTTGGGTGGTAGGCGGGGTGGGAAAGACCGGGGCGCTAAAGTAGTCGGGCCGCAAGTTAATATCTCCGTAGCGGAAGGTCCCATCTTCCGGATGTCCGCCATCCGGGAATAAATAGTAGGAGGGGTGAAGTTTGGAGGGGTGCTTGTATTGGTTCCTCATATAGTCATCATAGACCGGGAATTGACCAATAGAATGGTCATAGTAAATCCGGTCAAGTCGTTGTTGAAGCCCAAGCCGCTCACCGGCGGCGTTTGCCATGTTAATTTTCATCTCCTCCATGAAGGAAATGAGGTCGGCGTGGAGAGGGGGCGATTGTTGTTGTTGTTGATCGGAGGACCCCTCTCCTTGTTGGAAAGGCCCGGGGACAAAAGGGGTAGATGGTGTGACATACCGCAAGGTAGACCTTGCGGGAATGATGGGTCGGTCACGAGTATACCGAAGATTCGGGTTGATTTGTTGGGGAATAGAGGTGTCTTCAAGATTTTCAAGCTCAAGCAAATAGTACTCCGAGTTAGGCACTACTTTCATTTTGTCGGCATTGGGAAGAGGGATAGAATTTCGGTCAACTCCATCCACCCGAATTTGCCAATAGTCAAGGCCATCATTCGGGTTGGTCTTCAACCAACCGAGGTTGTGGTGGATATAATTCTTGAACAACATTGTATCACCAATCATGTACCGCATCCCACTCAAGTTGACCCTCCGATTGAGCCTCTTTATCAAATGGGTGATGAGTCCACCCACGACAACGGCCGTATTAGAGGCCGGAGAATTGCTAAGCCTTTGTAATGTAAGGGCCAAGTGGTGGGCAATGTCAATTTTGAAAGTAGTGGGGTTGGAACGCAGATAAGAGCCGAGAATTTCCAACTCCTCCGTTCGGAAATTGTGATTTTCCTCACGGCCGAAAACGGTCCACCCCATGAACCTATGCCAAACCCGGATAGCCGCATTGTGGACGGTGTTGGCGGCTCTCTTGACCCCCTTAACATCATCTAAACCCGTAATAGCCTTCCATAAGGCCCCATGGTCAAATGTCTCGGGTGCCTTGTGAGGAGGGCTAGTGTCAAGCCCGAAATGGGAAGCAAAGGTCGCAAGGGTCAAGGAGTAGTCCTTGTTCATCAACCGGAAATGCAAAAAGGCAACCTTTTGGGTTTGGCGATGCTTGTCAAGACGAAGGAGCTCAAAACTCCCATGTAAGACGGGCATAGGTTCGCTCATGAATTCCATACATCATTTTCATTCCCACCCCATCAAATAATTCAAGAGTAACTTGATCTAATCCTAATTCCCGCATGGATTGTCGATCAATAAATCGGGTAGGGGCAATAGGGCGTTTCTTGAATAAGACAAACTTACCTTTCATTGTGATTGAAACGAATTAGATATCCGGGAAGTCGGGATCGGAGCTCATGTCGGTCGCCGCCGCCGCTACCGCCTCCGCCTGTTGAAGTGCCAAGTCTCCTCTCCTCACTCTTTTCTTTGGGGCCATGTTTGTGATTTTGATGGTGGGTGAAAGGTTAGGAAGGAGGTTGAGGTGGTTGTTGGTGGTGGAAGGGTGGTGGTAGGGTGGTCGGTGGTGGGTTGAGGTAGGGTGAGGGTAGGGGAGGTAGGGTTAAGAGTGAGAGATGAGAGAAGAAAGAGTCGAAAATTATGAGGGATTTTTGGGTGACTTTTGTGTTAAAAACACGATCAGAGTACTCCCAGCCGGTCAGGAGACCGGCCGCCGGTCACCCGGCTGGGAGTTCGGGTGATTTTCGAAATTTCCAAAAAAGTATCAGAAGACTCCCAGCCGGTCACCCGGCTGGGAGGTCACCCATTCCCCATTTTCTTCATATGTGCATTCCCAGCCGGTGGACCGGCTGCCGGCCTGCCGGCTGGGACTCCTCTTCAATCCAATTTGATACATTTCCTCTAGTATACGCACTCCCGGTAGGTGGACATGGGCCGCCTGCGCTGGGACTACTCTTCCTTGTGTTTTCGTCAAAATTCCTTAAAATTTACAGAACTTCCCAGCCGGTCGAAGACCGGCCGCGGTCACCCGGCCGGGACTCCTTTCATCACGTTTTCTCCAATATACCATTATTCCAATTCCCATCATCTATTGGCCTCGTCTTCCGTGTTTTCGACTTTCAAACCCGACTCGGGACGTCGGATAAAGGCCAATAAATGGTCAAACGCTTGTTCATCAAACAAAAACCCCGAATCTTCAACAATCATGACCGACAACAATCAAATTGACAAGTAGTATCCATCCAAAATTCCTCAAATTCTACCTAAATGCATGATATATACAAAGTTGCATGGGTTGCCTCCCATGTAGCGCCCTTGTTTAATGTCGTAGGCTCGACGGAGTTATGAATAACAATCAATAATTTTGAAGGTAGGTAGCAATGGAGCTCACATTCTTGATGATAGGGGTTCCGGCAATGTAGTTGTTAGGCCCAGTTTAGCCTGGTCTGACCATAACCTGGCCTGACTTAACAAGGCTGATTGATTGAGACGAGGACCGGACAAATCTAGCTGTTATTTAGCTGTTGAGAGATATTATAACAAGCAGACCACTAAATCCTGGAAGAAGAGCCTGATGGACGGTATGGAATAGCTTGGCAGAGTATTGAAGCAGGCTGGATTAAGAAGATAAACAAGAAATATAATTGTATAAGTCAAATAACCGTGCCCTATTCTCAAGGAAGACCAAGTCCAAACTTAAAACTATATAATCTATGAATGTGAACGGAAAGAAGAGGAAAGGCTATAAATTGGTTGAGATTGGAACGGGTCAAGCGAGTAAATAGGAAGCATGCCCTATTAATCCTAACAATACTCCTATAATGGAGAAAGACGTTGAAGAAAAAGGCAACGGTAGCATTTGTAGAACTATAAATAGCAGAATCTAACAATTGTAAAGGCATTCAATTTTAGTCAATTAATTTACACTTTATCTCTTTTTATTCTTGAATATTCAGATATACATACACTATTGTACTCAGCTTATCAAGATAATAAAAACGTTATTTCTTACACTTAAATCTTCCTTTGTTATTTACTCGTATTACTCCAGTCATATAGAACTAGATACCCTGATTACTATATAAACAAGCCGGATCCTTCCAGGAAAATCCTGCTAAAACAATTGGCGCCCACCGTGGGGCATCTAGTTCTACAACCAATAAAATTCTCCTTATCATCTTTCATTTAATATTCACACACAAAAATGGTGGAACTCACCGCAGAACAACAATTAGCGGCTGCCCTGGCCAAGATCAAAGAATTGAAAACAATCCAAGAGAAGGCAAACAGTGAAGCAGAAATCAATAGGTCAAGGAATCGAGTCTAGCCCGAAAAAGAAATTGGAAAATCAGGCTTCGGGTTCCAGGACCGATTTGAACCAGAACCCCATTCTCATCCATTATCAAAAATATAGACTTCTCTAATTTTGGAACCCCGGAGAAGGATACATTATCCGACCGACCATTCCCAATGATGAGACAAACAAAATCAAGCAAAGAATAATGATGGCTATGCTTCAAGAAATCCAAAAACTCCACAACAAAATAGAAAATATACCCGAGTGCCGGACCACCGGATCAAGTAGAAGTTGATGACTTTTGCGATTCACCCTTTGCAGATGAAATTGCAAAGATTGATCTTCCCAAGAAATTTACTTGTTCCATCCATGAGAACTTATGATGGAACCTCGATTCACAAAATCATGTTGCCATATTCAAACAAAAATGTTGGTCGCCTCAATACCCAGTGAACTCGGGCAAGTCTGCATGTGCAAAGGCTTTGGTACAACCCTGACCGGAGCAAAGATTACAATGGTTCATCAATCTCCCAAATGGAGGTATCAAGAATTTTGCAGAATTGATCAATGCCTTCAATCAACAATTCGCAAGTAGCGGGATATGGCCAAGAGACCCAAAGAAACTGCTTCAGGGTAAAGCAACTTCCCGAAGAATCTCTCAAAGAATTCCTGGCCAGATTTGTCAAAGAAAAGGTGGCCATTCCCAGATGCGACGAAGAAACAAATGCGGTAGAAGCATTCAGACAAGGAGTCCCTGCTGACGGTGACATCTATGCAGATCTGACCAAGAAAGCATGTCCAACCTTTGCCACTGTTCAATCCATCGCCTTAGAGCATGTCAGATTAGAAGAAGACCTCAACTTCAGAACGAACTCATCCGGAGGAAAGCAAGGCTATGGACACACTAACAGAAAAGCTCCTACCGAAAGGAGGCAATCCCAGATCGGCACCCCTATTCCAGGCCCGAAAGATCCGTCAATATGGCACAAGAACATAAAGGTAACCTTTCTAGCCTTCCAACTATTCCTGAATATAACTTCTCTATTAATACTGCAGGATTAATCAAACGCCTAGAAAACCTGGGAGAAACAGTCAGATGGCCAAAGAAATCCGACAACCCCAGAAAGACCCAACAAGATGGTGTGACTTCCATCAGGGACATCGGACACACCACGAAGAATGCATCCACTCGAAACAGTGGCATATCTTCTAAAGAAAAGCTACTTGAAAGACATAATCCAGCAGCCAAAGAACAAAGATGAAGGACAAAACAAGAGAGACCCGGAAGCGGCGAGAGATCCTCCTCCTCCTCCTCCCATCTATGAAGTCAAATTCATAAATGGAGGATCAGAAATTTGTGGTCTGACCAGCTCAGCCGCCAAAAGAATATCCAGGGAATCCAGACTCCAACCTCCTCTCAGGCCCAAGTCATTGCCTGCTATTACCTTTGATGACTCGGATCTACAAGGAATATCGATCGCACCATGACACCTGGTAATCACCATGCAAATCGGCACAAAGAAAGGTATCAAGAATCCTGATAGACGGAGGCAGCTCAATCAACCTGGTGATGCTTGACGTCCTTAAAGCTATGAAAATAGACGAAGGGAAGATCATCAAGAAATCCAGCGTCCTGGTTGGATTTAGTGGAGAAACAAAGAACATCTTGGGAGAAATCAGCTTGTCTACCTATGTGGAAGGCGTGGCTTCATATGAGAGATTCGGAGTAATGGATTGCCTATCCTCGTATAATGTAATCCTGGGCAGACCATGGATCCACAATGTCAAAGCAATCCCATCAACATACCATCAATGCGTGAAAATTCCAACGAGAATGGGGATAACCACCATCGAGAGAGAACAAAGGACGGCTCGGGAATGTTACACTCGGGCTTTGAAACCCTCAAAGTCGTAAGTCCTTGCATAGCAATTAAAGTCACCTGTCGGGAAGAAATATATAGCACAAACACAGATGGAAACAGGAGAAGTCACATTAGATCCAGAATTCCTGACAGAAAGTACTTGTAGGGTCGATGCACCCGACTCAATCGGACCAAATCGGTCACTTTCTCAAAACTAAAATGTCTTGTTTTGCTTGGTCACATTTTGATATGACTGGTATAGATGCTGATATTATTACTCATAAGTTGAACATTGACAAATCCTTTAAGCCCATGTCAAAAAAAAGAAGGAAATTTGCTGCAGAGAGGCATGAAATCATCAACCAAGAAGTTGACAAGCTACTGGACATGGGAATGATCGGGGAAGTAATGAACCCTGATCGGCTTGCAAACGTGGTAGTCGTCCAAAAGAAAAATGGCAAATGGAGAGTCTGTGTAGATTACACCGACTTAAACAAAGCCTGCCCAAAAGATCCATTTCCTCTACCACACATCGATGCAATGGTAGATGCCACTGCAGCCACGAAATGTTGACATTCATGGATGCCTCCAGGATTCAACCGGATAAAAATGCATCCAGCAGACCAGGAAAGCACAGCTTTCATCACTGAAAGAGGTATATATTGTTATACTGCTATGCCCTTTGGATTAAAAAATGCAGGAGCAACCTACCAAAGGCTAGTCAACATGATGTTCAAAGATCAGATAGGAGACACCATGGAAGTCTATATAGATGACATGGTAGTCAAATCAAAAAGGCGAAGACCACGTCAAAGACCTGGAAGTAGCCTTTCAAATATTGGAAAAATTCAATATGAAGCTCAACCCACAAAAATGCCACTTGAGTCTCAGCAGGGCAAATTCCTTGGCTACATGGTGACAAAAAGAGGAATAGAAGCCAGCCCTGAACAGATCAAAGCTATCCTAGAGCCGGAACCACCAAAAACAACAAAGACATACAAAAGCCGATGGAAGAATAGCGTACCAATGATTCATTTCAAGATCATCAGAAAGATGCAAATCGTTCTATAACCTGCTAAGGAAGAACAAGGACTTTCAATGGACCCCCGATCATCAGTGCCCTTTGAAGACCGAAAATATATCTATCTTCTCCCCCTTGCTGGCAAAACCAGTCAAAGATGAACCCCGACAAGATACCTGTCGATCCGCCACTAAATCGGTGCAGGCAGTCCCTGGTCAAAGAAGCGACGGACAACAAAGACTCTGCCTATTATGTAAGTAAAAGTCTACTGGATGCAGAGATCAGGTATGGCCTACTAGAAAAATATGTTTTAGCTTTAATTATGAGTTGCACAAAATTAAGACCATATTTTGAAAGTCACCCTATAATAGTCGAAACCAATCTTCCTATCAAGTCAGTACTTAGGAAACCAGAATTGTCCGGACGAATGTGCAAATGGTCACCATTCTAAGCACATACAATATAACATTTGAACCAAGGACAACAATTAAGTCACAAGCACTAGCAGACTTTGTGGCTGATTTTAGTCCGACCCTAGAACCTGACCTAATAAAAGAAGTGAATAAACTGACCAGCGACCAAACAGACCTAGAATGGACCCTATTTGTCGATGGAGCAGCCAACACGAGGGGCACAGGCCTAGGAGTAGTACTAAAATCGCCACAGGGGGATAAGATAGTACAGGCTATAAGCTGTGCATTTGAGGCCACCAACAATGAGGCAGAATATGAAGCCCTGATAGCCGGATTAAAGGTATGTGTTGACCTTGGTGTGCAAAACTTAAAGGTACGTACTGATTCCCTCCTCATCTCCAACCAAGTAAATGGGATATATACTGCAAAAGACCCCAAAATGATGCTTTATCTAGATGTTGTTCAAATGCTAAAATCAAAATTTTTAAATTTTAATATTGACCAAATTCCCAGGGATTTAAATACCCAGGCCGATGCCTTAGCCGGCCTAGGATCCAACTTTAGTCCCCTTGACTTCGACAAAATACCCATCGTGCATTTATTAGAACCTGCAATAAATAAACAAGATGAGAGTTTCCCAATCTACATTGCTAATTCTTGGACAAAACCCTACTATGATCTACAACAGGAATCCTTCCTTAAATAAGCAAGATGCCAGAGCACTAAAAATAAAAGCCGCTTCATATACTATTATTGACAACGTGCTTTTTAAGAAATCGCAGGCTGGGCCCTACCTCAGATGCCTGGAACCACAGGAAGCTGAGCAGATATTATCAGAAATCCATGAAGGATACTGTGGAAATCACAAAGGTGGAAGAAGCCTGGCAAGCAAAGTACTCAGAACCGGTTATTATTGGCCTACCTTGAGAGCCGATTGCCTGGATTTTAGCTCTAAATGCAAAGCTTGTCAGATTCACGGACCATATATCCATCAGCCATCTGAGGAACTACATTCCATATCCGCACCATGGCCATTTATGAAGTGGGGCATGGATATAGTAGGAAAACTACCTCAAGCGCCCGGACAAAAGGTTTTCATGTTAGCAATGACTGATTACTTCTCCAAATGGATAGAACCTGAATCATACAGGCAAGTTAAGGAGAAGGACGTCATAGCATTCATTAAACACAACATCATATGTAGATATGGCATCCCCTCTGAAATAGTATGTGATAATGGCACGCAATTTGTGGGAAAAAGAACAGCAGCCTTCTGTGCTCAATGGAACATCAATCTGGTAACATCCACACCAGGATATCCAAAAGCCAACGGTCAAGCGAGAATCCAAAGAATAAGGTGGTAATCACCGCATAAAGAAAAAGCTAGAAAAAGGAAAGGCAGATGGGCCGAAGAACTCCCCTGGTCCTTTGGGCTGATAGAACCACGCCTAAAACATCCACAGGCCAAACCCCTACTCCTTGGTCTATGGATGTGAAGCGATAATCCCACCAGTGGACATTCCATCAGCCAGATGTAGCCTGAACACAACAACAAACAATATACCTCTAATGGAGGATAGCCTGGACTTAACAGAAGAGCTAAGAGACGCAGCAAGCATCGATTAGCGAAAGATACCAAAGAAAGAGTTGCGAGAAGCTACAACAAGACCTGGCACAAAGCCAGGGTATTCAGGGTAGGAGATCTTGTTCTCAGGAAAGTATTCCAAAACACAAAAGAAAAGAATGCTGGCAAATTGGCCCCAACCTGGGAAGGTCCCTATCCGATTGATTCAATAGTCGGCCAGGGAGCTTATAGATTCACAGACCACTGGACGGCGAAATGATCCCAAGAGCCTGGAATATTACACATTTAAAATTATTTCACATATAGAATATATCGCACAATCCAGGTATAACTTTTTACTTTAAATACTTCTTGCCTGAAAACTACATGTATGATACTTGCAGTTATATGAATAAATGCCGTATATGATTTCTTCAAATTATGTGCCCAAGTACTTATCTATGTTCTCATATTTACTTAGTGAAATCTTCAACACTTGTTTTACATATTGCATCTTATTTAAAACAAATCTTAAAGATTGGGGCCACCCCACCAAATATTCAACTGATATCCAAAATTCAGTTGCAAAACAGAACCTTTAAATATTGAGCTCAACATAACATACAAACCTGGAAAATCTATTCCTAGATCAGATGACATAAATGGGTCATAAGCCCTCCAGACAGTGCAAGGGACATAAGCCCTCCGACAGGCAATAACCCCACCCATAACACATTGAATCGGCGATCCAAGATAAAAACGCCTCGATCCGAAAAAAATCGCCTGATCCAGTCGAATAACTGGCCAGATCCACTACACGTCCAACATCACAAAAGTACCTTGTCAAAACACAAAAAGAAACAAAACAAAGACCAAATATTTATTCACCCAAAATAATTGGTCCTACCTAATAACCATCCATTCCAGGGAACATCCCCCTGGATGAGCCAAAAAATCTATTGATATACTCTAAATATTCATTCCAGGGACATTCCCCCTGGATAGACCAAAACCCAAAAGAAAAAACTAAGTTATTTTTGAGCGATGAACTCTCACAACCATCCACCATTTCCCGATCACCAGACTTTGCCTTGGAAGGAGGAGAATCCACTTCTTCTTCTTGACCCATACTCGCCAAATCGGATACGAGCGTCCAAAGCCATCTCATCCCGGTCCGGTTCCGATTAGCCCTGTCCGATTCTGGATCTCTCATAGCATCAACCCGGCCTTTCCCGAAGAAATCTTGAAAGATCAGCCAACCGCGCCTCCACCAACTCCTTTTCAAAGAAGACAAGCTCCTCGTTTTTCTTAATTGATCCCGCATTGCCTGCTTCTCGCCTTCCAACTCTTGCCCGACAGACCCTCTCGGATTCTTTGCGGCTACCTCACAAACCACAGCCCTGACCGACCGCCTCCTTAGTCTGTCCCCAACGAGATTGAAGTACTACTTCATTACCCCCGGATGTGTGCGGTCACGGTTTAGCCTATCCAGCTTTTCCTCCAAATTAGTAACCTTGGCACAGGCGTCCCTAAGTTGACAAGCAAGAGCTGACCCGGCATCCAACCCCTACATACATACGAAATCAATTAGCCAAATACAAGGTAAAACAAAAAGCACATAAACAATTAAAAATATCCCTTTACAACTAACCTCCCTAGCCTGGGAAGCGAGTTCAGCAGCCCTTGTTACAAGAGAAGTCAGAATAGAAACCACCTCGGTAGACGACTCAAGGGTACTAGCAGACAATAGCTGGTCGCTCATCTTTGCAGAAAACTCATCTATCCGAGCCCGGGCATCATCCATGTCATCAATCCTAGCAGGCACTTGCCTTATACTCCTGAGTGGTTGAGCTTGGATAGGCACCTTTTCTCCCTCTTCCTCTTCCAGGATATCATCTTCCCTCTTTCTTTTTTGAGCCTGGACGACCCCGGTGACACTACCCCGGGTGGATCTTGAGGAGGCCGGACATCGAAAAGCGGGATATCCAATGTTTTGTCACTCCCGCTAGCCTCCTGGCTCTTGGACCGCTCAAAGAATCCTAGCCACCCCAGCCTTCAAATCCTTCGCAGAAAAGCTAGCCAGCCTAGCAGAAGACCTAAATACTGAATATATAAAAAAAAAAAAATATATACGTGAATATCAAGCAAAGAACAACAGGAAGATAACGGCCAACATAAAAGCATACAGAAGACGTACAGGAAAGAGCAGTAGAACTAGGCTTGCCTTTGGGTACTCTGACCCCAGTCAGCTTGGTCTTCATATACCGGGCAACAATTCCCCGCCCAAACAAGCCACAAGTCCTCTCTTCCTCAGGAATAGAGAGGAAAGCATCTATCCTTGCAACAGCCTCCTCGTCAAGAGGATCATGATTCCAATCAGGAGCTACAAACATTACAAAAACAAAATATACAGGTAAGACTTATATGCCTCACTCTCATTTAATATAACTACAAATTAAGAGTACAGGAAACCTACCACTCTCCAAAGGAGGATATCTCGATAATCAAAGCCCGATCCCGAGTCTCGGTCCGGATAAACAGAAAGTCTTTGCCCAACTCTTGTCATCTCCTGAGTCCAGGTTAGTAATTAATGGAGACATCTTTGACTTAATTCTCAAATTAAAACGACCAACAACAGGATTTTTAAAATGATATACTGACTTGATATCATTAAGAGTAATCACAAGATTGTGTTTAGCACATAAATTTTCTATGGAATGGATAAGTTTCCAAACCATCGGCATAATCTGAAAAGGTGACACCTCCATAGCACGAATGGTGTCAATCATTAAGGGAGTAAAAGGTAACTTACACCGCTTTGAATGCCCATTCGAAAATACTGAACCAACCAGGTGACACCCAGTTAGCTCGATTGGACAAGACTCGGAATCCATACCTCGGTCGACTCAGAATTATTTTCTTCTCCCTTAGTATCTTGTCATAATTTGTTTTCAATAAGTTCTCTTCAGAAAGTAAGGATCCAAAGATTGAAGAGCAAGAAAAAACAGAATCCGATACTTGAAAGCCACAAAGACGAGCGGGAGGGTCAATTTCCCTTACCTCCTCCTCTTGGATGTCCGTGGGTGCAGCTCAATGACAGCAGCAGCACTCTGGGATGCGGGGCGTTTTTTGGCTCCCATGTTCCTAAGTGTTTGATTTATTATAATTGAAATTGTCGAGAAAATACAAAATAACGAACAAGATTACGAGAAGAAGGGAAGAATTTCGGAAGAATTTCGAAGAATATTCAAAGAAAGAAAGTGGAGGAAATTTGGTGAAAAATAACCTTGCCCTAAATACCGTATTTATAGGAGATGAATAACGGCATGAAAAACCTAGGAATTGCAAAACTGTCAAGATGATGTCACTTAGCCGTTGCGGTGTTCAACGGTAAGTAGGAGTCTAAGAGTCACCGAATAAATATGACTCTCCTTATTGTTTAACCGGTAAAGTTGACATCTCACCCCCGGCCGGATCCAAAGACGGTAAAATGTCAAGGGGCAATTGTTAGGCCCGGTTTAACTTAGCCTCGGTCCGACCATAACCTGGCCCGACTTAACAAGGTGATTGATTGAGACGAGGACCGGACAAATCTAGTCATTATTTAGCTGTTGAGAGATATTATAACAAGCGCACCACTAAATCCTGGAAGAAGAGCCTGATGGACGGTATGGAATAGCTTGCGAGTATTGAAGCAGGCTGGATTAAGAAGATAAACAAGAAATATAATTGTATAAGTCAAATAACCGTGCCCTATTCTCAAGGAAGACCAAGTCCAAACTTAAAACTATATAATCTATGAATGTGAACGGAAAGAAGAGGAAAGGCTATAAATTGGTTGAGATTGGAACGGGTCAAGCGAGTAAATAGGAAGCATGCCCTATTAATCCTAAGAAGCTCTATAATGGAGAAAGACGTTGAAGAAAAAGGCAACGGTAGCATTTGTAGAACTATAAATAGCAGAATCTAACAATTGTAAAGGCATTCAATTTTAGTCAATTAATTTACACTTTATCTCTTTTTATTCTTGAATATTCAGATATACATACACTATTGTACTCAGCTTATCAAGATAATAAAAACGTTATTTCTTACACTTAAATCTTCCTTTGTTATTTACTCGTATTACTCCAGTCATATAGAACTAGATACCCTGATTACTATATAAACAAGCCGGATCCTTCCAGGAAAATCCTGCTAAAACAGTAGTGCTTGAGCCTTTGCCCGTTCACCTTGAAGGATTGATCTCCATCGGATATTTCAACAGCGCCATGTGGAAAGACTCGGACCACGGTGAAGGGTCCCGACCACTTAGACTTGAGCTTTCCCGCGAACAACTTGAACCTTGAGTTAAAAAGGAGAACCAACTCTCCCTCCTTGAACTCTCTCCGGAGGATGGCATTGTCATGTAATCTTTTGGTCCTCTCCTTATACAATCTAGAGCTCTCATAAGCCTCTAGTCTAAATTCTTCAAGCTCATTGAGGTCAAGTAGCAGCTTCTCTCCGGCGCTCTTCAAGTCAAAGTTAAGGAGTCGGATGGCCCAATGCGCCTTGTGCTCCAACTCAACCGGTAAATGACAAGGCTTCCCGTACACCAACCAGAACGGTGAAGTTCCTATTGGTGTTTTGAAAGCGGTCCGGTAAGCCCACAATGCATCATTGAGCTTGGTAGACCAATCTTTCCTTGACCGGCTCACGGTCTTTTCAAGGATCATCTTGATTTCACGGTTAGAGATTTCGGCTTGGCCGTTAGCTTGTGGGTGATAGGCAAGACTCCGCCTATGTTGCACCCCATGCTTCTTGAGTAGAGCATCAAGAGTCCTTTCCCGGAAATGAGTTCCACGGTCACTAATCACAATTCGTGGAACTCCAAACCGTGGGAATATGATTGTCTCCATGAGTTTGGTCACCGATTTTGCATCACAAGTCTTTGTTGGGATTGCTTCCACCCATTTGCTCACGTAGTCCACCGCAACAAGGATATACTCATTCCCATTTGATGAGGGAAAAGGGCCTTGATAGTCAATGCCCCATACATCGAATACCTCCACTTCAAGTATGTAGTTCATTGGCATTTCATGCCTCTTAGAAATGTTACCACTTCTTTGACACTTGTCACACTTCTTGACGTAGGCGGCCACATCGTGAAATAGGGAAGGCCAAAAGAATCAACATTGGAGCACCCTCGCGGCGGTTTTTCGTGAACTACCATGCCCTCCACTTGGCATGTCATGGCAATGAGAGATTATGGGTTGGACTTCTTCATTCGGGATGCATCTTCTAATTATGCCATCCGCACAAGCCTTGTAGAGGCACGGTTCTTCCCAAAAATATTGCTTAAGGTCATGGAAGAATTTCTTTCTCTTATGGGAGTCATAACCGTGCGGGATGACCCCGGATACCAAATAATTTACATAGTCCGCGTACCAAGGACATCCATCAAAGCAAGTGCGAATAGTTGATCATCCCAAGCAAGGAATCGTCAATTGGCAATCCATCCTTCCCTTTGACATGGAGTAGCCGAGAAAGATGATCGGCTACCACATTTTCCACACCCTTCTTGTCTCGAATTTCAATATCAAACTCTTGTAGCAAAAGTATCCACCGAATCAAGCGTGGTTTTGACTCCTTCTTGATTAGCAAGTGCCTCAATGCCGTGTGATCGGTGTGTACAATTACCTTAGAGCCCACCAAATAGGAACGAAACTTGTTCATGGCATATATAACCGCCAAAAGCTCCTTTTCGGTGGTGGTGTAGTGTGATTGAGCTTCATCCAAGGTCTTGCTTGCATAATATATGGCATGAAGTTTACCATTCTTCCTTTGTCCAAGCACCGCTCCCACCGCTACATCACTAGCATCGCACATCAACTCAAAAGGTTCTCCCCAAGTGGGAGGTTGCATAATTGGAGCGGTGATGAGGGCTTCCTTCAACCTATTGAAAGCATCCAAACACTCATTAGTAAATTCAAACGGCACATCTTTTCCAAGCAACAATGTTAAAGGTCGGGCAATCAAAGAAAAATCCTTAATGAATCTCCGGTAAAAACCGGCATGCCCAAGAAAACTCCTAATTCTTTTAACATTAGTGGGAGGGGGTAGAATTTTAATCACTTCTATCTTGGCTTGATCAACTTCCAAGCCTTTACTTGACACTACATGACCCAAAACAACCCCGGATGTCACCATGAAGTGACATTTCTCCCAATTCAAGACTAGACCACTCTCTTGACATCTTTTCAAGACCTTACCCAAATTGGCTAGACATCCATCAAATGAGGTGCCTACGACCGATAAATCGTCCATAAACACCTCCATGATATTCTCAACATATTCGGAAAATATAGCTAGCATGCATCTTTGAAATGTTGCCGGCGCATTGCAAAGCCCAAAGGGCATGCGCCTATAAGCAAAGGTGCCGAATGGGCACGTGAATGTGGTCTTTTCTTGGTCATTAGGGTGAATCGGGATTTGGAAAAACCCCGAAAACCCATCAAGGTAGCAAAAATGAGAATGTTGGGCAAGTCTTTCCAACATTTGGTCAAGGAAAGGGAGGGGGAAATGGTCTTTCCTAGTTGCCTTGTTGAGGCGCCTATAGTCTATACACATTCTCCACCCGGTTATGACTCTTGTTGGAATTAGTTCATTCTTATCATTGGTGACTACCGTGACCCCGCCCTTCTTTGGCACAACATGCACCGGGCTCACCCATGCACTATCGGAGATAGGGTAAATTATGCTTGCATCATAGAGCTTCAATACCTCCTTCCTAACCACTTCTTTCATAGCGGGGTTAAGGCGGCGTTGAGGCTCAATGGAAGATGCACTCTCATCCTCCAAGTGAATGCGATGGGTGCAAAAAGAAGGGCTAATCCCCTTAATATCATCAATTGAGTACCCAATGACATCCTTGTACTTTCTCACAACATCAAGTAATTTTTGAAGTTCGGTGTCATTGAGTGCACTATTGACAATAATAGGGTAAGTATCATTAGGGCCAAGGAAAGCATGTTTAAGAGTATAGGGAAGAGGTTTCAACTCCACTTGAGGAGGCGTGGATCTCTCCTCTTTTTTACCATCTCCTCTCAAGCTTTCAAATTCTTTGTCCGGGTCTTCTTCAATTGTTGCTTCCATACCTAAAGCATACTCCCGGTGCTCCTTGCAATCCTTTACCTTGCCCTCAAGGAACCCTTGAAAACCCTTGTCTTCATCAAACTTCTTCATATCAACCCATTCTTCGACCACATCAATCATATAACAAGACTTTTCTTCCGAAGGCTCTTTCATAGCCTTGTTCAAGGAGAATTCAACCTTATCTTCACCCACTTGCAAAGAAAGCTTCCCATTCTTCACATCAATCATGGCACCCCCCGTAGCAAGGCATGGGCGCCCCAATATTATGGGAATATTTGAGTCTTCGGGGATGTCCATAACATAGAAATCACATGGAAATGCAAGTTTCCCCACCTTGAGTGGGACATCCTCCACAAGACCAATTGGGTATCTTACCGACCTATCCGCGAGTTGGAGAGAAACCCTTGTTGGCGAAAGCTCATACCCTTTCAACTTCTTGAAAATTTTGAGGGGCATAAGACTAATGCTTGCCCCCAAATCACACAAAGCCCTCTCAATGTGCACGGTCCCAATCTTACAAGGTATGGAAAAGCTCCCCGGGTCTTCAAGCTTTTGAGGAGCCTCATTCATGAAAATTGCACTACACTCCTTGGATAAGTTCACCGTGGTTGTCGGGCTCAAGGAGTTTTTGTTAGAGATGAGCTCCTTCAAGAACTTGCCATAGCTTGGAATCTCCTTTACGGCATCAATGAAAGGCATAGTAATGTTGATACCCTTCATCATATCCATGAACTTCCCATACTTTTGTTCAAGTTTGGCTCTTGCCAACCTTTGTGGAAAGGGAACCGGTGGTACATAAGTTCGTACCACTTGTTGTTGAGGCTCTTCAACTACCCTTGTTGGTTCATCAATCACTCTTGGAGTTTCCACAACAATTTCCACAAGCTCATCTTTTCCCTCCTTTTCTTCAATTACCTCAGGAGGTTCAACCACAATTTGAGGTTCAATGACATTACCCGGTCTACTACTCTTCCTTTTCTTGACAAATTCCCGGTCTTCCAAATCTCTACCACTCCTCAAATGAATAGCATTCATGGTTTTCGGATTTTCCTCGGTTTTACCCGGGAATTTACCTTGGGAGGCTTGTAGTTGGCTCATTTGGGTAGCCAATTGGGAGATTTGGTTGTCCGTCATTCGTTGAGAGGCTTGCATTTGGGTTCTAAGTTGGTTGATGGATGTGGTTGTCTCTTCTTGTTTTTGGGTGGTATGGTTGATGAATTGTGTTTGATGATTCATCATTTGTTCCATCATGAGTTCCATGTTTGACTTTGGTTGGGTGGGTTGTTGGAATGGTTGGAAATTTTGTTGGAAAGGTTGGGTGGTTTGTTGGAATGGTTGGGTGGTTGGTGGGTTAAGTGATTGAAATTGTTGTCTAGGTTGGAAGGTTCTTCCTTGGAAACCCGGTGGACCTTGATTGAATGTTGTGTTTTGTTTTTGAGTTTGGAAGTTTGGTTGTTGTGACTTTTGTTGGAAGGTTGGGTTTTGGACATTTTGAGAGCCATAAGAGAAGTTTGGGTGGGCTCTCAATCCGGGGTGATATTGGTTGTTGTTAAATGCTTGCTTGGCCGGACTAGACTCCCATATCCCGTTCACTTGCTCCATACAATTGCCATCTCCAACCACCAAAGGACACTCATTGGGTGGGTGTCCTTGGTCTCCACAAAGCTCACAACTATAGACTTGGTTCCTCATAGAAGAATTGCTAGATGTTTTGCTTGAGCTCATCAAGGCAACTTGTTGCTTAAGCTCTTCTATCATCTCTTTCACTTCCACATTGTTGGCCGATTCGACCGTTGACTTCCCCTTCCTCTTGTGCCTATCATTGTTCCAATGAAAGGTACGAGAAGCCATTTCTTCAATAAGCTCTTTCACCGTCTTGTGGTCTATCTTATCCAAAGCTCCCTTCCCCGAGCCGGAATCAAGGTTCATCTTCATCTCATTGTTTAACCCTTCATAGAAATTGTTGATGAGCTCATCATCCCCAATACCGTGGTGAGGACATAGCCTTTGGAGGCCCTTGTACCTCTCCCATGCTTCATAAAGGGTCTCATCTTCTTGTTGGGTGAACCCTTGGAGCTCACTCTTGATTCTTGCGGTTCGTTGGGGTGGGAAATACTTGTTGAGAAAAGCCTTAGAGACATCGTCCCAAGTCCGAAGAGAGTCGGGTTCACAACTTTTAAGCCATTCCTTGGCACTTCCCCTCAAAGAGTAAGGGAAAAGCCTAAGGCGTACGTGTAACACCCCCATACTCCAAGTGCCTTACCAGGACCACTCAGGTATGGAGACATCACCATCTCGGTTGCCCGAGGTATGATAATCAAATAGACAAAATAGAAACAACCTTTATTATAAGTACTTTAATGAAAAGTTACAATCCTCAAACCAACTGAAAGTACAATACATTATTCCAACTAACTGTTCTCAAATGAAATGTAAATAAAGACTAAACTACAAACGGAAGACTCTATCGTCATGTCGTGGCCATCCCCACTATCCAAGTACCATCTCTATACCGCTCAATATCTGCTCACCATCCCCGAATGGATCACCGCAGTTTTACAAAACAACACCGGGTCGTACTAATCACACAACCAAAATAGATAATAACAATAAGGCAACAGACAAATTGAATCACACATACACACAACACCAACTCCCATCATCATCTCAACACCGATCGTCCACTTTGGACCAGCCGCCCGATGGGGACCGCAGCCTGCCGTTCCCACCTAAGCCCCGCTCATCGTACGAGCGATAACCCTGTATCATTAATGTGCACATCCCCTTTCGTGGCGGGTTCCACGAAGGGCGAAACTAGGGCGTGAGATCACTCCCGCAAGTGACCCCACTCAGCCGAGAACGCATCTCGAGAACCATCACAACCAATCACAAACACAATCACAATCACAATCACAATCAAACAACTAACTACAAAGACATCACCAATATCCCATTATGGGACTAATACCGAGAAATCCTACCCGAAAGCAAATACGCAGACGATCTAAACAAATTGTCTCAAAACGGCTCCTCTACGAATTCTCCTCCTATCATACATAACACATAAAGACTACTATTCAATTCCTACTCATAAAATCCCCAAACCCTAAATTAGGGTTTGACCAAAACTAGCAAAACATTATAAAAATTATGCTAGAAGCTTACCCTCGACGCAAGGAATCCAACAACACGAAAAACAACGAGAATCGACCGTCGAACTCCGGAATCGTTAAGGATGCGATTAGGAAGAAGGACTCGTTGCTTTCTCTCTTAAACAAGTTTTAGGTTTTGGTAAAAGTGTTTTAAAACAAAGACGAATTGGTTTAAATACCCTAATCGCATAATTAACAAAACCCGAGAAAACTCCCCGTAAAACCGGACGCTCGATCGAGTACCCAAGGTACTCGATCGAGTACCCCCTACTCGATCGAGTGCCCGAGCTACTCGATCGAGTGCCCAACAGTCGAAACTATTTTGTCTTTCGACACTTACCCTTACTCGACAGAGTAAGGGCTACTCTATAGAGTACCCCCAAGACTATAAATACGGAGTATTACAGTCTTCCCTCCTTAAAAGGAACTTCGTCCCCGAAGTTCAAACCACTACTAAACAAAGGTACTCCCATAAGCCTCCCGACTCGAAGGTCAAACAAAACACGACGTAAAGCATGACACTAACCCAACTTATCCCGACAACATACCGACACAACATGAAAAAGAAGGGTGTAAAAGCTCTTAAAAACTCTCGCGATCCTCTCCTACCCCCTAAAAGAAACAAGGTTACGTCCTCGTAACCATACATACCTGATCAAAGAGAAAAGGGTAACGCTCTTTCATGATATCTTCGCCTCCCATGTAGCTTCCTCAGTCTCGTGGTTAGACCAAAGGATCTTAAGCAACACTGTCTCACCACTCCCGGTCTTCCTAACCTTCCGGTCTAGGATCTTCTTAGGCACCTCAAGGTATGATAGGGACTCATCCAACTCTAAGCTCTCTGCCTCTAACACATGTGACGGGTCGCTCACATACTTCCGCAGCTGCGATACATGAAACACATTGTGCACTCTCTCCAATGCAGCTGGTAACGCCAAACGATAAGCAACTTCCCCGACTCGCTCTAAGATCTCATAAGGCCCTATAAACTTCTGACTTAACTTGCCTTTCTTCCCAAATCTCATAACTCCACGCATCGGAGATACCTTCAGAAGAACCTTGTCCCCAACCTGAAACTCTATGTCCCGACGATGTAGATCTCGCATAACTCTTCACATCGATCCCGGGCTGCTCTCATCCGTTCTCTGATCATCTTAATCTGTTCTACCATCTCATGTACCATCTCTGGTCCTAAAACCACTGCCTCAGCACTATCGTCCCAACAGATCGGACTCCTACATCTCCTCCCATACAAAGCCTCAAACGGTGCCATACCTATCTTTGGTGTGATAGCTGCATTGTTGTTGTACGAAAACTCTATCAAATCCAATCTCTGCTCCCAGCTACCACCAAAATCCATCACACAAGCTCGCAACATATCCTCAAGGGTCTTGATTGTTCTCTCTGTCTGCCCATCCGTCGCAGGATGAAATGTCTTTGTACTCATCTTCAAAGTCGTTCCCAACGCTTCCCGCAACTCTTTCCAAAACTTCGATATAAACCTCGCATCTCTGTCAGACACTATGTCCTTAGGGACTCCATGTAACTTAAGCACGTTCTTTCGATAGGCCATAGCCAATTGTGCCTTAGTCCATGTATCTTTCATTGGAACAAAGTGAGCTGACTTGGTCAAACGATCCACTATCACCCAAATCATATTGTTACCTTGTTGACTCCTCGGCAAACCCACAATGAAATCCATGGAAATGGATTCCCACTTCCACTCCGGCACCTCCAAAGACTGAATCTTACCTTGTGGTCTTCTCTGTTCCCCTTTAACTCTCTGGCATGTCAAACAACGGGACACAAACTCAGCTGTCTCTTTCTTCATCCCAGGCCACCAAAACGTGTTCTTCAAGTCCTTATATAGCTTGTCTCCACCTGGATGAACTGAATATGGTGTGCAATGAGCCTCTGTCATGATTGTCTTTTTCAACTCCTCATCATTAGGCACACACCACCTACCATCAAACCTCAAACTACCATCTGTATGAATGGAAAATCGGGACACCGTCCCTTTCTCTACTCCAGACTCTCCACTCAACTATCTTAGGATCCAAAGCCTCGCTTATCCCGAATGTCATCATAAAACTCCATATGTCTTGTCATATCACCCATAGCATCTCCTTTCTCGCATCATATGAATCCCAAAACTCGCTACCTCCTCCCCGACCTCATCAAAGATAGAGTCCGTACATAAGGAATGCACACTCTTTCTACTTAAAGCATCAGCAACAACATTGGCCTTCCCTTCATGGTAGATGATTTCCATGTCATAATCTCCAATCAACTCCATCCACCTCCTCTGTCTCATGTTCAACTCCTTCTGCGTGAAGATGTACTTGAGACTCTTGTGATCCGAAAATACCTTAAAGATTGCTCCATAAAGGTAATGCCTCCAAATCTTGAGAGCAAACACCACTGCACCCAACTCCAGGTCATGAGTAGGGTAGTTCTCCTCATAAGGCTTCAACTGCCTAGAAGCATAGGCAATTACTTTACCATTCTGCATCAACACACATCCCAACCCATTCTTCGAAGCGTCTGTATAAACCTCGAAATTCTCGCTCCCTTCAGTAATGCTAGGACAGAGAGCGTGGTCAAACGCTCCTTTAAGGTTTGGAACGCCTTTTCACAACTCTCATCCCAACGAAACCTGTTCTCTTTCCTCATCAATGCCGTCATCGGTCTAGCTATCTTAGAGAAATCTTTCACGAACCGCCTGTAATATCCAGCCAAACCCAAGAAACTCCTAACCTCGACATTCTTCTGCTTCCCACTTTGTCACAGCTTCAATCTTTGCCGGATCCACAGCTACTCCATCTTTAGAGATTACATGCCCCAGAAAAGCAACTTCCTCTAACCAGAACTCGCACTTGGACAACTTAGCATACAACTCATGATCTCTCAAGGTCTGCCGCAACACGATCCCCGGATGCTCCTCATGCTCCTCCTTAGTCTTAGAGTAGACTAAGATGTCGTCGATAAACACTACTACGAACCGATCCAAGAACTCGTCAAGATCCTATTCATCAAATCCATAAACACTGCCGGCGCATTAGACAATCCAAACGGCATCACCACATACTCATAGTGGCCATACCTCGACGTGAAAGCCGTCTTCGGTATATCCACATCTCTAATCTTCACCGATGGTACCCCGACCTCAAATCAATCTTAGAGAAAATCATTGCACCACTCAACCGATCAAACAGTCATCTATTCTTGGCAAAGGATACTTGTTCTTTATCGTCACACGGTTCAGCTCTCCCGTAATCTATGCACACCTCAAGCTCCCATCTTTCTTCTTTACTGAACAGAATCGGTGCTCCCCAAGGCGATACACTCGGTCTAATGTACCCCTTTTCTATCAAATCGTCCAACTGTTTCCTAAGTTCCTCCATCTCCTTAGGACCCATACGGTATGGTGCCTTAGAGATTGGCCCCGTCCCTGGCTTCAACTCAACGGTGAAATCTATCTCCCTCTTCGGTGGCAACCCCGAATCTCCTCTGGAAAGACATCCGCAAACTCTCCCACCACAGGTATCTCATCAACTGTTGGACTAGCTATCCGATCATCTCTCACATGGCACAAGATCAAAGGACATCCCTTCCTCGGATAAGACTTCAAAGTAACAAAGAAATCAACTTAACCTTGGGTTTGACTAAAAACCCACGGTAAGACACACTAACACCCTTAGGACCTCTTAGGGACACTTTCTTTTGATGACAGTCTATCTTAGCCTTATACTTTCCTAACCAATCCATCCCAACTATCATCTCAAAACCATTAAAAGGAAACTCTAGCAAGTCTACAGGGAAATCGACTTGCCCAACTATTAAAGATACATCTCTAAACAACCTCCCACACGATACAGACTCACCTGAAGGTATGAAAACTTGCTCCTTAACAGACTCATATACTCTCAGACCCAACTGCTTTACATGACTCGAAGACACAAACGATTGAGAAGCCCCCGAATCAAACAAAACAAACGTAGGAATACCATTAACAAGGAATGTACCGGTGATAACATGCGCATCCTCCTCACCGCCTTCTTCTCCATCATGAACAACGTGCCACGGTCTTCCGCCCACCTCCCTGGGACAAGATTAGCGATGCGGTCGGCTTAGCACCCGACCCTTGATTGTTGTTGTTCGTCGGTGTCTTGATAAGAATTACCGCCGTGCGGTTGCCTCCACTCTGTAGCTCGGCCTCCTCGGTTTGGCCATGATCCAGCCCGGCCCGTTGCTCGCGAAGCTCATGCGGGTCTCCGAAAGATCCCGGTGCACTCGTGCACTCATGCCTCTTGTGGCCTACGCCACCACACCCAAAGCAGGTCACTCCCCAGCTGTTGCTCACACTCCCACGACCTCTCCCAAAGGAAGTTCCAGCACTAAACCCAGATCCAGAAGAAAACCCCTTAGATTGATTGTGGTTGCCTTTCTTGTAGTTAGATTGGCCACCACCCTCGCTCTCCGACTTCCTCTTCTCACCACCAGACCTCTCCTGAGCCATCTCCACTAGTCTCTCAGCTCTCCCAGCCCTCTCATATGCTTCCTTCACATCAGTGAGGACTCCCACGGGTAATTTGTCCATAATCTTCGTGGTTAGTCCACTCTCAAACCTCAAAGCCAAATTCTCATCGCTCAAACCCATGTCCTCTGCATATCTAGATTTCTCATTGAACTGCCTGTAGTACTCAACCACGGACATCTCAAAGAAGTCATCTTAAACTTATCAAACTCCTCCCTCAACTTACTCCTCACATGTTCCGACAAACTCCTTCCTCACACCCTACGAAACTCCTCCCAAGGTATAGCAGGTAACCCCTGGTTGGTATATATCTCCTTGGCACTTACTTTCACCGAATCCCACCACTTGCCACCGCCTCCCTCGGATAGAATGCGGCCCGATCCACTCTCATCTCATCGGGACAAAGTGGACTAAATCTAGTATGTTCTCCATCTCCCTCGGCCCAACTATCAAGGCGGTTAGGCTCCTCAACTCCCTTGTACTCCTTCGGGTTAAACCTTGCAATATAGAGGCTGACTTTAGCATGGTCAACCTCCTTCTCCTTACTCTTATCCTTGTCCTCATTCACTCTCTTCAGGGTCTCGATGAAGAGCGTCCTGGTGCTCTAACATCTTAACGATGTCATCCGTAGTCATAAGCTCTGCTCTAGCGTACAAGGCATTTTTCTTGGGCGGCATCTTGAAACTAAACATATATAAGAAAGGGTAGATATGAACATACGTACTAAACTTCAAAACATGAAAACACGATGCCCAGAACCCACTCGATCGAGTACCCAAACCCACTCGATCGAGTGACGGGCTACTCGATCGAGTGCCCCTATGTACTCGATCGAGTACCCAAACTCCAGAACCAAACAGACTTTCTGGTCACTAACCCACTCGATCGAGTATATAGGCTACTCGATCGAGTGACCCCCTACTCGATCGAGTACCCCTAGTTACTCGATCGAGTGCCCCAAAACGCGATTCTGGACTCAATTTCGCCAAAAACCTATCCGATCGAGTCAGTCTTACTCGATCAAGTATTACTAATACGTAAAAGCTACCCGCATATTACGTCATATACTAACATGATAACTTTATAAAATCACATTACATCATAACATTCATGCTATTAATTGCCATGTTATAAAACATTCCATATGCTATCAACAATGTTTATATATCTATCATCACCTTCCTTTCATCTCATCAACTTTCAATTTAAACATCCATCCATCATCACATTCCATCACATTGTTACACAAGTTACTAAGCACACACATGACTCAACACATATTTACCCCACGTGACCGGTTCAAAGCGGTAGGGCGACCCCTTGCGACTTTAGGACGTCTCCCAAGCCTTGATGGTATCAAGCTATACCTCGCAAGTGCACGATTTTATCGTTGTACACTATTAAGGGTCGATCCCACAAGGAGCTAGGAAGATTACTAATCGTTTTAACTCTATGGTTTAGCTAAGTCGACAATAATGGGAGAAGGTTATACTAGAACTACTAACAACAATGTAAAACAAACTAAATAAGAATTAGGAGAAAAGGCAAGGTAGAATGAAAAGATGGAAATCAAATAATTTAAAAACCTAAGACTCGGTTCTTCCCAAACAATTCGTAATTCCACACAATCAAATCTCTAGGCTAATCACAAGGGTAGTTAGGTGAGGAGGTGACGACTCTAATTCGCCTAAGACCCCCCTCTCGGGTTCGAAATAGGACACTAGTACTACCCACCAACACCCCTCTCGGGTTCGAAGGTCGGAATCCCTAACTCAATACCCGACTACCCCAAAAACATGCATTATTCCCAAGGTAGTCCAATATTTGCTAAGGTCATTAAGCCCCACAATTCCCGGTCATCCCACTCCCTTTCTCGAGGGTCGATTTCAAACGCTAGATTAGAGGCGTCCTACCCCGGTTCTCCCTTTCGGTCTCAACCAAGGTCAACAATAGGGTCAAATATCGGGCATCCAAATCACAACCTAACCAACTCTCGTTGGTGGTCAAGGGTCGTAAGTCAACACTACCCAAAAGTCAACCCATAAACCAAGTCATTCCTCTAACATACCCTCACCAATTTCCCCAAATAATTAGCCTTTATGAAATTCAATTAGTGAAATTACTCATGTTGGTTCAAACCGAGCCTTAGAAGGAGACTACTCACTAATCATGGTCCTAATACCAAAATAGACAATAAAGATGGAAACTTTGGTCACAAACATGGTGGGAAGATGAAATTCACTACTAAACATGCAACAATCTAACAATAGGTGTAAGGAAAGATGATTTAATCTAATAACAAGGTTGATTAAACTAAAAGACACAATCTTTAACCAAATCAACTCAAAGATTAAGTCTTTGAGGACAACTACCCAAGGAAGGACAAATGAAAGAGAAACAAAGGAAAGATGAACAATAGAAAGATGAACAATAATGAAATTAACAATAACAAACAACAATCAACAACAATTTTAACATAAACAATCAAACAAACATAAAAGAGGAACAAAAATGTAAACAAATGAAAATAGGGAGAGAATTAATACCAACAAAATAGTGAAAGAGGAATTTGGATAGAAATAATAAAGAAGGAAATCCTTCAATCTTCTTACAAACCCAAATTCAATCACTAATTGATTGAAGAATTTCTCTAATTAAGGAAAGATTAACAAATAGATTAACAAAGTTTTAAGCTTGAAAGGGTAATTATTCTGGATCTAGGGTTGTGTGTACAAAAGGGTTTAAGAGGGGGTATTTATAGGTTCCACAAGGATTAGGACAGAAATTGAAATGGGCTTTGAAACACGTATGTGCACTCCCGTGCAACCAGCCGGCCGGTCATTTGGCCGGTTGGAGATCTCTCGGAAGTTTTGAACAAGTTTGGAGGTCATCAGTGTGCACGGCCGGTCGACCGACCGCCGGTCCCCCGACCGGCCGGGACAACTTCTTGACTTGGAACTTGACTTTTGGCCTTGGAGGAACTCCCACCTGGCTATTCTTGGCAGGTCATTTGACCTACTGGGAGATTCTGTAACTTTCTTCCAATTTCTTTGTTTCTTCAGCCAATGCGTCTTCCCAGGCTAGCTAGGCCGCCGGGCCACCGGCTGGGAACACTCCTTCCTTGTTTCCTTCTTCATTTCTTGTATACATGTGCTCCCAGCCGGCTGGCCGGCTGCCGGCCTACCGGCTGAGAGTACTCCTCAGCATCATTTCCTTCATCTTTTATGCGTGGCTTAGCATTCCCGTCTTTTTAGCCTCACTTTGTCCGTTCCCGCCTCAGTTTCTGCAAGGGGGCCACAATGTCATAGTAAAGGGAATCGGGACAAGAAACAAGAGGAAAGGGGGTGCTAAACCGCCTCAAATGGAGTTGAATATGCATGAAAATAGGGGGAAAAAGGGTGCAAAATGGTCCTATATCAGCTAGCTTCTATAAGTTAGGGCAGAGGAAAGAATAAGACACGAACGATAAGTCGGAAAGATGATTCCTAACCAAGAACAAAGAGTGTTTTAGAAAAGTAACAAAGAATAATACCTTTCATTTTAGCAAATCCCCAAGTTAAAATAATGAAAATTATTCCTCTAAATTTAAGATGGTTTCATCCTAAACAAGACTATATCCATCCAAGATCAAGTCCAACTACCGAGTATACAACCTATGAAAAGATCTAGGTTTGAGTATTCCCAAAATATTTCTCACAGCGATTTTCAGGCTCACCCCAAAACCGAAGTAATCAATCCACCTAAAGGTAAAGTAGGGCATGGTACTTAAAAGATGTAGAAGGAATGTGAAGGAACCAATAAAGAGAAGCCGAAAGAAGAATTCTTAAACATAGATTTCAAATGTCCTTGACAAGAAGAAATAAGAGTACGATCCATAGCAAAGAAAAGGAATGGAATGATGAAGATATCAAAATTAAAAGAATAAAGCGAGCAATACCAAGAACGGGTAGAAAATACGAGGAAATAGAAGTGCCCCTTCTTTTAGTCTAACAAATCGGCATACATTACAACGATCACTTTCTCTCTTTTTCTTCACACGTCGACAATCTGGTAGTCGATTCCAAATTGTATATAAACCTTTCACCAAAACCAACAAACAAATTAGTACTTAACAAGTAGCAAACACACAAAGACTATAAAATTTGGTCCTTATTTCTACCCACTCTCACCTATTCTAGGTCAATTTCATTGGGGTTACACGAATGTGCGTTGGGAGCGTTATGCTCTGATACCAACTGTAAACCCCCGCGATTATACAAAATAATAAACATATAATTAACAGCGGAAAATACGTAAAATTTTAAAACTTCGAGGCATGGCCGTGGAGTTCACTGAAAACCTTTGAAAACTATTTAACCTAATTACTACTTTTACAAAATAAAAACATAATACGAATAGAAATATACAAGGGATCTCGGATCCCTCCAAATTTCAAAAAATGCAATAACGAACGATAAATAAACTCAGTTTGTTAACGGAAATAATACGAAATCAGATCGAATTGGAATTCTTAGTGATTTTTACTAAATTAGCGGAATTTATCGAAATTGGTTAATTTAACGGAACAAACTCAAAATAGCTAACTAGACGATTCTTCTCAAGTCCGTTTTGAGCCCACTTAGCTCGACTTTCATAAAGGACTCGTAAAAGGAACATAATTAATTAACGATTATTAAAATTTAACGTAACGAATTATAATGAAATTAATTAATTAGCTGAGAAAATAAATATATAAATCGTTAACCAACGTAATTAAATACAAAGTAGCAATTAAAATAATTTTATCCAACTTAATAAAATACGGGGTGTTACACTATATGCTAAGGAAGGTCTGGTTAAGGCTCCTCGGAATATGGGGGTGTTACAAAGTGGTATCAGAGCGACGATTTTGAAACCTGTAACCAATGAACCTAATGAACGTAGTGAGTCTAATAAAATGAACCTGGTGTATGTGTAATGGGAGCCCAAGCTGATGCTAGATTTTGGGTGAGTAGGCGCCCTCATTTCAAAATCTTGGCCCCATTAGACTTAAGCCAGTCACAGGGTATGGGAATGTGGAGTCAGTAAGTACGTGCTTAATGTGTACGATGATTATGTTGAAAATTGTTTGTGGTCGAGTCTCTGTTGAATTTAACATAGGCACAATAGTCGCGTTAGAATCGAGTATGGTGGAGTTTCGATAGAGGTAGTGTGTGTATGTGATGATAAAGAGGAACGTGAAAGGTCTAATACGACAGAAGTATGCGAAAGAGTAGAAATGTGTGACGTGATTTGGAATGTGGTAACGGCTATATTTGCTTCAACTTGTTGGTAGTGGTAGTTTCATACGATTTTATAAGTTCTATAGTAGTGCTAATGTTAGTAATTAAATAGTTATAGAATTGCAATGAGCGTTATAAGACGTTAATGGATGAATGTGATATGTGTATGACTGAAAGTTTCCACCTATGACGTGATTAATTTGAGTAAGTTAAATTGGTGTATGTTGAAGCATGAATATGTTGCTAATGTACTTGGATGACACATGGGAGGTTAATGCTAAATGTGTGCTCAGAATAGAGCGATTATTAGTTTATTAGCGATGTTGTAGACAAAGGTTAGACATGATATAGTGAGTTAATTGCATATTTGGATGACTCAATAGTAGGGTAAACTTGGTTGTGTGAATTTCGTTATGAAAAGGTGTGACACGAATCTTAGTTGATGAAAGCGTTGCAATATAATTGAGTAGTAATGATATAATGTGTATGAATATGATAACAAGTGACGATTTCCGAACTCGGTTTGGAATCGACATGTAATGTTGTTTTGCAGGAATCTTCAGTTAAACTCGTAAGTTCCGACCAGTACCCAACCTTGCTTGACCGAGTGTGAGTGTCTACTAGACCGAGTAGACCTCACTCGATCTAGTTAGGAAGCTATGACGTCGGGAATGTAGGGATTTCCTACGAATACCCGATCAAATAGCGCCTACTCGATCGAGTAGAGGGCACTCGATCGAGTACCCTAGACACTAGATCGAGTAAGCTACAGTACCGGAAATTATACGGGTTCATAAACCCCTTTTCTTTCTTATTCCTCTTATTTCTTCTTCACATCTCGCAAACCCTATCTCCATATCTCCCTCAAGTTCTTCAATTCTTGTGTTTGTGGTGACTTAGTTGGGTGATTTTTCATTGCTATTACTTGTTCTTTCACTTCCTAATTGCTTAAGGTATGAATTTCTTTTATATATTGATGTTTTCCCATTAATTAGGAGCAATTAGAATGATAGGAAGTCCAAAATTTCGATTCATATGAAAGAAAAATTGTTTGTAGTTGTTATAATGTGATCCACATGCTTTTCTTTTTTTATTGTTGTTGCTTATTATGCTAAAAATTGAATGGAAATTGCATAAATTGGGGCCGAATTTTTCTAGGGTTTGGAAAATTAAGTTGAATTTTTGCTTGTCTTTTACATGTTATAGGATGAAATTTGAGTAATCTATGTTGTATGTATGATGTAGCAAGTAGATTTTTGTAATTTTCACCTCAAGATTTGCCTTAAAAATTCCGTCTTAAAAGTGCCCCAAAATGGAAATTCGTTTTCTATGATTGGAAATTGGTGTTGAATATGATTATATGTTAAGAGTTAAACCTTTGAATTAGTAGTAGTGATGCTAATTCATGCTAAATATGTCAAAATTGTGGCAGCTGTAGAGACCGTCTGACTATGGGAATTGAGAAGTTTATTCATAATGTTGTTTGTCTATGATGGTGTACTTAGTTGCCCTTTTCTATGAGCATACATGAATGTTTCACATGTTTTCAAGCATATATGGAGTCGTGTTTAAGCCATGTGTTGACAGTCGTAGTAGCGGCGTAAATCATGTTATCTATGCTAGAATTTTCACAGCTATAGAGACCATCTGAGATGCTATAAACTGAGGTTATATATATCAAATTTGGAATTTGTTGGTGAAAGTGTGTACATAGATGATTATTCAATGCTTAATTTGTGTAAATTACATGTGTTAAGTGTTTATGTAAGTATGTTTAAACCGTATGCTGACACAGATGCCGAGACTAAACCTGGGAACCCGTCAAAGTAAGAGGGGAAGGGCTTCTCAGCCCGAAATTGGGGAGGGGAGTGCACCCGTAGTACCATCTGTACCGGAATACCCTTTAGTAGTCTTTGTGGACTACAAGCAGAGGGAGAGGTTTGTAGCTTTACAGAAACGGAAGATGAGACCCACTCGATGTGTGGACACCACACTTCTAGATGACCTGGGGATTGAGACGGATGTCCGTCATATCTTTGAGACCTTGGGATTCACAGGGCTGTACCGTTTGCAGAAACATACCTATCCTTTTCTAACTTTGGAGTTCATGAGCTCGTTTAAATACGAGCCGAATGAACAGACTGTCCAATTCCATCTTATGAAAAAGAGTTTTGTGTTAACCATGGACCTCTTTGCTTCTCACCTTGAGTTGGCTAAGCCTCCCAAGGGATACATCCGTGACATTCCGGCTGAGTGCGGGGTTTGCCGCCTTATGCCTTGCCTTTCTGGGAAGTCAGCACCCACCGCCAGCAACATGTTGATTAATGATGTCCAGCACGTCACTTTGAGAATCTTCCTTCGTTCCATCTCGAACCTTCTTTATGAGAGGCCCGACATGAGTAAGTTGAACTCTCACGAGTTGTTGCTTTTGATGGCTTATCTTAACCCAGAGCGGACCGAGAAGGTGGTCTTCAATGCTCCTGCCATGGTCTGTGCTAGCCTTGCTTTGATGGCTACTTCTACCACTCAGCACTTGAGTTGTGGTGCTTTTGCCACTCGGTTAGCTGAAAAGCTAGCCTCCTTTGAGGCTTCCTCTAAGTACATTCCCTTGGCCACCCCGGTGCCTACCATGGACAGAGATTGCTACCTCGACCTGAAATGGTTGAGAACCTTGGAGGATGGTAGCCTAGCATGGAGGGTGTGAGGTATGAGCTGGATGAGGATACCGGCTCCTGAGCACCTTCCACCGAATGAGCCTTTGGATGCGGTTGATTCTGATGAGGAGGATGAGGATGCACACCGGCTGACACAGACATACCTCATTGACGACACGATCCTTCAGGTGATGCCCGAGCCGAGGAAGGGGGAGAACGTGAGAGCAGCGGAGGATAGACCCAGGCTAGGGAGGGGGCCACGCCGTGTGAGGGAGAGGACGGCTGAGACCCAGCCACAGCCAGAAGCACCGCCTCAGTACCCATTTCCTTGTTACCCCTACCTTGATACCCCTGAGACACGTTCGAGCTACTTGGCAGAGAGAGTGTCCTCTACCTTAACACTCCGGAACATGCATGAGATGGCATATGCTCAGGGTATTGGGACCGAGGGACCACATCCATTGTGGTGGAGCGGAGTTGGGGACTACGGTGGGGTTTTCCACTCTTACGGGGTGGACCAGACAGCATGGGGGACACCACAGTCCTTTGCTTTTGGCGGTTTGACCCCATGGTATGAGAGTCCGGGAGCTGGAGCGGGGTCGACGCGGGGTCTTGGGTCATCGGGAGCGGTACCTCGGGTGGTGGTGGAGATGAGATGATGGATGAGCAGCAGCAGCTGGAGTGATACTCCTTTTCTTTCTCTTTGTTTATGGTTTGGTTGTGTTGGATGGTAGTAGTCGTTTTTAGTTAGTACTTCTTACATTTGGTTTGTATGGATAGCCATAAGGCCGAATTTGCTTAGTTTGAACTTGTTTGCAGGATTTTGGGGGTCGGGTTGTCATCCCGACTCGCGTTTGTGTGACCCTTTATATATATATATATATATATATATATATATATATATATATATATATATATATATATATATATATATATATATATATATATATTGTGTTCGACAGGAGGATTTCAAGGATTTTGACCTGTGGCCACTCGACAGAGTGCCCCTCACTCGGTCGAGTAGCTGCAGGTGTGACGGGGATGGAGTATTCTGATTTAAGGCTACTCGATCGAGTAGCTAAGACACTCGATCGAGTAGGGGCAGCTCGATCGAGCACCCTATACGCTCGATCGAGTGGCACTGTTACAAGAACTTTTCGATAATTAAATTTGTCTTAATGGTTATATCATTACATGTTTTGATGTTTAATATGGTTGTTTATGGTTAGTAACGTGTTTGAACCGTTAATTTCATATATTGGAGGTCGTGTTTGGGTTTTGGATGCGTATTCATAATGAACAGTGCAAGTAGTAGTTGGTTTTATTGCATTCATTTTACATCCGTAATAGCTACTAATTATATTTCACCGGAGTTGTGTATTCCCTATGAAAATATACAATTGATGTATACATGCATTCGTAGCTGTGGTTAATTGTTCGAATAAAGTAGCAAATGATTTTATGAATTAATGTTTGTGTGAGTACTGAGTAATGTCCATAAGGCATGGTATGTGTTGATTATATGACAAGAAGTAAGTTTTAAGTAATGAGAGTAATAATTCGGTGGTGAACTTCGGGGACGAAGTTCCTTTTTGAGGGGAAGAGTAATGTCGCAAAACAAAAAGGTTGATATTACAATTATTTTGTTGTTTGTTTATAATGTTTTCTATTATTTCTATTACATTTCAACATGACGCTACAAAGGTTTTCATGTGTTGATTGAGTAATTTGTATGTTGAAGTAAAAGTTGAATGTGCTATGAAAAGACGGTCAAAGAGAGATAGTTACGATGTCATAGAGCCGTTGGGTGACATAGTTGTGTTATGTGGCATGTTTCGTTTTGTTAGTCGCGTAGAGTTGTAAGCAGCAGTGTAGTCGTGGGTTGTGTTGGTCCATGTTGTGAGGTTGGTACTTCAAGTGGTAGGTTGTAGAAGTCCATCTATGTGGTGTGTTAGACATGGTGTGTTAGACAGCTGATGATGATGACATGACGTATAGTATTTCTAGGGAGTCGTGACCTATGTCAGTAGAGCGGTGACGTTGATCTTGTTTCTGTATCTGGTGTTTTGGGGAAGGGTGAGTTGAACTTCGGGGACGAAATTCTTTTTAAGGGGGGAAGATTGTAATACCCGCACTTTTAGGGACTCGTTGACCAGCGTTGACCGACCTTGGGAGCGGTAATGGTGCTTAGGATTTGCGTGCCATAGTACTTTGTGTCTGGAGTTGTGGGTGGTACTCGGTAGAGTAGAGGCTACTCGATCGATTAGCTTAGATGCTCGATCGAGTAGGGGCCACTCGATCGAGTATGTTAGTTACTCGATCGAGTAGCGTCTTTACAGCGAGGGTTTATTATCGTGTTTTTCTAAAACCGCAAATCATTTCCGCCTCTTTCTTCTAAACCTAGATGTCGTCCCTTCCTTTTCCCTTCACCAAATACCTTTCATGGGAGCCTTTGAAGGTCCTTGTGCCTTAGGAGTGCATAGCTTGAGTCGGGTAGCGGTCATTTGCCAGGTTTCCTCATGTAGGTATGTCGTCATCATCATCCGCATCTTTGTCTTTGCAGTTAGGGTTAGTTTGGTAGTGATAGATGTTTGTATTGTGTGTATAGGTGTTACTTGTTTGCTGGGTGTTGCGTGTATGGGCATGGAATCGTCGCAGTCGCTTAAAGGTAGGTTCGCCTACTCAGTCTCTGTTGGTTGTTAGATTGTCGGTTGTTGTTGTTGATCGGTGTTGTCGTGGTTGTGGTTGTTGTTTTTGTCATTGTGGTTGTTGTTGTTGTGATACAACTGTTTGTGACTGATTGTCTGTGGTTCTCGAGGTACGTCCTCGGCTGAGTGGAGTCACTTGCGGGAGTGGCTTCACGCCCTAGTTTCGCCCTATGTGGAACCCGCCACGGGAGGGGATGTGCACATTAATGGGATAGGGTTATCGCTCGGTATGATGAGCGGGGCTTAGGTGGGAACGGCTGCGGTCCCCCACTGGCAGGGCTGGTCCAGTGGACAGTCGGTGACGGAGATTGATTGGAGTGGTATGATTGTGTGTGACTGGTTGTGTTTGTATTGTTTTGACGGTTGTCGTTGGCTAATGTTGTGTCTTACCTCAGTTACTGACCTTGTATGGTTGTCTTGTTTGTTAGTGTGTCTGCCGTGATCCCTTATGGTGAGCAGTCAGTCTTAGCAGGTGTTGAGGTGGTTGATAGCTGGAGTCCTGGCAGGGGTGTGTCGTCACGAGTTCTGATAGAGATAATGAGTAACCGATGAGTTGTACCTTTATTATATTAGTTGGTTGTAACACTTGTAAATTTAACTATAATTGTTCTTTTATCGACTTTTGATGATTACTTACCTCGGGCAACCGAGATGGTAATGCCTCTATATGCTAAGGAAGGTCTGGTTAAGGCTCATCGGAATATGGGGGTGTTATAGATGACTTACCTTGTTCCTACTAAATTAAGTCACTAGTGAGTAGTCCATATCTTACGACAAGCGTGTAACATTTAGTGGTATGCCCAAAAATAAATTTTGCTTTAGCAAACTTTGTACAAGAAAGGAAATTAGCCTTGATCATGGCATGAACACCTACAACATCAGTATGAGTTTAGCTATCAACTAAAAGAGCTGAGTCATGAGTAAACTCATCCATTCAAAATGAAATAGCTATAACAAAGGCCATATCTCCTCGGAGACGGAGCTCTTCCCAGGTCCGCTTTGCCATGGCCTAGGCAAGAGTGAAAAATTAGTCAACATTATTTTTGATGGATTCTATTTTTAAAATCATTATGTGATATTTGCTTGTTAATTAATGTCATATTAGATGTCAATGCATAATAAATATAATATCATATTTACAATTAGTCTACATTTATTTTAATTAGGGTTGGTTCCCAATATGCACATTTAATTTTGTTGGAATTAGCTACTTTGACTTGCTATTAGTGACATATGCTCTTCTAAACAACATCACTTAAACAGACGTCGTAGAAATATATTGATATTAATATTGCTCGTTGAAGTTTGTTACATGGAACACTACATCAATAGTTATGTCTTTATGGAGGAAGATTGGTAAAACATTAAACGAAATTGATGATAAATTTCGGCCCTAGCTACTATTTGTCCCATGAGTACATGCTCTTATTCATATATTGCGGTTTGAAACTTTATAGATGTTGAGATTATGAATAAATGAAAAATTGCGGAAATCGTTTTTTTTTAACTTCTACGAAAAAATTATTCGTAGGCCACAAATTTCTATACTTGTAGTCTCAAAGGGGGGCATTATTGAAAGCCAATCAATTAGTTTAAGGCTATATACGAGCGTTGGCTTCAATATCGCAAACTCATCCTCATGCGTTCTTGTACAAGTAACTAGGATCGCAAATTTGACAATGTAAATAGACTACAATAAAGTTTATGGTCATAATTATTACTCACTTTACTGATTTATATAACCTTCTTTATAGGTAATAGTATTAGCAACCAGTGTACATGCACCGGAAGCAAACATGAAGGCATAGATTACACGGTAATTTTTCGACTCTTTATTATTACAGTACTTTATATATATGGACAACTATGGTCCATGACTTTACTGGATAAGTTTAAAGTCCGCGATAAGAGTAGCAATGTCTGGGACTGTGTCACTGATGTTGCCGTCAGCACGTGTCTTCGTAGCTGCGTCGGTGGAAGTGTCAAAAGTTAATGCAGTGTCCAACTTTTGCTGAATTTGATCAAAGGTCAGATTGGCAATGACTTGTTTTGCGCCACATACAACATACACCTGCATTTAAACCATGTAATTTTGTTGGAATTAGCTACTTTGACTTGCTATTAGTGACATATGCTCTTCTAAACAACATCACTTAAACAGACGTCGTAGAAATATATTGATATTAATATTGCTCGTTGAAGTTTGTTACATGGAACACTACATCAAAAGTTATGTCTTTATGGAGGAAGATTGGTAAAACATTAAACGAAATTGATGATAAATTTCGGCCCTAGCTACTATTTGTCCCATGAGTACATGCTCTTATTCATATATTGCGGTTTGAAACACTATAGATGTTGAGATTATGAATAAATGAAAAATTGTGGAAATCGTTTTTTTTAACTTCTACGAAAAAATTATTCGTAGGCCACAAATTTCTATACTTGTAGTCTCAAAGGGGGGCATTATTGAATGCCAATCAATTAGTTTAAGGCTATATACGAGCGTTGGCTTCAATATCGCAAACTCATCCTCATGCGTTCTTGAACAAGTAACTAGGCTCGCAAATTTGACAATGTAAATAGACTACAATAAAGTTTATGGTCATAATTATTACTCACTTTACTGATTTATTTAACCTTCTTAATAGGTAATAATATTAGCAACCAGTGTACATGCACCGGAAGCAAACATGAAGGCATAGATTACACGGTAATTTTTCGACTCTTTATTATTACAGTACTTTATATATATGGACAACTATGGTCCATGACTTTACTGGATAAGTTTAAAGTCCGCGATAAGAGTAGCAATGTCTGGGACTGTGTCACTGATGTTGCCGTCAGCACGTGTCTTCGTAGCTGCGTCGGTGGAAGTGTCAAAAGTTAATGCAGTGTCCAACTTTTGCTGAATTTGATCAAAGGTCAGATTGGCAATGACTTGTTTTGCGCCACATACAACATACACCTGCATTTAAACCAAGTAAAAAAAATTAAATGATCTAAGGAAAATAAACTGCAACCTAATAAAATGATTAATCAACTTATCATCACCAATATAATTACGTGCGTGCGTTTAAAATAATTCATATTTACCCTATTAGGAGTCTGAGGTGATGTGTTATCTGCAGGTGCATGCCATGCCAAAACCCACGAACAGTCCCCGCCTGATGCATTTTTCCCATTATACACCACTGCCGCTTTGGAACCAAAAAAGTTTCCCTTCAAGTGGGTAAATATGGCACTGTTATTGGGAAAAATCTTCTCCGGAAAAGTGCCAACCGGAGCGCCTGACCAGTTATGAGATCTAGCTAAAGTCATAGCAAAATGGGTCTGGTTATTCATGGTGGCTTGGGTACCATTTTGTGGCTGCTTGACTGTCTTCTCGCAAACCGCGACATTTTGTTCTTGCATGGTAGCCATATCGAGCTTTAATGGTACATATTACACAACAATCTTAATCACTTAGTTTCATTCAAAACAATGAAAGTAATAAAACCAAATCAAATAGCATGTAATTTATTTAAAAAATAACAACAACAATAATTAGTTTCATGCACCAAAACTCTTCATACCTTGAAATTTGTGAAGATGTTAATAATTTCAACGTTGCGTCTTGCTTGCCCCAACCATACTACTACGTAAGCTATTTATATAGTATTCGAAAACATCTATGCGCAATAACAGATATAAAAAAAGTAGATTCATTATTCTAATTTACACCATAGCGTAAGAATTTTCCATCACCTCCTTTAAACAAGAATCATATTCTTCGTTTCTTTTCTTTGACTAAAGAGACTACCTTATGATAATCGTAAAAAAAATGGGGACCCAAGTTAAATAGCTAACACTTATTTTCTACATACTTTTGTAAGTACAATCACTACTTGTAATACTACGGTTTTACGAGTCTTTGGGTACTCTATCGAGTGGGCCTTACTCTGTCGAGTAAGTATGTTTGGTATACGAAACAGTAGTCTGCCTGTAGGGTACTCGATCGAGTAGCCTTGGCACTCGATCGAGTAAGTGGCACTCGATCGAGTACGTGACTTACTCGATCGAGTAAGTCGGTTATCGGGTATTATTTGACGGGTTTTGTTAATAATGCGAATTAATATATAATACTTCGTCGTCTTTTCCTAAACACTTTTACAAACCTAAAAACACAAAAAGAGAGATTGCAAGTTACGTTGTTTGATTCATTCGCATTATTGGCAAATCCCGGAGCTAGAGGTGTCGGACTCTCGTGTTCTTTATACCGTTGTGATCCTTGCGTCAAGGGTAAGTTCTACGTATCATTTTTATAGCAATTGGTTAATGTTGGTCAAACCCTAATTTGGGGGTTTTGGGGGTTTTATGATTGTATGGTTAAGGTAGTGATTGTATGAATGTTTGTATAGGAGGAGGGTTCGTAGAAGAGAGGTTTTGAGATAGCTGCTAGATCGACTGACTCTGTGATTGCATTCTAGATAGGGTTTTCCTACTCAGTATTAGTTACATATTATGTGGTGATTGTGCTGTAGTTAGTGATTGTTGGTTGATTCAGACGGCTGTGATTTCGTATTGTTGATTGATTCAGACGGTTGTTGATTTTGTATTGTGATTAATGTATAATTGTCTATGTTCTTCGGGGTGCGTCCCTGGGTTAGTGGAGTCACTTACGGGAGTGGCTTCACGCCCTTGATTCGCCTTCTGTGGAACCCGCCACAGAAGGGATGTGCACATTAAGGAACATGGGTTTATCGCTCGATGAGATGAGCGGGGTTTAGGTGGGAACGGCTGCGGTCCCCCACTGGCAGTGTGGAGTATCTGTTGCGATGGATACTCTGGCAGGACTACACACTTTAGTGTGTAGTCAGTTGTGTGGAGTTTGGTGATGGAGACTGGGGTTTTGATGTGTGGTTTGAGCTGTTTGGCATTTGTTCATGTTGGTTTGTATTGTGTAATTAGTACTGACCCCGTTGTTTGTTTTGTAAAACTGTGGTGATCCATTCGGGGATGGTGAACAGTTATTAAGCAGGTTTGATATGATGCATATGGGCTAGCTGGGATGAGTCATCACTTGGCATTAGACGAGTCTTCCGCTGTGTCAGATGGTGTCTGTAGTTGTTCATTTTTGCTAGTAGACAGTTTTGGATTCGGATGTATTTCATTTATCAGTTTTGGTTTTGAACATGTAATCACTTAAACTATATTTACTTTTAAAGTACGTTTCTTTATTGTCTTATGATATTCATTGCCTCGGGTAACCGAGATGGTGACGTTCCTATACCTGAGTTGTCCTGGTAAGGCACTTGGAGTATGGGGGTGTCACAAAGTGGTATCAGAGTGACGATCCTGAAACCTGTAACTAATGAACATAATGAATATAGGGAGTCAAATTAAAATGAACACGGGGTAGAAGTTGTAGGAGCTAATGCAAAGGCTTGGGAGACGTCCTAAAGCCGCGAACTCGCCCTACAATTTTGAACCGGTCACATGGGGTACGTGTCGGGATCGTATGTGTGATCTTCTTGTTTGAGTATCTATATAATAATATGTGATGTGAATCGATGGATGTGTGAATGTGGAGGATATGAGATATGGAATGAAAATTGATATACATGTGATTTATATGTTGGATGGATGAAGCATGTTGATTGTCTTACAATGTGGCATGTTAGAAATATGGCATGAAATTGTTTTGTTTAGTATATAAAAGTCGCGTATATATGCATGCATAGTTGTTGTTTTTGTATGTTGAAAGTATACAAGAGGCATATAATGTTGGAAAAGTTAGATGTACATGCGGGTAGTGTTTACGAGTCAACATGGCTCGATCGAGTGGGTCTGACTCGATCGAGTGGGTAGTTTACGTTTTCTGGGCAGAAGCGAGTTTTTGGGCACTCGATCGAGTAACTACGGGCACTCGATCGAGTGGGGTCAGCTCGATCGAGTGGGCTAGATGCTCGATCGAGTGTGTGTTAGAAAAGTTTCTGGTCAGATTCTGGAGTCGAGGCACTCGTTCGAGTAGGTGGGGCACTCGATCGAGTGGCCTCAACTCGATCGAGTGGGTTTTGGTGCTCGACCGAGTGGGTTTTGTACAAGTCGTATGCGTGTTCTGGTTTATAGTATGAGTGTTTATGTCTACCTTTTCTTATATAGTTCCAAGATGCCGCCAAAAAGAAACGCCTTGTATGCTAAAGCTGAGAGTATGACGGTTGACGACATAGTAAAGATGTTGGAGCACCAAGATGCTCTTACGGAAGCTTTGAAGAGAGTGGGGAAGGATAAGGAGGTTGATCACTCCAAGATCAGTATCCATATAGCTAGGTTCAACCCGAAAGAGTACTACCGTAAGTTTAATGAGAAGTCCAGATACGCTGAGGATATGGAGCTGAGTGAGGAGAATCTAGCTTTGAAGTTTGAGAAAGGGTTGACCCCTAAGATCATGGATAATCTACCGGTGGGAGTCCTTACAGATGTTAAGGAAGTTTATGAGAGAGCTGGGAGGGCTGAGAGGTTGGTTGAGATGACCAAAGAGAGGGGTGCTGAGAAGAGGAAAGCTGAGAGTGAAGGGGGTGGTCAGTCCAGCGTTTTTTCAAGAAAGACCGCCGCAAGGGTACTCCAATGCGGTTTTTATTGGCCTACTCTATTTTATGATGTGGCAAGCTATGTCAAGGGGTGTGATAAGTGTCAACGAAGCGGAAACATTTCACGGAGGCACGAAATGCCCGCAAACTACATTCTTGAGGTTGAGGTATTCGACGTATGGGGGATTGACTATCAAGGTCCTTTTCCCTCATCCCATGGTAATGATTACATCCTTGTCGTGGTTGATTATGTGAGCAAATGGGTTGAAGCTATCCCAACGAAAACTTGTGATGCAAAGTCGGTAACAAAACTCATGGAAACAATCATATTTCCAAGGTTTGGGGTTCCAAGAATTGTGATAAGTGATCGTGGGACGCATTTTCGGGAAAGGACTCTAGATGCTCTTCTAAAGAAACATGGGGTACAACATCGGCGTAGTCTTGCCTATCACCCACAAGCAAACGGACAAGCCGAGATCTCAAACCGTGAGATTAAGATGATTCTTGAGAAGACCGTGAGCCGGTCAAGGAAGGATTGGTCAACTAAGCTCAACGATGCATTATGGGCTTACCGGACCGCTTTCAAAACACTGATAGGAACTTCACCGTTCCGGTTGGTGTATGGAAAGCCTTGCCACTTACCGGTAGAATTGGAGCACAAGGCACATTGGGCAATCCGACTTCTCAACTTTGACTTGAAGAGTGCCGGAGAAAAGAGACTTCTTGACATCAATGAATTGGAAGAGTTTAGGCTAGAGGCTTATGAGAGCTCTAGGTTGTATAAGGAGAGGACCAAACGATTTCATGACAAGGCCATAATACGGAGGCAATTCAAGGTGGGAGAGTTAGTTCTCATCTTTAACTCAAGATTCAAGCTATTCTCGGGGAAATTAAAGTCAAAGTGGTCGGGACCCTTCACCGTGGTCCGAGTTTTTCCCTATGGTTCGGTTAAAATATCCGATGGGGACCAAGCTTTCAAGGTAAATGGACAAAGGTTGAAGCACTAGATTGCCGGCACACCCATCTTGAAGAGTATAAACTCAATTGCTACTTATCTTCTCCATCCGTGATTGTAATCCATGACTTGGTCGAGCCTAAGACATAAAACAAGGGCGCTACATGGGAGGCAACCCATGCAATTTGTAAATAACATACATTTTAGGTAGATAATGAGAGATTCGGGAAGCACATTTTGTCGATTTTGGATTGGTGACGGAGGTCACTTAAGAGGAAAACAAGTCTTATTTTCGTTTGACCCGAAATCCCGACATGATGCATCGGCTTAATTGTGGAAAACACGAGTCCCAAGGTCAATCGGAAAGTCTCGAATTTTGAGTTTGTGAAAATTGAACAAGTTGAATGAAAATTGTTGAAAAAGAGCTGAAGAGTGGGTTCTGCCGGTAGGCCGGCAGCCGGTGCCCCTACCGGTACCGAGACCAAATTAGTTTGAAGAAAATTGAAGTTGGGGTGTGTTCTGCAGGTAGGCCGGCAGCCGGCTCACCGGCAGGGAGCACATATTTATTGATGAACACGTGAAAATCTGAAGAAGTTGATTAGAAGTGTGTTCTGCCGGCAGGCCGGCAGCCGGCCCACCGGCTGGACACACATCAAGATGTTGAGAAAGCTGAGTAAATGAGTTGAGTAGTGTTCTGCCGGTAGGCCGGCAGCCAGCTCACCGGCGGCAGGACACACCTGTCAATGATAAATTAAAATGGGGGAGTGTTCTACCGGTGGACCGGCAGCCGGTTTGGTCCACCGGTAGTGAGAACAAGCTTATTTGGAGAAAAATTCGAAAAATTTAGAAAAAGGGGAATGTGCTCTGCCGGCAGATCGACACGACACATAATCAGATCTCAAATTAAAACGCGAGGAGCCCTTATTTCTTCTTCATTTCATCTGATTTTTCCTCCTTTCTCCCTCATTTCTCCTTCATTCTCCCTCAAAATACACCCTAACTCCCTCAAATCTCAACCAATCTTCAATCTACCTTCACCAAATCCCCTCTAATCTTCAATATGTCGGGAAGGAGAACAAGAGCTGAAGTTGCACGGTCTCAAGTGGAGCTTATTGAGCGCGCCGCCAACGATACCAACCCGGACCCGGATTTCCCATCAGTAGAGTTTGCTACCCAAACTCAGAAAGGTAAGTTTATACTTTTCAAGAATCGTCCCCTTACCCCTACCAAGTTTTTACATCATCCATTTTTATCGGCCCTCGGGTTAGCTAGGGAGATGGAGGCTCTTTTCACCGGAGTCGGGATGAGGGGGATGTATCTTATGCATGAGTATACTTATCCTAGGCTTACTTGGGAATTTTTGAGTAGCTTGAGAATTAGCAAGCACCGTCAGACGAACATGGTGGCTACTCTCAGCTTTCGTCTTATGAACCGGGACCATACAATTTCTTTGGGTCGGTTGGCTAATATGTTTGGGTTAGAAAATGCCACATCCTTTAACCCTCCCGCTGAATTTCATTACTCCCGAATTTGGAAGGCCATATCCGGCCTTGATGATACCGTTGGGGTAAAGAGGCCCGCAATTAGTTGCAACAACCCCGTCATTCGGGTTTGGCATAGATTTATGGGATGCACAATTATAGCGGTGGATGAGCCGTGGGTATTTAGGACTAATGAACTCGAAATTTTGGGGTCCTTTTTGTTTACAAAACCCACCGCCTTCCGGATTAATGTGGCTCACCACCTTGCAATTCATTTGTCAAAAATTGCCAATTCTCCGAGACAAAAAGTCCCGGTCCATGTGGGTGGCATCATCACCCGAATTGATAAATCATTGGACCGTCCGGTGGACCTTTCCACCATGAATTGGATCGCGGGGGATACCTACTTGACTAAGCATTACTTAGCCATCAAGCTTGAGTGGCTTAAGGTGAACCCCCTTGACAACCATGAGTATTGGCAAATCAATTACAAGAATTCAATCCCACTCCCCAATGTCACGGCAATCAAAATTGAAAAAGACAAGGATGACTACCTCCTCCAAATTGAAGAGGGACCACCCACCGATCAACCTCCCCCTAACTCTCCACGTGTTTATTCGAGGGATAGTCGAACGGTCACTCCTTCCTCACTCCGATACACCATGCCCCAAACCCACCAACCCCCACCATGGCAATTCCAACCCGGTGAGGGGTCCTCCTCGGGTCAACCTTCCTACCCTCCCCTACCACCTTCCCTTACCGAGTGGATGGAGAGGATGGACATTGCTACGGCTAAAGCCGCGAGTGAGAGATGTGTTGGGGCGGAAGTTGGACCGCATTTACTATGACCAATCCACCGGTTCCTACCCGGTCTACGACGATTTTTGTAGACGGGATTACGTCCCTGATAGCGGAGTAGAGGTCGTCGTACCCGATCAAACAATTTACTCAACTAGTAAAGGGTAGTCGATGTCGAACCACAAGGAGAAAGGGTGATTACTAATTGTCTAAATTCTTATGCTTAGCTAAGTCGACAATAAAAGATGAGGTTGTTATACTAATGCTACCTAAAACAAAATGAAATTCAAACTTAACAAAAGAAAGGTAAATGAGCAAGAAAGAAGGATAAGTTGTAATTCAAATGATTAAAAGGCCTAGAACTCGGTTCTCCCACAACAATTCGTAATTCAACATCTTGATTCCCTAGGCTAATTATTTGGGTAGACAAGCAAGGAGGAGACGGCTCTAATTCGCCTCAGACCCCCCTCTCGGGTTCGAAGGTCGGAATCCCTAACTCAACACCCGACAACCCCAAAAACATGCATTTTCCCAAGGTAGTCTAATATTGGCTAAGGTCATTAAGACCCCATCAAATTCCGGGTCATCCCACTCCTCCTCTCGGAGGTCGATTTCAAATGCTAAACTAGAGGTACTCGCCCTTGGTTCTCCCTTTTGGTCTCAACCTAGGTTAGCAATAGGGTCAAATTCCGGATACCCGATTCCCAACCTAACCACTCTCGTTGGTGGACAAGGGTCACAAATCAACATTGCCCCAAAAATGACCCATGAACAAGTCAATCCTCTAGTCTACCCTTACCAATCTCCCCCAACAATTAGCCTTTATGTGAATCAATTAATGAAATTACTCATGTTGGGTTAAACCGAGTCCTAGTGAAAGACTACTCACTACTCATTACTAATCTAACACAAGAGACATAACTAACTACTCTAAACATGGTATTACACAAATTAAAGTTATAAAGATTGAAACTTTAACTAATCTAATGACTAAATATGAAATAATTAACACTAAACATAGTAAAGAATAGAACTTTAACTAATTTAAGAAGACTAAACTAATTAAAAACATAACATTAAATTAAATAAGAATAATAAAAGAAATGAAGAGAATAAATTATACCAACTTGAATTAAATGAAAGTGAGATAACAATCCTCTTACAATTGTTGTAAACCCAAATACTAACTTAAATAAAACCAAGAAATGTAAAGAAATGAGGGATTTTGGATTGTTTGGAAGAACAAAATTAAAAACCCCTAAAACTACTCCTACCATCCGTCTTTCATGTTCTCTGCCCAGAACACAAAAAAACCCCAGTGAAGAGCTCTGCCTCCAACTCTAAAACAAAATGACGGCTCTTTGTGTTCTCCTTTTGTTCCTCGCGTGCCCAGCACACAACACCCCCAAAAATCAAGGCTTCCACTTGGACTCTCCATAAAACAAAAAGTAGTGGTTGTATTTTTGGGCCAAGAAATAAGAAAGGTGAATTCTTGTCCAAAACATGAGCCCAGCACATGAAGTCTTAAAAGCAAAACCAAATGGAAAATCAATCCTGGCTGTTAAAGGTCGTCGACAAATTACTAAATATCGTCGACAATTTTAATGAACTTCCAAATTTGCCCCTCCCTCACACTCCCCCTTATATTTTTCTTTTGGGTTTTTCCCATTTGTGCCCTCGTGGTTTTCACTTTTCCCACCTGTACCCCTTCGTATGGCAACTTATTAACTGTGCCCTTAAACTTAATAGTTGGACCCATCTGTAGCCAAACTCAATTAGACCGTCTATTTTAGACGTTAAGTGCCAAGTTGGCGTCTTACTGGGCAGTGACTTGGCTTTTCTTTTGTTTATTTCTTTTTCTTTTTTTCCCAAAAACTTTCCCCCCATTTTTTTCAATCTTTCTCTCCATATTTCCCCCCATTTTTTTTTTCAATCTTTCTCTCCATAATTCACTCATCCACCCCTATTAAACTTTTACATCTTCCAATTAATGGATGTTGAATGAAGGGGAGACAAAGGGTAGGGAAGGGTAATAAAACAATAAGAGTTTTTCCTCAAATCTTTCTTATGATTGAGGGCTTTTAATTTGCATTGCAAACAGAAAACGGAGACTCCAACACTTCCAAATCCGTGCCACTAATTCTCTAACCGATTTCGTTTCCCTCCTTTTTTTTCCCAGCCCTTTCCCTCCAAATATCTCTACTCAAACAAAGTGCTAGTGTTTGTGTGTGTGAAACACCAAATACTCTAAGATTAATTTGCCTTTCTATTTTCCGACGTCTAAATAAATCATATCTCTGATTTTCAGCCACACCCTAAATGATCTCCACCTTATTCATCTTCATCTTGTACAGGCAAAGATATACAACTAATGTGAATTGTTTTAATTTTCCTTTCCAGTCATACCCATCACTCCATCAGTAACATTAACTTAAAACGGTGAAGCAGGAGGAGTGACGAAAAAATGGCTGGGAAGGGGCAAAATTGAGAGGAGACGGGGAAATCAGGAATGTAGAGTTGAACGTCATTAAATGGGAGGAAAGTGTAATGGATGAGTGAATTATATAGGGGAAGTAATGGAGGGAAAGATTGAAAAAAATGGGTGAAAGTTTTTTTGGAAAAAAAGAAAGAAAGAAAAGAAAAGCCAAGTCATATTGCCAAGTAAGACGCCAACTTGGCATTTAACGTCTAAAACAGACGGTTTAATTGAGTTTAGCTACAGATGGGTCCAACTATTAAGTTTAAGGGCACAGTTAATAAGTTGCCATACGAAGGGGTACAGATGGGAAAAGTGAAAACCACGGGGGTACAAATGGGAAAAACCCTTTTCTTTTTATTCAATAACTACCTTTCACATTCGAAATTTTGAAAAAAAAAAACCCGACTCAAATTTCAACAAAAAAACGTATTGACCGCATAATTTCCGTCACGAATTCAAACATTCAACAAGGTATGTGATTAGTATTAAAAATTTTTTTGTAGTATTTTGCTTAGTTTGTAAATTTGTGACGGAATTAGGATAGATGCCAAAGTTGTGACGGAATTAGGATAGATGCTTTGATTTCAATCGGATTTAGTCGTGTTACGCGAAAATCAAACGCAATAATCGAAACATTTAATCGAAAAAAAAAAAAGACGGATTCTGGGCCCAGACGAGGAACTTCTTCGTCCAAGTCCAGGCCCAGACGAAAGAATTCATCGTCTAATATGGGCTCTGGACGAAGAATTCTTTCGTCTGGGCTTGGAGTTGGACGAAGAATTCCTTCGTCTGGCCCATTTCTCGTTTTTTATTTTTTTTCTTTATGTTTTAGAATTTCTCGATACTTTTTTTTTTTTTAAATAAATTTTTTTCCGTCTTGTTTTGTTATCGTTATAAACTAATAAATTATTAATAATAATTCTCGTCCGTGGCGAAGTCGTTGTAAATATATATTTTTTCCGTCTCATTTTGTCGACGTAAAATATTAATTAATTATTACTAATAAACCCCTTTTGGGGATATTTTGTTTTTTTATTTATTTTTTAATTTACTTAAACTTATATTTATAAATTCTTTGTTTTATTAATTTAAGTAATCAAGTTGTTGTAAATATATTTTTGTTGCGTCTCGTTTTGTTTACGTAAAATATTAATTAATTATTATTAATAAACCCCGTTCCGGGTTATTTTGTTTTTTTTTAAATTTTTAATTTACTTAAACTTATATTTATAAATTCTTTGTTTTATTTTTTGAATAGATGGCCGGTGGAGGAAATGACCGTCACGTTCGAGCTCGAAAGGGGCTCCAGTTTGAGTCTGAGGTTGGAGATGGTAGTAGCGATTCGTGGACTGAGGAGCGGTTGGAGGAGGAGCTGGTTCGATCCAGTGATGTGATAGGTGAGGAGGAGGCGGGTTATGAGCGAGTGCGTAGGGTGCCACGTAGACGGAATGAGGAGGGGCGTTTTCGGCGGATGTCGGATGGTAGTTCTAGTAGTGTGGTGGCTCAAAGAAGAAGAAGTCGGGTAAGGATGTCTCTTGGTTGATCGATCATCGTGTTCCGGGTGGTCCGATGTTTCCCCACGTGATTCCTAGCTTTGGGGGCCACATTGCCAACACCTTATGGCCGACTCCTAATGAGGTCGGTCGACCAGTTTTGACGGGTTACCACCGGTTTGGTAAGACGAGGTTGTTGAGTTGTTGGCAACTCCCTCCGGCCGTTCGGACTATTTATGACGGTACTGGTCTTTCTCACCTATTAGATTCCATGGCCGAGCATTATAACATGCCCCTTATTTCTACTTTTGTTGAGAGATGGCAACCCGACACCAACAGTTTTCACATGCCTTTTGGGGAGATGTCCATACTCCTTCACGATGTTGCGCAGATCTTAGGTGTTCGGGTTGATGGTAACTGTTGTATGGTGGAGAGTAATGACGGGACGTTGGCGGATCCCCTTATGTATGTTTGTGGCTTCTTTGGGATTGCATCAGACCAGTTGAGGTTGCCGTTAAACTCTTGTAAGAAGGTCCCTATTTACAAGAGTGGGGGTATATTGGTAGATGCAGTTTGTGAAACGGCGAGAGCTAATTGTGATGTTGTTTTTGCTCAGGGGTTTTTGGCTACGGTGTTGGGGTCGACACTTTTTGTCAACAAATCAGGTGATAGGTTACGTCCTCAGTTGTTTCCTTTAGTGTATGATACTGATGGTGTACACGACTACGCTTGGGGAGCCGGTGTACTAGCCTTCATGTACCGACAATTGGGAGTGGCTTCACGTGCTGGTGTGAAGACTATTGGTGGTTGCTGGACTTTGTTGCAATCGTGGATCTATGAGTATTTTCCTATGTTCAGACCCGGTCCACCTTCGGCAATTGACCCTACTCAGCCTCGGTCGTGTTCTTGGAGATCCGTTGGTCCCTTCGCTCAAAATGCGGAGAAATTGTTGGAGTATCGGAGGTTGTTAGATGGGCTTACTTGTGCTTCCATTAGGTGGGATCCGTACGGGTCGCGTCAGGAGGAGTATCATCCTCGTACTTTGTATGACGGTTGTGTTCGTTTCATGGATATAGCCGAGCCGTACCAGCCTGATCGGTGTTTACGACAGTTTGGGTATGTGCAGATCATACCCAATCCCATTATGAGATTGGTAGCGCATCGTCCTGCTTCGGGGATAGGGTACGAGGTTAGGGTTGGGGTTGCGGAGACTGATCATCTTTGGGATTCTTTGGCGGGATCACGTGGTTCACATTTCTCGTAGATCGAGACCGCTAGTTTCCGGGTGAGCCGGCGCCAGATTATGAGGCTTGGTATAATGGGAATTCTCACCCGTTCATCATTGATCCCGACCACCATGATGCCCCCGCGCCACGGATGATTTTGATATTCTGCTTTGAGGTAATAATTTTACTTACGATTGTTGTAATAATTGTTTAACTTTCTTATTGTTCGTCGATAATGTTTATAATGTTTTAGTTGTTTTTGTCAATTTGCGGTAGATCGCACGTGCTTTAGTGTTTCAGTTTGCCGAGGCCAAAAGAATTACCGATGACAAGAAACAGCTTTCCTTCTTCCGTAAGATGATGAAGAACATCGACCCATTGGTTGAGAGGGCTGGGGAGATCATACGTGAGCGAGGACCTCGTCAAACACCCGGTGATCGTGTTCAGCGTAGAGCAGATGGTGTGTACACTGATAGCGAGGAAGAGGATGATCAGTAGTCAGGAGACTAGTTTTTTTTTTTTTTTTTTTTTTTTCATTTATGTTGTACGTTTTTGAAGACATTTTTTATGTTGGATGATTATGTTAGTTAACTATTTGAACCTTGGTTAATTCAAAAAACATGACGGTTTTAAATTCTGAAATTTCTTAAATTTATTGAATACATAGCAACTGATGCAAATTCATACATTTCTGGAAATACTCACTACTTCATGACAATGGCCAACATAATGAAGACAAACAAATACAAGATACACTTGAAATAAAACTTCATCATCCTTGCCATTTCCGAAATCTCCTTTTTTATACCTATCACTTGCTCTTTCATGACATTTGCACTTGATGCATCATCACCTTCATCTTCACATGCTATATTCAACTTTTTTGTTATTGTCAAATGATCTTCAGTTAACCACGACACAAAATGATCGCAAGGTACACACTTAAAATACGCTTTCTTCGGATTAGTAACTGACCCGGAAATCTTGATGATAGCGTTTCTTTGACAACGATTGCAAATTTGATTCTTAAAATCAAGGCCTTCAATTGGGTGGTTTCCCACATTGAGGATGATGTTGACATAAGTAAAGATTTGAAGAAGAAAATGGAAGAAGATGAAGATGATTGGAAAATAGAAAAAGTTGAAGTTGAGTGCAGAAATATAACATTATGTAGATGTTTATATAGGGAAAAATGTTACCGTTGTAATTCAAAATAACCATTACAATTCAAAAATAACCATTACAATTCAAAAATAGCCGTTATAATTCAAATGTTACCGTTATAATTCAAAATAACCGTTACAATTCAAATGTGACCGTTATAATTCAAAATAACCGTTATAATTCAAAAATAGCCGTTATAATTCAAATGTTACCGTTATAATTCAAAATAGCCATTATAATTCAAATGTTACCGTTATTTTTCAAAATAACCGTTACAATTAATAGCTTATAAATAGGCCATTCTATGTCAATTTCATTCACAACATCCAATCATATTCACTCACTACAATACTAATTATTCACTCATAACATCCAATCCTAAAATGGTTCTCACAAATGCTCAAAAAATCAGAGTTTATCAAATAAGAATCGATTTAATTGTTCAAAATTTACCAATTCTAATTGAGCGTCTTGAATCAGTGGTTCCCGGTGACAATTGTATGGCACATGCTTGAAGAGCCTCCAATTGGTACCCTTTGTATAATTTTACAAGGAAACCCGGATCATGTTCTAACTCCAGCAGTTAGAGATGAGGTTGTTTCTGATGAAGTACTAAACGAGAAGATGTGGGAGTTTCGCAGGTTAAAAAGTGATATCTTTACATATTTTGAGCGCATTCTCACCGTGATCGATTACCCAAGACTATCAGACTTATGTCTTTGGTAGAGTCTTGGGGCAAGGAATTCTTTATCTCTACTTGAATGATTTGTTGACTCAATATATGTCTACCCAACCTGAAGAATTGAGATTCAAGATCATGAAGAAGATAAGGAATCGTCATCTTCATCATCGGAAGATAATTAAGTTCGGTAGTTATTTAATTATGTTATGTTTTAAGTAATAATCATTTATGGTATGTGTTATAACAGAAGCAAGAAAGAACAAATAGAGAACAATAAAAGACAAACGCACAGATTTACGTGGTTCACTAACGGTGTGTTAGCTACGTCCACAGGGCAGAAGGGAGAGAGTTTTATTGATATGTGAGGAGTTTTCAGATTACAGATTCAGACGGTATGATAAGCATAACTGCTAGGTAGAGGATTAGAGAGTTTATATAATACTCTCTAAACCTAATACAGAATGACCTAATAAAGGCCCAAGACAGACCTAGCCCAATAACAGATACGGATACCGTTTAAGTTATTCGAAGCGGCGGTTAACAGAATCAAGGCACAAACCCAACAGTATGGGTTTGGGGTTTAGGGTTTAGGGTTTGGGGTTTGGGGTTTAGGGTTTAGGGTTTAGGATTTGGTATTTAGGGTTTAGGGTTTGGTATTTGGGGTATGGTATGTTTTAATTATGTTTTTATTGGTTTATGTTTTAATTATGTCAAAACGCGTTTTAAGGAATGTTTTAATTAAAATATGTCAAATTGTGTTTTAAGGAATGTTTTAATTAAATTACGTTTTAAGTCATTTAATCGGATGCAGAGGATAATAAACTACAATAATCGGATAAATAAAATAAAATATAAGGTACAATATTCGGATATATAAAATAAAAGGTACAATAATCGGACAAATAAAAGCTAAGATCAACTCGCGTAATTGCGCCATACAGATAGCTGATGTCGATACAGGCCATTATAATGAGCTACGCTTGCATCATGTACCCAACAAGGGGCTATTGGAGGCATAGGTGACAAGGGGCGTACCCGGAGCCGCAAATAGTGGTTTCCCGCATGTAATACCCATAAGACACCATATGGGGTACGTACTCCGGGGGGGGGGGGGGCTCGTAAAGGCAAATAAGTATAACTACCATTCCAATGTCGCTGACCTTCTCGATCGTCAAATGCAGAAATACAACATATCACCCAATTGTACATCGTAGCATAACCATATAGATCGAAACCGTCCATCCAATGACCCGAGCCACACGGTATCTGATCCATAAATTGTAATTTTAGCTACCTCCGCATCAAATCTCCCTGGGCCATAAATATGTTCACGGTAAAGGGGACTACAGATTTCCCTAAGTAAATCTGTTCTAGCCATCGTGAAATGAGATTGGTCACCCCGAACAGCATGTGAGATAACTCGAAAACCACAATGACCGTCTCCGCAAGGATTAAACCACGCTTCTAAATGCTCGTGAAACCAGGAAGGCAAAAATTGATGATAAGGAAAGTACCTCCAATGACCAATGGTGTAGTCTACCTCAAGAGGTGCGCAATACGATGTGCCGAAACTCCCCGTACTCGTGGTAGCAGTGGTAGACGGTGTACCGGGGCCCGTTTGAGTGGATCGGGGGGTACTATACGGAGTAAAACGCACCGTCGGAGTAGAACGGGGAGTAGACGACGGAGTAACAGGAACCGTCGGAGTAGAACGGGGTGTACTAGACGGAGTACGTTGGGAAGACGCGTTTCTTTGGGGCGTAGCACTGCCTACTCGAACCTGAACCCGTGCATGCTCAACGGCGGACGGATCTCTACGAGTTCCCCTAATCGGACGTCCTCTAGGGTTCTCGTTCACCCGAGGCTCTTTTACATCCTCCTGTTCCGGATGTATCTGAGAGTAAAGGGCATCGACCATGGATGATCTCATACTCGGATCTGCATTCCGAATTTCATCGAATAACTCCTCCAATCGATCATCGTCACAAGTCGGCATTGCCTCCGAACCATCGTACTCCAACTTCCTCCAAAATGCATGTAACACATCAACAGGGACCCGAGATCTATTTCTAGCAATGCGATGAAGTGAACAAGCACATAACAAACCAAGTGTAGTAGCCTTTACACAACCGCAATCGATAATCAAGGCATCTTCCGTCATCTTTGCACCTCTTTCGAATTCTTCACGCAATTCACTGATGGCATTCTTTGATATTTTTAAAGAAAGTCTGGAAAATAATCGCTGAATCCCCGTCAACCGCTTCGATCTAGATAACTCCAACGAGTGTCGGATCTCAACATGTTGCGTTTCCATCAAAGAATGAAACCGAATCCAAATGCTATCAACGGCCAGTTTTGCGCTATTCAACCATCTCTTCAGATTCGCATGAGCCGACTCAACCCGGGATGTAGAAGTATTCCCAAAATGAGTTATCTTGTTCGTTCTATACTTGGCCCATTTTTCCAAGTGCGGGAACCATTGCCTCTCAATATAAGCCGCCACTCCCGCCCATTCCCTTGCCAATTTGCCCCACGCAACATTAAACTTATCTTCGGTCTCCGCCTCGACAACCGCTTCAAACAAGTTAAAAGTTACGTGCTTAGCCCAACTATCCTGTTTCGTGATATCAAGTGCTTTCGTCTCCACGTTAGAATATATATGCCAAAGACATAGCAAGTGAGACGAATCCGGAAAAACAATGGGAATCGCGTTCAACAAACCTGCCTCGCAATCAGTAACAATAGCATTAGGTTGAACGACATCATTGAGAAGGCCCTTCAGTTTCCGTAGGACCCACAAATATCCATCCTCGGACTCATGGGTCACAAGAGCATACGCGATGACAAAGCTCTTCCCGACGGGTGTGACTCCATCCATCTCAACAAGCGGAAGACGGTATAAATTTGTCTTGTACGTGGAATCGATCAATACCACATAATAGTATGATCGAAACATCTTAACGGCTTCTGGATGAGCCATGAACACGTGGGTTACCTCATCGGTCTCCTGATCAGTGACCCAATAATGAACGTACTTATGCTGAACCGCAAGTGCTAACATCTGTTGTGACGGGTTTCTCCCATCTCTTTCCTCGGCCCTTACTTTCTGAGAACGATTGTAGATTTGTCGCCGATTAGGTCTTGACTTTTCCGGATTCCGCTGATGCAAACCCGCACTAATAATTGTCGGTCTAACGTGAGCTTTAACTTGGGCATCGATATAAGCCAACTCCTCGTCATCAAACTTTGCAAAGTATCTATCGCCGTCACAATACAACGTTAAAGCATGATTATGAAACCCGGATCTCATCACAAGCTGCCACTTATTCTCTTCTAATTCAACAACTTTCATTGAAAATTTGCAATTGCACCACGCGGTAGCCGTGTTACCCCTCATTAAAGAATCGGCATCCTTATTTACGGGACCTTTTCCACCCATCCGACAAACAAAATAATCTTGTCTCAAATTAGTATTCGACCAACTTTCTTGTTGCTTGCTCTTTTTATACCAAACCCGAGTCGGAGTCCGATCTCATATGCCCAATTAAACGCTTGAATACTAGATGCAAAGAACAAGCTAGTCTTAAAATGATCTGAGTAATCAATACCGTCTCCATCGTTAATCACCTGCGCACGCATTTCGATAAATTAGTTATTAATTAATTATTTGCTACGGAACGAGTCGGAGTAAATAAAAAATAATATAAAAATAATACAAAGACGGTAATTAGTTATTTTATACAAAACGAGTCGGAAATATTAAAGATAAAAATATAATATAAAGACGGTAATTAATTATTTCAATTGTTTTATAATACAAAGACGGTATTTAATTATTTTATACAAAACGAGTCGGAAATATTAAAGATAAAAATATAATATAAAGACGGTAATTAATTATTTCAATTGTTTTATAATACAAAGACGGTATTTAATTATTTTATACAAAACGAGTCGGAAATATTAAAGATAAAAATATAATATAAAGACGGTAATTAATTATTTGAATTGTCGGAAACTATAAAAAATAAAAAAATATAATACAAAGACGGAAAATAATTATTTTAAATGTTTTATACAAAACGAGTCGGAAACAAAAAAAAAAGAAAAAAAAAATACACGGTTTGGGCCTTGGACGAAAGGATTTTTCGTCCAAAACCAGGCCTGGACGAAAAATTCCTTCGTCCATAATGGGCCTTGGATGAAGGAATTTTTCGTCCAGGCCTGGTATTGGACGAAAAATTCCTTCGTCCAAGGCCCATTATGGACGAAGGAATTTTTCGTCCAATACCTGGTCTTGACGAAAATTTTCTTCGTCCAGGCCCAGTCCGTGTAATTTTTTTTTTGTTTTTTTTTTTCAATTGCTTTTTCAAATAAATCCGTCACAAAATCTATCATAATTCCGTCTACATTCATGGCATCTATCCTAATTCGGGATTCAAACGATAATAAAACATAAATTTTTAACAAAACAAAATCGTAAACTAACCTCGTTACTAGCTTCATTGTTGGAATCGTTGTTAAAATCGTTCCCGTTCATGTTGTTAATTACAAAACCCGACTTCTTTTTTTTTTTGAAATATTTTAGTGAGACGGTGACTTTTGTTTTAGTGAGACGGAAATTGCATTTGTGTTTTGAGACGGAAATTGCATTTTGGTGAGACGGATATGGAGTTATGATATGGAGGGCAAACTTGGAAATTTACATTAATTGTCGACGATATTTAGTAATTTGTCGACCACGTATAGCAGGACCCAAATCAATAGCCATGGGCTAGTAGTCACGTGATATCCACCAAAGTCAACGTCAACTATTTCAGCCCAGTAAATTCTCTATTTGAGCCGCTTCTCGTGATTCTTACTCGAGTTGGTACCTACACACATAAAATATCCAAGAGCAGTAACACAATTTCGAGAAATAGTATACATTTGACATTAATTAACATAAAATCACTAATACTCTATTTTATTCAAATATAAGTAAATAACGCATACTCGAGTTATTAATTAAATAGAATAAGAGGTAAAATATGAGTTAAAAATACGTAAAATAAAGGTTATCAGTCCCCTTTGATGCCCCACACCCTTCCTACTTTACATGGCCTGATGAGAACTATTCTAGTGCGGACGGGAAGATCATTCACGGAGGTCTTAACCTCAAACCGGACTACTTCTCCGCTCCTATCTTCCCCCTAGGCCCGAGCAACAACCGGAGGGGCATGACGCCCATTGGATGGGGGGCATCCGCCCTTACTTTGCTAGTGACGTGGGTGCTTCGGGGTCCGGTGACACTTTTGTGAGGGACTCCTCTACGGGAGGTGACGGTGGTGTGATGATGATGAGTGGAGACTTCCCGGAAGGTCTCATGGGTACCGGCGGTAGTGGAGGTGATCACACCTTCAACCCCGACGATTTGATTCAAGACTCCGAATTTGGAGCCGGAGAGAATGAAGATGATATGGACTCCGAGTCTTGAGGGCCGATTGGTGGCCCAACTTACTCCCGATTCAATCCAAAAGACAAGTATGCCTCCCTCAATCCAAACTCTCATTCATATTTAAATTACGCATGCATTTAGTGTACTTGTATCATATGTAGATTAGTCATGTTAGATGCATTCATATACTTTGCATTAGATTTCTTTTTTTTGTACAAATTGTCACATGTAGCTTGCATTCATGTACTTTAGTTGCATTGTTATTCATTTCATGCATTTAGATTAGAGCATGCATTGCATCTCTACAAAAAAAAACAAACAAAAAATATATATATAACAAAAACACAAAAACACGTATTCTAATTTCCGAATCCCCTCCACACATTATGCACATAGATAAGTGCGGGGAGGGGATTCCAAAAAAACAAAACAACAAAAAACATGTTCTTTTATTTTCTCTACTTGCCCTCCCATGTTTATAAATAAGTGTGGGGAGGGCCTAAAAAAAAAATCAAAAAAAATATGCATTTTAATTTTATTTTTATTCCTCCACACATTTATTTCCATTTGGAAGTAATGTAAATAAATAAGTGTGGGGAGAAATTTCATATATTTAGAAATACCAAAACATGTCCTTTTCATTTTCAAAAACAAAAAATACAAAAAATATGTTATTTTCTTTTCAAAAATTAAAAAAAATACAAAAATATGTCCATTTCATTTTACTTATTCACTCCCTATGCTTTTGTCCATTGAGGACAATGTACATTTCAAGTGTGGGGAGGGAAATATCCACTCTTGTGAATATTTGTTTCTATTTGTAAATTTGATAAAATTTCAAGAAAATGCCTAAAAATTGAAAAATATCAGAAAAATTACAAACAATTTGCATTGTATATATATGTTGTTTGTTGGCTAACCCTTGGCATAGGCATTGACCATTTGAGGCAAGAGGGAGACTAGAAGACCGCTTGGTATACACTTTCTTATCACTTTCTCCTTTTCCATTCTCTCTCTTTTTATATCGTTGTATAATATGGAGGAGGACGGGTTTTTTGTGCCTTGGATGTTCCTTTGGGGAACTATTGGATTGTTGGTGTTGATGTGCTGTTAGGATTAGTCAACTTGTTGCATGTCTCTATTCTTGTTTGGTTCAATTTCCGCATGCATATGTTCTTGTATATACATGTTTTTCAAATTCAAGTTTTGCATCCGTTTGTAAATAAAGGTTTTTAAGAAAGAACGTGGTCTAGGGAGGGAACCAAGTACCCCCATGATGAGTTATGTTTCCAATTGTGCCTTTCCCCTCCCCGTGGCTTGCACCCGTGACCTCTTGGTTAGCCAAGGGAGGTAGGCTCGACCAATGAGTTTAGACCGATCTTGTGAGACCTAGGACCGTAGACTAGACCTAGGGCTCGACTTAGCCACTCAAAGGTAAAGGTAGAGCCTCCTAGGGTGGGTACATTCATACCCCACCCTCATCTAGGTTTGAGAGTAGGCCTCCTCGCAAGGCGTGTCACATCACGACGCACAAGTGTGTCATTTCGTCCTTAGACCATGAATTGCTTCTCATTTTTGTGCACATATTATGAAACAAAATCCATTTGTATGAGCCTCACATAGCCAAAGTAGCTTAGTTTCGTCACTTGCATTGATCTCCTTTTTTATTCACCCCCTTGAGCCTTAACCTTTTCAATTGGCAAACCCACTAAAATAGCTACATCCCATAACCACCCTTCCTTGATCAAGAATTGGTCGGTTTTGTAGTAGTGTTGAAGGAGGTGATTGGGGTCATAGTGGTGGATAGTGTACATATCCACTTGGGTCGGAATTTGGTATGCATTTGGCATCATATATAAATAAGAGGTTTTGAAAAAGAAATGAAAAAAAAATAGAAAAGTGAAAAAGTTATAAAAAATCTAAAAAGAGTTAGTTGATTTGTATATATTTATATTAAGAAAAGAAAAAGGCAAGCAACACCCCTCCTCATCATTAATTGGGGTAGAAAAAGTCGTTGCTAAATAAAGGGGCAATTTGATGTTTTTCCAAAATGAGTCGGGTTTACACAATTTTTGCATGACTTGAGAAACCGGGTTTTTTTAGGGTGTAGACGTTACCATTTGTTGAAATAAGAAGAGTATTCTCAAATTTTCCAATTTGAGTTGGGTTTATGCAATTTTTGCATAGTGTTGATAGCCAATGCTATGTTAGGGCATAGACGTGTCTCATGTGTTGCAATAAGAAATGGGTTACGATGTGTCGGTAATTCTTGATTTGAACTCCACATATCCAAACGGTGCTTGCACCAATCCCGTTTTGTCCTACTCCTTAGCCCCGTTACAACCCTTGTTCATATTGTGTGCATTGTACCATTGTTTGCATTTCATTGAACATAGGACGGTCTTACACATTAGATTGCGGGCACGTTTTCGCTAGTCGAGTTAGGAGAGTGATTTTGGTTACTTTTTGTCACAAAAATCACCTTGGTCTTTCATCGAGTGACGAGTGAAAACCGTGAGGATGTCGTTGCCTGGGTTCCCTTAGTCATAGGTCTCATGGTTGAATCTCGTGTCGGTTTTGTAATTCTCGGCGGACTTGCCTGTTTCCCTTTACCCCGCTCTTGAATGTGTTTCTTGAGCATTGGTCACGCTATGGGTTGCTTGAGCCATGCTTAAGGGGTTGGCACCTCCGTTGGAACTTCTGAGACGGTACTCCCAACCAAGACCATGTTTTGTTGTTTGAAAATCCTGCCACTTAGATGAGGAAAGTGGACTATTTTTGTTAGATGTACTCTATTGCTTGATTACGTGCCTTCATGATAGATGTATCGCAATTTTGTAGCAAGACCCAACTTGCCTTGCAATAGGGCACTTTTCCCTCATAAGTGTCAAATTGTGAGTTGAAGGGGCGTTGAGTGCGCTAATACTCGCTCGGCTATTAATTTAGAATAATTGAGTGATGCTTATATTGTGCACACACTCTTAACGTTTACTATGATTATCTCTTGGGCATTGGTTTTGGACTTACTCGAGGACGAGTAAGGTTTTAGTGTGGGGAGATTTGATATGTGATTAGTTTACGCCATTTCACTTCCCGTTTCTCATGCATTTTGCCCTCTTTAGCACGTTTTTAGCTCACTCTCGCTCATGTTTTGTCCTTTTATTCCATGTGCCTCGATATTATGACTCCCGTACTCTTTTGTAGGGGATTAGCCTTGAAAAAAGGAAGACGGAATAAAAGCCTAATGAAGGAGCTAGCTCGTGTTGGCTTGAGAAGAAAAAGGGTTGGAAAAGGCTGAGAAGCGTGTTCTGCCGGCAGCCGGTCTGGCCACCGCCAGAACACCCCCCTCCCCCCCCAATGCCAAGAGAAGAGGAAGGAAGCTGTAGGCTGTGTTCTGCCGGCAGGCCGGCAGCCGGTCCACCGGCAGAGCACACCAACACAAGTCCAAGTTGGAATTAGAAGGAATTAAGCATTTGGCCTCGCTACCGGTAGGCACACCGGCAGCCGGCCAATCGGTAGAGCACACCACAAGGAAGATTTTGAAAACTTGAAGACTGTGTTCTGCCGGCAGGCCGGCATCCGGTCCACCGGCAGAACACACTTGCCAGCTATTTTCCCAAAATTTCCACTTCAATTTAATTGGCCTCGCTACCGGTAGGCAGAACGGTGGCGTCCACCGGCAGGACGCAACAGGTTGCGGATTTGGGCTTTTGTTGCTCTTCTTTTCTAAATCCAATGAAAGACTATAAATACCTCATCCCTTAACCATTTGTACACACAACCCTAGATCTAATTTAATTTCCTTTTCCAAGTTTGAACTTTGTTAATCACATTGCTAATCTCTCCCTAATTAGAGCAAGTTCTTCAATAATTACATCATATTTAGTGCTAGAAATTGGGTTGTAAGAAGATTGAAGGTTTCTCCTTTCTTATTTTCAATCCAAGTTCCTTTCTTTGCAATTAAGTTGGTATAATTTCTCTTCCTAATTTCATTTGTTTATATTTTGTTCTTCTCTTAAGTTGTGTTTAGTTGTTCATGTTAGAATCCTCCTCTTTGTTGTTTAATTGATGTTATTCTCTCTCTTCTTCATCTTTTCTTTGTTTACCATTGTTGGTTGCTCTCAAAGATTGAGTCTTTAACTTTCTTGTGTCAAAGATTGAATCTTTGAGTTACTTGTGTTGAAGGTTGTGTCTTTTAGTTTAATTCTCACCCATTTTTAGATTAAATTGTCTTTATTCATAAATTGTATTGGATATTTGCATGATTAGTAGTAGAATTTATTCTTCCACCATGTTTATGCTTAAAGATTCCATCTTTTTTGTTTCTCTTGCCTTTAGGAACATGATTAGTGAGTAGTCTTCTACTAGAACTCGGTTTGACCCGACATGAGTAATTCCACTAATTGATTCTCACAAAGGCTAATTATTTGGAGAAATTGGTGAGGGTAGTTTGGAGGAATTACATGGTTTAAGGATTGATTTTGGGTAGTGTCGACTTGTAACCCTTGTCCACCAACGAGAGTTGGTTAGGTTGTAAATTGGATACCCGGAATTGGACCTTGTCACCAACCAAGGTTGAGACCGAAAGGGAGAACCGAAGGAGGGTGCCTCTAGACTAGCGTTTGAAATCGACCTCCGAGAGGAGGAGTGGGATGACCCGGAATACGATGGGGGCTTAATGACCTTGACCAAGTGCTAGACCACCTTGGAAATATGCATGTTTTTGGGGTTGTCGGGTGTTGAGTTAGGGATTCCGACCTTCGAACCCGAGAGAGGGGTTGGTGGGTAGTGCTAGTGTCCTATTTCGAACCCGAGAGGGGGGGGGTCTTAGGCGAATTAGAGTCATCTCCTCCTTCCCCGTTCACCTAAATGATTAGCCTAGGGAATCGATATGTGGAATTATGAATTGTTGTGGGAGAACCGAGTTCTAGGCTTTTTAATTATTTGAATTACAACTTAGTCCTATCTTGCTCATTTTACATTCTCTAGATAAATTGCATTTCATTTTGTTTAGTTTAGTTATTAGATTGATAAACTCATCCTTTTATTGTCGACTTAGCTAAACAATAGAACTAAAACGATTAGTAGTCTACCAACTCCTTGTGGGATCGACCCTCAATTTTGCACAACAATAAATCGTGCACTTGCGAGGTTTAATTTGATAACCATCAGCATGCCACTCCGTTTTTATAAAGCAAAACACATTCACTATCTATAAGTAATGAGAAATATAAATGAAGCTCACTTCCGTTTTTGTACTTATTAGTAAAGGATCTATTGTTGTCAATTTATGTGTTTCTAGTTAACAAAGTAATATATAAACTACACATTATAGGATTGCATACGCTTTTGACTTCTTTTTAGAACGGAAAAATATATATAAAACAATGACCTTGATTGGTTAGATACAATGAAGGAAAGGGAAGGGATGTTTATACATAAATTATACATTCTTACATTTGTTTTCAAATGGAGTGTGCAACAATTGAAAAGTGTTGAAACTAATATTTAAAGGTATGAAAAAGTATATACGAAGTACTAAACTAATAAGAAATTCAAAAAACTAAAATATACTCTATATAAACTAAGACGTAAGCCAGTGGTCTATGATATACTTATATACTCTTATAAAGCAAAACGGTCAATTACTTACATATATATATGATATAACAAAAGCGTAAATGATCTGCCAAATTTATAAAATTGATTGAATAACTTAATCTTGAGATAAAATACCCCTAACATTAATCTGCAAGAAAAAGAAAAACAATCACCCATTATATGTATGTATGTATATATATATATATATATATATATATATATATATATATATATATATATATATATATATATATATATATATATATATAGGTCGTGGATCCTATGAGAACCACTAACATAATGAGAACCGTGAGAACTCTTACTAAATCATCATCAAATCTTGTTCAAAGTTTTGATGAATCATTTACTCTTAGTTTAGTTTATTCAAACACATTTTTTAGCATACCTAAACAAAATTTAACGATTTTATTAACAATATTCAAACTTAATGTAAAAAAATACAATTAAGTATACTAAAATAGCTATCGATGCACTAAAACGAATATTAGGTGCATGAAAATTGTTACATGCATGAAAATGAGTACTAGGTGCATGAAAATAACGAGCGCTAGATGCACGAAATCGAGTTCTAGGTGCATGAATATTGTTAGTTAAATGAAAATGAGTAGCGAACGCACGAAAATTAATAAAATAAAAGTCGATTCGATTTCCGTCAATAGTTTATACTTTTAGGACCAAGAAATATGTTATCTAGCCCTAAAATTCTATGCTGAATCCAAATATGTCGTTATTTTTTAAAGAAAGTATCCGTAAGGTGGAGTTCTCACGGTTCTCATTATTTTGGTGGTTCTCAGTCCCAATTCTATATATATATATATATATATTTTATATATATATATATATATATATATATATATATATATATATATATATATATATATATATGCAATGTATAGAGTCTATTAAATTAACTACAAAGTATAATATGTAAATGCAATGATCAATAAAACAAACTTACTTGTTGCGAAGGATGTGAGATTTTACCAAAAATAAAAGTGTCTAAAGTGGTTTCATAAAATGACAACTCCAAAGATTGTAATATTCATATGTGAAGTACAAATCATGGAGGAAAAATCAGAAATTTATAGGAATTGAGAAATAATAGTGGTTACTCTTACATTCAAGAAGTCATGTCAAAAGACATGTAATTAATTCAAAATTTTATAGCAATTTATTTCCATCTTTCCTCTTTGGAATTCTTTGGCATTTATGCCATTAAAAAGGGTAATTATTAATTTGCTTAAGCTTTGAATTGTTATTTTTTTCACAATAATTTGTTTAATAAGTTAGGAGAGGGATTTAGAGTATGTGATGTGGTTAAGTAATGTGTTATAGGCTGGCTTTAATTATATTTGTGTAGATTAATTAATATTAACTAATAGAAAAATGACATGTGAATTAAAATTAATTGTGTTAAGTAGCCTTTTAATTTAATTGTATAGATTTATGAGAGGGAACCAAAAAGTTTGTATTAATTTAATATTAGAGATTTAGTTTTTTTTTTTTTAATTTGTATTTGCAACTAATATTTTGAAATTTTTTGTACTTATTTGTATCACTTTTAAATAACTGAATGAAAATGTAGAATCCTTGTCAATTAGGTCATCAACATGCCTTTAAATATTATTTATTGATAGATTAAAGAAATATTATAAGATCTCTATTTTGAGATCAACAATCATCTAATAATGGTTAAAAACCATTCAACACCTGAAAAAAATATAATATAAATGATAAAAAAAAAATTAATGATTATTGTCATGATGGTTGAAAAAGTAAATTGTGAAATTTTAATGGTTTTTCATAATAATCTACATTTATTTTTTTACCATTAATTATGAGAGTAACTTTTAAATGTGGAATTGATAAAAAAAAAAATTCATGTTTACTAGTATTTCCACGTGGACTATATTTCGCCACGTCACAATTAATTGTTGCCATGTTACATTTATTTTGCCAATGTGGCATTTAGCCCATGTTTACGTGGCTTTTAATGTCTAGCCTTTTAATAATATTTATAGATAAGGGCTTTGTTTGGTAAACAGCGGAATAATATTGGCAGAAGCAGATTGTGAAAGCAGATTATAATTAGCAGATTTTGTTGACAGGTTTGACTAGTATATTCGATTAGCAGATTTTGTTAAAGGTGTTTGGTAAGTAGCAGATTTAAATTAGCATATTATCTCAATCTTTTGTAAAATGACAAGTAAGTACATGAATTAACTATGGAATAAAGGTAAGGTTTATTTTCCTAAGGGTAAAAATGTGAATTTATTTTTTCCCAATCTACTCTTAGAATATGCTGGGGGGAGCAGCATATTGTAAAATAGTAGATTCGGCCCCAATCTACTATCTCAATATGCTGTTTACCAAACACCCCAAATAGCATATTGACCGGTCAAATATGCTAAAAGTCTCAAATATGCTATTTTTTTGTCAATCCGCTGTTTACCAAACACCCCCAAGATCTTATTGTGATAATATTTGTCATTAATGACGTAAGTTGAACTGAATAGTTGAATTGAATATAGAAAAGTAATATGTTGATTAAATGCAATATTGAATCCATAGTCAGGAGTAGAAGACTTATTGCTGAGAAGAGATTTTGTGAGAGATTTTTGTGTATTGAATTAATTAATCAGAGTACAAGAAATGCTAAATATATACACCTATATTTTGGTTAATATCCAGGGGATAATTGTTCTACACATAGGGTAAGGGTCCTAGTCTTAATCAACTTATTGTACACCTAAACCATAGCATACTCTAACATTACCCTACTGCTTCCTTTTTCCTTCTTTGATGTTTTCCTTGCACTGGTGGACCACAGACTGTTTTGTTGCTCTTTTCTCTACACTCCCCCTCAAGATGTGAGTGAAGACCAGACGAAACTCCCATCTTGGATAGGAGGTACTCATGTTGAGCAACTGGACAGGATTTGGTGAGGACGTCAGCAACCTGTTCTTTGGTGTTGACATAGGATGTAGTGAGTATACCCTGTTGAATCTTTTCTCTGATAAAATGACAGTCCACCTCTATGTGCTTTGTGCGTTCATGGTACACTGGGTTTGCAGCAATAGCTAAGGCTGCCTGATTGTCACACTTGAGGTGGGCAGGTCCCAGATGTTGAAGCCCTAGGTCTTGAAGGAGCTGGAACAACCATGTGACTTCACATGTCGTCATGGCCATAGCCCTGTACTCAGCCTCCGCTGAGGATCTGGACACTACTGACTGCTTCTTAGATTTCCATGAGATAGGAGATTGTCCAAGTAAGATGCAGTAACCTGTGGTGGACTTGCGACTGAATGCACATGAGGCCCAGTCAGAATCACAATAAGCAGTGAGGTGAGCAGCTGAGTTACTGGCAAAGAGGACACCTTGACCAGGGTCAGATTTGAGGTATTTCAGGACTCTTATGGCTGCCTGCATGTGGTCAGATGTAGAAGCCTGGAGGAATTGACTCAAGAGTTGGACAGAGAAGGCAATGTCTGGTCTGGTGATGGTCAAATAAATGAGCTTACCCACAAGCTGCCTGTAGTTCTCAGTATGTGGTAAAGGGGTGCCTTTGCCAGGTTCCAGTTTGAGGATTGGATTGACTGGTAACTTCAGGGCCTTGGATTTATCCATGGCAAATGTTTTGAGCAAGTCCAGTGTGTACTTTCTTTGGGAGATAAAAATACCTGCTGTGCTTCTTTCCACTTCAAGACCCAAAAAATACTTTAGTTCCCCTAGGTCTTTCATGTGAAAAGAAGAGTTTAACTGGTCTTTGAGTGCCTGAATTGCAGATGGGTCATCACCTGCTATGACCATATCATCCACATAGACCATCACAACAGTGGTGTGTCCATGGTGTTGTCTGATGAAGAGGGAGTGGTCAGCATGAGACTATCTGAAATTGCACTGCAGAAGGACCTGTGAGAGTTTGGAGAACCATTGCCTAGGTGCCTGCTTTAGGCCATAAAGAGATTTCAGCAATTTACAGGCCTTGTTATTCATAGCAGGGTCACTCTCCCCCTGTCCTTTTGATGACACAACTCCTTCACTGTATCCAGGTGGCAGTTTCATATACACATCTTCTTCCAGATCTCCATGTAGAAAGGCATTTGCCACATCCATCTGACAAGTGAACCAGTTTTTCATAGAGGTAATGGCAAGGAGAGCTCTCACAGTGGACATCTTGGCCACAGGTGCAAAGGTTTCTTCATAGTCTAACCCATATCTCTGCCTGAACCCTTGAATAACCAGTCTGGCCTTGTGTCTCTCTATGGTGCCATCTGGGTTGTATTTGGTTTTGTAGAGCCATTTGCATCCAATGGCCTTCCTCTTTCTAGGTAGTTCTGTGATGACCCAAGTGTTGTTGGTGGCCAGGGCTTGTAGTTCAGAGTTCATGGCATCAACCCATTTGGGGTCCTGAACAGCATCTTTGAAAAGAATATGGTCAGGTAGGGGATTATCAACAGTGACAGCACCAGCAAAAGGCTTAACCAAATGAAGTTGAGCCACATTGGCAACGGTTGCTGGTGCCATGACAGGGTTGTCGACCTCAAAGTCTTGAGTCCATGCTGGTGCCCTTCTGACCCTCTGAGGTCTACTGGCATTCTCTGGGATGCTGGGTTCAGTAGGTGCTCCCTCCTGAGGTGCAGAGTAAGAAGAATTGCTGATCTCCATGGGAAGGTGAGCTTCCTCTATGTACACCTCTACTCCTGGTGAGGCTACCTGTTCTGACTGTAGAGTTGCCAAATGATGACCAAAGTGCCTGATCTTACAAGGGAACATGGCTTCAAAGAACTTAACATCTCTAGAAACAAAAACAGTTTTCTTATTTATGTCATAGACTTTGTATCCTTTTTGAGACAAGGGGTAGCCAAGGAAGATACAAGGAATGCCCCTTGGTTGGAACTTATCCTTGTCTCTGCTTGGGTTGTACACCATGGTTAGACATCCAAATACTCTCAGCCTGTCATATTTTGGTGGTTTGTTAAGGAGAACTTCATAGGGTGTCAGATTGTTGAGTACCTTGGTAGGCAATCTATTGATGATATAAGCAGCTGTTAGGACACAGTCACCCCAAAAAGAGAGAGGTAAGCCTGAGTTAAATCTGATTGCTCTACTTATTTCAAGGAGATGCCTATGTTTTCTCTCCACTACCCCATTTTGTTGTGGTCTGTCTACACAACTAGTTTGTTGCCATATCCCTGTGGAGAAGATGAATTTCTTGCTGTCTCCTTCTGTAAGCTCAAGAGCATTGTCTGATCTGAGTATTTTGATACTTTTACCAAATTGGTTTTTAACAAATGTGTAAAATTGGATGAGTAACTGTGGTGCTTCTGATTTATGTTTCATTAGATAGACCCAAGTGGCTCTTGAGTGATCATCAACTAAGGTCAAGAAATACCTGTGCTTGTTTCTGGTCTCCTTTCTATAGGGCCCCCACACATCAACATGAACAAGGTCAAAGGTCTGAGGGGCTCTGGTCTTTCTGACAGGGAAGGGAAGTTTTGTTTGTTTGGCCATGGAGCATGTGATGCAAGCCATATCCTTGTGGGAAGGGGGAGTGTAGTCAATGCTTGTTATATGTTTTAGTTTATCTGTGCTAGCATGTCCCAACCTCAAATGCCAGATGTTTTCATTAAAATTGGACAGTTCATTACATAGGTTATCATTAGCATTACATGAACCCAGGAACATATTCTGTGGTTCCTTCATTCCATTTCTACTTCCAAAAGAGGGGTTAATCTTACATGGTCTACTTGTACTATGTGAACCACTACTGTCCTTATTTAGTAAATAATAGATGCCCCTTTCTTCTCTGCCCAATGCTTTAATCTTCCTGGTAAGAGAGTCCTATATGACACACATATGCTCATAAAATGTCACTACACATTTTTCATCCCTTATGAGTTTTTGGACAGACAGGAGGTTATGTTTAAAGGTAGGAACAAAGAGAACTCTGTTTAGAATCATGCCATTTTGGAGTTGGAAGGTACCAAAGTGAGAGACAACTGATGAGACTCCATTTGGTAAGTTAATTTTTGGTTTTGCAGTTAATTGAGTGCAGTTGTCCAGGAGACTTAGATTTGAAATCATATGATCTGAGGCCCCTGAATCTATTATCCATTCCATGGACTTATGGCCAGTTGTAGATGAAATAGAGAGAGTCATACCTGCAAAGTTTGCTTCCATCTCATCTTCTGTTTCTGGGTAAGACATACCATTTCCCTTCTGCTGGTTCAGCAATTGCTCAAACTGAGCTGTTGTCAATGTGATGGCTCCTGCCATGCCCCCCATGTCCTCAGCTTCTCCTGATGTCATGGCATTGGCAGCCATCTTACCCTTGCTTGGATATCGTGGAAACTTTCCTTTGTGCATTCCAGGTTTATAGCCTCTTGATGCAGCTCCTGAGTGGCCTCCTCTTGGTTGACCAGATCTTTGTTTTGCAGGAAAGTATTGGTGCAAGGCATGCCCCACTGGGTATCCTTCAATAGTCCAGCAAGAGCTCAGGGAGTGTCCCTTCTTTTTGCACTTGGTGCAGTAGGGTATGTTCTCTTCATTTCCTTGGTTGGCATAGAAAGCAGCATTCTCAGCTTCCACCTTCACACTGCTCTTGTAGTTCTTTCTCTGAGCTTCCTCTTGTTGAAGGATGGCAGCAGCTTCTTCTACACTTGGTAGAGGGGACATCATGAGGATATTGCTCCTTAGGGTGGAGTAGGATGAGTTGAGTCCATTGAGAAATTGGAAAAGCTTCCTCTCATTCTGTTCCTTGAGGTGAGCCTCCAACAAGGCTCCAATTTCTAGAGTCATGTGACTAATTGGTGGCCAGTCACTCATGAGCTCTATGTTCTGCCAGAGAATCCTAAGTTCTGTGAAATACTCACAGATGCTCTTGTCCCCTTGCTCCAAGTCCTCTAGCTCTTTATTGAGCCTGAACTTTCGTGCGCCATTGCTTACAGAGAACTGTCTCTGCAAGTAATCCCATATTTCTTTCGCTGTGGGAGTGTACATCACAGATTTCCTGATTGATGGCTCCACATTGTGAAGTATCCAGGCTATGAGCCGGCTGTTGCAGGTGGTCCATGCTGCTTCCCTCAACGGATCATCAGTTGGTTTCTTCACCAGGCCTGTCAGCATACCCAGCTTCCTCTTGGTACAGAGGGCTATCTCCATCTGACGTTTCCATTCAAAGTAGTTGTCAATCCCAGAGAGTTTGGTGTCCACCACTATAGGGTGTGCACTCTCAGCTGGGTGCAAGTACAGTGGATCTGAGGTCTCTAGGATGGCAGTGGCAGTGGGAACCAGATGGCTGTCTGGATTCACCGTTGTGGTGTTGATTGTAGTGTCAGAGTTGGTAGTGATTGTCATATTGTGAAGACAAGGATTTGTAGGAAGAGATGAGGAAGATAAGGTTGGATGTATTTGTTCCTAACCAATCCTCAGCTTAAATAGGAGTCGACTGTGAGATACCACAGTAAATGCTCAACAAGAAAGACGGTTATCAGTCTCCTCAATCCTGAGTCGCTCTGATACCATGTTGATTAAATGCAATATTGAATCCATAGTCAGGAGTAGAAGACTTATTGCTGAGAAGAGATTTTGTGAGAGATTTTTGTGTATTGAATTAATTAATCAGAGTACAAGCAATGCTAAATATATACACCTATATTTTGGTTAATATCCAGGGGATAATTGTTCTACACATAGGGTAAGGGTCCTAGTCTTAATCAACTTATTGTACACCTAAACCATAGCATACTCTAACATTACCCTACTGCTTCCTTTTTCCTTCTTTGATGTTTTCCTTGCACTGGTGGACCACAGACTGTTTTGTTGCTCTTTTCTCTACAGAATAAGGAGGAGGTCATTAAAAACCAACAATTGAGAGCTTGAAGCCAGCAAAGCATCCAACCCACCAAGATGAATACCATTGTCTGGCTTAAGGACCGTCTTAGCTTAAAATCTCTTGAATCTTCTTTATTTTCGCCTCTATTCTATTTGAGTGTTAGAGTCGTTTTAATAAATAAAGACCGTAATAAATAAGACTTGGTGTAAGTGAGAAACTGCTTTGAATTTTGTATAAATTTTTACGGAGTAATAAACAACTTCTTTCGATAAAATTTATCCCCTTAATAAACTCAATTTGTGATATTTTGGATATTCTAATTGTGTTTTGTTAGGCTTTTTTATTTTTTTTTATTTTTTATTTTTATGTTATTACAACATTGGAATTTATTAGGGGGAAATCCTTGAAACGCAATTAATAATTAATCTAAGGATCTAATCCAGCATCAGCTTCAACATCGCAAATTATCGATTTTATTGCATCATGTACTTACTAGTAATTACGCTCGAATATATGATAATTGAAATAGACAAAAGAAAAAGTTCAATATCATAATTATTATACCATTCAATTATTTATTTAAGCTTTATAATAGGTAGTAGGATAAGCAACCAGTGTACATGCACCGCAAGCTAACATAAAGGCTTAGATCACACAGTAATGTTATGACCCGTTATTATTACAATACGCGTTATATATGGATCCGAGAACTATAGGTCCATGGCTTCAATGGACAAGTTTAAAGTCCGCAATAAGAGTTGCAAATTTTGGGACTAAGTCCTCGATGCTGCCATCAGCAGAGGTCTTGGTAGCTTGGTCTGTGAAAGTGGCAGAAGGTAAGGCATTGTCCAAGGCTTCTTGAATTTGATCGAAGGTCAAGCGGTCAATGGCTTTTTTTGGGCCACATACAACATAACCTACATAAAAACCAAGTACAAAATCATTGATCATCGTATCATCACCCACTATAAACACAAAAAAAAAAAATGAGTCTTTGTTAGAAAATTTCGAGACAAAATTACAAATCTGTGATGGTTTGGCAATCGACCGTGTGTTTTTGACAGAACTCTTGACCAAGTGGTTTGACGGGTTTTGCTTCAGAAAATTGTGACGGATCTTCCGACATTTTTTTCGCGACAAAATTAATTTTTTTTATCAACTTCCCAAAATAATTGTTTTTACAGTCTCACTTTGGAAGAATTTCACTCATTTCTCGCGCTTTGTTAGTGGACTTTTTCTTTGTTGTTTGAATTTTTGAATCGGTCGTGTTAAAAATCGACACTTTTACTAATTATCGTCCACAATTAATACATCTTTTCAATTTTGCCCCCAATTAACCTCCCGTTGTCTCTCTCTCTCTCTCTCTCAAACAAAAAAAAGACGGTTTTTCGGAAAAAAATTGTAATTTAATTTATGAACTTTTCGATTAAAAAAGTTTTAAACATACGTATGTCCGGAATTTTTTATTTTTTTTAGAAAAAAAAAATCCAGTCGAAAATATTTTCCGATTGGACAAAAAAAAAATTTCGTCCGGAAAATTAAAAAATTTGAAAATATTTTTTTAAAAAAAAATCCAGACGAAAATATTTTCCGTCTGGACCTAGGTCTGACGAAAAATGTTTTCATCTTTTCGTCCGGATTTTTTTTTTAAACTTTTTAAAAAAAAAATCCGGAAGAAAATATTTTCCGTCTCGACAAAATTTTTTTACGTCTGGACGAAAATGTTTTTCGTCCGGAATTTTTTTTTTTTCAAAAAAAATTCCTTTTCTGACTTAGATTAATTTTTGGCGCGGTAATCGATAATCGCTAATCCTTTCTAACAATAACAATTCTATTCTAAACCACCTAAATTACTAACTAATTACAAATTTTAAAAAAATTGAACTAGTTTAGATTACTTGTTGTCGATTCTTGAATTTGTTAGGGGAATTGAAGCGGTGGTGACGGAAATGGCATACTTGAAAAAAAGATGTTAAAATAGGGAAGGTTTAGAGTGAGGGGTAGATTAGAAAAGTGATTAAAAAATGTCGACGATAATTAGTAAAATGTCGACGACGTTTAGCAGGTTGGAAAATCGGACTTATAATAGGGTATTTGTGAGGCGGGTTGGGCCAAAAATGGAGTTGACAAGAAAAAAAGTGGAAATTGAAAAATAAAAGAAAATAATTTTTATTTAGATATTCACAGAAAAAAGTACGCTTTTTTTAGACGGAACGAACACATTAATATTAAAAAAAACAAGTTCAATTACATCAGAGAGCAGGTCAGGATTAAGAATCGTTCAAGCCAAGGAAAATAGGGCCATGATTCCAATTAAAAAAGTACGCTTTGCGATCACCTATTCCGTAGCAAAATAGAGTCATTTGCGACAAGGTTATGTGAAAATCATTGTCGTCACAAATGGCCTTTTGCGACGAATTTACCCTTGTTTGGGATGTGGTTGTAGCTGACATCACATTTTTTTTGTAGGGAAAAAAGTGCGTGAAAAAATATGTTCATACTTACCCTGTTAGGAAGTATTAGAAACTTATAATTGAGAGAGTTGGAAATAATATTGATAATTGTATTCACAAAATAACTTGAATTGCATACAAATAAACTATAGCTATTTATATACATTTGCAACGGAGCTATTTACGGAAACGAAATATGTGGATGGCAAAACAGAGGAAGAAATTATTTGGCTCCCTTGAGTTGTGGGATTGAAGCAACGCTCACCTTATGGTGATCTTCCTGTGCAACGGCTCGTTGAGTCCGTAATACCCCCCCGCAAGTTGGTGTGTGGAGGGTCGAGACACCCAACTTGGAGAGTAGGTCGTCAAATGAAGCACGTCCGAGAGCCCTGGTGAGAATGTCTGCTAACTGAGCTTTAGTGTGAATGTAGCTAGGAGCGATAACTCCCTTTTGGATTTCATCGCGGATGAAATGACAGTCAACTTCGATGTGTTTGGTGCGCTCGTGAAATACCGGATTTCGGGCAATATGAAGTGCCGATTTATTATCACATCGAAGAGGAATGGGTTGATCATTAGGAATACCGAGGCTGTGAGGGAGGGCTTTTAGCCATTTGAGCTCACAAAGTGTGACTGCCATAGCTCGATATTCCGATTCCGATGAGGAGCGATAAACTGTCGCTTGCTTCTTAGTTTTCCAGGAGATTGGTGATGAGCTTATAAAGACAATATAGGCCGAGAGAGAGCGACGGCTCGTGGGGCAGGCAGCGTAGCTCGCATCACAATATGCGTTGAGTCGTAAATCATTGTCAGCGCGAAGAAGTATGCCTTGTCCCGGAGATGTCTTAAGATATCGCACGACTGTAAGGGCTGCATTCCAATGCTCGGTTGTGGGAGCATGCATAAACTGGGCGAGAGTGTGGACCGAATAAGTGAGCTCGGGGCGAGTAATCGTAAGATAAACTAACCTGCCCACAAGACGACGGTAAGGCTGCGGGTCCGATAGTAATCCCGCGGTAGAGAGAGAAAGACGATGGTTCTGTTCCATTGGAGTGGAAGCGGGTTTTGTGCCAAGGAGACCTGTCTCTGTTAAGATATCGAGGGCATATTTGCGTTGGGAGATGAAAATACCAGATGTGTTTCTTGCGATTTCAAGCCCGAGAAAATATTTCAGCGTCCCAAGGTCCTTCATGTAGAAACATGTGCTTAAATACACCTTGAATTTTGTAATAAAAGTGACGTCATTTCCACATATGACCAAGTCATCAACATAAACGAGCACATGTACCTCGGTGTTGGGTGTTGTGATCGAAAATAAAGAGTGGTCCAGGGGACATTGTTTGAAACCATAATTACGAAGGGCGGAAGCGAGCTTGGCATACCAACACCGAGGGGCTTGGCGGAGGCCGTAAAGAGATTTTCTGAGACGGCAAACTTTCCCATCGTTTGATGGGAGGAAACCCGGAGGAGGCTTCATATAAACTTCTTCATGGAGATCACCGTGAAGAAAAGCATTGTGTACATCCATTTGATGAAGAGCCCATTTCTTAGCTGCGGCGATGGCAAGAAGGGTACGTACAGTCACTAATTTAATTGTGGGAGCAAATGTCTCATTATAATCGACTCCTTCGATTTGACGATTACCCATTACCACTAATCGTGCCTTGTAGCGTTCGATGGAGCCATCAGCCTTGTATTTTATTTTGTAGACCCATTTAGAAGCGATAGCTTTCTTTCGCGGAGGAAGATCTTCAAGAGTCCATGTTTTATTTTTTTCGAGTGCATCGAGTTCTTGTTTCATAGCCTCTCGCCATTCGGGTACCTGCACTGCATCTTTATAAAGGCTAGGCTCGTGGTGTTTGGTCACGACCGATAAAAAAGCTTTATGATTAGTTGAAAACTTTTCATAAATGAGATAATGAGAAAGAGGATAGACGGTACCTGAAGACGAGGAATTGGTGATGAGTGAATTAACAGAGGGGCGAGGCTTGGAGAGCACGAAATCTTTGAGATTGGAGTTCGGTACTTTGGTTCGATGGCCCCGTCCCATGGGTTGCGAGTTGGGGGGAGATTGGTGCTCCTGGTCAGTAGTTGTGGCATCTGGCTGAGCAGGAGTGGATGTGTGACGGGGTTGATCAGCCCGTGGGTCTTTAGTGGGAGACGCAGGTGTGATAGGTATATGGCCAGACGGGGGAGATGGCTCAGACGGAGTAGTGGTGATAGGCTGGGTAGTTTGGATAAAGACAGGGGTTAGGTTGTCAAAAGTAAAAGAGGTGGAGTCATTTGAATTGTCGTGTATGTTTAGATGTTGGTAAGGAAATTCTGATTCAATAAATACGACATCTCTCGAATCAAAAAATGTGCCGGTGTCTAAATCGTAAAGTCGCCACCCTTTTTTTCCAAACGGATATCCAATAAAAACACACTTACGACTCTTGGAGGCAAATTTGTCATGGCAACGATTTAAAGTTTTGGCATAGGCTAGACACCCAAAAATTCGTAGATTTTCAAAAGACGGTTGTTTGTTAAAAAGGACTTCATAAGGAGTTTTGCCTTTTAGGAGAGGTGTTGGAGTACGATTTATCAAGTGAACCGCACTTAAGACACATTCACCCCAAAAATATATAGGTAAACTCGCTTGAAATAAAAGGGCACGAGCGACATTTAAGATGTGACGACGTTTTCTTTCCACCCGTCCATTTTGTTGAGGGGTGTCAACATTGGAGGTTTGAAATAAAATTCCGTTTTCTTTAAAAAAAGAAATAAGAGGTCGAAATTCTGTGCCATTGTCCGTGCGTAAAATTTTTATTTTCTTTTCAAATTGTCTTTCAATCATGGCGAAAAAATTGAGAAGTGTTTGTTTTGTATCGCTCTTTTTTCGCAACAAATATACCCACGTAGAGCGGGAAAAATCGTCAACAATGGTGAGAAAAAAAAGTAGAACCACATGAGGCATTTTCGGAGTAAGGTCCCCATAGGTCGCAATGTATAAGTTCAAACGAAGATGTAGCATGACTAGAGCTTAAAGAAAAATGTTCGCGAGTTTGTTTCGCGCGTAAACAAATGTCACAATGTTTGCTATGAAAATTATCACAAGTACGAGAGTTCTTATTATTAAAAAACGGTAAAAAACGGGAAATAGTGGAAGAGGGGTGCCCCAACCTTCGGTGCCAAAGCTCTAAAGAATTCCCTTTGGTGGTCATATTAGCGTGTATATGGTCATGGCGCACTCCCTTCAAATAGTAGAGCCCCTCGTATTGTTCACCCGCACCAATCACCGTCTTCGAGGTACGATCCTGTATAAGACATAAATTATGAGAAAATTGAATTGTCAACGTTTTATCCATTAAGAGATTCGAAACCGAAAGCAAGTTACATTGTAAATTAGCCGCGTATAAGACATCGCGTAAAATCAGACGGGGTGATAACTGAATATCACCGATTTGGGTAGCAATCGTTAGATCCCCATTTGGCAAACCAACAGAAAGGGGAGTAATAATTTTAAGATTAGAAAAAAAAGGGAGACATCCAGACATGTGACGGGATGCCCCTGTGTCAATAATCAATGAGAAAGAGTCATTACCGTTGAGTCGATCGGTGCCGGGGTCGGATTTCCGAGCCTGCAAGAGGTTGCTCAGTTCGTCCAGCGCTTCTGGAGTTAAAGAATTAAGATCGAGCTTGTCGAACTGAGCAAGCGGAGCTTGAGACGGCGGGGCAGTGGCATTCGAACTAGAGGCAGCGGGTCAGAGACCACCTGCTTTAGGAGGAGGGCCAGAGACCACCTGCTTTGTATAACCAGGTTGTGTCTTGGTACGGGGATCCGGCAAAGAAGCCAGGTGACTAAGAGTGGCAGAGTCCAGCGAGACGCGAGGACGGGGACGATCACCCCATGATTCCGGGTAATTACCCGTCACTTGCCAACAAAATTTGAGACTATGGCCTGGTTTTTGACAAATATGACAGTAATATTTGGAGGGTTCGTTTGGATTTCTACGACCCCCACCACTTTGCTGTCGAGACCCATGAGAAGTACGAGCCGCGAAAGCCATAACATCGGGTTTATTTTCAATTTTATGAGACGATAAATTCCTCACTCCTTCATCTTGTAAAAGTCTATTATAAATAAGATTTAAAGAGGGAAGGGGAGTGATACCGATAATTTGAGACCGAGTATTGTCAAAGCGAGAGTCCAGACCCATTAAAAAATCACGAACCCGAGCCTTTTCCCAGCGATTGTTGATGAGAGTCGTCCAATTACACGCGCAGGGATTACATGAGCATTTTGGTAGCGGATCTTGGTCTGCAATGGCGTCCCAAAGAGCAGTCAGCCGGCCATAGTAGTCCACCAGAGATTCCGTGGCACCCTGACGGCAAGAATGAAGGTCGGTTTGAAGCTGATAGATACGAGCTTCGTTTGCTTGAGAAAATCGATTCTTCAGGTCAAGCCAAATGTCTTTGGCTTCTGTCCGAAGAGTGGTCTGTCTTCGCATAGGGGTTGCCATGGTATTGAATATCCACATGGTAACAAGGGCATTTGTTGCCTGCCATGAGGCGAAAGTGTCAGAGGTAGAAGATGGTTGAGATATAGTGCCGTCGACATACCCGATTTTCCCTTTGGCGAGAAGTGCAAGGAGAAACGAGCGCGACCATTCATCGTAGTTGGTACCATCGAAAACAATCGGAGTGATGCTTTGTCCCGTATTTTCGACAGTGACCAAATTGTAGGAAGGAGTTGTGGCAGGGTTAACTACCACCCCAGAATCAGACGTAGAGTTAGTCATTTTTTTTTTATTTTTTCGAAAACCGTAAAGAAACAGAGATGTGAAGATGGAGGCGATGGAGAGATTTTATGTGAAAAGACCTAGGTCTTCTGATACCATATCAGAAACTTATAATTGAGAGAATTGGAAATAATATTGATAATTGTATTCACAAAATAACTTGAATTGCATACAAATAAACTATAGCTATTTATATACATTTGCAACGGAGCTATTTACGGAAACGAAATATATGGATGGCAAAACAGAGGAAGAAATTATTTGGCTCCCTTGAGTTGTGGGATTGAAGCAACGGTCACCTTATGGTGATCTTCCTGTGCAACGGCTCGTTGAGTCCGTAATAGGAAGTAAGTTTGGGTTGTTGTCAGGAGGTGCATGCCATGCCAAAACCCACAAACAGTCCATGCCTACCGCATTTCTCCCGGTATACACTACAACACCTTTGGAACCAAAATAGTTTTCATTCAAGTGGGTAAGTTTGGCACCGGCATTGGGAGAGATTGTTGCCGGAAATGGGTTAGCAGGAATGCCTGACCAACTATGAGATTTATCTAAATTCATCGCGAAATGGGTGTTGTTAGAGATGGTGGCTTGGACCCCATTTTGTCCTTTTCCAATTGTCTCGTCGAAAACCGTGCCAGTTTGCTCTTGCATCGTTGCCATACCTAACTTTAGAAGTAAAATCATAAATCACATACTAATAAATAATAAGTTCGAATAATCTTTCTTTCAACTTTTGGAAGTAATAAAAAACCAAATTGCATTTTTTTATGACTCCCTCAGTCTCTAAATACCTTCTAAAATATAGAAAATTGCACAATTTAAGATATAATTAGATGTCAAAAATAAAAATAACCATTTCAAGATAATAAATATATAATAGGGCAAGTATGTGATATTTATGTACTAATACTTACAGAGATTAGGAAAATACTTAAAGAGATTAGGAAAAAAGAATTAGTTGAGACCTACGAAATATTGTAGTAAATAGACGATAAGTAGAAGGTATATATGAAATAATCAAGAAAATTGAAACCTATTTTAAAAGAGTAAGTCTCTTGTAAAACAAATTTACGATAAAACATCATAAAATTATTAACAAAGTACTTTGATGTTCTTATTAGCCAATTATTGTAGTTATTTGAGGTTATTAGAGTGGGATAATTATGTAAAGTAACCGACCATCTTACAATAACCGTTTTCTGCAACCGATGAATACAAGTATTATTGATCTTAAAGATAAAAATGTATATAACATGAACAATTGAAGTTTGATCAGTATCATGTAAGCAAAGGATTTCTTACCTTGAAAATTGAGAAGATGTGTATAAATGATTTAAACGCTATGTGTGGCTTGCATTAACCATACGGACACCGTAGTCGTTTATATAATGTCATGGTTCTCGCCGACGTGTGATAACGCAAGTAGAAAAGTATATTCATATTCCAATTTACACTTGGGTACGAATTTTCTATCAAATCATTTAAAACAAGAATTTCTAATTATTTTCTTTTAAAATATGAAACTCTTTGTGGAGAAATTTGTCACCTTTGATTTATGCTTCGCCAACTAGTTGAAAAGTAATGTAGTGAAAGTTTTTAGATCGCATATGGGCTAGGGCCGCACCCGTCAAGAAATTCCATCCCAAACTTAATTGCCCCTTGGATTATAAACTAGATCACTTTTCTTTATTTCTCCGGTATGGGAGACCTACATCTCATTCTACACACGTCCCTCACATGTAAGACCTCCTTTTCGATCGATTGTCAGGAACGCCACAATTTTTTCTACCTGTTTCGTTCGACATAACATCGCCGCTTTTCGGACCCGTCTCCGCCTCACAATCCAGGACTAAACCTTGGGCTCTGATACCATGTTATATCACACATGATACCATGTTAGATCACAGATGGGCCGGGGCCACACCCGTCGAGGAGAAGAGAGTGTCCACCTTACAAGTCCAAGGAGGTTCCAACCCAAAACGGGGGATAGCCCCTTAGGTTATAAGGTAGATCACTTTTCTCTATTTTTCCGATGTGGGAAACCTACACGTGATTCTTCACACGCCGCCCCTCACATGTAAGGTTTCCTTATCGATCGATCGACAGGAACGTTATTCATTTTTTCGATTTGTTTCGTCGGGCAGGAACGTCGTCGCTTTCGGACCCGCTGAATAATGGCCCAGTTTTTTGTTGGACGAGAACATCGCGCTTTTCAAATCAGTCTCCGCCTCACAACCCAGGACTAAACCTTGGGCTCTGATACCATCTTATATCGCACAAGGGCCTTGGCCGTGCCCGTGAAAGAAGAGAGAGTGTCCACCTTATAAATCGAGGGAGGTTCCATACCAAAACCAATTGACAATGGGGAAGTAGCCCCTTAGACTATAAGCTAGATCACTCTTCTTTTTTTCTCTAATGTGGGAGACCTACACGTGATTCTTCACAAAAATAATATGCACTAAGGATTAGGGATGGCAGTGGGTCGGGGACCCGACCCAGACCCTGAGGGTCGAACCCTAATGGGTCGGGTATGGGTCTCATTTTTTCAGACCCAATGGGTATGGGTCGGGTATGGGTCTTAAGAAAATATTTCGGGTCCGGGTCTGGGTCTAAGTTATGAGACCCATACCCGACCCTTAGACCCTTTATTAAAGAAAAAAAAAATCAAAATTACAACTTTTCTGAATTCATACTGGCAGATTGTAGAAACCCAACTAAAGTCTCTTTCTCTTCCCTCATCCCATAAAGTGATAAAACCCAACCAAACTCTTCTGACAATACCACCACTCCACCACCGACACAAGAAAACCACCACCACAAAGACGATACGCGATCGACAACCACCTCTCTAATAGCCGTGACCGACAACCACCATTAACGGCAGATTAATAAACTCATAATGTTAAAGTAGTATGAATTTTTTTTTTTAATATTATAGACCCCATAGCTGTTAATCTTGTTACTAAAGTGGCTGAAACTCGGATCCGCGGGTAGACCCAGACCCTACCCTTACCCATAGGGTCCGGGTATGGGTCCTCAAATTTTAGACCCTCGCGGGTCTGGGTCGGGTACGGGTCCAAAGGGAAAATCTCGGGTCGGGTCCGGGTCTAGGCGGACCCTACCCAGACCCTACCCATTGCCATCCCTACTAAGGATCATGTCAATCCATATAATAAAATGATTTTCCAAATAAAATCACTTGAAGATGTTCGATGAATTTTGTGTATTTAATAATCTGGTTAGCTCTTCTTAATGGATCCAGTTAAAGGAGGTTTCATCTCAAAAACAATCGGCAATGGATGAAGTAGCCCACTGGATTAAAAAGTGGACCACTCTCCTCTATTTCTTCAATGTAACAGACCGACTTTTGATTTTTCACACGTCTTCCTTTTTTTATCAATCCACATAAACGCCTTTCTTTTCGAACCTGTTTTATCGGGTGAGAGCATCGTCGCCTTTTCGGACTTGCCAATTAGTTGCCTAGTTTCACCTTCGCATTACTACAAATATCATCATAGATATCAAAAATTTTCATCAATAGGCATCGGATTTGGTACTGATGCACAGTTGACACATGTATATTTCATGTCTATGCTTATACATTAGTCTAAACTCTAATGTTTATTCGATAATAGACATGATTACTATGAAAACCGGGGTCTATTATGTTATATAGACACCAGATGTTTAAAAAAAATTGATATCTATTCAAGACCATGTACATCAAACATCCAAAAAAACTAATGTCTATAATTATTTTTTTTCAGAAAATAAAATAAATTACGCTATTGTTGCCCAATACATTAATCCGGCACATGATCACATTTATAAGACTGGTAAGCTTTCCTGCTCCTTGGTTTATCACTTCTATTATGAGTGTAACAACAAGTGATTACAACAAATCATTATTACAAATTACAACAGTAAAAAAGCAACTACCCAACCAACTAACTTAATCATCACAATCAATACCCTGCCATCTCTAATCTCTTGACACCTGAACCATATCATGTTCCTGCATTCTGCAAAATCACCCGTTTTCGAATTAATTGATACCCAATTAGCGGAAAATGATCATTTTATCTTTATAATTTTAGCACACCAAACATCAGTACCCACCTTCTTGATTACTCCAGAGAGCTGCAGCTTGTGTGGTCAATGGCGAGCGTGTTTGGCTCTGCGATTAATTAAACATAAATCAGATTGGATTTGTCATGTCGGAAAACATATCCAGGAATACCATGATCAATCTGTCTCAAGACATTATTATTAACAACTAATCCAAATAAGAAGTATAAGTATCTCATTTGTATTTGTATATGTAACGGTCTCAAGATAGTCTCAGAAATTACCTATGTAATGAGCTCCATTAAACAATTTTATAAAACTCAAAATATTTATATTTTATAAAGAACGGAATATTTTTCCTAAATTTGTTAACAATGCTTTTCAAAATGAAAAATACATATGGTTTTTTAATTGTTTTTTTTAAACTTGAGATCTTTTCAAATATATGTGACTAATTTTGACTACCTAATGTTTTTCTTAGGTAATAGAGCTATATTCCCAATAAAAATAACTATTTTCACAAAAATACTTGAAATAAATAAATAAAATGTTTTAATCATTTTTCGGAATTTAAAAATATTATCTGGTTTAGATTTGAAAAAGAATTTTGATTTTTTTTTATATAAAATATAACATATTTGAGCTTATGTGGTATGAGAAAATGAATTTATCTTGAGCCTTTGTTAAGGGGTTTAAATGTTTAATTCACTGTTTACAATTTAAGAGGCTTAAATGCTTAATCCCTCGAAGTTTAAATTTAAGGGATTGAATTTCACAAGTGAACAAAGTCTAGATTACTATTTTTGTGAGTTTGTATGTGATAGTCTTACATATACTAATAAGATCTTATTTTGATTGTTGTGCAGATGCTTGAATATCTCGTGTTGCGCCTATGCTGCGCTGTTGTCCACTGTCCATAATATTACGATATTGTCTGCTTTGGGCCAAGCCCTCACGGATTTAATCTTAGGCTCCTTCCCAAAAGGCCCCGTACTATTATATTTTGTAGACAGTTATAAAGATTATCTTTTCATCTTTACCGATGCAGGGCATGAGTTTGCAACTTTGCATCCTAACAATACTCCCCTCAAACCAATGACCACCATCTTGACTCGGACCTTTACTTACACGGAGAAGTCTCACACTCTCTAGACACCTAAAAAACATCACCAAGTCTTGATAACCTCCTTCTAACTGACACATCATCCTACCACGAGTCATATCTTGCACCATATATCACTTCGTGATCAAGTGAATACCCTCACATGCTCCTAAATTTGCATGTCTATCTGCCCTTCATGGGAATTTTAGGAGTCGTTTGGTTGCCTCGATAAAACGTAGGCATTGGGAAATCCCATGAATTGAAAAATCAACACTTGTTTGGTTGACATATTTTTTGTAAAATGGAGGAATTCTAACTTCCTAGGAACTTCCAATGCCTACATAATGGGGGAATTGGCTTACCTAACCCCCCCTAGGTAATTGAAAGTTCCGGTGGAATTAGATTCCTACATTGATAACCAAACAAGTTTTCTCAAATCACATAAATTCAATGTAGGAACTTAATTCCTATGAATTAGCATTTCCTAGGAAAATCTAATGCCTTCATGAACCAAACGATCCTTACAATAAATTTGTATTTAGTATTAAATTACGGAGTATTATAGATGATTTGATTAATACCAACCTATTCAAGTATTAGGTAATAAAAAAACTCATCACCTCCTTCAATTTAACGGACATAATAATGAAGGTATTTAACACCGTCATCATTTCCACTACCTTTCTTTTTCTAAATCATTGAAATAAATAAATAGGTAATAACAAAGTGAAACAATTCATCTCCTCTAACCGCTGAAGCCATCATGGCTCTGGATATCGAAAAGACAACGACAATGTAAATAATTTGCTTATTTAATAAATCTGTATCATACACCATCTAAGTCGTCGCTCAATTAATTAGTATTTATATTTACCAATTTAGTTGGTACTCTCAACAACAACCACCTCCTCTTCACCCAATGCATCAAAAGAGTCAAGTAATCATTCCCCGTCGTAACATTTTCGGGTCAAAACTCATGGTAGGTGAATGGGTAGGGTGGAGTGATAATAGAGGAGGATCATTCCCCGCCAAATTAGCGACTGATTTCAGTCGCTAAATCTGATATCAGTCGCCAAATTGGCGACTACTCAGTTCAGTCGCTAAAAATATGTCGCCTGTTTTAGTTTTTCTTGTAGTGGGAGGACTCGGCAATGTCCTCCCTTTGGTGTTGTATGATGTAATCGGCTTCCTCGGAGAGTGGGAGAAGGTAGTGTGGCCTCCGGATAATCATGCAGTTGCTCAACAACCGGAGTAGAAGTAGTAGTTTCCACCATATGAGAAGTAATCTCTTGAATCTTCATCCTTGCACTTTGAACCACCAAAGCCTTTGAAGCTTGTAGAGCTTTTTGCCTTTTTTAGAGATTCTTCTTTGGAAGTGCCTTGTTTCCACCTTTTGTCCTAGCCATCTTCTCCTTGTATGTAGATTTGCTTGAATTCCTCAAGTTTCAATAAGACCCAAATCGATTTAGGAAATTCGAATTTCCTATGTACATTAATCCACAATGGACATGACCAAACTCTACATCGGGTGTGTATCCGATGTCCATATACCAAAATGTCCGATGTGGATAACGAGTTTTGTAGTAGTGTTGGCTTTATTTTTTATATAATTATATACATCCTTATACTTCTGTTTTCATTCGTGCGTGCTCCTTTCGAGCTTTCTTACATTTCAAACATTTTGCTTCGTTGTGTATTTTTATATGTTTCGAATATGTTTTATTCAATAATAGGTTTGTAATTAATTGATTGACAAATTGATAATTTGCTTGGAGGTTGTAGTGAAGAAAATAAAATTTAGTATTGAGAAGACTGTTTAGATCTGCGAAAAGAAAAGGCATTGTTATTTTCGACATAGCTAACAAGGTTGTTTTAAATTTTAAGCATGTACAGAGTTGCTAATGAGTTGATTTTATAATACATACAATAATGAAAATTTAAATTATTTAAGGTGCGACATATACTCAATCAGTAGAATTAGTAAAACACCAATTATCATTACTCAATACTCATTAAGCAATTAACATGAATTGATGTACAATGATGTACTAGAGATACAAAAAAATATCTTGAAAACATAAATTTAAATGATACCCGTGATTTTCCAGGGGACACAAAACTAGTATGATATTTTTATAGACAAAAAAGAAGTTCAATATCATAATTATTATCCCATTTAATGATTTATTTAAGCTTCATAATAGGTAGATAGTAGTATAAGCAACCAGTGTAGATGCACCGCAAGCTAACATAAAGATTTAGATCACACGGTAATGTTATGACCTTTTATTATTACAATATACGTTATATGGATAATTATATGTCCATGGCTTCATGGGACAAGGTTGAAGTCCCCAACAAGAGTAGCTTGGTCTGGGACCAAGTCATGGATGACACCATCAACAGAGGTCTTGGTAGCTTGGTCAGTGAAAGTCTCACTAGTGTAGGCTTTGTCCAAGTCTTCCTGAATTTGATCCAAGCTCATTTTGTCAATGATGTTTTTTGGGCCACATACCACATATACCTACGTTAAAACCAAGTACAAAAATTAGAATAGTTGTGAAAAATAAATTGCATCCATCAACCACTATAAACACTAAAAAGACGCCCTTTTTGCGAAAAAAATTCGCGATGAAATCACAAGTCTATCAAAAAGTGGTTTGGTAAATGATCTGAAAATAAATTTTTTCGACTAAAATTATTTTTCTTTTAATAATTTTCGTCACAAAATCAATGTCTTTAGTGTCTCACACTCAAAGAATTTCACTCTTTTTTTTGTGTTTTTTTTTTGTTTGTCTCTGAATTGGACTTATAATAAGGGTAATTTGGGAAAGTGGATTGGGCCAAAAATGGAGTTGACAGAAAGAGAAAGAAAAAAAAAAAGGTGGAATATTCATCACAAAAAAAAAAAAAAAAAAAAAAAAAAAAAATTCGGTAACCTATTGCATAGCAACAAAAAGAGTCATTTGCGACACGGTGTTGCAAAAATCACAAATGGCCTTTTGCAACGAATTTACCCTTGTTTGCGATGGAATATGGCTTTAGGTAACATCACATTTTTTGTGAAAGAAGTGCGTGAAAAAATATATTCATATTTACCCTGTTGGGAGGTAACGGTGGTGTGTTGTTAATAGGTGCATGCCATGCCAAAACCCACGAGCAGTTCAACCCTGTTGCACTTCTCCCATTATACACCACAACGCCCTTGGAACCCAAAAGGTTATCCTTCGAGTGGCTAAAGTTGGCACTGAAATTGGGATAAACTGTTTCCGGAAATGGGTAAACTGGCCTTCCTGCCCAACTATGAGATCTACCTAAAGTCATCTCGCGATGGGTGTTGTTGTTCATGGTGGCTTGGGTTCCATTTTGTGGATGGCTAAGTATGCCCTTCTGCACTTGCATCGTTGCCATACCTAACTTTGCTGATAAAAAGCACACACATAAATACATACAACATATTTATAAGTGGAAATCATCTTTATTTCATAGGTACCAAAAAAAAAAAAAATGACAATATGTTACTCCCTTCACTCCATTCTTTTTTATGACAACAGAAGGCACAGTCGCTATTTTTGATGTGCACTGAGTAAACTCCCAGATATACGTAGCTAAATTAATTGTACACTTTCTATATTTGGTATGTTAAATGAGTAGACTTTTTTTTCTTGATTAAAGAGGCAGAGTTTTAATTTCACTCCTATATCTAAATCTTTCCAAAATGAAAAGTAGGATAATAAAAGTGGAATTAATAGAATACTCTCTCCGTTTCGGTCATTTTTTTTACCTTTGGTTTTGGTATAACAAAAGATGAAGGAAAGAGGCGGGTCATTTATTAGATGACAAATGGATCTTATTCAGCATGGAGGATAAAATTGCTCAATAAAAGCATTTAAAGACAGAAAGGTAAATAATTCATGACTAAACACCCCAAAATAAAATAGATAAACCAATGACCGAGACGGAAGGAATATTATATAACATGACTTTGATAAGTATCTTGCACCAAAACTATTCTTACCTTGAAAATTGACAAGATTATGTATAATGATTTAAACGCTATGTCTGGCTTGCACCAACCATGAGGCCATCGAAGTTAGTTTATATAATGTCCTGGTTCTTATCGACTAGTAATAACGCATATTGAAAAGTAGACTCATATTCCAATTTACACTGTTATATATAGTATTTCTTTCGTCCCGATCAATTGTTTTCCTTAAAACTTTGGCATAAGTTCAAGAAAAAAGGAGGGGATCAATTATTAAATGACAAGTGGACCAAATCGTGTGTGAATGATCAAATTACTTATCAAGTTCATTCTTAAAATAGAAAGGACAACAATTGAATAAAACACCCCAAAACAGAATAGGACAACAAATGACCAAAACAGAGGAAATATATTTTTCTTATAAAAATTACGCGATTTACCCAACCGAATTTCCAAGCCTGACTCAAGCGAGGGAATTTTTCCAACACACAGGTAAGTCTCCTGTAAACGGTGGGAGACAAATTATTAAAACAACGTGATTATACACTACTGTTGTTGTGAGACCGTTTCATAAAAGAATAAGTCCCAACACAATGGGTAAGAATTTTCCATCTCCTCCTTTATAACAAGAATCATATTCTTGTTTTTTTTTTTTGAAAGTATGAAAAGCTTTGTAGGGGAATTTGTCACCTTTGGTTTATGCTCTGCCAATTATCCCTGCGGTGGAACACACGCGATGTTCAAAAGGTAATTGATGAAATTAAAATTACTCCCAATTTAAAATTATATTTAGCCTCATTTTACATTTTTTTGGGTAATAAAAAAGACTATGGAAAAAAAAAAATTGCGTCACTTGTTATTTTTTCTTCTTTTTCTAGACGGAAATAGCATAGATTAAATTAAAAAACACAAAATTCGAGTACATCACGGGGTCTGGTCAGAGTAAGTGACGTACAAAACTATACAAATATCCGTATATTAATTTGATAATGGAGTTAAGAATTTTGTCTCCTATATTTACAATAGTATGATATATTTTTTTTGTAGTTACTAAACATCTTTTTAGAAATCATTAATTTTAATAAGAAGGCGAAAAGAATTGGGAGGAGAAGGGTTTTCTTTTTCCGAAACAATGATATTCGTTTATAGAACGAAAGGTTTAAAGTACGAATATCTGGTCAAATTTAATTTCGTTTCAATTCGATTTCGACAGGGGTTATTTATTAGACACCTTAATCGGGTTGTCCTATTTTCAGTCGGTGATAATTGAGTCGGGTCAATAGTCGATCAAGCGAGTTTTGGGCCATATTTTAGGGGTTAATGATTTTCCTCAACGTTCATTATAATTTTTTATTCAAACATTTTACCTTAAATTCGTGCAACTAAAAAACAATCAATACTATATATTAATTCCAGAAATCAAGGGACTTCAATGTAATTAAATAAATCTATACAAATTAATTATACTATATAGTTTTTAATCAATAGCACTGTGCGATGGACCTGAATAAGGGACTTCAATGTAAATATTATATAGTTCTGGTTGGAGTATAAATTTAGAGAACACCGGAATATGGTGATTTTCCTAAAATAAACATGCCCCACTTATGATATCAATTAGTATAAAGATGTTAATTATTTTAACATAAACAAATATAATATAAGTATATTATATTTTGGAAACTATTGAAAAGTACATAAATCAAGCTATATTTCCAAAAAATACAATATTCTATAATTATTTCGACTTAATTAATTTAATGCATATATGTAATATATTTAATATTTAATGCATATATGTAATATATTTATTTCGAGTAGTGAGAGTAATAAAAGTAACCTTGGATATAGTAATCACTCATTGGATACTTAAAGAGTAAAAATAATTCTGTTAGTAGTGAAAGAATTGTAGTAACATTGGATATAGTAATCACTCATTTGAATAGTCAAAGTAACAATATTAGCAGCGAGCGGGAGTAGTGAAAGTAACAGAAGTAACAACGGGAGTAGTGAAATTATCAATATTAATATACAAGTAGTGGAAGTAATAACAAAAACTAGGTAACAATAATTACGGCGGGAGTAATGAAAGACTGAAAGTAAAAGTAATAATAAAGAATGTAATAAAAGTAATAATTCTAAGAACAAAAGGAAGTATATATGAAAATTTAGCTAAGCAATCGATTTAAGTAAAATATTAATAGCGGAAGTAGTGAATTTGTCTCATAATTTATTTTATTGTAATTTTAAGATATACTCCGTATCATAGAAAATATATGAGTTATGCAACTTTAAAATAGTTTTAGTTAATTGAAAATATATTTTAATGTTAATAGAGGTAGCCCGGGCGAAGCCGGGCACCCATACTAGTTAATGAGAAAACTCATAACTAGGCGTTCTCTTACAAGAAACAAAACTTCTTCGGTGCTTGTCAATTGGTTGAGCTAGACGTGTTCAAGTGTATTAGATGACTTTTCCTCGTATAATAAAAGCAATGAGTTAATGGTATGCCCAAAAATAAATCTTGCTTTACCAAACTTTGTACAAGAAAGAAAATTAGCCTTGATCATAGCATGAACACCTACAACATATGTATGAGTATAGCTACTAACTAAAAGAGCTGATCAGTAATAAGTAAACTCATCCATGCAAAATGAAATAGCTTTAAGAGTGGCCATATCTCCTCGGAGACGGAGCTCTTCCCAGTTCCGCTTGGCCATGGCCCGGGCGAAAGTGTAATACTTCACTTAACCGAAGACATTATTCCAGGGGCGGCCCATTGGATTTGGAGGCCCTGTTCCAAATATTAGATGGAGGCCCTACGATAATCGCCTCGTATTTTTTTATAGTCATAAGAAAATATGAGACCTTTAATGTATGAGGAGGCGTAATATTCAAAATTTCAAATACTATAAATATAAAATTAATCGCGTTAATGATTCGATTTTAATCATAAAACTTTAGTTATATTATTTTTTTTCTTGTAAAAACAAATATTCTCACTATTTCTTCCAATTAGCGTATTTATACTTTTACTTCTAGGAGTAAAGTAATTTGGAAAATAAGGCTACAATAAAAAAAATTAGTACGATAAGTGCATCATCGATAATAACATGCATATTTGTTCCGTTAAAAAAGATCACTTTTCTAAGAATTCTAACACCATTCTTATTTAAGACCGTCTTACCTTATAGACTGTTATCACACTCGATTAAATTAGAAGTAGTAGTAAAACAAGGGAGTTGGAGGTTTTAGGTTAAGACGCACTACAAAAAGAAATAAAACAGGCGACCGATTTTGGCGACTGAAATCAGTCGCTAAAATCAATTTGGCGATCGATTTCATCCGCAACGCTCCGCAGACTTTAGTCGCCCTTTCTAATTTTGGCGACTAATGTCGGTGGCGACTGACAAATCAGTCGCCAAATGACTAAAATAGCGACTGAATTGGTAGTCGCCAATTTGGCGACTGAAACAATGTAGTCGCCAAATTGGCGACTGAATTTCAGTCGCTAAAATCTCTTTTAGTCGCCAAATTTGGGTGACTAGGCCAATATCATCGAAAAATTTGGCGATCGAAAGATTTGGCGATCGAAAGTCGGGTCGCAATTTGGCGATCGAAAGTCAAGTCGCCAATTTGGCGACTACCTTCAATCGTCGCAATTTGGCGATCAAATTCACCGCCAAATCCCTTTTCGCCGCTAAAGCCATCGTATGTTTTGGTGGTTTTTTCGTTTTCATTGCTAGCCAAATATTTACAACCTGCATACAAACCGAAGTTCCACAACGCCATACATCCCAAACTTCAACACACACAACACCATACATTTCAACCTAACACCACACATTTTCCCAAACTTCATTTCATATATTGAAAATGAAAGTTTTATAAGCTAACATATACTAAAGTTCAAGTCTTATTACATGCTAAACTAAACTTACTTAACTACTTGGAAGCCAACACCGGCTCCACTCCCCCCTTGTGGACCATGCGGATCAAAAGGATCGTAGTCGGGTCTAGGTCCGGGGTTACAACCTTGCCACCAAGTCTCAAACATTGCCATTTTTTCCTTCATTTGGCGGAATTCTTCATCACGTTTTCTTTCACGTTCATCACGCTCTCTTACTTGAGCTTGAAGTTGACTAATAATTCCCGGTTGATACGTGGTGCTGGGAATTGTTAAAGTCGATCTCCTACGCGTGTTCTCATAGAAAGCCGGTGTTGAACTTCCGGTACCATACACGTGCCCTTTCTTGAAGCCATTCACCAACTCAAACCATATGTCATTATCCGGTTTTTCTGGATTGGCGGCTTTTTCATGTTCAAATGCATCCTACATTATTAAACAAATGGTAGTAAGTTAATATGGTAACCAGCTTATATAAGACATTTTAAAAGAGAATAAATTAACAAAAATTAAGTGTTAGGGAAAACTTACATATAATTCCTTGTCTTTTGGCTTAGTCCAACTTCTAATCCCTTTGTGGTCAACCCTGGAATGCGTGTCCAGAAACAGTTCCGGTACCGTCGCAACCGGCTTTGACTTCTTCTTTCCTTTCTGAATGAAAAAAAAAAACATACATGTTAGAAAATCAACAAAAAATCTAACATAAAATAAACATGTTGCATTGAAAACCAAAACAAGTGTGAAATAATAGACAAACTTACACCCAATACACGATCCCAGAACGATCGTGATCCCCCGTAATGAGTAGGCTCGACCACGGCATCTTCCTTTCCTCCTTTTTTGTTGAGGGATGCTTGCTTAGACTTCTTCTGAAAAGCTTCACTTTTGGTATGCTTTATTAAGCCTTCATACTTCTCACCTGCAATTACACATATGAAATCATAACTAATAAGTTACTGATATTATTTATAATATAAGAGAGTATATGCTAATTAATACAAATAACAAAACAAGTTAATTAAATACCTTTCATGTTCTCTGGCTCCTTCGGGCGCCTGACCGTCTTCCAGATCACGTCCCGATATCGTCGAGTACCGACTTCATTGTACCTGTTACGGACATTCTGTTCTTGAGACGGTTCCCAAGCAAATGATAGCTACAAAAAAAAAGGCGACAAAATTTCATATCAGTATAAAATAAAAGTCTAACCTTGGTTCTTAAAAAATTTATCAAAATTAATTATTTGGTTTCTAAAACAAAGAACTACGGATAATATATACCCGAAAGTTATTGAACCACGCCTCTTTTTGTGCATTAGAAGCTTGTGTCCACGATGTAGGAATTCGACCCACGAAATTAGTCTTCGTGCTTTTCGTGACACCTCGTATCACGCAATCGTCCATAAACCTGCATTTATTTTGAACATGTAAAATTAGAAACAATTATTATTTTACAAAAAAAAAAAAATAATAATAGTAGACTAATAAAGAATAAGACTTACCATAATCCCGCCGGCTCAAGTATCATCCGATGATCCGAAGTGTACCGTATCTGCACTGCTCTTCGCCTCGTCGGTAGCGTCGGCTGATCCGATCACCGTCACACCGTCACCGTCACCGTCTGTCTGCATCGGATCCTCACGCACAAACTCCTCCTCCTCAAGCGTACTCTGTCCAGAACCTGAGCCGCCTCCACACTTCCTACCTCGACCTGCTCCAGCCATCTGCAGTAATACAAATAATAATTAACACAAATAATGATAAATGAAAATTATACGGACTTCTAAATTTTAATTATTTACTCTTGAGGAATACAAAATTTTACCAATTTAATCATACTCATCATCGTCGTCGTCCTCATCCTCATCCTCATCATCGTCATCATCATCATCATCATAATCATCTTCATCTCCAAACCTTTTCTCCTCCTCCCTTCTCCTCCTCACCTCCTCTTCCCCCCTCCTCTCCTCCTCTTCTTCCCTCCTCTCCTCCTCCTCCTCCTCCTCATCCTCCCCCGGCAGTCTCTCTTCCACATCATAATATTCTTCCTCTTCCATGTCTTCACCATCTTTATTCTCATGCTCACAGTTGATTTCATCGGGTGGAGACAAAAGTGTTTCATTTGAAACGTTTTCTTCTTGGAAAAAAGTTGTATCAACTTGTGACCGTGCCTTTGTCTTAAAGATTGCACACCACGCATTTTGATTTCTATCATTTGTTGTGCTTGGATAAGTAGCAAAATACACTTGATGAGCCTGATGTGCAAGTATAAATGGATCATACTTAGAGTATGTTCTAGTACGATTCACTTCTACAAGCTTGTATTGTTCATGTACTCTCATTCCTGCCACATAATTATCCTTCCAGTCAACCTTGAATAAGACAGTTTTATAAGCTCGGTCACGTCCATTATAACTAATTTCAAAGATATCTTCAACTATACCATAGTATTCGTTGTCATCAAGAGAAGAAATAGTAACCCCCCAATTGCACCTAGCCTTACCTTTACCGTGGTTGAATGTTTGAAAATTAAACCCATTAACCGAGTATCGATTCCACGTTCTTACCATTTTTGAAGGACCAAAAGCCAAACTTCTTATCAAATCATCTTGAATCTTCAACTCAATTACATGTTTCTGAAACCATGTTAGAAATTGGTCCTCATGTTTGTCCCAAACATCATCCTTACTTATATTAGGATTCCTCTCAATGAAATCATTAACAAACTGTGTTTCGTATGACTCCAAGAGGTCACAATTAGATAGCACGTAAAGGTGGGCACGATTATACTCCTTATCATCCAAATATCTTGTTTGCCCCTTTGATGAACACCCTTAATCATCTTGAGTTTGAAAAAATTCGGGTAAACTTCCGTCTATTTCATCCGGTTTCTCAACATTCAAGTTTTTTGCTTTGGTTTCTATATGTTTTTCAAAGTAAAGAGAACAAAAGTTTGCAATCTCTTCCGTTAAATAAGCATTGCATATAGAACCTTCCACCATAGTTTTATTACCAATTTTTTTCTTCAAATGATTAAGAAACCTATAAAAGTTAATGATGAGTTTTATTAATAATAAAGTTAACATATAATAACTAGATTAGTTATTATTATTAATTTTAATTTAAAAGTAGCTAGATTATCTTAATTACCTTTCAAATGGATACATCCACCTATATTGACGGTCCCCAACTTTGGCTTCATATGGCAAATGAACCGGTTGATGCTCCATGGAGTTAAAAAATGCAGGAGGAAAGATCATTTCAAGCTTACACAATATCTATGGTATTTGCTCTTCCGCATTTAATCATGTCATCAACACATATTGAAGAGGCACATAAATCTCGGAAGAATTGACTAATCTCAACAACTGCATTCCAAACGTTTGTCGGCACGAGGTGTTTCAAAGCAACGGGTAATAATCGCTCCATGAATACATGACAATCATGACTTTTCAAGCCTTGCAACTTCAGCTTCTTAAAATCAACACATCGACTAAAATCTGATGCATACCCATCAGGAAACTTCAAATTTTGTAACCACTCACACAATACCTTTCTCTTAGCTTTGTCGAGAGTGAAAATGGATGTTGGCTTAGACCCGTCGCCGCGAATGTGTAATTTCGGACGATGACAAAATTTCTGCAAATCTTTTCTAGAAGCAATGCTATCACATTTTTCACCTTCTACATCCATGATCATGTCAATTAGTTGCTCAAAGAAATTCTTTTCAATGTGCATTACATCCAAATTATGTCTTATCAACATTGTCTTCCAATAAGGAAGGTCCCAAATAATGCTTCTTTTAAACCAACCGTTTTTCTGCTTTTTCAATTCTTTAAATTCTTCTTCGGTACCATCAACAGGGGATGGTAAATCACTGATAAGTAGCATTTTAGTCGTATTTTACCACGCATTTATACCTTATTCCGACTCGATTTTGTGCGCTTAAAATGTCTAACAAGCTCATTTATTACTAATTTATAATAATTAGTCGTATTAGTTACATTTAATATTTAGTCGTATTGTTATTATAATATTAATATTATTACTATTATTTTATTAATATATTAATTTAATGTGTAGGTGAGAGGGAATAATAAAGAGGAAATTCAAGTTGGAATAAATTGAGACGGAAATTGAAGAGCAGGACGAAATTGAGACGGGTCAAAGCAATCAAATGAAGCAATTTCAGGTGGGAAAGAGCAAGGTCAACCTTGACCTTTTATCAAAAAGATGTGGGTCTGTGGGGATCCCCTGCATTTCATTCCATCATCTTCATCATCTACTCTATCATCCTCCATCATTCACACCATCATCACCACCGTGACCCACGACAACCATGGCTGCCATTTTCATTCAACACCAGCAACACCAACATTCCCTCACCTCGACACACCACCGTGTTCATCAATTAACTCGGTTTCGAACCCGAAAGCAGCTCCACCATTAACAACCACAGCTCACCTCCGTTTCACGAGCCCATAGCTGCCATCATTTCCACCACCATTTCCTCCATCACACCCGTCATCACCAGTATTCATAATCAACCATACGGCTCAACGGAGTCCACCACCGTTACCATTCATCCATTACCAACCATCTGCATCTCGCACTCCTCGGGCCCGGTTCAGACCCGTCACCAACATCAATTCCCACCATCAATTGAATCACCAATGACGAACTCGGACTTGAAATCGAAATCGAGTCAAATGCAACAAGTGCACTCCCAGACGGGCACCCGTCTGCCGGCCAACCGGCCCCCAACTCGCAACAAGCAATTTGCATTCCCAGCCGGGTCACCGACCGCCGACACTCCCACCGGCTGGGAGAACCATCAAATTCATCTCAAATTTCCAGAAGACTCCCAACCGGTCATGACCCCGGCCGCCGGTTGACCGGCTGGGACATCTCGTCCTGCGTGTTTCATCCTCTTTTGCCCTTTTCATTTTGTTAACCCGTAATCCCTTTCCCTTTTGTTTATGGTTTCTTTTGGACTTTTGAGTGGGCTGTTTGGTATTTGGACTTAGAATTAATTATTATTATTATGATTATTATTATTATTAGTATAAAAGAAAGACACCCTTACACTAAGACAACACCTTACATTAGACACACATTACCACCTCTAAATTAGATTAGAAATTAGTCCCTCCATTATTATTCTCTCAATATTGTAAAACCCTCATATTTCCTCTCTTATTTTCATTGAATAAAAAGTTGTTATCTTTCTTTAATTATTAGTTTAATTCTTCTTTTGTTCATTCAAGTTCTTCCCTTTTCATTAGTTTACAATTAGTAATTTTGGGTTGTATTTGGGGAATTAAAGAATCCTTTCATTCTTCCAATCCAAGTTTCCACCTTTTGCAATTAAGTGGTATAATTTCTCTTCCTTATTTCATTTGTTTACATTTTGTTTTTCTCTTAATTCTTGTTTAGTTGTTCATGTTAGAATACTATTTCTTGTTGTTTAATTGATGTTAATCTCTCTCTTGTTCATCTTTTCTTTGTTTTCCATTGTTGTTGCTCTCAAAGATTGAATCTTTGAGTTGCTATTGTTAAAGTTTGTGTCTTTTTGCATTAATCTCTTTCCATCTTAGATTAATTTGTCTTTCCTCATAATTTTGTTGATTAATTACATGATTAGTAGTAGAATTTATTCTCCCACCATGTTCATGATTAAAGAATCCATCTTTATTATCTCCTTTGTCTTAAGAAACATGATTAGTGAGTAGTCTTCCACTAGGACTCGGTTTGACCCAATATGAGTAATTTCACTAATTGAATCTCATAAAGGCTAATTATTTGGGGAAATTGGTGAGGGTAGTTTAGAGGATTGATTTGGGTTTATGGATTGATTTTTGGGTAGTGTCGATTTATGACCCTTGTCCACCAACGAGAGTTGGTTAGGTTGTGATTTGGATACCCGGAATTCGACCCTATTGCTAACCTAGGTTGAGACCGAAAGGGAGAACCGGGTAGGGCACCTCTAAATTAGCGTTTGAAATCGACCTCCGAGAGGAGGAGTGGGATGACCCGGATTATGATGAGTACTTAATGACCTTGACCGATTTCTTGACCTCCTTGGAAAAGTGCACATTTTTGGGGTTGTTGGGTGTTGAGTTAAGGATTCCGACCTTCGAACCCGAGAGGGGGGTTGGTGGGTAGTGCTAGTGTCCTACTTCGAACCCGAGAGGGGGGTCTTAGGCGAATTAGAGCCATCTCCTCCTTACTTGTCTACCCGAGTGATTAGCCTAGGGAATTAGTATGTGGAATTACGAATTGTTGTGGGAGAACCGAGTTCTAGGCCTTTTAATCATTTGAATTACAACTTTAATCCTCTCTTACTCATTTATCATCTTTTGTTAATTTGCATTTTATTTTATTTAGTTTAGTTGTTTAGTTTTAAACCTCATCCAAATATTTCCGACTTAGCTAAGCATAAGAATATAGACAATTAGTAATCACCCATGCTCCCTGTGGATACGACCTCGACTACCCTACTACATTAGTTGAGTTATTTGTTTGATCGGGGGAGTGCGACAAACCCCGTTATCAAAATGGCGCCGTTGCCGGGGAGCATTGGCATGATATTAGTTGTTTTGTTCTAGTTTAGACTAGGTCTTTCTTTGTTACTAATCCCTTTGTTGAGTAAGTGGAAGGTGTTTTAGAAGAACCGGGTAATCTTGAGTTCTTTGAGATTCCATTTGGAATTCCCGAAGAAGCAACAATGGCCGCGGTTCCTATGAGGGATAATTTGGCTCCGAAGAAGGTGGTGAACCCAAGTATTGTCAAGCCACCTATTCAAGCCAATAACTTTGATGTGAAGGCTACTTTGTTGCAACTAGTCCAAGGAAACCAATTCGGAGGGGGAGCCACCGAAAACCCCAATGAACATCTTAATGAATTCTTGGATAGTTGTGACATGTTCAAAGCAAATGGAGTGTCGGAGGATGCCATCCGCCTTAGGCTCTTTCCTTATTCCTTGAGGGGGAGTGCTAAGGAATGGTTGAAGAGTTGTGAGCCCGATTCATTTAGAACTTGGAATGATGTCTCCAAGGCCTTCTTGAACAAGTACTTCCCACCACAAAGAACCGCAAGAATCAAGAGTGAGCTTCAAGGCTTCACCCAACATGATGATGAGACCCTTTATGAAGCATGGGAGAGGTACAAGGGCCTCCAAAGGCTATGTCCTCACCACGGTATTGGGGATGATGAGCTCATCAACAATTTTTATGAAGGGTTAAACAATGAAATGAAGATGAACCTTGATTCCGGCTCGGGGAAGGGAGCATTGGATAAGATAGATCACAAGACGGCGAAAGAGCTTATTGAAGAAATGGCTTCTCGTACCTTTCATTGGAATAATGATCGCCACAAGAGGAAAGGGAAGTCCAATGTGGAATCAACAAACAATGTGGAAGTTAAGGGATTGATAGAGGAGCTCAAGCAACAAATTGCTTTGTTGAACTCAAGCAACACCTCTAGAAACTCTTCATCAAGTAGGTCTCAAGTGTATTGTTGTGAGATTTGTGGAGATCAAGGGCATCCACCAAATGAATGTCCTTTGATGATGGGAGAGGCAATTTGTATGGAGCAAGTGAATGGAGTGTGGGAATCAATTCCGGCTAGACAAGCCTTCAACAACAATCAATACCATCCCGGAATGAGAGCCCATCCAAATTTTTCCAATGGCTCACAAAATGCCCAAAACCCCACTTTTCAACAAAATCCACAATTTACACCAAATCTCCAAGCCCAAAAGCAAAATCCCACCTTTCAACCAAGACCACAATTCCAACCACTCAATCAACCAATCAACCCACCATTTCAACAAAACTCCCAACAATTTCAACAAAATTCTCAACCCTTTCAACAATCCATCCAACCTAAATCAAACATGGAGCTCATGATGGAGCAATTGATGAATTCTCAAACCCAATTCATTGCTCACTCTAACCAAAAGCAAGACGAGGCCACATCCTCTATCAACCAACTTAGAACTCAAATGCAAGCCTCCCAAAGAATGACGGATAATCAAATCTCTCAATTGGCTTCCCAAATAAGTCAATTTCAAGCCTCAAATGGAAAGTTTTCGGGTAAAACCGAGGAAAACCCAAAGACCATTAATGCTATACATTTGAGGAGTGGTAGGGAGTTGGAAGATCGGGTGTTCGTAAAGAGGAAAAAGAGTCGCAAACCGGAAGTTGTGGTTGAACCACCAAAAGTGGTTGAAGATGATCTTGTAGAGGTTGTTGTGGAGACTCCCATGGTAGTTGATGAACCCACCAAGGTTGTTGAAGAACCCAAGCAACATGTTGTGAGACCATATGTGCCACCAATCCCTTTCCCTCAAAGGTTGGCAAGAGCAAAGCTTGAGCAAAAGTATGGGAAATTCATGCACATGATGAAAGGTGTGAACATCACCATGCCTTTTATTGATGCCATCAAGGAGATACCCTCATATGGAAAATTCTTGAAGGAGTTGATTTCCAACAAAAATTCATTGGGTCCAAGTACCATGGTCAATTTATCACAAGAATGTAGTGCTATCCTATTGCACAAGATGCCACCAAAGCTTGAAGATCCGGGTAGTTTTTCCATACCATGCACAATTGGGACCGTTCATATTGAGAGAGCCTTATGTGACTTGGGGGCAAGCATTAGCCTCATGCCTCTCAATATCTTCAAGAAATTGAAGGGTTTTGAACTTTCACCTACAAGAGTATCTTTGCAACTTGCGGATAGATCGGTGAGGTATCCAATTGGCCTTGTGGAAGATGTCCCACTCAAAGTGGGTAAACTTGAATTTCCTTGTGATTTTTATGTGATGGATATCCCCGAAGATTCAAACATTCCTATCATATTAGGGCGCCCTTGCCTAGCTACGGGGGGTGTCTTGATTGATGTGAAAAATGACAAACTATCTCTTCAAGTTGGTGATGACAAGATAGAATTCTCGTTGGAAAATTCCATGAAGTCTCCTTCTATGAGTGACTCTTGTTGTAGGGTGGATGTGTTGGAGGATTGTTTGAATGAGGATAATATTGAGCCTTCACACTTGGATCCATTGGAAGTTTGTCCAACAAACAAGGAGGGAAATGGAGGTGATCTTGCGTTGAGAGTTGATGTTAAAGGACATTTGGGTGAAAATGACTCAAGAGAAGATGAATTTGAAGACCAAATTAATAATGAGATTGAATCATTCTTGAACTCCCCGGATTCATTTAATCTAAGCTCTTTTGAAGGTGCACCTTGGTCGGATAATTCTTCAAGTGATTGGGAAGCTCAAATCGATGCCTTGGAGGCGGCTCTCAATGGAAATAGTTCGGGTCAAAAGGAGAGTCAAGAAAATTGGGATAAAAACGACAACACCATGAACCTCAATGTTGAGAAGTTGACTCCTCCACCTACTATTCCTTACCAATTTCCTTACCTTGGTGACCAAGAAGAGAGTTGTCCAACAAGTAAAACTTATGAGATTCCGTTCCTCTTACCACCTAGCTACCATTTCAAGTTTAAGGGTTCTAACTATCAAAATGACCCAAAAAAGGGAGCCAAGGAGAGTAAGAGGAACCATGGGAAGAAGCGTTGGAAGAGAAGTCGGGTGCGGTTTGTTATAGCTTGGAGCTACCTATGCTTGTTTGAGGGTTTTGCTAAGGCTTTTGACCGATTACTCCGTGCCTTGAGTGACATGGATCACGCTACTTGGAAATTCAAGCAACAAAATTTTGGATGAGAGGTTTGGTGGAGTCCCTTAAGAACCATCGCATAGTATAAATTCTTTTCCTTTACTTTATTTATTTATGTTTTGCTTGCATTTGCATTTAATTTACTTAACCGAATAAGAGTTAATCTAAATTAGCTCTCTTTGCATTCATGTAGTGTAGATTGCATCGTACTTTCAATTTAGCATGTAGGATAGTTCGCGCATTACATTCATTAACCAAAAACCACTAAAAATTTGAAAAATTCAAAAATTTCAAAAATATGCATTTACTTTTCGAATATCCTCCACACATTTATTTCCATCAAGAAATATGTAAATAAATAAGTGTGGGGAGGACATTCTCAAAATTTTAAAAAAATACAAAAACATGTTGTTTATTTTCAAATATTTAAAATCAAAATCAAAAATATGTTCTTTTAATTTCCTATTCTCTCCCTATACTTTGTTCCATTGAGGACAATGTAAATTTCAAGTGTGGGGAGGGAAATATTCACTTTGTGCATATTGTTTATAATTGTATATATTTGTTTGTTAATTTGAGAAAAAATACAAAATGCCTAAAAATTGAAAAAATTGAAAAATTTCAAAAAAATTTGCATTGTTTATATTATATATATTGCATTTATCCTAACCATTTTGATAGGCAACACATGAATCATCGGAGAAGACGCTTGGTAAAATTCTTCCAATTCTTTCTTTTTTATCCCTCCTTTTCTTTTTGTATATATAAGCATGAAGGAGGACGGGATATGTGATGTGGGTGTTCCTTTTGGGAACCGTTTTGGATATACTTGTGTTGTTGGTGTGTTGTTAGGACTAGAACTTGTATGCATTTAGACTAGAAATGTATATATGTGTTCACTCTTGCATTCACGTAGCTTGTTCATATGTGTAGTTTGCATCCATACACGTTGCATTTTGTTTGTAAAAATTTGCATTGAGAGTCTAAAAATGGAGGGCATATGTTGCCAATGATGATAATTTGTTTTGCCCGTGTCATTTCCCCCTTGATAGCTCGTGCCTTTTGATGACATATGTTAGGGTTTTTGCTTACAAAAACCCGGAAGTCTAGCTTAACAAACAAGTTGCGACCACCTTGTGAGACCGTGTTAGACCCGAGACTTGACCTAGGCTCGACATAGCTACTAAAATGTGAGGATAGAGCCTCCTTATGGCCGGTCCATCAAACCGGTCCCGTTTAGGTTATGAGAGTAGTTCTCCTTACGTGGTATGTTATGTCAAAACGCATAAGTATGGTGCTCATTCCTTACCGTAGAAGTGTCGGTGTGCATATTGAGACAATTTTGTTCAAATAAAGTAACCTCACAATAGCCAAATAAGCTTTTGTTATACCCTTGAGTCAATTGTTTCCTTTTGTTAACCCATTTTGAGCCTAAGCCTTATCATTTCTATTACCAACAAAATAACTACATTCCATAAACAACTCACCTTGGTTGAGTAGTTCGTCATTGTGGTTCTTTTGTGGAGTATATTTGGGTTGAAATTTTGACTCACCTTGAGGTGTATGATCTTAATGCCACATGAGTGAAATGTAACTTTGGCTACTTTTGTCTAATAAGTAGTGCACAAAATGAAAGAAAGAAAAACAAATAGAAAAGAAAAAAAATGAAGAAGAAAAAGAAATAGAAAAAGAGAAAAATGAAATGAAAAACAAAAAGAAAAGAATGTATATTTTTGTCTCAAATAAAGGGTTTGTAATTTGCAAATCGAGTCTTGCTTTGTAAAGAATTGAATGATTTTTGGAAATGGCGATCTCGCCATATTTTGTGGAAGAATTCATTTGCATGGGTAGAGTTTAGCGGATTGGTTGGATGTGACGACTACTTAACCGATAGCCTCACATGTCATAAAACGGTGTTTGCACCGATCCCTTTTCACCTAACCTAAGCCCCATTACAACCCGGTTGTCTCTCTTGTATGTGCATCATTTGACATTTCTCTTGCGGATATTGGATATAGTACCATATTAGATTGCGGGCATGCTTCGCAAGTCGAGTTAGGAGAGTGACTTTGGTTACTTTTTGTCACAAAAATCACCCCGTTCTTTCATTTGAGTGACTAGTGAAACCCGTGAGAGTCGGACTTTGGTCTCCTTTTGGTCAAAGGTTTGATATGGAGTCGAATCTTGCGTGTGTCGTGTCATTCTTGGGAGTATAGCGAAGTACTTCCTCTTTCCCGCCTAGAATTTGTTTCTAAGGCACCCCGTGTTGTCAATGTTGGTTACTTGAGCTAGAATTAGGGAGTCGACACCTTGGTAAGACCCGGAGATGACATCCTCCACTATTGACTCTCTTTGTTCAATTTTCGAAAGAAAAACGGCCGCTTAGATGAGGAAAGCGGTTTGACTTTTTGTGATGCATCTTATATGTTGATTCGTGCTTAAATGTCGGATGTATCGAAAATTTTCCGCAAGCCCCCACTTGCCTTGCATCAGAATGCATACCTCATTGTGTTTTGGTGTGAGTTGAAGGGACGGAGAAGGCCCGTTAATTGCCTCTCATCGGATATTATTAGTTTAGCTAGTCTTATATATTAAGGGTCTTAGTCTAATTTAATGAGCTTACTCGAGGACGAGTAAGGTTTAAGTGTGGGGAGATTTGATAAGTAGCATTTTAGTCGTATTTTACCACGCATTTATACCTTATTCCGACTCGATTTTGTGCGCTTAAAATGTCTAACAAGCTCATTTATTACTAATTTATAATAATTAGTCGTATTAGTTACATTTAATATTTAGTCGTATTGTTATTATAATATTAATATTATTACTATTATTTTATTAATATATTAATTTAATGTGTAGGTGAGAGGGAATAATAAAGAGGAAATTGATTGGAATAAATTGAGACGGAAATTGAAGAGCAGGACGAAATTGAGACGGGTCAAAGCAATCAAATGAAGCAATTTCAGGTGGGAAAGAGCAAGGTCAACCTTGACCTTTTATCAAAAAGATGTGGGTCTGTGGGGATCCCCTGCATTTCATTCCATCATCTTCATCATCTACTCTATCATCCTCCATCATTCACACCATCATCACCACCGTGACCCACGACAACCATGGCTGCCATTTTCATTCAACACCAGCAACACCAACATTCCCTCACCTCGACACACCACCGTGTTCATCAATTAACTCGGTTTCGAACCCGAAAGCAGCTCCACCATTAACAACCACAGCTCACCTCCGTTTCACGAGCCCATAGCTGCCATCATTTCCACCACCATTTCCTCCATCACACCCGTCATCACCAGTATTCATAATCAACCATACGGCTCAACGGAGTCCACCACCGTTACCATTCATCCATTACCAACCATCTGCATCTCGCACTCCTCGGGCCCGGTTCAGACCCGTCACCAACATCAATTCCCACCATCAATTGAATCACCAATGACGAACTCGGACTTGAAATCGAAATCGAGTCAAATGCAACAAGTGCACTCCCAGACGGGCACCCGTCTGCCGGCCAACCGGCCCCCAACTCGCAACAAGCAATTTGCATTCCCAGCCGGGTCACCGACCGCCGACACTCCCACCGGCTGGGAGAACCATCAAATTCATCTCAAATTTCCAGAAGACTCCCAACCGGTCATGACCCCGGCCGCCGGTTGACCGGCTGGGACATCTCGTCCTGCGTGTTTCATCCTCTTTTGCCCTTTTCATTTTGTTAACCCGTAATCCCTTTCCCTTTTGTTTATGGTTTCTTTTGGACTTTTGAGTGGGCTGTTTGGTATTTGGACTTAGAATTAATTATTATTATTATGATTATTATTATTATTAGTATAAAAGAAAGACACCCTTACACTAAGACAACACCTTACATTAGACACACATTACCACCTCTAAATTAGATTAGAAATTAGTCCCTCCATTATTATTCTCTCAATATTGAAACCTCATATTTCCTCTCTTATTTTCATTGAATAAAAAGTTGTTATCTTTCTTTAATTATTAGTTTAATTCTTCTTTTGTTCATTCAAGTTCTTCCCTTTTCATTAGTTTACAATTAGTAATTTTGGGTTGTATTTGGGGAATTAAAGAATCCTTTCATTCTTCCAATCCAAGTTTCCACCTTTTGCAATTAAGTGGTATAATTTCTCTTCCTTATTTCATTTGTTTACATTTTGTTTTTCTCTTAATTCTTGTTTAGTTGTTCATGTTAGAATACTATTTCTTGTTGTTTAATTGATGTTAATCTCTCTCTTGTTCATCTTTTCTTTGTTTTCCATTGTTGTTGCTCTCAAAGATTGAATCTTTGAGTTGCTATTGTTAAAGTTTGTGTCTTTTTGCATTAATCTCTTTCCATCTTAGATTAATTTGTCTTTCCTCATAATTTTGTTGATTAATTACATGATTAGTAGTAGAATTTATTCTCCCACCATGTTCATGATTAAAGAATCCATCTTTATTATCTCCTTTGTCTTAAGAAACATGATTAGTGAGTAGTCTTCCACTAGGACTCGGTTTGACCCAATATGAGTAATTTCACTAATTGAATCTCATAAAGGCTAATTATTTGGGGAAATTGGTGAGGGTAGTTTAGAGGATTGATTTGGGTTTATGGATTGATTTTTGGGTAGTGTCGATTTATGACCCTTGTCCACCAACGAGAGTTGGTTAGGTTGTGATTTGGATACCCGGAATTCGACCCTATTGCTAACCTAGGTTGAGACCGAAAGGGAGAACCGGGTAGGGCACCTCTAAATTAGCGTTTGAAATCGACCTCCGAGAGGAGGAGTGGGATGACCCGGATTATGATGAGTACTTAATGACCTTGACCGATTTCTTGACCTCCTTGGAAAAGTGCACATTTTTGGGGTTGTTGGGTGTTGAGTTAAGGATTCCGACCTTCGAACCCGAGAGGGGGGTTGGTGGGTAGTGCTAGTGTCCTACTTCGAACCCGAGAGGGGGGTCTTAGGCGAATTAGAGCCATCTCTTCCTTACTTGTCTACCCGAGTGATTAGCCTAGGGAATTAGTATGTGGAATTACGAATTGTTGTGGGAGAACCGAGTTCTAGGCCTTTTAATCATTTGAATTACAACTTTAATCCTCTCTTACTCATTTATCATCTTTTGTTAATTTGCATTTTATTTTATTTAGTTTAGTTGTTTAGTTTTAAACCTCATCCAAATATTTCCGACTTAGCTAAGCATAAGAATATAGACAATTAGTAATCACCCATGCTCCCTGTGGATACGACCTCGACTACCCTACTACATTAGTTGAGTTATTTGTTTGATCGGGGGAGTGCGACAAACCCCGTTATCAATCACATACCGTCTTCCATATCTCATCCCCAGGTACTCGTTTCGGAGGGGCATCAAGCACCTCTTTACCTTTTGTGAAAGCTTTCTTGTTCCTCCTATGTGGATTTCCCTCTCGTAAGAAGAATCTATGACAATCAAACCAGCTTATTTTCTTGCTATTGGGAAGCCAAAATGCTTTACTTTCTCCCATGCAACAAGGACATGCTTTTTGTCCTTGTGTAGACCACCCAGATAGCATACCATAGGCGGGAAAATCATTTATTGTCCACAAAAGGGAAGCTTTAAGTTGAAAATTTTGTTTTTTAGACACATCATAAGTTTCCACCCCAACTTCCCACAAATATTTCAACTCCTCCACCAATGGTTGTAAATAAACATCCAAATTACGTTTCGGACTTTTTGGTCCGGGAACAATAAGTGACAAGAAGATAAATGATCTTTTCATACATAACCAAGGTGGTAAGTTGTATGGTGTGACCATAACGGGCCAACAAGAATACTTCCTCCCAAAATTACCGAAAGGATCAAATCCATCCGTACACAAGCCAAGTCGTACATTGCGGGGTTCCTTGGCAAATTCAGGATACATCTGATCAAATCGTTTCCATTCTTCCCCATCACTAGGATGAATCATCTTCCCCGGAGCACGTGAGTTTTCTTGGTGCCATCTCATTTGTTCGGCAATGTTTTTGGTGGCATAGATTCTTTGAAGTCTTGGTGCGAGAGGAAAGTAAAACAATTGGTTACATGCTATTGGTTTCTTACTCTTTTTGGCCCTCTTACTACCCTTGCCTTTTTTCAACACCAAAACTGTATCTCCTTCACTTGTCTCATATCTATCCGCCCCACAATCTTTGCATTTGTCAAGCAAAGCATCATCTTTCCAAACATACATCCTTCAGGACATGCATCAATCTTTTCATGCGGTAACTGAAGACCTCTAACTACTTTTTTGGTAGTGTAGAAACTTCGGGTCATGATATTATCATCGGGGAAAGATTCCTCAAGGAACGAGGCAATGCCATCAACAGCAAGAAATGGCATATTAAACTCACATTTCAAGGTAACTAGCCTAGAAGCGGCTTGTAACAATGTCATTCTGCTTCCTTCATACAAGGGTTTTTCTGAGGCTTTTAACATGTCAAGAAAGGTTTTTGCTTGTGGGTGTGACGGTTGTTCTTCAGAAATGGTTGTATGGTCATCACTATTAAAAATAGTGGAATCCATAGCATCAACAACCATCTCTCTATATGGGTTCTCATCATTTTGTATTTGTTGGGTGTGAGCTTGTTCATGAATTGGAGAATATGATTCTCCATGTGAAATCCAATTGTAATAATTTGGCTTAAAACCGTTTATAATGAGATGTTCTTCTACTACAATGGCAAGCTGGTATTTCAGGTTTTTGCATTTGTCACAAGGACACCTAAGTTTTTTGTCTACCAAGTCATATTCATCTTGTTGTTTAGCAGATTCAATAAACTCGCTAACACCCTTTATAAATCTAGCGGTAGGACGTCTTTTCTTATTGGAATGGTCTAATCTTCCTTCATACATCCATGAACGTTCCAATCTCTTCATTTTAATCTAAAGAAGACCCCACAATAATTTAAACATTTTTAAAAAATAACAATAATATTACATACAAAATTTAAACATTATACTCCACATTATACAATAAACATATAAAAACAATATATAAATATTGTCGATAAGTAATCCATCTTCGAATGGGGTCCTTATCACTCCAACCTAAACCCGTCAATGTACGTTTCAAGTCACTAGCAAACACACTTGTAATTTATTAATGAGGAAAAAATTTGGCAGCAATTCCCTTCAGTTCTCCAAATACACATCAATGTTGAATATCTAATTACTCCACATATACATGTATTTGGAGAACATTAAAGGGATCGGCACCAAACTCATTCCTCATTAATAAATCACAAGTACGTGTTTACTACCTAAATGACTTAAAACGTACAAAGACAGTCCCAAAATGGGGACTATTCAAGAATTACTCCTAATGAGTAATTCTTGAACGGGTACTAAGTCAACATCAAATCAAACTAACACTAATTTAAAGTTTAAGATAAACAACAACACACTTGGTACTAAATTAATTAAGTCAATCAATAGCACAATTCAACCACATAATAAAGGTTTCTATCCTAAAGTCCGTAGCATAATTTGAACTAAAATTAGTAAATTTAAAAGGTAACTGGTAAGAGAAGGTTACCTAATCAAGTAAAAGCAAAAATGAAAAGAAAACAAGAAGCAACACTATCATGACGGTCTTCTTTCAGAATATGTGACAACCCCCCGAAAGGAGAAAAGAAAAACAAAAAAAAACAGGGTTATTCAACCTCAATTCATCAATAACATGAATTATCAAACTAAATTTATCAAAATTAAGTCCTAAAGAAGGTTCCACTTAGCTAATAGCTAATTTCTCTTTATCCAAAAGACGGTTCCACTTAGCTAATTCCATTAATGCAAAAGACGGTTTCACTTAGCTTAATATTAATAATAATAAGACGGTTTCACTTAACTTAGTAATAATAATAATAATAATAATATTAATTAAGACGGTTGATGGTTTCAAATTAAACCTCGCAAGTGCACGGTTGTCGTCGCGCAAAATTGAGGGTCGATCCCACGAGGAGCTAGGGAGATTACTAATCATCCTAATTCTTAGGCTTAGCTAAGTCTAATAAGATAAATGTTTGGGTATTATCTAAAAACTAGTCTAATGAACAAGAAGTAAAATAAATTAAGTAAATTATAAAATAAAGGAACAAGCAATTGAAAACGGTTTTTATCAATTAAAGAAAGGCCTAGGATCCGATCAAGCCCTTAGCAATAAGTCATAGTGGCAATTAGTCAATCAACAAGTAATGGGTTCATGGGGTCAAGAGGGATAATGCTAGGTAAACTAACCACCCAACCCTCCCGAGTGCAGGTAGCCTCTTGAGTATGGTTAAGGTCCCACTCCCATGGATGACCAAGACCGAGCCCAAGGAATTAAGGTCAACAATAAGTCCCAACTAAGTCCTTCCCCACTCCCATGGATTGAATTCCTTAGTCAATTGGTTAAGTCTTTTAGATGGGTCTCACTCCCGTGAATAACCCGCCTAGAGTCGATATCCCGAGTATACCGGTATCCACTACCATAAGCCCAACTCCCATTGATAGCCTAGGTAGCCCAAAATCGGCCCAACTCCCATTGATAGCCTCAAAAGGTTGGACAAGGGTAAAACAAGGGGTCAATTCAAATCACCCAACCAAAATCGATTACCCATAACACCACAACTTGTCAAAAGCGACTAATCACCAAAACAAACTCACCATTTAGGCTTAATCGGACCCTAGAAGGGTTACTACTCACTAATCATGCTAATTAAACAAAGACAAATGATAAAGGTAGACACTTTAACAATTGACATGTTATAAAATCGATTTCTACTATTAATCATGCAATTAATAACCAAGATAATGATAATTAACTAATTAAACTATAATTAAAATGAAACTAAACTTAAAGGTGGTAACTTTAACTACAAGAGATGTAAATATTCAAACTAAGAAATAAATAAAATGCAAACAAGTAACTAAGAAAGATAAAGGAAAGAGAAAATACCAACAATTAAAGGTGAATGAACAAGGAAGAAGAAACTTGAATAATAAAACTTAGTCTTGAATTATATGAAGAATAGATGAAGATTTGATCTCCAAAATACAAAGGAAAATACTTGTGTTTCTCTCTCTACTTGGCATAAAATGAAGCTTAAGGTTTTAAGATATGAATTTGGGGGTATTTATATGACCCCATAATAGTCCATTACCAATTTCAGCCCAAAAAGGAAGAGAGATGAGGGGGGGAAATGAGTAAGATAAGGTACGTACCTCATCTTACGCTCCTCATCTTCTTCTTATACATCAAAAGTTGGTACAAAACTCAGTAAGATAAGGTACGTTATGGGCAGATGAGGTGCATCCCTTGTCTTACGCTCCACATCTTCTTCAATAGTACCAAAGAATAGGTCCAAATCAGCCGGATGAGGTACGTTCTGGGAAGATGAGGTACATCCCTCATCTTATGCACCATATCTTACAATCTAACTAATGTTCCTAGCTTATAAACTTCATGTCCGACTTCCAAATCGCTTCGTTCTTCTTTTCCCTTGTCCAAAACTTGGTCCACCAAGGTACCTACATAAAGAAAGTACCAAGAGGAGTACCCTTGACTCAAAATATACACATGACAAACCGAGAAAATAGCCAAAAAGAGAACAGAGAACAAGATTTGCAAAAGTAGCCGAAAGCTGAGCTTTTTTGGCAATTTAAGCACTCAAAATTGGGACTAACAAGAGTCAAGAAGGTAGATAAAACACGTGAATTAATGTGCTAACAAAATTCCCCACACTAAACTCTTGCTCGTCCTCGAGCAAGCTCATAAGACTAAGCTAGGACTAGTAGCCAAAAATTGAACGCACGATATAAGCATCACTTAGTTATTGTAATATTATAACCCTAATGAGTATTAGCGCACTCAACGCCCTTTCAACTCACGTAATTTCACTTATGAGGAAAAGCGAAATTCGCAAGGCAATTAAGGTCTTGCACAAAACTTAGACACATCCTAACATTTAAGTACGAAATAGAATATAAGATGCATCACAAAAAGTCAAACCGCTTTCCTCATCTAAGCGGCCGTTTTTTTTCTTTCAAAAACCGAACAAAGAGAGTCATTAGTGGAGGATGTCGTCTCCGGGTCTTACCAAGGTGTCTATCCCTAATTCTAGCTCAAGCAACCTATATTGACAACACGGGGTGCCTAAGAAACAAATTCTAGGCGGGAAAGGGGAAGTACGTAGCTATACTCCCAAGATTGACACGACACACGCAAGATTCGACTCCATATCAAACCCTTGACCAAAAGGAGACCCAAGTCCGACTCTCAAGGGTTTCACTAGTCACTCAAATGAAAGAACAGGGTGATTTTTTGAGACAAAAAAGTAGCCAAAATCACTCTTCCTAACTCGACTTGCGAAGCATGCTCGCAATCTAATATGGTATCCTATCCAATATCCGCAAGAGAAATGTCAAAATGATGCACATACGAGAGACAACCGGGTTGTAATGGGGCTTGGGTTAGGTGAAAAGGGTTTGGTGCAAGCACCATTTTATGACATGTGAGGCTATCGGTTAAGTAGTCGTCACATCCAACGAATTCCCTAAACTCAACCAATGGAAATGAATTCCTTCACAAAATATGACAAGATTGTCATTTCCAAAAATTATTCAATCCTTTTCAAAGCAAAATTCGATTTGCAAATTACCAACCCTTTATTTGGCACAAAATGTACATTCTTTTCTTTTTGTTTTTCATTTCATTTTTCTCATTTTCTATTTGTTTTTCTTCTTCATTTTTTTTCTTTTCTATTTGATTTTCTTTCTTGCATTTTTTTCACGACTTGTTCACCTCTTTTTAGACAAAAGTAGCCAAAGTTGCATTTCACTCATGTGGCATTAAGATCATACACCTCAAGGTGAGTCAAAATTTCAACCCAAATATACTCCACAAAAGAATCACAATGACGAACTACTCAACCAAGGTGAGTTGTTTATGGGATGTAGTTATTTTGTTGGCAATAGAAACGATAAGGCTTAGGCTCAAAATGGGTTAACAAAAGGGAACAATTGACTCAAGGGCATAACAAAAGCTTATTTGGCTATTGTGAGGTTACTTTATTTGAACAAAATTGTCTCAATATGCACACCGACACTTCTACGGTAAGGAATGAGCACCATACTTATGCGTATTGACATGACATACCACGTAAGGAGAACTACTCTCATGACCTAAACGGGACCGGTTTGATGGACCGGCCATATGGAGGCTCTATCCTCACATTTTAGTAGCTATGTCGGTCCTAGGTCAAGTCTCGGGTCCAATACGGTCTCACATGGTGGTCACAACTTGGTTGTTAAGCTAGATTTCCGGGTTTTTGCAAGCAAAAATCCTAACATGTGTCATCAAGAGGTACGAGCTATCAAAAGGGAAATGACACGGGCACAACAAATTATCATCATTGGCAAAATATGCCCTCCACTTTTAGACTCGCTATGCAAATTTTTACAAATAAAATGCAACGTGTATGGATGCAAACTACACAAATGAACACGCTACGTGAATGCAAGAGTGAACACATATATACATTTCTAGTCTAAATGCACACAATATCTAGTCCTAACAACACACCAACAACATAACCATATCCAAAACGGTTCCCAAAGGGAACACCCACAATACATATCCCGTCCTCCTCGCTTATATATACAAAAAGGAAAGGAAGGATAAAAGAGAAAGGATTGGAAGAATTTTACCAAGCGTCTTCTCCGATGATTCATGTGTTGCCTATCAAAATGGTTAGGACAAATGCAATATATATAATATAAACAATGCAATATTTTTGAAATATTTTTGAAATATTTCAATTTTTAGGCATTTTTGTATTTTTCTCAAATTAACAAGCAAATATATATACAAATATAAACAATATGCTCAAAGTGGATATTTCCCTCCCCGCACTTGAAATTTACATTGTCCTCAATGGAACAAAGTATAGGGAGAGAATAAGAAAAATAAATAACATATTTTGTTGCTTTTTGAATTTTTTAAAATTAAAGAGCATGTTTTTGGATTTTTTTGAATATTTGAAATTAAATAACATGTTTTTGGTATTTTTAAATGATAGAATTTTCTCCCCACACTTATTTATTTACATATTTCCAATGGAAATAAATGTGTGGAGGAAATTTAGAAATGAAGTACATGTTTTTGAAAATTTTGTTGTTTTTTCAAATTTTTAGTGGTGTGGACATGGGCCACGGGGGCGCTTGAGAAACAAGCGTTTGCATTTGTGGAGTCGCCACCAATTAATTGTGGAAAATTGAAACCGTTCGAATACCTCGTGTCATGTCAAAACACAAAGTAGTGACATGAACACTAAGCAATCGTTACCCTTAGCATTCTATGTCTAGAATGACTCTCGTGGATGCCAATGAACACGGATGTTCACAGAGATCTGGAGTAAGGGGTGAGGGTACGTATTAGGAAGCTCTTTTGATCGAACACCTAATCCCGCCCGCCTCGATAGCGGCCTCTACTAATGATTAGGGAAATTATCTATACTCGATATGTTGTCAATTTATATGCATGCAATGCAACATCCATTAGATTAATCCTAGCATGTGAGAATTAGTTGAGTCGGTGAACAGTTAATTTAGCATACAATTAATGTCAAAGTAGGATTTAATGCTCAATTACATGTGAAGACATACAAATGATACAAGAAATATGATGAATACAATAAAAGAAAATTACAATAAAGAAAATTATAATAATTACATCGAGTTTCATTGATTTACGTCGAAAATACCTTTAAAACGGATAATTTGAGAAAAAGAATAAAGAAAGAATTAACGAACTGAAATTAGGGTGATAATATGATTAATAGTTAATTATACGTAAACTAATTAAACTGGGTCAAGCAACAACGGAGTTCAGAGACAGAACTCAACCTGGAACAGGCGCAGCAGGACTGCGCCCTTTGGAAGAGGCGCAGCAGTTGCTGCGTCTGTTCCAAGGGTGAATTCTGGCTGTGAAGCCGGAACTGCAAATCGTTAATATTAATTGGTGAATTTACGGATTAATTACGATATTTAACTCGGATGGAAGTGATTTAATGTATTAATTACATGTGAATGAGTCATAAAAGCAATAAAACATGAATGAAATTAAACAATAGAAATTAATACAAGATTAAAAGGTTAATTAACAAATTAAACAAACTAATTAGGTTAAAGGAGTTATTAATGACGAATTAATGATGGATACGATAAATAACAGATGGGAATATATCAAAGATCGAATTCCAGAGACTCAATATGGGTAAATCGAATCTCTAAAACCCGGATTGAATTTAATGACGAAAACCCGCAAATATTGGATTACTTGGGATTTAAGTCGGGATTTGAAAAGATGAATTAAATACTAAATGATGATGAATAATATATTACATGTTAGAACTATCATAATCAGATTATCATGCTAAATAACAATGAACAATTAAAGACGAAACAAAAACAAAAGGATAAACAAAAGACGAAGGAAGAAGAAAGGAAGCAGCTGGAACTGCGGCAGCCTCACGAAGAGGCGCAGCAGTTGCTGCGTCCTTTCTCGACGGTTGTCTTCTGATAATCCGAAAAAAGGGTTTTTAAACAAGGTTTTACAAATCGATTTTAAGAATATTTTCCACATAAATCTTACAATAGTGATTACAAAAATAAAGAACAATAACTAAAAGAAGTATTTACACCCTCAGACTTACATGTTTGACGAAACGAGATGAACTAAGTTAACGATTAGTGATGCTCGACTCAAATGTACGACGAAAGTGCCCTCGTAAGAGGAAAAAGACTAAGATTGATTAAGTTGATTGATGTGGAGTTGGTCAAATTGGTCGGTCATGCAAACGAGGCTGGTACTCATAAGGATCCGAGCTTACGTGGTCGAATGTTCAAGCACGTAGACGCCAAAAAGTAAGAACGTGGTCTAGAATGCAAAGGGAGAAGAGAAGGGCGGACACTCGCGTGAGAAATATGAGGGACGAAGGTCCCTATTTATACTAATCACGGAATTAGGGTTTAGGAAATGAGAGAAAGATCCGGAAATAACCGACTTAGGTTAAACACGGAAACTTGGACAAAAAGAAAGCCTTGAGGAAGAGGCGCAGCAGGTGCTGCGTCCCTTGGAAGAGGCGCAGCACTTGCTGCGTCTTTTCCTCAGCGGGTTCCTCCTGCGTAAGAAAGCGCGTTTGACAGCCTATCGTATTTTAGGCATAACTTTCTCTATAAGACTCGGATTAAGGTGATTTTGGTTGTAACGCCCCGTAATTTCGGACCGTTAATATATTTCGAAAATAATTTATTAATCAAATAAAATTTGATATTTAAGTATTTAAAGTAAAAATAATTCAAAGAAATATAATTTTATTATATTTTGAAAAAAAGTATTTATTTTGATAGTTTCGAGATGTTTAAAAATAGTTTAAACCGTGTAAAACTTTTTATTTCGAAATAAGGGCGTATCGGGGGGAAAATGACAATTCTTTTGAACGTTGGGTAAACGAATTTGGAAATGGGTCGTATGAGTATTCAATTTTCTTGTAATCTCGTGTTTAAAAACTTTGGTCTTGTCGGAATTTGCATTTGACCTACGGTTTTAATTATTATCGAAACGAGTCAAAACCGACTCGTAAAATCCCGACTCAAACCCGACTCCCTCCTTTCCTTTCTCCCTTTCCCGCGGACCAGTCCCTCTTCCTTTCTTTTTTTCTGATTTCTTTCCCTTCTATCATCTTCCTTAACATTCCAAATCACCATTTTTATACATTCAAGCTAGAAATCCTCATAACTTTTGCATTTCTTATCGGTTTTTCGCATAATTTATATTTCCGGAATCCCCTCGACGAGATCTACAATCTGGTATAATTTAATTTCAGTTTTCTTGAAGTTGTTTTAAGACGAATTTTCGGAAATTTCGGTGTTCATGCTTATTTATTGTGTTTTTATTGTTTATTTAGGTGAAGAATTGGAAGACGAGTTTGGGGACTCGTATATTGTCGAGGATAGCGGCTAGTGCTTGTTAGGGTTTGGGTTTAAGGTGCTAATTGCTCTTTTTCTAGCTTAAGGTAACATATTTCGAGTTACTCGACGAAAGATCGTCACATGCTTTGTTGTTTTTGGATGTTTTGTGATTTTTGGTTTGAGTAGAAATTTTCACATGTTAAAATTTGATGCATGCATGCTTATTTTATGCCTTTTGTTAGTTTAAGTTAACAAAGTTGAATTGGGAACGATTAATTAGTGTTCAGACGATCTTATAATGAACAAAAATGGAAAAAAGAGAGGTGCGGGGCGAAGAGTTCGGCAGCAGCGAGCCACACGGCTGGCCCGGGTCGGCCCGTTGCTTGTTTCGCGGTTTTCCATGCATTGTTCGTCATTTTGGGTTCATTAATGAGATAATTAGAATAAGTAATGTATGGGTAAACTTTTGAATTAAATCAAATTAGTAATAAAAATTATGTTAAAGGTAAAAATTATATTTATTTTGGTAGTTGCACATGTTAGTATAGGTTAGAAAATGAAATTGTAAAGATTAGGCTCAGAATGAATTATATAGCGATAATTGTAATGTTTTGTTAATTGTGCCGAAAACTGAGCCTTAGTCCCTTTGACTGATGCGATGTCGATTAATTGAGTGATTGGTCACCGCAATTTAACCCGTACACTGTCGCGAGGTGGGGTTGCGGGTAAAAATTCGGTTGAATGAATTAGATAATCGGCCTTTTTCTTGTTTTAGGCCATTTATTATATTTTTATTTCACATGTGTAATTAGTTGATTTAAGTAGCTTCTTATATTGTAGAAACGGCCCTAGATTCCCTGAAGCCTTTAATATGATTAATATTGTTAGAATTGGAAATTGGTATTTAATACTTATTGAGGATTCTGTTGGATTGTATGCTGAATAGACATTTAAATAGCCTTTCACATGATAGAATGTTAGCTTTTAGGTTGGTAAGTTGGACTTTTTGTCCTCTTATGGTTAAGTGGGTGTCTTACTTGTCTTGTGTGGTGTGGGCTAAAATATTCAAGCTGGGACTAGCTGGGACTAGGTCCTAGGTGAGTATTTCGGCCTTCATCATAGATAGGTCTTTATAGTCTTTGACGAGTATATGTTCACTGCTTGATAGCCTTTGTGTTCCCGACTAGTGGATTTATATCCAAGTTGGGGCATGACCTCGTTACTTATTTTGATAGTAAGTGGTCAGCTTAAGTACTAGCCAACCCTTTGGTGGACTCCTTAGGGTACTCACTTTGTTTTAGAAAAATTGTGGGTCTTGGGTGCGGTGGTGTGTCTCCGCATGTCTAGGTCTCCTGATTTTAGGCTAGGGTTGTGTTGTGTCTTGGCCATGTTTTATTAATATTAACCGCTGAGCCAAGATACCGGTTCGATTACCTTCCCTACCTCGTGGTATAGACTCGAGTTACAGAGTGACTATTGACGGTACTAAGAACTTATGCCTGTCTTTGATATATTGCCCTTTCTTGTTTGATGATTCTATGAATCATAGAAGGTGAGATGCAAGCCGGCTATGGTTGATAGAGTTTGGATTACAATTTGTTATATGTTTCACATGATAGTTTAAATTGGTCAATTTAGTATTCATATGTTATAATACTTGGAAATTAGATTAATTATCATATTGTTTACATGTTTTACTACATGTTACATTAATTATTACGATTCGTGGCTGGGAGGACTCGAAGTTACTCCCCACTGAATTGTGGCTTTCGTGTTTGTATAAAATGCGATTGACAGGTTGTTGATGCTTTGTTGGGGTCACAGACGAGCTAGTGAGCATAAGGAACCTTGGACCTAGTTTGGCTATTCTTATAGTAAACCTTTTAACTTTTGGTTTTGTATATAATTTGAAGGGACATATGTCTCCCTTTTCTATTTTGGGTTGTATCTTTATGTATTTTCTTACCTTTAGCGGTGTTAAGTAAATTAGATTGTTAGCTATTGCAGGTTTTGGCACCCGCCTATTGGGAATGTTGGAGATGTTGTGATTGGTTTAGAAATTTTTTTGAAATTACAGGTTTTTATATAGTTGGACCAATTACAAACATATCCTACCAGTTTTTCCGTAGAATTTACGTAATTAATTAAGGCTAAATTTAAGGGTGTCACATTGGTGGCGTTGGAAAGCTAAGAATGAGATCTAGAACTTTCTGTGAAATAGGCCTGACCCAAAAAAGTTGTTATTATCTCTTAAAACGGGCCCAAAGGTCGGGTTGTCATTTTAGCTAAATGAAATGCACATTTTGTAATGTAAACTTTTAGTTTAGCCCAAAGAAGTGACATAGGACTCAAAATGAGATATAATCTCAACATTTTATGACATCCTAACCTTAGGTAGACAAGCCCATTGCTTTGACTCGGGATTTGACGGTTTTAGGAAATGAAGACGGTTTTTTGACCCGGACTCCAAATGTACTCTAATTACTGTCAAAACGACCGTATCGACACGTAGATGACAATTAAGAGGTAGACATTAGTGTTTGAGCAATCACTTGACGATAAACTTACGAACTGTCATAAATCGTTCCGCGTACCAAACATGCGGCCCAATCATCACCGGGTGGTTTGCGGGAGGTGCGAAATGAGGTGTCTCTGAGAGCCCCCACTTTGACCGAGGCTTGGACAAGGCGAAAGTCAAAGTATAGCCATCAGGTCAATCGAAGATTACAACCTGACGACTATGGCGACGCGAGGCGGCTCAAGGGGTCCGAGCGAAGGACTGTCGTCGGGAACATTTTAGAGTCTCATAACTATCGGGAGGGTTGTTTAAAGTCCATTAGACTACGTAAGGAGGGCTCGCCACCATAAGAAGAAACCATACCCGAGATACCCCCTGGGTGAAACGGATCAAGATGCTTCGGCAAAATTCTTTGGTCTGAAGATAACTTGGTGTCTGAAGGCATTAGGGGTCACAGGGATTCTGAAGAAACTTCTTAACACTTCCGAAGGCTAACTCTGAAGGCTATCTCTCTCTAAAGGGAAGGCTGAAGGATAACTCTCTCTAAAGGACTGAAAGGGGACTTAACTGAAAAGGGGTTATCTGAAGGTTACTGAAAGGATTATCCTGAAGTGTCTGAAGAAATAAAGGATTTATCTGAAGGGAGGAAGGCTGAAGGAAGGATTATCCTGTAAGTCATCTAAAGGGTTGTCTGAAGGGTATCTGAAGGTTATCTGAAGGGTTGTCTGAAAGTTATCTGAATATACGAAGGTTATCTGAAGGGTTGTCTGAAAGATTAAGGCAAGTTTCTGAAAGATCTGAAGGGTTTATCCTGAAAAGGGCTATTTGAAAGGCATGAAGGTTTATCCTGAAAAGGGTTACCTAAAGGGATGGAGGATCGCCTGGGGGTATCTGTCTGTCTCTGTCCTCAAGCAAACTCTCACTGGAGAATGAAGCGATGATTTTGGGGAATCTGCATGTTTCTATCCTCAAGCAAACTCTCGTTGGGTGATGACTCTAGGGAATCTGCCTGTCTCTGTCCTCAAGCAAACTCTCGTTGGGTGATGACTCTAGGGAATCTGCATGTTTCTGTCCTCAAGCAAACTCTCGTTGGGTGATGACTCTAGGGAATCTGCATGTTTCTGTCCTCAAGCAAACTCTCGTTGGGTGAACATAATTGGGAACTGATCTCCATGTCTCGAGAGGGAATGTCTGTCCGTGTACTCTCGTTGGGGGAACAGAATAGAGGTGTGTTGAAACACCTGTCAAAGAGTATTCGCTCGTTGTGGCAAGCGAGGTCTTGATGAAGTACTGCTTCTGATACTTACCTGCATGGTTAGTAGCCACACAAGAATACAATCTAATATATTCACGTAAGCAATTATCACATGGACCTCGAATGAGGAAACACATAGGCTTTGCAAAAGTCGTTTCTTTATAAAAGTTGTTTAAAACTTGTTCAAAGAAGTTTGTCGTTTGTAATGCGTTATGCATATTCAATGGGCTTTAGACACGTGACTGACGCGCCGTAGACCTTATGCGGACGTGAAAATATAGACTTAGGTTTGACACGACACAGGGATAACTTTGACAGACTTTGTTTAAGTATGCGCAACCCCTAGCCAAGTGTGGGTGACAATGCATATCAGTTCCAAAGGTAGAAGAATTGCAAGAATGATGAAGGCATATAAAGGCAAGGCATGAGGCATGGATCATCTGTCTAATAAGACTTCTTTCGCCACCGTTTGCTGTAAAAGAGAGCCCTCTTGAGGCACGATGACTTGGAGAATTGATCTAAGATCTTTGTCATTGTCCGGACCGAGTACTAGCTAGACTTAGAGGAATAAAGGAAGGGTGGCATCTTGGAAGAGAAGCCCCCAGGATGAGAAGATGACTCTGGACTTTGGGAAAAAAGAGGCTGGGCGACAATAAGGAGCCCCCAGTATAGAGGTGTTGGTTGTGGAAAGGATGTTAATTGAGGTTGGAAGGTTGAAATAGAGGTTGAAAGTTGATGGTTGGGATGGTTATGTCCTTGAGGACTGCCTACGTATTCACGTGAAGTGAAATCAAACCAGATCGTAGTTCTGAGGTTTGGTTAATTTTGTTTGGGTGTTATGGTTGTATCCTTCTTGTGTAAGAAAAGACTGCCTACGTATCCACCTGAAAAGGTGAAATCAAACCATGCTCGTAGTTCAAGTGTGTGCCTAAGCTATGTTGTTAGGACCTTAAAGTGCAGGGGTCACAAGGGTAATATTCCTTTGGTGACTCGAAGAATCGATTTGAGATAACTCCCTCTGATCATAGATCAAAGAGGTATAATTTGTTTTGTAAAAATTTCCTTGTCGCGTGAGCACACCTAAAAGTGGACCCTAAGGATGAATATGGGTATGTCCCATTCTGGGTAGCAAAGTATTTGAAGACTCCGTGTATGGGTCAAGGTGAAACTGGATCGGATATGTGGAATGTGGAGCTCGGTAATAAGAGGCTTTGATAAACAAATCTCTGGAGTTTGATTTTGTGGAGTTAAGGCTTCATGGGATTATGGCTTGTAATGTGGCTTGGAAATGGAGTCTCTTGGCTTGATGTAGCCTGAGCACATATAGGTAGGTTAAAATGACGTGGGATCAAGTTTCCATGTCTTGGCCCTAAAGGATGGGTATACTTGACAAGCTTGAGAGGATTCTCAAAATTCCTAACTATCTCCCCGTAATGGTCTCGAGAAGGACTTAGGGTGTGTGATATGTGAAAGGCTAAGTGAGGGTGCTAGCTGACCATCTTCACCGATGTCTTGAGTCTACCTAGACTTCGGCATTATTCCGTTCTGTATTTGATTCCAGGCTTGTTCTTGATTCAGACTGAGATTCTTGGTCTAGAATATATCTTGGATTTCTGCTCAGATTTTTTATTCGGTTTTTTGAGGATAACATTGACTTTGGATATTGACTTGCCTGATTGAGCCTTATTCTTTTGACTCTTTTGTCTTGGATATTGGGCATAACCACGACCTTGGATATTGACCTCAGTTTCTCTTGATTGAGCCTTTGTCTTTGATCACGGCTCGTATCATCTTGGATGGACTTGGGTCAGACTAGCACCTTTAGTGTGAAACGGGTTGGTCTTTTAGTAACACGGGTTGTTTATTGTGGGGAATGGGCTTGCCTCCCGTCATGGATTATCAACAAGGGAGATGGTCTGGATTTGTCCTAGAATCTCTTGAGATATGCTCGTCCTAGACTAGGGTTATAGCAAGGTTTCTATTGCCAGACATGGAATAGGTAAGGAAAATGAACACGGAGTTTCAGGTCCTCTACAACTTTGAACGGAACATCATCTAAGTGCACTCACATCGACTTGGAACGTGTGGTTGTTGTTTGTTTTAAAATGTCTCAAATCAATTCTTGTTGTCACAGGAAAAAAGATAAAGGAAGAGACATGATAGAATATGTGGATTGAAAAGTGTACTTTTATTGAAATGAATAACATAGACTCGAGAAGACACGTGACGCATGGGACAGCCCCCAGGTTGTCACTAGGAATGAAAATGGAGAAAGATACTAGAACAAAATTATGGGATAGAAAGCCTAAGACTCGGACTCGGACTTTGACTCGATTTCAGATCTAGACTCGTAATCATCGGCCCACGCTTGAACGTTCTCTTTTCCAGCAACTGGCCTTGGCATCCGGCTTTGAGCATTCACCCATTTGAGCACCTCATCTTCGTCGTTGGGAACACTGAAAGGGTAATAGTCAAGAAAATTTTCTTGATAAGTTGCATATCCATGAGGATTGCCTAAGCTACCTTGTGGGTTAAAGGTTGAGAGAGACAAACTCCCGCATTCGATCATATCTTGAATGTCGTTTTTTAATTTGTAAAATTTCTCTGTATCATGCCCTTTGCCTCTATGGTATTTGCAGTAGGCATTCCCATCCCAGAACTTGGATTTCTTTTCTGGGTTAGGCGTAGGTCCTATAGGCTTCAACATTCGTTGTTCCATGAGTCTCTGAAAGGCATCGGCGTATCTAATACCAATGTTGGTAAATTTCCTAGAAGGTGTGCCCTTATTTTCGGAAGCCTTTGGAGGGTTGTTAGGTTTCTTTGACGAAGGGTCCATGAGGTTGCCTTTGTTGACTTTGATTCCCGGATGAGAAGAACTAAGAATAGATTGTCCACTCATTGCTTTCTCCTTAGGACTGTCAAGTTGAGGGTTTGTCGGGACACTTTTCATCTTAAGAGGTTGGGCATCAAGCTTCTTACCCATTTCGGCGAACTGGTTTTCTATGTTGGAAAGTCGAGAGTTTAAGCTATCAATAGCTCCCTCTATTTTGGAAAATTTGTTGTCGAAGGCCATGGAAAGCATGAGCATTCCATTTTGGATATCGTCATCTTCGAGGACATAGATTTCTTTGTCATCATGACGATTGAGGAGATGAGAACAATCCAGAAATGATTCTTCATCATGTTTAATGATATTGAACCCAAGAGAGTCGGTTTTCTTGGATTTCTTGGCGAAAGGTGGCACAGGAAGCTTGCGATCCTCGATCATATCCTGAATAATATGCTTTAGACAAAAGCATTCCTCCGTATCGTGTCCCCTACCTCGATGGTACTGACAATATGAATCGCCCTTCCATCTAGGGAATATCTTTTCGGGGTCTGGGGTTGGACCAATTGGATGAAGTTTTCCTTGGGAAATTAGTCTTTGTAGAGCTACTTCATATGTGGTTCCGAGTTCAAGGAATTCCCTATGAGCTCGTCCCGGCCTTCTGAGTGGAGTTTCCAAGAGGTTGACTCCCTTGTCTTCATTGGCCTTCTTAGATGGGTGAGTCGTGTTGAAGCTATGCCCTGGCCTTAGGGTATGAGAAGATGGTAAAGGTTTTATCATATCTATCTTGTTTTCCATATTGATGACACGAGCGCTCAAGTCTTCGATGGTGGCCTGAAGCTTAATGATTGCAGCACCTAGTCCCTTGACGTCGACGGATAAACGTTCTTGAACACTTTCATTGGAAATTGCAGAATTCCTACTGAGAAGAAAATGATGCGCATTACAACTTGATTTGACATGGGATCACGCATACTAAGGCAACAAACAAAGGATACATGACGAGACGAGATGACTAGACTCTTGATTTGTGAATCCAGGAAATGTCGTGAGTGACTTTCGAGTTTGGATTCACGATGTTTGACCTTGACCTTTAGACTCGAGTGTTGACTTTGACAGAGTGACATTTATGTGGTTGACTCTATTGACGGGTTTGATGACACGTGTTGATTCTAGACTCGAGGTTTGCTTATAAGTGTTAAGAAGACTGATGTAGCTTAGACTCAAATATGAGGCCCATTGAGAATCGTGTGTTGAGCGTGTGACTCGAGTGTTTAGATCCTAACTGAATTGGGGTAGGGGGTCCACAATGACGGCGCGACGCCTTAGGACTTGACTTGAAAAGACCCAAAATGTAGAGGAAGACGAGTTTACGACTCGACAGAGTTCCGACTAGGACATAGTCGGTTTGAACTTTGACTCTAACTTAGCCCAATTGAATTTACATATTCACATTTACATGTTGGAAAATATTTTGATTAAAACTTTTTTTTTTTTCGTTTTTGTTTTCGGACTTTTTATTTGTTTTTTTTTTGTATTTAGTTTTGAAATGGGTTTTAGGCCCGAAGTTTGACTCGACATATAGACAGAGTTTCGGCTTTGTTTTGCGTTGTTTTGAAAATGTTTACATTTTGAAAAGGATTTTATTTTACAAAAATCGTCATGGTTTCGTTTAGAAATGGTGATCACGTAAGGTAAAAACATTATACAAGCATTATAACGGGATGCTGAGTGCATTTAAAAGGGTTTTGGCTTTAAAGGGTGGGTTGCCATACCGAACAATCAAACCCGAAGTCTGTGGAGAGGCTCGTACCAAACAAGAGTAAGGCCGATTCCTAGTCCATTTCCTCAAGTAGTGAAGGTCCTTGATACAAACAAGAGTAAGCATCATGGTATGGATGCCGTCAATCGCTATCCATCCTTAGGCCCAAATAAGAATTAGGACCGTTTAGACGGGACGATTGGTCGAATGGGTTGGGTTGGGCCTAGGAAGGCCGAATAAAACGGTCTAGGAAGACCGAGTTATGAAAACCGACAATTGTCTTATACAAACTATTCCCTAACCTTGTTCAAGTTTCACCCTTGGCTACACGTAAGTGTATTATCCCCAGCGGAGTCGCCAAACTGTGAACATGGGCCACGGGGGCGCTTGGGAAACAAGCGTTTGCATTTGTGGAGTCGCCACCAATTAATTGTGGAAAATTGGAAACCGTTCGAATACCTCGTGTCATGTCAAGACACAAAGTAGTGACATGAACACTAAGCAATCGTTACCCTTAGCATTCTATGTCTAGAATGACTCTCGTGGATGCCAATGAACACGGATGTTCACAGAGATCTGGAGTAAGGGGTGAAGGTACGTATTAGGAAGCTCTTTTGATCGAACACCTAATCCCGCCCGCCTTGATAGCGGCCTCTACTAATGATTAGGGAAATTATCTATACTCGATATGTTGTCAATTTATATGCATGCAATGCAACATCCATTAGATTAATCCTAGCATGTGAGAATTAGCTGAGTCGGTGAACAGTTAATTTAGCATACAATTAATGTCAAAGTAGGATTTAATGCTCAATTACATGTGAAGACATACAAATGATACAAGAAATATGATGAATACAATAAAAGAAAATTACAATAAAGAAAATTACAATAATTACATCGGGTTTCATTGATTTATGTCGAAAATACCTTTAAAACGGATAATTTGAGAAAAAGAATAAAGAAAGAATTAACGAACTGAAATTAGGGTGATAATATGATTAATAGTTAATTATACGTAAACTAATTAAACTAGGTCAAGCAACAACGGAGTTCAGAGACAGAACTCAACCTGGAACAGGCGCAGCAGGACTGCGCCCTTTGGAAGAGGCGCAGCAGTTGTTGCGTCTGTTCCAAGGGTGAATTCTGGCTGTGAAGCCGGAACTGCAAATCGTTAATATTAATTGGTGAATTTACGGATTAATTACGATATTTAACTCGGATGGAAGTGATTTAATGTATTAATTACATGTGAATGAGTCATAAAAGCAATAAAACATGATATGAAATTAAACAATGCAAATTAATACAAGATTAAAAGGTTAATTAACAAATTAAACAAACTAATTAGGTTAAAGGAGTTATTAATGACGAATTAATGATGGATACGATAAATAACATGTAACACCCCACGGTAATTGAAGAGGTCCAGTGATAGGCTTAAATGACTAGTGCTTAAAGGGATTGGAAGTACTACTCATATCAACAAAGTGCACTTTCTTTTATGGTCATCTATGCGAAAGAACTCCAAAGTTAAGCGTGCTTGGCTGGGAGTAGTCTTAGGATGGGTGACCTCCTGGGAAGGTTTCCGGGATGTGCATGAGTGAGGACAAAATGCGCTATAAAGGACCTGTGTTGATCTGTGGGCCATGTACACAGCCTGGTGAGCTATCATAAGTAACCGCTTCCGACCTGGTTTGGGCTGGGGTGTTACAAGTGGTATCAGAGCAACCCTGCGACCGTGTGGTGATCGGAGGCAGTTGTTATACGCTCCTGGAGGCAGTGGTTATACGCTCCATTGTGATCACACACCTAGCGGGGGAGGATTCTGGGTTAGCGGTTATGCTCCCAGGCGCAACGAGGACGTTGCGTTCTTCAAGTGGGGGTGACTGTAACACCCCACGGTAATTGAAGAGGTCCAGTGATAGGATTAAATGACTAGTGCTTAAAGGGATTGGAAGTACTACTCATATCAACAAAGTGCACTTTCTTTTATGGTCATCTATGCGAAAGAACTCCAAAGTTAAGCGTGCTTGGCTGGGAGTAGTCTTAGGATGGGTGACCTCCTGGGAAGGTTTCCGAGATGTGCATGAGTGAGGACAAAATGCGCTATAAAGGACCCGTGTTGATCTGTGGGCCATGTACACAGCCTGGTGAGCTATCATAAGTAACCGCTCCCGACCTGGTTTGGGCTGGGGTGTTACATAACAGATGGGAATATATCAAAGATCGAATTCCAGAGACTCAATATGGGTAAATCGAATCTCTAAAACCCGGATTGAATTTAATGACGAAAACCCGCAAATATTGGATTACTTGGGATTTAAGTCGGGATTTGAAAAGATGAATTAAATACTAAATGATGATGAATAATATATTACATGTTAGAACTATCATAATCAGATTATCATGCCAAATAACAATGAACAATTAAAGACGAAACAAAAACAAAAGGATAAACAAAAGACGAAGGAAGAAGAAAGGAAGCAGGAACTGCGGCTGCCTCACGAAGAGGCGCAGCAGTTGCTGCGTCCTTTCTCGACGGTTGTCTTCTGATAATCCGAAAAAAGGGTTTTTAAACAAGGTTTTACAAATCGATTTTAAGAATATTTTCGACATAAATCTTACAATAGTGATTACAAAAATAAAGAACAATAAATAAAAGAAGGATTTACACCCTCAGACTTACATGTTTGACGAAACGAGATGAACTAAGTTAACGATTAGTGATGCTCGACTCGAATGTACGACGAAAGTGCCCTCGTAAGAGGAAAAAGACTAAGATTGATTAAGTTGATTGATGTGGAGTTGGTCAAATTGGTCGGTCATGCAAACGAGGCTGGTACTCAGAAGGATCCGAGCTTACGTGGTCGAATGTTCAAGCACGTAGACGCCAAAAAGTAAGAACGTGGTCTAGAATGCAAAGGTAGAAGAGAAGAGCGGACACTCGCGTGAGAAATATGAGGGACGAAGGTCCCTATTTATACTAATCACGGAATTAGGGTTTAGGAAAGGAGATAAAGATCCGGAAATAACCGACTTAGGTTAAACGCGGAAACTTGGACAAAAAGAAAGCCTTGAGGAAGAGGCGCAGCAGGTGCTGCGTCCCTTGGAAGAGGCGCAGCACCTGCCGCGTCCTTTCCTCAGCGGGTTCCTCCTGTGCAAGAAAGCGCGTTTGACAGCCTGTCGTATTTTACGCATAACATTCTCTACGAGACTCGGATTAAGGTGATTTCGGTGGCGTTGGAAAGCTAAGAAAGAGATCTAGAACTTTATGTGAAATAGGCCTGACCCAAAAAAGTTGTTATCATCTCTTAAAACGGGCCTAAAGGTCGGGTTGTCATTTTAGCTAAATGAAATGCACATTTTGTAATGTAAACTTTTAGTTTAGCCCAAAGAAGTGACATAGGACTCAAAATGAGATATAATCTCAACATTTTATGACATCCTAACCTTAGGTAGACAAGCCCATTGCTTTGACTCGGGATTTGACGGTTTTAGGAAATGAAGACGGTTTTTTGACCCGGACTCCAAATGTACTCTAATTACTGTCAAAACGACCGTATCGGCACGTAGATGACAATTAAGAGGTAGACATTAGTGTTTGAGCAATCACTTGACGATAAACTTATGAACTGTCATAAATCGTTCCGCGTACCAAACATGCGGCCCAATCATCACCGGGTGGTTTGCGGGAGGTGCAGAAATGAGGTGTCTACAAGTGGTTTTTGGTTAATGAATGTAATGCATGAACTATTCTATATGCTAAATTTAAAGGACAATGAAAACTACACTACATGAATGCAAAGAGAGCTAATTTAGATTAACTCCTATTCAGTTAAGTAAACTAAATGCAAATGCAAGCAAAACATAAATAAAGCAAGGGAAGAGAATACTAACAATGTGGTGGTTCTTAAGGGACTCCACCAAACCTCTCATCCAAAAATGTGTTGCTTGAATTTCCAAGTTGCGTGATCCATGTCACTCAAAGCACGAAGCAACCGATCAAAGGCCTTAGCAAAAGCCTCAAACAAGCACAAGTAGCACCAAGTTATAGCATACCACAACCAACCTCTTCTCCAACACTTCTTGTCATTCTTCTTTTTACCCTTCTTTGTACCATCTTGTGGGCTCTTCATGTTGAAGTGGTAGCTAGGAGGTAGGGAGAAAGGCATCTCATAAACTTCATAGAATGAGGAAATTTCCCCATTGTCATCAAACGAAGGAGAATGGTAAGGAAATAGAGGTGGAGAAATCAACTTCTCAACATTGAGGTTCATGATGTTGTCATTTTTATTCCCATTTTCTTGACTCTCCAATTGAACCGAATCATTTCCAAAAATGAGAGCTTCAATTTCTTCCAAGCTAGAGTCAAAACTACAAATGTTGTAGTTTTTCTCATGGCTCTTCAACTCTCCCCATATGGCAAGTTCGAATTCATCAATCTCCATTTCCCAATTTTTTTCTTCTTCCCCACACTTGTCATGGACAAGCACATCTTCTTCAAAGATTTCGGAAGGAGGTGGTAGTGGAGAGTCTTACTCATTATCATAAACATCCAAAATAGGGGCATCAAGCCCTTCATAACTTCCCTCCCCACACTTATCATTTTGCAAGGAGTCTTCATAAGTGTCCCATATGGGAGGGCCAAGTTTATCTTCCTCACAACTCTTGCTATACTCCATTCCACCTCCGTTAAGAGCCACCTCTAAGACATCAACTTGAGATTCCCAATCACTTGAAGAGTTATCCAACCAAGGTGCATCTTCTAAAGAGATTAGATTAAATGAATTGGGGGAGCTCAAATATAACTCAATCTCATCATTAATTTGGTCTTCAAATTCATCTTTTCTTGAGTCATCTTCACCCAAATCTCCTATCGCATATACTCTCAACACAAGATCACCTTCATTCCCCTCCTTAGTTAGGCAAATTTCCAATGGGTCCAAATATGAAGGCTCAAGATTATGCTCATTCAAGCAATCCTCCAACACATCCACTCTACAACAAGAGTCACTCATAGAAGGAGATTTCATGGAATTTTCCAACGAGAATTCTACCTTGTCATCACCAACTTGAAGAGATAGTTTGCCATTTTTCACATCAATCAAGACACCTCCCGTAGCAAGGCAAGGGCGCCCTAGGATGATTGGAGTTTTGGAATCCTCGGGAATATCCATCACATAGAAGTCGCAAGGTATCACAAGTTTTCCCACCTTGAGTGGGACATCCTCCACTAGGCCAATTGGATACCTCACCGATATATCCGCAAGTTGCAAAGATACTTTTGTAGGTGAGAGCTCAAATCCCTTCAACTTCTTGAAAATCTTGAGAGGCATTAGGCTAATGCTAGCTCCCAAATCACATAAGGCCCTCTCTATTTGAATGGATCCAATTGTGCATGGGATAGAAAAACTACCCGGATCTTCAAGCTTTTGGGGCAAATCATTCATTAAGATTGCACTACATTCCTTGGACAAATTCACCGTTGTTGTTGGACTCAAAGAATTTTTGTTGGAAATCAACTCCTTCAAGAATTTTCCATATGCGGGTATCTCCTTGATGGCATCAATAAAAGGCATGGTGATGTTCACATCTTTCATCATGTGCATGAATTTCCCATACTTTTGCTCAAGCTTTGCCCTTGCCAATCTTTGGGGAAAAGGAATTGGTGGCACATATGTTCTCACAACTTGTTCCTTGGGTTCTTCAACAATTTTGGTAGGTTCATCAACAACCTTGGTGGACTCATCAACAAGCATAGGAGTCTCCACAATAACCTCTACAAGATCATCTTCGACCACTTTTGGTGGTTCAACCATAACTTCCGGTTTACGACTCTTTTTCCTCTTTATGAACACCCGGTCTTCCAACTCCCTACCACTCCTCAAATGTATAGCATTAATAGACTTCAGATTTTCCTCGGTTTTACCCGAAAACCTACCATTTGAGGCTTGAAATTGACTCATTTGAGAAGCCAATTGAGAGATTTGATTATCCGTCATTCTTTGGGAGGCTTGCATTTGAGTTCTTAGTTGGTTGATAGAAGATGTGGCCTCCTCTTGTTTTTGGTTGGAATGAGTGATGAATTGGGTTTGAGAATTCATCAATTTCTCTATCATGAGCTCCATGTTTGATTTAAGTTGGGTGGATTGTTGAAAGGGTTGAGAATTTTGTTGGAACGGTTGGGAATTTTGTTGAAATGATGGGTTGGTTGGTTGATTTAGTGGTTGGAATTGTGGTCTTGGTTGGAAGGTGGGATTTTGATTTTGGGCTTGGAAATTTGGTGTGAATTGTGGATTTTGTTGGAAAGTGGGGTTTTGGACATTTTGTGAGCCATGGGAAAAATTTGGATGGGCTCTCATTCCGGGATGGTATTGATTGTTGTTGAATGCTTGTCTAGCCGGAATTGATTCCCACACTCCATTCACTTGCTCCATACAATTTGCCTCTCCCATCATCAAAGGACATTCATTTGGTGGATACCCTTGATCTCCACAAATCTCACAACAATACACTTGAGACCTACTTGATGAAGAGTTTCTTGAGGTGTTACTAGAGTTCAACAAAGCAATTTGTTGCTTGAGTTCTTCTATCAACCCTTTAACCTAAACATTGTTGGCCGACTCAACGGTTGTCTTTCCCTTACTCTTGTGCCTATCATTATTCCAATGAAAAGTTCAGGAAGCCATTTCCTCAATAAGCTCCTTGGCCATCTTGTGATCAATTTTATCTAATGCCCCTTTCCCGAGCCGGAATCTAGGTTCATTTTCATTTCATTGCTCAACCCCTCATAAAAGTTGTTGATCAACTCATCATCTCCAATCCCGTGATGAGGACACAACCTTTGTAGTCCCTTATACCTTTCCCATGCCTCGTAAAGGGTCTTATCATCTTGTTGAGTGAAGCCTTGAAGCTCACTCTTGATCCTTGCGGTTCTTTGTGGTGGGAAGTATTTGTTTAGGAAGGCCTTGGAGACATCATCCCAAGTCCGAAGAGAATCGGGCTCACAACTCTTTAACCACTCCTTAGCACTCCCCCTCAAGGAATAAGGGAAGAGCCTAAGGCGGATAGCATCCCCCGACACTCCATTTGCTTTAAACATATCGCAACTATCCAAGAATTCATTAAGATGTTCATTGGGGTTTTCGGTGGCTCCCCCTCCAAATTAGTTTCCTTGGACTAGTTGCAACAAAGTAGCCTTCACATCAAAGTTATTTGCTTGTATAGATGGCTTGACAATACTAGGATTCACCACCTTCTTCGGAGCCAACTTGTCTCTCATAGGAACCGCGGCCATTGTTGCTTCTTCGGGAATTCCAAATGGATTCTCAAAGAACTCAAGATTACCTGGTTCTTCTAAAACACCTTCCACTACTCAAGAAAGGGATTAGCAACAAAGAAAGACCTAGTCTAAACTAGAATAAAACGATTAATATCTAGCCTTTGCTCCCCGGCAACGGCGCCAAAAACTTGATGGTTTCAAATCTTAACCTCGCAAGTGCACGGTTTGTCGTCGTACAAAATGAGGGTCGAATCCACGAGGAGCTAGGGAGATTACTAATCGTTCTAATTCTTAGGCTTAGCTAAGTCGATAATAATAGAGTTGGATATTTTAACTAAACAACTAAACTAGTCAAATTAAAGTGCAAATAACTAATTATGAAAATTGAGCAAGTGAGATTGTAAAAGATGTAATCAAGATTGAGGAAGGCCTGGGATCCGATCAAACCCTTAGCAATGAGTCATAGTGGCAATTAGTCAATCAACAAGTAACGGGTTCATGGGGTCAAGAGGGATAATGCTAGCTAAACTAACCACCCAACCCTCCCGAGTGTAGGTAGCCTCTTGAGTCAGGTTAAGGTCCCACTCCCATGGATGACCAAGACCGAGTGATATACGATTAATTTACCTCTAATTCCCTCTTTATTTTATGCATACCGACTCTTATCGAGTCGGTTTCGGGTGTTTTTCCTTGCATATTGTGCCCAATACCCGTACTTGTTACCGTGTGTGTCCTTTTGTAGGAAACGACCTAAGTATGGAGAAACTGGGGCAAGAAAGGCACCCCATTGCCTTTACATGAATAAGAGGGGAAGAAATGGTGAAGAGTGTGTTTTTGCCGTGAGGCCGGGCAGCCGGTCCGGCCACCGCAAAACACACCCCAGAGAATCACTTAAGATTTTGAAGAAAAGGCTGAGGAATGTGCTTTGCGCGGGCGGCAACCGTCCACCACCGGTAAAGCACACCAAATGGAATTAATTGAAGATTTTGGTGAAAAACAAGCTTGGCCTCATTTGCGCCGGAAGGAGCACCGGCAGCCGGTCAACCGGCATTACGCACCATGAAGAAGAAGAAGAAGTCCTGAGGAGTGTGTTTTGCCGGCAGGCCGGCAACCGGCCCACCGGCAAAACACAGATGCCAGCTATTTTTAAACTTTGCGGTTTTGCGGTAGGAGCACCGGCCATTGCCGGTGGGCCGCAAAAACACAAAGAAAGACACGGGATTTAGGCTTTTCTTCCTCTTTTCTTCCTAATCTTGTACAAGCCTATAAATACCCCCTCTTAAACCCTTTTGTACACACAACCCTAGATCCAGAATTTTTACCCTTTCAAGCTTTAAACTTTCTTAATCTCTTTGTTAATCTTTCCTTAATTAGAGAAGTTCTTCAATCAATTAGTGATTGAATTTGGGTTTGTAAGAAGATTGAAGGATTTCCTTCTTTATTATTTCTATCCAAATTCCTCTTTCACTATTTTGTTGGTATTAATTCTCTCCCTATTTTCATTTGTTTACATTTTTGTTCTTCTTTTATGTTTGTTTGATTGTTTATGTTAAGATTGTTGGTGTTGTTTGTTCGTTGTTGTTAATTTCATCATTGTTTATCTTTTCATTGTTCATCTTTCCTTTGTTTCTCTTTCATTTGTTCTTCCTTGGGTAGTTGTCCTCAAAGACTTAATCTTTGAGTTGATTTGGTTAAAGATTGTGTCTTTAGGTTTAATCACTCTTGTTATTAGATTAAATCATCTTTCCTTTACACCTATTGTTAGATTGTTGCATGTTTAGAAGTGAATTTCATCTTCCCACCATGTTTGTGACCAAAGTTTCCATCTTTATTGTCTATTTTACAATTAGGACCATGATTAGTGAGTAGTCTCCCACTAGGGCTCGGTTTGACCCAACATGAGTAATTTCACTAATTGAATTTCATAAAGGCTAATTATTTGGGGAAATTGGTGAGGGTAGGTTAGAGGATTGACTTGGTTTAAGGGTTGACTTTTGGGTAGTGTTGACTTACGACCCTTGACCACCAACGAGAGTTGGTTAGGTTGTGATTTGGATACCCGTGATTTGACCCTATTGTTGACCTTGGTTGAGACCGAAAGGAGAACCGGGTAGAACACCTCTAATCTAGCGTTTGAAATCGACCCTCGAGAGAGGGAGTGGGATGACCCGGGAATTGACGGGGCTTAATGACCTTAGCAAATATTGGACTACCTTGGGAATAATGCGTGTTTTTGGGGTAGTCGGGTATTGAGTTAGGGATTCCGACCTTCGAACCCGAGAGGGGGGTTGGTGGGTAGCACTAGTGTCCTATTTCGAACCCGAGAAGGGGGTCTTAGGCGAATTAGAGTCGTCACCTCCTCACCTAACTACCCTTGTGATTAGCCTAGAGATTTGATTGTGTGGAATTACGATTTGTTTGGGAAGAACCGAGTCTTAGGGTTTTTAATCATTTGATTTACATCTATTTATTTTATCTTGCTCTTTCTTCTATTTCTTTATTTAGTTGTTTTACCTTGTTGTTGGTAGCTTTAGTACAACCCCATCTTTTATTTTCGACTTAGCTAAACGATCGGATTAGAACAATTAGTATTCTTTTCAACTCCTTGTGGGATCGACCCTTAATAGTGTACAACGATAAAATCGTGCACTTGCGAGGTATAGCTTGATACCATCAAGTTTTTGGCGCCGTTGCCGGGGAGTTCGGCTAGATATTAATTGTTTTCGTTCTTGTTTAGACTAAGTCTTTTGTTACTAATCCCTCTCTTGAGTGTGTAGGACTTTTTGCATGGTTAGGAGAGCTCGAAGAGGTCAACCAATACGCCCGATTGACCACGAGATCGAAGCAACCGCGAGAAGACTAAATTCACTCCGTAGAAGAGGGCTTATAGAAACACCGATTCCTCAAGAAAATCCAGTAATTGAGAACCTTCAAGAAGGACCACGAGTCTTTGAAACTTTCGAAAATCCTTTTGCAACACCGGAAACGGAAGTAACAATGGCCGCGGTTCCAATGAGAGATAACTTGGCTCCGAAAAAGGTGGTGAATCCAAGTATTGTGAAGCCACCCATTCAAGCCAACAATTTTGATGTGAAAGCCACCTTGCTACAACTTGTCCAAGGGAACCAATTCGGAGGGGGAGCCACCGAAAACCCCAACGAGCATCTCAACGAGTTCTTGGATAGTTGTGACATGTTCAAGGCCAATGGAGTCACGGAAGATGCCGTACGCCTTAGGCTTTTCCCTTACTCCTTGAGGGGAAGTGCCAAGGAATGGCTTAAAAGTTGTGAACCCGACTCTCTTCGGACTTGGGATGATGTCTCTAAGGCTTTTCTCAACAAGTATTTCCCACCCCAACGAACCGCAAGAATCAAGAGTGAGCTCCAAGGGTTCACCCAACAAGAAGATGAGACCCTTTATGAAGCATGGGAGAGGTACAAGGGCCTCCAAAGGCTATGTCCTCACCACGGTATTGGAGATGATGAGCTCATCAACAATTTCTATGAAGGGTTAAACAATGAGATGAAGATGAACCTTGATTCCGGCTCGGGGAAGGGAGCTTTGGATAAGATAGACCACAAGACGGCGAAAGAGCTTATTGAAGAAATGGCTTCTCGTACCTTTCATTGGAACAATGATAGGCACAAGAGAAAGGGGAAGTCAACGGTCGAGTCGGCCAACAATGTGGAAGTGAAAGAGATGATAGAAGAGCTTAAGCAACAAGTAGCCTTGATGAGCTCAAGCAAGACATCTAGCAATTCTTCTATGAGGAACCAAGTATATAGTTGTGAGCTTTGTGGAGACCAAGGACACCCACCCAATGAGTGTCCTTTGGTGGTTGGAGATGGAAGTTGTATGGAGCAAGTGAACGGGATATGGGAGTCTAGTCCGGCCAAGCAAGCATTTAACAACAACCAATATCACCCCGGATTGAGAGCCCACCCAAACTTCTCCTATGGCTCTCAAAATGTCCAAAACCCAACCTTCCAACAAAAGTCACAACAACCAAACTTCCAAACTCAAAAACAAAACACAACATTCAATCAAGGTCCACCGGGTTTCCAAGGAAGAACTTTCCAACCTAGACAACAATTCCAATCACTTAACCCACCAACCACCCAACCATTCCAACAAACCACCCAACCTTTCCAACAAAATTTCCAACCATTCCAACAACCCACCCAACCAAAGTCAAACATGGAACTCATGATGGAGCAAATGATGAATCATCAAACACAATTCATCAACCATACCACCCAAAAACAAGAAGAGACAACCACATCCATCAACCAACTTAGAACCCAAATGCAAGCCTCTCAACGAATGACGGACAACCAAATCTCCCAATTGGCTACCCAAATGAGCCAACTACAAGCCTCCCAAGGTAAATTCCCGGGAAAAACCGAGGAAAATCCGAAAACCATGAATGCTATTCATTTGAGGAGTGGTAGAGATTTGGAAGATCGGGAATTTGTCAAGAAAAGGAAGAGTAGTAGACCGGGTAATGTCATTGAACCTCAAATTTTGGTTGAACCTCCTAAGGTAATTGAAGAAAAGGAGGGAAAAGATGAGCTTGTGGAAATTGTTGTGGAAACTCCAAGAGTGATTGATGAACCAACAAGGGTAGTTGAAGAGCCTCAACAACAAGTGGTACGAACTTATGTACCACCGGTTCCCTTTCCACAAAGGTTGGCAAGAGCCAAACTTGAACAAAAGTATGGGAAGTTCATGGATATGATGAAGGGTATCAACATTACTATGCCTTTCATTGATGCCGTAAAGGAGATTCCAAGCTATGGCAAGTTCTTGAAGGAGCTCATCTCTAACAAAAACTCCTTGAGCCCGACAACCACGGTGAACTTATCCAAGAAGTGTAGTGCAATTCTCATGAATGAGGCTCCTCAAAAGCTTGAAGACCCGGGGAGTTTCTCCATTCCTTGTAAGATTGGGACCGTGCACATTGAGAGGGCTTTGTGTGATTTGGGGGCTAGCATTAGTCTTATGCCCCTCAAAATTTTCAAGAAGTTGAAAGGTTATGAGCTTTCACCAACAAGGGTTTCTCTCCAACTTGCCGATAGGTCGGTAAGATATCCGATTGGTCTTGTGGAGGATGTCCCGCTCAAGGTGGGGAAACTTGCATTTCCATGTGATTTCTATGTTATGGACATCCCCGAAGACTCAAATATTCCCATCATATTGGGGCGCCCATGCCTTGCTACGGGGGTGCCATGATTGATGTGAAGAATGGGAAGCTTTCTTTGCAAGTGGGTGAAGATAAGGTTGAATTCTCCTTGAACAAGGCTATGAAAGAGCCTTCGGAAGAAAAGTCTTGTTATATGATTGATGTGGTCGAAGAATGGGTTGATATGAAGAAGTTTGATAAAGACAAGGGTTTGCAAGGGTTCCTTGAGGGCAAGGTAAAAGATTGCAAGGAGCACCTGGAGTATGCTTTAGCTATGGAAGCAACAATTGAAGAAGACCCTGGACAAAGAATTTGAAAGCTTGAGAGGAGATGGTAAAAAGAGGAGAGATCCACGCCTCCTCAAGTGGAGTTGAAACCTCTTCCCTCTACTCTTAAACATGCTTTCCTTGGCCCTAATGATACTTACCCTATTATTGTCAATAGTGCACTCAATGACACCGAACTTCAAAAATTACTTGATGTTGTGAGAAAGTACAAGGATGTCATTGGGTACTCAATTGATGATATCAAGGGGATTAGCCCTTCTTTTTGCACCCATCGCATTCATTTGGAGGATGAGAGTGCATCTTCCATTGAGCCTCAACGCCGCCTTAACCCCTCTATGAAAGAAGTGGTTAGGAAGGAGGTGTTGAAGCTCTATGATGCAAGCATAATTTACCCTATCTCCGATAGTGCATGGGTGAGCCCGGTGCATGTTGTGCCAAAGAAGGGCGGGGTCACGGTAGTCACCAATGATAAGAATGAACTAATTCCAACAAGAGTCACAACCGGGTGGAGAATGTGTATAGACTATAGGCGCCTCAACAAGGCAACTAGGAAAGACCATTTCCCCCTCCCTTTCCTTGACCAAATGTTGGAAAGACTTGCCCAACATTCTCATTTTTGCTACCTTGATGGGTTTTCGGGGTTTTTCCAAATCCCGATTCACCCTAATGACCAAGAAAAGACCACATTCACGTGCCCATTTGGCACCTTTGCTTATAGGCGCATGCCCTTTGGGCTTTGCAATGCGCCGGCCACATTTCAAAGATGCATGCTAGCTATATTTTCCGAATATGTTGAGAATATCATGGAGGTGTTTATGGACGACTTCTCGGTCGTAGGCACCTCATTTGATGGATGTCTAGCTAATTTGGGTAAGGTCTTGAAGAGATGTCAAGAGAGTGGTCTAGTCTTGAATTGGGAGAAATGTCACTTCATGGTGACATCCGGGGTTGTTTTGGGTCATGTAGTGTCAAGTAAGGGCTTGGAAGTAGATCAAGCCAAGATTGAAGTGATCAAAACTCTACCCCCTCCCACTAATGTTAAAGGAATTAGGAGTTTTCTTGGGCATGCCGGTTTTTACCGGAGATTCATTAAGGATTTTTCTTTGATTGCCCGTCCCTTAACATTGTTGCTTGGAAAAGATGTGCCATTTGAATTTACTAATGAGTGTTTGGATGCTTTCAATAGGTTGAGGGAAGCTCTCATCACCGCTCCAATTATGCAACCTCCCACTTGGGGAGAACCTTTTGAATTGATGTGCGATGCTAGTGATGTAGCGGTGGGAGCGGTGCTTGGACAAAAGAAGAATGGTAAACTCCATGCCATATATTATGCAAGCAAGACTTTGGATGAAGCTCAATCACACTACACCACCACCGAAAAGGAGCTTTTGGCGGTCATATATGCCATGAACAAGTTTCGTTCCTATTTGGTGGGTTCTAAGGTAATTGTGCACACCGATCACACGGCGTTGAGACACTTGCTAATCAAGAAGGAGTCAAAGCCCCGCTTGATTCGGTGGATACTATTGTTGCAAGAGTTCGATATCGAGATTAGAGACAAGAAAGGTGTAGAAAATGTGGTAGCCGATCATCTTTCTCGGCTACTCCATGTCAAGGATAAGGATGGGTTGCCAATTGATGACACATTACCGGATGATCAACTATTCGCACTAGCTTTGATGGATACCCCGTGGTACGCGGACTATGTAAATTATTTGGTATCCGGGGTCATCCCACACGGTTATGATTCCCATAAGAGAAAGAAATTCTTCCATGACCTTAAGCAATATTTTTGGGAAGAACCGTGCCTCTACAAAGCTTGTGCCGACGGGATAATTAGAAGATGCGTCCCCAATGAAGAAGTCCAACCCATAATCTCTCATTGCCATGACATGCCAAGTGGAGGGCATGGTAGTTCACGAAAAACCGCCGCTAGGGTGCTCCAATGTGGATTCTTTTGGCCTTCCCTATTTCACGATGTGGCCACCTACGTCAAGAAGTGTGACAAGTGTCAAAGAAGTGGTAACATTTCAAAGAGGCATGAAATGCCAATGAACTACATACTTGAAGTGGAGGTATTCGACGTATGGGGCATTGACTATCAAGGCCCTTTTCCCTCATCAAATGGGAATGAGTATATCCTTGTTGCGGTGGACTACGTGAGCAAATGGGTTGAAGCAATTCCAACAAAGACTTGTGACGCAAAATCAGTGACCAAACTAATGGAGACAATCATATTCCCACGGTTTGGAGTCCCACGAATTGTGATTAGTGACCGTGGAACTCATTTCCGGGAAAGGACTCTTGATGCTCTACTCAAGAAGCATGGGGTGCAACATAGGCGGAGCCTTGCCTATCACCCACAAGCTAACGGCCAAGCCGAAATCTCTAACCGTGAAATCAAGATGATCCTTGAAAAGACCGTGAGCCGGTCAAGGAAAGATTGGTCTACCAAGCTCAATGATGCATTGTGGGCTTACCGGACCGCTTTCAAAACACCAATAGGAACTTCACCATTCCGGTTGGTGTATGGGAAGCCTTGCCATTTGCCGGTTGAGTTGGAGCACAAGGCTCATTGGGCCATCCGACTCCTTAACTTTGATTTGAAAAGCGCCGGGGAGAAGCGGCTACTTGACCTCAATGAGCTTGAAGAATTTAGACTAGAGGCTTATGAGAGCTCTAGGTTGTATAAGGAAAGGACCAAGCGATTCCATGACAAGGCTATTATAAGGAGGGAATTCAAGGAGGGGGATTTGGTTCTCCTCTTTAACTCGAGGTTCAAGCTATTTTCGGGAAAACTAAAGTCAAAGTGGTCGGGGCCTTTCACCGTGGTCCGAGCTTTTCCCCATGGAGCGGTTGAAGTATCCGATGGAGACCAAACATTCAAAGTAAATGGACAACGGCTAAAGCACTACATTGCCGGAACCCCTATCATCAAGAACATGAGCTCCATTGCTACCTACCTTCAAAATTATTGATTGTCGTTCATAACTCCGTCGAGCCTACGACATAAAACAAGGGCGCTTCATGGGAGGCAACCCATGCATCTTTGTATATAACTTGCATTCTAGACTAGTAGTGAGAGATTTGGAGTCGTATTTTGTCTATTTGGATTGGTGACGGAGGTCATTTTTGAAGAACACAAGTATTTATTTTCGTTGACCCGAAATCCCGGCATCATGCGTCGGAGTAGTTGCGGAAAACAAGAATCCCGGGGTCAATGAAAAAGCTCAAAGTTGAGTTGAAGAAAAATTGAGCAAATTTGAAGAACACAACGAAAAATAGCTGTGTGTTGTGTTTTGCCGGTGGGCCGGCAGCCGGTTGGTCCACCGGCAGCGAGGCCAAAACAAAATTTTGAAAAATTGAAGTGAGGGTGTGTTTTGCCGGTAGGCCGGCAGCCGGCTCACCGGCATAACACACATGTCAAGTTGAAAAAGAAGAGGAATCGAAGATTGAGAGTGTGTTTTGCCGGTTGGTCGGCAGCCGGCTCACCGGCATGACACACCTGAAGACTTGGAAGATTTTGAAAATTGGTGAAGAGGAGCGTTTTGCCGGTAGGCCGGCAACCGGCTCACCGGTAAAACACTCATGCTATAAAGCTGGAAATTGGAATTTTGAGTGAGGAGTGTGTTTTGCCGGTAGGCCGGCAACCGGCTCACCGGCAGAACACACCTGGTATTTGGAAAAATCAATTGAGGAGAGTGCTTTGCCGGTGGACCGGCAGCCGGTTGGTCCACCGGCAGCGAGGTCAAATTTTTGAAGGAGAAATTCGAAAATTAAAAAAAAGGGGAGAGTGTGTTTTACCGGCAGACCGGCTGCCGGTTCGCCAGCCGGCAAAACACACCCGCAGACCACAATTATCAACACGAGACCCCCCCTTTTCCAATTCATTTCTTTACTTCTCCTTCATCACTCCTCCATAATTTTTCCCCCTTTCTAACCCTAACTCCATTAAAACTCAATCAAACTTCCTCCTACCTTCACCAATCAACCCCAATCATCAAGATGGCCGGAAGAAGAACAAGGGCCGATATAGCAAGGGACCAAGCGGCATTGATTGCTCAAGCGGCGACCGATACATATCCCGATCCGGACTTTCCTACAGTCGAGTTTACTACACCAACTATGAAGGGTAAGTTTATTCTCTTCAAAAATCGCCCCCTCACCCCTACTAAGTTTCTTCATCATCCGTCTTTGTCTACCCTTGGGATTGCTAGGGAGACGGAAACTCTTTTTGCGGGGTGTGGTATGAGGGGCATATTTACCATGCATGAGTATACTTACCCTCGGATCACATGGGAATTTTTGAGTAGTCTTAAAATTACCAAGCACCGGCAAACTGGGATGGTGGCTACCCTTAACTTTAGACTCATGAACCGGGAACACAACATCACTTTGGGTCGGTTGGCTCAAATTTTTGGGCTGGAAAATGCGCCGTCGCATACCCCGCCCGCTGATTTTCACTATTCCCGTGTATGGAAGGCGATTTCGGGCCTTGATGATCAACCCGGGGTGAAAAGGCCCGCGACAAGTTGCCACAATCCCGTCATTCGGGTGTGGCATAGATGTATGGGATGCACCGTTCTTGCGGTAGATGAGCCATGGGTGTTTAGGACCCACGAGCTTGAAATTTTGGGGTCCTACTTGTTCACTAAACCCACCCCCTTCCGAATTAATGTGGCTCACTACCTAGCCCTTAACCTATCCAAGATTGCAAGTTCTCCGGGGCATAGAACCCCGATACATGTGGGTGGCATGATCACCCGAATTGCCCGCAACATGGACCGTCCGGTTGACCTTTCAACGATGAATTGGATAGTCGGGGACACTTACTTGACAAAGAGTTACTTGACCTCGAGCCTCACGTGGCTCAAAGAGAACCCCAATGACGGCATTGAATATTGGCAAATCAATCACAAGAACTCAATCCGCCTTCCAAATGTTACCGCGGTAAAAATTGAAAAGGACAAGGAGTCCTATCTCCTTGATATTGAAGAAGACCCTCCCGCCGACCAACCTCCTCCCAATATTCCACGGGTTTATTCTAGGGACCGTAGACGCGACACTCCCTCCTCCTTACGATACGCCGCGCCTCAAACTCACCAACCACCACCATGGCAATTTCAACAAGGGGAGGCCTCCTCCTCGGGTCAACCTACTTATCCACCCTTACCTCCGTCTCTCACCGAATGGATGGAGAGGATGGACATTGCCACGGCGAAGGCCGCTAGTGAGAGGGACGTGTTGGGGAGAAAGTTGGACCGGATATACTATGATCAAGCTACCGGTACTTATCCCATCTATGATGATTTTTGTCGACGGGATTACGTGGGCTATGAGGACCCTCACCCCTCTTATTTCACTTGGCCCGATGGAAACTACCCAAAGGATGGGAGTATGGTCCGCGGAGGCTTTAACCTCCAACCGGACTACTTTGCGCGACCCGTTTTCCCGCCTATGCCCGAGTCTAGACCGGAGGGGCATGAGGCCCAATGGTTTGGGGGAGTTCGGCCCTATTTTGCTAGTGATGCGGGTGCGTCGGGATCCGGTGGTGGTTTCACGGGAGGTGATGGAGGTGTGATGAACATGAGTGGAGACTTCACGGGAGGTCTTATGGGTGCCGGCGGTAGTGGAGGTAACTTCACCTTCAACCCCGAGGATTTAGTCCAAGGCTCCGATCTAAATACCGGAGATGATATCAATGATGAAGATTTTGATGATGTGATGGGGTCTTAGTCCCAACACTACTACAAATTTAGGCAACTACAACGCCCCTTTAACAACGATTATTCACGAAAATCACAATAGACGTTGTAGAATGTATGGCGCGAATTTTACTAAAATCAATTACAACGGGTATAGTTATAAAAACCGTTGTTATTATTTTTAACAACGGGTCACACATGCGGAACCGTTGTTAATAATTTGGCGCAAAATTGGCGCAAAGTTAGTGAAAAGTAATCACAACGGTTACTTTTGAAACCCGTTGTTAAAACTTATTTAACAACGGGTGTTTTGTACAACCGTTGTTAAAACATATTTCACAACGGTTGTTGTTTAATAACCGTTGTCAATACCTTCCATACTATAAACCACACAAACAAGTCTGCTGCCGACCACAAAAACACAACCCTTAATACACAAACACAAACAAAGCAGACAAACAAACACAAAACACATACACACTCTCTTTCTCTCTTTCTCTATTTCTCTCTTTCTCATCGTCGCTTTATCTTCTCGCCGTCATTGTGATTTCATCGTCTATTACGTTCGTATTTATCGTAAATCTCGCCGTCATTTGTCATCGTCATTATTTTCTTTTTCTATTTATTTCTTTTGCATATATGTGTTTTTATCGACCATTATGTTATTTGTTTAAGTATTGTTCGCATAATTAGTTACTAAAACAATGAAGAAGCAAGATGAAGAAGTAAGATAAACATAATTAATATATATATATATATATATATATATATTTATAAATACATAAATTAAAAAAAAAAAATTACATATGTAAAAATGCAATTCTTATATTTTCATGGAGGATCTTATTGTGCTCTATCGTATCCATCCTCTCCTCCTTGGCTATTTGGAGGTTCCGTTCAGCGTGATTGCTATATCGTCATATAGCCGCAATCGTCGCCGCTCCGTCAAGCCATCTTCTTTGGCGTGCTTGATGCGGATCGAGCTTCCGCAAGGTAGCTCCTGAAACTTTCCTCAATATGGAGGAACCGGCGGATGAAGTTGTTGTTGTTCTCGATCATGGTAAGAGTCTTTAGGATGAAATCATTCATTTTCTTAGAGTTTTTTGAGTTTGATTTGAAAGATTAAGTAGAGTTTGTTTTAACAGTTAGAGTTTGGAGATGAATATATGAGATAATGGAAATGTTAGTTGAGATATGCAATGTATTTATACTAAGCAATGTGTGGGTTGAGTTAATTGCTTTTTAATTAATATATATGTTAGGAAGTTGTGCCATAATCATCATCATCTCTCTCAATAATGCTGCTTCAAATCCTATTACTAACCCTTCTCATTCCATATTATCCGTTCATATGTACAAAGAATGTCGGTAATAATGCATGCATTGGAATTCTAACAGGCCGTAATTATGCATGCATCTAGTAATATTTAATTTATTTTTTTTTATTTTTTAAGAACAAACAACAACGGTTATTTTAAAACAACCCGTTGTCTTTAGTTATAACAACGGTTTTGTATATTACAACCCGTTGTTATAACTTTCCCCCCAAAATTGAGTCACACTTTCCACAACGGGTTTTTATACATAAAACCGTGGTTAATATTTTTAACAACGGTTTCCTTAAGTAAACCAACCGTTGTTAAAACCTTCTACAACGGACGCTTTAACAACGTCCGCTTTTTTATATAACAACGGTTTTTGACCGTTGTTATAGCCTGTATCTGTAGTAGTGCAAGAGGCCGAGTTGATGGCCTATTATTACTCCCTTTTCAAATCCAAAGCCTTTGGTATGCTCCTTACAATCAATCCAAATGACAAGTATGATCTCTCCCTTTTATCCAAATCTCTCCTTCACGTTTAATTTTCGCATGCATTTAGTTGATAAATCATTTAGTTGCATCATATAGGATTGCATTAGATTTCAATTTTGTAATATATTGTCACATTTAGTACTTGCATTCACTTAGCATAATTTGCATTGTCATTTCAATTATGCATACAGAATAGAGCATGCATTGCATTTTCAAAGTAAAAAAAAACCAACTAAAAAATTGAAAAATGACAAAAACCACCAAAAACATGTTATTTTCTTTCACTAAAATGCCCTCCCATGTCTATAAATAAGTGTGGGGAGGGCCTAAAAAAAAACAAAAACATGCTTTTAATTTGAATTCCCTCCACACATTTATTTCCATTTGGACGTAATGTAAATAAATAAGTGTGGGGAGGGAGTTCTCATATCAAAAACCCAAAAATATGTCCTTTTAATTTTTCAAAACCAAAAATCACAAAAATATGTTATTTTCCCTTTGAAAAATCAAAAATCAAAAAAAATATGTTCGTTTCTTTTTCCTATTCACTCCCTATGCTTTTGTCCATTGAGGACAATGTACATCTCAAGTGTGGGGAGGGAAATATCACTCTTGTGAATATTTGTATATATATGTGAATGCTTGAAAATTTAAGAGAATTCAAGAAAATGCCTAAAAATTGAAAAATTTCTGAAAAATTCAAAAAAATTGCATTGTATATATATGTTTTGTCTAATCTTTTGGCTTGGCGCATTGACCACTTGAGGCAAAAGGGAGCTAGAAGACCGCTTGGTATAATCCTTCCTATCTCTTGCTCCTTTTACTATTCTTTCTTTTTGGTATCTTGCATACTTTGAAGGAGAATGGGAATTTTGTTGCTTTGGGTGTCTCCTTGGGAGACCGTTTGGAATTTTGGTGTTGATGTGCTGCTAGCTTTAGCCAATTTGTTGCACGTTTCATTTCATGTTTGTTTAAATTTCCGCATGCATTTGTTCACATGTAAATACTTGTTGCATTTCTTTCTTTTGCATTTGAGTTTGTAAATAAGCTTTTAAGGAAGAGCATGGTCAAAGGAAGGGAACCAAGTACCCCCATGATGAACTAATGTGCCCAATTGTGCCTTTCCCCTCCTCGTGACTCGCGCCCGTGGCCTCTTAGTTAGCCGAGGAAGGAGGGCTTGACCAACGAGTTTAGACCGATCTTGTGAGACCTAGGGCCGTAGACTAGACCTTTGGCTTGACTTAGCTACTCAAGGGTAAGGGTAGAGCCTCCTAGGGTGGGTACATTCATACCCCGCCCTCATCTAGGTTCGAGAGTAGGTCTCCTCGCGAGGCGTGTCACATCATTACGCATAAGTGTGTCGCATCGTCCTTAGATCATGAAATTGCATTACATTTCTGTGCATATGATATGAAGCAAAAATCAGTTTTTATGAACCTCACATAGCCAAATAGCCTTGTTTTATTCCCTACATTGTTTCCCTTTTTGATTCACCCCTTTGAGCTTAGCCTTCTCATTTGGCAAACCACCTAAATAGCTACATTCCCATAACCACCCTTCCTTAATCAAGAATTGGTCGGGTTTTGTAGTTGTGTTGTAGGAGGTGATTTGGGGCATAGTGATGGATAGTACACATATCCATTTGGGTCGGAACTTGGTATGATTTGGCATTATATATATAAATAAGAGGTTTTGAAAAAAAAAAAAAAAAAAAAAAAAAAAAAAAAAAGAGAAGAAAAAAAACAAAATAGAAAAGTGAAAAAGTCATGAAAAATCAAAAAATGAGTTGTGTTGTATATATTTGTTTGTTGTCAAGAAAAAGGAAAAGGCAAGCAACACACCTACTCATCATTTAAAGGGGTAGAAAAAGCCGTTGCTAAATAAAAAGGGGCAAATTGATGTTTTTCCAAAATGAGTCGGGTTTACACAATTTTTGCATAACTTGGGAAACCGAGTCGTTGTTACGGTGTAGACGTTACCATTTGTTGAAATAAAAGGAGTTTTATCAAATTTTTCCTACTTGAGTTGGGTTTATGCAATTTTTGCATAGTTTTGGTCATCATTGCTATGTTAGGGCATAGACGTGTCTCATGTGTTGCAATAAGAGATGGGATGTGATGTGTCGACGATTCTTGATTTGAGCCCCACATGTCCAAACGGTGCTTGCACCAATCCCGTTTCGACCTTCTCCTTAGCCCCGTTGTAACCCTTGCTTCATGTTTTGTGCATTTTTCCCATTATTTGCATTTCATTGGACATAGGACGGTGTTACACATTAGATTGCGGGCACGTTTTCGCTAGTCGAGTTAGTTGAGTGATTTTGGTTACTTTTTGTCACAAAAATCACCTTGTTCTTTCATTGAGTGACGAGTGAAAACCGTGAGGATGTCGTTGCCTTGGTCTCCTTAGTCATGGGTCCTTTGGTTGAATCTTGTGTCGGTTTTGTAATTCTCGGCGGACTTGCCCTTTCTTCCCTTTCCCCGCTCTTGAATTAGTTTCTTGAGCATTGGTCACACAAGGGTTGCTTTTGTCACATTTAGGGGGTTGGCACCTCAATTGGCACTCCTGAGACGGTACTCCCGACCGAGACCATGTTTTGTTGTTTGAAAAATCCGGCCACTTAGATGAGGAAAGTGGATCATTTTGTTAGATGCATTCTACTTGTTGATTACGTGCTTTCATGATGAATGTGTCGAAAGTTTTGTAGCAAGACCCAACTTGCCTTGCAATAGGGCACTCTCCCCTCATGAGTGTCAAATTGTGAGTTGAAGGGGCGTTGAGTGCGCTAATACTCGATCGGTTTAAGTAGTAGTTTAGTTGAGTGATGCTCATATTGTGCATTCACTCTCCATATCTATCATAATAATGCTTTGTACATTTGGTTTAGGGACTTACTCGGGGACGAGTAAGGTTTAAGTGTGGGGAGGTTTGATATACGATTAATTTACCTCTAATTCCCTCTTTCTTTTATGCATACCGACTCTTATCGAGTCGGTTTCGGGTGTTTTTCCTTGCATATTGTGCCCAATACCCGTACTTGTTACCGTGTGTGTCCTTTTGTAGGAAACGACCTAAGTATGGAGAAACTGGGGCAAGAAAGGCACCCCATTGCCTTTACATGAAGAAGAGGAGAAGAAATGGTGAAGAGTGTGTTTTTGCCGGCGGGCCGACTCGGCCGGTCCTGCCACCGCAAAACACACCCCAGAGAATCACTTAAGATTTTGAAGAAAAGCTGAGGAATGTGCTTTGCCGGCAGGCCGGCAACCGGTCCACCGGTAAAGCACAGCAAATGGAATTAATTGAAGATTTTGGTGAAAAACAAGCTTGGCCTCGCTGCCGGAAGGAGCACCGGCAGCCGGTCAACCGGCATTACGCACCATGAAGAAGAAGAAGAAGTCCTGAGGAGTGTGTTTTGCCGGCAGGCCGGCAACCGGCCCACCGGCAAAACACAGATGCCAGCTATTTTTAAACTTTGCACGGTTTTGCCGGTAGGAGCACCGGCTGCCGGTGGACCGGCAAAACACAGCAGCACGGGATTTAGGCTTTTCTTCCTCTTTTCTTCCTAATCTTGTACAAGCCTATAAATACCCCCTCTTAAACCCTTTTGTACACACAACCCTAGATCCAGAATTTTTACCCTTTCAAGCTTTAAACTTTCTTAATCTCTTTGTTAATCTTTCCTTAATTAGAGAAGTTCTTCAATCAATTAGTGATTGAATTTGGGTTTGTAAGAAGATTGAAGGATTTCCTTCTTTATTATTTCTATCCAAATTCCTCTTTCACTATTTTGTTGGTATTAATTCTCTCCCTATTTTCATTTGTTTACATTTTTGTTCTTCTTTTATGTTTGTTTGATTGTTTATGTTAAGATTGTTGGTGTTGTTTGTTCGTTGTTGTTAATTTCATCATTGTTTATCTTTTCATTGTTCATCTTTCCTTTGTTTCTCTTTCATTTGTTCTTCCTTGGGTAGTTGTCCTCAAAGACTTAATCTTTGAGTTGATTTGGTTAAAGATTGTGTCTTTAGGTTTAATCACTCTTGTTATTAGATTAAATCATCTTTCCTTTACACCTATTGTTAGATTGTTGCATGTTTAGAAGTGAATTTCATCTTCCCACCATGTTTGTGACCAAAGTTTCCATCTTTATTGTCTATTTTACAATTAGGACCATGATTAGTGAGTAGTCTCCCACTAGGGCTCGGTTTGACCCAACATGAGTAATTTCACTAATTGAATTTCATAAAGGCTAATTATTTGGGGAAATTGGTGAGGGTAGGTTAGAGGATTGACTTGGTTTAAGGGTTGACTTTTGGGTAGTGTTGACTTACGACCCTTGACCACCAACGAGAGTTGGTTAGGTTGTGATTTGGATACCCGTGATTTGACCCTATTGTTGACCTTGGTTGAGACCGAAAGGGAGAACCGGGGTAGAACACCTCTAATCTAGCGTTTGAAATCGACCCTCGAGAGAGGGAGTGGGATGACCCGGGAATTGACGGGGCTTAATGACCTTAGCAAATATTGGACTACCTTGGGAATAATGCGTGTTTTTGGGGTAGTCGGGTATTGAGTTAGGGATTCCGACCTTCGAACCCGAGAGGGGGGTTGGTGGGTAGCACTAGTGTCCTATTTCGAACCCGAGAGGGGGGTCTTAGGCGAATTAGAGTCGTCACCTCCTCACCTAACTACCCTTGTGATTAGCCTAGAGATTTGATTGTGTGGAATTACGATTTGTTTGGGAAGAACCGAGTCTTAGGGTTTTTAATCATTTGATTTACATCTATTTATTTTATCTTGCTCTTTCTTCTATTTCTTTATTTAGTTGTTTTACCTTGTTGTTGGTAGCTTTAGTACAACCCCATCTTTTATTTTCGACTTAGCTAAACGATCGGATTAGAACAATTAGTATTCTTTTCAACTCCTTGTGGGATCGACCCTTAATAGTGTACAACGATAAAATCGTGCACTTGCGAGGTATAGCTTGATACCATCACCGAGCCCAAGGAATTAAGGTCAACAATAAGTCCCAACTAAGTCCTTCCCCACTCCCATGGATGGAATTCCTTATTCAATTGGTTAAGTCTCTTTAGATGGGTCTCACTCCCGTGAATAACCCGCCTAGAGTCGATTTCCGAAGTATACCGGTACCCACTACCATAAGCCCAACTCCCATTGATAGCCTAGGTAGCCCAAAATCGGCCCAACTCCCATTGATAGCCTCAAAAGGTTGGACAAGGGTAAAACAAAAGGTCAATTCAAATCACCCAACCAAAATCGATTACCCATAACACCACAACTTGTCAAAAGTGACTAATCACCAAAATAAACTCATCATTTAGGCCTAATCGGACCCTAGAAGGGTGACTACTCACTAATCATGCTAATTAAACTAAGACAAATGATAAAGGTTGACACTTTAGCAATTGACATGTTATAAAATTGATTTCTACTATTAATCATGCAATTAATAACTAAAATAATAATAATTAACTAATTAAACTATAATTAAAATGAAATTAAACTTAAAGGTGGTAACTTTAACTACAAGAGATGTAAATATTTAAACTAAGAAATAAATAAAATACAAACAAGTAATTAAGAAAGATAAAGGAAAGAGAAAATACCAACAATTAAAGGTGAATGAACAACGAAGAAGAAAATTGAATAAGAAACTTGAACTTGAATTATATGAAGAATGGATGAAGATTTGATCTTCCAAAATACAAAGGAAATTTCTTGTGTTTCTCTCTCTACTTTGCATAAAATGAAGCTTAGGGTTTTAAGATATGGATTTGGGGTATTTATATGACCCCATAATAGTCCATTACAAATTTCAGCCCAAAAAGGAAGAGAGATGAGGGGGGAAAACGAGTAAGATGAGGTACGTACCTCATCTTACTCTCCTCATCTTCTTCTTATACATCAAAAGTTGGTACAAAACTCAGTAAGATAAGGTACGTTATGGGCAGATGAGGTGCATCCCTTGTCTTACGCTCCACATCTTCTTCAATAGTACCAAAGAATAGGTCCAAATCAGCCGGATGAGGTACGTTCTGGGAAGATGAAGTACATCCCTCATCTTATGCACCATATCTTACAATCTAACTAATGTTCCTAGCTTATAAACTTCATGTCCGACTTCCAAATCGCTTCGTTCTTCTTTTCCCTTGTCCAAAACTTGGTCCACCAAGGTACCTACATAAAGAAAGCACCAAGAGGAGTACCATTGACTCGAAATATGCACATGACAAACCGGAAAAATAGCCAAAAAGAGAACAGAGAACAAGATTTGCAAAAGTGGTCGAAAGTTGAGCTTTTTGGCAATTTAAGCACTCAAAATTGGGACTTACAAGAGTCTAGAAGGTAGATAAAACACGTGAATTAATGTGCTAACAACGGTTCCACTTAGCTTAATACTAATGATAATGAGACGGTTTCACTTAGCTACCCAACACCAAACACCACCCACGACCCACCCAAGGCCACCCCACGACCCACCCCACCCACGGCCGACAACCGCCACCCAAGGCCGACCAACCCTCACCCATAACCCTAAACCTAAACACAAACCCCTTTAATCATTCCCTTTTAATTCAAACACAAATTAAACTAAATCTAACTACATATTAATCTAATATACTAACTACAAATAAATCTAACAAACTAACCACAAATTAATCAAACTAACTACAAATTAATCTAACAAATTAAACTAATTAAACTGAAATTAAACAAAAAAAACTAACCTAATTACAAGAGTGGAAGTGGCGGTGGAAATGGCAAGGGAAGTGGCGGTGGAAGGGTGGTTGTGTGGTGTTGTTCGTTGCTTGTGTCGTCGCCGCTATCGTCGCTCTTCCTTTTTTTTTCGTAAAGAGTAAAGTAGGAGAGAGGAGCGCCTGTTTCTATTAAAAATTTTGGCGACTGAAATTCAATTTGGCGACTGAAATTCAGTCGCCAAATTGGCGACTACCACTAAATCCGTCGCCAAATCTAAAAAATCAGTCGCCACTTTTGATTCCCTTTTTAAAAAAGTCAGTCGCCAGATTAGCGACTGATTTCAGTCGCTAATCTGAAAATCAGTCGCCAATTTGGCGACTACCTCTATCAGTCGCCAAATTTCGGTCGCCTGTTTTAGTTTTTCTTGTAGTGACGGTCATAAGTAATTAAGACCAACATTTTTTTTGAGCGACAAAATTATCAAGAGTCACTTACACTAAAATGGTGGATTGCTTTTAAATATTGAGAGGATACTTCTTACAAATGAACTTTTAAAATTTACGAAGTCAAAATTAACAAGAGATTAAAAAAGAAGAAGAAATAAACTAAAATAATTAATTAAAGCTAACTATTGAAAAAAAAATCAATTAATTAAATAATTGATGTAAAATGACAACATGAGGAATCGAGCCTAGGACCTAGGTAGGCTTTCTTTGTTGTTTGCTATTAGGCCCATTACCACTAGCCATAAGAATGCTTGTTAACATCATAGAACGTAATTACATATTTAAACAATAACTCTTTCTAGATGAGGCCCCCAAACCCATTGGGCCCCGGTGCGGTGAACCGAATTGAACAGGGTTTGGGCCTCCCCTGCATTATTCTGGTAGGGTACTCCCTTGAAGAGGTTGATTGATTGGCTTAAAATCTGACTAGTGTTTAAAAGGATTGAAAAAGTCTATGGATCCCTATGAAATACTCAAGGAGGGGGTGGTTTGAATTGAGTATCTACCACTTTTTCGACTTTGATCGAATCTGGATTTGTATGATATTTATACTTTGAATTTATCGATTAAATTCAAGTAATACAAATATCACACAATATTAAAAATAATAAAATAAGCGATAAATAAACTTGCATAAAGGATTTTTGAAGTGGTTCAGCTTCACACACCGAAGCCTACGTCCACTATTCTCGATTAATTATTTTAGTACCTTTTCATGGATTACAAAATAATCAACCCCTTTTACAACTAACTATAGTTGTAATAATGAGTATCGCTAAACACTCGACTTCCTCTCGTTAAAGAAAGTAATAAGAGTATCTCAAAGATTGTTCACAAAATTGAACGAATAAGAGATAAATTTATAACAACTATTCTCCGAACGATACTTAGCAATTGTTGACTTGAGTAACACGATTTTCCAAAAAGAAAATAAATCTTGCAATTAAAATCTCTTTAAAACAAAGACAAAGTTATGGCCACAAATTAGAGATTTGGAAAAGTGATTTTTAATGTGTACCAATACCTATTTTTATACTAAAGATAAACAAGAGTTGGCTGTATACTATATTTTGTATAAAAAATATGTATATGATAAACTTTAAGCAAAAGTGATCTTTTAGTAACTTGTTCATACTCGATCTCTAACATCCTATGGTCAATAAGATGTGTTTAATTTTGAGAAACCAATAGATATTAACCACTAAAGGCTAGAATATAAAAGCAAGGCAATTTGAGTCAAACTCAATTTGTTGAATCTTACATAAAAGATGAAGCATGATTCACTTGAGGACAAATTGTACTATCATACATTACACATGATAGACAAAGAGATAAGTGGGTGAATCAAGCTCAAATTGTTCATAATACAATTCTTTATCCTACGTAAAAACCAAATAATAAGAATCCCAAGTCAATCTCAAATATAAGAACTCATATGTTGTTTAAATTAAATTAGGACATGGTCAACCTCTATTATTACTTTGAAAATATAAACTTGACTTTAAAAATAAAAACACACTAGGTAGTATCCCGCGCTTCGCGCGGCCTGTTTTAAAATTTTATTATTATAATTGAAGAAAAATAATATAATTCATATATAACTTTTAATATTTTTACCTATAAATAAAAATAAATTAATTTTTTTTCCTCAAATTTTATTTTTTTAGGTTTAAGTTCAGTGTTTTAAAATAAAATACATATAATTTTAATTAAAACTAATAAGTTATAGTTAATTACGCAAGATCAACGTTTTACAAAAAAAATTGTAACTGGTCAAATACCACATTAATTAAAATAAAATTTATTCGAATAATGCAACAATCAACATTAAGGTATCAAATTATATCATTTCACAATACGTTATATTCCAAATCATTTAAAATATTTGTTCAAAACGATGTGAATATAATTTTATGCAATTTTGAGTCCATTTTTGAAATAATGGTCAAAAATAAAATATTTGTCGTTTTGGGTCAGTTTTGAAAATATTTGTCAAAATGGTGTCCACGTAGGCTTGGGATTTCTAGACCTGAAACACGCCACTACTAATGGCGTGTTTTGTGAAGGAAACACGCCATTAGTAGTGGCGTGTCTTTACAACAATTTTTTTCCTCAACTGACTGAACTTAAAAAAAAAAAAAAAAATTACATAAGACACGCCATTAGGGGTGGCGTGTTTCCCCTCCGAAACACGCCATTCCCAATGGCGTGTTTGTTTTAGTCCATTTTTTAATGAAGTTTCTTTCCGTACTCATTATAAACACGCCATTGGTAGTGGCGTGTTTTAGGTCCAGAAATCCCGAGCCTACGTGGACACCATTTTGACAAATATTTTCAAAACCGACCCAAAACGACAAATATTTTATTTTTGACCATTATTTCAAAAATAGATTCTGCAATTTTTAATTTTGTATGTATAACGTTTGATACTTATGTATCAAACATATATGACCCAAACTAAACTTATTCAAATGTTTTGGTTGTGTCTTACATGTGCTATGTGTCAAACATATCTATAAGAAATTTGCACCTTTTGTTTTTTCAACACTATATATAACGATTCTTAAGAGTTTACCGTAAATAAAATAGGTTGAACTTTCTCAAATATCATTTTTATAGTGTAACATATAAAATATTTAAATAAAAGTAATATCTAGTTAGTCATAACTAATGTTTTATTCTTGACGTATACATATTTAACTAAAGATATTAAAGGAAAATGTAATATGTATTCTACTTTTTCATGTTGTTTATATAATAGGGTTTTTCTACATGATACCCTTGTATTTATTCGAATTCTACGTGATACCCCTCACTTTTCAAAAATACTTGTGATACCCTAAACATGATAAAAACATCTTAAAATCCCCAAAATGCTCTAATCCGCCTCTTTAAAATGTTTAATTTATACATTTTTTATTGATTTTTTGGTTATATTTTGTCATGTCATTAACATAAACATCGTCTACTCAATTGTAAACATATTTTCTTTACAAAATCTAACATATTAAAAACGTGATTTTTAGTAGATTGGGTATTTTTAGAACTTAGGGATAGCACTTATATTTTTAAAAATATAGGGGTACCACGTAGAATGCGAAGAAACACGGGGTACCACGTAGAAAACCCTATATAATATTATATTACTTAATAATCATTACTTTTCTTTTAATTATATATTCAAACCCACTCGTGATCCCTGTGTACATACATACTCGTTATCAGAGTATTTAAACCTCTCAAAATCTTATATCTATTCATTTTTTCGCAATATAATTTTTTCGTTCCCACACTATAAAAACTTATATCTTAGTAGCTTTTTTAAAGTTTTGTTTTTAATTAATACAATTGATGGGGCATATTCTGCACCCGCTGACCGAGTCAACATATTGAGCAAGGTCAAAGACATCCACAGCAAGTCAACACCTTGGACAGCCTAGGCGACGCAGCCTGTCGGCCTGTCACTTGGGTCCCGGCTAGGACAACTAGCCAGCCGGGACACATATCCGCGTACTCATATCCAAGACCCCTCGGCATGGAGTCAACAGGGCCCGCCGGCCTGCCATGGGTCCCTCGGCCGAGGGTAGATCAGTCTTTCCACCTGCTAGCCACTTGGCCACTTGGCCACTACGTGACAAAAGGTGAAAGTCTATAAATACTCCTCAACCCTCATTGAGGAAAGGATCCATAATCTAACCTAAAACTCACTATTCATCTGGTAATATCTTCCTTATCTCTCTACAATATATACTTCGCAAAGTAACACACAACTTATCTCTTTAAGTTCACTGACTTGAGCGTCGGAGTGAGTACGCTCGGTGCAAAGCCGAGCCCTCAGTTTGTTCATCGTTTCAGGAGAGACCGAGAGGAAGAGTCAAAGCAAGGAAAGACTTCCATTCACCAAGCTTGCGTGGTAAACAACACTGCTCAGGAATTACACCCGGAACAATTGGCGCCGAAGTTCAAAAAACAGAAACATTAAAAGCAGAGATGGGCCTCACACCGACCCCACTCACCCCGTTCGAGGGCCGGTATGAGGCCGACGTGGCAGAGCAGCTCATCCTGAAGAATGATCTGCGTCGGAGGAATCCATCCCTTCGGCATCCCATTCTTCTCCGCCTCAAACAGCCTCATCGCCCGCTTCTCATCCGCATTAAGAGGGACCTTGCTGGCGTCCATCTTAAGCTTACTCCGGGAGACCCATTTGTCATGCTCCCCCTTACTCTCGCACCGCAAATTGACTTGGTGCTGGAAGGACCGGGGCAGCGGATAGTCATCCGGCACCTCAACGTATACCCAACGCGCCTTCCAGTCCTTGCAGGAAGAAAGCTTATCAACGGAGACGTACCCCGGCTCCGTCTGCACGCTGTACCACCCAACGCGACCAGGGGCTGACGGCCGAAGGTGATGAAGCCGGCGGAATAAGTTAACCGTTGGGACCTCCCCCTTGAAAAGGCAGAGCCACACAAAGCCGACTATAGTCCTAATGGCCAACGGGTGCAGTTGGGCCACAGCGACGTTCATGGCTTTAATTATGGCCATAACGTATTCATTCAGAGGAAACCGGAGCCCATACTCCAGGTGTCTGATGTATACGCCGATGCAGCCCTTGGGAGGGCAACAGACCGCCTGACCTTCCCCAGGAATAACAATACTATACTCCCTGCCGAAGGAGAAGTGACGTTCGAAAAAGTCAGGACCAGAACAACTGGCAAACTTGTTGGTCCAAGCACGGTCAGGGCAGACCTTACAGGCGTCGCCGTGGTCCATGATATACGGCCTCTCCTCATTAGGAAGAGTCCTTTCAACATCATCACCGTCATCATCAACATCATCATCCTCATCCTCCCATTCCTCCAAAACTTTTGGATCAACGTCAGGAGAAGGAGACCTAGAACCCCCGGACCTCAGCGGGATGGCGGCTAGTGCCCCCTCTTCATCAAGACGCGACGGGGAACCTCCCGGCGCAGGGCTACTAGGACCGGCATCAGCAGAAGACATGTTCACAACAAAAACTTAAGCAATTAAAAGTTGAAAAATTTGTTTGTTTACCTTGAAAGAAAAGTGCTACGCCGAAGTAGCGATTCTGAAGATTAGAAGAGAAAGAAACCCTTGAAAATCTAAGAGAGAAAAATTAAGCAAGAAGAAGAAAATTTTTTGAGAAAATGAATTTGGAAGGCCAAATTCAGGGGCTAACTCTCCTATTTATAGGGCAAAGCCCACTCAATCCGACCAATCAGGGCAAAGCCCATGAAGCGTCAACCAATCAACGCCGAGCCACGTGTCAAGCATGCAGCCATGGAATGTCAATCGACAAACAGTTACAAAGCTTCTTCAACACGGTCCTTGACAGAATGCCAAACGACGTATCTTCTTCAACACGCCCCTTGGTATCTACTTGCCAAAACGGCCCGCTGATTCAACCAAGCTTGGCAAAGACCTACTGGGGCAATCAAAAGCACACGGCACTCACAACCTCGGTCTCGGCCAGCGCCACTTTCTTTTCCACATCTGATGTCCATTACACATCCATGTGGAGGGGGATATGATACGGTGCGGCCTAAGCGAGAACCAAGCCGAGGTAGAAGAAGCCAAGCGAAAAAATTTTCAACTTGCGCAGAATACGCTCAACACTCATCGAAGGTCCATACCACGGCATAGACTACGCTGGGGGCAAATTGATGGGGCATATTCTGCACCCGCTGACCGAGTCAACATATTGAGCAAGGTCAAAGACATCCACAGCAAGTCAACACCTTGGACAGCCTAGGCGACGCAGCCTGTCGGCTGTCACTTGGTCCCTGGCTAGGACAACTAGCCAGCAGGGACACATATCCGCGTACTCATATCCAAGACCCCTCGGCATGGAGTCAACAGGGCCCGCCGGCCTGCCATGGGTCCCTCGGCCGAGGGTAGATCAGTCTTTCTACCTGCTAGCCACTTGGCCACTTGGCCACTACGTGACAAAAGGTGAAAGTCTATAAATACTCCTCAACCCTCATTGAGGAAAGGATCCATAATCTAACCTAAAACTCACTATTCATCTGGTAATATCTTCCTTATCTCTCTACAATATATACTTCGCAAAGTAACACACAACTTATCTCTTTAAGTTCACTGACTTGAGCGTCGGAGTGAGTACGCTCGGTGCAAAGCCGAGCCCTCAGTTTGTTCATCGTTTCAGGAGAGACCGAGAGGAAGAGTCAAAGCAAGGAAAGACTTCCATTCACCAAGCTTGCGTGGTAAACAACACTGCTCTGGAATTACACCCGGAACAACAATGACTCTTCAAAATATATTTTTCTTAATAAAATTAATGGTCTAAGTTTTATAACTTTCTCAAAACGTTTTTTTACGTAAATGTAAAACATTGTAAGATACTCACTTTAATCATCTCTACATATCAAAATATGTTTATAAATATAATGAAAATTATACTCGATTGAAAGCATTTTTCGCAATGAACGTTTTTACTTACAATTTAGAATTTTTATCAAAATAATTTTTTAATAAATTTAGAATCAAATCAACGTAATTATTTAATGTAATTTTATAATAAAATTTATTAAATTATAATTAATATTTACTGAGATTTATGCTGCAAAATAATTTGTAAAAAAATAAGATTAAATATAATCTGTAAAAAAATAAAATAATTTTTTTTCGAAAATGTCGTGTTACGTTGCCACCATAAGTTATAGTACAATCGACTATAACTTAGAGTATGAGTGTATCAAGTTATAATCGTTACAATTATAACTTGAGACGAACTCAAAACAATTATTAAATATCGTAAAGGAGAGACGAACTAACTACTGACTAATCTTCCTTGAAAATTCTTCAGTTGTAAGTTCCTTTCATCATCTCGATCACGAACTCAAACCGCATTATCAAATCGTCATTTTGCAATTTGTAACCTCGTTAATCTATAAAGACTAAACAAACAATTACGTGCAAACTTATTTAACATTTATTATATACTTGTCATCATCAAAACATAAAACGTATTTAAGACACGGTCCAACAGATATAAAAAAAAGTAGATTCATTGTTCTAATTTACACCATAGCGTAAGAATTTTTCATCACCTCCTTTAAACAAGAATCATATTCTTCATTTATTTTCTTTGTCTGTGGTAGTCGTAAAAAAATGGGGACTCAAGTTAAATAGGAGAAAAAGGATTATACATCGGATGTATTACATCAAATTTCACATATATTTGAGTTTTTGTGTATTTTTTTCGAGCTTTATAAAGATTAAAAAATACATGTTAGTTTTTTTACGTCAAAACTCAAATTTGTCTGAGGCTATATGTAATGTTTTTGAGTTATATTGTAATTTTTTTAGTTTTATGTTTAAAAGAATGAACTCAAAAATTTTCTAATAAAACTCATAATTTTTAAAACAAAACTCAAAAATTTTATCTTAATGCTCAAAATCTATACCATCTGATGTAATATATCAGATGTATAATCCACTTACTGGTTAAATAGCTAACACTTATTTTCTACATACTTTTGTAAGTGCAATACAGAGAGTTGTGCAATCATTAAACGTGGTAATCCCTCCATCCCGATTATTTGCTAACTTTGAAATTGGCACAAAGACCACGGAAAAAGTAGAAGACTATCTAAGATAGAACCGGGAATCAATACGAACTGAATATATAATACAGTGAACATGCATGAAAGCAAAATTGTTGTCCAAAGGAAAATGCTATAGCTAGCTGGTGGCTATTTGAATGTTCATGAAAACTAAATAGAAAGATCATCATAGGCTTATAAATCATCTATGTTCCTAGTTATATCATAAAGCTCGGTTTTATCCTCTTTTTAACAGGATATATATTGTTTTGTTTCATGGTGTGATAGTTTATGCATATGTATTTTCTTTTCTAATGAAATGCAATGATTATTTTTGAAAAGAAAAAATTGTACATCACAACATTATTTATACAAGCTTAACAAACAAAGCTACGAGCCTAAGACACCTAAACCTAGCCGCAACAATCAATCATTAATAGAGATTGTGGACAAGCGAATTACGAAAAGTTATATGGACATGAATTATTAAAATATACAAAAAGATATGAGTAGATAACTTGGAGGATAATGAAGATATATATTTTGAATAATTTGTGGGTATTATTATTAAGTGACAAGTAGACAATAAGTAATGAGGATGATCACATTACCCTCCAGAAATACTTCTAATGTAGAAAGATAATTAAATGAATGAAACACACATAAATGAAATAATTAAGTAAATAAATGACTACGACGGATAGCATATTAATCCAATTTTAAGATAAAATGAATTACGTTCATAAAAAAAAAGAGTTGAAAATTTGTTAGATAAGTTACCCTATAATTTAAGAAAAACGAGTAAAACGTAACTCTCGGGAAAAGGATTGTGGTGGTGTGTTGGTGACTTAGGACTATAACAAGCAAAAGCTTGTATGATTTTAATTAGGATATCCGATCCAGATTATTCTAAACCCACCTAGTAAAACTTAAAATTTGGTTGAGTAAATTGAAAGGATACGACTCCAAGTTAAACTTATATCTGAATTAATCTTCTTTGCACCAATCAAAACAAAACCTAAATAAGCCAGCGACACAAAATTTCTTCACATGGATGGAATACCCGAGAATGTATAGGACTAACAATGGTCTAAACTTAACTAGATTGACATTCATCTTAATTGTGAGTTAACACTATTACAAATACAGACTATAACAACGGGTAAAAACCGTTGTAAAAACAAAAAGCGGACGTTGTTAAAGCGGCCGTTGTAGAAGGTATTTACAACGGTTTGGTTATTTAATGAAACCGTTGTCTAAAGTATTCACCACGGTTAAAAGCCGTTGTTGTTGGGTGTTCTCCGTTGTGGAAAGTGTTTCAAAAATTTGGAGGGAATAATATAACAACGGTTGTCGTATGTATAACCGTTGTTGTAACTTTCCCTCCAAAATTGTGAAGTCTTTTGACAACGGGTTTATGCTACATACCCGTTGTTGAAATTGTTAGTAACAACGGTTCTTAGTTGAAGCAAACCGTTGTTGTAACTTTACCTTCAAAATTGTGAAGACTTTTAACAACGGTTCTTCGTTTAAAACCTGTTGTTGAATATTATGCGCGGGTATTTGTGAAAGTCATTCGCAACGGTGTTTTTTTTATTAACCGTTGTGAAAGGTCTTCACAACGGTTTTTTTTAGTAACCGTTTTTATTACGAACTCCTAATGTTTTGAAAAATTAAATTTGTTTTATGCCATTCAAAAACCTCGCATATATCGAAGACACCATATACCAAAGACCAAGATAAATCACAAATGGGTTCATCGAACTCAATAGATTCAATTCAACCACAACAAAAAAGATCATCATATATATATATATATATATATATATATATATATATATATATATATATATATATATATATATATACTTACAAGGAGTTGAATTTACATGAACTAATCATTCTCTAACTTCAACAAAAAATTTACTAATAAGTTGATCTAAACTCTGAGTATCATGCATTTCTATATTCTAAGACGTAGTTGCCCCACATGTCTCTTACCTCGTCTATATCTATACTTGAGTACTGCTCAATCTGTTGTGACGGGTTGATTGCATACTGGGAAAAAACAAAGAGAAGACATTATGGTATATATAGCAACAAGCAAGACAACATTAGCAACATCATGGTATATATAGCGAAAAGCAAGACAACATTAGCTCTAATTTAAAAAAAGTAATAAACACATTATTAAATTACTAACCTTTTCTGGAATAATGATATATCTTCGCCTAATAATCTCCAACATGAACCGACAAGCGTAATATCCACATTGTATGCTATCTGGCTGGCGAGGGGCCTATTATTACATAAAAACAAACAAACGAGAGAAGGCTCACATCAGAATCTTGAACTTTAGGTATTGTATTAGTACTAAACACAGATTTTGCACTTAATGTTATTGTATTTGAGCACGTACCCCTATTATCGTAATAAAATCAGGGCCAACATCAGAATCTTTCGTGGGTTGATCCTGCTCGTTTGCTCTTTTCTTCTCAAAGGCCCTTTTTTTTTAAAAATAAAAAAGGAGGCAGAAACTCATTTTTTTAGAGGCAAAAATGAGCTTTTTTCTATAAATAAAAATTGAAACTTAATGTTATTATAAATAAATCAGTATTATAAACTTACATATTAATCAAGCGCTTAAAAGTCTCGCTTGGTTGATGATGTAAAGAGTCCAACCAGAAAACTTTATTCCTTGTCGGCATGATGGCTGCTAGCACCCAATGAGTCCTACATCAAGAGACATCATCATTATTAACAAGTACATATATTAGTTATGAAAATGCAATTGTAGGGGGAAACGTAATATTAATTTGTTTATTACCCTTTTTCATTATAAGCGCCAAAAATCAGCTTCTTGGTTGTCGCCAATTGCTGAGCAATATAATCTACCCGTTCTTGGAACGAGAAATCCGCAATAAATAAAGATAAAATATAGGGGCACAGGAATCCGTATTGATCAGATGGAATATTCTTCTCGGGGATCACTCTCAATTTCAATATCCTACATTATTACGGTATTAATTCCGGTATTTAAAACACTATCTAGTAGTCAGAATATTAGAATATGAAATTATTTATTAAGAAACTTACTTCATCCAAACAAATACGTGTTGGATATCAATCTGGTCTAAGCCAGCCCATACGGCTAGCATATCCCATGATAGATGTGCTTGGCGCTCAACCCCTAGAATATCCTCCTCGAGCGGAATAACTATCAATTGCTCGGTGGCTATGCGATGGCCAGCCTCCTCATGCAGTTTCCTCATCGTCACCGTTCTTAGATATCCCATGTAATCCTTCCCTTTATATTGTGTGGAGTTTAAACTCCTAACTTTCAGGTCCGGGAAAGAATGAGTCTTTGATTTTGTGCTACTACCACCAGCCTACACATGTAGTAGATCGATAATTAAAATAATAAAAAATCCAAAGGTAACATATCCTAGTTGGAGTAATAAAAATAAAAGCGTACTTAATTAAATACCTCGTCAACCTGCTCTTTCAATGATGAGGTAGTAGTAGCAGGTAAGACTGGGGACTTAGGCTTATCAGTCTTTTTTGTCCCCTACACAAAATTACCATGCTTTTTATAAATACAGACAAAATATAAATAAAGGGAGCGAGGTTTTTAAAAAAATGAAGAAGTTAATTAAATACCTCATCAAGTTGTTGTCTCGACGAGGTCGTTGGCATGTCTGTGGACTTAGGCTTATCCACCAAAGCCGGCTTTTTTGTTCCCTACAAAAAAAAATAACATATAAATTTAACATATAAAAACATTCAACAATTAAAAATTTAACATATATATATAAAGGTATTTCTTCTAACCCCAACTGCTTTCCGCTGAGGCGGAGACGGCCGAGCCAAGTAGATGTGAGTATCAGGCCATTGGATGAAACTTCCAAGCGCATCTCCCAGAATGGTATTGTCGTCACGAACTGGGACAGGCAGTTGCAACTTTTCATGGCCTGGTAAGACTATAGTTATCTCTACTTTGGTATGATTCGGCAAAATTTTTTCGCCATGAACTACAGTTTCCGCTGCTGCAGATTTGGTGTGCATTTCTACGAGACCCTGGCCAACACGCACATGTGGCTTTTCGGTTTTAGGGTCAGCAAGAATAACTGGCCTCTTGTTTACGGCCTGAAGAATATACACATACATTATTATATCGTTGCAAAAACGCTTCAGCATTCAAAAGATTTTGCAAAAACGCTTTCTGTCTCAGGCCGATTTTTGCACAAACTTCAGCATTCATATAAATTTAACTAATTAAACACTTCATGCATACCTTACTGAAAATAGGAACTGACTTGAAGGGGATGTATCTTTTTCCATCACCGTCTTCTCAAGTTGCATCTCCTTTTCAGACCCATTATTTACCTAATAAAATTAACCAATGGCACGATGTCAGAAGTTATAGCATTAGAGCTGGCAGGGAACACACCCCCTGATCTTACCCAAAAAAAAAAAAAAGAAAAATAAGGAAGTATTAGGTACCTGATCGGCTTTAGTTGTTACAACTTCAGAAGCATTATTAGGTACTTGATCTTTCTGAATCTCGTTGACCTATACTTCCTTCTCATGTATTGCCAAGATAGTAGCGGCCTCTTGACCAATCTGTTGTACCTTATTATTACCCCCTTTAGAAATGACATCCTCCATCATCTTCACTTCTTCTTCGGAAAGCTTACCTCCAACATTCAGCTTTAGTAGTACGGATGCCATTAATCAAGTCGCTTGCCAAGAATGTAATGTGTCGGCAATTTTTATCCCAACAATAACATGTGAATTGAACTTAAATGAAAATAATAGAATAAATGTTACCATGTCAGCCTTCTCAGACTTAGTCTTCCTTTTCTTCTTTATCGGGGCAGTTGTCCCATAATATTTCGTTACTCCAACCTGTAACGGGACGCCCCTCAAACGACCTGGATGTTCGGGTCGGCCGATCGCTCTAGCAAGAACGTCATTACGACCACTGGGAGTGAATTTCCCTTCTTCTACCTCTTTCAATACGTTGTCCTATAATATATTAAATAAACTTCAAATTATATTTGTGACTAAAATAATAAAGTTAGTAATGAACTCGTCTTAATAAAATAATGCTTACTATGTTGGCCAACACTTCCTCATCATATTTGTCACGCGATCGGGATCCTTTAGGCGTGTGCCCTTCTTTATAAGTTACATGCCGATCCACCTCTTTCACTCCCTTTGCCACCTACACATTAACATGGTAACATTTATACACGTAAATGTGTATCAATGCAAGTCCAAGTGTGATTAAAAAAATAAAGTCTGATCACAGGGGAATAATGCATGCTACTTACGAGGTTCTCTTCTATCTTTCTGTAACCGCCTCGAGAACCATACCATTTCCCCTTCTTGCATGAAATGTTAGCACGATTTCTTCTGCTAACGACCTTCAAATAATTATATAAAAGCGCAAGTAGATGAGATAATAAAAAGATTATATAAAGGACTCATTAATTAAAAAAATGATAGGTAAATCGTTAAAAGGCGAGGATATTTAACCTAAAACTTCTCAGTAGTTCTCATCTTTTTGAAAAGATCCCATTGTTCCTGCTTGATGATGGGACACTTGTTTTCCGGTGGGCTCTTACGCATCTCCCCCGTTGCCTTGTCCACATACAACCAATCCCTAGCAACGTCACACCTCCACCGCCTGTGGACATCCATTTGCCTTATGCATTAAATACTTATCATGGCTTTCATCGGGTATAATAAAGCCTTCCTTTACACGAGCCAAGTATAACTCCGCCAATTTTGGATTCAAAGTTCTAACATCATCTAAATGGATAGGCACAAACTGTCTTGTGCAAGTACCAATCCAACTGGAGAAAAGACCCGCATTTGGACCAGTAGGGAAACCCATCTCACTCCATGTTATTTCGAACGGCAGTGTTTAGCGACTATAGGCAAAGAACTTTCTCGGCACTTCGTAGCACCCCTCTCACCAGGCTTATTATCACCAGGCTTATTATTCTTTTGACTTCTTTTACGTTTTTCACCCATGATAATCCTAAAACCCAAATATGAATGATATAGGAAATGAACAACTTAACAACGTACATGCAGAGTATTATCTAAAACCCTAAACCCTAATAGGAATGAAAATTTAAAACAACAGATTGAGATTATAAAATCCTAAACCCTAATAAGAGGAGTGAAGTAGATGATGCGGGATGATAAAGATAACAAAGAAGACGAAAAACAAACAGATGCATGAAAAAGAAAAAAGATGATCGTCTTAAAACCCTAATGACGAAACACAAAATTAAAGTGAACATACCTGATGATGATGATGATAAAGAGAACGAGCAGGATGATAAGGGAAGGCAACGGAATCTGGGCGTCGGAAATTGGGCGACGGCCGACAACGAGAATGTAGAAAGCGAGAGAAGAATTAACTCAGGATACCAACGGTTGAACTAATGTTGTGTGTGTGTTTGTGTATGGTATGCTGTATGGGTTTGTTAATTAGTTTTTTATTAAGACAAACTATTGACAACGGGTGCTCAAAGAAGAACCGTTGTTATATGTTAATAACAACGGGTCAATAAAAGTCAACCGTTGTCCAAACTTTATTACAACGGTTAAAATATACCCGTTGTAATATATTTTCACCAAATTTGCGCCAAAATGAAATATGTCAAAAAAATCATTGACAACGGGTAGAGGTACTACACCCGTTGTTGAAAGTATTAACAACGGGTAATTTAAATATAACCGTTGTTATTGTTGAACCTTTTTTTTTTAAAAAATTATTGTAATTCCATTACAGTCCAAACCTGTAACAATACATACTTTATGTGTGAAGCACCATATCTTTGCAACATTATTCAACAATTTCAACACCAGAATCCACATCTAATAATAAGATCAAGAAAATAAGACAACACCAAAGATGCATGCATCTTGCATATCTAAGCTACAGGATTTACCATGCCATGCAAATTTGGGAATTTTTATTTAACAATATAATGACCATTATTGATTTACTAATAAATTAAACCATCAAATTATTGGTCTGAAAATGACTCAAAATGTTGGTCGTCCATATCACGTGTCCTGATGAACTATCTCGGGATCGGGGCGTTTCTTGGATGTCATAGTTTCTTCGTTAACCCAAATACCTTCACCATGGTCATCACGCATATAGATGCTTTCAGTGTCCTCATGATCAGTGTCAACATCGTCGAAATAAGATACAGTGGTAGACTGATCCATTCCCTCAAAAACGACATCCTGATCATCATCCCCATTATCGGATGGACTACTCCTTCTACTCCTTATAGACAGTACAACAGGCCACTTCTTATCCATAGGATCGGTGACATAGAACACTTGTTTAGCTTGGGATGCCATTATGAAAGGATCATCCTTATTATTGCCAACCTTACCCAGATTGACCAACGTAAATCCCATCTTATCCTTTCGGACACAATGGATGTTGTTATCAACCCAGTTACATCGAAACAAAGGCATTGTGAAATCAATGTAATCTAGTACCAATATTTCTTGAATAACACCATAATAAAGGCATTTTTCCCAAATAGGCTTTTTATCTTTTGAAGTAGCAAAGTGCATTGCCTCAAATTCAGAACTCACACCACTATTTTGCATTGTGCTCAACTCATCTTGCTCGCGGGTGTAAAAAGTATATCCATTAATGGCAAAACTGTTGTAAAAGGTGACCCTGGTATTTGGACCTAAACCAAGACGTAGTAACCTAGGAGAGATGTCATCACCAGTTTGATCAATACACTCTAAGACAATATTCCTAAACCACTCTGCAAACGTCTTCGTATGCTCGTTCGCAATCCACTTCTCGGTCTTGTTTTGGTGATCGTATTTGAGCTCATCTTTGTGTTGTTGAATATAAGGTTGCACCTCATCTTCGTTGTTTAGCACATACATGTGTGCTAAATGCAACATTTCACGTGTCACAATTTTTTCAACCCGGCCCCTAATACCTTTTTTGGTCATCCAGTCACTATGACGATTCTTAGGAACGCCAATCAACTCCTCAGGGGAGAGATGAGCGTAACAATATGAAAGAGCTTCGTCTAAAATAGCGCGTTCAGCAATACAACCTTCCGGACGATACCGATTAGATGTATAGTCCTTGTAGACTTTCATCAATCTTTCGAAAGGATACTGGTATCTCAAGTACACGGGCCCAAGGTACAAAATCTCCCTAACCAAGTGAATGGTCATATGAATCATGATAGTGAAGAAAGAGGGTGGAAAATACATTTCCAACTGGCAAAGAGAGGTTACAACGAGGTCCTGTAATGAATCCGCGTCATCGGGATCGATGACTTTCTCGCATATGGACTGGAAGAAGAGACAGAATCTAGTTATAGCATATCTTACCTTTTCAGGTAAAATGGAACGAATAGCCACAGGTAGTAATTGTTGCATCAAAGTGTGACAATCATGTGACTTTAACCCGGTGAGTTTTAGGTCTTGCATCGACACTAGGCTTTTGATGTTCGACGAATAACCATGTGGCACTTTAATTCCATTCAAGCATGCACAGAACTCTTTTTTCTCATTCCGTGAAAGGGTATAAGGCTGGCAGCGGTAAAAATGTACGATTACCTCTCTTCTGTGGTGCCAACTCTAGCCTAATACCCATCATTTTCATATCTTCCCTAGCTGCGGCGTTATCCTTTGTTTTACCAGGAACATTCAGAAGGGTATTGATAATTTTATCACAGACATTTTTCTCAATGTGCATGAAATCGAGGCAATGCCTGACCTCCAGGTCAGGCCAATATGGAAGTTTATCAAAAAATATGGATATTTTCTTATACCCACGAGTAGACAATTTAGAGCCGCTCTTCTTCCCATAATCTATCTCAATATGCTTTACTTTCTGATAAACTTCATGCCCACTCAAAATTCTAGGAGGTTGACGAAGTTCTTGTCTTCCATTGAATGCTTTCTGCATCTTGCGATAACAATGGTCATGATACAAGAACCACCTATTTCCCGTATACACATACTTACGAGAAGACTTCAAGTATTCAGACTCAATATCCTCCCCACACAATGGACAAGCCTCTTTCCCATGAACTGTGTGCCCAAAAAGGTCGCCATAAGCCGGATAGTCAGTTATTGTACACAATAACATCACTCTCAAATTGAAAGTTTCGTTCTTATATGCATCAAATACTTCTATCCCACTATCCCACAACAATCGCAAATCATCTAGAAGAGGTTCCAAATATACATCTATATCATTTCCAGGTTGTTTAGGGCCGGAAATTAACAACGACAACATCAAATACTTTCTTTTCATGCACACATATGGAGGTAAGTTATAAATAGCCAACACTACTGGCCAAGTACTATGTTGGCTACTCATGTTTCCGTGTGGGTTCATTCCATCAGTGGACAGCGCTAGACGTAAGTTTCTAGGTTCATTGCCGAACTCGGGATGCTTAGCGTCGAACGATTTCCATTGCTTACCATCTGCCGGGTGTCTTAGCTTTCCATCATTTATTCTTCCTGTTTCATGCCAAGTTAACATTTTTGCATCATCGGGATTCGCATAAATCCTTATAACTCTTGGTATCAATGGAAAATACCACAACACCTTAGCCGGGATCCCTTCCTTATCCTTATAACGCCACTCCAAACATTTAGGGCAATTGGTTAAGTTTTGATATAATTTCCGATACAATATGCAATCATTTGGACATGCATGTATTTTCTCATATTTCATACCCACTCCTCTTATTAGTTTTTTCGCCTCATATGTCTTAACAGGTAGAACATTACTATCAGGAAGCAACTCCTTTATCAAGGCTAAAAAACTAGTGAAACACGTGTCACTCACCCCATTTGCCCCCTTGATATTATACAACTTCACCACAAAAATGACATTTTTGTGAACTTACAACCAGGATAGAGAGGTGCTTCAGACTCACACAACTTCTCATACATGTTGTTAAGGTCATCCCAATTACTAGTGTCATCACCTACATCTTCAAAAGCAATGGACTCATCATCATTCTCTTCATTATCTATAGACCCAACATTCAACTTCTCTACTTCCAACTCTTCCAACTCAAAAAACTCGGCAAACTCAGGATCATCAGTTAGCCTTTCGTGTACCTCAACATCATCTTATTCAGAGTTATTCTCTTCCTCTAATGATTCCCCATGAAAAATCCAACGTGTATAGGATCGACTAAATGTCCGCTTTTCTAGGTGTATTTTAACGTCCAGAAAAGCCATATAGCTAATATTACCACATCTTTCACAAGGACATGCAATACTAGAAGAACCTTTCAAATTGTTCGAAACGAATTCATAAAATTCAGCTAAACCATCCTTGTAGGTGCGGTCACTCATATTTGCATCAATCATCCAAGTTCGAGTCATTATTCTACATTCGTAATAATAGGCAACTAATTCAGAAAATACAATAATAGGCAAACAAATAAACGAAATTCAGGAAAGCAATTAAGCTAAATTATCAATAAATTAGATAATAACCCAAAAAATCCTATATCTATAAGTGTTGCTAAGAAACATATATATACCTGATTGATAAACACGATGAGGGAGAGAAGACGGTGACAACAGTGACGGAGATGAAGACAAAGAGACGATCAGGGAGGAATGGAGGATGATATAGTAGCAGTATTAGCTTGTGTTTGTGTTTTGTAGCGTATAGCAGAATAAAGCAATCTGTTGTTCTTAAGATTTTCATAACATTAATAACAACGGTTATTGAGTCTACAACCGTTGTTAAAAAGTATTAAAAACGGGTTCTAATATAACCGTTGTGATTACTTTTCACTAATTTGGCGCCAAACCATTAACAACGGTTAAAATTTAACCGTTGTTATTAGTTTTTTCATTAACAACGGTTTTTCAAGTATGACCCGTTGTTAAAACCAATAACAACGGTTAACAACACAGAACCGTTGTAATTAAGTTTGGTAAAATTCGCGGAATCAATTCTACAACGTGTTTTGATGATTTTCGTGAATAAGCGTTGTTAAAGGGCCGTTGTGGTTGCCTGTATTTGTAGTAGTGTAAGGGGTGTTTAAGGGGTCTTTGTAATTTTGTAACCCCTCTAAGTAAGGTTACATAAATCATGTTGTGTGTGCGATGAACTGATATATAAAACACCAAACAACACATGCAAAGATAATATACTTCTCTAAGACGTTAAGTCTACCATCAATATGGGACTTCATATATTTGACGTAGACCTTTTTCAGGACCTTCGTAGTTATCGTGAAGGTATAAAGACATCCACGTTTGCTGACGGTTATCAAATAGAACAACCGATTTCGCATAAGTGGTATACACAAAGATAATAGCTACTGTGAATACTAGCAAAATAGTTGAAATTCGCGGTTTCTCTAAGTGAGTTATATATTTCTACTTTATGTTGTTTGATTTTATTAAATATATATCGTTGCTCATTTAAGACGCATCTTTTCAGAAGAATATTTACTTTTTTTATTCGTATTAATCGAGAATTTTTATCATTTTGGTGGAGAATTTATTCCCTATATGGCCATTGACAATCAATCTACGCTTAAAACATATCCACACACGTAGTAATGCATGGTAGATTCAATCCCTTTTGAAACAAATAGTAAATCCACTCGTATGGCATATGATTCCGAAATGCCAAACACTTCATTCATTGATATAATGTGTTTTGCCCAAAATCCACTTGTGAATTGTGATGTTGTCACATAACACGCTCGCGAGAGATGGTACTATAACACTGTCTCACGTCGTGAATCCACTTGTGAATTGTGATGTTGTCACATAACACGCTCGCGAGAGATGGTACTATAACACTGTCTCACGTCGTGAGACGGTTACGTTTATAAAAACGTTATTCATTTATTATTAATAAATGGATTATCTTTTTACATAAAGGAAAGTCTCATAGTGTGACACGGTTGTACACAATAAAAATGTGATTTTAGTTATTCTACTCATTTATATAAATCCGTATATTAATTTGATAACGGAGTTAAGAATTTTGATGTGTGCATTTTATATAGGTATTTCGTATTTCATTTGCATGCATTTCTATGCATTTGTGTAGTGTTTAGCTACAAATGTCCCCCGAATTGTCTACTTTGGTTTCTCTTGTCTTATTTGCAGGAATGAACCAAAGAGAAGCTAAATCAAGCTTAATACATGTCCCTATGCATGCATTTAGGAGATTAGTTGAGTCGGAGCCTTAAGACTACTATTTTGAGATGCGCAAAGAAGTAAGATAGCTAGGCGAGCAAAGGAAGAACTTCAAATTACTAGTGCCTACTTTGAAGAGCCATATCTCGAGTTATACAACTGATTTTCAGGTGATTCCAATTAGAGATGAAATCTTGTCCTCTTAGCTTTCCAACGCCACCGAAAACGCTCTGTTTTCCCAAGTAAATAAGAAATGGCAGCCGTTTGAAGTTCAGTGCGCGAAGCAGGAATTGTGCGCTGGAAACCACTCGATCGAGTACTATTGTGTTCGATCGAGTAGTTTAAGTCCTCGATCGAAATGCTTATTTTAGATAGTGTTCGATCGAGTAGTTTAAGTCCTCGGTCGAAATGCTTATTTTAGATCGAGAGGTTTTGCTATAGTTTACTCGATCGAGAGGTTTTAAACCATTCGATCGAGTACTTTTCTATTAGCCGCAAGGTTTTAATGTCGTTTAGGTTAATAATTATCTTTCCTATAAACAGGAAAGACGTCTTTAGGTCTAAACTCTCTTCTTTTCTCCTTTTTGCTCTATTTTTCTCTGTTGGACGCTGCTTCTCTCTATTTTTCCGGATCTTAAGTCGTAATTCTCCCTTTACTCTCTTGACTCTTTAATTCTCTTTAATTTGCAATGTTTGTTTCTTCTTCATCTCTTGTTCTTACTTTGTTCATTATTATGCATAGCTAAATCCCCTGCTAGGATTTAGGGGATTCGATGATTTATTGTTAGTTGCTAATTAGGTTTACAGATCTTTCGTTGTTATTGTGTTTATGTTGTTAATCACTGCAATTAACTGTAACTAGCTACTTGAATCGATGCATTTAGCTTAATTAATCTTGGTAAGCCTTAACCTAGACCGGAAGGTTGGAAGGGGTGAGACCCGCAGTGAACAATAGGATGCTTTAGTGAGGGCGGAAGCTAAGCTAATAGTATTTTAGGGCGAATTGAGACCGGAAGGAGATATTCGTTACCCCTTAGACTGATACAATTGATCATCGATCTGTGACCTTAGCTGCAATTATCTGACATTCATTGATGACCCGACAATCCTAGTTCTCTTCCTTTACTGTTAATCTCTCTTACTCTTTTCTCAATTTAATCTCCTTTAGTTTTAGTTCAAACAACTTAAACCCCGAATTGTGACCATAGAAAGACTAGGATTAATGAGTAGATAGTGACCGCCTCCCTGTCGAGATCGACCCTACTTACCGCTGACTTCTGTTAGTAGTACTTAGATATTTATTTTTGGTACTGTAACGACGGTATCAAATTTTTTCTCCTATATTAACATAAATCTGATATGTTATTTTGTAGTTACTAATGTTTTAGAAATTAATAATATTAATAGGAAGGCGAAAAGAATTGGGAGGTGAAGGGTTTCCTTTTTCCGAAACTATGATATTCGTTAATACATCGAAAGGTATAAAGTAAGAATATGTGGTCAAATCTAATTTCGTTTCAATTCGATTTCGGTATGATTCATTTTAATTAGACACCTTAATCCGGTTGTCCTATTTCCAATCGGTGATTGGGTCGGGTCAATAGTCGATCAAGCAACTTCTGGGTCATCGTTTAGGGGTTAATGATTTTCTTCAACATTCATTATCATTGTTAATTCAAACGTTTTACCTTAAATTCGTGCAACTAAAATACAATTAACGAGAAAACTCATAACTAGGCGTCCTTGTGCAAGAATCAAAACTTCTGCAGTGCTTGTCAATTTGTTGAGTTAGACGTGTTGAAGTGTATTAGATGACTTACCTTGTTCCTACTAAATTAAGTCACTAGTGAGTAGTCCATATCTTGTGACAAACGTGTAACAATTAATGGTATGCCCAAAAATAAATTTTGCTTTAGCAAACTTTGTACAAGAAAGGAAATTAGCCTTGATCATGGCATGAACACCTACAACATATGTAATACCCCGTATTTTATATATAATCGATTAAACGGATATTATTATATATTAGCTATTATACATTTTATATTGGTTGCATCGTAATATCGTGAATGTTATTAAGTCGGGTTTATATCGTATATGTTGAGTCGGGTTACATCCGTATTTTATATCGCTAATTGAGTCGAGTTAATTGTTTAGTCGTATTGATATCGTAAAATCGAGTTATTCGTAAACTTGTTGAGACGGGTTTAACTGAACGAAGTCACGATAACTAGTCCTTTTACCAACCACGCTGACCCATGTCACTTACCCTTTTACCCAGGCACGATTACCCATGACCCATTTACCATCTAACCTAATTTTTTAACCTAATTTTACCCTAGCACTACAAAACCCTACTCCCTCACCCGCCTCCCTCATTTCATCGGCATCAATCTCAACCTTCACGCAAATCGAGAGAGAGAGAGAGTGAGTGTGGGTGTTGACGGCGCAGCAAGGAAGAGCATAGGGTGGTTGTCGACGCTGTGAGGCGGCCTTGGTGGTGGTTTACGTGGCGGTTTAGGTAAGCAGTCACCTTTCTTTTCTTTTTTTTTTTTAGTTTGTCGGGTTGTGGTTGTTGTCACCGTGTGTCACAGGGAGGTGATAAGGGTGGTTGGTGTCGGGGAAATGGTATTGGGTGGTTTGACTCGCCCCTATTGGTGGCGGTTAGGGAGGTGTTAGGCGGTGGAAATGGCGGCAGGAGGCATTGTCGACAGAGACAATCAAACGGGTTTAAACAGGGGTTTTCAGGCGGGTTTAGATGATTAGAATTGGGGTGGCGCCACCGTGGACTCGGGGGAGGTCGAAACGGCGGCGCCACGGCGTATGTGTGCTTTGTTTGACGGCGAGCAGAGTGGTGGTGGTAGCATAGGAGGATGTTGACGACGGTGGTGGCTATAGGGTTGCAAAGGAAGGCTGTTGGTGGCGGCAACCCCTGATAGGCGGTACAGCCCTGGTTCGACTCGCCGACGGCAGTCGACCAGGTTGGGGTCGGTTGTCGGTGGTTGGGTCGAACTGGGGAACGGGCCTGGTGGTTGTCGTGGTAGTTCAGGCGGCGCGTTAGGGGTTTGGGCGAGTGTGAAGTCTCGGGTTGTGGGAGTCGGGTTGTGGGGATTGTTCTATGTTTGTTTCGGTTTTCTTAATCGTATAATTCGTTAATCTTTTATTTATCGTATTAGTTATTAAATTTAATTCCCGAGTCGTTTAAATAATTAGAGACGGGTTTTGAGTTGGGTTGGTTAAAATGGAAAACTGCTATATCGGGGAAGTTTTCATTTAAGGAAACTTTACATGTTAGTGAGTTTCTATTTTTAGTAACCTTCTATTTTGGGAACGGGAATAGTTAAGTAATCATTTATCATTTATTTACCTTTCAGAGGGCGAATTTGTTTGGAATATTACTGAGCACCGACTATTTGACTGCAGTACTGAGGTAGGGAAATATACTTGACTTATCAGCGTTGTTGTTAAATTGTGTTGACTTGTTGTGTTTCATATGACCAAGCTGTGAACGTTGACTTGTTACGTGGTTGTTGATTTATGTTATGATTCATATACTGGAATGTGGATGACTGAATTGATCGTGTTGAGTATGTTATCACAACATTTGGTAGCTGGCATGATTTCATTCATTGATATACATATTGTGTTGCATTGATTACTGTTGAGCATTTCATATGCATTGGAGTTGGAGGATGGTGTGGTAGTGACGATGTTGAGATACGATGTGATGTTGTGATAAGGCCCAGGCTGGTTCTGCAGGACTTGCCCTGGTGTCCTCAGCTGTTGAGCTGGTATATCGACGACGGTCGATTGTTGTGCCTGCCGGGGATCGGTATGGCCGGGCGTTCCGGGTTATGAGATATGAGTTGAGATGGAGATGGAGGTGACGGAGGAGCATGCATATCATATTTTGTTGTTTCCTTGTATTCCCTACTCAACCTCGTGGTTGACCCTGTGTATTCGTGAACGCCTGTGATGATCCAAATATTGGTGAGCAGACTTGACAGGTTTATGAGATAGGATGGGAGCTTGATGGGCGTGAGACACTGGATCAGAAGACTTAGTAGCTAGATCATTATTTAGAAGACTTTCACTTTTATTTATGTTAGTTCTTGTAATTTGATGTAAAAGAGGTTTTGTAATAATTAAGTTAAAGTAATTATATAATTCGCCTTGGAGTTTAATTTGTTATTCACTACCTCGGGAAACCGAGATGGTAACAGTCCGGTTTATTAGGGAATGTCTTGCTAAAGGCTCCTTCATAAATCGGGGTGTTACAAAGTGGTATCAGAGCGAACGATCCTCAGGCCTAAACCAATGAACCCAATGAACATAGGATGTGTCTAAATAAAATGAACCCCTGGGTAGGAACTGTTAGGAGCTCACAGTGCGGTTAAGAAGGCGCCCTTAATACGTGCTCTTTTGCCCTCTCAGTTTTGAACCAGGTAACCCGAGAGAAATTGAGTGAATGGGGTAGTTAGAAGGAAAACCTTGGATATAATCGAGTAGATGTACACCTTGAGACCCATATATTCTAACCATGCTGCAGGACAATGCTACGGTAAGTATTTTGTATGAATGATGGCGTGATCATATGATGTTGTGGAGATGAGAAATAAAATTTTCGTGTTCAGGTTGATAATCAATGAAGTGTTGGATTGTGGTAATCGCGAGCGTGAAAATAATTGCGAATTGATGATATTTATCTGGATGGATGTTGAATGATGTGTTGATAGTACTATTACGTCTAGTGATATGCGGTTATGTGATCCCGAAGCCATGCTAGTATAGTATTGTGATAGTAATGAGAAACACTATTGAATTGCATGTTTCTAGTCATAGCAATCGTGATTTAGATGTAAGGAGTAGATCGAGATACGAAGGGATTCTATGGGGTAGATGTTACGAAGGTACACAGTGTGAGATTTAAGTTAGGATGGGTTAGTATCGATAGTGTGGTTGTAAGAGCTTGGAACATAGTATATGAATGACCTAGTGCTGAAACACGTTTTGTTTGATTTTACTCTCTAATTGATCTTACTGCCATTCGTTTTCTGTTTATCGCCTATGGATGAAAATTTTATGGGAGGTAGCCTGGTGAGTTAGCTTTCATTTGGCATTGGTTTCTTGTTCATAGGATATACGGTTAGGAGTAATAAACATTTTAGTGGTCTATGGCCAGAAAGTTCCTGTACAATTATGTTTCGACCAACAATTTTGTAAAATTTCTCATTTAATTTGTACTCATGATTATTGCATAATTCCAATTGGAGTGATTAGAATACTCGCACGTGTTTTCAGATTGATAAGCCACGAAAATTCTTGATACTTCAATATTAAAAGGTAAGTTTTGCAAACTGACCCAAGTTTCGGACCAATTGTTGTTACATGCTGTTTGGACCAACGGAGTTTTAAAATGCCTTAAAAAATTGAATTCTTGAGCTTTGGACCTCATTATTTCTCTCACGTATTATTAACTCTCTGTATGTTATAAAAAGTAATATAACTCAAGTTTTCGTTGAACGGTTATTTATTCGTTATTTTTGGAAGTTACAACGTGAATCATAACTTTTAGAATGTGAATTCTATGTTGAGTTTATTTCATACAGTTGTTTGATTATTTCATGAGCCTTATTAATGTGAATTTATAATGTTCTTATATGATGATAGTAGCACACATATTCATTGGTTATGTATCTTAACAAGTGATAAAAATTAAAGTTTAGGTTATAACATTGTTGGCATGATAGTATGTGTGAAATTGAATAGCTGAATATGATTCTTAATCAAAGGTGACATGTTTTATACGAGTTCAGTTGTTTGCGTACCTTAGATGTTGTCATGTCGTAATGTCTCTTGTTGTTCATAATCTCTGTAATGGCCGGAATATGTACATAAATACCTATGTTGTCTTATCTTATTAAAGTTAGTGGCAGGTAAGCATTAAATCCAGATATTCTAATATATGTTTCTTGATTGTTATCATCGTTATTTTCTCTTGCATAGACAATATATGCTACGGATGTTGGTGGAAAGCTGGAATCGCACCTGATAGTTGGATGTTGCCAATTTATTGTTGTTTCCGCATGAATGTTTTATGATAATATTAATCATGTTTAAATGTTTACACACGTATGGTAGTAATGATTTATGTGTAACTGTCCACACATGTAGTATGCCATCTGAGTTCTAATGTCTTTCATGTGAGTTTGTGTGCCCATAGTTATATTTATTACCTTCATCGCATTAAATTATTTCAGTTGAACCTAAACATATGACATGATAATAAACAGTGTTGTTATTCCTTATTGGATATGTTCGTTATTATATTGTCATAAAATGCTAAAGTGATTCTTGCAATTGTATGGGCGTGATATAAAGGAAACTGTTTGATGTAGCACGACATTTGACATATCTATATTCTCGAGTCGTTGCTATCAATTATATTCTAATGAAGATTGCTTATGATAACTATGTTGGCAATTATAATGGGATAACCCTTTGATGATTCACATGATATGCGTTGGTTTAAATGATAGTCGTTATAGTTACGTTTACTTGAGCCTACGAGTTGCCTAATTATTCAAATCGTGCAAATCAGAGAAGTTGTTCAAGTTGCTAATCTTTTACATAGATAATGTTCTACAAAGTATATGATGGCAAATGTATATGTTTAAGCTATTTATGCGATATCTTTTGTTTTGCTAAAAATGAGTTATACTAAGTTGCTGGACACGATTGAATGATATGGTTGCTAAAATGTTAAACACATGTGTGATATGGAAGTAATGTTGTCGTTGTCATGGATCATATGTTGTTACTTTTATTGGGAAATATGTTTTCAGAATTGATATCGTGCAAACAATTTAGATAATTTAAAATATGAATTATGAGTATGTTGTTGATTGTTTAAATTCATCGGTCTAATTCGTGACCTAAACCAGTGAGTGAGTAAATGGTTGTATGGACATGTCAATAAGATCCTGTGATTGTGATGGATAGTAGAGGTAGATCTATTTTTTGTGATATGTTTACAAATGTGAGAAGTTTCTTAAATTGTTTTGTTATTTTTACTCTCGCTCGTTCATGGTCTATAATTGATCATCAAATTTGCTTAATTACATACATGTCCATTGCCCTCGTGCCTACTCTATCCCAACACCAACTTTGATTATGAAGACCATTAGTTAGTGAGCTATTTTCGTCATATGCGAGGACGTGGTTGAGTTTTATTTTCTTTATCGAGGTAACACGATATTACTGTCCCTAATACTTTTATTATTGTTCGGGGTTGTATGTGTATGTGTCATTATTTGTCATCGTTTTATGATATCAATTTATACATGGTAATTGTGAATTTCTGATGATTGTCATTATTTCGGTTTGCAATTATATAAGTACGTATTATATATCTTATTGTCAAGAGGGGGATTTTGGTGAGATGGGTTTGGTTAGATTGAATGACATATATGATTGGTTGAGCACAAGGATTGGAAATCTATAAGTTTGTAAAGGAAACAATTAGATTTGGTAATGGTTTGCAGTAATGGCTTTTCGTTTGGTTGCTAGGAGATAATGGAAGTACTACGTATTAACTAGGATTGTGTTGTGCTATTGATTCTCATAATATGGAGCTTAAGTTATACTACGATATACCGTGTGGACTTTGGCCTTGAGTTGAGCCTTATTTTATTCGGATTTTCATATATTGATTTTGGTTCGTATTGTATTTAAATTGTCTAATCTTTGACCTGACTCGTGGGTGAGTAGCTTAGAGTTTTACTCTAGGTGTTGAGCACAGTTCTTTGAACCTTTGACAATATCGATATTGAAATTGAGATGGAAAGATGACGGTGTTCTCAGGTGGTTATTTAGTTGTTATACATTTGTGTTCTCAGGTAGTTATTAGTTGTAGTTAGTTGGGCTAAGTGAAGATGAGTTAAACTTCGGGACGAAGTTTATTTTTAGGAGGGTAGAATGTAACATTTCGTGTCTGTTATATTTAATTGATGTGTTAAAAGTGTGTGTTAACTGTGTTAGAAATGCGTGATGTCCGTATGTACGATATACAATACCCCTTTTGATGTTTGAGTACGGGAGCGAACTTCGGGACGAAGTTCATTTTAAGGGGGGAAGACTGTAATACCCCGTATTTTATATATGATCGATTAAACGGATATTATTATATATTAGCTATTATACATTTTATATTGGTTGCATCGTAATATCGTGAATGTTATTAAGTCGGGTTTATATCGTATATGTTGAGTCGGGTTACATCCGTATTTTATATCGCTAATTGAGTCGAGTTAATTGTTTAGTCCTATTGATATCGTAAAATCGAGTTATTCGTAAACTTGTTGAGACGGGTTTAACTGAACGAAATCACGTTAACTAGTCCTTTTACCAACCACGCTGACCCATGTCACTTACCCTTTTACCCAGGCACGATTACCCATGACCCATTTACCATCTAACCTAATTTTTTAACCTAATTTTACCCTAGCACTACAAAACCCTACTCCCTCACCCGCCTCCCTCATTTCATCGGCATCAATCTCAACCTTCACGCAAATCGAGAGAGAGAGAGTGAGTGTGGGTGTTGACGGCGCAACAAGGAAGAGCATAGGGTGGTTGTCGACGCTGTGAGGCGGCCTTGGTGGTGGTTTACGTGGCGGTTTAGGTAAGCAGTCACCTTTCTTTTCTTTTTTTTTTTTAGTTTGTCGGGTTGTGGTTGTTGTCACCGTGTGTCACAGGGAGGTGATAAGGGTGGTTGGTGTCGGGGAAATGGTATTGGGTGGTTTGAGTCGCCCCTATTGGTGGCGGTTAGGGAGGTGTTAGGCGGTGGAAATGGCGACAGGAGGCATTGTCGACAGAGATAATCAAACGGGTTTAAACAGGGGTTTTCAGGCGGGTTTAGATGATTAGAATTGGGGTGGCGCCACCGTGGACTCGGGGGAGGTCGAAACGGCGGCGCCACGGCGTCTGTGTGCTTTGTTTGACGGCGAGAAGAGTGGTGGTGGTAGCATAGGAGGATGTTGACGACGGTGGTGGCTATAGGATTGCAAAGGGAGGCTGTTGGTGGCGGCAACCCCTGATAGGCGGTGTGTCAGGGCTGTTGGCAGCCCTGGTTCGACTCGCCGGCGGCAGTCGACCAGGTTGGGGTCAGTTGTCGGTGGTTGGGTCGAACTGGGGAACGGGCCTGGTGGTTGTCGTGGTAGTTCAGGCGGCGCGTGAGGGGTTTGGGCGAGTGTGAAGTCTCGGGTTGTGGGAGTCGGGTTGTGGGGATTGTTCTATGTTTGTTTCGGTTTTCTTAATCGTATAATTCGTTAATATTTTATTTATCGTATTAGTTATTTAATTTAATTCCCGAGTCGTTTAAATAATTAGAGACGGGTTTTGAGTCGGGTTGGTTAAAATGGAAAACTGCTATATCGGGGAAGTTTCCATTTAAGGAAACTTTACATGTTAGGGAGTTTCTATTTTTAGTAACCTTCTATTTTGGGAACGGGAATAGTTAAGTAATCATTTATCATTTATTTACCTTTCAGAGGGCGAATTTGTTGTGGAATATTACTGAGCACCGACTATTTGACTGCAGTACTGAGGTAGGGAAATACACTTGACTTATCAGCGTTGTTGTTAAATTGTGTTGACTTGTTGTGTTTCATATGACCAAGCTGTGAACGTTGACTTGTTACGTGGTTGTTGATTTATGTTATGATTCATATCTTTGGAATGTGGATGACTGAATTGATCGTGTTGAGTATGTTATCACAACATTTGGTAGGCGGCATGATTTCATTCATTGATATACATATTGTGTTGCATTGATTATTGTTGAGCATTTCATATGCATTGGAGTTGGAGGATGGTGTGGTAGTGACGATGTTGAGATACGATGTGATGTTGTGATAAGGCCCAGTCTGGTTCTGGACTTGCCCTGGTGTCCTCACTGTTTGTTGAGTGGTATATCGACGACGGTCGATTGTTGTGCCTGCCGGGGATCGGTATGGCCGGGCGTTCCGGGTTATGAGATATGAGTTGAGATGGAGATGGAGGTGACGGAGGAGCATGCATATCATATTTTGTTGTTTCCTTGTATTCCCTACTCAACCTCGTGGTTGACCCTGTGTATTCGTGAACACCTGTGATGATCCAAATATTGGTGAGCAGACTTGACAGGTTTATGAGATAGGATGGGAGCTTGATGGGCGTGAGACACTGGATCAGAAGACTTAGTAGCTAGATCATTATTTAGAAGACTTTCACTTTTATTTATGTTAGTTCTTGCAATTTGATGTAAAAGAGGTTTTGTAATAATTAAGTTAAAGTAATTATATAATTCGCCTTGGAGTTTAATTTGTTATTCACTACCTCGGAAAACCGAGATGGTAACAGTCCGGTTTATTAGGGAATGTCTTGCTAAAGGCTCCTTCATAAATCGGGGTGTTACAACATAAGTATGAGTTTAACTATCAACTAAAAGAGCTGAGTAATGAGTAAACTCATCCATTCAAAATGAAATAGCTATAACAAAGGCATATCTCCTCGGAGACGGAGCTCTTCCCAGGTCCGCTTTGCCATGGCCTAGGCAAGAGTGAAAAATTAGTCAACATTATTTTTGATGGATTCTATTTTAAAAATCATTATGTGATATTTGCTTGTTAATTAATGTCATATTAGATGTCAATGCATAATAAATATAATATCATATTTACAATTAGTCTACATTTATTTTAATTAGGGTTAGGTTCCCAATATGCATTTAATTTTGTTGGAATTAGCTACTTTGACTTGCTATTAGTGACATACGCTCTTCTAAACAACATCACTTAAACAGACGTCGTAGAAATATATTGATATTAATATTGCTCGTTGAAGTTTGTTACATGGAACACTACATCAATAGTTATGTCCCTATGAAGGAAGATTGGTAAAACATTAAACGAAATTGATGATAAATTTCGGCCCTAGCTACTATTTGTCCCATGAGTACATGCTCTTATTCATATATTGTGGTTTGAAACACTATAGATGTTGAGATTATGAATAAATGAAAAATTGCGGAAATTGTTTTTTTTTTAACTTCTACGAAAAAATTATTCGTAGGCCACAAATTTCTATACTTGTAGTCTCAAAGGGGGCCATTATTGAAAGCCAATCAATTAGTTTAAGGCTATATACGAGCGTTGGCTTCAATATCGCAAACTCATCCTCATGCGTTCTTGTACAAGTAACTAGGCTCGCAAATTTGACAATGTAAATAGACTACAATAAAGTTTATGGTCATAATTATTACTCACTTTACTGATTTATTTAACCTTCTTAATAGGTAATAGTATTAGCAACCAGTGTACATGCACCGGAAGCAAACATGAAGGCATAGATTACACGGTAATTTTTCGACCCTTTATTATTACAGTACTTTATATATATGGACAACTATGGTCCATGACTTTACTGGATAAGTTTAAAGTCCGCGATAAGAGTAGCAATGTCTGGGACTGTGTCACTGATGTTGCCGTCAGCACGTGTCTTCGTAGCTGCGTCGGTGGAAGTGTCAAAAGTTAATGCAGTGTCCAACTTTTGCTGAATTTGATCAAAGGTCAGATTGGCAATGACTTGTTTTGCGCCACATACAACATACACCTGCATTTAAACCAAGTAAAAAAAATTAAAATGATCCAAGGAAAATAAACTACAACCTAATAAAATGATTAATCAACTTATCATCACCAATATAATTACGTGCGTGCGTTTAAAATAATTCATATTTACCCTGTTAGGAGTCTGAGGTGATGTGTTATCTGCAGGTGCATGCCATGCCAAAACCCATGAACAATCCCCGCCTGATGCATTTTTCCCATTATACACCACTGCCGCTTTGGAACCAAAAAAGTTTCCCTTCAGGTGGGTAAATATGGCACTGTTATTGGGAAAAATCTTCTCCGGAAAAGTGCCAACCGGAGCGCCTGACCAGTTATGAGATCTAGCTAAGGTCATAGCAAAATGGGTCTGGTTATTCATGGTGGCTTGGGTACCATTTTGTGGCTGCTTGACTTTCTTCTCGCAAACCGCGACATTTTGTTCTTGCATCGTAGCCATATCGAGCTTTAATGGTACATATTACACAAGAATCTTAATCACTTAGTTTCATTCAAAACAATGAAAGTAATAAAACCAAATCAAATAGCATGTAATTTATTTAAAAAATAACAACAACAATAATTAGTTTCATGCACCAAAAGTCTTCATACCTTGAAATTTGTGAAGATGCTAATAATTTCAACGTTGCGTCTCGCTTGCCCCAACCATACTACCACCTAAGCTATTTATATAGTATTCGAAAACATCTATGCGCAATAACGGATATAAAAAAAAGTAGATTCATTATTCTAATTTACACCATAGCGTAAGAATTTTCCATCACCTCCTTTAAACAAGAATCATATTCTTCGTTTCTTTTTTTTTTACTAAAGAGACTACTTTATGATAATCGTAAAAAAATGGGGACTCAAGTTAAATAGCTAACACTTATTTTCTACATACTTTTGTAAGTACAATACAAAGAGTTGTGCAATCATTAAACGTGGTAATCCCTCCATCCCGATCATTTGCTACCTTTGAAATTGGCACAAAGACCACGGAAAGAGTAGGAGACTATTTGTGATAGAACTGGGAATCAATAAGAACTGAATATATAATACATTGAACATGCATGAAAGCAAAATTGTTGTCCAAAGGAAAATCCTATAGCTAGCTGGTGGCTATTAATTTGAATGTTCATGAAAACTAAACAGAAAGATCATCATAGGCTTATAAATCATCTATGTTCCTAGTTATCGCATACAGGTCGGTTTTATCCTCTTTTTAACAGGATATATTTTGTTTTGTTTCATAATGTGATAGTTTTTGCATATGTATTTTCTTTTCTAATGAAATACAATGATTATTTTTGAAAAAAAAAATTGTACATGACAACATTATTTATACAAGCTTGACTAACAAAGCTAAGAGCCTAAGAGACCTAAACCTAGCCTCAACAAACAATCAATAATGGATATTGAGTACAAGCGAATTACGAAAAGTTATATGGACATGAATTATTAAAATAAACAAAAAGATATGAATAGATAACTCAGAAGATAATGAAGATATATTTTGAATAATTTGTGGGTATTATTATTGAGTGACAAGTGGACAATAAGTGGTGAGGGTGATCACATTACCCTTCATAAATATTTCTAATGTAGAAAGATAAATAAATGAATGAAACACAAACAAATGAAATAATTAAGTAAATAAATGACTACGACGGATAGCATATTAATCCAATTTTAAGATAAAATGAACTTCGTTCATAAAAAATAGAGTTGAAAATTTGTTAGATAAGTTACCCTCGAATTTAAGAAAAAAGAGTAAAACATAACTCTCTGGAAAAGGATTGTGGTGGTGTGTTGGTGACTTGGACTATAACAAGCAAACGCTTGTATAATTTTAATTAGGACATCCGATCCGGACTATTCTAAACCCACCTAGTAAAACTCAAAATTTGGTTGAGTAAACCGAAAGGACACGACTCCAGGTTAAACTTATATCTGAATTAATTTTCTTTGTACCAATCAAAACAAAACCTAAATCAGCCAGCGACACAAAATTGATTCACACGGATGGATTCCCCGATAATGCATGAATAGGACTAACAATGGTCTAAAGTTGATCTTAATTGTTAATTAAGGGGTGTTTAAGGGGTCTTTGTAATTTGGTAACCCCTCTAAGTACGGTTACATAAATCATGTTGTGTGTGCGATGAACTGATATATAAAAAACCAAACGACACATGCAAAGATAATATACTACTCTAAGACGTTAAGTCTACCATTAATTTGGGACTTCATATATATGACGTGGACCTTTTTAGGACCTTCGTAGTTATCTTGAAGGTATAATTACATCCACGTTTGATGACTGTTGCATCTAGTTTGTTGATGATGACAAGTCCTTCATTTTTATATCCCGCCTAATTAACAGTATATGCTAGACATGTGTATGACAGGTCCAAAAGTATTTCATACGGGCTCGGAAATGAAGACGGGTGGAGCGTTGGATGAGTCTTGGTCCGTGTCTAGATAAATTGTAAGAATATATATCTTGTGCTTATTCTTATTCGGTCCGATAAAATTACGGCTTATCTTTTGGACAAATTAATTTCCAAGATAAAATATTTTTGCTAAATAATTGTTTTTGGAAAAATTTATTCCGTTGGAACTTCCTATATTTGCTCAAAATAATATCTTAACTTTTTGAGGAGTTTGTGTCTTTGAAGGCAACTAAATTACCACAGTCAAAGATTTTGTTGAAAGTTGGTTGCTTGATTGAAAAGATTTGATTTATTCAATATTTGAATATCTATATAAGACGAACAAATCTTGGCTGCAAATATACACAACAAACACACGAGAATATTTTTGAGTGCAAAACTTGTTTTTCAAAGTTTGAGGAAATTGCTTTTGTCTCATTTTGTTTCTGAAAGAAGCTTTTGCAAAATTGTTTTTCTGCGTAAATTTTTCAGTTTGCAAATTCTTTTTAAAGCCGTGATTGTGTATTGAGTTTTGAGTACGCAAGTTATATATTCATAAGGCAGTTTTTTGTTCTCCATTGTTCCTATTGTTGAACCATATAAGGAGACAAATCTTTGTGTAATTTTCACTTTGTGAGAGAGAGTTTTTGGGGTACGAGGTTGTACTCGAGTAGCACGATCGGGGTTGATCGTGGGGATTTTCTTTGTAATTGAGTTTGATTATAAAGAAAATATTAATAAGAGAGAGGTGGACGTAAACCTTTAGAGTGTAGGTCGAACCACGTTAAAAATCTTGTGTCTCGTGTTTTTATCGCTCTTTATTTTGTTTGGTTTTAGTTACTTCATAACTCGTTGCAATCAGAACAGTACAGCACGATTTACTTCGTTTAAACAGACATCGCGACTGTTTAATTAGCCCGAGTACTGATTCTTAATTAAACGAGTCTATTGCTTCCGCTTGATTTTTTAATAGGTACTTAATTCACCCCCTCCCCCTTTTAAGTACCGGGTCAATAAACTCAACAAGTGGTATCAGAGCCTCGTGCTCTTGATTGCCTTACCGCATAGAGTTTGATCCTTTGAGTTTATTTTCGTCTTCAAAATGAATTCCAAATCTGTCAAATGTCCTGTCTTTGATGGCACGGACTATGGCTGGTGGAAAAATCGCATGATGCACTTCATTCAAGGAACAGACTATGAATGTTGGGTAATCATTCAGAATGGTCCTCTTGCCATCACTACCACTAGTGCTGCCAATGTGGTTAGTGCAAAGGATCCAAAGGATTACACCTCTGATGACTATAAAAAAGCAGAGAAAAATTCAAGAGCTATATCACTTCTGCAATCTGGTATCGGCGAATCCGAGATTAGCCGGATTGCGGGGTGTAAAACAGCCAAAGAAATTTGGGATAGTTTAGAATTAGCGTATGAAGGAACTGATAAGGTCAAGAAACAACGCATTGACATTCTTATGACAAAATATGAGTCATTTAAAATGAATCCAAATGAGTCTATAAACAGTATGTCTTCACGTTTTTCAAGCATTCGTAATGAACTTGCAAATCTTGGTAAGACTTTTGAAACTGAGGAAATTATCAGAAAAATCTTAAGAAGTCTTTCACAGAAATGGTTACAAAAGGTCACGGCCATTGAGGAGGGAAGAGACTTTCCCACTCTTACCTATGAAGCATTGATGGGGAATCTTATGGCACACGAGTTAAAACTTGAAGGACATGCCGATGAGGAACCTAAAGCTAAGGGAATGGCCCTCAATGCCTTCTCAAGTGATAATGAAAGTGATCCTGAGGAGGAAGTAGCTCTTGTTGTCAAAACGAATTGCTAGAATTATTAGAAAACAAAATCAAGGAAAAGTTGACAATTTTAAATCAAGAAAGTCTGGCTCTTCAAATTTTTCAAATTCTTCTTCTTCTTCTTCTACCTCACGATCTATCTCTAGAATGGGTTGTTTTAAATGTGGCGATCGTGATCACCAGATCCGAAATTGTCCAAAAAGGGATGAAGAAAAATCTAGAGACAAACGTGAGAGAACTAAGCAGGAGTACAAACGTGCTATGATTGCTGCTGTTTGGGGTGAGTCCGATTCTGAGGACGATGAACCTCCCAAAGAAGAAAAAGAAGATAAGTTTTACCTCAGGACTACGTACAAGCCGAGATCACAAAGAAAGACTCAAAATGACTCTCTAAGATGTCTAATGTCTAATTCAGAAGCATCAGATAGTCAATCAGATGATGAGGTAAGTCTTTCAAATCTTAAAGTTCAAATTAGGACCTTGTCTAGAAATCAAATTATAAAATTATTAGATGAGACACTAGACACTAATTATGAACAAAGTAGACGTCTTGATGCTATGCAAATTGAAATAGAGAGTATTGCGAGTGAGAACATTGATTTAAAATACGATCTGAAGAGTATGTCGAGTCAAACAGTTGACCAGTCTGTCCATGATAAGCTTTCTGCAGAGAATGAAATGTTAATCAACAGAATCCACGACTTAACTAATGAACTGAATGAGATTAAAACTCGAACAGTCGACACAATGTCTCCCGAACAAACTTTCTGCAGAAAATGAAATTTTAGTCAACAAGATCCGCAACTTAACTAATGAACTAAATAAGATTAAAGCTGTACATGTTACAAGTTCAACCACCTACTCTGAGATTTGTTCCAAGTTCGACAGACTTAATTCTGATTATGATGCTCTTCTCATCAAAAACAAAGATTTGCTATCTCGAGTAAGTAACTTGGAAGTTGATTTGAAAAATGCTCGTAATGTGGCTGCTAAATGGGAAGGAAGTGGAGTGGTGTTAGATTTTCTAGTAAATCAGTCTAAAAACAACAAGAAGCTTGGATTAGGCTATGACTTATGTTCTGATTCCACGCAATACGATCATCAACATCGTACTGTTTGGGTCCCTGAACAGAAAGTAAACACTTCTCGTGAGTGTTTAGAACAGAATGACTCCTGTTTCGCTAGCATCAAAAGACCTAAACCATATGAACGAGACTTTCGCAAACGTAAATATGTGGGCCTGCCTGAATATATTCTTTGCAAATTTTGTGGTAAGACGGGACACGTATTTAATGCTTGCGAAAAACGATGGCACTATCTAGATCAGAACTTTAGAGTCGTAAAGAAGATATGGATTAGGAAAGATGTCTTGGATTTGGTTCGTCACAAGAAGGGACCCAAACTTGTTTGGGTTCCTAAAACCTCTAACTAATTTCTCTTGTAGGGCCCTAAGAGAGGAAGCAGCCGTTGGTATCTAGATAGTGGTTGTTCACGTCACATGACAGGTAATAGAAACCAATTTCTCTCTTTATCGGCCTATGACGGTGGAAATGTGACATTTGGAGACAACAAAAAGGGTGAGGTTATTGGTATTGGCAAAGTCGGTAAGTCTCTTTCACTTTCCATTGATGATGTGCTGCTTGTTAGAGGTCTAAAACACAATTTAATTAGTATTTCCCGATTATGTGACAAAGGAAATAAAGTTGAATTTCATGCAAACCTTTGTTATGTAATCAAAGAAAGTACTAATGAAATTGTACTTCAAGATAAGAGAGTAAATAACATTTATGTGGCTGACTTAGGAAGCACTCCTAGGGAAACCATTAAATGTTTGTCGGTATTGCAAAACGATCCTAATTTATGGCATAAAAGGTTTGGACATGTTGGCTTTTCATCTCTAAACAAACTTTACAAACTCGATTTAGTGGAAGGCCTACCTTCTATGAAGTTTGAAATTGACGGAGTTTGTGATGTTTGTGCTCGATGCAAACATGTCCGAAGTTCTTTTAAATCTAAAAGGGTTGTTAGCACCACCAAGCCTCTAGAACTCATTCACATGGATTTGTGTGGTCCGATGAGGATTAGAAACCGAGGTGGAAGTCTTTATGTATGTGTTCTAGTGAACGATTATTCACGGTTTGTTTGGACTTTATTTTTACATGCTAAAAGTGAAACTTTTGAAGAATTCCACGTTTTGATTAAGAAACTCCAAAACAAACTCGGTCACAAATTGATCTCCATTAGAACCGACCATGGAAGAGAATTTGAGAATGATTCGTTTATATCTTTTTGCAGGGAACATGGTATTGATCATAACTTTTCTGCTCCTAGGACACCGCAACAAAATGGTGTAGTGGAAAGAATGAATAGAACTTTGGAGGACATGACCAGATCCATGTTACTTTGTAGCGAGTTACCTAGAAACTTTTGGGCCGAAGCTGTGAACACAGCTTGTTATATTCGTAACCGTGTTGCTATTAGATTTATCCATAAGAAAACGCCTTATGAGCTTCTATATGGGCGAAAGCCAAACATTTCACATTTCCGCTGCTTTGGATCAAAATGCTATGTTCATAACAATGGCAAAAATAATTTGGGAAAATTTGATCCAAGAAGCGATGAGGCGGTTTTCATTGGATATTCAAACGAAAGCAAGGCCTATAAAGTTTACAATAAAAGAACTATGTGTTTTGAGGAAAGTGTACATGTTATTTTCGATGAAACTAATGTGCTTAACGCTGAATTGCAGGATGATGATGACTTTGAGATTGGATTTGTAAGAGATGATCCACCTGAACTAGAGAAGGAGCCTTCATCGTTGGAAGGAACAGGTGCAGAACAGTCCACGAATTCAGGGGAAATGAACAGAACACAGAACTGTCTAGTCCTGGAAAATCACCAAGTTCAGGCGTCTCTGAACAGACGGCTGCACGGTCTAATGAGACAAATCAGGCATCCAGTAGATCAGATACGTCGAGAAAGACAAATACAGATGTTGAGCAGAATCGAACATAACCCAGTACTGTTCAGTTTACAGATACAAATGTCGAACAGAATCGGACAGAATTCAGTACTGTTCAATCTACACTAGAAACATAAACATTTGTTCCTCGACGTTGGAAGCATCAAAGTTCACATCCAATGGATAACATTCTGACTGACATTCATGAGGGAGTCAAAACTAGATCTTCATTAAGAAATTTTTGTGCTCATTATTCATTTTTATCAGAATTAGAACCTTCTAATATTAATGATGCTTTAACTGATCCTGATTGGGTTATTGCTATGCAGGAGGAGCTTAACCAATTTGAACGAAGCAAAGTGTGGCACTTGGAACCACGTCCAAGAGATCGTTCTGTCATAGGAAATGAAATGGGTATTTCAAAACAAATTGGATGATGCAGGTGTGATTGTGAGAAATAAGGCTAGACTTGTAGTGCAGGGATACAATCAACAGCAAGGGATCGATTACGATGAAACCTTTGCACCAGTGGCGAGACTTGAAGCCATTCGTCTCCTTATTGCTTTTGCCACTCATATGGGTATCAAACTCTTTCAAATGGATGTTAAGACCGCGTTTCTTAATGGCTATTTTCAAGAGGAAGTGTATGTTGAACAACCTCCCGGTTTTTTAGATAGTAATTTTCCTAATCATGATTATAAATTAGATAAGGCACTTTATGGTCTTAAACAAGCACCTAGGTCTTGGTATGATAGACTATCAAAGTTCCTTATTGAAAATGGCTTTCAAAGAGGTTCAGTTGACAAAACACTATTTCTAAAACCGGTGAAAGAGGACTTATTAGTTGTTCAAATTTATGTAGATGATATCATTTTTGGAGCAACTAATGATGTTTTATGTGCATATTTTTCCAATCTTATGCAATCGGAGTTCGAGATGAGCATGATGGGCGAGCTAGGATTCTTTTTGGGTCTTCAGATAAAGCAAACCACACATGGCATAATGATCCATCAAAGAAAATATATCAAGGAGATGCTAAAGAAATTTGGTATGACTACAGCTAATCCATTTCCTACACCTATGTGTTCCACACTCAAGCTTGACAAAGATGAAAAAGGTAAAAGTATAGATGAAAAGGTGTATCGAGGTATGATAGGTACACTCTTATATCTCACAGCTAGTCGTCCGGATATTCTTTATAGTGTTTGTTTGTGTGCCCGGTTTCAATCAAATCCCAAAGAATCACATTTAACAGCTGTCAAGCGCATTCTTCGATATTTGATTGAAACTCAGGACTTATATTTATGGTATCCTATGGATTTCAATTTCACTCTCACGGGGTATTCAGATGCAGATTATGCAGGTTGTTCAGTTGAAAGAAAGAGTACATCTGGTATTGCCACTTTTGTAGGACCGTGTCTTATCTCTTGGGCTTCCAAGAAACAAAATACAGTTGCTCTATCTACTGCTGAGAGTGAATATGTCGCTGCTGCTCAATGTTGTGCCCAAATCCTATGGGTAAGACAACAACTGCGGGATTACGGTATGATTATTAATTGTGTTCCCATTCTTTGTGATAACACTAGCGCAATTAGTATTTCTAAAAATCCCGTCCAGCACTCCAAGACAAAACATATTGACATTCGTCATCACTTTTTTCGTGATAACGTGGAAAAAGGGAACATAAGCTTAAAATTTTGTAAAACAGAAGATCAGTTGTCGGATATTTTTACTAAACCTTTAGCTAGAGAACAATTTGAGAAAATTCGGTTGGAATTGGGTCTTCTGAATGATAGCTCGTAGTCTATTTGTCCTAAAATTTATCTTCCAATGATTGACTAATTTGGAGAAGTCGTGATTAAGTGTTAGTAATTTGTCCTATGTTTTTGAGGTCAAGGTGCAATCTACTTACTCTAGTCGTTTCTATGTCTCATATAGATTAGTAGCGAGTTGACCATAGTGGAATATTGACGTATCTGTCTTATGCATTTTTTTTGTGCAAAATAAATCCCTATTTAACTCATCTTAAATACCCTCCAACCGTCCCACCTCATAAACCCTCACCTAATACCCGAACCCTCATAACTCACCTTCTACCTTTCCCTCATCAAAGCAACCCCTACCAAATTACCCCCAAAATCAATCATAAACCCTTATTCCCTTCAACGGCGCCATGGCTAAAAAGAAAGCTCAATCCACCATTGCTAAAGCCACGACCACCCAAAAATATGCTACCACCACCAGATCTAAAGCCGTCCTCACCAAAACTGCCAACAACACCTCACCCTCCGACAACCCCGAAACTCCAACTGAACCCGCCACCAACCCTTCACCAGAAAACGACACCATACCCATCAACACCTCTCCCAAATCCAATATCCCACCATCAAAACCCAACCCTTCACCCTCCGTTATATCCACCCGCTCTAAAAAATCGCATGCAATTAAAACTGAGCCACCGGTCACGGAAGTCGAGGAGCCGTCTGCTGCTGCACTAGATTCGAGGAGCACTATGCCTATAGTCACAAAAGCTAAGCGAACTCGGAAAGGGGCAAGCAAAGGGGTTATCATCAATGAACCCAATGAGCCCGAGAACCGAAAGAAAGATCCGATTGTGTTGGGTAAAGGGAAAGGAAAACTTGTGGAGGAAGACGATATTTGTGATGATGATTGGGATGAGGAAATAAATGATGTGGTTAAAGATGATTTCAAAGAAAAGGGTCGGTCTTTAAAACGAAAGAGGGCTAAAGATGATTCGGATGATGATGATGTTTCTGCTACTCTTGGCACCTCGATTGATCAAGACCGAGTCATTGAAATTCTAAAGGGTGTGGGAATGTCAGAGACGGCGCTACAACATTGCATTCGCCTAGTTGAGCACTCTATTCTTCCGGGTCGCTATTACCCGCAACATTGGCTACAATCTAAAAAGGCTCTAAATTTCTTCTTGGAAATTCTTAAGGCTCAAAATTGGGTTGGTATGTTCTCTGTTCATTCTGTGGTTTTTGTTCCTGAAATTATACAATTCTATCAGTCTGTTACTGTTCATCACTCTGGTGAATTATTGATCGCGGTGGTGAATGGGAAATCGTTTATGGTCAGTACTGATGAGGTTGCCCAAATGTTCCGTATTCCAAATGAGGGTCTTGAGCTGTCTGATTCGAATGGTTGGCCTCCTATAGACGGTCTTGGTTCTCTGGTTGTTTTGCGATATTTTGACCCGTCTACTACTACGGACACCCATATTCCTCCTAGTCGCTTGGATGGACCACATCAGTTCTTATTTAATTGCATTCGACGCACTATTTTACCCCGCACACACTCTCGCGGTTATTGTTCTATTCCTGATTTGTTGGTTCTGTTCTGCTTGATGACAGGGCGTCCTGTGAACTTGGCTTCTCTCATGCTCTTCCACATAAAGGAAGTTGCGGCCGAGGTACAGACGGGTGTGATTGCTGTCACTAAGAAGAAGTCGAGAAAGGTGACTCAGACTAAAAGAGAGCTCCCGTATGGTATGTGGTTGTCTCACATTATGTGGCAGAAGAAAATATTGCCCTCTGATGGTTACTGTGTCTCAATGAAGGATTGTATGACGGATGGGTTGCTGGGTCAAATGCATCTTCGCATTGTTGATGATAAGCTGGTTGGGTTGAGTGGTGATGGCTATGCAAGGGCGGGGTGCAGTGCTAGTACTATTCGTGGTATCTCGTCTCAGTTGAGGGCTCTCCATGACATCTTGACTGGTCGCTTGGGGACACTTGCAGCTGATGTCGAGCTCATCAAATATGTCCTTACCCCACTTATCGCTTTACCTGACCTTATTGAGCGCCTTATAGCTCGTCTACCTCCTCCACCTTGATTTGACCTGACCTGACCTCACCTCTTTTATTTTGCTTATGTTATCTTTTGCTAAGACTGTATGTTTAATACTCTGTCTCATGGTCGGTACTAGCTATAATGATGTCTATTTTGACTGTGTCCGGTAGTTGCATTGAGGCCTCCTTGACTGTGGTACTCTGCGCTAACATTTTTTTTTTGATCGTCTCTCTCCTTTTGATGATGTCAAGAGGGGGAAAGATTTAGGACCTCTAGTACGTAGTAGCTATCTGGATTTAGACTTATGATTGCGACGATCTTTCTCACTGTGTTCTAAACTTTGGTTTAGTTATTTTACTGATCATGTTTGTTTCCTATTTCTATTGTTATTACTGTCTTGGATTTTGTGGATGTTTGCAGGAGTATTCCATTATTGAGGGAGAAATTTTATTTAGGGACTTGCCATCATCAAAGGGGGAATTTGTTGCATCTAGTTTGTTGATGATGACAAGTCCTTCATTTTTATATCCCGCCTAATTAACAGTATATGCTAGACATGTGTATGACAGGTCCAAAAGTATTTCATACGGGCTCGGAAATGAAGACGGGTGGAGCGTTGGATGAGTCTTGGTCCGTGTCTAGATAAATTGTAAGAATATATATCTTGTGCTTATTCTTATTCGGTCCGATAAAATTACGGCTTATCTTTTGGACAAATTAATTTCCAAGATAAAATATTTTTGCTAAATAATTGTTTTTGGAAAAATTTATTCCGTTGGAACTTCCTATATTTGCTCAAAATAATATCTTAACTTTTTGAGGAGTTTGTGTCTTTGAAGGCAACTAAATTACCACAGTCAAAGATTTTGTTGAAAGTTGGTTGCTTGATTGAAAAGATTTGATTTAGTCAATATTTGAATATCTATATAAGACGAACAAATCTTGGCTACAAATATACACAACAAACACACGAGAATATTTTTGAGTGCAAAACTTGTTTTTCAAAGTTTGAGGAAATTGCTTTTGTCTCATTTTGTTTCTGAAAGAAGCTTTTGCAAAATTGTTTTTCTGCGTAAATTTTTCAGTTTGCAAATTCTTTTTAAAGCCGTGATTGTGGATTGAGTTTTGAGTACGCAAGTTATATATTCATAAGGCAGTTTTTTGTTCTCCATTGTTCCTATTGTTGAACCATATAAGGAGACAAATCTTTGTGTAATTTTCACTTTGTGAGAGAGAGTTTTTGGGGTACGGGGTTGTACTCGAGTAGCACGATCGGGGTTGATCGTGGGGATTTTCTTTGTAATTGAGTTTGATTATAAAGAAAATATTAATAAGAGAGAGGTGGACGTAAACCTTTAGAGTGTAGGTCGAACCACGTTAAAAATCTTATGTCTCGTGTTTTTATCGCTCTTTATTTTGTTTGGTTTTAGTTACTTCATAACTCGTTGCAATCAGAACAGTACAGCACGATTTACTTCGTTTAAACAGACATCGAGACTGTTTAATTAGCCCGAGTATTGATTCTTAATTAAACGAGTCTATTGCTTCCGCTTGATTTTTTAATAGGTACTTAATTCAATTCCTAAGTACCGGGTTAATAAACTCAACAATGACGGTTATCAAATAGAACAACCGATTTCGTATAAGTGGTATGCCCTTATTTTCATACACAAAGATAATAGCTAGTGTGAATACTAGCAAAATAGTCGAAATCCGTGGTTTCTTTAAGTGAGTTATATATTTTTACTTTATTTTGTTTGATTTTATTAAATATATATCGTTGCTCATTTAAGACGCGTCTTTTTAGAAGAATATTTACTTTTTTTGTTCGTATTAATCAAGAATTTTTATCATTTTGGTGGAGAATTTATTCCCTATATGGCCACTGACAACCAATCTACGCTTAAAACATATCCACACCCGTAGTAATGCATGGTAGATTCAATCCCTTTTGAAACAAATAGTAAATCCACTCGTATGGCACATGATTCCGAAATGCCAAACACTTCATTCATTGATATAATGTGTTTTGCCCAAAATCCACTTGTGATGTTGTCACATAACACGCTCGCGAGAGATGGTACTATAAGACGGTCTCACGTCGTGAGACGGTCACTTTTATAAAAACGTTATTTATTTATTATTAATAAATGGATTATCTTTTTACATAAAGGAAAGTCTCATGTGTGACACGGTTGTACACAATAAAAATGTGGTTTTAGTTATTCTACTCATTTATATAAATCCGTATATTAATTTGATAACAGAGTTAAGAATTTTTTTCTCCTATATTTACATAAATCTGATATATTATTTTGTAGTTACTAATCTTTTTAGAAACCAATAATTTTAATAAGAAGGCGAAAAGAATTGGGAGGTGAAGGGTTTCCTTTTTCCGAAACTATGATATTCGTTTATACAACGAAAGGTTTAAACTAAGAATATGCGGTAAAATCTAATTTCGTTGCAATTCGATTTCGGTATGATTCATTTTAATTAGACACCTTAATCCAGTTGTCCTTTTTCCAATCGGTGATTGGGTCGGGTCAATAATCGATCAAGCAACTTCTGGGTCATCGTTTAGGGGTTAATGATTTCCCTCAACGTTCATTATAATTTTTATTTCAAACGTTTTACCTTAAATTCGTGCAACTAAAATACAATTAACGAGAAAACTCATAACTAGGCGTCCTTGTGCAAGAATCAAAACTTCTGCAGTGCTTGTCAATTTGTTGAGTTAGACGTGTTGAAGTGTATTAGATGACTTACCTTGTTCCTACTAAATTAAGTCACTAGTGAGTAGTCCATATCTTGTGACAAGCGTGTAACATTTAATGGTATGCCCAAAAATAAATTTTGCTTTAGCAAACTTTGTACAAGAAAGGAAATTAGCCTTGATCATGGCATGAACACCTACAACATAAGTATGAGTTTAGCTATCAACTAAAAGAGCTGAGTAATGAGTAAACTCATCCATTCAAAATGAAATAGCTATAACAAAGGTATATCTCCTCGGAGACGGAGCTCTTCCCAGGTCCGCTTTGCCATGGCCTAGGCAAGAGTGAAAAATTAGTCAACATTATTTTTGATGGATTCTATTTTAAAAATCATTATGTGATATTTGCTTGTTAATTAATGTCATATTAGATGTCAATGCATAATAAATATAATATCATATTTACAATTAGTCTACATTTATTTTAATTAGGGTTAGGTTCCCAATATGCATTTAATTTTGTTGGAATTAGCTACTTTGACTTGCTATTAGTGACATACGCTCTTCTAAACAACATCACTTAAACAGACGTAGAAATATATTGATATTAATATTGCTCGTTGAAGTTTGTTACATGGAACACTACATCAATAGTTATGTCTCTATGGAGGAAGATTGGTAAAACATTAAACGAAATTGATGATAAATTTCGGCCCTAGCTACTATTTGTCCCATGAGTACATGCTCTTATTCATATATTGTGGTTTGAAACACTATAGATGTTGAGATTATGAATAAATGAAAAATTGCGGAAATTGTTTTTTTTTAACTTCTACGAAAAAATTATTCGTAGGCCACAAATTTCTATACTTGTAGTCTCAAAGGGGGCCATTATTGAAAGCCAATCAATTAGTTTAAGGCTATATACGAGCGTTTGCTTCAATATCGCAAACTCATCCTCATGCGTTCTTGTACAAGTAACTAGGCTCGCAAATTTGACAATGTAAATAGACTACAATAAAGTATATGGTCATAATTATTACTCACTTTACTGATTTATTTAACCTTCTTAATAGGTAACTAGTTTTGGCACCCGTGGAAATCACGGGTTTTTTTTTTTAAGTATTCTGTGTTTGTAATTTTTTGTTTGGGTTGTTTTATAACCGTATTTTAGTTTGTTTGTTTTTGAGGTTTTTTTGGGGGGGTTTTGCCATGGTTTATCGTTTTACTTTTTTATTGTGTTTTTATATGGGTACTATACTCGTTTGGTTTTTATTTATTTTTTCTTTTACTGCCGACGGTTTAATGTATATATGAATATGATATGTTCCGGTTTTTTAGTTGTTGTTTTGGTGGGTTGGGTTCGGTTTGGTGTATACGGTTTCATGACGGTTTTTGTTTGTTTGTTTTTTAAAATTGTGAAATTAATGTATTATTTTAAACTAAAGAATTCATTATGTTAGATGGTGAGACACTCGTTACTCAGCCACCTAACATTTCAGATCTCCCACCTTGCTTGCTAAAGTCATTAGATCCCCAATTTTTGATCCCTAATTGTTCGTTTCCTGCATCTCGTGTTGATGTATTGTCTTGCCATTCCATCCCGTCTATGATTCTATCATTCCGGCCCATTTGCCGAATCCCCAATTCATCCACCATTTCTCGATTATATCCCCATTTTGTGAATCGTTATACGCACACTACGAAAAACACAGGCCAAATGAGAAGAGAGGGTAGTAGCAGGGTAGGTTCTGGTTGGTAGTTAGATAAGAAGTCAGGGTAGGAGGAGCTGTGGAAACAGAAACCTGTCTAAGTGCTCCAACAGTCAAGCAGTCAAGCATGATCAGAGGAAAAGACGAATAGCTATACCAACAGGCAAGATATAATAGGACATAAAAATCACCAAATGTTCACACAAGCTATCTGTCAAGATAATCATATATGTGGAGACGTCAGAATAGCGATTCCTTAATTTTTCTCCCGGAATCCAAATCGAACGAAATTCGGAATTATTAGCTACAATTTTTGTCAGGCCGATTCTGTCTGCATTTGTTCTTAAACTGGATTTGCGGATAAATTTTGTCCCTCTCAAATGTTCAGGTAATTCATCTTTTGTATGCTGCAGAAAACGCATATAAGTGTACTAACCCGCTGCAATTTTGGAAGGAAAAACCGGTACAATTGAACCTTAAAAAAAGACTATAAAACAGAAAATATGTGGAAACAACAGAATAGCGGTACCTTTGGTTTTTTTCCGGAAACCCAATCCAACGGTATTCGAAATTAGTGGCTTTAGTTGTTCTCAAGCAGATTTTGTCTGAAATTTGAGGCACGGCAACAAATTAAAGCGAGTTACAATAAAAAAGAGAGAGCAATCAGTAGGCAGCAGGAATGAAGTTCGTGAAATTGTATACATATATGAAACAGACCACAGTTCTTGTGTTGCAACTGGTGGATGAACTTACCTGTGGGATATAATATGAACCAAATTCACAATTTGTAAGAGTAGTAACCCGTTCCCGTGACAGATTCGAATAACAACAGAGGGGTATACAAAGCTGCCGACAATCACAGATCCTAATTCAGCCAAAAATTGTTTGTTGTTCCATTGCGGTTCCGTCTGAAAACGGGTTAAGACGTTGATGGTTTCGAAGTAATAGACGTGTTTTTTGATTTAAACTTCAATACGGAGATGAATATGAGTGAATTTTAATATAGAATAGAAGAAATTTAGGGGATAATGCTGTAATTCGATGGTCAATAATGGCTATTTCGGTTACGGACACAGGTATACGAAGAGGGTTAAGATTAAGAGTTGTTTTTTGTACTGTTTTATGAAATATAATCACTGTGGGCTCTGATGAGTTTGATAACCGAAACATTATAAATAGTATGCAGTAAATAAGAGCTTTTAATGAAGTAAACCGTCTGAACTGAGGAGGAAGATGAAGGAACAGAGGTATAATGTTTGGGTAGCTTTAGAAAGGCGGTTAGTCAATTAATTAGGCTAGCTTTCCTTAAGAGGCAGGAAACTTAGGATGGCATTTTACGTGGATAAAACGTGGAAAGTAGAAGTCTAGGTGGCTTTTTTCAGTCCTACGTGGATTTGTCCGTTTGGCGTTTAATAGCCATTTTAGATGAGGCTTTTAATTATATTTATAGATAGTATTAGCAACCAGTGTACATGCACCGAAAGCAAACATGAAGGCATAGATTACACGGTAATTTTTCGACCCTTTATTATTACAGTACTTTATATATATGGACAACTATGGTCCATGACTTTACTGGATAAGTTTAAAGTCCGCGATAAGAGTAGCAATGTCTGGGACTGTGTCACTGATGTTGCCGTCAGCACGTGTCTTCGTAGCTGCGTCGGTGGAAGTGTCAAAAGTTAATGCAGTGTCCAACTTTTGCTGAATTTGATCAAAGGTCAGATTGGCAATGACTTGTTTTGCGCCACATACAACATACACCTGCATTTAAACCAAGTAAAAAAAAATTAAAATGATCCAAGGAAAATAAACTGCAACCTAATAAAATGATTAATCAACTTATCATCACCAATATAATTACGTGCGTGCGTTTAAAATAATTCATATTTACCCTGTTAGGAGTCTGAGGTGATGTGTTATCTGCAGGTGCATGCCATGCCAAAACCCACGAACAGTCCCCGCCTGATGCATTTTTCCCATTATACACCACTGCCGCTTTGGAACCAAAAAAGTTTCCCTTCAAGTGGGTAAATATGGCACTGTTATTGGGAAAAATCTTTTCCGGAAAAGTGCCAACCGGAGCACCTGACCAGTTATGAGATCTAGCTAAGGTCATAGCAAAATGGGTCTGGTTATTCATGGTGGCTTGGGTACCATTTTGTGGCTGCTTGACTGTCTTCTCGCAAACCGCGACATTTTGTTCTTGCATCGTAGCCATATCGAGCTTTAATGGTACATATTACACAAGAATTTTAATCACTTAGTTTCATTCAAAACAATGAAAGTAATAAAACCAAATCAAATAGCAAGTAATTTATTTTAAAAATAACAACAATAATTAGTTTCATGCACCAAAAAACTTCATACCTTGATATTTGTGAAGATGTTAATAATTTCAACGTTGCGTCTCGCTTGCCCCAACCATACTACCACCTAAGCTATTTATATAGTATTCGAAAACATCTATGCGCAATAACGGATATAAAAAAAGTAGATTCATTATTCTAATTTACACCATAGCGTAAGAATTTTCCATCACCTCCTTTAAACAAGAATCATATTCTTCGTTTCTTTTTTTTGACTAAATAGACTACGTTATGATAATCGTAAAAAAATGGGGACTCAAGTTAAATAGCTAACACTTATTTTCTACATACTTTTGTAAGTACAATACAAAGAGTTGTGCAATCATTAAACGTGGTAATCCCTCCATCCCGATCATTTGCTACCTTTGAAATTGGCACAAAGACCACGGAAAGAGTAGGGGACTATTTGTGATAGAACTGGGAATCAACAAGAACTGAATATATAATACATTGAACATGCATGAAAGCAAAATTGTTGTCCAAAGGAAAATCCTATAGCTAGCTGGTGGCTATTAATTTGAATGTTCACGAAAACTAAACAGAAAGATCATCATAGGCTTATAAATCATCTATGTTCCTAGTTATCGCATACAGCTCGGTTTTATCCTCTTTTTAACAGGATATATTTTGTTTTGTTTCATAGTGTGATAGTTTTTGCATATGTATTTTCTTTTCTAATGAAATACAATGACATGACAACATTATTTATACAAGCTTGACTAACAAAGCTAAGAGCCTAAGAGACCTAAACCTAGCCGCAACAAACAATCATTAATGGAGATTGAGTACAAGCGAATTACGAAAAGTTATATGGACATAAATTATTAAAATAAACAAAAAGATATGAAAAGATAACTCAGAAGATAATGAAGATATATTTTGAATAATTTGTGGGTATTATTATTGAGTGACAAGTGGACAATAAGTAATGAGGGTGATCACATTACCCTCCATAAATATTTCTAATGTAGAAAGATAAATAAATGAATGAAACACACACAAATGAAATAATTAAGTAAATAAATGACTACGACGTATAGCATATTAATCCAATTTTAAGATAAAATGAACTTCGTTCATAAAAAATAGAGTTGAAAATTTGTTAGATGAGTTACCCTAGAATTTAAGAAAAAAGAGTAAAACATAACTCTCTGGAAAAGGATTGTGGTGGTGTGTTGGTGACTTGGACTATAACAAGCAAAAGCTTGTATAATTTTAATTAGGACATCCGATCCGGACTATTCTAAACCCACCTAGTAAAACTCAAAATTTGGTTGAGTAAACCGAAAGGCACGACTTCAGGTTAAACTTATATCTGAATTAATTTTCTTTGTACCAATCAAAACAAAACCTAAATCAGCCAGCGACACAAAATTGATTCACACGGATGGATTCCCCGATAATGCATGTATAGGACTAACAATGGTCTAAAGTTGATTTTAATTGTTAATTAAGGGGTGTTTAAGGGGTCTTTGTAATTTGGTAACCCCTCTAAGTACGGTTACATAAATCATGTTGTGTGTGCGATGAACTGATATATAAAAAACCAAACAACACATGCAAAGATATTATACTACTCTAAGACGTTAAGTCTACCATTAATATGGGACTTCATATATTTGACGTAGACCTTTTTAGGACCTTCGTAGTTATCTTGAAGGTATAATGACAATAAGAAATTGAGTCTTTAATTATTCAAGTTGATACTTTGACTAAAGGACGAGACTCATTGCTAGCTTACCTTACCTCGTGTCGAAATGATAATAAGCAACTCGAACAAATTGCTATGTTGCTTAGTGATGAATGTAGTCATGCTAAATCCGTTTTTGACAAAGTAGGCAAACTAAATCTTGACCATCTTGCTAAAACTGAAACATTGACCAAAGAGTTGCATGATGAAAAAGAGTTTTATAGGAAATGGGAAGGTAGCCAAAATATTTTAGACTCGCTCATAATTGAGTCCCAAAAATCTAAAGAAAAACCTGGACTTGGTTTCAAAAGCAACAGTTTAGTGAACTGTAACTTTCGAAACCAGGAACCAAGCAAGACTGATTTTCGACGGAGAAAATATAGAGGCCTTCCTGAGTATATTGTTTGCAACTTTTGTGGTAAGACTAGTCATGAATTTAATGGTTGTCCTAATAGATTAAACGACTTAAACAAGAAGATCAAGGTTTCTAAAATGGTGTGGGTTCGCAAAGATTTGATTAACAATGCAACTCACAAAAAGGGATCCAAATTCGTTTGGATTCCTAAATTAGTGAGAGACAGCAACAATTAGTACTTGGACAGTGAATGTTCAAGTCATATGACGGGAAGTAAAGACCAAATTATCTCACTAGAAGCCTACAATGGTGGCACCGTGACGTTTGGTGACAATAAGAAAGGTGAAATTATTGCAATAGGGAAGGTTGGTAAGTCATCGTCACAATGTGTCGACAAAGTGTTGCTTGTGAAAGATTTGAAGCATAATCTCTTTAGCATATCTCAAAAGTGTGATAATGGTAATATCGTTGAATTTTGTGCTAGTGAATGTCGTGTTCTAGATGGTTATACAAGGGAAATTGTTTTAAAAGGAAAACTGTTAAAGATGTTTACTTGACTAATCTTTTTGCATTGTCTAGTCGTACCATGTCTTGTATGGGTGCTTTGAAAAAGAACGACCCATGGCTTTGGCATAAAAGATTAGGTCACGTAAATGCTAGAACATTAAACACCCTTAAGCGACTTGACCTAGTCGACGTCATTCCTAACATAAAATTTGACTTTAATAGCTTGTGTGATGATTGTGCTAAGGGAAAACAAGTAAGAAGCTCATTTAAATCCAAAAAGTTTGTTAGTACATCTAAACCTCTTGAGTTACTTCATATTGATTTATGTGGTCCAATGCGTATTAGAAGTAAATGAGGTAGTCGTTTCTTATGTGTGATTGTTGACGATTTTTCACGATTTGTTTGGCTTCTCTACTTTAGTTCTAAAGATGAATTATTTGATGAATTTTTAATTTGGTTGAAAAAGGTCCAAAACAAGTTTGATAAAAAGATCATTTATTTGAGATCCGACCATGGAACCGAATTTGAAAATTTCTCATTTATTACTTATTGTGATGAGCACGATATTAGCCATAACTTTTCCACGCGTGCTACACGTCAACAAAACGGGTTGTAGAGCGTATGAACCATAACACTTGAAAACATGGCAGGACTATTCTCATTAGTAGTAAGTTGCCAAATAATTTTTGGGCCGAAGCCGTCAACACATCATGTCACATTTATAACCGTGTTATGATCCGAAAAATGCTAAACAAAACACCCTACGAGTTGCTTAAAGGAAGAAAGCCTAATTTATCCTATTTGAAACGTTTTGGAAGAAAATGTTTTTTTCACAACAATGGAATGGATAATTTGGGTAAATTCGATGCTCGTAGTGATGAGACCATATTTGTCGGTTATTCGGATCATAGCAAGGCTTATAAAGTGTATAATAAATGAACCATGAAAATGGAAGAAAGTGTGCATGTCATATTTGATGAGTCTAGTCTTTTTCATTCTAATACACAGGAAGAGGATGATGAAGATGATGAGGACCATGAGCTTGGAATGATCCGACATGACATGGATGATGTACATGAGGAGAACGAATAAGAGGAGCAGAATCAACAGTCGGATCAACTGTTGATTGAAAAAACTGGCCAAGAGACAGGGGGAACATAACCACTTGAACCACAAAATGAGGCTACGACATCCAGGGGGAATGAGGGTACACTTGAACAAAACGAACAAACAGAAATAAACCCTCAAACACAAAATAAACCAGAACCAACAGTTGAGTTAACTGTTGAGTCAGAACCCCAAGAAGCCTCACCATCCTTAATCATAACAAAGAAGTGGAAACACCAAAAATCCCCCCCCCCCCCCTTTCAAACTTGATCAGTGACTTGAATTCGAGAAGGAAAACAAGATCGTCCCTCAATGATTTCTTTGCATTTCATGCGTTCCTCTCACAAATTGAACCGGAAAACATCACCATGGCACTTGAAGATCCGAGTTAGGTGATGGAGATGCAAGAGGAACTTAATCAATTCAAAATAAATGAGGAATGACATCTTGTTCCTAGACCTACTGGTTGTACCGTGATTGGTACCAAATGGGTCTTTCGCAATAAGCTAGATGATTCGGACAATATCGTAAGGAATAAAGTTAGACTAGTGGTGCAAGGATATAAACAACAAGAAGGTATTGATTACAATGAAACCTTCACACCAGTAGCTAGGCTTGAAGCCATACGTATGCTAGTAGCTTTTGCAGCTAACAATAAAGGCATCAAAGTTTTTCAAATGGATGTCAAAACGGCTTTTCTAAATGGTTATTTAGAAGAGGAAGTCTTTGTGGAGCAACCATCAGGTTTTATGAACAATGAATTTACAAACCATGTTATTAAATTGGATATGGCGCTTTATGGTTTAAAACAGGCTCCAAGAGCTTGGTATGATCGCTTGTCAAAATTTCTTTTGGAAAATGGTTTTGTGCGTGGATCGGTTGATGATACGTCTGTCGTGTACCTATCAAAAATAAACTAAATAAACTAACTATATAGCTAGGGAAGTCAGTTCGATCTCCTCAGGGAGGCAAGATATCTGTAGAAGTCCGTCTATTTGGTCACAAATGGGGGGGTTGTTTGAATTGTTTTCTAAACTACAAAGTTTAAAGGAAGAGAAGTAGAGACAAGAGCAATAAAGGCAAGAAAATAGGATTAAACTATCAGATAGAGAAGGGACATGTCGGGAATTCGGTTCACTACGGTAGTCCAGTGACTCAGCTGTAAACAACTCAGACGAATTAATGCAAGACGGATGTGGAAAGGTCCTTTCGGTCCACTTTCTATCCTAAAATACCACTAACTTAACTTTCATCCTCGTCAAGGTAGTCTACTGTTCATAGCAGGCCTATTTAGTCCAATCTTTCGATCTAGGATTAATTTTAGCCAGATTAAAGGGATGACTCAGAAGCGTGCACTCAACTAAGTCGATGAATACAATTAAATTGCTATGGTGACAGGATCTCACAATTAATTCATCTATTTCATTTACTACATCGTCACATTCCTACCGCAGATCCCCTAATCCCAACATGCATTAAATTTAGCTACTCATATCGCTATTAATATCAAAACTAATAACAAATGATGAATTAACAATAAACATAATGAAATAACAAATAAAATGCATAAAAGTAAATTAGGGCAAAGGAATAAATGAAGTAAACAAGGAATTAAAGCAAACAAATGATTGATTATTATTAAGAGAAGAGAAAGGAATTAGAATCGTGCGAATCCGGCGTAAAGAACAATCAAATCCGAGCGAAATAAATCCCAAAGTAAAGTTACAGTAAAGAGAAAAGTAACGCAGTAATGTTGATAAACTTTGATAGTAGAAAATTAGATAAAGAATAGGTACTAATGACCTAGCTAATGCGTGCTTAAATAAGAAAATAACTAAGTTTATCGAAATAAAACAACTCACGGGCTAATTAAAGCCCACGCCAGTAGAAACCAATCGATCGAGTGGAATAAAACCACTCGATCGAGCAAAACTCAGCATAATCTACTCGATCGAGTAGAATAATCACTCGATCGAGTAACCTCACTTTATAGCACTTCTGGGTCGAGTAGAAAAGCACTCGATCGACCAACCATGGATGCAGAAACCATTCGATCGAGTAAATAAACCACTCGGTCGAGTCTTCTGTCTTCAATTCAGCTCTATCTCGTCACCGACTGCCTCGTAAACCGTGCCTTGATGCTTCCCAATGCAGTATCTCACTCTGGAAAATCCCGTCTCCTCTAAATGCATGCAAAAAGGACGAAAAAGGGTACGATTCCACTACTTTCGCGTTCATCTCTACAAAACAGACAAAACGAACCAAAGTAGCCAATTCGGGGCAAAATCCTATAAAAACAGTATAAAAATGCATGGAAATACGTGCTGAAATAGGCTAAAAAGACTATACATTAGGCACGTATCAAATCTCCCCAAACCGAACCTTTACTCGTCCTCGAGTAAACTAAAATGCAACTAATGGAACGGAAATGAAAACTCAGAGCTAGCTTAACTTGTCTACTTGAACCAATTTAATGCAACAAAAACTAACAGTTATAGCTAAGCAGTCAATACACAAACGAGTTATAAGCTGTTCAGAAATATAGCCAACCTATCAACCTTGCAAGACCAACAAAATCGGACTCTCTCGTGGTCACTCTTCTCTCATGAAGCAAAGGGTGAATGTTATATGTAAAAGAGAGAAGAAAAGACAGTCACACACCTAACTGCGACCTACATAGCATGCATGCAACAAAAATGAAAGACAATTCAAGTACTAATGCACACACTCCAACCAATAATGTCCGTCACAGCCGAGGGCTTACAAATAATATGGGAATAGTGAGGTTCAGGTGAGAAAAGGCAAAACAAGTTATGGTAATGTGGGGGTAAAAGCGTCAAGCTAGTTCCTAACAGGACCATAATAAACCATTAGAATCTCAACTAACTGAAAAACTAAGTACAAGTGCCCTTTATTTGGCACACAGCTCACTAAACTCAAACACAATCTCCTCAAAAATATGGAATAAGAATGGAGGAGTTAGACGGTCACAAACTTCCCTTTTTTAATACCGTCTAAATGAAACAACTGAAACAAATCAAACTTTTCAAACTTCTTTTTTTCTTTTTCTCACGTATCAGCTTCTTTTTTTTTCATTTCTTTTTTCTTTTTCTTTTTTTTCTTTTTTCATTTTTTTTTCTCCTTCTTCCTCTATTTACACCAACTCCATACAAAAGATACGGGCCAAACTGCAGACGGAAAATCATACCACAAAAGGACATACTAAACTAGCTTGACTAGGCAGGCTTAATTTTGGATGTAGCTAATGGGTCAAAAAGGCAAGTTTTGGCTTATGTGGAGCTAAATGGGTGAAAATTATAAGGAAAAGGGAAAATTTGCAAGCACCTCCCTGCATGTGACACCAACCACAAACCCGAATATGTGCATTTGATAAGAAATTGAATGTCATAAAAGTGCAAAAATGATGAACATGCTATGCAAGGAGTACTACTCTCAATTCCTAATGAACTGGTCATGAATGTCACCAGTTATGGGCTCTAAAACTCAGAATTTATCAAGTAGTTTGCCAATTTAACAGGTCAAGTCTAAACAGTCAGCTATATTTGAACAGAAACTCGTAGATTATGCGTATGACAAAGCTAGTAACCATCAATAAAGTGCAAGGCTCAAGTGAAATGACAAGTTATAGTGCATTATCATCACGGAAATCTACCGTTCCGACTCAACCTATATGCAAAAATAAACGTGAATATTTTTGGATTTTTTGAAATTTTTCTAATTTTTTTTGGATTTTGGATTTTTGAAATAAATTAACAATGCAAGCTGAAATAAATAAAAGTGAATGCAAAACAAATGCAAATGCAGACTCAAAAGGATGCAATACCCTCCCCAAACCAAAACGGACAACGCCCTCGTTGTCCTCCAGCATACACCTGCAGATATATACAGGGGAACGGGAATATACAACCAATAAAATAATAAAAACAATAAAATAAAGAGGAGACAAAAATAAAAGAGTAAGAGATACATACAAAATACGAACTTCCCCAAACCAGCCAGAAAACTGGAGAAGTGAGTAGACCAGTAGCTACTCATCAGCGTCGTCGTCGCTGTCGCGAACGTCCTCCACCCTGAACTCTGGATCCCCCTCCTCCTCTCTCCTCCTCCGCTCCTCAGCGCGAGCTCTCTCCACTGCCACCTCAGGATCCTCGTCCTCCTCCTCCTCAGAAGACTCCGGGTACCCCTCAGCTGGGTACCGGTAGAAAGAAGGGTGTGGCCAACCCTCTGGGATCGGACGGTGTCGCCTCATGTGGTACTCGTACAGAGGGTGCAAGGCCAGGGCGATGTCCCTCTCCATACGGGCCTGTCTCTCTGCAATCTCAAGCAATAAACCGTCATGGTGCCCTTGGTCCATGACCACGGACGCCACAAAGGGTGGAGGTGGTACGAAAGTAGCCGGTAGGACCGGTTGTGCCTGTGTCTGGTCGGTGGGTGGAGGAATAGGAGTAGGAGTAGGGGTCGGGATGGGAGTAGTCGTGGAAGGCTGGGCACTCCCTGAAGATGTGGACCCCTCTCCAGTCTCAAGTCTACGCCGCTTCTTGGCGGCTGGTAAAGTGGGAGGTGGTCGGAGTGTAAGGTGGTAGTCAGGTGGAGGTGGCAGTCGGTCGCCCCTAGCGACATTAGGCAAAGGGGCTAGACGGGAGAGAGTGTCACAGGGTAAGTCTACAGAAAAGGAACCGTCTATCTTCCATGTCTGGTAGTCTGGGGTCAGCCAATGCTGAGAAAGCATGGCATCCAGACTCAGATACCTCTCCCCACGGAGGTACAACAAGTCACGAGGCCAGACGGGGAAAAGGGCACTGGTAAGAATGGTGGCTATGCCACCGCAGGCAATAGATCCCGTCTCCTTCAGTCCCTGGGTCTGAAAGTACTGGGCGGTCAAGTAAGCAATGTTGAGGGTAAAGGGACCCTCACAGTCAACGTTCAGGTAACCGCCCAAGATGGAGAGCTCAGTGTTGGTGATGTTTTTCGGCTCCTTTCGGCCGAAAATGGTGCTCCCCATCAATCTAAGAAAGTAACGGGCAGGGGGAAGGTGGACCTGTGCGAGCTTTCGCTTGGAAAAGTTGGTCTGGGCCAAAGTCCGCCAAAGCTGACGAATGACTCTCCTAGGGGCAGTAGCGTCGCCCGTAGAGGAGAGTCCAAGTCTGGTACCAAAGTTCTCCAAAGTCATCTGAAAGGTCTGGTTGAACAACCGGAAAGACACAGAAGAAACAGTGGGGGCAGCGCCGTGTACCCCGGAGGAGAAGGTGAAGGAGCTGAGAAACTCAAGGCTCAGCTCCAGAAAGGTACGGCCACTCATAGTAATGAGTCCAACCATCCCTGTGCCACGTAATAACTCACAAACTAACTCGTAAATGTCGAGTCTGTCAAGTGCCGGTTTATCTAAAAACCCGGAAGGTACATGCTCACAGCCTAGGAGGTTATAAAACCTCTTACGGTGTACACCGTTGACGAAAATTACCTGTGGATAGTCTGGGTGAGAGTCGAGGGAGGTGTCTCCTCGGACAGTAACCGTACCAGAAGTAGAAGCAGCTGAAGTGGAGGAAGCGGCAGAAGTAGAGGTAGCAGGAGCTGGTGTAGAATGGTAACGTCCACGACTTCGGCCCCGGCCTCTAGAACCCAAAGCAGAAGCCCGTACAAAGGATGGGGCATGTGAGGAACTAGGGGCTCTAAAGGCAAAAGAATCGCTGGCGAGTCCGCCACAGTGTGAAAACAAAACAGCGGCTGGAGTAGAAGACGTGGCTCGCTGTGGCCACCACCGACGAAAAAGACTAACGGCGGTGCTAGTAGTGGTGGTGGTCGAATCAAAGTGGCAGCCAAACAGAGCTAGCAAAGAGCTAGGCTGGGTAAAAACGGACTTGGCGGTGAAAAACTAAGAACACGGGTGCTGCGGTACTAACTAAAGTGGAGGCGGTGGTAACAGCAGGGACCACCGTCTCAGTCAAGGATGGATTAGAAGACGAGCTAGTGGAGGGCAGAGAGCTAGAATCCATCCTGCATACAAAGGGCAGGGGACATGATAAGATAATAGTGGCTAAACAACAAGAAAACCAGCATGTGACAGCATGACAGTCCCCAAACAGTCGAAAAAAATTCGACATCAACCCAAAAATTCCCAAAATTCCTCAACAATTTCGAATGGCAGTATGTAAACAGCGATAGGGGTGGGGTAGCAGGCATCAACAGCAACAAATAAAGCGAATAAAGCATATGACAGACTAAATTCAACTGAAAACCCAGATGACAGTCGAAAATTCCGACTGAAAATCACCCCTTAATGCAAACCTTGCGCAAAATTCGAATTTAAACATATTAAAGCATTGAGGAATGGGGATTGATCATCAAGTAAGACAAAGAAGGGCAGCAATGACAGTTGAAGTCGAAAAATCCGACTAAACAATGAATTTCGAACCCTAATTTCAAATTACCTCATAAAAATTCGAAATAAACGAAATTAAAATGCAATGAGGATGGAGTAATTACTTACTTGATGAGAAAAGACCTACAAAGTGGAATTAATCTTCAAATAACAAGCAAAAATGGCGATTTTTTGATCAAAAACCGCGAACCCTAAACCCGCTAATAGACCATGTAAACTAGCACAAATCAAGGGGGAAATAAGGGGTTTTGAATGATTAATTAGCAAGTGACAATTTGTAGGTGACGGATTTGGTATTAGAGCAAGAAAAATGGGGATTTGGGGATGTTTTGATCGCAATTAGGGGAAGGAGACGAAAATTGGGGAAGAAATGAAATAGAAATAAAAAAGTAAAGAGTTAAAGGAGAAACTCCCTGCGTCCTTTCCCAATCTACTCGATCGAATGGTTTAGAACTGCTCGATCGAGCACTTTGATGATCCATCTACTCGATCGAGTAGAAATCTGGTCGAGAACTCCCCATATGTGCTTTACTCGATCGATTAAAAAGGAATCACTCGATCGACCACAATTCACTCGATCGAGTACAAAAAGTACTTGATCGAGCTCTTTTCTCGTGTCAGCTCCTTAATTCGTCTTTCTTCCTTTGAATTTGCGTAAAAATTCCCCAAACCAGCATAAAAACACGTGCAAAAATATCCCAAAATACCAAATACGCAAAGTAACAGTCTATAGTCTTAAATTTATGCTAAAAATTGTCTAAAATCTAATTGTCCTAGTTAAAAGTAATAAAAGAAATTCAACGGAAAATTTAAAAATTGTTTTTACAAGGTGTTACACGGGGCATTTCCCCGCTCACTTCCCAATGCAATTCAGTAGCCCCTTGGAGGGCTCCTGACTGGAGGACGTCATCTCAGCAACATTGATTGTCCTCTTCAGCTTCCATGAGCTTGAATTTGAATCATTTAAATCTTTAGGAGGGGAATAGTTCACATCCACATATGCACGAACTTTCCTCATCCTTGCTCCTTTATCACCGTCTTTAGCATCCTCACTTCCAATTTGATTGACATTAATTGCACAATGCCCTTTGACAGCTCCTTCATTGCTTTCATCTGTATCTGCAGCAAGGAAAACAGACGAACTTTCCTCCTTTTTGCTCTCAACTTGAGGCGGAGGGGTAACAATAGCAGCACAATACTCCAAATTTTCATCTGGAGTGTCAATAATAAGGTCAATAGAAGAGAGGGCATTGCAAGGCTGAGCTTGCATGGGAGCTCTCCGGAACTTAGACTGATGAAATATCCGCTCCTCGTCCCCTACCTGAAAAGTCAACGTCTTACCCCCGACGTCTATTACTGCGCGGGCAGTAGACAAAAATGGTCTCCCTAAAATAATAGGGGTGTGTGCATCTTCGGGGATGTCTAAAACAACGAAGTCAACGGGAATAAAGAACCTCCCGATCTTCACAGGTACGTCTTCTATTACACCTAATGGCCGTGATATGCTATGGTCGGCCATCTGGACAGTCATGTTGGTGCAATTAAACTTTGTCAAACCAAGTCTCTTAGCCAGAGACAATGGTAAGACACTCACGCTAGCGCCTAGATCGCATAATGCGTTATCAATCAAATGGGTACCGATATGACACGGAATTGAGAAACTACCCGGATCTGACTGTTTTGGAGGTAACTTATTTTGAACTAGGGCTGTCCCCACCTCAGTCAAAGCTACTGTCTCATTATCACTAATATGCCTCTTACGTGTTAAAATTTCTTATGTCAAGAGGGAGAAGTTGTTTAAAATTGCAGGTGGTGATTCAATAACTCTTAGGCTTGCATTCACCGTAATTATGTTAACTTGGCGACACTACTACATTTAGATTCTATAGCAACACTTTGCTATTGTTGCATAATGTCATATAAATGTTGCAATAGAGTTTATGCAACACTTAATCAAGTGCTACATCAGGTCTTGTTGCATTAGGTCATTGCAACGCTTAATGCAACACTTTTTAATCTGAAGCAACACTTTTGAAAAGTGTTGCATTGGTCATGTTTATGCAACGCTTTTTCAATTGCAAAGGCAACATTTTTTATCTTCTAATGCAACATTTCTTATGTAAAAAAAGCAACACTTCCTGAACTAATGCAATACTTTTCATGTTGATAAGCAACACTTATAACACTTATATCAAATTAATGCAACATTTTTATTTTGGAAACACAACACTCGTTACGTCCCAAAACAACACTTATAATAAACAAATGCAACACTAATTTATTCAAAAACAACACTTAATAAAGTGCAACGACATAAGGACTTGTAAGGCACGCAACAATTGTAATTCTCTCTAATTGTGCATTCAATTGATTCAGTCTCAAAAATATGTCAATTACATTTCAAAAAAGGATCAAAAGTAGAACTTCGATCGCAAATGTTCAATTATTTAACTAAAACAAATATAACAAATGTTTAAATAGAACAAATAATAATTCTTAACGACTATTTGAAAGCTAGTCATTATAAGTCTTCATTCTTGTATTGTGAGCATATATATGTTGCCAGCCGGACAAAAAATCAACCCGTCATCATTGTTAATACCTCAAATGCAACCTGTAACATAAAAAATAGAACATTATTAGATTTGAGGATTCAAAGGCTCAATAGGCATAGATGATACGTCACACTTAATTATCACGAAATAATAAATAATGCATTAAAGAACAACTAATTAACAAGGATGTGCGAAAAACTAGCCGCCCCTTATTTCTTCTACAGGTACATGATTTACCAGCTAATATTTCATTCATTTTACGCCAAATCTATTCACAAAAACAGCATATGTCAAACAATGTTAACCAAAAGCCATATTGTAATGCTACGTGATGTAATGGGACCTGTAATATAACACGGGCTGTCCTACTCCATTAACCCTTCCCTTCATTTCCTTACCTTTCCTTCTCCCCCTCTTCCCTCCATGAGTTTTCTCATAACAAGACGATAACAAAAAGCAGAAAGATATGATTCTAATAATCTTCAAAGTTCCAATTTATCAAAATAATGCGGATCAAAGATTAAGTTATATACTAACCTTGTCAAATGTAAGCAAAGAACCAAAGACCACAAATCAAAGCAAAAGCCAAAGATGCGGACACTGACCTACATGCAGCAGTAACAAAGAAAGAAGCGGCAACATGTAGCAGCAACATCTAGTAGTAACATCTAGTAGTAACAGTAATGTACGACGACATCGCCGAACTAGCAGGACATCGAGATGACAAAGGCCGCAGGCGCATAGCATCCATCATGACATCAACTAACAAATCATCATGACATCCTGGGTTCTGGCTTCTTTTCTTAATGTCGTCTTCTCATCCATCATGCTGCATATATTAGCCAATTAATTACAAATGGTCATATCAATTACCTAATTGAAATAAACAAGATTTCAAAACAAAAACTTGAGCAGTGGACTAGAATTCCGAGTCAAAGGTAACCGGATTTACAAGATGAGTGTCAATGTTGTTTAAGTCTTGCCCTTCCTCCCTCATATGTGAGTCCTTCGAGTCCTTTCCCTGAAACATTGAAGTCAGATTGAATCAAAAATATGAGATGGGAAATCATTCAAATATCAGAGGATATAAAAAAACTACGTTCAAAACTCATTTCTATGCATATAATATCCACAATTCTTCGAACCTAATAAGAGGACACTTCATGAGAATCGTCATTCAAAGAACAATAATTGATTTCACGAACTATTCAATATCTATCATCAACCATCTTGGGGACTTGTCTACAATAAAAGAGAAGATATTATTATATGTAAAAAAGAAACTTAGGTATCATTTGAATTGTGTGGCCTTCGACACGAATGACCCAAACAAGCTATATTCAGCCTACACACTAGCCACCAGGCACCAAGAACCAATAGAATAGCACTGTGCATCCTGCGGCAGCCAAACAAGCTACCAAAGATCCAACAGGCCGATTGCAATGAGTAGTCCAATCGTGTTACAGGAGCAAGGAATCACTAACCAATAGCCCACACCATTGCTGCAGCAGCCAACAACACCGACAAATAAATGCGTAACAAGCGATTTCGAAGTGCACATCGCAACACATTAACCCGCCACTACGGGCATACCACATTCATTGTATTTGTATCTACTCGTGATATAACTAGACATTATTTGATAGTTTGCTACCTAATAAGTTCAACAAATACTCAAGTTTTATTACTTGTCAAATTTTTTGAATGGCTTACTAAGAAAAAATAAAACACACAACTCGCCATCATGTTTAAGAGCTTAAGGAATATGGGGAGCAAGAACTTTGTCGAAGAATGAACTTTCATAGCTGAATCATAAGAATCATAAAAGATCACTTCTGATAAGGCCAAAGGATATAGGAATATCATAATAATAAATATATTCATTACCTGGTTATTGGAAATAAATTGAAGGGCACAAGTAAACACTCCATAATAAGACACCCCTTTATCTCGATCATTTGTTTAACTTTTTTATTCATTTTGACGGGGTAAACAAATGAATGGGACAGAGGGAGTATTAAGTGATGGAACTTATAAATATTAACATCGCGACAAAGTTCATGAAAAATGTGAGTTGGCAACCATAACAAACCTTTTCAAAACCAACATTTTCATCGTCAACCATATGATTAATGATGTAAAAGCGAAAATATCAATGAAGTAAGCGAATAATTAGAGAAGCATTGGGGAGAATATAAGCTCGCCCACCCAACCTTTAACCAGCAACATAATGTCTCCAGTGGTAGTACTGTCACTACTAGCTGAGATTTACTTTGCCACTCCCTAGTATAAATAAGAAATAGGCAATCATATGTAAGACCTTATTCTCCCATTCTTATGCAATCCTACCCTTTCTTTTTGTTACACATTGTCTTGTAATATTATTTGCTAGTTTCTACTTCATGATACAACAAGCATGGATGACCTAGATAACCATTTTACTTCATCACATTCCAAAGCTGAAGAGCACCGACTATTTGGCCTAACATGAAATGGAGACAAGGTTTAGTCCATTTCAACCTTTGATTTTCCCCTTCATTTTCTCTCGCTACCTTTCTCGGGTGAGAGGTGAGTGTCTTAGTTGAGGAAAACAATACACTGGTAGACGAGAACATAATATTGTTGAAATTTTGTCATTCAAAGAGAAAGCACGGTGGTTCAGGGGACAAGCATGATAGCAGTGCCATAACTAAGGTATTATTTCCAGCCTCTCATTGACAACTAACATAAACGGCGATTTGTTATTGGCAATCCAACATATATCAAATCAACTATTGATTATCGCAATTATATAAAACGCGATAGATCTAGCAAATTAGGAAATTAAGAAGCAAACCCTAAATCTCAAGCTACAAATTAGAATGTTAATGAATAAAAAATGCATCAAATATAAATAAAACTAAACCAATTAGCCTCACAAAGAAACTGAATATAGCAAAAATGGCGATTAACGCAAGTTGGAAAAGAAATTAAATAACCTAATTAATGAACTTCCCCAAATTCAACACTAAAACTATAATTAAGAAAAGAATTTGCGGTGGTGGTGAGACAGAGCAGCAGTGGTGATCGGCGTGCGGCTTGGCGAACGGCCAAGATAATGACGGTTTTGCAAGGTTTGATTGCAACTAAATCAATAAACCAACAACTCAAACTCAAAGATAAAAAAAAATTGCAATTGAAATAATAAACAAAATTAGGGTACAAACCTAATAAGAAAAGTCGCGAACGATGGTTGCTTCGTTCCCAATATGCCTTCGCCTTTTCTGGGTGAATCAAACTTGAGATTGAATGATTAGAGACAGTGGATTGAATGCATGAAAGAGAAACGAAGAAGATCGAATGAGAAAGGAAAAGCAAAGAGACGGTGGAAGTGTCGAATGAGAAAGGACGAAGAATATCGAAGAGTTTTTGTTACTGTATCAAATAAATGAATTGAATGACGCGTGATGGAAGGAATTGAAAGATTGAATAATAATATTGATTATTGATGGGAGATTCCAAAAAATAAAAAGTGGCGCACAAACAAAATTTTCAGTAAAATGTTATGAGCGGCTGAACAAAAAAATGAAATTTTTATAAAGGGTTTATAACTTATGTGATATAAGTGTTGCACAAGTGTTGCGACAAAATGCAATATTTGTATAAAAACGTTGCACTTCGAGTAATACATTGCAACACTTATATTAAAGTGTTGCCCTATGTAAGTAAAAGCAACATTTATAAATTAAGCGTTGCTTAATTAACTGAAAATTGCAACACAAACCGTAAGTGTTGCACACGAAATGTTGCATTAGGTCTATTTTTGTAGTAGTGCGAATAAATGTTCTACTTAGGCTAAAGAAAAATTTGACTAATTTTCAATGACCATGTATTTATGCATCTTATTTTGATCATGTTTTGACTTGTAAACCTTGAACATGGATTAAGGAGGAATGACACACTCAATTTTACTTGTCTTGCCATCATCAAAGGGGGAAATTGAAGAGACCCAATTTGATTAGTTAATGTTGATGATACCTTAAGACAAATTAATCTCATTGTTATTTAATTGTGTGCCTCTTAAGTTTTAACCATGTAGCATGAAGCTTCAATTATCAATTCAAGGTTATCAAGATAGTCATCATGAAGATCAAAGATGAAGATTGTCATTAATGTTAAAGTCATGTGTTGTAAGGAGATCCTTAACTCGAATTTACGTTTAGGTGCAAAAACAACAGTTCAGTCAACTATTACTTAAGACTCGTCTTTGAAAGAAATATTTCGAAATTATTTGAACCTTTGTTAAAATGCTTTCAAGTATCACAAACAATTTCTGGAAATGTTTTGAAGTCTTTTGAAGAAAATAAAACTTTCAATATCTTGTTAAGGAGTTTGCTTGCACAATAAGACACTTTCTATAAAAGGGTTTTTTGCTTTTTACATTTATAGAAATGTTTTTGGTTCCCAAAAACACAACCATTTATGTTTGTTTCTTGATGAAAAACTCAACCCATTTTTGTGTGTGTGCACCATCTGATTTCTTGCATTCTTAGGCACCGATTTCTTGAGGAAGAATACTCGGTTTGCTTGGTGAATAATTCGGTTGACTTGTGCATGTTGCCCAAGCAAACTACTTACAACATTTTAATCACTTGTGCTTATGAGTGTAAGATATTTTAATGTGTAAAGTATACTACTTGGACATTATAAATAGCTTGCTTAATTCATTTTTACAAGTGTGCAACAACGAGTTTAAAACTGAAAAAGACTTAAACTTTCAATCGAGTAAATTAACTTTGCAAAATCATTTGTCATTTCAAATCTTTGAATCATTTTGCAAGTTTGTTTATTTTTCTTTGAGTCTTTTATTGTGTTGTTGTATTGCACCTAGTCGTTTAGTCGTGTTCAAGGATCCCGTGTTTTTTACTGAAACTTTATCTCCTTCGTTCAATTGAGTGAACAACATTGAGATAAGTGCAGTCTTGAAACAACCGGGTAGAATCAAACCAAGTCTTAGGAGAGAATTATCTTGAGCATGAAGTCTTTGAAGCGGAGTAGCTTTTGAGCACGGAGTCTTTCGGCGGAGTAGCCAAAAGCAAAAGTCTTGGAAGCAGAGTTGCTTTTAAGCATTAGCAACCGGAGTAGATTGGGGCGTTGTTTTATTATTCGGGGTGGTCTTAGTTCGTATGAGTTTACTTCTAAGACGTTTAATAAAATAGCGCTGAATGTAGGTCGCGGAGTAGTGACTGAACCAGTTTTTAAAAACATCGCTTGTCGTGTCTATTTCGTTTTATTTCCGCTGCCACTCTATACTCACATTTTTATTTTCAGAATCAATAGTTAAGTACACGGTAACTTCTGCTTGCTGAATCGTTGTTGATTACTTCTAACTCTCTAGTTCTAAGTATCAACTTCTCATTTCATCTAAGCAGTGTTTAACGTGTTTAAGAGTTTTTAAAGAAGCTTTCATTAAGCTTAAATTTTTAAATAGACACCTAATTCACCTCCTCCCCCTCTTAAATGTTCTCGCCCTTGACTCTTCAGAATCATATGCCATATGAGTGGTTTTACTATTTGTTCCAAAAGGGATTGAATCAACCATGCATTACTACATGTGTGGATATGTTTTAAGCGTAGATTGGTTGTCAATGGCCATATAGGGAATAAATTCTCCACCAAAATGATAAAAATTCTAGATTAATACGAACAAAGAAAGTAAATATTCTTATGAAAAGATGCATCTTTTAATGAGAAACGTTATATATTTAATAAAATCAAACAACATAATGTAGGAATAACTCACTTACAGAAACTACGGATTTCAACTATTTTGCTAGTATTCACACTAGGTATTATCTTTGTATATGAAAATAAGGGTATAACATTTATGCGAAATCGGTTGTTCTATTTGATCACTGTCGGCAAACGTGGATGTCTGTATACCTTCACGATAATTACGAAGGTCCTAAAAATGGTCCACGTCAAATATATGAAGTCCCATATTGATGGTAGACTTAACGTCTTAGAGTAGTATATTATCTTTGCATGTGTTATTTAGTTTTTTATATATAAGTTCATTATCGCACACACAACATGATTTATGTAACCTTACTTAGAGAGGTTACCAAATTACAAAGACCCCTTAAACACCCCTTAACTCACAATTAAGATCAACTTTAGACCATTGTTAGTCCTATACATGCATTATCGGGGAATCCATCCGAATCAATTTTGTGTCACTGGCTGATTTAGGTTTTGTTTTGATTGATACAAAGAAAATTAATTCAGATATAAGTTTAACCTGGAGTCGCGTCCTTTCGGTTTACTCAACCAAATTTTGAGTTTTACTAGGTGGATTTAGAATGGTCCAGATCGGATATCCTAAATAAAATCATACAAGCTTTAGCGTGTTATAGTCCAAGTCACCAACACACCACCACAATCCTTTTCCCGAGAGTTATGTTTTACTCTTTTTTTTTTTTAAATTCTAGGGTAACTATCTAACAAAATTTCAATTCTTTTTTTTTTATGAACGAAGTTCATTTTATCTTAAAATTGGATTAATATGCTATCCGTCCTAGTCATTTATTTACTTAATTATTTCGTTTATGTGTGTTTCATTCATTTGTTTATCTTTCTACATTTGAAATATTTATGGGAGGGTAATGTGATCATCCTCATTACTTATTGTCCACTTATCAATCAATAATAATACCCACAAATTATTCAAAATATATCTTCATTATCTTCTGAGTTATCTATTCATATCTTTTTGTATATTTTAATAATTCATATCTATATAACTTTTCGTAATTCGCTTGTACACAATCTCCATTAATGATTGTTTGTTGCGGCTAGGTTTAGGTCTCTTAGGCTCTTAGCTTTGTTAGTCAAGCTTGTATAAATAATGTTGTCATGTACAATTTTTTTTTTCAAAAATAATAATTGCATTTCATTAGAAAAGAAAATACATATGCAAAAACTATCACACTATGAAACAAAACAAAATATATTCTGTTAAAAAGAGGATAAAACCGAGCTGTATGGGATAACTAGGAACATAGATGAATTATTAACCTATGATGATCTTTCTGTTTAGCTATATGATTTTCCTTTAGACAACAATTTTGCTTTCATGCATGTTCAATGTATTATATATTCAGTTCTTATTGATTCCCTGTTCTATCACAAATAGTCTCCTACTCTTTTTGTGGTCTTTGTGCCAATTTTAAAGTAGCAAATGATCAGGATGGAGGGATTATCACGTTTAATGATTGCACAACTCTCTGTATTGTACTTACAAAAATATGTAGAAAATAAGTGTTAGCTATTTAACTTGAGTTCCCATTTTTTTAAGATTATCATAAGTTAGTCTCTTTAGTCAAAGAAAAGAAATGAAGAATATGATTCTTGTTTAAAGGAGGTGATGGAAAATTCTTACGCTATGGTGTAAATTAGAATATTGAATCTACTTTTTTTTATATCCGTTATTACGCATAGATGTTTTCGAATACTATATAAATAGCCTAGGTGGTAGTATGGTTAGGGCAAGCAAGACGCAACGTTGAAATTATTAACATCTTCACAAATTTCAAGGTATGAAGACTTTTGGTGCATGAAACTAATTATTGTTGTTATTTTTTAAATAAATTACATGCTATTTGGTTTTGTTTTATTACTTTCATTGTTTTGAATAAAACTAAGTGATTAAGATTCTTGTGTAATATGTACCATTAAAGATCGATATGGCTACGATGCAAGAACAAAATGTCGCGGTTTGCGAGAAGACAATCAAGCAGCCACAAAATGGTACCCAAGCCACCATGAATAACCAGACCCATTTTGCTATGACCTTAGCTAGATCTCATAACTGGTCAGGCGCTCCGGTTGGCACTTTTCCGGAGAAGATTTTTCCCAATAACAGTGCCATATTTACCCACTTGAAGGGAAACTTTTTTGGTTCCAAAGCGGCAGTGGTGTATAATGGGAAAAATGCATCAGGAGGGGACTGTTCGTGGGTTTTGGCATGGCATGCACCCGCAGATAACACATCACCTCAGACTCCTAACAGGGTAAATATGAATCATTCTAAACACACGCACGTAATTATATTGGCTATGATAAGTTGATTAATCATTTTATTAGGTTGCAATTTATTTTCCTCGGATCACTTTGATTTTTTTTACTTGGTTTAAACGCAGGTGTATGTTGTATGTGGCGCAAAACAAGTCATTGCCAATCTCACCTTTGATCAAATTCAGCAAAAGTTGGACACTGCATTAACTTTTGACACTTCCACCGACGCGGCTACCAAGACACGTGCTGACGGCAACATCAGTGACACAGTCCCAGACATTGCTACTCTTATCGCGGACTTTAAACTTATCCAGTAAAGTCATGGACCATAGTTGTCCATATATATAAAGTATTGTAATAATAAAGGGTCGAAAAATTACCGTGTAATCTATGCCTTCATGTTTGCTTCCGGTGCATGTACACTGGTTGTTAATACTATTACCTATTAAGAAGGTTAAATAAATCAGTAAAGTGAGTAATAATTATGACCATAAACTTCATTTTAGTCTATTTACATTGTCAAATTTGCGAGCCTAGTTACTTGTACAAGAACGCATGAGGATGAGTTTGCGATATTGAAGCCAACCCTCGTTTATAGCCTTAAACTAATTGATTGGCTTTCAATAATGGCCCCCTTTGAGACTACAAGTATAGAAATTTGTGGCCTACTAATAATTTTTTCGTAGAAGTTAAAAAAAACAATTTCCGCAATTTTTCATTTATTCATATTCTCAACAATTATAGTGTTTCAAACCACAATATATGAATAAGAGCATGTACCCATGGGACAAATAGTAGCTTGGGCCGAAATTTATCATCAATTTCGTTTAATGTTTTACCAATCTTCCTCCATAGAGACATAACTATTGATGTAGTGTTCCATGTAACAAAGTTCAATGAACAATATTAATATCAGTATATTTCTACAACGTCTGTTTAAGTGATGTTGTTTAAAAGAGCATATATCACTAATAGCAAGTCAAAGTAGCTAATTCCAACAAAATTAAACGCATATTGGGAACCAACCCTAAAATAAATGTTGACTAATTGTAAATATGATATTATATTTATGGCAAATTTAACAAAAATAACCCAACGTTTGTCAAGTATTCTGAAAATAACTCAACCTTTTTGTTCCGGGTGTAATTCCAGAGCAAGTATGGTTACCACCCGTGGCTAGTTGAATGATGTCTTGAGTTGGATTCTCCCTTGGTCTTAATCGTTCCTCTCGGCCTCTCCTGCAACAATGAACGAACTGAGGGCTTGGCTTTGTGCCAAGCGTACCCACTCCGACGCCCAAGTCAGTAAACTTAGATGTATAAGTTATATGCTAATTGGCTAGGAATATATTGTAGAGAGATAAGGAAGATTATACCAGATGAATAGAGTATTTAGGTCAAGTTGTGTATTTCTGGATTGGATCCTTTCCTCAATGAAGGTTGAGGAGTATTTATAGACTTCACCTTTTGTCACGTAGTGGCCAAGTGGCCAAGTGGCTAGCAGGTGGAAAGACTGATCTACCCCTCGGCCGAGGGACCTATGGCAGGCCGGCGGGCGCTGGTGACCCGCCGCCGAGGGGTCTTGGATATGAGTACGCGGATATGTGTCCCGGCTGGCAGGTTGTCATGCCGGGACCCAGGTTGGCAGGCCGATGGGCCGCATCGGCTAGGCTACCTGAGTCGTTGACTTACTGTGGACATCTTTGACCTTGCTCAATATGTTGACCTGGTCAGCGGTGCAGAATATGCCCCATCAATTTGCCCCCAGCGTAGTCTATGCCGTGGTATGGGCTTCGATGTACGTCTGAGCGTATATTATGCGCAAGTAGTTTGTAGAAAATTTTCCTGCGTCGGCTTCTTCTGCGGCGGCTTCTTCCGCTCTGCCTAGTCTATACACATCCATGTGGAAAAGAAAGGGACGCTGGCCGAGACCGGGGTTGAGACTGCCGGTTATTTATGATTGCCCCCGGCCGGCGGTGTCTAGCTTGGTTGATCATGTGGCCGGCGGAGAAAAGGTGCATGGGAATTTGTTGAGGAAGGTGAATAGGCGGAGAGATTTGAATAGGCGTGTTGAAGACGTTTGGTCACTGTTGCATTGATTGACACAACTGTTGCAACGATTGACATCCCGTGGTTGCATGTCCGACACGTGTCTGCATGCTGATTGGTTGACGCTTCATGGGCTGTTCTCTGATTGGTCTTGCTTCATGGGCTTTTCCCTATAAATAGGGCAGTTGCTCCGTGAAATTGGTCACCAATTTCATTCTCCAAAATTTTTCTTCTCTAAACTTTCAAGGGCTTCTGTCTTCTAACATTCAGAGTTGTTATTCCGGCGAGTGTTTTTCTTCAAGGTAAACAAACAAACTTCTTCTTTTTATTTTGTTAAATAATTGTTGCTATTATGTCTGCTACTAGCGCCGGACTAGTACTTCGCACGGAGGATTCCGGTTGCGTCTTGATGGGGAGGAGATACTAGACGCCATTCCGATAAGGTTTGGGGGCCCTAGGTCTCCTTCTCCCGTAGTCGATCCACCAATTTTGGAGGGACGGGAGGACGAGGTGAGGATGCTCGATGAGGATGAGGGGACCCCTTCCGATGGTGGGAGGTCGTCTGTCCCCGGATCATGGCGAGCCCTGTACGACTGGTCTTGAACGTGGTTGGTTCCATAAGTTCGGCAGTTGTTCCGGCGAGACATTTTTCGGAGGCCATTTCTCGTTCGGTGAGAGGTATAAGATCGTTATTCCTAAAGAGGGTCAGGGCGGTCTGTTGCCCTCCACCGGTCACACCGGCGTGTACATCGAGGCATCCGGAGTATGGGTGCGGTTTCCTCCGAATAGATACGTCGTTGCCATTATCAGAGCTATGAACGTCGCGGTGGCCCAACTACATCCGCTGGCCATGAGGACGATAGTTGGCTTTGTGTGGCTTTGTCTCTTTAGGGGGGAGATCCCGACAGTCAACTTATTCCGCCGACTTCACAGTCTTCGACCGTCAATTGCTGGTAAGGTGGGGTGGTATACAGCATGTCTGACGGAGCTGAGCTATGTCTCCGTGAACAAGCTTACTTCCCGCAAAGACCGGCAACGGTGGGTTTATGTCCAAGTGCCGGAGGATTACCTATTGCCCCGGTCTTTCCAGAGCCCTGTTTACTTGCGGTGTGAGAACCGGGAAGAGTATGAGGAGTGTACCTCCCGGGGTAAGGTGAAAATGGACGCTTCGAAGGTTCCTCTTACTGAGGATGAGGAGCGGGCGATGCAGCTGTTTGATGCTGAGAAGGGATGGCTGCCCCCGACTCAGATTATTCTTCAAGATGAGCTGCTCGGTCACGTCGGCCTCATACCGGCCCTCAGCCAGGGTGAGTGGGGTCGGTGTGAGGCCTATTTTTGCCTGCTATGCTCCTGTTTTTTAGAGCTATGTTCTATTCCTGTCGTGTAATTCTTGTTTGGTTTCCTTTTTGCAGACCGGTTTGGCCAGGATCTGTCCGAGAGTACCTTGAAGCGGTTAGGCCTTGATAAGGACGGGAAGGTAGCTGTGCGGCATCCTACGGCTGAATTGCGCGATCGCAGACCGTCTCCCAACGAGCTCATGGATAAGCAGTTAAAAGGGGTGGATCCGGTGGCGGCCCAGGCAAGGGTTTTCGGAGGCGTGCCAAAGAGAACGAAGAGGGCTGCGTCCAGGGCGACGGCGGCGTCTGTGCCTGCTCCCTCTTCGACCCCAGTGGTTCAGAGGGAACCTGTGGAGGTCGTTGATATTACCGGGGGGTCGGTGACCATTGCTAAGGAGCCGCCGCTTGCTTCTACCGTTGTTGGGGAGAAGAGGAAAGAGCCACCGTCTTCTTCCGTTGTTGCGGGGAGAAACCGATCCATCCGGCCCTCGAACAAAAAGGGCCCAAACTGTACGGATCTAACTTGTGGTTCGGATTTAGCTGGTTTCGGGACATCCCAGACGACCGGCTTTCTGATGTGTCAATGCACGGTGACATGGATGCTTTGTGCAAATTTTTTGCAGATCCTTCCTCGGCGACCGCCGTTCTTATTGAACGGCAATCAGGGAAGCAGCCCGAGAGGGCTATCGAGACGGCGGGTGACGGAAATATCATTGTTGACTCCTCCGCTCAGAGCATCTCTGCCTCCGAGCTTGTGGCGGAGGGTGTGAAAATGTATAAGAGGCTGGCGAAGTGGACCCAACAAGCCGGCTCCTATATCGCGGAGCAGGAGAAAACCATGGGCCAAGCTGCGCCGCCGATGGCGAAGCTTAGACTTGACCTCTCTCGCGCAAAGGGGAGGCCGCGAAGTTTAAACGGGATTTCTTTTTCGCCAAGAAGCGCGGAGGAGGTTGAGAAGGCTGGCTGGGGGCCGAGAGGGCCAAAGTTGAGGAAGCGATGGCGCTACGCCAAGATGATGGAGGAGCGGGATAGGTACAAGGACGCTCATAACGCCGCGGTTGCCGAGGGGGAAAAGTGGAAGAATCGGTTCCACAACCAAAGGCGGAGGCGCTTAGGACGCGCAGTCGTCATTGCTCAAAAGGAGAAGGATATTGCCATGCTCCAAGATGAACTTCTCCCAAAAATGTGTGCCCAATTCCGGGACCAGGCCGAGGAGGCGACCAGGGAGGCAATAAGGAAGCTCGTCCCCGAGGGCTCTTTCCCGTGGGATAAATTTGAGAAGCTTTTGGACGAGATGGTCGAGGTCATGGGATGAAGCGGCGGCGGGGAAGACGGAGGCTGAGAAAGCACTTGAAAATGTAGAGCCCTCTTCCGAGCCGGCCACCGGAGAAGCTGCTGCTGATGGAGGACAAGAAGGCATAGGAGAGACGGCGGTCGTCACCGACTCACCCGGCGTCTCGGATAGCTTTAGCTGTTCGGGGCCAACTATTGAGCCTTCTCTCCCCGCCATCTTTTGGCGCTTCAAATCCAAGTCCGTAACCTTTTGTTTTCCTTTGTTTCCTTGCTTTTTGTAAAGCTTTGGTAGGTAGAGTTTAGGCTATCCTCATGGGGACGGCCGTCGTCTGTACTCTCCTTGCAATCATTTTTAACGATTTTATCTTTTGGTCCTTGGCTTTGGCCGGGACTTCGATAATCATCCTTCATTTGTCTCTTTGCGTTTTTTAATTGAGTGCCTTTGTTTTTACCGTCGGCACGGCCGAGGCAGTTAGTACGCGCATCACAACTGTGTTAACGTCTTTAGTATTTACTCTATCGTCGGGTCATTGTGTCCCGTCGCTCTCGGCTAGGGCCGAGGTAATCGGGTTATGGCTCGATAGCATTCGTAACTGTAGGCATATTGACCGCCAGACTCGCGTCTCAACTGCACTGAGTATACGTTTCTTCTAGCATATCGGTCGTTGTGTCCCCGTCGCTCTCGGCTTTGGCCGAGGTAATCGGGGTTACGGCTCGATAGCGCTTATCGGTCATTGTGTCCCCGTCGCTCTCGGTTAGGGCCGAGGTAATCGGGGTTTAATGGCTTGATAGCATTCGTATCTGTAGGCATGTTGACCGCCAGACTTGCGTCTCAACTGCACTGAGTATACGTTTCTTCTAGCATATCGGTCGTTGTGTCCCCGTCGCTCTCGGGCCGAGACCGAGGTAATCGGGGTTACGGCTCGATAGCGCTTATCGGTCATTGTGTCCCCGTCGCTCTCGGTTAGGGCCGAGGTAATCGGGGTTATGGCTCGATAGCGATTCTTCTAGTGTACCGGTCATTGTGTCCCCGTCGCTCTCGGCTTTGGCCGAGGTAATCGGGGTTAATGGCTCGGTAGCGATTCTTCTCTTTGAGTGACAAACACTTCGACGGAAAAGTTGGGTGATTCATTCGTTTGCTATGGTCATGCGTTGGGGTGTCCACAATGGGTTTGGACACCTCCGCCGCTATACAAAGTATTTCCTCAAGTTGTCGGTGTTCCAATGGCTCATCAAAGGCACACCTCCCATGTCCTCACACCGGTATGTGCCCGGTCTCATCTCTTCAATCACCTTGTAGGGCCCTCCCGATTGGCCGTCGTTTACCATGAATATTTCCTTTGTTGGTGGCAGCCGACTTCCTTAGGACTAGGTCTCCCACTTTTAAATCCCTCTTATGGACTCTTCTTTGTAGGCTCTTTTCATCCGGCTTTGATATACGCCAAGTTGAGGCGTCTTTGTATCTCGGCTTTCTTCGACCAGGTCTAAGGAAGCTTTCGCCATCCTCGTTTTCAATCAAATTTGAAGGTAGCCGTTCAATGTTGGCACCGTTGCTTCAATCGGTAGGGGATCGCTTTCTGAACCGTAGACTAGGTGGAAAGGGGTGTACCCCGTTGCTTCCTTCTCCGTGGTTCGAAGGGACCATAGGACGCCGGGTAGTTCATCAGCCCATCTTCCCTTAAGGTCTTCGACTGTCTTCTTCAAACCGTTGAGGATCGTTTTTTGTTGGCCGCCTCCGCCCGTCCGTTGCTCTCGTGGGTGGCGGACGGAGGAGTATGCAAATTTGATACCAAGCTCTTCTAACCAGTTCATTATCGTGTCACTCCAAAACTCTCGGCCGTGGTCAAATACTATAACTTGGGGTAATCCAAACGAGTTATAACATTTTCCCAGTTACCTTTCGACGGCCGCTGTGGTCTTCGCCAGTCGCTACGCTGCTTCAACCCATTTGGTGAAGTAATCAACAAATGACGATCAAGAACTTCCTTCCTCCGGAGGCTGTTGGGAATGGTCCTAGCATGTCCATCCCCACCGTGCGAAGGAAGAGGGCCGAGCACCGGTTGTAGGTCCCCGGAGGGGGCGTGTATTACACGGGGCATGCATCCGACGGTTCGTGCACTTCTTGGTCTTTGTTCTGGAATCTTGAAGCATGGTGGGCCAGAAGTAGCCGGCTCGTAGAGCTTTGTGGGCTAGCGTTCTTGCCCCCATGTGGTGTCCACAGATGCCTTCGTGAATCTCTGTCAGTATTAGCTCTGCGTCGGGCCGGACCGACACACTTCAAAAGTGGTCTTATTACGGACCTTCCGCAGTTCTCCTTCGAACACTAAGTACCTGGCGGCGATCCGTTTCATTTTGGCCGAGGGATGGCGGCCCTCCGTGTAATTCACCCAGTAAGTTTGTATTTCATTATCGGAGTCATCCATGTTGTCTCGGCCTCTACGTTGCCCACCATGCCGCTTCGGTCTCGGTGATGCTCTTCGCATTCGGATATCTACCAAAGACGGTTCGGTGACGTTCTTGATGGTTGAGCTGGCAAGTTTGGAGAGAGCGTCGGCCCGGTTGTTCTCGGATCTGGGAACGCATTGGATTCGGAAAGACTTCAATTTCGCTATGTCGGCCTTTACCCTTTCTAGGTACCTTACCATTCCGTCGTCCCGAGCCTCAAACTCCCCTCTGATTTGGTTAGTAACCAACAGTGAGTCTGTCTTCAACACAATGTGTTCTGCTCCGGCAGCCCTAGCTAGCTCGACTCCGGTTATCACCGCCTCGTATTCGGATTCGTTGTTCGAGGCCGAGAAGGTGAATTTCAAGGCGTACTCGAACTCGTCCCCGTTTGGGCTGATGATGAGGATGCCGGCTCCTGAGCTGTTCGTCGTGGAGGAGCCGTCGGTGTAGACCTCCCATACGCCTGGGTTTGGCTCTTCTTGATACGTGCATTCGGCCAGGAAATCTGCAAGTGCTTGCCCCTTTATCGAAGGTCTTGGTTTGTACTCAATGCCGAAGCCGAGAGTTCCACCGCCCACTTGTTGAGCCTGCCGGATTGCTCGAATTTTTCCAAAGCTTTCTCTAACTAACGGCCGATCGGTTAGGACCGTCACGGGGTGCGCGTCGAAGTAGGGTTTTAACTTCCTCGTGGCAACGCATTTACGGCCAAGGCCGATTTTTCGATTAGTGGGTAATTTCTCTCGGCGGCAACAAAGTATGGCCGACAAAGTAGATTGGGTGTTCTTGTTTGTCTTCTTCCCCGATGATCACCGCACCGACCGTGGCCGAGGTAATCGCTATGTATAGGTATAGCGTCTCCCCAAAGATCGGCCTGACAGAGTTGGGAGAGTCTCAAGATGAGCTTTCAACCGCTTGAAGGCCGTCTTTGTGCTCCTCCCCACCAAGTCTTTATTCCCTTTCAAAACTTTGAAGAATGGGGTGCTCTTGTCGGCTGACCGAGAGATGAAACGGGCGAGAGCCGCCATTCTTCCGGTCAAGATCATAACCTCTTTTCGATTCCTTGGCTCCGGTAGGTCTAAGATTGCTTGGACTTTGTCCGGATTTGCATCGATGCCTCGGGCACCGACAAGTACACCGAGGAATTTACCTGCCGACACCGTTGCATTTCATTGGGTTGAGCTTCATCTTGTACTTCCTTAGTGAACAAAATGTTTCGTGTAAATCGGCCAGTGTTCGCCGTCGGACTTGCTTTTTACAATAGCATCGTCGACGTAGGCCTCAATGTTTCGCCCTTTTTGATTTTGGAACACTTTGTCCACTAGCCTTGTATACGTTGCGCGGCGTTTTCAAACCGAACGGCATCATTTTGTACATGTATGTGCCGTTAGCGGTGATGAATGCGCATTTGGGCATGTCTTCCTCAGCCATGAAAACCTGGTGATATCCCGAGAAGGCGTCTAGCAGGCTCAGATGGTATAGCCTTGCCGTGGCATCGATTAAGCTGTCTATCCGTGGCAGAGGGTAACAATCTTTGGGGCATGCTTTATTAAGTTGGGTAAAGTCTACACACATTCTCCATGCCCCCGATGACTTCTTTACCATCACAACATTGGCTAACCACTCCGGGTAGGTGCAAGGCATAATAAAGCCCGCCGTAAGTAGTTTGTCTACCTCGGCTTTGATGGCCTCGTCTTTCTCGGCGAGGAGTTCCTCATTCTTTGCTTGACGGCGGCGGTGGGGAGTACGTTCACTTGTGAATAATCACCTCCCGGCTCACACCCGCATCTCGGCCGCGAGTAGGCGAAGACGTCTTTGTTTTCCCTTAGCAGTCCAGGAGTTTGGCTCAATTTTGGCTCCGAGGTTGGTACCGACGGTTACGGTGCGGCCTGGGTCAATCTCCACCTCTTCGGTCTCTGCTCCTTCGACCATGCCGATGGTTCGGTCGCGCTCGGCCTCGGGAGTGTCTTTGTATCTGGAAGGATTTTAATTTTGAAGCGCCGGCTCTCACCCTCTCTAGATACCTCGTCGTCTTATAGTCCCGAGCCTTGTATTCTCCTTTGATCTGGTTGGTCAATGAGAGCGAATCTGTTTTTACCACGACGTGTTACGCCGCCCCGGTTACGGCTAGCCTGACTCCGGTTATCATTGCCTCGTACTTGCATTCGTTGTCTGAGGTCGAGGAGGTGAGCTCCAAGGCGTGCTCAAACACATCTCCGTTCGGGCTGATGACAATGACGCTGGCTTTCGAGCTATCCGTCGTGGAAGGGCCGTTAGCGTGTATCTCCCATACGCCGGAATCCTTCTCGTTCTTCGAGGTGAGTTTATGAGCCTCCCCCCGGTCCGAGACGTATATTAATGTCAAGGCTCGGACGGATATTACGGCTTGGGTTTCACTCAAAGTGACCCGGCCTATGAGGACGTCGTGGGCAGATGTGTCGTTGATGACTATAAAATCGACATAACGTTCCTGGCATAGTTCCCTCGCCGAACCTTATCGGCGACCGACCGACCCCAGGGGTACCAGGGCGACCCCAGGAAAAGCTGTCAGCGGGTTGGTGCGGGGTTCAAATCTTCGACTCTCGGACGAGGCCGAGAAAGCATTCTCTGTACATAATGTTCGTGTAGGCGCCCGTGTCGATTAGGCACCTCTTCACCAAATGGTTGGCTATGTTCGGTGGACTTTGTGAGTGGGTCGTTTGTGAGGAGCAATGACTCCCTCGTAGTCCGCCATCCGATAGTCATATCGGGGATTTTGGGAGCGGGGTGGTGTGTTTGGGCACAAAGTTGACGGCCCGACATGGCTCATTCGATTGCCGTTTGTGTCCATGAGCGGACCCATCGTTCCCGTTGCCTCCGATGACAACATGGATTACTCCTATCCGTTCAAAGACGGATTCTTTGTTTGACCCGCCGCATTCGGTTTCGGCCTTTGGCGACATACTTGCCGAGGCTCCCCTTCCGGATCGCTCTTCAATGGCGTCCTTCGGATGTCGGCAGTCGTTGGTTAAGTGTCCTGGTGTGGCCGTGGTACTCACGATATTGGCTCGTGTCACCGTCACTCCTCGGCCTAGGGGCCTTTCCCACTTCTCGGCCTTCGCTCTTGCTCGGAGCGAATACCTCGGCGGCGACACGACTAGGGGGGTGTGATCGCTGCACCGTTTTTGTAGTACGCTCCCGAACTCCCCGCGCCCGTCGAGTCCCGTCTCCTGGCAGATTTGTCGACCGTGACCTATTATTGTCACGGCGTCTTTATCGGGGTTGCCCTCCCGCGGCTCTTCTTTTCCGAGTGCTCGGCCTCGTTGGGGCCTAACCACGTCTTGTGATAGTCTTCTACTTTGATGGCCTGGTCGGCCATTTTCCTGGCGGCATCCAAGCCCAGGCCTCCGCACTTGATGAGCTCATTTTTCAAATCTCCCCTTGGGAGGCCCTTCATCGGCGCGGCCGCCGATTCGGGATTAATCTCTCGAATCTGTTGGACCTTTCCGTCGAACCTCTTCACGTAGCTTCGTAGAGACTCGCCCCCTCCTGTTTGATAGTTAGGAGGTCCGATGTCTCCACGGCCCTTCTCTTGTTGCAAGAGTATCTTGGGCTAAAAGGCGTCCCTTAGGTCGGCGTAGTAGTACACCGAGCCGTCGGGAAGCCCCTTGTACCAACTTTGAGCCATCCCATGCAACGTTGTTGGGAAAACTCGGCACCACACTTCATCGGGCTGCTCCCATACCGACATGTGAGACTCGAAAGCCTCGGCCGTGGTCGGCCGGATCGCCTTCCCCTTTGTATGATATGGGCGGCAACTTGAGCTTAGTTGCACCGGACTTCTAGGACGTGGCGCCGAGGGGTCTGTCGATCATATGCCGGATGGCACGTGGCGATCGGCTCCAAGCATTCCTAACCCGGCTCCTCTCCTCGTAGCGGGAGGGGCTCCTTCTTCGACTTGACTTCTTCTCCAACTCGCCGAGTCGGACTCCTCTGGCTCCTTTGGGGTATGCCTCGTTCGTGTTGCGGGGACGCTGTCCTCCCATGAGTACGGGAAGGACTTAGGTCTACCACGCCCACTTTGGGCTCCCCGCGACTTTGTCTGGGTCGCTTCTCCTAGCGCTCCGTTCAAATTTCTCGAGTCACATTTTGGGCCCTGGTCTTCGGACGCTTTCCGCCGCTCTTGTCGGCGTGATGGTGTGAGCGGACGTATTACTAATTAGGTCCAGACCATTTTCGGCTTTGCTATGTCAACCACATGCCCCATGATGGTGACCTGGTTGGGTGGCAGCGGCGTGTCTGTATTATCGGCATCCCGAACTCCGGTTGGTTACCCACGGTGGAGGGCCGCACGACTCGAACTGTTGAAGGTATCATCTTGGTGGAACGCGGTTCCGTCGGTCACGACTGCGTCTTGTTGTTTCGACATCTTCTCAGCTTTTTGGGTGGGTTTTTGTTTTGTGTTTTTGAGGGATTTTATTAACTTTTAGTATGTCTCCCCACAGACGGCGCCAATTGTTCCGGGTGTAATTCCAGAGCAAGTATGGTTACCACCCGTGGCTAGTTGAATGATGTCTTGAGTTGGATTCTCCCTTGGTCTTAATCGTTCCTCTCGGCCTCTCCTGCAACAATGAACGAACTGAGGGCTTGGCTTTGTGCCAAGCGTACCCACTCCGACGCCCAAGTCAGTAAACTTAGATGTATAAGTTATATGCTAATTGGCTAGGAATATATTGTAGAGAGATAAGGAAGATTATACCAGATGAATAGAGTATTTAGGTCAAGTTGTGTATTTCTGGATTGGATCCTTTCCTCAATGAAGGTTGAGGAGTATTTATAGACTTCACCTTTTGTCACGTAGTGGCCAAGTGGCCAAGTGGCTAGCAGGTGGAAAGACTGATCTACCCCTCGGCCGAGGGACCTATGGCAGGCCGGCGGGCGCTGGTGACCCGCCGCCGAGGGGTCTTGGATATGAGTACGCGGATATGTGTCCCAGCTGGCAGGTTGTCATGCCGGGACCCAGGTTGGCAGGCCGATGGGCCGCATCGGCTAGGCTACCTGAGTCGTTGACTTACTGTGGACATCTTTGACCTTGCTCAATATGTTGACCTGGTCAGCGGTGCAGAATATGCCCCATCACTTTTGATTTTAAAAAGAATAATCCAACATTTGCTTTTATGTTACAAAAATATCCCAACATCTTACTTATATATATTTCCTAAATGATAATTTACTCATATATTAATTAATTTATTAACTTATTGACCATATATTAAGTAATTATATAATATTATGAAAAAAATAGAAAATGGAAAAAAAAAAAGTTGAAAAATATTTCTAGTACTGTTCAAAATCTTAAAAGATGTTAAATTGCTCAGTTGAATTTGTCCGATCTGAGTTGATATTGGGCCAAGTTTACAGCTGGACAAGCAAAGTTGCTCAGTTAAATTTGTCCAGACTGGTGTGAAAAGTGGGCATCACATGTGAGGGGGAGTGTGAAGAGACCCAAAGTCCCACATGTGAGGGTTGTCCCACATTGATAAAAGAGGAGAAGAATTACCACTTTATAAGGCAAGAGGTTACTCCCTCTAAGTTAATACTGGGCCATGTTTGCAGCTGGACGAGCAAAGTTGCTCAGTTGAATGAATTTGTCCAGTCTATGCAAAAAGTGGGTCTCACATGTGCGGGGGAGTGTGAAGAAACCCAAAGTTTCACATGTGAGGGTTGTCCCACATTGATAAAAGAGGAGAAGAATTACCACTTTATAAGGCAAGGGGCTACTCCCTCTATCGCCAATTGGTTTTAGAGTGGAACCCTCTTGGGCCTAAGTTGTGGACTCTTTCTCCTCTGTTTGGGTGCGGCCCAGGCCCGTTGTTGGAATTTAACATGGTATCAGAGCCTATGGCTAAAGACCTGGGTTTTCATGGGCCAAAGTTTGCAGTCGGACGAGCAAAAATTGCTCAGTTGAATTTGTCCTATGCGAGTTATCTCGGGCCATGTTTGCAGCTGGACGAGCAAAGTTGCTCAGTTGAATGAATTTGTCCAGTCTGTGTGAAAAGTGGGCCTCACATGTGCGGGGGAGTGTGAAGAAACCCAAAGTTCCACATGTGAGGGTTGTCCCACATTGATAAAAGAGGAGAAGAATTACCACTTTATAAGGCAAGAGGTTACTCCCTCTATTGCTAATTGGTTTTAGAGTGGAACCCTCTTTGGCCTGCGTTATGTGGACTCTTTCTCCCCCGTTCGGGTGCGGCCCAGACCCGTTGTTGAATTTAACAAAAGACGTAAATTACATGGTTTTAAAAATTGTGGGTTTATTAAAAAAAATTATATCTGTCATAAGTATTTCTACTTATTTAAAATCTATCTTATTTATTTTCAAAAAATTATATATTTGTCTTATTAATGAATTTTTCATTGTTTAATTAAGAAATTTCAGTTTTCCAGTTTTTTGGTTATCATTTTTTTTTTTGTATTTATAATCACAAAATAGACTTTAAAGATTTATGAAACTATTTTACAAAATATTCTTTCTCAATATTTGGTAAAAAAATTGTGTAGATGAGGTTTTGGGATATTTTTGTGACAAAAATGCAAAGGTTGAATTATTAATGTTCAAGTTAAAAAGTTGGGTTATTTTTGGAAGACTTATCAAATGTTGGGTTATTTTTGTTAAATTCGCCTATATTTATTATGCATTGACATCTAATATGACATTAATTAACAAGCAAATATCACATAATGATTTTAAAAATAGAATCCTTTAAAAATAATGTTGACTAATTTTTCACTCTTCCCAAGGCCATGGCCAAGCGGACCTGGGAAGAGCTCCATCTCCGAGGAGATATGGCCTCTGTTATAGCTATTTCATTTTGAATGGATGAGTTTACTCATTACTCAGCTCTTTTAGTTGATAGCTAAACTCATACTTATGTTGTAGGTGTTCATGCCATGATCAAGGCTAATTTCCTTTCTTGTACAAAGTTTGCTAAAGCAAAATTTATTTTTGGGCATACCATTAAATGTTACACGCTTGTCGTAAGATATGGACTACTCACTAGTGACTTAATTTAGTAGGAACAAGGTAAGTCATCTAAAACACTTGAACACGTCTAACTCAACAAATTGACAAGCACGGCAGAAGTTTTGATTCTTGCACAAGGACGCCTAGTTATGAGTTTTCTCATTAATTGTATTTTAGTTGCACGAATTTAAGGTAAAACGTTTGAATTAAAAATTATAATGAACGTTGAGGAAAATCATTAACCCCTAAACGATGACTCGGAAGTTGCTTGATCGACTATTGACCCGACCCAATCACCGATTGGAAATAGGACAACCGGATTAAGGTGTCTAATTAAAATGAATCATACCGAAATCGAATTGAAACGAAATTAGATTTGACCACATATTCTTACTTTAAACCTTTCGTTGTATAAAAGAATACCATAGTTTCGGAAAAAGAAAACCCTTCACCTCCGAATTCTTTTCGCCTTCTTATTAAAATAAAGGGTTATTTGATGGGATTAATCTTAACTATGCCTGTCCTGCCCAAAATAATCCAAACTTTGCAATAACTTAGAAAAATCCCAACTATGTCATCATTTAACTCTAATTGCTATCCTCCTCTAACTTACCTGTTGTCACCGGTCAGGCTAATTTTTTTACAGGTTACCTTTCCTAACCTTTCTTTTGTTCTTATAATCTTCATCCCTTCCCTTTGGTATTGTAATCATCTTACACCATTTCTATCCCTCCAAATTCACACTCCATTTCATTCCTCCAATTTTCACCCCTTAACTCCTCCAACTCCTCCAGTAGTCCAATCACCCATCACCAACCAGTCACAAGCACAAAAACCACCCCACCAAGCTTCTGCTACCACCATACCACTACCAACGCCAACATCTCACTCTCATCAGCATATTTGCTTCCTCACAAATTTTCAATGATTCCTCATATATATTCTCTCACAGAGTAATCGATTTGAACAGTAGAAAATTGTTGAAGATCTGGGTATATTGTAAAATTGGAGATGATGAACCCTAATTCAGGAATTTGGGGGAATTGAGGGATTTTGAATACTGTTACCAAACTGGGGCTGTTTGAACAGAGGAAAATCTTTGTTAAGTTTTTACTGCTACTATGTTTGTATTCTTACACTCTCCAAAATTTTGATGGGTGTTTTTCTTATTTGCTCAGCTCTGGAGTAGATTAAATGGCTTTTAACTACTGTATTAAGGAATTACCTTGCCGTCAAATTTTGGAATTTCTGGACTGATGTTGCATCTTTTCATCTATACAATTGATTATCTTCTTCTTTCTATCACTCCCAAAACTAAAAGTAGCTGACTTCCGTCTCCAATGTTCAACAAAAATCCTTGTCCACTTTTCAAACAGATTCCTTTATTTAATCTTTTCTTTCTTTTAAAACATCTGTGCTTTGACTATTGCTCCAAACTTCACTTTTCTTCAGTTTTTTGCTTAATTACTTTCCGGGCTTTTCATTTTCACAACTTCTTCTGGGTTTACAAAGTTTGATTTGTGTTCATATATGGGTTCTTGAGTTTGAACAGATTTAGTTTCTGGATTTTTTATTTTAGCTAAATTAATTTCTAGGTTTTTGATTTCAGCAAAATTTGTTTATGGGTTTTGGGCTAAAGGAATTCGACCGAGTCTGCTACAATGTTGATGGCAAAAAGGAAGAGAAAATGATGAAGATGAAAAACTTAGGAAATGAATAGGTAAATTAAGTGAAATAAAGGGTTTATAAACTGAGTAAATATGAAGGAGTGACCTTCTGAACAGGTAGCCCTTCACTCAAGGTAATATAAGTTAAATGATGGTATAGTTGAGATTTTTCAAGGTTATTGTAAAGTTGAGATTATTTTGAGTAGGAGAGGCATAGTTGAGATTATTCTTATCAATTAACCCTTAAAAATTATCTATACTATATAATTAAAAGGCTAGGTAAAAGCAATTAATTTTATTCCACATGTCACTAGCAATTAATTTAATCCCACATAGGATTAACAATTTTTTTTTTTTGCAAGAATGGTATGTCTCATATATTCCAAAAAGAAGGATTACATGAGATTTCTTACAAAGCTATATCCCCTATACAATTTTGGCTAGTATAGCTAGATCCCCTATACAACTTTTACTATACATTGTGTATTAACATTGAGCTGAGTTTAGAGCAGCCAAGACTTCATCATAGATGGTTTCAGGAGCAGAGTTTAGAAGTACTGCACTAACAGTGAACTGAATTCTGCGAATCAGGTTTGTTATAGGCAGTTCCTTTCCTTCTAAAGCTCGAGCATTTCGTTCCTGCCAGATAGAGTAAACCAGTGCACCAATACTGCAACTATTCAGACTGTACCTCCAAGCCTTTCTCTGATTCGTATCAGCAACATACACAAGGAGAGAGGACAAATCAGTGAAAGAAGTTGATATGTTCAACCACTTCATGATATGGCCCAGTAACTCTTTTGTATAATTTACTTTCTATACATTTTAATAAATTATTTAATTTATTTATTAATTCCCAAGCCAAAAAGAAGAACATAAAAAAGAGTAGCAAAGAAATGGAAAAGCAAAAAAATGACAAAAAAAAAGAGTAGTTTATTATTCACATTTCACCAAACCTCATCCAATTTCACTTCTAATTCCAACGACACCAAAATACCAATTTCACTCCCTTACTATTATGATATTATCTATCTCTGATTTATTTATCTATACAATTTACTTAAAAAGACTACTTAAACCAATTAATTTTATTTAACATGACATTTTTATAATCCATTCATTCATAAATTATTATTATTATTATTATTATTATTATTATTATTATTATTATTATTATTATTATTATTATTATTAAAGGATGTGCGCAGCTTTCATTAAAAGAAAAATAAAAATTTACATGAAATTGGTGGGGGAGCCGATAGACAATCTGGGCTCACACATCCTTAGCAACAGCAAAGCTAAGTCTAGTAAAAATGTAAGCGGCCACCCGAGCCCCCGCATCCTGAGATACCGAGAATTTCTGGATCCGTTTGAGCAAGACAACAGCATCCGAACCCAGCTCCCCAAGTGAAGAGAAAGTGAAGGGAAGGAAACCATAACCAGCTGCCCATGGGCGGATTTATAGGGGGTGATGGGGGTGAACCCTCACCCCCATTAATTTGAGAAATAACAGATATATATTTGTTTGTGTGTTAAAATTATGTTAAACCATAGTGGCTCACTGGTTGACACTATCATCCATCTTCAAAGCAACCTGGGATCAATCCCCTACAACTGCATTTATTTTTCTACTTTTAATTTTGCATAAATTTCTGAATGAGAAGCATATTTGGCAAGGTGGTAATACTTTATTTTTTTCATTTTCATTTTTTTCTAAAATTTCGACCTTTTCTCAATAATTTCGTTCTTGAAATTTTTTTCCTCAGTTTAAAATGATTCTTTCATTTATTATTTTGATTGTGTAAGCAAATTTTTTTATTTATGGAAAGCTTTCAAGTGAGATCTTTGCAAATGTGAGTATCTTTCGTTTTTGTTTGTAAAATGATGTCCCATATGTTATTGTAATACAGTCTAATCATAAATATATTGACATTCATAAATAATGTCGGGGCGGGTCTGATCGAGTAATTATATTTTGGCTTTTTTTATGTTATAAATTTTACTAAACACTCCCATTTCATAAATCCTAGATTCGCCACTGCAGCTGCCGCGCACAAATACCCGTACTTAGCACACTTACGCTGAGCAGCATCAGCGACAACCCGATCGGGCACAAAATCCATCATCCTAGTCTGAGACAAAGAAGACCCTATCATCATTATTATTATTGTTATTATATTATTATTATTATTATTATTATCATTATTATTATTATTATTATTATTATTATTATTATTATTATTATTATTGTATTATTATTATTATTATTATTATTGTATTATTATTATTATTATTATTATTATTATTATTATTATTATTATTATTATTATTATTATTATTATCTATACAATAAATAAAAATGATATTTTGAGCAATTCCTTAAGTGTCAAGTGACATCATCTTACTCTAACTAAGTGATCATTTAAGAACCTTTATAAATTCACTAAATTTTTCATAACCCCATGAATAATGATTTTGGTAACTAAAAAGACAAAGAAAGATGAATATACACTAAATTTTTCATAACTACATGAGTAATGATCTTGTTAACTATAAAGACAAAGAATAAAAATTGGTTAAATAAATGACTAAGTGATCATGTAAGAACCTTCACAAACTCTCTAAAAAAATATGCACAAGTACTTTTTCATTACTCCATCGTTAACGGTCTTGTATTAAAAAGACAAAAAATAAAAATTGGTTAAATTGACTCATTAAAATGTTTACATCTTATAACTCCTTATAATTCATCAAAGTCTAATTTCAAGAACTCTCATTTATCATTAGTACTAGGAAGGTTTATTGAGATCAATTATAAGAGAACTCAAGAGATATAAATAAGATCACAAAAAGGCGGCTGTACTTTCTTTCACCTATGCTTTTTTATTTGCATACTTTTGTTTGTTTAGTCTTTTACACTCTATTCAATTGGATTCTAATTTATTTTTATTTATTTTCAAAGTGTACTTACCAAGAATCTAAACGTGAAATGTCGAGGTATAAACAATTAGTATTTCATTATTTCTACTTTTATTTCACATATACCAAGTATTTTTGTTTCCCTTAAGTAAGTTTGATTTAATGGTTACAATCATCGAATATTAAAATGTAATACTAACTTAGAGGTTGTCATTAAGACAAATCAAACCATCATATAGATTCAAGGGTTTTGGTGCCATTCCTCATTACATAGTTTTCACTAATATCACAAAATTTCAAAATACCCTAACAATAATATATCTCCAAGTCAAAAAGAAAGTACAGGAAAAAACTGACACACACTTTCAGGAACAATACAACCAAAACAAAACAGCAAAAAAAATTCAAACCCGTGATTTTCACGGGTCACAAAACTAGTTGATTTCTAAAAAGATTACTAACTACAAAATAATATATCAGATTTATGTAAATGTAGGAGACAAAATTCTTAACTCTGTTATCAAATTAATATACGGATTTATATAAATGAGTAGAATAACTAAAACCACAATTTTTGTTGTGTACAACCGTCTCACACTATGAGACGGTCCCTTTATGTAAAAAGATAACCCGTTTATTAATAATAACTGAATTAACTTTTTTTATAAAAGTGACCGTCTCACGGTGTGAGACCGTCTTATAGTACCATCTCTCGCGAGCGTGTTATGTGGCAACATCACAAGTGGATTTTGAGCAAAACACGTTATATCAATGAATGAAGTGTTTGGCATTTCGGAATCATATGCCATTTAAGTGGATTTACTATTTGTTCCAAAAGGGATTGATCTACCATGCATTACTACGTGTGTGGATATGTTTTAAGCGTAGATTAGTTGTCAATGGCCATATTGGGAATAAATTCTCTACCAAAATGATAAAAGTTCTCGATTAATACGAACAAAAAAAGAAAGTATTCTTCTGAAAAGACGCATCTTAAATGAGAAACGATATATATTTAATAAAATCAAACAACATAAAGTAGAAATATATAACTCACTTAGAGAAACCACGGATTTCGACTATTTTGCTAGTATTCACACTAGCTATTATCTTTGTGTATAAAAATAAGGGTATACCACTTATACGAAATCGGTTGTTCTATTTGATAACCGTCGTCAAACGTGGATGTCTTTATACCTTCAAGATAACTACGAAGGTTCTAAAAAGGTCCACGTCAAATATATGAAGTCTCATATTGATGGTAGACTTAACGTCTTAGAGTAGTATATTATCTTTGCATGTGTTATTTGGTTTTTTATATAATAGTTCATCGCAAACACAACATGATTTATGTAACCGTATTTAGAGGGGTTACCAAATTACAAAGACCCCTTAAACACCCCTTAACTAACAATTAAGATCAACTTTAGACCATTGTTAGTCCTATACATGCATTTTCAGGGAATCTATCCGTGTGAATCAATTTTGTGTCACTGGCTGATTTAGGTGTTGTTTTGATTGATACAAAGAATATTAATTCAATTATAAGTTTAACCTGGAATCGCGTCCTTTCGGTTTACTCAACCAAATTTTGAGTTTTACTAGGTGGATTTAGAATGGTCCTGATCGGATATCCTAATTAAAATCATACAAGCTTTAGCGTGTTATAGTCCAAGTCACCAACACACCACCACAATCCTTTTCCCGAGAGTTATGTTTTACTCTTTTTTTTTTTTAAATTCTAGGGTAACTTATCTAACAAAATTTCAACTCTTTTTTTGTTTATGAACGATCATTTTATCTTAAAATTGGATTAATATGCTATCTGTCGTAGTCATTTATTTACTTAATTATTTCGTTTATGTGTGTTTCATTCATTTGTTTATCTTTCTACATTTGAAATATTTATGGGAGGGTAATGTGCTCATCCTCATTACTTATTGTCCACTTATCAATCAATAATAATACCCACAAATTATTCAAAATATATCTTCATTATCTTCTGAGTTATCTATTCATATCTTTTTGTATATTTTAATAATTCATATCTATATAACTTTTCGTAATTCGCTTGTACACAATCTCCATTAATGATTGTTTGTTGCGGCTAGGTTTAGGTCTCTTAGGCTCTTAGCTTTGTTAGTCAAGCTTGTATAAATAATGTTGTCATGTACAATTTTTTTTTTCAAAAATAATCATTGCATTTCATTAGAAAAGAAAATACATATGCAAAACTATCACACTATGAAACAAAACAAAATATATCCTGTTAAAAAGAGGATTAAACCGAGCTGTATGGGACAACTAGGAACATAGATGAATTATTAGCCTATGTTGATCTTTCTGTTTAGTTTTCATGAATATTCAAATTAATAGCCACCAGCTAGCTATATGATTTTCCTTTGGACAACAATTTTGCTTTCATGCATGTTCAATGTATTATATATTCAGTTCTTATTGATTCCCTGTTCTATCACAAATAAATAGTCTCCTAATCTTTCCGTGGTCTTTGTGCCAATTTCAAGATTAGCAAATGATCGAGATGGAGGGATTACCACGGTTAATGATTACACAACTTTCTGTATTGTACTTACAAAAGTATGTAGAAAATAAGTGTTAGCTATTTAACTTGAGTCCCCATTTTTTTACGATTATCATAAGGTAGTCTCTTTAGTCAAAGAAAAGAAATGAAGAATATGATTCTTGTTTAAAGGAGGTGATGGAAAATTCTTACGCTATGGTGTAAATTAGAATAATGAATCTACTTTTTTTATATCTGTTATTGAGCATAGATGTTTTCGAATACTATATAAATAGCTTACGTAGTAGTATGGTTGGGGCAAGCAAGACGCAACGTTGAAATTATTAACATCTTTACAAATTTCAAGGTATGAAGACTTTTGGTGCATGAAACTAATTATTGTTGGTGTTATTTTTTAAATAAATTACATGCTATTTGATTTTGTTTTATTACTTTCATTGTTTTGAATGAAACTAAGTGATTAAGATTCTTGTGTAATATGTACCATTAAAGCTCGATATGGCTACGATGCAAGAACAAAATGTTGCGGTTTGCGAGAAGACAGTTAAGCAGCCACAAAATGGTACCCAAGCCACCATGAATAACCAGACCCATTTTGTTATGACCTTAGCTAGATCTCATAACTGGTCAGGCGCTCCGGTTGGCACTTTTCCGGAGAAGATTTTTCCCAATAACAGTGCCATATTTACCCACTTGAAGGGAAACTTTTTTGGTTCCAAAGCGGCAGTGGTGTATAATGGGAAAAATGCATCAGGAGGGGACTGTTCGTGGGTTTTGGCATGGCATGCACCCGCAGATAACACATCACCTCAGACTCCTAACAGGGTAAATATGAATCATTCTAAACACACGCACGTAATTATATTGGCGATGATAAGTTGATTAATCATTTTATTAGGTTGCAATTTATTTTCCTCGGATCACTTTGATTTTTTTTTACTTGGTTTAAACGCAGGTGTATGTTGTATGTGGCGCAAAACAAGTCATTGCCAATCTGACCTTTGATCAAATTCAGCAAAAGTTGGACACTGCATTAACTTTTGACACTTCCACCGACGCGGCTACCAAGACACGTGTTGACGGCAACATCAGTGACACAGTCCCAGACATTGCTACTCTTATCGCAGACTTTAAACTTATCCAGTAAAGTCATGGACCATAGTTGTCCATATATATAAAGTATTGTAATAATAAAGGGTCGAAAAATTACCGTGTAATCTATGCCTTCATGTTTGCTTCCGGTGCATGTACACTGGTTGCTAATACTATTACCTATTAAGAAGGTTAAATAAATCAGTAAACTTCATTTTAGTCTATTTACATTGTCAAATTTGCGAGCCTAGTTACTTGTACAAGAACGCTTGAGGATGAGTTTGCGATATTGAAGCCAACACTCGTTTATAGCCTTAAACTAATTGATTGGCTTTCAATAATGACCCCCTTTGAGACTACAAGTATAGAAATTTGTGGCCTACTAATAATTTTTTCGTAGAAAAAAAAACAATTTCCGCAATTTTTCATTTATTCATATTCTCAACAATTATAGTGTTTCAAACCACAATATATGAATAAGAGCATGCACCCGTGGGACAAATAGTAGCTAGGGCCGAAATTTATCATCAATTTCGTTTAATGTTTTACCAATCTTCCTCCATAGAGACATAACTATTGATGTAGTGTTCCATGTAACAAACTTCAATGAACAATATTAATATCAGTATATTTCTACAACGTCTGTTTAAGTGATGTTGTTTAAAAGAGCATATAACTAAGTCATGTGTAACTTTCTCTCACTACAATCTAGTGAGAGCCTTTTCTCTCCACTGAGAGTTCCAAAAAAGTAAAATCAACACACTTTACAAAATACAAAAACAATTAAAAAATCCGCCGTTTTAACTTCTTTCTTCTTTCTCTTTCAACTTCTTCTAGACAGTGGATAAACAATCATTTGCATGCAAGCAAAAGTTCTGTTTTGGAGTGTTCTTCTCCAACAACTGTCAACTTTGGCCAATCAAATGAGCTTCCTTTAGCTGGTTCTAAGATTTTATAATCTTTTGGGTGTTCTTTCTTCTTCTACAAACCCTAATATAGTCTACTATAAATTATTACTTCCTCTAATTCCTACTTCATAACTTCTTCATCTTTTTATAATCTCACTATTTTAGTTTCTTTGTTTATCTTAATAGTTTGCTATGAGTAATCCACCACATCAATCTCTTTTTAGGCAGGATCCTCATATTCCTGTTGAGGAGCCTGGTGAGTTTGATCTTGCATGGCGTTTTCCAAGATCAGGTCCTGTGGTTGCTATGAATCCGGATGCTTTGGGTGACTCTTTTGCGTTCTGGAACAAATGTTTGCTTGGTTACTTTGTGGATTATCGCATGTTCTCATATACAGCTCTTACTAGATATATTGAGAGGCACTGGGCTTTACGAGGTTATGTTGCTGTACACCAAATGGATGACATTTATGCTATTTTCTGTAGTAATGATGAGGATAGGGCTGATCTTCTGGATAAGAGTATTATTGTCTTCAAGGATGCTATTATGGTCCTCTCTCGTTGGTTTCCTGAAATTGTTCCTCGAACAGTTCGCTTTCCTGTTGCAGGTCTCTGGGTTAGGGTATGTGGTCTCCCTTTCGAGTATCTTAACATGCATGTGGGTAATGTGGCGGGTCAACTTTTTGGCCGTCAATATGCTGTTGAACCTTTTGAGTTCATCCCTACGAATGATTTTATCCGTATAAGGGTTTGTGTTTTTTTAAATGATTCTCTCGTTCCTGGGTTCTTTTTGGCATGTAATGATGGTTTCCTGATTTGGATACAGTTTCGTTATGAAGAGGTGTTTAAGTATTGTACTAGGTGTGGGAGAGTTGGACACGAATATTCTAGATGCCGAGAAAATGTGTTTAATATTCGTTCTTCTGTGAATAGGGCTTTGGAGTCTGTTATTAACAAGGGTTTTATGGTATTCCAAACAAATAAGGATTATTCCATGTTCAATTTGGATTTGTGTGCATTACCTAGTACTACTAAATATACAACTTCAAGGGTTAAATTGGGAAATAATGCTGGTCGTCCTGTTCCTGCGGATTCTGATCCGGAACGTGTGGTCCATTTTGATCTTGGTATTACCGCTGGTGGTAGAATCAGGCTTGGGGATAGGTTTGAGATGAATCATCAGCCTTTTTCTGCACCCGTGGTATTCCCAAATGGATCAACTGTTCCTGCTAAAAATAATCATCAGAATTTTTATGGGGAAGCAAGTAATATTCCACCGGTTGATGTGGGGTTGGATGTTCAACCAATTCAAACTAATGCACCTGAGATTGTTCTGTCACAGAGTGTTGTTCCTCCTCTGGAAGTCCCTGTTGTTGGTAATGTTGTATCATCTCAACAGGCTGGGTCTGATACTTTGCATAGGGAGGGGTCCTCTTTTGTCAATCCTTTGAATCAGGAGGTTATGCCTACTATGGATAGGCCAAATAACCCAATGCATGTTAGTTTGGGCTCCACTGCTCAGGGTCTTACTCATAATTTATCTTCTTCTTTGCATGCTGAAGGATCTGGGGTAAATACAGATGTTGACATGGGTATTGCTGATGTTCCAAATGGTCCAACTCATGGGGTTGGTCTGGGTATTGGTAATTTGTCTGGAATGCCTGACATGCAGGCGGATCCTTATATTCAATATGTGCAGAATGCGGATGATATGGGTGATGAACTGGTTGACCACGACTATGAAACGCAGGAATCTATTTTTAATAGATTGGAGGGCAATAGGAATAGAGCAAGAAATTATGATGATGCTAATGGCTATAATCAGGCTTTTGAAATACCGGCAGATCTTCCTATTGTCTATCAGGATCCTCCTGTTGACAGTAATGAACAAAATTTTTATCAGGGTGAGCTTACTCCATATTTTTCGTCTCCAGAGGTCTTTTTATCTCCACGTGGGGTTCTTAGTCAGTTGGGAAGCTCTACGGATTCTGACTCTGATGTTCAACAATCTGAAATTAACACTGGAAATGTTCCTATTGAGGATTTGAATGTCTTACTTTCTCTGAATATTGTATCGTCTGAGGAGGATCATTCAATGGGTTTGGGAGATGGGGAAACAGGTTGTGGTAATGATGTTTTACAAAGGAATATGAATAATGTGCCAGTTGCTGAGGTTATGGGGCAGGCTGTCCCATGGTGTCCTGTCAAAAGCAATTTCCATTCTGATTTATGGAAGTTAGTGGAGTCTGGTATGAAGAAGGAGGATGATGCGTCTCCTGATCATGGAGAAAGTGTGTCTAGTTGCAAGCGAAAGGCAATGACTGATCCTGATTTGATCCTGGTTCCCGAGGAAGTTCTGGGGTCCAAAGCTGAGGCACAAAAGTTTCTTGATGGATTGGGAAAGAGGTGGAAGGGGATGGAGGATGGTTGTGTGCATGATGGGTACGAGGCTGAGTCTAAGCTTTATATTTCTTCTGGGGATCCAGAAACCCCTAAGGGTTTAGCATCTATTTGTGGCAATGAAGTAATGGCAAACTTGGCAGATGGACGCGTTTGTACCAGGGGTTCTTTTCGTATGTATGTTGCGGATATGGAAGTGGATTCTACATCATCGAGTTCGGGTGACATGGGTGTTGCGGGGGTTGACCTTTCTCAACCTCCTTTGGAGTCATGAAGGGTTTGTGTTGGAATTGTCGGGGTCTTAATGATTCGCTCGCCCCTTCAATTCCTAAAGCTAGAGCGATCCTATCCTCTACATATTTTGATTTTATTTTTCTTTCCGAAACTAAGTGTAATGTTAGTCAAGTAGATCCTATGTTTCGCTCTCTTGGTTTTTGTTTTAGTATGGGTGTAGATGCCCTAGGTTCAAAGGGGGGCTTATGGTTAGGTTTCAAGGATGCTGCCTTATTTAGTTGTGTTTACTTGTGTCAAAATTTCATCCTAGTGAAAGTTAATCAATGTAGTGCTCGTTCTTGGTATTTGTGTTTAGTCTATGGAGAATCAAAAACACACAAAAGACGAGGGGTTTGGGATGAGCTAACGACATGGCTAAATACAATCTCAGATCCGTTTCTACTTCTAGGTGATTTTAATTAAATTGAGTATCAAACTGACAAATAGGGTGGAAGAGTTGGAGTGATTGATGGGGTTAATTGCTTTCGGGAGTGGAAGGCTTTGCATGGCCTCCTGGATATTCCTTTCAAGGGTCCTAAGTTTACTTGGTGTAATAACAGGGATAATGGGGCAAAGATTTATGAACGTCTTGATAAGGGCTATGGGTCTCATGACTAGTATGATCTATTTCCTAACACGAGTATTCTTCATTTACCTATTCAAATCTCCGATCATGCTCCAATTGTTATTGATACTAATTTAATATTGGATAATGGAAAACGACCATATAAAATTGAGGCGTGGAATTTCAATTATGCTGAATGTATGTCTTTAATCCATTCTACATGGAGACGTAGGCAGTGGGGTTCCCCTATTTTTGCCTTGCTTAGGAAGTTGATAACTACTAAGTTAGCTATGAAAAAATGGTCACTTAATAAGAGAAAGGAATGGTGTGGTCTTTGGACCAATTTCGATAAGGACCTTTCACAGGCTATGTCTTAATCGGTGGATTCGGGGGATCATTCTTCCTTTGATTGTATTAGAAGTGAGGTTGTTGAATATTCTAAAAATATGGCCGCTTATTGGAGACAACGTGCTAAATTAAATTGGGCTACGGATGGAGATACTTGTTCCAAATACTTTTTCAACTGGGTTAAAACTAGGGCCGGTAGGAATTTTATTATGGGCATTAAGTCTTCTGATGCTGAATGGCTGTTTGAGCATAATGAAATTGAGGAGGCTTTTGTTGATCATTATCGACATATATATAAAGTTGATGTATGTAATACCGACTTTGATTCTTAAATGGCTGAACATGAAAGTTTCTTCAATATTAACTGATGGGGCATATTCTGCACCCGTTGACCAGGTCAACATATTGACCAAGGTCAGAGCTAAAAGACAACAAGTCAAGAGAAAAACGGCCTAACCGACAAAGCCTGTCGGCCTGTCACTTGGGTCTCGGCTCGGCAACTAGCCGGCCGAGAGGCATATCCGTGTACTCGCATCCAGTCCCCTCGGCATGGAGTCAACCAGGCCTGCCGGTCTGTCATGGGTCCCTCGGCCGAGGGTAAGACAGTCTTTCCACCTGCTACGCCACTTGGCCACTACGCGACAAAAGGTGAAAGTCTATAAATACTCCACATCTCTCATTGAGAAATAAAACTGGAAAATCTGGTATCAAACTCCCTTATCTCTCTACAATATACTTTGCCAAGTTAAACATACAACTTATCTCTCTAAGTTTACTAACTTGAGCGTCGGAGTGAGTACGCTCGGCCCCAAGCCGAGCCCTCAGTTTGTTCATCTTTACAGGAAAGAGTAAAAGGAAGAGACGAGCAACGACATCATTCTACAAGCTCAAGTGGTCACAATCCTGCTCCGGAATTACACCCGGAACAATTGGCGCCGTCTGTGGGGATAACGTACTAAAAGCTAGTCACCTACATTACTAAAAAAAAAAAAAAAAAAAAACCATTCAGCGAGCTAAGAAGATGTCAAAGCAAGAAGAAACTGTGAGTGAAGGAACTGCATTCTTCCAGGATGACACGTTCCGTAATTCTGAGATCGGGCAGTCCCCCACCGGCCGAGTCACTGACACGGCGCTCGGGATGCCGAAAGAGCCAGAAACACCGCTGCCTACCGACCAAGTCACTGTCATGGGACATGTGGTCGATGCAGCCAAATTAAAGCTATTCCTGGACCTGATGGGTAGTACGCCGGTTACCCCTGTCACGACGACGGGGACGGCAGCGCATCCACAGGTGTCCAGGGCCCATAGAGTGACCCCGAACAACTTGTCCGGAGGGTTACACGAAGCTGGGCGTGCTAGAACGCCAGCAGAGCCCGTGGTGCCAGTGGCAGACTTGAGTCCTTCCCCCACTCGCGGGAAAACAGCGTCGCCGCGGCAACAACGAGGCCAGCCCCGAAGGAATGAAAGAAGTCCGACTCACCAAAGTCAGACAAGAAGCCCTTCCCACCAGAGGGAGATAAGCCGGACTAAGGTTGCGAGAAGCCGATCGCCGCGTGTCATTCGACACGTGGTCAGACAGCCCCTCAGTACCTATGTCTTAGAGATCCCCGTGCCGACTAAGCTAAAGCTGCCGCCCTTGTCATACAAAGGGGATAGCGACCCGACCGACCATGCCGAGGCTTTCGAGTCGTACATGTCGGTATGGGAGCAGCCTGATGAGGTGTGGTGCCGAGTCTTCCCAACGACCCTGCATGGGATGGCTCAGAATTGGTATAAGGGGCTACCTAATGGCTCGGTATACTGTTATGCCGACCTGAGAGACAATTTCATAGCCCAGTATGCTTGCAACAAGAGAAGGGCCGTGGAAACATCAGATCTCCTAACTATCCGACAGGGGGAGGACGAGTCCCTCCGAAGCTACGTGAAAAGATTCGACGCTAAGGTTTAGCAGATCCGTGAGCTGAACACCGAACTGGCGGCCTTCGCGCTGATGAAAGGCCTCCCGAAAGGCGAGTTCAAAACCGAGCTGATCAAGTGCGAAGACCTCAACTTAGACTCCGCCAGAAAGATGGCCGACCGAGCCGTAAAGGTGGAAGACTATCACAAAACCTGGGTAGGCCACAGTGAAGCTGGGCACCCAGAGAGGAAGAGCCGCCGGGACAACATAGATGAAGGTCGCCGTGACGGGAATAGGTCACGGCCTGAGAGATATAATAGGAAACAGCACTCGGCGGGCGCCGGGGGGAGTTCGGGACCATACTACCAGAAGCGGTACAGTAGTCTCACCCCCCTGGTCGCCACTCCAGCCGAGGTCTTTACCCTAAGCAAGAATGATGGACAGAAGTGGGCAAGGCCCCCCAAGGCGAGGGGGGACGGTGACACAAGCCGATTTGCGTGTACCACGCCACACCGCCATAAAATCGACAACCGTCGACATCTAAGGAACGCCATCGAAGAGCTAATCCGAAAGGGGGGCCTCAGCAAGTATGTAGCTGGAGGCCCAGGAACAAGCGCCGACGGGGCGAATAGAAAATTAGTTTTCCAACGGATGGGAGTAATCCAGGTTGTCATCGGGGGAAACGAGACGGTGGGTCAGCTAATGGACACAAACGGCACCTAAATGAGTTATACCAAGCCATCAACTTTGTGCCTAAAACAGCGATCCTCGCTTCCACCATCCCCAATATAACCATTGGAAAGAAGGACTACGAGGGAGTCGTCGCCCCGTACAGCGACCCGCTTGTAGTCCACCTGGATATAGCTAACCACTTGGTCAAAAGGTGCCTGATTGACACAGGCGCCTACACGAACATCATGTTCAGGGAGTGCTTTCTTAATCTCGGTCTGAAGATTGGAGACCTGAGCCCCTGCAATAACCCGCTTGTGAGTCTGGTGACGACCGCCCGTCTCCCTATGCTTGTTGCCGCTCGCCACCGGCAGCAGCAGCAGCATCACCATCGGTGGACGGCCCAGAGGACGACTTGGCAGCTTCACGTGCCTTTGCCTTCTCGGCCTCCTCTCTAGCCTCCTTCACCTTAGCATCATGGGCCGCCTTGGCGCAGCCTTCCGAGCAGCCTTCGCCTCGGCCGTGGCCTTGGCCTCCTCGGCCCGCCTTCTCATCCGAAGTTTGTCAAAATCTTGCCACGGAAAAGTGCCTTCAGGAAGGAGCTCCTTAATCGCATCCCTTGTAGCATCTTCAGCTTGGTCCCGGTACCGGGCACACATTTCAGGGATGATGACGGTTTTCAGCAGCTCAATATCCTTCTCCCTCTGAGCAAGGATAGCCTTTGTGCCCTTATGTTCCTTCGCCTCGGCCAAATGCAGGGTCTTCCATCTTTCCCTCTGCTCAACCATGGTCTTATAACCGCCCTCAAGTTTGTTTCTCTCCTCCCGCAACTTAGCGGCATCAGCCAACGCGGACTCAACCTTAGCTCTTTCGGCCAAGACCTTAGCTCTCTCGGCCAGGACCACCTTCTCAGCGTCCTCCTTAAGCTTTCGCTCAGCGAGGAAGTCCTGCTTTGCCTTCTCGGCCACCTCCCTAGCTTGAGCCACGAGCTTTTCTTGCTCGATAAGATGAGTGCCGGCAACGTCATCCCACTTCACCAGCCTTTTTGCCAACCTCATGCCGTCCTCCCTGAGCTGAACGAAGGAAGCCTTCTTGGACGAGGTGTCGGCGTCGACATTTTTGTCGCCCATCTGCATAGGCTGCTTCTCCAATTGCCGTTCGGTGAAAGCAATAGCTGGCGACGGCTGATCTAGAAAAAACCCAGACAAAGCGTCCATGTCAACATTCATCGACATATCAGAAAGCCTGTCATCAGGAATGCATAAGGAACCTGCTAAATCCGAGCCATGGGTTAGATCCGTACCAGTCCTAGCCTTCTTGGATAGAGGGCCGGCTGACCTCTTCTCTTTCCCTGCCTCGGTACCAGCAGCAGCAGGCGTTGTTTCTTTCCTCTTGTGTGAAGGAGGAGGACCCTCCAGAACGGTGAGGTCCTCGTCAACATTGACGACCTCCTTATCTTTTTGGACTATGGGGATTGGAGATCGAGTTGGAATTGACGTCGTAGCCGCCGAAGACGTTGCTTTTGGTCTCCGGCGCGGCACGTTACCGCCAATCTCTGCTTGAGTCGCCCCCACGTCCATTACTTTCAACGCCTGCTCCATGAGTTCGTGCGGGGCCTACTTGCGATCACGCGACGCGGCCTTAGGGTGCAGTTCAACAACTCTCCTGTCCTGGTCAAGTCCCAACTTGCTTAGGATGGAGACAGAGAGATCCCGGCCAAATCGATCTGCAAAGAAACAAAGCAGGAGTTAAGCGAAAAAAGTAAACCGAGACTCAAATATCGAAGCATAAAAGCAAAGGGGGGCCTCATACCGACCCCACTCACCCTGGCTGAGGGCCGGTATGAGGCCGACGTGACAAAGCGGCTCGTCTTGAAGGACGATCTGCGTCGGAGGCATCCATCCCTTCGGCGTGCCATCCCTCTCAGCCTCGAACATGCTCATTGCCCGCACTTCGTCGTCATTAAGATAAACCTTCTTGGCGTCCATCTTAATCTTATTACGGGAGACATATCTTTCATGCTCCCCCGACTCTCAACAAGAAATTGACGCGGCGGAAGGACCGGCATGGATAGTCCTCCCGGAACCTCGACATATACCCACCGCCCCTTCCGGTCTTTGCGGGATGTCGGCTTGAGACGGTCACGTAACCCGGCTCGGTCTGCACACTGTACCACCCCATGACGCCTTGGGTAGACAGCCGAAGATGGTGGAGCCGGCGGAAAAGGTTCACCGTTGGGGCCTCCCCCTTAAAGAGACAAAGCCATACGAAGCCAATAATCGTCCTAATGGCCAACGGGTGCAGTTGTGCAACGGCGACATTCATGGCTTTGATTATGGCTGAGACGTGTTCATTAAGAGGAAAACGGAGCCCATACTCCAGATGTCTAATATACACGCCTATACAACCTTCGGGAGGGCAACAGACTGCCTGATCACCCACAGGGACAATAATTCTATACCCCTTGCCGAAGTTGTAGTGGTCTTCGAAAAGTTCAGGCCCGGAGGCACGAGCGAACTTGTTCGTCCAAACGAGATCAGGTTTAATCGAGCAGGCTTCGTCGTGCCACAAGTAATGCGGCCTCTCTGAATCAGATTGGGTCTCTTCCTCCTCATCATCATCGAAATCCTCGAGATATTTCTCGTCGATTTCAGGAGAAGACGACTTGCGACCCCCGAACCCTACCGGGGAGGCAACCAGTGGCTCCTATTCAGGGGGATGCGGCGGTTCGTCCCCCGGGGTTGAGGTACTAGGCGGAGCGTCAGCAGCAGACATGGTGGTAATGAATACTTAACAAATAAAAGTTGGGGAAGAATTTGTTTTTACCTTGAAAGAAAGTGTTACGCCGAGTAACGCTTCGAAAATTAGAGAGAGAAAACTCTTCGAAAACTAGAGAGAGAAAATTTTTTCTTGAAAAAGGAATTTGCGCAGCAAAATGAGGGGCATACTGCTCTATTTATAGAGCAAAGCCCATTCAGTGGACCAATCAGAGCAAAGCCCATGAAGCGTCCACCAATCAATGCCAGGCCACGTGTCAAGCATGTAGCCGCAGAATGTCAATCGACATACAGTGACCCATCTTCTTCGACACGCTCCTTGGTATCTACTTGCCAACGGCCAGGTGATCAACCAAGCTTGGCGGACCGGCCGGGGCAATCAAAAGCACACTGCACTCCCAACCTTGGTCTCGGCCAGCGCCATTTTCTTTTCCACATTCGATGTCCATTACACAACAATGTGGAGGGGGGATATGGTACGGCCTGAACAGGACCAAGCCGAGGAAGAAGTTCGACATGCGCAGAATACGCTCAACTGTAGACACCTCGTTTCTGCACCCCTCGCAAACCACCCGGTGATGATTGGGCCGCATGTTTGATTCGCGGAACGATTAGTGACAGTTCGTAAGATTATCGTCAAGTGATTGCTCAAAAATTAATGTCAACCTCTTAGTTGTCATCTACGTGCCGATACGGTCGTTTTGGCGATAATTAGAGTACATTCGAGTCCGGTCAAAAACCGTCTCCATTTTCTCGATAGTTGTTAAATCCCGAGTCTGAATGTTCTGAATGTTCCGGATATTTCTATTCCATATTTATCAAATTTTATCTTTTGGCAAACAATATCCCGTAATATTCAAAAGATAATCGAATTAAATCCGTCCTACCATAACTTAAACACGGAAATCTTTCTTCAAAGAGGAAAACCTCCTGGGAACAGACGCAAAGAGTCTTTGCGCCTCTTCCAAGAGACGCAGTGGCTGCTGCGCCTCTTCCCAGGCCCTTCTTTGCATGATTTACGTATCTTTTTCATATCTTTCCGAGATTCACTTCCAAAGAGTCTCCGAAACCCTATTCCTTCACGTGATTAGTATAAATAGGAGCTTTCGTTCCTCATATTTCTCACGCGAGTGTCCGCCCTTCTCTTCTCCCTTGGCATTCTAGACTTCGTTCTTACTAATTGGCGCCTACGTGCTTGGACTTCCGACCACGTAAGCTCGGATCTTTCCGGGTACCAGCCTCTCCGTTGCATGACCGACCAATTTGACCACTACACTCAATCAATCTAATTAATCAATCGTTTTCCTCTTACGAGGACACTCTTTTCTTGCATTCGCGTCGAGCATCACTAATCGATCTTCTTAGTTCTTCTCGTTCCGTCAACATGTAAGTCTGAGGGTGTATATTCCTTTTATTTATTGTATTTTAATTATTGTATAACAATTGTAAGGTTTATGTCGGAAACACCATTAAAATCGATTTCTAAAACCGTCTTTAAAACCTGTTTTTGCGGATTTCCAGTAGACAGACGTCGAGAGAAGACGCAGCAACTGCTGCGCCTCTTCGAAGGAGCGCGGCACCTGCTGCGCCTCTTCGTGAGGCTGCCGCAGTTCCTGCTTCTTTTCTTCTTCCTCCGTCCTCTGTAATTCGTACCAAAATTATTCCTTTTGTTTTGTTCTTTAATTCTTCATCACGGTAATTTATAAATCATATGTATGTTGTATATAATTCATCGTTCATGCTTAATTAATCCTCAAGTCCGACTTAAATCCCTTATAATTCATATTTGCGGTTTTTTCGTCATTAAATTCAAGTTTCGGGTTTCAGAGGTTCAATTCGTTCATATTGAGTTTCTGGGATTCGTTGTTGATAAATTTGCATCTGTTTATTTATTGTTCATCACTAATTCGTCATCAATTCATCATGTTTAGTTTAATCAATTAATTCGTTCAGTTAGTTTAATCATTAATTAACATCGACCCTTCACATAATTAATCCGTTTAATTCCGTCTCATCCATGTTTTACTGTTTTATGACCATATTCATATGTAAATAATTCATTAATCACTTTCACCCGAGTCAATTATCAAATCAATCCTTAAAATTAACAAATAACATTAACGGTTTTGCGCTTCGCTTCACACGCCTGAACTCACCCTTGAAAGACGCAAAGAATCGCCGCGCCTCTTCCAAAGGGCGCAGTGCCTGCTGCGCCTGTTCCAGGGTGAATTCTGTCCCTGAACTCCTTTTCTGCCTTGACCTAGTTTGTTTAGATTACGTATTAATTAACTAATATCCGTATTATCACGCTAATTCCTGTCCGTAATTTTATTCTTTTATTCGTTTTCTCAAACATCCGTTTTAAAGGTATTTTCGACATAAATCGCCTATCCAATGTAATTAATGTAATTTTTATTATTGCACTTATATTTATTGTATTTCTTTTATCATTTGTATGCTTTCACACGTAATAAGCATTAAATCCTACTTCGACCCAATTGTATGCTAATTAACTGTCAACCGACTTAGTTAAATCTTCACATGCTAGGATTAATTTAATGGATGTTGCATTGCATGCATATAACCGACGATATATCGAGTGCGAATAAATTCCCTAATCATTAGTAGAGGCCGCTATCGAGGCGGGCGGGATTAGGTGTTCGATCAAAAGAGCTTCCTAATACGTACCCTCACCCCTTACTCCAGATCTCCGTGAGCACCCGTGTTCATTGGCATCCACGAGAGTCATTCTAGACATAGAATGCTAAGGGTAACGATTGCTTAGTGTTCATGTCACTACTTTGTGTCTTGACATGACATGAGGTATTCGAACGGTTCCAATTTCCCATAAAAATTGGTGGCGACTCCATACGAAATGCAAACGCTTGTTTTCGAGCCCCTTCATCCAAGCGCCCCCGTGGGCGGCCCGCTGTCCACAGTTTGGCGACTCCGCTGGGGATAATACACTTACGTGTAGCCAAGGGTGAAACTTGAACAAGGTTAGGGAATAAGTTTGTACAAGACAATTGTCGGTTTTCATAACTCGGTCTTCCTAGACCGTTTAATTCGGCCTTCCTAGGCCCAACCCAACCCATTCGACCAATCGTCCCGTCTAAACGGTCCTAATTCTTATTTGGGCCTAAGGATGGATAGCGATTGACGTCATCCATACCATGATGCTTACTCTTGTTTGTATCAAGGGCCTTCACTACTTGAGGAAATGGACTAGGAATCGGCCTTACTCTTGTTTGGCACGAGCCTCTCCACAGACTTCGGGTTTGATGGTTCGGTATGGCAACCCACCCTTTAAACCAAAACCCTTCTAAAAGCACTCAGCATCCCGTTATAATGCCTGTATAAATATGTAAACCTTACGTGATCACCATTTCAAAACAAATCATGACGAATTTTCAAAAAAAAAAAATCAAAACCCAAATTTCAATCAAGAATTTCGAAATAGGGCCTTTAATTAATACAAAATCCGGTCAAAACTCTGTCCGTTCGTCGTGTCAAAATTCGGGCCACAAGCCCATTTCAAACCTCACTTCGAGTCCACTCCTACAACTACACTACAGTTGACTAGGACGCACATTTTCAAAGACCTTGTCTTTCTTCAAAACTCACTCAACACAAGTGGCACACACCCACTTCACGAGTCAAAATCTTTCCTCTTTTAGCAAGTGTGATAGAAAGGTCGATCGTGTTTTGATTCGTCGCCGATCTCTTATCCAGTTTCCAAGATGCCCGGATCAAGTGATGATACGAACCTCCAGCAAATTCAAGAAAGTAATGATCGAATCCTAGCCGCGCTAGCCCAAATGCAAGTCACCCAAAACCAAACCTATGACCGCCTCGAGCTCATCGAAGGCCGTATCTTTGACGTAGAGGGAAGGTTGCCTCCCATTAAAGGTGAAGTACTACAATTTTCCGACGACGAGTCTAAGGATGAGAATCCAATCATAGGGACAACCGCAGCTGAGAAAAGACTCCAATACCTAGAGGAGCAATTGATGTACCTTAAGGGGGATGACATTTACAGGGAGAACAATCGTAAGTATGAAGCCGTCAATTCCAAATTGCCCACTAACTTTAGCATGACGGATATCCCTAAGTTTAAAGGACACGAGAACCCTTTGAACCACATCCGTGCCTTCAAGGATTACATGTCTATCAAAGGCATCAAACCCGAGATGTTCTTAAGGATCTTTCCTTCATCTCTCGACACCATCCCAAAGCAATGGTTCTACACTTTAGACCACAAAAAGGTCGCTACCTGGGAAGACGCCGCGATCGAATTCTCAAAGCAATACGCGGATAATGCCGAGATCCAAGTCAATATGCGCACTCTAGAGGTTCTTACCCAGAATGACAAGGAAGGATTCACCGACTTTCTAAGTAGGTGGAGGAAGACTAGTACTCAACTAGTAGAACGCCCGGATGAGGCCACTCTTGTGGAAAAGTTCGTGGATAATCTCAAGCCCATATCCAAGAAAACTAGCCCACCAAGGAAGTTCACAAACCTTGGGGATACATACTCCAATGCTCTAAAAAGGCTAGTGAAGCAAGGCAAACTCCAACCCATTGGACCTACTCCCGAACCCGAAAGGAAATCCAAATTCTGGGACGAAAATTCCTACTGTGAATACCATAGGGGCAAGGGGCACGACACAGAAAAATGCTACAAGTTGAAACACGTGCTTCAAGACATGATTGAAGATGGTCGACTTCCAATACCACCAGGAGGTAAGCCCAACAACACTCAGAATCCTCTTGGAGTTCTAGTGATTACAAGTGATGAATCTACCTTAGATTGCTCACATCTCATTTCTCCCACCGAAAATGAAATTCATGCAATTGAGAAAGAAAGACTCTACTCTACCATCTCCCCTACCATTTCCGACTTCATCGCATGGGCAAGGAGTGTAGATAGACAAGTGTGGGAACTAGAAAACATGGTAACAACCTTGCGCAATCCCAATGCAACACCTAAAAAGCGTGTACCATTGACCTTCCCTCAAAATGCCACTATGCAAGAAGTAGTCACCATGGTCGACAAGCTAGTCGATCAAATCATACAACTAGAAAGTGACATCATGAGGATGAGGGAACTAGCCGCAATCAATGGGGTTTGGGCCGATGACGATGAAGACGAATATCTCATTGAAAACTCCTTAGTCAAGGAAATAGTCCAAAATGGCGAAGACCAAGATGTGGATCACCTAACTCGCTCGGGTCGTCCATACCAAAGCACTACTCAAAACGGTCCAACCAACGTCATCACACCAAATGACAACGAAGATGACCCCACTGATCATTTGCTCAAGCAATTACAAAGAACCAAGGCTGATCTTTCAGTCTGGCAACTAGTGGCAAGCTCATTTCCACACCGCCAAGCTTTACTGCAAGCTTTGGCCAAATTGAATGTGGCACATAACTCTACTCCCGAAGATGTAGTCAACTTGGTCTTCCAAGAATCACCGAAGCTAAGTAATCCTATTACTTTTTCAGACGAAGACTTGCCACCTTTTGGCGCCAGTCACAACCTTGCTCTATACATCACCGTCATCTGTCTAAAGAAGAATGTGCTAATGACCTTGGTAGACGATGGCTCCGCGGTCAACGTCATACCCCTCAAAACGGCATACAAACTAGGCATGAAAGAGTCGGACTGGACCCCTACAAATCAAGGTGTACGTGCATATGACGGTACACGACGAAAAGTGGTAGGACTTGCTAACCTAACCATAGCAACGGGAAAAGGTCAACTTCCAAATAGTGGACATCGAAGCTTCATTCAACATACTTCTGGGAAGGCCTTGGATTCATGCTTCCAAAGCAGTAACATCCACCCTTCATCAAAAGATCAAGATCCCACTAAATGGCAAGGTTGTGACGATTACTTCGTCACCCATCAAGGCCATAATCGAGAAGCAATCAAACAATCAAGTCCTTGCGGATCCCATATACGAACTTGGGGGCTTCCAAAGTGTAAATGTCATAGAAAGTGAGTTGGCACCCTTATACTATAATCCCTACTCTAACTTGGTGGTCAACCACATACTCAAAAACCAGGGATACTTCCCTGGAATGCCTTTGAACCCAGTTCGGAAGAACACCTTCGCGCCATACAAGAAAGGCAACTCATCAAGAATACCACTTGGACTAGGGTCCAAACCCACAACAGAAGAAGTTCTCGAAATGCTCACCCAAGTCCAAAACCGCAAGTATGTAGGAGTCCAAATGAGGCCATATCTCCCTACCTTGAATGGATACTTCGTTCAAGAAGGAAGTTCGGAACTCTTTCATGGATTTCCCGAACCTTGGCATTACCTCGAGAAGAAGTTAGCCGGAATCGAGATCTTTCACGATTGCTACTTCATCCCTCCGAAACGGTTCCTACTCACAAAAAAACCCGTCAAGCACCTTGCTTAGACGAACAAGCTGTTAGCCTCCTATTTGGAGAGGACCGATTTGTTAGGGCCGCGCAGGATGAGATCATTACTACGATACTTCAAGACGATCGCTTCAACCCCACCGCCTTGATCACGGAAATCGACACAAAGTAGCAGAAAGGGTGGAGGAAATCAATCAAATGGACCAACAATCAAGGAAGACTCTTCAAGCTCACCACTGGAGAAGGAGAGATGTTCAAAGAAGAACCAGAAGACGACGAGTTCGAATCGGAGTCGGAGTCGGAGTCCGAGTCGAGTCAGAGGAGTCATTAGAGAGTCTACTCCCCCGTCATCCCCACTCCCTTCGTTTCTCCTAGCTTATTTTCAAGTAGTCACAGTAGTTCGGGAAATGCCCCAATTACTGTCCCTTTGCCGCCACTATCCATCGATCAGTTGGCTCATTTGTTTCAACTTTACTCAAATCTTAATATGAATAAATCAGGTTCTGCTTACTCTTCGCGTTATCTTGAGTGCAATTCTGTTTATGATGATACTGAGGACGACCAAAACCCAGACTTGACCGAAATACCTCCCTACGTAGCCAGAGAAATACTGCAAGAAGGGGAGGGGGGACCTGTAATTGAGGACACCGAACCCATCAATGTAGGAACTGAACTAGAACCCAAAGAACTTAGGATAGGGACTACCTTGAGCTCTACCGAACGGGCCGACTTCGTAGACCTCCTAAATGAATTCAAAGACGTTTTCGCTTGGTCCTACAAAGACATGCCAGGGATCGACAGGGATATCGCCGAACATAGGATTCCGATTAAGCCAGGTTTCAAACCTGTGAAACAAAAGCTTCGACGAATGAGAACAGAGTGGGCTCTAAAGATTAAGGAAGAAGTTGACAAGCAATTCAAAGCCGGGTTCATCAAAGTTTCCGAGTATTCTGACTGGGTAGCTAACATAGTACCCGTACCCAAAAAGGATGGGAGAATCCGAGTTTGTGTTGACTTTAGGGATTTGAACAAAGCAAGCCCAAAAGACGACTTCCCTCTACCTCACATTGACATATTGGTAGACAATCATCGTGCAGACCACGCATTACTATCCTTCATGGATGGATATGCGGGTTACAATCAAATCAAAATGGCCATGGAAGACATGCATAAGACCGCGTTCGTCACCCAATGGGGAACCTATTGCTATACAGTAATGCCATTCGGATTGATCAACGCCGGAGCTACATACCAACGCACCGCGACTACACTCCTACATGACATGATGCATAAAGAAGTCGAGGTATATGTGGATGACATGATCGTCAAATCCAAGGAAAGAGAGGGACATATCGCGAACCTTCGCAAGTTCTTCGCAAGGCTACGGAAGTACAACATGAGACTCAATCCTCAAAAATGCACATTTGGGGTAACATCTGGCAAACTCCTAGGATACGTCGTTAGCCAACGTGCCATAGAAATAGATCCTTCCAAAATCAAAGCTCTGATCGAAATGCCACAACCTCAAACAGAAAAAGAAGTCAGAGGATTCATGGGAAAAGTGCAATACATAAGTCGATTCATATCGAAACTTACGATGATTTGCGAGCCTATTTTCAAGAAACTCAAGAAAACAGACCACACCATGTGGGATGATGACTGTCAAAAGGCGTTCGACAGAATCAAGGAGATATTGGCTAAACCACCAGTGCTCATGCCACCACAACAAGATCAACCTCTTGGTTTGTATCTCACAAGAATCGAAATCGCCATGGGTGCTATGCTAGCTCAAACCGTAGGAAGTGAAGAAAGAGCTATTTACTACCTAAGTAAGAAGTTCTTGGAATACGAGTGCAAATACTCACAACTCGAAAAGACATGCCTCGCTCTTGTGTGGGCAACAAAGAAGCTACGTCACTACATACTTAGCTACTCCGTCAAGATATACTCCAAAATGGATCCCATCAAATACCTCTTCGAGAAACCCGTTCTCAACGGACGTCTTGCAAGATGGACCATGATGCTCTCAGAATTTGACCTCAAATATGTGCCACTGAAAGTTATAAAGGGTCGTGCCGTCGCCGAATTCTTCGCAGAAAATCCCATCAACGACGCACAAACCATAGATACTTGGTCATTTCCCGACGAGGATATACTTCAAACTGATGTAGACTCTTGGGATCTATACTTTGATGGAGCATCAAACCTAAGAGGGTTTGGGATAGGAGTGTTGCTCATTTCTCCTGAAGGTGAGCATACACCGATCGCTGTCAAACTCGACTTCGAGGTGACAAACAACGCTGCAGAGTATGAAGCTTGTCTCATTGGACTACAAGCGGCAGTAAGCTTAGGCATTAAAAACCTACGAGTGCACGGGGATTCGTCACTGATCATCAACCAAGTTACAGGATCCTGGAAAATCCGAAGTGAAAGCCTAGCACCCTATCAGGCTAGGATAGACCAAGTGGCTCAATTCTTTGATCATGTAACCTACTTACACCTACCTCGAGAAGAAAATCAATTTGCGGACGCTCTTGCGAAGCTTGCATCTTTGATAAATATGCCAGATTACATGATGGAAATGCCTTTGTGTATCGAACGACGGTCGGAGCCAGCGTATGTCCACCAAATTACCGATGAAGAAGAAATCGCACAAGAACCCTGGTTCCAAGCAATCCTGAATTTCAAGCTTAATGGTACCTATCCACCAGATATGGACAAAAGGGGACAACGAGCTATACGCCTACTAGCTTCCCAATACATCCTAATGCAAGGAGAATTGTACAAAAGAACACCTCTTGGTGTAGTCCTACGTTGCCTTGATCATTCACAGGCACGAAAGGTAATGGAAGAAGTCCACAATGGAGAATGCGGTCCTCACATGAGCGGACCTATGATGGCAAATAAAATCACACGTCTAGGGTACTATTGGACCACAATGGAATCCGATTGCATCAAATATGTGAGGCATTGCCACAATCACAAATCTTCGAACGTACAACATGTCCCTCCTTCGTTGCTCTATACGATGACATCTCCTTGGCCATTTTCCGCATGGGGAATTGACATAATTGGGAAAATAACCCCGGTAGGAACAGGGGTCACTTTGTTTCATCCTAGTAGCAATTGACTACTTCACCAAGTGGGTAGAAGCGGCTTCCTACACCGCTCTTACGGCTAAAAATGTGGCAAAGTTCATACAAAACAACATCATCTGTCGATATGGTTGCCCACATGAAATCATTAGCGATAATGGGTCACACTTCCAAGCCGAAACCGAACAATTGCTAGCCAAGTACAAGATCAAGCATCACCACTCCTCGCCCTATAGACCACAGACTAACGGCGCGGTAGAAGCAGCTAACAAAAATGTCGTCACGATCCTCAAGAAAATGACTGACAACTATAGAGATTGGCCGAGCAAAATACCCTTCGCTTTGTGGGGGTATCGAACATCCGTCGGGGACGCCCACCGGGGCTACTCCTTTCTATTTGACCTACGGCATGGAAGCCGTACAACCAGTTGAGCTAGAAATACCATCTCTGCGCATCCTCCTCGAGAGTCAAATCCCGGAAGCCGATTGGAAGAAAGACAGATACGAAGAACTCATCCTCCTGGATGAGCGTAGGCTACGTGCCTTACATAATGTCCAAACATATCAAGCACGTATCAAACGAGCTTTCAACAAAAGAGTTAGGCCAAGAAACATCAAAGAAGGAGACTTAGTACTCAAATCGGTTAGAGCTCTTTTACCTGTCGACCCAAGGGGAAAATTCAAACCTAACTGGGCCGGACCATATCTAGTCAAATCAATTCTCCCAGGGGGTGCGGTTAGAATCATGGACCTAGATGGGAATGAGTTCTCAAACCCCACAAATCTCGACCAACTGAAACGATACTATGCCTAGGATAGAACAGAAACGCGCCTCGCGTAAACCCACGTGTCGCTCTTGTGGCACTAAATAAACGGCCCCTGGCCTATTTGAATGTCACTATGCTCTTGCATCTTGGCAAACTTGTCATCCTCATATCATCAAACAAACTAAATTCGCACCTCCAGAGTAAGCAAAAGCTCATGCTTATTTTCTATGTTCATTACAAGCTCTTGCTTCGAACAATTATTCTTTTACATTTACTCGAACTACGCGCAAGGGTTTGATTTCGCTTTTTTAAGTGAATACGTAGGCAATCCTTCACGGGATTCAACCCACCGTCATATTTAAAATGTAAATAGAAGGACATTTGCATTGCATTTGAAATTCGACAAGGATAATAATAGAAAATACCAACGGTTTCATAACCATTTAACCTTTTTATTTCATTCATCCATTTTCTAATAAAAATAGTACGACAAATAATAAAAATAGATAGGCTAGGATTCTAAAAATCCCTCCTTTTTATTACAACAATAATAATAATAATGAAATAATAATAATAAGACTTGGGCTATTCCTCCATCTTTCCCTTGCCCTTGTCGTTCTTGTCATATTTCTTGTCACGACCTCGAGCCGGGCGCTCTTGCACCACTTCAGACCTAATCACCAACGGTCTTTCTCGAGGCCTGACTCTTCCGTTCTTGCCAATCACCATCTCTGCGACAGGAGTAGTCTTCGATTTCTTCGAAGGATGAATGACTTGAAAGCCGGCTTCTTCTTCTCCTTCAGTCAGATGCTTCTCTTTCTCTTTCTCTCCCTCGCGCACTTTGTAGTCAACGGGCTCGCGCTTCCTCAGTCTTTCGCGCTCTTCCGAAGTTGCAGCCTTTCTCCACCTCAGATAGGAATCCGACACCCACAAAGCATTGGCGGAGAAACTCAGGAACCACATGTTTCTTTGGGCCCATTTCATAGCCCACTCTCTTCGGCTCTCGGTAGTCAACGCCATAGCAGTCTGCGGGACAGTGTCAAGCCTAGGGATCATCTGCTTCAACCCGACTTGCCTCATCAACCTCTCAGGAAAGATGCATACCATAAACTCCAATCCAGGAATGCGCACGGACCTAGTAGGATCCAAAGAAGATACTCCGGTGACAGACTTGAGGTGCCACCACGGTACAACCCACTTGATCAAAGGGCCATCATCAGTCTTCAGCTTGTTCTTCCAATAGTCATAGACCCGAGTGAAATCCACCATGTACAACCTCGTCCTCATCGAAATCATACGGGCATGATAGGAAAGTGCATGAACAGGGGGCTCGAGCAATCGGAGCCGTTCCATAAGCCAAACCTACCAAAACAGGTATTAGACACCCGCAAAAAAAAAAAAAAAAAAAAAAAAAAAAAAACGAAAGAGAAAAAAAAAAAAAAAAAAAAAAAAAAAAAAAAAAAAAAAAAAAAAAAAAAAACGAAAAAAAAAAAAAAAACGAAAAGAAAAGAAAAAAACCAAAAAAGAAGAAGGTGTCTTTTACCTGTAGGATGACGGGACTCCCCAAAAATGGAAGATCGTGGTTGGATTTCCTATTATCCAAGCCCAAGATAATCTCCCCTAAGCATAGGCAAGCTGGGCTCCTGCGCAGCTCCATTTGCTCAATAAGACCCAATAGACGGGGATCACCTCGCAGTTCTTCGTCAACATGTCCCTGAAAGACATATACATGAAGCAAACAGAAGCCAAATGCTCTCCTTCTAGCAACATAAGAGACAGTAGGGTCGGCCCTGTTGATGAATCGATCTATAAAATCCAACATCCGCACGCCTTTCGAAGTAACAAGACGATCCACCTCGAGTCTGGTCAGTCCAAGCAAATCTCTAAACTTGCTCTTATACTCTTGAGCAGTAGAAGGGATGGCAGGTAAATGTTCAGGGTCCCACCCGCCAATAGCAGCAATTTCCTCCGGAAAAGGACAAATATCACCTCCTGGGAACGCAAAAACATGGTAATTTGGATCCCAATAATCAAGGCAAGCATCCAAGAACGGTTTTACAACCTTAATGAGTTTCAAACTCAACAAAGACCCAAGGTTATAAGCACCCATATCATGCTTCTCCGTGTTCGAAAATTCATTGGTTCATTCCTTCAAGCGGATCTCCAAAGTATTCATGATGATAATTTTCTCTTGAGAATTTGTTTTGAGAATTTTATGAGAGGCGACGAAGAAGAGACGGAAGAATTATATAATTTAAAGCTTCGTCGACGTTTCTATTTATACCAATTGCTGTTTCCAAAAATCCGCCAGAACTGCCCTGCTTGGGAACAGGCGCGGCACCTGCTGCGCCTCTTCAAAGGGACGCAGCTCATGCTGCGCCTCTTCCCCAGACTCACTTCTGTGATTTCCGTGTTTGGATCTTTCCTAATTCTATAACGAATAATTTCCTATTCCTACGGGATTTTATTTTGGTAAATCCGAGAAATTTACCATGCTTCAGGTTTCCTAAATTCGCGGGCACGCATTTCGAGGCGACATCGACACTTCCGCCATTTCAGCACACTTTAAATCATTTCTTTTTTTGACATAATTTATTCTTTATTTTCATTTTAATAAAATTTCAATATTTTCATTTCTCCACTTTCTAACTTATAGATTTCTCTTTTTCTTTTTTTTTAGGGGGTAGCCCTCCCTACCGTCCGGTCATTTCTGACAAATTTTTTGCATTTTGGTCCTTTTGAGTCTCATTTTGCACTAATTAAAGGCCTTATGCGTATATAAAATGTATGTGTTGCGTGATTTTTTCTATGTAAATTTCGGCAGCATGACGGCGTAAACCGTTGTCTACCAAACCTGTTCAAGAACTAACTGCGGTACAAACAAAGACAACCAAAGAAAAAGGCACTCGGGCCGTCATATATGCAACAAAAAGCAAATGTACAAATAACCGGCTTGCGCCCCGAACAAGGTACAAATGTACAAGCAAACTGGGGCTTGCGCCCCGAACAAGTCAAAAAGACCAAGTAAACTGGGGGCTCGCGCCCCAAACCAAGTCCAAAAATGTTTCAAAATCAGATGTACAAAACTACACAAGCTACTGCTGGGCGCCCTCCAGCTCGGCAACCCTCGCCATAAGAGCAGCGATCTCGGCATCCCGAAACTCGAGCTCCCTCGACAGGCGAGCCGTCTCCTCCCGAGCCTGGGCCAACTCCCGTCCCGACTCGCGGTCACCCTGCAAACAGCAACGAATTGGCTCCTGTCAATCAACTCAATCAAAACTGGAAATCAAAGGGAGATCGAAAAATGGGTATAAAGGTTCATACCTGACGACCTCGACCGCCGACGAGTGCCTCAATGGCCGTAGCTCGTAGCCGGTTGGCCACCCTCCATAGTGCCACGAACCGAGATGGTGCGACCTGCATTTCAAAAGAATTCTCAGTAAATTAAACAAATTCAATCAAATGTGTTCTTACACGAAAACTATGCAAAATGGGAGCTCACCCTCCGAATCAGATGCTGCCAGTCATCTAGGCCAGCATCCGTCACAGCTACGTCAAAGTCACGTAACTCGGAGATCGTCGTCCTCCCAGTAGCGTCAGTGTACTCAAGGGTCTCGGGGTACTCTGGGGGCTCGATGCCCGCCGCCTCAACCTCCTGCAAAGACAAATGGCCCTCGTTAATCGATGATCTTTCGTCGCAATTCTCGAAAATCAAAATCCGACAAGAAAACGAAAGATACTCACCACTACCGGCCAATACGCCAACCTCCCGTAAAGGAACGCCGAGTAATCCTCGTCGGGGAGAAGAAGGTCGTCACCACCGACACCGGCCAAGTCCGCCTCCCTCTCAGCCTCAGAAGGCTCCCTAAACATCGTCCTAGGAGGATCGACGGGAACCGTCAACGCGCCCCGAAAGCACTGACGAGCCAAACGCTCGCCCAGATACCACACAGGACCCATCGACGTCCACAACAGCAGCCGACTCGAGCTCCTAGGTCGAAGGACCTCAGCAACAAAAGGAGGCGCTCCAGCATACTCCGCCCAAGGTCTGGGCACCCACTGCAACAATATGAAGGCAAAGGTCATTCCTATGATCAATTTAAAGCAAAGGACAAAAATATGAATGAATACAAGTGGGATACTCACGCCGCTCAGCTGAAGGGCGTTCACATCCCGCCGGTAGACGTTGTGAGAAGAACGCTTGCTCTTCGTCCGACACATGACCCAATCCCTCACCACGGGATAGGCCCTCTCCAACGGCTCCGTCCTCTTGGGCGCGAGGCCCGGAAAGTAGGAGTACACCCACGCCTATAAAACAGAATAGTCAATGACGATCTTTCGATCTTTGATAAAAGAAAGGAATTTACGTTGATCTAAAGGAAGGTTCATACCTCCAACAGTAGCCCAGGTCCGACAGCGCCAGGAGAAGTCCCCTTCTCCATCAACTCCGGACGAACCATGGCCCTCATGAAGCGGATGAGGACCGCAAAACCAAGAAGATGACCCGTCCCAGCGCCCTAGGGAACTCAGGTCAGAAAGAAAGGGAAGAAGCTTCGTCGACAGCCTCTCACCCTTGTCTCCGAGGTAAATCGAAGACAAGAACCACCAAAGCCACAGACGAGCCCTCTGCTCGGCTGTACAAGGAGGAGGAGTCGTCTCCCTCCCATCGATCACCACCGATGTCGGGGTCTTCCCCGCAAAGTAATCTCGAACATAGGTACTGGGTACCAAACCCGGCACCGCAACAATGCCTTCGGCGACGGTTCCACCGATCAACCTCCTCGCTTCGGCCGAATCCGCCCTCATGCCGGTCTCCGGCCACGTCATCTCCTCAGTCCCACACGGCAGACCAGAAATCATGCCGTAGTCCTCCAAGGTGACCCCCACCTCACCAAAAGGCAGGTGAAACGTGGAAGTCGTGTCCCAGAATCGATCCAAGAAAGCGCGGACCAGGCTAAGGTTGGCCCGCAACTTCCTCTTCACGATATCCCTCCAGACCTGAACCAGAGGACCAAACGCTCCGCGCTCAATCATGGCCCTCTCCTCCTCCGACAGCCGCTCGTAATGCTCCATCGCTGTCGTATACCCCGAGAACGACCGGATGTTCCCGGCCTCCTATTATGATTTGAAACAAAGCTATCTTTAGTTTTGAAATAAATTTAAAAGAGATTTGAACAAAAATAGAAAAGGATAGGTAATGAGTTAGGGAATTCCTATTTACCAAGCTCTTCACCGTCCTGTAGGACAAGTGACCCTCTGCAGCCCACACAAGGTGCCTACTCTCCCGTGTCTCGGCCACGCAGAGCACCTCTCACCGGGCGACCTCCTCGTCCGAGATGGGCCCGTCTCGGAATCTCCTCCTCATCGCCGGCCTCCTCCTCGGGAACCTCCTCTGCAGCGACCATCACCGCGCGGTGAAGGCCCGCTCCAAAGCCTCCTCAACAACAGCGGCATCTACATCCATGGGATCTCTCCCGGAAGTGGAAGCATCGTCACCTGCAGCGATTAAAGCAAATCCAGGCCGCATCACATGATGGCAAGCCTTTGTTAAGTAGTATTTCGAGCCTTCAAGGCCCTAAATCGCCCTTTCGGCCATCCTTGGCCATATTCCCACCAAATCAATCACTCATGTGATGAATAGGGTCAAGTCAAGTCCAAAGTCAAGGCCTAGTTCCGAGTTCGAGTCGAAAATTCGGCAGCATTTCGCTATAACGGCGATTATGCCCTAAAAAGTGTCCTGAAAAAGTTGTCACAAACCAAAATTCCAAGATGGTGGAGAGTTTACCCATCATCCAAGGGTCCCGAATATCAAATTTCATCACCAATGGGCAATCCTAGGGCCATTTTCGAAGTAATTTATGATCTAGCTGTGAAACCGTCTCAAAATTCGCTCAAGGGCTCAAAACTTGGTGAAAATTCGAAGTAAATACATGGTTATGTTCCTAACATTGCCTACTACTCATTTCTAGTATCAATTTGGCATGACAAATCCATTTGGGGGAAAAGCCCCAAATTTTCGATCAAAAGGGTCGAAAACCCTAATGTTCGCGGCTCAAAATTCGACAAATGTGGAAGATTAATGCAAGATTAAAGCACATACCTCGATTAGTCATATTTTAAGCAAGCTTTTGAATCCAACCTCGACGAAATTGGTGAAGATTTGAGAGAGAATGGAGTAATTTATGTTTCGAAATAATGAAATAAATCTCTTCTGATTTCGCGTTTTTACGCAGAATTGCTGAATTGGGGAACAGACGCAGCAGGTGCTGCGCCTCTTCCAAGAGACGCAGCTCTTACTGCGCCTCTTCCTTTGTTTCCCTCCATATGGATTTTCAAAAATCCGTTATGAGTTCGTTATTCGTGGGCCCATCTTTGGTGTGCCTCTTCCTCGATGACATTTTATCACTTTGGTCCGTTTCGACGATTTCCTTTCGTTCCGGCCCGCGTTTTATCCAGTGCGACTGTATTTTGCAGTATTGTCCAAATTCATTTTATCCCGCGCCGCAGTATTTCGCAGTATTGCTCAACCATTTTATCCGGCGCAGTAGTATTTTGCAGTATTGCTCACTCAAGACTTTCTTTCATGACGATTAAGATGTTCCTAGTCGTCAAATCATTTTACCCAGCGCAGTAGTATTTTGCAGTACTGCTCATTCGAGGGTTTCCCCTACGACGATCAAGATGTTCCTAGTCGTCGATATGTTCCCCAACTAGAGTTCGCTTGAGACCGACGCAGCGATTCCCCCGGCGGTTTCTACGACGTCCCGCTTGTTTTCAATATCTCTTATTCCCCGCGAAGTTCGATTAAGTCTCAGGTATGATCTCTTCTTATGGCTGGCGAGCTTCCTTACGTAGTCTAATGGACTTTAAACGACCCTCCCCGATAGTCGACAGACTCTAAAATGTTCCCGACGACAGGTCCTTGGCTCAGACCCCTTGAGCCGCCTCGCGTCGCCATAGTCGTCAGGTTGTAATCTTCGATTGACCTGATGGCTATACTTTGACTTTCGCCTTGTCCAAGCCTCAGTCAAAGTGGGGGCTCAGAGACACCTCGTTTCCGCACCCCTCGCAAACCACCCGGTGATGATTGGGCCGCATGTTTGATTCGCGGAACGATTAGTGACAATTCGTAAGATTATCGTCAAGTGATTGCTCAAAAATTAATGTCAACCTCTTAGTTGTCATCTACGTGCCGATACGGTCGTTTTGGCAGTAATTAGAGTACATTCGGAGTCCGGGTCAAAAACCGTCTCCATTTTCTGATAGCTGTTAAATCCCGAGTCAGAATGTTCTGGAATGTTCCGGATATTTCTATTCCATATTTATCAAATTTTATCTTTTGGCAAACAATATCCCGTAATATTCAAAAGATAATCGAATTAAATCCGTCCTACCATAACTTAAACACGGAAATCTTTCTTCTTGAGAGGAAACCTCCTGGGGAACAGACGCACAGTCTTTGCGCCTCTTCCAAGAGACGCAGTGGCTGCTGCGCCTCTTCCCAGGCCCTTCTTTGCATGATTTACGTATCTTTTTCATATCTTTCCGAGATTCACTTCCAAAGAGTCTCCGAAACCCTATTCCTTCACGTGATTAGTATAAATAGGAGCTTTCGTTCCTCATATTTCTCACGCGAGTGTCCGCCCTTCTCTTCTCCCTTTGCATTCTAGACTTCGTTCTTACTAATTGGCGCCTACGTGCTTGGACTTCCGACCACGTAAGCTCGGATCTTTCCGGGTACCAGCCTCTCCGTTGCATGACCGACCAATTTGACCACTACACTCAATCAATCTAATTAATCAATCGTTTTCCTCTTACGAGGACACTCTTTTCTTGCATTCGCGTCGAGCATCACTAATCGATCTTCTTAGTTCTTCTCGTTCCGTCAACATGTAAGTCTGAGGGTGTATATTCCTTTTATTTATTGTATTTTAATTATTGTATAACAATTGTAAGGTTTATGTCGGAAACACCATTAAAATCGATTTCTAAAACCGTCTTTAAAACCTGTTTTTGCGGATTTCCGAGAGATGATCGTCGAGAGAAGACGCAGAATCGCTGCGCCTCTTCGAAGGAGCGCGGCACCTGCTGCGCCTCTTCGTGAGGCTGCCGCAGTTCCTGCTTCTTTTCTTCTTCCTCCGTCCTCTGTAATTCGTACCAAAATTATTCCTTTTGTTTTGTTCTTTAATTCTTCATCACGGTAATTTATAAATCATATGTATGTTGTATATAATTCATCGTTCATGCTTAATTAATCCTCAAGTCCGACTTAAATCCCTTATAATTCATATTTGCGGTTTTTTCGTCATTAAATTCAAGTTTCGGGTTTCGTAGGTTCAATTCGTTCATATTGAGTTTCTGGGATTCGTTGTTGATAAATTTGCATCTGTTTATTTATTGTTCATCACTAATTCGTCATCAATTCATCATGTTTAGTTTAATCAATTAATTCGTTCAGTTAGTTTAATCATTAATTAACATCGACCCTTCACATAATTAATCCGTTTAATTCCGTCTCATCCATGTTTTACTGTTTTATGACCATATTCATATGTAAATAATTCATTAATCACTTTCACCCGAGTCAATTATCAAATCAATCCTTAAAATTAACAAATAACATTAACGGTTTGCAGTTCCGGCTTCACAGCCAGAACTCACCCTTGGAACAGACGCAGCAACTGTTGCGCCTCTTCCAAAGGGCGCATTACTCGCGCTGCCTGTTCAGGTGAATTCTGTCCCTGAACTCCTTTTCTGCCTTGACCTAGTTTGTTTAGATTACGTATTAATTAACTAATATCCGTATTATCACGCTAATTCCTGTCCGTAATTTTATTCTTTTATTCGTTTTCTCAAACATCCGTTTTAAAGGTATTTTCGACATAAATCGCCTATCCAATGTAATTAATGTAATTTTTATTATTGCACTTATATTTATTGTATTTCTTTTATCATTTGTATGCTTTCACACGTAATAAGCATTAAATCCTACTTCGACCCAATTGTATGCTAATTAACTGTCAACCGACTTAGTTAAATCTTCACATGCTAGGATTAATTTAATGGATGTTGCATTGCATGCATATAACCGACGATATATCGAGTGCGAATAAATTCCCTAATCATTAGTAGAGGCCGCTATCGAGGCGGGCGGGATTAGGTGTTCGATCAAAAGAGCTTCCTAATACGTACCCTCACCCCTTACTCCAGATCTCCGTGAGCACCCGTGTTCATTGGCATCCACGAGAGTCATTCTAGACATAGAATGCTAAGGGTAACGATTGCTTAGTGTTCATGTCACTACTTTGTGTCTTGACATGACATGAGGTATTCGAACGGTTCCAATTTCCCATAAAAATTGGTGGCGACTCCATACGAAATGCAAACGCTTGTTTTCGAGCCCCTTCATCCAAGCGCCCCCGTGGGCGGCCCGCTGTCCACATCAACACGCATCGAAAGTCCATACCACGGCATAGACTACGCTGGGGGCAAATTGATGGGGCATATTCTGCACCCGCTGACCAGGTCAACATATTGACCAAGGTCAGAGCTAAAAGACAACAAGTCAAGAGAAAAACGGCCTAACCGACAAAGCCTATCGGCCTGTCACTTGGGTCTCGGCTCGGCAACTAGTCGGCCGAGAGGCATATCCGTGTACTCGTATCCAGTCCCCTCGGCATGGAGTCAACCAGGCCTGCCGGCCTGTCATGGGTCCCTCGGCCGAGGGTAAGACAGTCTTTCCACCTGCTACGCCACTTGGCCACTACGCGACAAAAGGTGAAAGTCTATAAATACTCCACATCTCTCATTGAGAAATAAAACTGGAAAATCTGGTATCAAACTCCCTTATCTCTCTACAATATACTTTGCCAAGTTAAACATACAACTTATCTCTCTAAGTTTACTAACTTGAGCGTCGGAGTGAGTACGCTCGGCCCCAAGCCGAGCCCTCAGTTTGTTCATCTTTACAGGAAAGAGTAAAAGGAAGAGACGAGCAACGACATCATTCTACAAGCTCAAGTGGTCACAATCCTGCTCCGGAATTACACCCGGAACAATTGGCGCCGTCTGTGGGGATAACGTACTAAAAGCTAGTCACCTACATTACTAAAAAAAAAAAAAAAAAAAAAAAAACCATTCAGCGAGCTAAGAAGATGTCAAAGCAAGAAGAAACTGTGAGTGAAGGAACTGCATTCTTCCAGGATGACACGTTCCGTAATTCTGAGATCGAGCGGTCCCCCACCGGCCGAGTCACGACACGGCGCTCGGATGCCGAAAGAGCTCACCGCTGCCTACCGACCAAGTCACTGTCATGGGACATGTGGTCGATGCAGCCAAATTAAAGCTATTCCTGGACCTGATGGGTAGTACGCCGGTTACCCCTGTCACGACGACGGGGACGGCAGCGCATCCACAGGTGACCAGGGCCCATAGAGTGACCCCGAACAACTTTGGTTCCTAAATGCCCTGCACCGGAACGTGTGGAGCATTTCAGACCTATTAGTTTGTGCAATGTGATTATGAAAATTGTGACAAAATGTATTGCAAATAGGTTGAAGAAGTATTTGGGGGTGTTGGTTGGGCCTTTTCAAAATGCATTCGTTCCGGGAATGAGTATTTCGGATAATATTTTACTGGCGCATGAGTTTATTCATAAAGTTTCATCTTCAACTATTGGTAATACTGGCAGGATGGCCTTCAAGGCGGATATGAGCAAAGCATACGATAGGATGGATTGGAATTTTATTGAGGGAACCCTTTCCAAATTAGGTCTACCTCGGAAGGTCATTGACCTAATTATGCAATGCATTTCTACTGTTTCGTATGAGGTTCTTATTAATGGTATCCCATCGTCCTCTATCAAGCCGTCTTGTGGTTTACGTCAAGGTGATCCTCTATCACCCTATATTTTTGTGTTATGTACGGAAATGTTATCTCTTAACCTTCTGAAGGCTGAGGAAGATGGGAATCTACGTGGTACTGCTTTATGTAGAAATAGTCTTCCGCTGTCTCATCTGCTCTTTGCGGATGACTCCATTTTTTTCGTGGAAGGTCACGAAAACTCTTGTCAGGTACTTTTTTCTATCCTTGAGAAATATTGTCGAGCGTCTGGTCAAGTAATAAATCACGATAAGTCTGCACTTTTAATTAGCCCAAGTTCCACAATGTCTTTTGCTCGAAAATGTATGCAGGTGTTAGAAGCACCGGTTTCTAACTCATTAGGCACTTACCTAGGTTTACCATCGGATGTTGGTAATGCTCTTGAAAAGGTGACCAAAAAATGTCTTTTTAATTTTGTTATTGAAAAGATACAGCGAAGAATAGCTTCTTGGAATGGGATTCTACTGTCTCCAGCTGGTCGTTTAACTCTTATTACGTCTGTCCTTTCCTCTATCTCTATTTACTTTCTATCGGTATTTAAATTACCGGTAAGTGTGTCTAACAAGATTGATTCTATGTTGTCACATTTTTTGTGGAAAGGTTGTCGTGTGGGAAAGACTATTAGTTGGTGTAGTAAACTTTTTCTGAGTCAATCTAAATCTTTGGGTGGTCTGGGTGTTCGGAATTTAAAATGCTTCAATCAAGCGTTATTAGCTAAAGTTGCCTGGCGTATTATTTCTAATCCATCTTCGTTGATTGGTCGTACTTTGGGTCTTAAGTATGGTATGATAAATCTTTTAAATGAAAGTAAAAAAAGTCCTACTTCTAATGTCTCTTGGGGAGGAAGAAGTATTCTATGGGGCTACGATGTTATTAAATCTTCTTGTGCTTGGAAAATTTCTCCACATTCTTCTCTGAATGTGTGATCTGCGAAATGGGTAGAGGGATGTTGTCTATCTCCTAAGGATCCAGAGTTGCTTGCTAATAGCCCTAAACTATCATCTTTACAAGTGAGGCACTTAATTAATGTGGAGTCTTTGTCTTGGGATAAATCCCGTGTGTGTTGTTTCTTTGAAGAGAGATGGGTGGGTAAAATCTTGGCCATACCTATTAGTTTATCACTTTCTAAGGATCTTCTTTACTGGAATGAGTCGCTTGGGGGGCAATATATGGTGAAGCAGGGGTATTTCTTAGCTCATTAACTTCCACTATAACAAATCATCACTTGGCCTCTGCAGCTCCGAAGGGGGTGGCTTACATGGTCCATGTGGTGGTGCGGGAATGCATGGGCCCGGGGGGATTCAACCCCTCGTCATCAAAAAAAAAAAATCATCACTTGCGCCACGAATTACGCCACGGGAATTTGTAATTCGTGGCAAAAATTTACTTGGCCACGGAAAAAAACAATTAAGATAAAATTACTTGAAAAGTTATGCCACAGGAAAAAAACAACTGTGGCTAATATTCACTTGCGCCACGTATTATGGCCACATCCGTGGCAAATTGTGTTTTTGGCCACGAATTAAGCCACGCCCGTGGCAAAAACATTTTTAGCCACGAGTAAGACTTGCCATGGCAAAAAATTATCTTAGCCATGAATGAGGCCGACCGTGGCCAAAACAAAATGTCTTAGCCCCGAATATACTACGTTGTAGCAAATAATCGTCTTCCGTTAAGAGAGAAATTCGTGACATATACTTACAGAGTTTTAGTTTTAGCACTTCCAACGTCGATTTTTTATATGAATTAGTGAACAAGTATGACCCGACCCGAACTTACTTTAGGTGACACGACAAAAAGTTACTTATTCTCCAAAAAATATAAAATTATCGTAAAAATTATTAATAAGTACGATATAATTATTAATGAAACGCACTTTCTTATTTTAGACGGGCTATTTCCCGTCTGAAATAAGACGGATCAAATGTAGGCATTTTACTATAAGATGTTATTATTTTCTGATAAAATGTTACCATTATTTTCAGGGTAAAAAGTGACAACTTTAGTTATAACATTTTGTCATTAAATGGCTACATTCTATTAAAAAAATGGTGACATTTGGTCCGTCTTATTTTAAACCGTCTGAACTAAGACTTATTGTTAATGAAATATCAAATTCAACACAAACGTTAGTCAATATCATGTAAAAAAAACATGAAAGATAAAAATGAAAACTTAGAGCCCTTTTTTTGAAAAAAAAAAAAAAAAGAAAAATAGTTTGCCAAGTTCCTGGTGTTTGTTTTGTCGAAATAAATGACCTAAAAGAAGAATTCCACTACTACAAAAATCAATAAAGAGGACGGTTCAAAACCGTCCTTATTACGTAAACTAACCGTCCTTAATTCACCCGTCCTCGTAGGCTAAGAGGACGGTTAAGATAAAGTCAAACCGTCTTCTTTTGTTTGTAAAAGCAGGACGGTTGCCTCAAAGAACCGTCTTCTTTTTATTTTCAAAGAGGACGGGTACAGGTCAGAACCGTCCTCTTTTGAATAATGACGCTTTTTCTTCCAACCGTCCTCTATATATTTTTTGCGCCAAATTCACGTTTTTTGCGCCAAATTTTAAAATGTATTTCGCGCTAAAAATTTCACGCCAATTTCAGGTTTTTTGCGCCCATTTTTTAAATCAATTCTGCCCCCATTTTTTAAATCAACTTCAGGCCAATTTTCAAATATAATCTGCACACAATATTGCACATATCGATACGCTTTCACACAACCATATTTTTGAAAAAGAAATTGTTTCATTCATATTCTATACGACAATAGTCGCTTAATATTATATTCGGCTACATTTCAAAAAATCCAGCAAATCTTACCATTATACTCTAAAATCCAACCAAATAAAACCATATAAGTTTGAACCTCCAAAATACAAGGCTATCAACGACTAATTTTTAAACACACGCACTAACACAAGTTTCTCCATCCACAAACCATCACACAAACTATCTGATCAACCTAATTACTTTAGACGTTGCCATCAAATACTTGCGCCTTAAACTTCAAAGCATATTCAGCCCAAATTTCCCGCACCTCATCAATTTGCTCAACCGAGTATGTTTTCGGAGCTTTAATCATGAACTACATACAAAGTAACCAAAAAACACAATTATAATTATTTACATACCAACATATTTAATTTATATAAAATGAAGTAAATATTGAAACAAAATAAACAAATGAAAGGACGTACATTTGGAATAATACTAATATATCGTCCTCTGATGATCTCCAACATATATCGGCAGACATAATATCCACATAAAACGGTCCCAAATGGCTGTGTAGGACACTAAATTCAAAATCATGTCAAGTGTCAACTACAACGTATATACAATAAGCCCACAACAAAGAAAAAGGTTGTTTGATGAGAATAATCCAAATAGTATTACTAGTCTTCTCATCCACCATTAATCAATGGAAAGGGTTCCTTAACTTACGTTCAATACAAGGCTGAAGAAATTGACCCTAGTTTAGCTAAAAAAAGCTAACATGAATACCATCACTGCAATACTAACGCCTAAAACATGAATGCCAAAACACAAAATTAAGGCAAAATAACTCAGGCTTGGAGTCTAAAATGGAAGAAAGTAAATAGTGAGCACACATTGTTATTGAATTGAATTTGTGTTCTCCACTACCAAATCAAAACCCATATCAAACACCAAATTATTCACATTACCACTGAAGATTCAAAAGCATAGCAAGAAGTAAAACCCGTTTAGAGGAAAATGCCGAATCAACACAACATTGACTATACCCTCACAAAAAAATAATTGCTAATTAAGTATGAAATAAGACTTGGCTTCAGATCGAGGAAAAGGCATGAAATCTGGGGCGAAAAAGGCTAACTCTGTATGAAATAATAAGACTACTGGGAATAAGCAATTAGGGCTGGTGTAGTAGAAGAAAAATGACTCACAAGTCAGATTAATATGAGTAAAAATATAGTTGGGATTAATTTGAGCATACGAGTAATTGTTTGGATTATTCTCACCAAATAACCCAAAAAAAACATAGATTATATAATTTTGGAGATAAAAGTACTATTAGTTGAAGGAGTACCTTTATAATTTTCCATTCAAGCTGTTTTTGTGGGTGACACCCGAAAAGTGGATCCATAGAGTTTAGCTTCGTAATTGCCCTGTGTTAAATATATGTTATAGACATGCCTTAATTATATTTATTTTAATTAAACAAATGTAAAGCTATGAAATAATTGCAATTTCTTAAATCATATACATGCCGAGCTTACAAATTAATTGTATCCTTCAAAAATTTACGAGGCTCTAGAGTTCCAGTTGGATCACACCAATATACTACACCATCCTTTGGATTAATGGCAGCCAACATCCAATGATTACTACCATTTATAAAATAAAACAATCAGCATCGCGTATTAATAAGTAGCATTGAATAATATAATTAATAGTAGTATGAAAAAAAGGTACATACCCTTCAAAATATGGAGCAAAAACAAGCTTTCGACTCCTTTCACAACCCGTACATGTCATAGCCTTAACAATATAGTCTGACCGATTATCTTCATTTTCAAAACTAGCGAACTTGGACAATAATGTGGGGCACAAGAATCCATATGAATTTGTACATTGCATACTCTCTAGCAGCTCAGTTAAATACCTACCACAAAAAAATGATAATTGATCGTCTCAGCATATGTTAATGACTCATATGGTTTAAAAATGCAGTTTAGAAGTAATATACAAGAAAAATGCAGTATAGGGTCTTTAAGCAAAGTTCTTGTGCATTTCCTTTTAACATTAACTTTGTGATGTTTACCAACGTATTAAGAGTCAGGCATGGATACATGAGGGAGAATGTAAGAGTCAGTGTAGCATAGCAACTTCAAACTGTTTTGGATATCGATCTCAATGCTCATTTTGTTATTCCAGTCCTTGACTATACACATTTTTGGCACAAGGCATGTACAGGTCAGGTGAAAAATGCTAGCTTTACATTTAACATCCTGCTTTCGGTAGAGTGATTCTCTCATGAATAGAGGAGAATAAATTTGGCTGGACTCATAGCTAAGCATGCAAAACAAAATTAAGAAAATTGTATAAAACATTTCGAAGATTAAAAATCAAACCTCATGAACAAAGCAATGTGAGAGGCACTTATCTCTTCTTCGTCACACCAATGAATAAGGTCTTCATAGGTAAGCATGCATTTACTTGTTCGTGGTGTAGTATATGCTCTTTTATATCTACGGTGATCATCGTTGCACTTGTCTTTAACACACGAGCCTCATTTATTAACTTCTTCAACGACATGGTTCTCCACTTTTCCCTGAACTGAAGACTAACTTCTACGCCAAGAAAACTTGCTGATTTTGAGTCTAAAGGCTTAGGGTTTGGTTGTCTAGAATTGGTTGATTCCCGTGTCATATCTTCTCGTATATTTTTCTGCACGGTTATCAAAAGCATTTAATTCGAAACATTGTATAGTGACTGATATCAATACCAACATCCTTATCAAGAAGGATGAAAAGAAAAATAAATAGACTATGAATGCATGTCTCTCTATTAGCCGTCAACAAATGAAATTACCTCATTAGGACTATGAATATTATTTTGTGGCCATTGAACAAATGAGCCCTTAGCATCATTCAATATCTTCAAGTCGCCAACAGGCACCGGCAACAAAGTATTTTCGGATCCACCGTAGACTTTCTTGATTGTGACTTTTTTAAAACCATTACTTAGGGAGGCGCCGTGAATGAAAACAAACTCCCATTACGTGACATGTACACCAACCCTGAAGCCACTATCGGTTTCCCCGGCAATGATAATATACAATTTTTCCAAGCCTACACAATTCAAATTAATCATAATTTCAAAGTATGTCATATATATCAAATGTGTCATAAGAATATTAAAAACCAGTACGAACAAGGACTTTTCAAAAAAAAACTGCATATAAAAAACCGACCAGTTTACTTGAAAGTAATGATATGAAAATCTAACCATTATACCATCAAACTGCTATTTGTTATATATATAAGTAGCAAATGTCATTTTTGTGCTCCTACAGTTCCATAACTACAAATTTATAATTTCGTGCTTTTACAGGCAAGCTCCTAAGGCTCCTAACATTTCTGACCCTCTCTCTGTTCCTAGTAGTATGCCTAGTCAAGATCAACAACTATGGAGATTAACATAGAGAAACTGTGTACCTTGCCAGTCCTATATTTCGACATGTCAGATATGCGGTCACAGTCACAAGTCAAGGCACTCAAAGCGAAAAGGCATCACGAGATAAAAACGTAATCGATCACACCCTCCAATCATTTCAGTGGGCAGCCATCAAAACTGTTTTTTGGTAAGAGTATGATTCCGTGCAATACTATAATAGAAACACGATTTTCCAGAGATGAAGTCAGAGTCACTTAAACACGATTTTTTTATGTTCACCTTATGATCTTACCAATTCACTCTCATTGTAATTTTTCGGCACACCTAAATGTGAAACTGGACTCCGCTTTTCAGATTGCAGAGAAATGTAATTCACAGGTTTGATTTTTAGATGAAGTCACAGTCACAGTCACAGGTTTGATTTTTAGATTTGCCCTAGGTAAATGTAATTCCTCCTGAGCACAAAGTAGATAGATAAATATGATATAGTGGGAGAGATTATAATTTGACTACCTCTAGTGGTGAGATAGGAATCTTTGGAATGGTGGCCACTGGAGTACGGAAAACCTCATTAGAGAGCGGCTCCTTAGTAGATGGCTGAACTGATTTCTCCGTATGAGATGGCTCATCATCGGGCGACTCCTCTCCAGACTCATCTCCAGAAGATGGCTCCTCTCTAGCTTGTGATTGAGCCGCCTCCATAGATGCACCATTTCCTTGTGTACTCTTAGTTATCGCGTCCATGAAACGAGCTAATACTTCTTCACTTGGTCGCTCACCCGTTTGCCAGAACTTCAACATCACCAATTGTGTTTCTTTCAATTGCTCTTCCAAAGTACTTATCTGCTCGAGAAAAAATTTGAATAAGAAATCAACTTCTTATTGAACACTTCTCCAACTCTTGACTTAAGCCAATGTTTAGTAATTGCCAACGTTTAGTAATATTTACCTTCTCTTTCAACTGTGTTGGAGTTGGGTTTTTGGGAGCTTTCCCAAAATATTCTTTTATGCCTATGCCATTAGGAACTCCTCGAACACGACCAGGATGTTCAGCCTTGCCAAGCGCCTTAGCGAGTATATCTTCTCGTCCCTTGGGAACAAATACTCCTGCCTTGACGTCTTTGTTTATTGCTTCCTACACATACTCATATAAAATCAAATAGTTATGAACAACATTATCTACACATTCATTAGTTTTAACGTACAGTTCAAATGTGATATTAACTTACAATTTTTTTTTCCACTTCCTTAACATAATCGGTCATATCTCCATTCTCGGACTTGTGAGCCCTTAGCCAAATTAAATAACGATCAACTTTCTCTATTGGGCATCCCTTCGCGGCAAAGTCTGCTTTCTAAAAAAAGCATTTAAGTTAGCTAAATATCAAATAGTTGTGAATAAACAATAAAAAGATAACTTACAACTTTCTTCTCAACTCCTCGATATCCTCCTCGAGAACCATGGTATTGTGCTTGCCTTTGAGCCGCATTCTTCTTGTTTTTCTCACTAATGGCCTGTTTTCATCCCAAAATATCATTTTATATTGTATAACCATCAATTTGCAGCCAAAAAAAAAGTAACTTGCTTACATCCAAAAAATATGATACAATGGAAAATTAATTAATCATGCATCGCCAAGACACTTCACGAACTTAATCAAATCTCACATATCAGCTTGTTTGTAAGTAGTTTAATAACCACAAGTTTAATAAACCTTTTCCAAATTCACCAAAATCAAAACAAAAAGATTGCAATTACACTGGTTACAACTAAAACTGGTTACAACTAAAACTTCACCTGATGAATTAAGTGACCTTCTATCAAACAAATCAGATAAATTAAGTGATAACTTCACCGATGAATTAAGCTAGCTTACTCGCAAAACATTTAAGAATAGAGGTGAACCATCAACAACCCATTATCAAACAAATCATGACGCAAAATTGTTGCATTCGACCAGGATAAATTCTGCACTCGACCGGATATTGTCGCATTGCGCGTGAAATTTTAATGAAACACGCCTTTTTTGTACAGGTTTTTAAATCACCCCGACATAAATTACTGCATCTGACCAGATATGCACTGCCCTCTGGCGTAAAATCAAGGCCAATACCACTAGTGCGACCAAAACTGAGATTAATCAAATATAAATAATGGACTGAATGTGAAATATAAATTGGTGCAGTATGGAGGTGACTAGTGCTAGAATTACCTTAAATGCATCGATAGTATGAGATGCCACAAATGAATTCCATTGATCAGGGCGTTATCTCTTTCCACAAGGTCGGTGGTGTCCACCGGATAGCTCCCGTCTCCTCATCGTATAACCACTCACAGACTAACTTACTCTTCCACTTTCTCCATAACTCTCCCGCCTTAGCAAGACACCAATCTTCACGTCCCTTCATAATTGTGAATGCCCCCTACATGGTCAAAGTAAAATAAAAACAGATATTAATAAAACTAACCTTTTGTATAAGAAAAGATAAATGATATTTAAAAGCTAAGTAATTTTTTACATACTCCGATAATATCTAACATATCTCTTCTTGTCACTTGATCCACATCGTCCCATTTTTCAACCGTGCAGCTAATATGTCCGCGAACAGTAATTCCAATCCAACTACTGAACTTAGCAGCCCAATCTCCAGTCGGCAAATTCAGCACACTATCCCATTCTAACTTAATTGGGTCCTCATCTCTAATAGCTTTTGATGCTAACTTCAAAACCGATCGACCCCTCTCCGAACGCTTTTCTCTCTTTGTCGTACCATCATCAGATTGGCTGGAGCTATTTTTTTTCTTACTTCTTTTTCTCTTTTGCGCTGTCATCGATCAACCTGCACATAAATTTTTGGAATTAGTATTATTCTTAAATCACAAAAGCCACAGCCAATCTTTAGAAACTAGACGGTTGACATAAAAGTAAATCGCGGCAAAGAACAAATGCAAGATTAAGTTCAAAGATATAAAAAACGAAATAAGGAAATCGATCGGAGAGATGATGCCCTCGATTGACTAGATATCCGTTGAAATGGGTCCATCAAATTTACATCAAAACTGATCCTTGGGATAGCCATATTCCTAAAACCCATGTGAGTGGGAATTGGAAAGCTATCTGCAGGGTTAAGGAGGCTCTTAAATCTGGCTATTGTAATGGGACTTGGCTTGCTGATCAGAAGAGGTATACTATCTGTTCTGGCTATGATTGGCTTAGGCACAAAGAACAGATGCGGCTAAGACAACAAATAGCTAAATGTACTGGCAGTCTACTATGAAGTTAGGCAGCAGAGAAATCAGGTGCGCCTGGATGGAAAATTGCAGCACCCTAAGTGTTTGATTCATCAAATCCAGATGCGGCTAAGACAACAAATAGCTAAATGTACTGTAGTTCATCCCATGTAATGTTATTATTTGCTTAGCTTGTAATAGTCTTTTGAGCTTAATGAGAACTTACATTCTACCAAAAAAATAAATAAATAAAATAATAAAATAAATTATAAATCTAAATTTGACCATGTTTAATCAAACATCATCATCACGGCGACGTTTTTTTGAATTGGTTTCACTGTCAATCCATATCCCCTCACTATGATCATCACGCGTGTATAAACTCGAGGGCTTAAGAATATCAACGTCTTCAAACCGTGGTAACTGCTGATCGACGCCCTCAAATACAACATCTTCATCACAAGTATCCATTGCACGCCTACTGATACGTGCATTTTATATAGTCTTTTTAGCCTGTTTTATGCACGTATTTTTATGCTTTTATCGTGGTTTTATGCTACGAAATGCCCCGAATTGCATACTTTGGAAGTTCTTGTCTTATTTGCAGGTATAGATCCGAAAGTAGCGGAATCAAGTCATTTACCGTCCGTTTTGCATGCATTTGGAGGAAGAGTAGATTTGGAGCGGGATTTATTGCTGTCTTGGGATGCGTGAAGGTGTTTCGGGCGCTAAAAGGACAAGTCAAAGTCAAATTGACAAGAATGATGAGCTGCTGAAGTCAAGTTTCACTTGATCGAGTGATTTATTACTCGATCGAGTGGCTTAGGAGTCAATAATCAGTCGATCGAGTAGACTTTGTAGTCGATCGACCAGTTTCTTTTATGCACTAGCTCGATCGAGCACTTTCCTTGGTCGATCGAGCTGTTTTCTGGCTGAGTTTGCTCGATCGAGTGATTTCTTTACTCGATCGAGTGGCTTCACTGACGGGTTGGGCTTTTAAGCTTTAATTCGTTAATTAGGTTTAATCCTACTCCTATTTTCTTATAAATAGGAGTTAGGGATGTCATTTGTAATCATCCAATAATCCAAGGATCACGTCGCTCTTCTCCCTTCCTCTATACACTGTTACTTTTATTCCTGTTCATTTCCGGATCTCTTTAATTCAGTAATTCTTTCTTCCTTTCTCTCTTTTTATTTAATGGTTATTATTCCCTCTCCCTCTTTATTTATTGTTCTTATTGATTCCATGTCTAGTTAAATTCCCCCTAGTATGTTAGGATTAGGGAAGCCGTGGTAGCGATGCTTTAACTGTATTAAATAGATTAGCCTTGCGATAGGAATTGTATTAGGCAATTTAATTGTTATCCAGTCGAATGTATGCATGCAGGAGACCAATAATTCTAGTTAACCCCGACCTAGATCGAAAGATTGGAAGGGAAGGCTTGCTTAATTACAATAGGGTATTGCAGTGAGGGCGAAAGTTAAGCTGTTTACACTCTAGGGCGGTTTAAGGACCGAAAGGTGACGACCATAGCTCTTCTTATCAATAGTCTAATCGCCTTAATATTCCCGATAGTATAAGATCTGATAGCTGCCACGGTGGACCGACTCCTAACATACTCCCTTCTCTCTTGCTGTTAATTTCTCTTATTCATTTCCCTCGCTTTAATCTCTAGTTTAGTTAAATCAATTCAACCCCCATTTCTGTGACACCCTGACAGACCGAATTAGACAGATAGATAGCAACATAGCCTCCCTGTGGAGATCGACCCTACTTACCGCTGACTTCTGTTAGTAGTATCTAGGTATTTTATTTTTGGTGTAGAAACGACCGCATCACCTACCGCGTACAGATAAAACAACGGACCAATTTTTGTCCACCGGATCTGTTACATAGAACACTTGTTTTGCTTGAGTGGCTAATATGAAAGGGTCTTCCTTATGACCGACTTTACCAAGATTCACCAACGTGAATCCTAATTCATCCTTGCGAACACCATTATTACTTTCAATCCACTTGCAACCAAAAATAGGAATTTTGAATTCCCAATAATTCAGCTCCCAAATCTCCTCAATAACTCCATAGTAATGCATTTTACTCAAAATTGGATTTTTATCTTTCGAACTAGCAAAGTACATTGCTTCTGCTTCTACACAAACGCCACTATTTTGCATTGTGCTCATGTCATCTTGCTTACGAGTGTAAAACGTACAACCATTAATGGCATAACCAAGATAAGAAGAGGCGGAAATATCTCGGTCCATAACAAAGTCTTTTTAATGGGAAGAGATAGCGTCTGGGTATTCTTGCAAGTCTTGAATGACTCGACTCTTAAACCAAACTCTAAAAGTTTTATTGTGCTCATTAGCAATCCACTTCTCGGTTTTATTTCGGTGATAATTCCTTAAGAACACCATGTGTTCTTCGATGTATGGTTGTACCTCATCCTCATTGTGAAGGACGTATGTATGTGCAATATGCCACTTCTCTGTTGTCATATCTTGACAAACATGACCTCTCAGCCCTTTCCCCATCATCCACTCACTATGCCGACTCTTAGGAACCCCAAGTAATTCAGCATCAGATAAGTGAGTATAACAAAAAGAAAGTGCTTCGTCAATAATTGCACGCTCAGCAATACACCCTTCGGGCCGGTATCTATTAGAAGTATAGGACTTGTACACTTTCATCAATCTTTCAAACGGATATTGATACCTCAAATAAACTGGGCCAAGATATCTAATCTCTCTAACCAAGTGTATAGTTAGATGAACCATGATCGTGAAAAAGGAAGGAGGAAAATACATTTCAAACTCACAAAGAGTTGAAACAATTAGTTTTTGCAAGGAGTCCAACTCTGAGGGAGCAATTACTTTATTGCATATGGCATTGAAAAAAAAACAGAACTTACTTATAGCGAATCGAACCTTTTTAGGTAAAATAGAACGAATAGCTACAGGTAGTAATTGTTGCATCAATGCATGAGAGTCATGAGACTTTAAACCAGTAAGCTTGAGATCTCGCATTGATACGAGGTTACTTATATTCGAAGAATATCCCTCTGGCACTTTAACACCATGCAAGCACTGACAAAACTCCATCTTCTCCTTTTTTGAAAGGGTATGAGCAGCCGGAGGCAAATAAGCACGCGTTCCTTTCTCTTGCGGCGCTAGCTCAGGCCTAATTTTCATTTCCATCATATCTTTCCTAGCCGCCTTATTGTCTTTTGACTTATTTGGAACATTGAGAAGAGTGTTGATGATATTATCACATACATTCTTCTCAATATGCATAACATCTAAGCAGTGTCTTATAGAGAGATCACGCCAATAAGGAAGTTGCTCAAAAAGAGGACTCATCTTCTTATAACCACGAGATGCCAATTTGGAACCTTTCTTCCCATATATAATCTGAATACTTTTTACCTTTTCATATACTTCATGACCAGTTAATATCTTAGGAGGTGGACGATGCTCGGCTTTTCCATTAAACGCTTTTTGTAGCCTACGATATGAATGGTCCTCATCTAAAAACCTACGAGATCCTAAGTAAGCTTGCTTTCGAGAAAATGTCAAATAACAAGAATATACATCTTCTCCACACAAAGGGCACGCCTCTTTTCCATGTACAGTATGCCCACACAGATTGCCATATGCAGGAAAGTCAAAGATAGTGCACAATAACATTGCTTTTAAATTAAATACGCTATTCTGGTAGGCATCAAAAACTTCTATCCCTTTATCCCATAATATTCTCAAATCCTCGAGAAGAGGAGCCAAATAGACATCTATATCATTACCAGGTTCTTTAGGCCCAGAAATCAACAAAGACAACATCAAATATTTGCGTTTCATGCATAAATATGGAGGTAAGTTGTAAATAGCTAAAAGCACTGGCCAAGTACTATGTTGACTACTCAAACTTCCATAAGGATTCATCCCGTCGGTTGATAATGCAAGACGAAGATTTCTGGATTCTTTGCCAAACTCCGGGTACTTAGAATCAATGAACTTCCACTCTAACCCATCAGCTGGGTGTCTCAACTTCCCATCATTAGCTTTGGCAGTTCTATGCCATGTCAATAGCTTCGCATCTTCCTTATTCGCAAAAAGGCGTATCAACCTTGGAATGATTGGAAAATACCACAAAACTTTTGCTGGGATCCCCTCCTTCTTTTTATACCGCCACTCTTTACAAACCGGACAGTGAGTGCATGTCTCATATTCTTTGCGATACAATATACAATCATTAGGACATGCATGAATCTTTTCATATTTCATACCAATTCCTCGAAGTATCTTCTTTGCCTCATAGGTGCGATTAGGAAGAACATTATCTACCGGAAGCATGTCTTTCAACAATTCTAGGAGGTCATTAAAACTCTTGTCGCTCCACCCATTTTTAGCTTTCAAATTATATAACTTAACAATTGATGCCAATTTAGTGTATTTCTTGCAGCTCTTATACAATGGCATCTCAGAATCTTTTAACTTCTCTAATACAACACTTATGTCATCCAAATTATTTTCATCAACGTCTACATCATCATCATCTATAATATCTTCATCAATATTTATAGACGAGTTCTCTTCTTCCTCATTCTCTCCACAAAAATCTCCCCATATATTTTCAGAGTTATCATCAGACTCATCAACCGAATCAGAATTCATATCCATTCCCAAACCCGAATCTTCTTCTGGCGCATCAGAATCCTTTTCAATTAGATTAAAACATGTTTCTTTTTCCATCTCACTAAATTGGATATTTATATCTTCTCTCATTCCTCTTTTTATTGTTCTAGATTCTCCGTGAAAAGTCCAGCATCTATATTTTGGATTAAATTTTCTCTTCTGTAAATGAATTTGTACATCTGAAAAGCTCATATGCGTCATATTAAGACACATATCACAAGGGCACGCCATACTAGATGTGTTTGTCACATTCTCTCTAACAAAGGCATAAAATTCAGCTAACCCGGCATCATATTCTGGGTCACCTTTTTTTGCATCAGACATCCAAGTACGAGCCATATTTATCTATATAGTTACATAGATAAGTCAGATGTGAAAAGTTAGAAGACTAACTGAATACCAAATTGATAAATTATGTACTTCAGAGAATCACATAAATTGTGTTTTTCACTTTTTTTTTTCATTTAAATACGATGATCTGACACAATGCTAATAAAAGAGTGTCAAAAATGATTTGATGGAAGATGAACCTGAGCTAAATTCAAGAATAACAAAGTGTCTACAATTTTAAAAGTAATTTTTTTTCTCTAACAAGTTAGTTAAAGATGCAAAGTTCAACAAGAATAGAGACTTTATTTTCCTGGAACTAATGAGGTGTTTTGCTATGTGCTAAGATAGAGGATGGATGAGATAAATTTGAAGATAACATATTAGTGCCAGAGAATAGAGAGGGGAAAGCTGCGCACTTAAATTTCATAATAACATAAGCAAATCAATTTTATAATATCATAAATTCCAAGAAACTAAAAGTTCACGGCAAAACTAACGGAATTGAGACTGAGTTCCTGTAAAGTTTAGTAGTTCATGTCCTTAACTGAAAAATAAGTGATAGTTTAGGTCCTTCTCTTGCCCTTAACTCTCCGAATTAACATGATCAGGATTTCTAACCTTCTACCCACCTCTTAGTTCCTCCATCACTAGAGCGTTCCTCCTTATTCATCTACTGCCCACATCCCAAAAAAAAAAATCTAAATTTAATAAGATGAAGTCAACTAAACAAATGGGATTCCAGTATGGAGATTATTGAAGAATCCAAAAACAGGTCGATGTGGATGCGGGCTTAGGCCAACGACGTATGGTAAACTAATAGTTGAAGAATAGTATCTCATTCGGGGCCCCTAAGTTCAAATTCGGGCTCCGCTACCGCCAACATTCAATTTAATAAAATCTCCATGCGCTGTCCCAACACTTATTTTCTCTGCGGTTGATCAAACTACAACAAGCTAATGGCCATATCAGATGAACATTGAGTTTTTAATTTCTGCATTTGTAATCAGTTGCTGTCACGGAAAAGTTTCATGTGTCTGTTCATTTGTGATCAGTTGCTGTCACAGAAAATATGAAGAAAGAAACGGAGTAACATAGATCAGAATTGCTGTAAATTATCATAGCATTCTCTGCAGGACTGTTGATTTTAATGCGATTGTGGATTACATTCAAGGATTGCGGTTCTAATGAGGCATACTCACTCACACGAAGATCGTAGTCGAACAGGCGCCTTTGTGACGACATATGGTAAACTAATAGTTGAAGAATTAAGATCTCCACTACAAAAACTACACCTCTCTATTAGTGTGCCAACGAAGCTGGTCAGGGAGTATTGGTAGCTAATTAGCTATGTAAAGCTGTTGTTCGAGTCTTTTGATTTTACAAAAAAAGGGTAATCGTTCGATTCCTTTTTTTGAGCAACTGTCATTATTAGAGAGGACTACAAAGAATATATGTATCATCAGCTGAGAACACAAAAAGAGGCCATCACAATGACGCATATACCACATGGTCATAGTCAATTTGCAACAGAAAATGACACAAACTGCTTGCATCACCACAGTTTCTTTAAGATTGAAAATTGCTATATTAGAATATGGATATGATTGTAAAACATACAATAGATGACTCCGTATTGAATGGGTAGAGCCTGAGACCTTAATGCAATATGAAAATTCGGACATACATCAGAGATGGTGTACACAAAGTAACAGTTACCTGAAAATAGACATACCTCCGTATTCTGAATCTGAGTAAAGATGCCATTTTTTAACCTCTTCTTTAGAATTGAAGAATCTAAAACTATTGTTGCCTGTGTATCGTTTACCATAATTCACCAATTTTATGGCAAATGATAATCAATTTCTCATTATAAAGGTCGGTCTCATGATAATCTAACTATAAAATTGTCTTATACGAAAGAGATTGCAGTAAGAAAGATTGATAAATACAGCAAAATCAACAATTAAGCATATAAGCACAAGCAGAGTAAGGGAATTGGGGATAAGCACAAGCAAATTAACGAAAAATTGGAGCAATAGCACAAGCAATTAACGAATTGTCAGAAATTAAATGCAGAATATGATATATAGAATTGATTTTATTGTTCAATTATGATAGCCACGAAATTAATTTGTACTAACTAAACGATATATCAGATACATAATGAAGAATATGACGATTGACACACACCTCGATAAGGCGATGAACGACTGACGGTGATCGTGCTACGCTGTTGCTTTAGGGCGATGATGAAGAAGAATGTTGAGGCGGTGGTTTGCGAGGTGCTGGTGGTTGCGTCAGAGTTGAACGACAGCCGATAAGGTGGTTTATGTTCTTTAGGGTATAAACAAGGGTTGTGTATTGTTTGAATAAGCAGGGGTTATAGGATTAGGATTTTCGATCAGCAGTATATTAAAATAAAAGAAGACGGTGGAGTAATCTAACCGTCTTGTTATTAAATTACAAGAAGACGGTCGAGTAATATAACCGTCTTGTATTTTATTTAGAAGACGGTTCTATTGACTAACCGTCCTTGTTACTTTTACAACGAGGACGGTTGTCTCTATTAACCGTCCTAAGTATGTATTAACTAATGGCGCCAAAATTTTTGACTGATATAAGACGGTTCCGTATCCAACCGTACTCTAAGTGGCGTCCTCTTTGAGTAAAATTGTAGTAGTGTTCACTCAATTCGGACATGAGGGCGTGAAGTTATTAGCATTCAAAGTACTCTTTTATTATAAATTTGAACCTTAAGCGATAACGGTGTTCGTTGGTGCGGGACCGAACCGAACATGACCAAACTCTTTAGATCGAAGACCAAGTAAGGGTTGAATGGCAAGCCGAGAACCGGACAATATTAATATTAGTCCAGTTCGGTCTAGACCAAAAAACGCGTGGAACGGACCGAGTCAAATGGACCGAATGTGGTTGCCATAGACATCATGTAGTTAGATCTGGCAAAAGGGACTCGGCCCGAATAACCCGACTAGCACCAGTATAACAAAATTGATTGTTATTCCTAAATAACTTAAAAACAACTAACCTGGAAATGATCTAAACCCGAAATTACCTGACCCGACCTGAATTCTTACAAATCGGAACAACCCTAACTCGAATTGACCCGACCCGATTGACCAGTTTGTCAAGTCCAGGTGCAGTTTATATTATTAGAACATAAAAACTTTAAACAACATTATTTTCTTACTAGATTTGAGTACATTATTACATGTCTTATAATAAGTGTAAACAAAGTAGGAAAAAGGCAATAATGTTACAAATTTAAAGATTCTTTTGTCATATAAGTTTTGTTTATGGTCCGTTTTGCGGTCCATTCTGTTTGGTCCAAGACCGAATCGAAGACCAAAGTAAAGTAAATTGAAGGACATTAAAGCTGACCAAAACAACCCTACCGAGCGCAAAGATATGAGATTCAACTACCGATATATTTTAATAATAATATTAATTAAAAAAATACTAAAACAAGGTTAATACGGTAATGCACTAATACCCATGCTCCAAAGAGTCCAAACCCACAAAACCAAAAAAACACAAACATTTGAACTACGGATCTCCCTCTCTCTCTAAAAAAAACCCTCTCTAAAAACCTAGCCTCCATTATTATTCGGGGGCTTCCATCGATCATCCATCGATGGTAAGCTCCACAAAAGCTTTCTTAAACAACTAATATTATGCAGATCTATCTTATTTTCAATAATAGTCTCCCTTTTGGTGAGATCTGTTGTTCCGTCCCTTCTTTCGGGGTTTTTCCATTTTTTCGTGGGATTGTTATCAATATAATAAGTTTTAATCGACGGGGAGATAGTCAGATTTGTTTCGTGGATGAATACATCAAGACGGCTACACTGTTTCCCTCCATCAAGAAGGATGCAAAGACATCGATTATTCATAGATTCAAGAAATTTATGATTTTGGAGCGCGGCACATTACCGATATTTAGATAGTTATTTTGAATGTATTTTTTACGTTAGCAATCTTGATTTTTCTTTGTCTATTTGTTATCTTCATTGTAACCTACGCTTAGTTGATTATTAATGAGATGACAATTTCAAAAAAAAAAAAAACACAAACATTTGCATAGTTACCACTTACAATAAACTAATGAAACTAAAAGACCGAACACATCCCCCAAACCAACCGAAGTCCCACAAAACCATCCAGCCGCTCGATCCCTTACTAGCTTGAACCACCAAGGAACCACCAGTGACTAGTACAACCTGTCGATTGCATCAATCATCTGGATTGCACGCGAACCACCATCGTGCACATCTTAATTCCAAAGGTAATTACAGGAGCCCTAATTTTCAATTTGAAATTAGTTTTTGTCTATTTAATCGGATTGCTATGAATCGGAATGCTAATCTGATTACTGTTTGTTAATCGGATTACTGTTATAAATATGAATTAATCTAGTTCTTGCTAATTATTTTGCACGATTTTTTCAATCTTCGTACTACGTACTAAGAAATTTCGTGTGATGGGTGTGATTATCATTGTACTAAAAGGCTAATTATTAACAAGAGCCCTCCCACGATTACTGATGTTTGCTTGTGATGATCATTTTAGTTTGTTGATTATAATGTTTGTTTGTTGATTATCCTACTGCTATGTTTGTTGACTATTATCATTTAAGACGGGTATATCCGGCTTAAGCTAAAGACAGGTCAACTATGCCCATGTGAGATGATACTTCACCCTTTTTTATTAGTGAGACGGATACCTCCATCTTAAGGGTAAAAATTAGCAGCAAAATGCAACTTGGAAGTTCATGTAGTTCGCTGAAACTTCGATTATGCTTTGATTAATTAATTGCTAAAACTTGGAAGTTCGTATGCTAATACATGTGAGTAATATTTTAATTGTGAAGCAATGCAGTTAAGTATTTTAGCACCATCAGAATTTAAACGGAGATTACGGGATTAGCTGAGTGAGAAATCTTATGTTTCTATGTTGTATGTGCCTGATATTAAAGGATCGAAGGAATGGAAGTGTGAGCTTACTAGAACTCCTTATGGCAAACACTTCATACATGAGGTTTTCACTAAATTTCTTTGTTTTTTTATAAGTTTTCTAATTTAGTTTGCGTGCAAAATTGAACGGATGATGTGTGTTGGCTATCAAATTTTTCAGGAGTTGAATGCTTACATGAGATTCTTGTACGAATGAATGTTTCCTGACAACTAGCTATTCGACTGAATGTGTCGTTGAGCTGATATGATTTTTTCCATGGGCACCTCTTTCTGGATAAAGAAACAAGAGGACTTGGAATATTGTAAGTTCGAAAACGTCGGATTATCTAAGATATGTTCCCCTATTTTGATATGGATTGCTTTAATGAATGCTATACTGTAAACCGCGACTTCACATTGAGTATTGGCAATACTTGTGCAAAATCTGCTTGTCCAACTTTATTTATTTTCTAAAGCTCCATCCTATTATATTATTGTCATTAAAGTGTGACTTAGTTCAGGTTTATGGTGAAATCAAATAAGGCACACTTCACTTTGTTTGATATCTAGATTCGTCAAAGGCTGTTTTTGATTTGTCTTGTCTTAAATGTATTGCTGCATACAATGATTTATTACCTTGTGATTTTCTCTTAGTCAAAGCCAGTACACTATATAAACTTGCCATCATCATCAACTATGATCTTTAATTAGGCTGTTTTTACTTTTGTCAAGGCCAGTCTCTCTGATATATAATGACTAAAGAAGAAACCGAGTTAATTACGGCCTTAATTTACGATTTAGCGATTATGATTATTGTTATGGTTATGGTTATGCAGCTTATACGAATTCCTTTTGAAATAAAAATACTCTCTTTACTTCTATAGTGCTATACAAATTGATTTTCTAAACCATCCAAGTGTTCTTGGCTTCATGCTGCTTATTTGACCCATCAGGAGCTTAGAATGGTCGGATTTTAACACGGATGTGATATATCATCTACAAAAAAACATTCATGTGTGGTTGTTTTGATATCCTTTTCATGCTATGCATATAAGCTAATTTGACCAGTAGTTGAACTAAAATCATTTTTGAACAAGACAGAATACTTCATACTTATTGTGAATTTTGGTCGCTTACTTAAAATTATTCAAGCTCTAATGTTAAACATGAAAACTTTTGTGAATGAAGTATCATTTTGTGTGACGATGATGATGAAAAAAAGACTCGAAATACTTGGAACTCTGATAAGCAAAATCCTAGTAGGTGAGGAGGTACTCCTCACTCCCCAAAGGTTAGTATCTCATTAAAAGAATGTCATAGGTTTGTCTATATTGTTATGGAGAAATATATAAGGAGCAATGTAGATAAATGTTCATAATTTTCTTTAAGATTAATAACAATTTTGTTATTATTTTTGCAGGTTAATACTTTGTAATTTGAGTCTTAGACAGTTGCTGGAGAGTACCCATATGAAGCAGATATTTATATTAAATAATTTAAATTTATTTTTTATTTTTATGAATTTGGGTGTAATTTTTTCTTTGATTAAAGACATTGTATGTTTGACTAAATACTTTAATAATATCAACCTATTATTTCTCACTTTGTCGTCATCACACGTGTTATTGTGTTGATAAATATGATCGTTAAGATCATTTGAAGCCACATGCAAGAAATTTGTGTCGACAATTTCCCGTGGATAGTAAACGGCTAGCCACGGGAAAATGTACTATCTGCCAGCGATTTTCTTGTATTTAAAAAGTTGTTAGCCACGGGAAATCAATGTCTTGCCACGGAAGACAATACTTTATTTAAAACATTTAGCCACGGGAATTGTCACATTGCCACGATAGAATCTTGTGGTTATTAAAATTTTAGCCACGGAAGTAAATTTTGGCCACGAATTTTAGCCACGGGAATTATCTCATTGCCACGATAGAATCTTGTGGCTATTAAAATTTTAGCCACGGGAGTAATTTTTGGCCACGAATTTTAGCCACGTAAAAATCTGTGGCAAAAGAACCAGGTATTTGCCACATCCATGTTTTTCCCGTGGCTATTTAGTAGCCACGACCACTTGCGCCACGGAAGATTTTCCGTGGCCAATTCCTTTAGCCACGGAAATTTGGCACTTGCGCCACGAATTAAACCGTGGCGTAAGTGGTGAATTGTTGTAGTGTTCATTGGAATGAAAATGCAACAAGGAAGGATTTAAGTAGACTTGGGGATGATTATAAGATGTTTGTAAAGAAGACTTTGTGGCATTTACCGGGACCAAGAGTTTGGTCTGTTCTTCTCTGGAAGATTTTAACCGACTCATTGCCGGTGGGTTCTGAGTCCCAAAGGCGACAACTTGATAGGTTTGTTTTGGAATGCCCTATGTTGGATTCGTGTTCAACAATTGAAACTACTGCTCATTTGTTTCGAGATTGTGAGGTAGCAAAAAGACTGTGGATGGGAAGTTATTTGGGCATTAAGATAGACAATGGCTTACAGTTGGATATCAAAAGATGGATCATAAATTGGATTAATCTACTTAAGAAGTCTAAGGACAATAATGTAGGTCTTCTTTCTTTCTTATGTACGCTTTGGACGATATGGAAGGTCCGTAACTGTAATGCTTTTGGGGATGGTTGTAATGCTATGGCGGGGTGTCGACTGTATGAGGGTCATTTCAATTTAGCAAGATCAGTGATTGATAATCTAACTCCAACTGGGCCACCAGGGTTTGCAAAAACTATCACCTTTGATGATGACACTGATGTGGTTCAAAGATTACGGGCTGGGGAGGAGATTAATCTTTTTGATTTACGCTATAAGTGTATTAAGTATTCTATCTGTGTGGATGCATCATGGACACCTTCTCGGAAAATTGGTGTTGGATGGGTTTGTTATGGACCAGACGGTACTGCCACATCCTGCTCTATGTCTTCCTTCGCACAAAGCCCGGAACAAGCGGAGGGAAGGGGTATTTTGGAGGCACTTCTGTGGGCACGCAGGATGAAACACTTGCACATCTCTATTGCCTCTGATTGTCTTCGTTTACTTGCTCAAATTGTTGAAGGAGTGTCCAACAACCATTTCACAACTACAATTGTTCCTGATATCATGGATTTGGCTAAAGAGTTTCATTGTATTTCCTTTTCTTTTATTAGTAGAACTTGTAATGTTGCCGCTCATAAACTAGCATACTCGGCTAGTCGATGAGTTTGGCGTTTTATCTTGTCAAAAAAAAAAAAAAAAAGAGCATATATCACTAATAGCAAGTCAAAGTAGCTAATTCCAACAAAATCATCATATATTATATTAAAGCAATAATCGCCACCCCCGTTGATCGCCACATGTCACAACTCCTTCAAACGCCATGTGTCATTCTCTATTTAAAAAAAATAAGCTGAGCAATCACGTAAACATGGAAAAAAAAATAAGGAAGTTGCTAATTTTAAAGTTTATTTGTGCGTAATTTTAGGAGTTATTTTCGGTATAATATTTTAACAAATCAACTTAAAAAAAATTTAAGAGATATTTCCAGTATCATTTTTTAACATATTTTCGGCATACTTTTTTAGCAGATATTTCACAATTTTTTAGGAGATATTTTCGGTAGATTATTTTTGCTTTATATATAATATTTCGATAAATCAGCTAAACGGATCATAATCATTTATTACTATAAAGTCAATTGTCAAAGACATTATACGAATTGCCATAACTACTGACTTTTCTTCCTAAAAATGAAACTGTATAAAATTTTCAAAATCCAATTGCGTACTGGTACGTTTTGGAAACATAAGATTTATTCCCGCAATAGGATATTTAAAGTTACAAAATCTTAACTGATAGCCTACTTTGAATACACAATAAAATTTAGTTGCAATAAGAAATTTAAGGTTACATTTGTTAATTTAGGATGAAATTTGAATAGAGTTATTATATTTGTTTTTTTTTACATAAAGAATATTATATTTGATTTTTTTTCTACATATATAGAGTATTATGTTTGTATAATGTGACTCATATGTTCTCGCCTAAATTATTGGGGGATATAATTATGATATAATCATAAGTTAACCTAAATATATCATACTCATATAATATTAAAGATACTATTTTCTCTTTAAAAAATTTTGCTTCAAAGGTTATATATATGTACTCGGAAAGACATTCATGCGTATAAAGTAATTAATTAATACTCCGTATGATTTTTGGAACGCAAAATGTACCTCATTTCAATTCGTATATTAGCTATTATGAGGACACTACGAGACGGCTTAAATCATTTACTGCCTTATTGGCGATTGAAGGAAAGTTAGGAAAGTTACGGGAATGGAGTGAGTACTAGTTTAGCTCCCGTGCAATGTATGCACGGTATATATAGAGTTTTACTTTTTTTTAGTATATTATACTTATGAAATATAAATTAGCTAATCTTTTTTTTTTTAGGTTTCTTATCGTTATATTTTGATTTGAAAATCAAAGTCTAAATCGTATTAATCATGAAATGAGTATTTCAATGAAATTTTTTCCTATTACCGAGAGATTAATGGTGTTATTTTATAAAATTTCACTGATAATATATTTTTAGCCGCAACTTTTTATCATAGAAAATCAATGAATTTTTTCGTATAATTCTTTAAACAAAAAAAAACTCCCTTTTTATATCATAAAAAGATTGGAGATAATTTTGTATAGAATGTAAAATACTAAATGACATAAATATTAAATCTGAAAGATTATGTGTATTATAGTGCACCATACTTATAGAATATGCTAAAAATAACTAAACTTTATTTTAGGAAATATGTTTAGGCGGGAAAATTTGGAGCTTTGCCTATTCGTTTAGTGCGAAAGTGGTAATTAAGCCCCTTAACTTTGTTCAATTGTGAATTAGGCCCCATAAGTTTTAATTGGAGTAATCAAGCCCCTTAAGTTTCACCAAAAATAAAATTCAACCCCATTTTTAAAATTTTCACAAAAATTTTAATAACTTTGTTCAATTGTGAAAATTTTAATAACTAAATTTTCACTAATTTAGTGGGAGACATAATAGGAAAAAAATAAATCTAATGGGTCCCTCACCCCATCATGCGAGAGGTCTCTCAATAACGTTATTGAGAGGCCGTCTCTCCGGAGTTTTTGTGAAAAAAAATACTTTATTTATTTTAACTTTGTTGTTCAATCTCTCATTTTAAATTATCTCAAATTAGCAGTTGTGTTACATGACAAAATGATTTAACAATTTTGAGAGGTAAGTGTTAACATAGCTAAATAAACAAAAGAAAAGAAATAAAAATATTTGTATTTGACGACTTAAAAGGCGAATGAATAGGCGGTGTTGATGGTGGGAGGTCGTGATAAGGGAGGGGTCGTGATGGGTGGGTAACGAGAGGGTAGGGAATAGCATGTTTACGAGAATGGTGATTATGGTAGAGGTAGCTAGGGGACGTAAGGGATGGTAGAAACAAGATTGCAAGAAGGGGTAGGGTAGTTGGAGGACGACGTAGGATATGGATTCCAGTGTGGTGGTTATTAGTTGTGGTGAGCTACTGAATAGGGGTTGAAATGAACGCCGTCTGAGGTGTTAGATGCGGTCCCACTACGGTGGAGGGTGTGCTATGGTGGGTCTCGAGGTCGTCCGTCAGTGATGGCGAACACTGTTGCTAGAAGTCCAGGTGAAGGTGGGTGAGAGAGGAAATGAAAAAGAAGGTAGAAAATTGAGACGGAAACATGAAACAAGAGGGGTAATATGATAAAAAGCGTACAACAATGAGTAAAATTAAATGTATATTGCGTAATAAACATGTTAGAAAATCTATAATAATGTTCACTTTTCCGATTTCACCTCTCATAAGTTAAAAAATCGAAAAAAAAGTAGAGTACTTCCAATAAAATTAAGCAACATAAACTTATCAAAAGTGTATAGTCAGACAAAATAATTTTTTCTAAAATATATTTATTTACAAATCTAAAAAATACCTAAGTTGTTATTTTTAAGAATACTTTTTATTACCACCCGTGCAATGCACGGGTTCAAAAACTAGTTATATGCATATTGGGAACCAACCCTAAAATAAATGTTGACTAATTGTAAATATGATATTATATTTATTATGCATTGACATCTAATATGACATTAATTAACAAGCAAATATCACATAATGATTTTAAAAATAGAATCCTTCAAAAATAATGTTGACTAGTTTTTCACTCTCGCCTAGGCCATGGCCAAGCGGACCTGGAAAGAGCTTCGTCTCCGAGGAGATATGGCCTCTGTTATAGCTATTTCATTTTGAATGGATGAGTTTACTCATTACTCAACTCTTTTAGTTGATAGCTAAACTCATACTTATGTTCAGAGGCGAATCTTTGGTCAGTTGGGCCTGGGCCCAGCCCACCCTGACCAAAGGGCCTAATCCATGTACTAGGCAGCTCAATGTTAAAGATAATACTTAATGATCATGGTAAATGCTAATACGAGTAATAAATAACTTCTATATTTGTGTTGAATGCATTAATTAGGCAAGTGATATACATATCCCGTCATTATATCCCAATTTCCAAGTTTAAGTGATGTAGACTACAATAAAAAGATAGTTGTATTATTACTGTTGAGTAATTAATAATCATTACTCTTCTTGTTTTATATTTTTTGTTTGATAAATCATAAATGTCAAATTTGACGAATTGGAGAACCTCATAGATAGGAATAATCACAGTTCCAAGACTATACAACTGGATGTACAATGAGCATTGTACATCCAAGGTTATTTTAGTCTTTTTCAAATATTTTTGCAAAAAAAAGGGTAACGTACTTCAATTTTCAATCTAATCCTCATTCACTGTTTCCATATTTTTCTAACTTCTCTTCATCTACCTTCATCATCCAGTTAATGAATCATCTTCTCCCTTAAATTATTATAATTAATTGATTATGCGGAACTGAACATCATCTTGAAAGAATTTTTTTATCCAAAATTTAGAATGCATGAAAATAGTTGTAGCTCGTATTATTTTTACATTAGCTCGTATTCTTATCTGAATATCTCGTATTCTTAAGTGCTCGTATTTTAAAGCTCATGATCATTTTAAGCTCGTATTCTTTTTACATTAGCTCGTATTCTTATCTTAACAGCTCGTATTCTTATGTACTCGTATTTTTAAGCTCGTGTTCTTTTTACTTTAGCTCGTATTCTTATCTTAATAGCTCATATGCTTATGTGCTCGTCTTTTTAAGTTCGTGATCCTTTTAAACTCGTATTCTTTTTACATTAACTCATATTCTTATCTTAATAGCTCGTATTCTTAAGTGCTCGTATTTTTTTGTTCATATTCTTTTAATAATAATTCGTATGATTGCTGTAGAAATTTACCTCAAAGTATTGTTAGATGCATTTTTCCTTCCTGATGATGATATAAATTGCTTCTTGTTCACGAAATATTGTTAGATGCGTTTTTCCTCGATGATGATGTAAATTGCTTCTCTTTCACCATTTTAGAATCAAAATTATGGAGAAGAGAGATTTGTCGACTGTCGTTTAAGAGAAATTTAGAGAAGGGAAGGAAGAGGGTTTGTCGACTGAAGAGAAATCAGAATTAGGGAAAAAGGAGATGCGTAGGATTTATTTTTATTTTTATTGGGCTTAGATAGATATATATAGTATATGGGCCTGTTGTACAATGTTACTGTACAACAGGATGTAGGATCCTATTTGTGGAATAATCATAAGATAGTGTTTTGGAAAAATCGTCTTATAAGACCGTCTCACACTAAAATTTAATCTTATTTTCAACAAGCCCGTAAAATAAGTAGGACATCAACTATACAAGTAAAATGAGAAAAATCAGAAGAGTACGCCTTAAAATTGTAAACTATGCTTGTTTGTTTACCCTTACTTTTTGATAACATTCTCGATGTACCTTACAAAATTTAAAAAAAAAAACATTTATATTATCCTAAACGGCTTTAACTTCAAATATGATTGAAAAGTATATTACATTTAAATTATAATGGATTTTGAGCGTTATTTTTCGTTGTTATGAGAATATGAAATATAAAGAAATAGTTTATACTTAAATTTAATTTGCAAACTTTTGTCCGGCCCACGTTGAAAATCCCTTCAAGATTCGCCAAGGCTTATGTTGTAGTTGTTCATGCCATGATCAAGGCTAATTTCCTTTCTTGTACAAAGTTTGCTAAAGCAAAATTTATTTTTGGGCATACCATTAAATGTTACACGCTTGTGGTAAGATATGGACTACTCACTAGTGACTTAATTTAGTAGGAACAAGGTAAGTCATCTAATACACTTGAACACGTCTAACTCAACAAATTGAAAAGCACGGCAGAAGTTTTGATTCTTGCACAAGGACGCCTAGTTATGAGTTTTCTCATTAATTGTATTTTAGTTGCACGAATTTAAGCTAAAATGTTTGAATTAAAAATTATAATGAGCGTTGAGGAAAATCATTAACCCCTAAACGATGACCTGGAAGTTGCTTGATCGACTACTGACCCGACCCAATCACCGATTGGAAATAGGACAACCGGATTAAGGTGTCTAATTAAAATGAATCATACCGAAATCGAATAGAAACGAAATTAGATTTGACCACATATTCTTACTTTAAACCTTTCGTTGTATAAACAAATATCATAGTTTCGGAAAAAGGAAACCCTTCAGCTCCGAAATTCTTTTCGCCTTCTTAGTAAAATTATTGATTTCTAAAACGATTAGTAACTACAAAATAATATATCAGATTTATGTAAATATAGGAGACAAAATTCTTAACTCTGTTATCAAATTAATATACAAATTTATATAAATGGGTAGAATAACTAAAACCACAGTTTTTATTGTGTACAACCGTCTCAACTATGAGACGTTCCCTTTATGTAAAAAGATAACCCGTTTATTAATAATAACCGAATTAACTTTTTTTATAAAAGTGACATCACAAGTGGATTTTGGGCAAAACACATTATATCAATGAATGAAGTGTTTGGCATTTCAGAATCTTATGCCATATGAGTGGATTTACTATTTGTTCCAAAAGGGATTGAATCTACCATGCATTGCTACGTGTGTGGATATGTTTTAAGCGTAGATTGGTTGTCAATGGCCATATTGGGAATAAATTCCCCACCAAAATGATAAAATTTCTCGATTAATACGAACGAAAAAAGTAAGTATTCTTCTGAAAAGACGCGTCTTAAATGAGTAATAAAATCAAACAACATAAAGTAGAAATATATAACTCACTTAGAGAAACCACGGATTTCGACCATTTTGCTAGTATTCACACTAGCTATTATCTTTGTGTATCAAAATGAGGGTATACCACTTATACGAAATCGGTTGTTCTATTTGATAACCGTCATCAAACGTGGATGTCTTTATACCTTTAAGATATCTACGAAGGTCCTAAAAAGATCCACGTCAAATATATGAAGTCCCATATTAATGGTAGACTTAACTTCTTAGAGTAGTATATTATCTTTGCATGTGTTGTTTGGTTTTTTATATATCAGTTCATCGCGCACACAACATACACACAACATGATTTATGTAACCGTACTTAGAGGGGTTACCAAATTACAAAGACCCCTTAAACACCCCTTAACTAACAATTATGATCAACTTTAGACCATTGTTAGTCCTATACATGCATTATCGGGGAATCCATCCGTGTGAATCAATTTTGTGTCGCTCACTACAAGGATAACACGGAAAAGTGACGAACGAATCCGTCACTATATAGCATTTCCCGTCACAAAAAGCGGGTTTGTGACGGATTACCCGTCACAAACCGTCGTCACTATATATGGTCACAAAAAGCGGGTTTGTGACGGATAATCCGTCACAAATCCATCTCAGTGACGGTTTGTGACACGATAATCCGTCACATAGTTTACCATCAGTGACACGTGTACTCCGTCACAAAATATTAGTATGTGACGGCTAATCCGTCACAAATGACTCTTCTTGTGACGGACTATCCGTTGCAAAACAGAATTTTTGTGACGGACTTTCCGTCGCAAATTGGACTTTTGTGACGGACTTTCCGTTGCAAAAAAGAATTTTTGTGACGGACTTTCCGTCGCAAATTGGACTTTTGTGACGGACTTTCCGTTGCAAAAAAGAATTTTTGTGACGGACTTTCCGTCGCAAATCAGAATTTTTGTGACGGATTTGTGACGGCTAATCCGTCACAAACTGAAACAACATTTTTAAAAAAACCCTGCTGCTGGCCACAATGCACGTAGCATTGTTTCAGTAAAACCTGCAATATACCACACAATCCCGTCGACCGCAAAGCGGGAATCTATGTCAAGTCGACCGCAAAGCGGAACCAATCAACAATACGTTTTAACTAACACCAACACCGAATCATAAAGTTAAAGGTTGTCTTTTATAAATAAAATCTAACATAATTAAGTTAGTGGTTTACATAAACTTCATCAAATCTACCAAGGTTCAAGATTTGATTTTTAGTTAAGAAACTAAGAGTTTACCTAATCGGGGTAACGTGCTGACTACCAAATGGATGACCATCATCTGTGAAATCGTCTCTATGAAATGGAGGCGGACCACCCGAGCACGTAGGGGGGAGGGGAGTCCATCCATACTTCTCGAACAAGAACGCCTCCATGCTATCTCCTTTGTGCTTTTGGGTCATCATCTCTCCTTCCATCCTACCGATTTGCTGTCGCAATTGTGAATTTTCCATTGTGACTCGGGAAAGCAAACTAGGTGAGTAAGAAGAAACCGAGTGACGGGCAAGCCTATTAGCTGGAGGATCGTACAACTCTGGTGCCACTGACCCCATACCCCACACGCGCATCTTCCTATTATAGCCTCCACTGGCAGTATAGTAGGACTCGTTCGGATCTGGTTCCAGTCCCTCGGGCATTGGCTGGTTCATAAGTCGACGGTAACCAACCTGAAAAAGTAATAAGTAGGAAAAAAGTGTTAGTTAAAATTTAAATTAAATAATACCTTACTAATTTATAAAATAACATAAGAAGGCTAATTAAATCGATTTTTTCTAATTAAAGAAACTTACATCGGTCTCTTCTGCTCGAGGGTTAATCCAGTTGTCATGCTTATCTTTCTTGGACTTCTCCATGAGCTTGTACGGTGTGGCTTCAGCACCCTGAAAAAATTATATGAAAAAAATATTACTCCGTATTATAGATCGATAATCGTTAATTCTTTGTTATGAGAAAACTAAGTTATGAAATATACTAAAAATAATACTTAAATGAAATAAGAAATTTTATAAATTTGGGAACTCAAATGTACTTACCAATTCCTTAAAAGCCAAAACTGCATTCTTCCTTCCGAGAGTGTGAGTTGTTAATGCTTTCCCATCTTTCGATCCCGACCTTCTATTTACCTTATTTATTTACGAAGTTTTAGCAAATTCGGAATTCTCTATTGGCCTTTTCTTCAATTTCTCCCAATTTGTGACGGTAAGCCACTCCGGCTTTTTCTTTGCGGTGACGGCATGGCCGATACACTGGGTAATACGCCTCTTGATCCGGCTCTCCCACTCAGTCCTAAGGGGATATCCTCGTTCGTCGGCCCGAACACTACCCTGAAATTAAAAAAAATGAATTGTTATTAGTAGATAAATAAATTTAATTATATTATTAAAGAATAAAAATATTATTAAAGAATTAACCTCAAAATATTGCCACATCCTCTCTCGCTGCTCATGAGTCATCTCTGTCCAATTGGTGACGTACTCCACGTACGTATGAGTGAATGACTTGGTCAAATAATCGCGGATCAACTTGTCCTCCCACCTTGAAATAAATGACATATATTAGATCAGGTGATTTAAAATAAAATTATTAAAGGAAAAATTGCAAAATATTACCTATTATAGTTGATATTTTTCAAAATATCACATATTATACTTATATTTTCAAAGTATAATATATAGGATTTTGAAAAATATTGACTATAATGGGTAGTATTTTGAAATGCGTCATTATTTAAATAATATACAAGAAAGTCAATAAAAAATAAAAAGGGAAAGCATTACTTACCAGGATCCTATGGCAGGATCCTGTGATAGAACAACTCGCATGTCCTCTGGCTGCTGCTGCTGGTGTGGCTGTGGTTGCGGCTCCTCTACCTCCTGCTTCTCCTCCTCCCGGTCACGTCGTGCACGACTACCACCTCCAAACAATTTGTAAATGACATTTTAAACCAATTTCCATCATTTGACATTAGTTTATAATCATATCTAACTTACATTTAAAACAAATTTCTAACTTACAATTTATATTCTACTACTATACTACTAATTTCTAACTTATATTTTTAACCAATTTACAACATTTTTGACCAATTTACAACATTTTACTAATATATTAACTTGGAATAATTGATAAGAATAATCCCACCTTTGTCTACTCTTCCCAAAATAGTCCCAGCTTTAACTAATCCAAGAATGATCTCACCTTTGTAACAACTCTTCTTAAAATGAGCCTTTACTTGTTTGTAACCTATAATAGAAGGTAATTTTCTTTTTATTTGTTAATTGTATCAATCAATCATTCATTCATCAACACCCCCTTCCCCTACCTCCTCTCTTCTAGTTTGTGTCACCGTGTTTTGTCTTTGCCAAATTCCAGATTCTTTTTCCTCTTCTGCCTTTATTCTTCCACTTCTTGTAATTCCTTCATTTTATTTCTTTTTGTCATTTCTCTCTAATTTTGCTCTAATTTCTAACTTACATTTTTAACAAACATAAAAATTTCTAACTTACATTTTTAACCAATTTCTAATATTCTACTAAAATATTAACTTTAACAATATCAACAACAATAATACACACAACATCAACTATAACAACATAAACAATAACTACATCAACAACAACAATGGCTACTATCCTAGAGTCATGTGGTTAATTATTTAAATAATAATTAGTAATTTAAAAAGATAATTAGTAAGAAAAGATTACCTAATTACCTAAAACTGAAAATGGTGGTGGTTGATTGCGGTGGCAATGAATAGGTGGCGGCGCCGGCAGAGGGTGGCGGCGCGGACCTTGACAAGTGACGGTGGTTGATGTGGTGAACAATGGTGGTGGTCGATGTTTTGGGGTAAATAATTAGGGAAATTGATTTGGGGGAAATAAGAAAGGTAAAGGGGGACGCGACTTTGTTTTATCAGAAAAAAAAAAACTTGTGACGGACTAGCCGTCACAAATTCCGTTGCAAACCCGCATTTTTTGAATTTTTGTGACGGAATATCCGTCACAAGTTTTAATTATTCCGTCACGTACGTACTTTTTAGATTCCCTCTGCAAGAAGTGACGTGTGTCAGTTAAAAAAAATTTGTGACGGACTCGCCGTCACAAATATCCGTTGCAACCCCGCTTTTTTTGAATTTTTGTGACGGAATATCCGTCACAAGTTCCTTTTTTGTGACGGAATATCCGTCACAAGTTCCTTTTTTGTGACGGATCACCCGTCACAGACTTTGGCGCCCTTGTTTTTGTCAACCCGCCAAATTCTTGTGACGTTATGTGACGGCTAGTCCGTCACAAATCCGTCAAAAGTCCGTTGCAAACCCGTATTTTGTGACGGGATTTTCATCCGTCCCTATTGTTCCGTCACTATGCCGTGTTATTCTTGTAGTGGCTGGCTGATTTAGGTTTTGTTTTGATTGATACAAAGAAAACTAATTCTGATATAAGTTTAACCTGGAGTCACGTCCTTTCGGTTTACTCAACCAAATTTTGAGTTTTACTAGGTGAATTTAGAATGGTCCAGGTCGAATATCCTAATTAAAATCATACAAGCTTTAGCATGTTATAGTCCAAGTCACCAACACACCACCACAATCCTTTTCCCGAGAGTTATGTTTTACTCTTTTTTCTTAAATTCTAGGGTAACTTATCTAACAATTTTTCAACTCTTTTTTTATGAACGAAGTTCATTTTATCTTAAAATTGGATTAATATGCTTTCAGTCGTAGTCATTTATTTACATAATTATTTCGTTTATGTGTGTTTCATTTATTTGTTTATCTTTCTTCATTAGAAATATTTATGGAGGGTAATGTGATCATCCTCATTACTTATTGTCCACTTGTCACTCAATAATAGTGCCCACAAATTATTCAAAATATATCTTCATTATCTTCTGAGTTATCTATTCATATCTTTTTGTATATTTTAATAATTCATGTCTATATAACTTTTCGTAATTCACTTGTACACAATCTCCATTAATGATTGTTTGTTGCGGCTAGGTTTAGGTCTCTTAGGCTCTTAGCTTTGTTAGTCAAGCTTGTATAAATAATGTTGTCATGTACAAATTTTTTTTTTCAAAAATAATGTTTGCATTTCATCAGAAAAGAAAATACATATGCAAAAACTATCACACTATGAAACAAAACAAAATATATTGTCAAGATACAGCTCACCCATGATAAAGGCACATGTGAGTATCCCATATTGGAAAAAGATGAGAGAGTTGTCTATCATATAAACCAAGGAGATACTTCACCCATAGCCAATTGGTTTTGGGATGGAACCTTTTTAGACTTATAAGCCGGACTCTCTCTCCTCCATGCAGGTGCGGCCCAGGCCCGATAACGGAATTTATCATGTTATCAGAGCGCATGGTCGAAAAAACTAAAACAAAGACCTGGGCATGAAAAATAGAAAACGAAAAAACTGGGCCAGAAAATTGCAGTTGGATAAAAGAAAAAACTAAAACAAAGACCTGGGCATGAAAAATAGAAAAAGAAAAAACTGGGCCAGAAAATTGCAGTTGGATAAAAGACTTGAAAAAATCCAATCTGCCTAAAACAGGGACCTCACATGTGAGGGGGAGTGTCAAGATACAACTCACCTATGATAAAGGCACATGTGAGTATTCACATTGGAAAAAGAGGAGAGAGTTGTCTATCATATAAACCAAGGAGATACTCCACCCATAGCCAATTGGTTTTGGGATGGAACCTCCATGGACTTATAAGCGGGACTCTCTCTCCTCCATGCAGGTGCGGCCCAGGCCCGATAACGGAACTTGTCATATATCCTGTTAGAAAGAGGATAAAAGCGAGCTGTATGCGATAACTAGGAAAATAGATGATTTATAAGCCTATGATGATCTTTCTGTTTAGTTTTCATGATCATTCAAATTAATAGCCACCAGCTAGCTATATGAGTTTCCTTTAGACAACAATTTTGCTTTCATGCATGTTAAATGTATTATATATTCAGTTCTTATTGATTCCCTGTTCTATCACAAATAGTCTCCTACTCTTTCCATGGTCTTTGTGCCAATTTCAAAGGTAGCAAATGATCGGGATGGAGGGATTACCACGTTTAATGATTGCACAACTCTCTGTATTGTACTTACAAAAGTATGTAGAAAATAAGTGTTAGCTATTTAACTTGAGTCCCTATTTTTTTACGATTGTCATAAGGTAGTCTCTTTAGTCAAAGAAAAGAAACGAAGAATATGATTCTTGTTTAAAGGAGGTGATGGAAAATTCTTACGCTATGGTGTAAATTAGAATAATGAATCTACTTTTTTTTATATCCGTTATTGCGCATAGATGTTTCCGAATACTATATAAATAGCTTAGGTGGTAGTATGGTTGGGGCAAGCAAGACGCAACGTTGAAATTATTAACATCTTCACAAATTTCAAGGTATGAAGACTTTTGGTGCATGAAACTAATTATTATTGTTATTTTTTAAATAAATTACATGGTATTTGGTTTTGTTTTATTACTTTCATTGTTTTGAATGAAACTAAGTGATTAAGATTCTTGTGTAATATGTACCATTAAAGCTCGATATGGCTACGATGCAAGAACAAAATGTCGCGGTTTGCGAGAAGACAGTCAAGCAACCACAAAATGGTACCCAAGCCACCATGAATAACCAGACCCATTTTGCTATGACCTTAGCTAGATCTCATAACTGGTCAGGCGCTCCGGTTGGCACTTTTCCGGAGAAGATTTTTCCCAATAACAGTGCCATATTTACCCACTTGAAGGGGAACTTTTTTGGTTCCAAAGCGGCAGTGGTGTATAATGGGAAAAATGCATCAGGAGGGGACTGTTCGTGGGTTTTGGCATGGCATGCACCCGCAGATAACACATCACCTCAGACTCCTAACAGGGTAAATATGAATTATTTTAAACGCACCACGCACTTATATTGGTGATGATAAGTTGATTAATCATTTTATTAGGTTGCATTTTATTTTCCTCGTATCATTTTAATTTTTTTTTCTTTGTTTAAACGCAGGTGTATGTTGTATGTGGCGCAAAACAAGTCATTGCCAATCTGACCTTTGATCAAATTCAGCAAAAGTTGGACACTGCATTAACTTTTGACACTTCCACCGACGCGGCTACCAAGACACGTGCTGACGGCAACATCAGTGACACAGTCCCAGACATTGCTACTCTTATCGCGGACTTTAAACTTATCCAGTAAAGTCATGGACCATAGTTGTCCATATATATAAAGTATTGTAATAATAAAGGGTCGAAAAATTACCCTGTAATCTATGCCTTCATGTTTGCTTCCGGTGCATGTACACTGGTTGCTAAACTATTACCTATTAAGAAGGTTAAATAAATCAGTAAAGTGAGTAATAATTATGACCATAAACTTCATTTTAGTCTATTTACATTGTCAAATTTGCGAGCCTAGTTACTTGTACAAGAACGCATGAGGATGAGTTTGCGATATTGAAGCCAACACTCGTTTATAGCCTTAAACTAATTGACTGGCTTTAAATAATGGTCCCCTTTGAGACTACAAGTATAGAAAGTTGTGGCCTACTAATAATTTTTTCGTAGAAGTTAAAAAAAAAAAACAATTTCCGCAATTTTTCATTTATTCATAATCTCAACATCTATAGTGTTTCAAACCACAATATATGAATAAGAGCATGTACTCATGGGACAAATAGTAGCTAGGGCCGAAATTTATCATCAATTTCGTTTAATGTTTTACCAATCTTCCTCCATAGAGACATAACTATTGATGTAGTGTTCCATGTAACAAACTTCAATGAGCAATATTAATATCAATATATTTCTACATATGTCACTAATAGCAAGTTAAAGTAGCTAATTCCAACAAAATTAAATGCATATTGGGAACCAACCCTAAAATAAATGTTGACTAATTGTAAATATGATATTATATTTATTATGCATTGACATCTAATATGACATTAATTAACAAGCAAATATTACATAATGATTTTAAAAATAGAATCCTTTCAAAAATAATGTTGACTAATTTTTCACTCTTGCCTAGGCCATGGCCAAGCGGACCTGGGAAGAGCTCCGTCTCCGAGGAGATATGGCCTCTGTTATAGCTATTTCATTTTGAATGGATGAGTTTACTCATTACTCAGCTCTTTTAGTTGATAGCTAAACTCATACTTATGTTGTAGGTGTTCATGCCATGATCAAGGCTAATTTCCTTTCTTGTACAAAGTTTGCTAAAGCAAAATTTATTTTTGGGCATACCATTAAATGTTACACGCTTGTCGTAAGATATGGACTACTCACTAGTGACTTAATTTAGTAGGAACAAGGTAAGTCATCTAATACACTTGAACACGTCTAACTCAACAAATTGACAAGCACGGCAGAAGTTTTGATTCTTGCACAAGGACGCCTAGTTATGAGTTTTCTCATTAATTGTATTTTAGTTGCACGAATTTAAGGTAAAACGTTTGAATTAAAAATTATAATGAGTGTTGAGGAAAATCATTAACCCCTAAACGATGACCCGGAAGTTGCTTGATCGACTACTGACCCGACCCAATCACCGATTGGAAATAGGACAACCGGATTAAGGTGTCTAATTAAAATGAATCATACCGAAATCGAATTGAAACGAAATTAGATTTGACCACATATTCTTACTTTAAACCTTTCGTTGTGTAAACAAATATCATAGTTTCGGAAAAAGAAAACCCTTCACCTCCGAATTCTTTTCGCCTTCTTATTAAAATTATTGATTTCTAAAAAGATTAGTAACTACAAAATAATATATCAGATTTATGTAAATATAGGAGACAAAATTCTTAACTCTGTTATCAAATTAATATACAGATTTATATAAATGAGTAGAATAACTAAAACCACAGTTTTTATTGTGTACAACCGTCTCACACTATGAGACGGCCCCTTTATGTAAAAAGATAACCCGTTTATTAATGATAATTGAATTAACTTTTTTTTTTATAAAAGTGACCGTCTCACGGTGTGAGACCGTCTTATAGTACCATCTCTCGCGAGCGTGTTATGTGACAACATCACAAATGGATTTTGGGCAAAACACATTATATCAATGAATGAAGTGTTTGGCATTTCGGAATCATATGCCATATGAGTGGATTTACTATTTGTTCCAAAAGGTATTGAATCTACCATGCATTACTACGTGTGTGGATATGTTTTAAGCGTAGATTGGTTGTCAATGGCCATATAGGGAATAAATTCTCCACCAAAATGATAAAAATTCTCGATTAATACGAACAAAAAAAGTAAGTATTCTTCTGAAAAGACGCGTCTTAAATGAGTAATAAAATCAAACAACATAAAGTAGAAATATATAACTCACTTAGAGAAACCACGGATTTCGACTATTTTGCTAGTATTCACACTAGCTATTATCTTTGTGTATAAGGGTATACCACTTATACAAAATCGGTTGTTCTATTTGATAACCGTCATCAAACGTGGATGTGTTTATACCTTTAAGATATCTACGAAGGTCCTAAAAAGATCCACGTCAAATATATGAAGTCCCATATTGATGGTAGACTTAACTTCTTAGAGTAGTATATTATCTTTGCATGTGTTGTTTGGTTTTTTATATATCAGTTCATCGCTTAGAAAGACCCCTTAAACACCCCTTAACTAACAATTATGATCAACTTTAGACCATTGTAAGTCCTATACATGCATTATCGGGGAATCCATTCGTGTGAATCAATTTTGTGTCGCTGGCTGATTTCGGTTTTGTTTTGATTGATACAAAGAAAATTAATTCAGGTATAAGTTTAACCTGGAGTCGCGTCCTTTCGGTTTACTCAACCAAATTTTGAGTTTTACTAGGTGGATTTAGAATGGTCCAGGTCGAATATCCTAATTAAAATCATACAAGCTTTAGCGTGTTATAGTCCAAGTCACCAACACACCACCACAATCCTTTTCCCGAGAGTTATGTTTTACTCTTTTTTCTTAAATTCTAGGGTAACTTATCTAACAAATTTTCAACTCTTTTTTTTATGAACGAAGTTTATTTTATCTTAAAATTGGATTAATATGCTATCCGTCGTAGTCATTTATTTACTTAATTATTTCGTTTATGTGTGTTTCATTTATTTGTTTATCTTTCTTCATTAAAAATATTTATGAAGGGTAATGTGATCATCCTCATTACTTATTGTCCACTTGTCACTCAATAATAATGCCCACAAATTATTCAAAATATATCTTCATTATCTTCTGAGTTATCTATTCATATCTTTTTGTATATTTTAATAATTCATGTCCATATAACTTTTCGTAATTCGCTTGTACACAATCTCCATTAATGATTGTTTGTTGCGGCTAGGTTTAGGTCTCTTAGGCTCTTAGCTTTATTTGTTAGTCAAGCTTGTATAAATAATGTTGTCATGTACAATTTTTTTTTATTTCAAAAATAATCTTTGCATTTCATTAGAAAAGAAAATACATATGCAAAAACTATCACACTATGAAACAAAACAAAATATATCCTGTTAGAAAGAGGATAAAACCGAGCTGTATGCGATAACTAGGAACATAGATGATTTATAAGCCTGTGATGATCTTTCTGTTTAGTTTACATGATCATTCAAATTAATAGCCACCAGCTAGCTATATGAGTTTCCTTTAGACAACAATTTTGCTTTCATGCATGTTAAATGTATTATATATTCAGTTCTTATTGATTCCCTGTTCTATCACAAATAGTCTCCTACTCTTTCCATGGTCTTTGTGCCAATTTCAAAGGTAGCAAATGATCGGGATGGAGGGATTACCACGTTTAATGATTGCACAACTCTCTGTATTGTACTTACAAAAGTATGTAGAAAATAAGTGTTAGCTATTTAACTTGAGTCCCTATTTTTTTACGATTATCATAAGGTAGTCTCTTTAGTCAAAGAAAAGAAACGAAGAATATGATTCTTGTTTAAAGGAGGTGATGGAAAATTCTTACGCTATGGTGTAAATTAGAATAATGAATCTACTTTTTTTATATCCGTTATTGCGCATAGATGTTTCCGAATACTATATAAATAGCTTAGGTGGTAGTATGGTTGGGGCAAGCAAGACGCAACGTTGAAATTATTAACATCTTCACAAATTTCAAGGTATGAAGACTTTTGGTGCATGAAACTAATTATTGTTGTTGTTATTTTTTAAATGAATTACATGCTATTTGGTTTTGTTTTATTACTTTCATTGTTTTGAATGAAACTAAGTGATTAAGATTCTTGTGTAATATGTACCATTAAAGCTCGATATGGCTACGATGCAAGAACAAAATGTCGCGGTTTGCGAGAAGACAGTCAAGCAACCACAAAATGGTACCCAAGCCACCATGAATAACCAGACCCATTTTGCTATGACCTTAGCTAGATCTCATAACTGGTCAGGCGCTCCGGTTGGCACTTTTCCGGAGAAGATTTTTCCCAATAGCAGTGCCATATTTACCCACTTGAAGGGAAACTTTTTTGGTTCCAAAGCGGCAGTGGTGTATAATGGGAAAAATGCATCAGGAGGGGACTGTTCGTGGGTTTTGGCATGGCATGCACCCGCAGATAACACATCACCTCAGACTCCTAACAGGGTAAATATGAATTATTTTAAACGCACCACGCAATTATATTGGTGATGATAAGTTGATTAATTATTTTATTAGGTTGCATTTTATTTTCCTCGTATCATTTTAATTTTTTTTTCTTGGTTTAAACGCAGGTGTATGTTGTATGTGGCGCAAAACAAGTCATTGCCAATCTGACCTTTGATCAAATTCAGCAAAAGTTGGACACTGCATTAACTTTTGACACTTCCACCGACGCGGCTACCAAGACACGTCTGACGGCAACATCAGTGACACAAATCCCCAGACATTGCTACTCTTATCGCGGACTTTAAACTTATCCAGTAAAGTCATGGACCATAGTTGTCCATATATATAAAGTATTGTAATAATAAAGGGTCGAAAAATTACCCTGTAATCTATGCCTTCATGTTTGCTTCCGGTGCATGTACACTGGTTGCTAAACTATTACCTATTAAGAAGGTTAAATAAATCAGTAAAGTGAGTAATAATTATGACCATAAACTTCATTTTAGTCTATTTACATTGTCAAATTTGTGAGCCTAGTTACTTGTACAAGAACGCATGAGGATGAGTTTGCGATATTGAAGCCAACACTCGTTTATAGCCTTAAACTAATTGACTGGCTTTAAATAATGGCCCCCTTTGAGACTACAAGTATAGAAAGTTGTGGCCTACTAATAATTTTTTCGTAGAAGTTAAAAAAAAAACAATTTCCGCAATTTTTCATTTATTCATAATCTCAACATCTATAGTGTTTCAAACCACAATATATGAATAAGAGCATGTACTCATGGGACAAATAGTAGCTAGGGCCGAAATTTATCATCAATTTCGTTTAATGTTTTACCAATCTTCCTCCATAGAGACATAACTATTGATGTAGTGTTCCATGTAACAAACTTCAATGAGCAATATTAATATCAATATATTTCTACATATGTCACTAATAGCAAGTTAAAGTAGCTAATTCCAACAAAATTAAATGCATATTGGGAACCAACCCTAAAATAAATGTTGACTAATTGTAAATATGATATTATATTTATTATGCATTGACATCTAATATGACATTAATTAACAAGCAAATATTACATAATGATTTTAAAAATAGAATCCTTTCAAAAATAATGTTGACTAATTTTTCACTCTTGCCTAGGCCATGGCCAAGCGGACCTGGGAAGAGCTCCGTCTCCGAGGAGATATGGCCTCTGTTATAGCTATTTCATTTTGAATGGATGAGTTTACTCATTACTCAGCTCTTTTAGTTGATAGCTAAACTCATACTTATGTTGTAGGTGTTCATGCCATGATCAAGGCTAATTTCCTTTCTTGTACAAAGTTTGTTAAATTAAGAAAACAGAATATGGAATATATGCACAATATTTGGAGATAATTATGAGTTGTTTATATATGTAAAGATATATTTTGTTAGCATAATTGTAGGAGTAATTTATGGATAGTCAAAGATTTAGCTGACAATATTATTTGTATATATAGTCTATGCATTGTACGTCTATGTTCAAGGAAATAAGAAGATTACAATTCCTCTTCTCTGTTCTTAGCAATTTCACATGATATCAGAGCGAGAAACGATCCAACACAAAATCAATCACAAAAATCCAAAGGAGTACCGATTTCACCATGACAGGTGATGACAAATTAAAAGGAGCGAAGGAGGGTCCAAAGACCATTCCCATGACGTCGCCATTATACTTACACCCTTCGGATAATCCAAATTTAGGTGTTACGCAAATCATTTTCGACGGGAATAATTATGATTTGTGGGCAGCCGCTGTTAAAAACGGATTAGATGCCAAAAACAAATTGGCATTCATTGAAGGGAGGGTTAAGAAACCCGTATGTGATGAGGAAGAAGAATCCATGGAGTCTGTAGCATGGAGACAGTGCAATGCTATGGTTCGGGCGTGGCTTCGGAATGTGATCGATCCGAAACTACATTCGAGCATCACGTTTACTCAACCAGTACATGAAATCTGGGAGGAGTTACGTGGAAGATACTCAGCGGGAAACGCACCCCGAGTTCACCAATTAAAAGGCGACCTCAACGAGTGCAAGCAAGGGAATGATTCGGTGGTTGAGTATTATACTCGACTCAAGACAATCTGGGATGAATTAGCGAATTACAGCACGGTGAAAGCATGTACGTGCGGAGCGGCAGTTTCGATAGCAAAAGAAAAGGAAGAGGAAAAGGTTCACCAATTCCTAATGGGATTGGATTCCAAATTATACGGTAACATTCGAACTAACTTGTTGATGGAAGACCCTATTGCTAGTATGAACCGAGTCTATGGTCTCATATTAAGAGAAGAAAGACATGCCTCCATGACCAAAGTTAAGGAGGACAGGGTAGAAGCAGCCATGGCTGCGAGAATACCGAATACAGGAAGAGGACGAGGTGGATACAAGAAACTTGAGATTGATGAAGATAATCCCCCACCACAATGTACTTATTGCAAAAAATATTTTCACACTGAAGAGAATTGTTATGATAAGCATGGATACGAAGAGGTGAAGGCGAGAAAAAGAGGCCGTGGTAGAAGAGGTGGAGGAAGTAACCGTGGGGGAAGTACCCGAGGAAGAGGCCATGGACGTGGTTACCAGGCCAATGCTATTGGCAGCAGCTCGTCGGGAAGCAACAACAATGCAGACACCTCAAAACAGAGTATTCCTTTCACCACCGAGGAAATCGAAAAGATATAGATCTTGTTGAGTGGCAGTGCAGATGGAAATGGCAAATTACAAGGTATGAAAATTACTTTAGATGTCGATTGGCTAATAGATAGTGGATGCTCACACCATATGACGGGTAAGAAAGACTTACTTAAAAATATTTGGCGTGAGGATTCGTGCACTGTCAGCCTACCGGATGGAAGAAGAATGAAAGCCGAGTTACATGGAGAAGTCCAATTGAGCAAGAATTTCATTTTGAAGGATGTTTTATTTGTGCCAACACTTACTTGCGACCTTATTTCCGTTCAACAATTAATAAGTGAAAACAATTGTGTAGTAACTTTTTATTCTGATCATTGTGAATTGCAGGACCGGACTACGAGGATGACGATTGGACGGGGTGAGCATAGGCAAGGGGTGTATTATTACAAGTCGGAACGGTTGGAGAAAGTGAGACAAGTGACCGTAGAAAGGGAAGGAAGATTATGGCACAAGCGACTTGGACATCCTTCTAAAAGTATTTTTTCGCGTTTTTCTACTTTAGTTGGACGTAATTTAAATTGGAACTCGGATATGGTTTGTGATTCTTGTTGTAGGGCGAAACAAACTCGTAACCCTTTTCATTTGAATAATAAACGTTGTGATGTTTTGTTTGGGCTCATTCATTGCGACATATGGGGGCAATATCGAGTAGCTAGTTTGATTCGAGCACACTATTTTTTGACCATAGTCGATGACCATAGCCGGGGAGTTTGGGTCTACCTCATGAAAGACAAAAGTGAAGCGGGTGATTTCATGAAAAATTTTTGTCAAATGGTCAAAACTCAATTTCAGACTTGTATTAAAATAATCCAAAGTGACAATGGGACGGAATTGTTGGCTGGGTCAATGCAGCGATATTATGAGGAAAATGGTATATTATTTCAAACTAGTAATACCGGTACACCCCAACAAAATGGTCGAGTGGAAAGGAAACATCGTCACATACTTGAAAAGGCTCGTGCTTTACGTTTTGAAAGTGGATTACCTATACAGTTTTGGGGAGAGTGCATATTAACATCAGCTTACCTCATAAATCGTACACCCACACCGTTATTGGATGGAAAAACCCCGTATGAAATTTTATATCACAAAAAGCCGAATTATGATAATGTTAAAATTTTAGGTTGCTTGTGTTATGTACATACTAAAACGCGAGACAAATTTGACGAGCGGGGGAAACGTTGCATATTTATTGGTTACCCGCACAGTAAAAAGGGATGGAAGGTGTACGATTTAAAGGAAAAGCGGGTTTTTGTATCACGCGATGTTAATTTCTATGAGAATGTTTTTCCCTATTTGGTGACTGACAATGATGCAAAGGCACAACAAAGGGACAGCAGCACCGTGTTACAGCATGAGGAATTTTCAGAATACATGGATGATGTTGAGAATGCTGTTCCCCATGTTGTAAGGGGGAGCAATGACACAGGGGAGAAAGAGACGGCAACTAAGGATGATGGCGAGTTGCATGATAATACAGAGGTTACAGAGAAGGCTGGCAATGGTGATATAGGGACAGAGAGGTGCGAAAATGGTGATGCAGAAGCCACTGAGGCTGACCAGACCACGACTAATGACAGAGTAAAGGAACGCATGGGTCGTGGAGCTCGGGCAAAATTCGAACCGTCATGGAAGAAGGATTATTATTGCAAGTCTACTAGAATAATACACCCTACGTCACATGCTCATCACGAACAAGAAAAATCCTCGTCGTCAGGTACGCGCTATCCGTTAGCCAATTATGTTGCTACTAATTGTTTTTCACATTCTCACAAAAGTTTTCTAGCAAAGATTGATAAACACAGTGAGCCGACTTATTATTATGAGGCAGCACAAAGTGTGGAATGGAGAGAGGCAATGAGAAAAGAGATAGACGCATTGGAAGGAAATGGGACGTGGACAATAGTGAACTTGCCAGAAGGAAAGAAACCGATAGGATGCAAGTGGGTCTACAAAATTAAATACCGAGCAAATGGAGAGATTGAACGGTATAAAGCAAGACTTGTGGCGCAAGACTTCACCCAAGTTGAAGGGATAGATTTTCATGAGACATATGCGCCGGTAGCGAAAATGACGAGTGTGAGATGTATGTTAGCAGTTGCGGTATTGAAGGGATGGTGCATTGAACAATTGGATGTTAATAATGCATTCCTCCATGGAGACCTTGAGGGGGAAGTTTACATGAAAATACCACAAGGATTTGAGAGAAAAGGCGAAAACAAAGTGTGCAAATTAATGAAGTCAATTTATGGTTTGAAACAAGCTTCCCGTAATTGGTTTGCTAAGTTGACGGTCGCAATGAAAAGCTACGGATTCATACAGTCACTAGCCGACTACTCCCTGTTCACGTACAATCAGAATGAAGCGTTCATTGGGGTACTTGTCTACGTAGACGACATGATTGTGGTTAGCAATGACAAGAGAGCTTGTGCAAAGTTCAAAGCATTCTTGGACAAGCAGTTCGGGATCAAGGACTTGGGGCTGCTCAAATTTTTCCTGGGTATTGAAGTAGATCACGGAGCACACGGATTATTTTTAAATCAAAGAAAATATGCAATGAGTATAGTCGAAGAGAGTGGAATGGCTGGAGCAAAGACAGCAAGTACTCCGATTAGGCCGAGACACAATTTATCGTTGGCAAAAGGATATGTGTTAAAAGATATCATGAAATATCGAAGGCTCGTTGGAAGGTTAGTTTACTTAATGATTACAAGGCCGGATCTTGTTTATGCAGTACATATTTTATCGCAGTTCGTTAATGAGCCAAGAAAGGAGCATTGGGAAGCGGCATTACGAGTAGTGCGATACATTAAGGGAAATCCAAGCAAAGGGATAACCTTTAAGAGGCGAGTTGATTATCAATTAAGAGGTTTTTGTGAGTCGGATTATGCGTCATGTCCGATTACAAGGAGGTCATTGAGTGGTTACTTTGTATCAATTGGTGAGTCACCGATATCGTGGAGGGCTAAGAAGCAAGTGACAGTGGCGAAATCAACGGCGGAGGCCGAATATAGAGCAATGGCAGGAGTTACTAGTGAACTCATTTGGATAAAATCGTTCCTTGCCTCATTAGGCGTTTTTCACACAAGACCGATGAAGCTATATTGTGATAACCAAGCGGCAATACATATTGCCAGAAATCCGGTGTTTCACGATCGAACAAAGCACATTGAGATAGACTGCCATTTTGTGAGACAGCACTTAGTGTCAAATACCATCAACACGTTTCACGTTCGAAGTAAGGAGCAAATAGCGGACTTGTTTACGAAAGCGTTAGGAGGAGAAAGCTTTGATCATCTTCAGTACAAGTTGGGTCTCGGATTACCAAGACCGCCAACTTCAGGGGGAGTGTTAAATTAAGAAAACAGAATATGGAATATATGCACAATATTTGGAGATAATTATGAGTTGTTTATATATGTAAAGATATTTTTTTTTTTTTTTTTTTTTTTGGCAGCAGTAAAGAAAGTGTTTTACATATTACCAACTCGATTCTCCGAGTCGGATTTTATTATTACATTATTTGGAAAAGAAATTAAACTAAGGACGGGGTTGACAAACAAAATAGGCTTCTTCAGGGGACGATCCAAGCTTGCCAAATGAGCGAAAACTTCTTTTCTCTTCTTTATTAGGTGAGCTTCAGAGGAGTACCTGCAACAAGACACACTTACGCCACGAGGACGTAGAAATTTACGGGAAGAGGATCTACTTGTAGAGAAAGTAGAAAAATTGTGTCTCGTAGATTCATCCCCTTGGCTATGATTCTTCTTAGAGGTAGAAATTCTCAATTTCTCGCTCACATGACGATTAGAGGGGTACCTGCAAAGCGTACGTGTAGTAGGAGGACATGATAATTTACCAGACGAAGAAGTCTTACACTTCTTAGGACTCGCTGAAAAAAGAAACGGCTGATCATTAGGGGCTATAGAGCAAAAGGAGGTGTTGGCCGAGTTATTCACCAAAGAAATAGGTAAGCATGAATTAGGAGTGACAACCGTAGAATTTTCTTGGAGGATTTGAATACCAGGCGGAGAGAAGTTATCACAAATAGAGGACGAACTCGAACTTTCGCCACAAAAGAGGGATGCCCTCGAACTAGTATCATGAATCACATTGATGACATCCGAAGAAGAAGACGTGTCGTCCTTCATCACCATCATCTTAAATTTCGGCTTTTTAGAACGTCTTCTTCTCTTCTTCTTCTTACCATGAACTCTTGTAATACCTCCCTCCTTAGTGACCTCGATATTAAGGATCCGAATTGTTATAGTCGACAGTTCTCTTTTATGGTAATAACTCACCTTATTTCCTTGAAGTAGCTTTTTGTAATCTTGTCCGGAGATCCTTAATCGAGAATTTCCTCCACCCTTTTTTGAGAACTCAAGAACTAACTTGTTAGGAATATGTTCATTCTTCTCTGAATCAATCCCACAAGAACTTTGAGCATCATCCATCTCCATATTCACACTCTCATTATCCTTTATACGCACATCATTATGATTTTCCGTCACCTCCATAATCACACTTTCACTATCTTTTATATTCATTTCAGAATCTGACCCATGTACCTGTTCCTGTTCCTGCTTCCTACATTTCACATCCACGCCAGCCATAGGAGCGACTTCCAATACTCTTTTACCATTTTCCTTAAAGAGAATGTGACCTTTAACGACATCTAATTCCCTTAAGACATCCTTATTTCTAGGTTCGACCACCAATGCCTCCACCAAATCCGTTTCAGCTTCCAAAAACCGTTTCAACTTCATAAAAGCAACTGCCCTACGAAAAAGTGCCTTGACATTATGAGGAAATGTGTCCAATATCATGGAGCACAAATCAATAGCAGCTTGGTATTCCTCCAGTTTCAGGGCACACGCGGCGAGATTAGAATTAAGAGAGACCGCAAGGTCCGATAAAGATTGGATATCTTCACCACCAATAATTCCCAGACTCAAACCTAAAAGTTTACAAGCTTCATCGTAGCAATCGGCAGCCCTATCAAAAAAATTTTGTTTGAAAAAACCATTCCCCTTGTCTTTAAGCCCCTTCACCTCAAATATAGGTGACCCCTGAAGTTTCATAAAGCAACCTAACATCCTATCCCCTTCTTCCTCCATAAACCCATCACTCACATGAGCACAAGCAAAGGCTTCTAGGAATTTATGATAAACAGTAGAAGAAGACATAGTAACAGCACAACACCGAAGTAGAGTAAACGACACACCTTAAAATCCCTACTCAGAAAACGGAACTAACAGAACCAAAACCCCTCCACATGACAGAGACCAAGGTCCCAACAAATAACAAAAACGTCGAATGGACACCGCAGTAAAAAACAAAGCCACCACAAGAACTTATAAAAGCTTGAAAAAACCAGAAATACGTGATCAGAGAGAGAATCCGACCACAGCGAAAATAGAACGATTAGTAACCGAGAGTAACAAGACGCAGAAGAAGCAACCAAACCTGGAGCATTAAAACTTAATCGAATCGAAATCAAACATCCACCGTCAGCCACCGGATGATAGTGAAGAGAAGGAAAAGAAAGAAACAAGGGCAGGAGAAACCTCGCCGGCGACCTAAGGAGACAGTCGGAGAAGTCGCCGGCGAGGAGGTGATGGATTTGGGGTTTTTAATTTAGGGGTTTTTAATTTAGGGGTTTTTTTCTCTCTCTGGATTCTCTCTCTCTATCAATTTACGAAGTAATTTTGTACCAATGTAAAGATATATTTTGTTAGCATAATTGTAGGAGTAATTTATGGATAGTCAAAGATTTAGCTGACAATATTATTTGTATATATAGTCTATGCATTGTACGTCTATGTTCAAGGAAATAAGAAGATTACAATTCCTCTTCTCTGTTCTTAGCATTTTCACAAAGTTTGCTAACGCAAAATTTATTTTTGGGCATACCATTAAATGTTACACGCTTGTCGTAAGATATGGACTACTCACTAGTGACTTAATTTAGTAGGAACAAGGTAAGTCATCTAATACACTTGAACACGTCTAACTCAACAAATTGACAAGCACGGCAGAAGTTTTGATTCTTGCACAAGGACGCCTAGTTATGAGTTTTCTCATTAATTGTATTTTAGTTGCACGAATTTAAGGTAAAACGTTTGAATTAAAAATTATAATGAGCGTTGAGGAAAATCATTAACCCCTAAACGATGACTAGGAAGTTGCTTGATCGACTACTGACCCGACCCAATCACCGATTGGAAATAGGACAACCGGATTAAGGTGTCTAATTAAAATGATTCATACCGAAATCGAATTGAAACGAAATTAGATTTGACCACACATTCTTACTTTAAACCTTTCGTTGTATAAACAAATATCATAGTTTCGGAAAAAGAAAACCCTTCACCTCCGAATTCTTTTCGCCTTCTTATTAAAATTATTGATTTCTAAAAAGATTAGTAACTACAAAATAATATATCAGATTTATGTAAATATAGGAGACAAAATTCTTAACTTTGTTATCAAATTAATATACAGATTTATATAAATGAGTAGAATAACTAAAACCACAGTTTTTATTGTGTACAACCGTCTCACACTATGAGACGGCCCCTTTATGTAAAAAGATAACCCGTTTATTAATGATAATTGAATTAACTTTTTTTTTATAAAAGTGACCGTCTCACGGTGTGAGACCGTCTTATAGTACCATCTCTCGCGAGCGAGTTATGTGACAACATCACAAGTGGATTTTGGGCAAAACACATTATATCAATGAATGAAGTGTTTGGCATTTCGGAATCATATGCCATATGAGTGGATTTACTATTTGTTCCAAAAGGTATTGAATCTACCATGCATTACTACGTGTGTGGATATGTTTTAAGCGTAGATTGATTGTCAATGGCCATATAGGGAATAAATTCTCCACCAAAATGATAAAAATTCTCGATTAATACGAACAAAAAAAGTAAGTATTCTTCTGAAAAGACGCGTCTTAAATAAGTAATAAAATCAAACAACATAAAGTAGAAATATATAACTCACTTAGAGAAACCACGGATTTCGACTATTTTGCTAGTATTCACACTAGCTATTATCTTTGTGTATAAGGGTATACCACTTATACGAAATCGGTTGTTCTATTTGATAACCGTCATCAAACGTGGATGTCTTTATACCTTTAAGATATCTACGAAGGTCCTAAAAAGATCCACGTCAAATATATGAAGTCCCATATTGATGGTAGACTTAACTTCTTAGAGTAGTATATTATCTTTGCATGTGTTGTTTGGTTTTTTATATATCAGTTCATCGCGCACACAACATACACACAACATGATTTATGTAACCGTACTTAGAGGGGTTACCAAATTACAAAAACCCCTTAAACACCCCTTAACTAACAATTATGATCAACTTTAGACCATTGTTAGTCCTATACATGCATTATCGGGGAATCCATCCGTGTGAATCAATTTTGTGTCGCTGGCTGATTTAGGTTTTGTTTTGATTGATACAAAGAAAATTAATTCAGGTATAAGTTTAACCTGGAGTCGCATCCTTTCGGTTTACTCAACCAAATTTTGAGTTTTACTAGGTGGATTTAGAATGGTCCAGGTCGAATATCCTAATTAAAATCATACAAGCTTTAGCGTGTTATAGTCCAAGTCACCAACACACCACCACAATCCTTTTCCCGAGAGTTATGTTTTACTCTTTTTTCTTAAATTCTAGGGTAACTTATCTAACAAATTTTCAACTCTTTTTTTTATGAACGAAGTTTATTTTATCTTAAAATTGGATTAATATGCTATCCGTCGTAGTCATTTATTTACTTAATTATTTCGTTTATGTGTGTTTCATTTATTTGTTTATCTTTCTTCATTAAAAATATTTATGAAGGGTAATGTGATCATCCTCATTACTTATTGTCCACTTGTCACTCAATAATAATGCCCACAAATTATTCAAAATATATCTTCATTATCTTCTGAGTTATCTATTCATACCTTTTTGTATATTTTAATAATTCATGTCCATATAACTTTTCGTAATTCGCTTGTACACAATCTCCATTAATGATTGTTTGTTGCGGCTAGGTTTAGGTCTCTTAGGCTCTTAGCTTTATTTGTTAGTCAAGCTTGTATAAATAATGTTGTCATGTACAAATTTTTTTTATTTCAAAAATAATCTTTGCATTTCATTAGAAAAGAAAATACATATGCAAAAACTATCACACTATGAAACAAAACAAAATATATCCTGTTAGAAAGAGGATAAAACCGAGCTGTATGCGATAACTAGGAACATAGATGATTTATAAGCCTATGATGATCTTTCTGTTTAGTTTTCATGATCATTCAAATTAATAGCCACCAGCTAGCTATATGAGTTTCCTTTAGACAACAATTTTGCTTTCATGCATGTTAAATGTATTATATATTCAGTTTTTATTGATTCCCTGTTCTATCACAAATAGTCTCCTACTCTTTCCATGGTCTTTGTGCCAATTTCAAAGGTAGCAAATGATCGGGATGGAGGGATTACCACGTTTAATGATTGCACAACTCTCTGTATTGTACTTACAAAAGTATGTAGAAAATAAGTGTTAGCTATTTAACTTGAGTCCCTATTTTTTTACGATTATCATAAGGTAGTCTCTTTAGTCAAAGAAAAGAAACGAAGAATATGATTCTTGTTTAAAGGAGGTGATGGAAAATTCTTACGCTATGGTGTAAATTAGAATAATGAATCTACTTTTTTTTTATATCCGTTATTGCGCATAGATGTTTCCGAATACTATATAAATAGCTTAGGTGGTAGTATGGTTGGGGCAAGCAAGACGCAACGTTGAAATTATTAACATCTTCACAAATTTCAAGGTATGAAGACTTTTGGTGCATGAAACTAATTATTGTTGTTGTTATTTTTTAAATAAATTACATGCTATTTGGTTTTGTTTTATTACTTTCATTGTTTTGAATGAAACTAAGTGATTAAGATTCTTGTGTAATATGTACCATTAAAGCTCGATATGGCTACGATGCAAGAACAAAATGTCGCGGTTTGCGAGAAGACATCAAAGCAACCACAAAATGGTACCCAAGCCACCATGAATAACTGGACCCATTTTGCTATGACCTTAGCTAGATCTCATAACTGGTCAGGCGCTCCGGTTGGCACTTTTCCGGAGAAGATTTTTCCCAATAGCAGTGCCATATTTACCCACTTGAAGGGAAACTTTTTTGGTTCCAAAGCGGCAGTGGTGTATAATGGGAAAAATGCATCAGGAGGGGACTGTTCGTGGGTTTTGGCATGGCATGCACCCGCAGATAACACATCACCTCAGACTCCTAACAGGGTAAATATGAATTATTTTAAACGCACGCACGTAATTCTATTGGTGATGATAAGTTGATTAATCATTTTATTAGGTTGCATTTTATTTTCCTCGGATCATTTTAATTTTTTTTCTTGGTTTTAACGCAGGTGTATGTTGTATGTGGCGCAAAACAAGTCATTGCCAATCTGACCTTTGATCAAATTCAGCAAAAGTTGGACACCGCATTAACTTTTGACACTTCCACCGACGCGCTACCAAGACACGTGCTTTGACGGCAACATCAGTGACACAGTCCCCGACATTGCTACTCTTATCGCGGACTTTAAACTTATACAAGAAGGTCATGGACCATAGGTGTCCATATATATAAAGTATTGTAATAATAAAGGGTCGAAAAATTACCCTATAATCTATGCCTTCATGTTTGCTTCCGGTGCATGTACACTGGTTGCTAATACTATTACCTATTAAGAAGGTTAAATAAATCAGTAAAGTGAGTAATAATTATGACCATAAACTTCATTTTAGTCTATTTACATTGTCAAATTTGCGAGCCTAGTTACTTGTACAAGAACGCATGAGGATGAGTTTGCGATATTGAAGCCAACACTCGTTTATAGCCTTAAACTAATTGACTGGCTTTAAATAATGGCCCCCTTTGAGACTACAAGTATAGAAATTTGTGGCCTACTAATAATTTTTTCGTAGAAGTTAAAAAAAAAAAAAACAATTTCCGCAATTTTTTATTTATTCATAATCTCAACATCTATAGTGTTTCAAACCACAATATATGAATAAGAGCATGTACTCATGGGACAAATAGTAGCTAGGGCCGAAATTTATCATCAATTTCGTTTAATGTTTTACCAATCTTCCTCCATAGAGACATAACTATTGATGTAGTGTTCCATGCAACAAACTTCAAAGAGCAATATTAATATCAATATATTTCTACATATGTCACTAATAGTAAGTTAAAGTAGCTAATTCCAACAAAATTAAATGCATATTGGGAACCAACCCTAAAATAAATGTTGACTAATTGTAAATATGATATTATATTTATTATGCATTGACATCTAATATGACATTAATTAACAAGCAAATATTACATAATGATTTTAAAAATAGAATCCTTTCAAAAATAATGTTGACTAATTTTTCACTCTTGCCTAGGCCATGGCCAAGCGGACCTGGGAAGAGCTCCGTCTCCGAGGAGATATGGCCTCTGTTATAGCTATTTCATTTTGAATGGATGAGTTTACTCATTACTCAGCTCTTTTAGTTGATAGCTAAACTCATACTTATGTTGTAGGTGTTCATGCCATGATCAAGGCTAATTTCCTTTCTTGTACAAAGTTTGCTAAAGCAAAATTTATTTTTGGGCATACCATTAAATGTTACACGCTTGTCGTAAGATATGGACTACTCACTAGTGACTTAATTTAGTAGGAACAAGGTAAGTCATCTAATACACTTGAACACGTCTAACTCAACAAATTGACAAGCACGGCAGAAGTTTTGATTCTTGCACAAGGACGCCTAGTTATGAGTTTTCTCATTAATTGTATTTTAGTTGCACGAATTTAAGGTAAAACGTTTGAATTAAAAATTATAATGAGCGTTGAGGAAAATCATTAACCCCTAAACGATGACCCGGAAGTTGCTTGATCGACTACTGACCCGACCCAATCACCGATTGGAAATAGGACAACCGGATTAAGGTGTCTAATTAAAATGAATCATACCGAAATCGAATTGAAACGAAATTAGATTTGACCACATATTCTTACTTTAAACCTTTCGTTGTATAAACGAATATCATAGTTTCGGAAAAAGAAAACCCTTCACCTCCTAATTCTTTTCGCCTTCTTATTAAAATTATTGATTTCTAAAAAGATTAGTAACTACAAAATAATATATCAGACTTATGTAAATATAGGAGACAAAATTCTTAACTCTGTTATCAAATTAATATACAGATTTATATAAATGAGAAGAATAACTAAAACCACAGTTTTTATTGTGTACAACCGTCTCACACTATGAGACGACCCTTTATGTAAAAAGATAACCCATTTATTAATGATAATTGAATTAACTTTTTTTTTTTTATAAAAGTGACCGTCTCACGGTGTGAGACTGTCTTATAGTACCATCTTTCGCGAGCGTGTTATGTGACAACATCACAAGTGGATTTTGGGCAAAACACTCAATGAATGAAGTGTTTGGCATTTCGGAATCATATGCCATATGAGTGGATTTACTATTTGTTCCAAAAGGTATTGAATCTACCATGCATTACTACGTGTGTGGATATGTTTTAAGCGTAGATTGGTTGTCAATGGCCATATAGGGAATAAATTCTCCACCAAAATGATAAAAATTCTCGATTAATACGAACAAAAAAAATAAGTATTCTTCTGAAAAGACGCGTCTTAACAGGGCCGTCTCTGAGATTTTAGGGCCCCGTGCGAAAATTTAAATCGGGCCCCTATATAATACTGTTCTAATTATAATTTTACCGATATTGTATAATTTTAAGTTGATATACCTAAACTTTAACCTTTTTTTAATCCCAAATTTTAAAAATCATCTTTTTTTTATGTCATCTTAAAATTTGTTTTGAGGTTATGTGAAAGTCGATTTTCTTTTACCGTTCTCATCTTAAATGATGTTATTGGCTATTCTTGGAGCAACTGGTTTTCATTTCCATTATAAAAGGGGACATATCATATTAACAACATCCAAATGAAAAAAAATTATTTTTAAATTTTTTTTTTTTTTTTTTTTTTTTAGTATTTATTAGTTGAAGACTTGAAGTGAGTATTAATTGGGTGTAAAGGAGTGTGCATAAAAAACAAATTAACATAAAAATAAGGTGGAACAAAGGAGTGTGCATAGAGGATATTGCTCAAATTATTAAATTTCAATATATAACTTTGTCCAAAAAAAATGCCAGTAGTAGGAATCGAGCACGTGATTTAATTGCTACCTCAAAAGTTTCCCAACAATAATACCTCTAGACCACATCACACTATATGTTTGTATCTACCGTCAAAATACTCTTATATAAACTTTCTTTTTTTGTTGGGCTTTCAAAGACCAATTTTGGGCCAAAATTTTGGGGGCCCTGTGCGGTTGCACGGGCCGCACACCCTCAAAGACGGGCCTGCGTCTTAAATGAGTAATAAAATCAAACAACATAAAGTAGAAATATATAACTCACTTAGAGAAACCACGGATTTCGACTATTTTGCTAGTATTCACACTAGCTATTATCTTTGTGTATGAAAATAAGAGTATACCACTTATACGAAATCGGTTGTTCTATTTGATAACCGTCATCAAACGTGGATGTCTTTATACTTTTAAGATATCTACGAAGGTCCTAAAAAGATCCACGTCAAATATATGAAGTCCCATATTGATGGTAGACTTAACTTCTTAGAGTAGTATATTATCTTTGCATGTGTTGTTTGGTTTTTTATATATCAGTTCATCGCGCACACAACATGATTTATGTAACCGTACTTAGAAGAGTTACCAAATTACAAAGACCCCTTAAACACCCCTTCTCTAACAATTATGATCAACTTTAGACCATTGTAAGTCCTATACATGCATTATCGGGGAATCCATTCGTGTGAATCAATTTTGTGTCGCTGGCTGATTTCGGTTTTGTTTTGATTGATACAAAGAAAATTAATTCGGGTATAAGTTTAACCTGGAGTCGCGTTCTTTCGGTTTACTCAACCAAATTTTGAGTTTTACTAGGTGGATTTAGAATGGTCCAGGTCGAATATCCTAATTAAAATCATACAAGCTTTAGCGTGTTATAGTCCAAGTCACCAACACACCACCACAATCCTTTTCCCGAGAGTTATGTTTTACTCTTTTTTCTTAAATTCTAGGGTAACTTATCTGACAAATTTTCAACTCTTTTTTTTATGAACGAAGTTCATTTTATCTTAAAATTGGATTAATATGCTATCCCTCGTAGTCATTTATTTACTTAATTATTTCGTTTATGTGTCTTTCATTTATTTGTTTATCTTTCTTCATTAAAAATATTTATGAAGGGTAATGTGATCATCCTCATTACTTATTGTCCACTTGTCGCTCAAAAATAATGTCCACAAATTATTCAAACTATATCTTCATTATCTTCTGAGTTATCTATTCATATCTTTTTGTATATTTTAATAATTCATGTCCATATAACTTTCACAAATTCTTGTTTGTGACGGCATATATCCGTCACTCTTAAGTGACGGATACCAATTTACCTTACAAAGTACCCACTTTTTCTCTCTCTGCAACACTATTCATGTGGTCCCCTTTCTCCACTAACCCATTTTGTTACCATTTTATCTCACAAAATATCCGCCACAAATGGGAAACCCGTCACAAGGGAGACCAATTGTATAACTTTTCGTAATTCGCTTGTACACAATCTCCATTAATGATTGTTTGTTGCGGCTAGGTTTAGGTCTCTTAGGCTCTTAGCTTTGTTAGTCAAACTTGTATAAATAATGTTGTCATGTACAAATTTTTTTTTTTTTCAAAAATAATCTTTGCATTTCATTAGAAAAGAAAATACATATGCAAAAACTATCACACTATGAAACAAAACAAAATATATCCTGTTAGAAAGAGGATAAAATCGAGCTGTATGCGATAACTAGGAACATAGATGATTTATAAGCCTATGATGATCTTTCTGTTTAGTTTTCATGATCATTCAAATTAATAGCCACCAGCTAGCTATATGAGTTTCCTTTAGACAACAATTTTGCTTTCATGCATGTTCAATGTATTATATATTCAGTTCTTATTGATTCCCAGTTCTATCACAAATAGTCTCCTACTCTTTCCGTGGTCTTTGTGCCAATTTCAAAGGTAGCAAATGATCGGGATGGAGGGATTACCACGTTTAATGATTGCACAACTCTCTGTATTGTACTTACAAAAGTATGTAGAAAATACGGAGTAAGTGTTAGCTATTTAACTTGAGTCCCCATTTTTTTACGATTATCATAAGGTAATCTCTTTAGTCAAAGAAAAGAAATGAAGAATATGATTCTTGTTTAAAGGAGGTGATGGAAAATTCTTACGCTATGGTGTAAATTAGAATAATGAATCTACTTTTTTTTTTATATCCGTTATTGCGCATAAATGTTTCCGAATACTATATAAATAGCTTAGGTGGTAGTATGGTTGGGGCAAGCAAGACGCAACGTTGAAATTATTAACATCTTCACAAATTTCAAGGTATGAAGACTTTTGGTGCATGAAACTAATTATTGTTGTTGTTATTTTTTAAATAAATTACATGCTATTTGGTTTTGTTTTATTACTTTCATTGTTTTGAATGAAACTAAGTGATTAAGATTCTTGTGTAATATGTACCATTAAAGCTCGATATGGCTACGATGCAAGAACAAAATGTCGCGGTTTGCGAGAAGACAGTCAAGCAGCCACAAAATGGTACCCAAGCCACCATGAATAACCAGACCCATTTTGCTATGACCTTAGCTAGATCTCATAACTGGTCAGGCGCTCCGGTTGGCACTTTTCCGGAGAAGATTTTTCCCAATAGCAGTGCCATATTTACCCACTTGAAGGGAAACTTTTTTGGTTCCAAAGCGGCAGTGGTGTATAATGGGAAAAATGCATCAGGAGGGGACTGTTCGTGGGTTTTGGCATGGCATGCACCCGCAGATAACACATCACCTCAGACTCCTAACAGGGTAAATATGAATTATTTTAAACGCACGCACGTAATTCTATTGGTGATGATAAGTTGATTAATCATTTTATTAGGTTGCATTTTATTTTCCTCGGATCATTTTAATTTTTTTTTCTTGGTTTTAACGCAGGTGTATGTTGTATGTGGCGCAAAACAAGTCATTGCCAATCTGACCTTTGATCAAATTCAGCAAAAGTTGGACACTGCATTAACTTTTGACACTTCCACCGACGCGGGCTACCAAGACACGTGCTGACGGCAACATCAGTGACACAGTCCCAGACATTGCTACTCTTATCGCGGACTTTAAACTTATACAGTAAGGTCATGGACCATAGGTGTCCATATATATAAAGTATTGTAATAATAAAGGGTCGAAAAATTACCCTATAATCTATGCCTTCATGTTTGCTTCCGGTGCATGTACACTGGTTGCTAATACTATTACCTATTAAGAAGGTTAAATAAATCAGTAAAGTGAGTAATAATTATGACCATAAACTTCATTTTAGTCTATTTACATTGTCAAATTTGCGAGCCTAGTTACTTGTACAAGAACGCATGAGGATGAGTTTGCGATATTGAAGCCAACACTCGTTTATAGCCTTAAACTAATTGACTGGCTTTAAATAATGGCCCCCTTTGAGACTACAAGTATAGAAATTTGTGGCCTACTAATAATTTTTTCGTAGAAGTTAAAAAAAAAAAAAACAATTTCCGCAATTTTTTATTTATTCATAATCTCAACATCTATAGTGTTTCAAACCACAATATATGAATAAGAGCATGTACTCATGGGACAAATAGTAGCTAGGGCCGAAATTTATCATCAATTTCGTTTAATGTTTTACCAATCTTCCTCCATAGAGACATAACTATTGATGTAGTGTTCCATGCAACAAACTTCAAAGAGCAATATTAATATCAATATATTTCTACATATGTCACTAATAGTAAGTTAAAGTAGCTAATTCCAACAAAATTAAATGCATATTGGGAACCAACCCTAAAATAAATGTTGACTAATTGTAAATATGATATTATATTTATTATGCATTGACATCTAATATGACATTAATTAACAAGCAAATATTACATAATGATTTTAAAAATAGAATCCTTTCAAAAATAATGTTGACTAATTTTTCACTCTTGCCTAGGCCATGGCCAAGCGGACCTGGGAAGAGCTCCGTCTCCGAGGAGATATGGCCTCTGTTATAGCTATTTCATTTTGAATGGATGAGTTTACTCATTACTCAGCTCTTTTAGTTGATAGCTAAACTCATACTTATGTTGTAGGTGTTCATGCCATGATCAAGGCTAATTTCCTTTCTTGTACAAAGTTTGCTAAAGCAAAATTTATTTTTGGGCATACCATTAAATGTTACACGCTTGTCGTAAGATATGGACTACTCACTAGTGACTTAATTTAGTAGGAACAAGGTAAGTCATCTAATACACTTGAACACGTCTAACTCAACAAATTGACAAGCACGGCAGAAGTTTTGATTCTTGCACAAGGACGCCTAGTTATGAGTTTTCTCATTAATTGTATTTTAGTTGCACGAATTTAAGGTAAAACGTTTGAATTAAAAATTATAATGAGCGTTGAGGAAAATCATTAACCCCTAAACGATGACCCGGAAGTTGCTTGATCGACTACTGACCCGACCCAATCACCGATTGGAAATAGGACAACCGGATTAAGGTGTCTAATTAAAATGAATCATACCGAAATCGAATTGAAACGAAATTAGATTTGACCACATATTCTTACTTTAAACCTTTCGTTGTATAAACGAATATCATAGTTTCGGAAAAAGAAAACCCTTCACCTCCTAATTCTTTTCGCCTTCTTATTAAAATTATTGATTTCTAAAAAGATTAGTAACTACAAAATAATATATCAGATTTATGTAAATATAGGAGACAAAATTCTTAACTCTGTTATCAAATTAATATACAGATTTATATAAATGAGAAGAATAACTAAAACCACAGTTTTTATTGTGTACAACCGTCTCACACTATGAGACGACCCCTTTATGTAAAAAGATAACCCGTTTATTAATGATAATTGAATTAACTTTTTTTTTTTTATAAAAGTGACCGTCTCACGGTGTGAGACTGTCTTATAGTACCATCTTTCGCGAGCGTGTTATGTGACAACATCACAAGTGGATTTTGGGCAAAACACTCAATGAATGAAGTGTTTGGCATTTCGGAATCATATGCCATATGAGTGGATTTACTATTTGTTCCAAAAGGTATTGAATCTACCATGCATTACTACGTGTGTGGATATGTTTTAAGCGTAGATTGGTTGTCAATGGCCATATAGGGAATAAATTCTCCACCAAAATGATAAAAATTCTCGATTAATACGAACAAAAAAAATAAGTATTCTTCTGAAAAGACGCGTCTTAAATGAGTAATAAAATCAAACAACATAAAGTAGAAATATATAACTCACTTAGAGAAACCACGGATTTCGACTATTTTGCTAGTATTCACACTAGCTATTATCTTTGTGTATGAAAATAAGAGTATACCACTTATACGAAATCGGTTGTTCTATTTGATAACCGTCATCAAACGTGGATGTCTTTATACTTTTAAGATATCTACGAAGGTCCTAAAAAGATCCACGTCAAATATATGAAGTCCCATATTGATGGTAGACTTAACTTCTTAGTGTAGTATATTATCTTTGCATGTGTTGTTTGGTTTTTTATATATCACCATCGCGCACACAACATGATTTATGTAACCGTACTTAGAAGAGTTACCAAATTACAAAGACCCCTTAAACACCCCTTAACTAACAATTATGATCAACTTTAGACCATTGTAAGTCCTATACATGCATTATCGGGGAATCCATTCGTGTGAATCAATTTTGTGTCGCTGGCTGATTTCGGTTTTGTTTTGATTGATACAAAGAAAATTAATTCGGGTATAAGTTTAACCTGGAGTCGCGTCCTTTCGGTTTACTCAACCAAATTTTGAGTTTTACTAGGTGGATTTAGAATGGTCCAGGTCGAATATCCTAATTAAAATCATACAAGCTTTAGCGTGTTATAGTCCAAGTCACCAACACACCACCACAATCCTTTTCCCGAGAGTTATGTTTTACTCTTTTTTCTTAAATTCTAGGGTAACTTATCTGACAAATTTTCAACTCTTTTTTTTATGAACGAAGTTCATTTTATCTTAAAATTGGATTAATATGCTATCCCTCGTAGACATTTATTTACTTAATTATTTCGTTTATGTGTCTTTCATTTATTTGTTTATCTTTCTTCATTAAAAATATTTATGAAGGGTAATGTGATCATCCTCATTACTTATTGTCCACTTGTCGCTCAAAAATAATGTCCACAAATCAGTGGCGTCTAAGGCCCAGGGCAGCCCAGGGCGGTCGAACCGGGCCTCCAAATTTTAGGCCCAAGTTCGTTGTCCAGTCCATCACCATTTGATAAAAAAAAAAAAAAAAAAAGAAACTAAACTAATTGAGCGTTGGAACATACGGGAGTCAACTACACTCCTAATTTTCTTCCCCAATTTCCTAATTTATCTCCTTCCCAATTATTTCATTCCCAAAATCCCAATTCTGATATCTCGTTCCCGATTTCCACTCAACAGATTCCCAAAATAATCAATCAAGCGTTATAATCAATCAAACGTTCATAAAATCTCTGATTTCTGATTATATATATCTTGATTCTTCACAAAATTATGACACAAATTTACAATCAATTATTCTCATCTCCCAATTTTTCCTTCGATCGGATTAACCACTGGATTAAAGATCAATCTGTTACTATTTTTGACAGAAAGCATCCGTTGTTCATCAGTTTCAAGTTGCCGACAAGGTATAAATTCTTCTCTAATATTAGTTTGTAAATTGTAATTCATAACTATTTTGTTTAATTATTATTTCGTTATATGGGTCTGATTCAGACCGTCTGATGTCTGAAAAATTTATTGATGGCGACGCCGCGACGGAGTTCGGATATGTGACCGCGATGGCGAGATCTGCTCGACTGCTCCCCATTAACATTTGGTTAATTGTTTGTATTTTATTGAAGGTTTTCGGCTTTTGGAATTTTTTTTCATGGAAATTGATTCAAACGGAGGAGCATAGAACACTTGTACATCAATTTCAAGTCTACTGTATCAGGTTGTTTCTTTCCCTTCTACCAATTTTTAACATGCCACCGAGAATAAGAAAGTTTGATTCGGGTTCTGAAAAACGTAAAAAAAGGAAGCGAATAGAAGAGTTAACTCGATCCCAAACCGGAGCCCTTGATAAATTTTTTGTGAAAGAGACTAGTATTGCGGCTGAAAATTGTGTTGATGGTGATGATTTGGTGATTGTTAATGAAAATGCTGCAAATTGTGCCCCCAAAGACGACTATGTGATTGTTAATGATAATAATGTTAATGAGGATGATACTAATAATAGTAATGATGGTGATTATAATGAAAATAATACTGAAAATAATGATGATAATAGTAACAATAAAAATGACGATGTTATTGTAGAGGAAGTCCTTGATGGTAAAAATGATGATGTTAATGTGGAGGAAGTCCTTAATACAAATGCTGATAATGTTGAGAATGTGTTCGATATTTTTGATCCGAGAAATTGGAATGTGCTTGACACTAATATGATCAGTATTTTAGCCGATAAAGGTCCTCAAAGAGATTTATCATTTGAAAAAGGTCCCAAGGATTATCGGTCTAGACAATTTTCACAACATGGTTCACTAGAGTTTTGTCAAATGGGGAGAAGTGTGATAGGGATTGGCTCGTATATTCAAAGGAGCTTGATAAAGTATTTTGTTTTTGTTGTAAAATATTTAGAAAAGGTGCGGCTAGAGGTCAATTAGCTAATGAGGGTTTTGGGCATTGGTCTCACCTTAGTGATAGACTTAAGGAGCACGAAAACGGTGTTGAACATATTACTAATATGACTGCTTGGTATGATTTACGTGAACGAGTTAAAAAGAATAAAACAATTGATAAAGTGGCTAAAAAGAAAATGAAAAAAGAGAAAGATCATTGGAAAAATTTATTGCAAAGAGTTATATATGTGGTGGAATTTCTAGCAAAGCATAACTTACCCTTCCGCGGTAAAAAACAAAGATTATATCAAAAAAATAATGGTAATTTTTTAGGTTTAATTGAAATGTTAGCGAAGTTTGACCCTATTATTCAAGAGCATGTTCTTCATATAACTAATGATAAGATTCATTTTCATTATCTTGGTCATAATATTCAAAACGAATTGATACTTCTTATTGCTTCAATTATTAAGGCTGAAATTATTAAAAATGTTAAAGAAGCAAAGTATTTTTCTCATATTCTTGATTGTACTCCTGATATTAGTCATCAAGAGCAAATGTCATTGATTTTGAGATATGTTGATGTGTCTTCTAATTCTATTTGTGTTCAAGAGTCTTTTTTAGGATTTTTGAATGTAGACGATACTACTGGTCAAGGTCTTTTTAATGTTTTATTAAATGAGCTCAAATCACTTGACCTTGATGTTGATAATGTGAGAGGACAAAGTTACGATAATGGCTCAAATATGAAAGGTAAACACCAAGGGGTACAAAAAAAACTTTTAGATATAAATTGTCGAGCATTTTTTACTCCTTGTGGTTCTCATAGTCTCAACTTAACATTATGTGATATTGCGAATAGTTGTGGTAAGGCAAAAGATTTTTTCGGAGTCATTCAAAGAATATATACTATTTTTGCAAATTCAACAAAAAGATGGAAAATTTTGTTAGAAAATGTACCCGATCTTACTCTAAAACCCTTATCATCTACTCGTTGGGAAAGTCGTGTTGAAAGTGTTAAAGCTATAAGATTTCAAATTGCGGAGGTACGCGAAGCTTTACTTCAAGTAGGAGAAACGGACAATGATTCTAAGATAAGGAGTGAAGCTAGATCCTTGGCAAAAAATGAACTTGGCGATTTTGAGTTTTTGGTAGCATTGGTCATTTGGTATGAAATATTGTTTAGAGTTAATTATGTTAGCAAAAGTTTACAATCACATAATATGGTTCTTGATATAGCAATTGAAGATATTAGGAAATTGATTTTGTTTTTTGAAGAATATAGAGAATCTGGATTTTTGGATGCTTTAAGTGTCGCTAAAAACATTGCCATTGAATTGAATGTGGATCCGATATTTCCGAAAAGACGAGAAATTAGAAGGAAAAAACATTTTGATGAAAATCAAGCTAGCTCATCCGACGAGGTTCCCAAACTACCGAGGAATCATTTAGAGTGAATTATTTCTTATATATTGTTGATCGTGCTATTGGTTCACTTGATAAAAGATTTGAGCAATATCAAGAGTTTCAAAATATTTTTGGATTTTTGTTCACTTCTAGTCATTTGCATTCATTAGATAACGAAACCTTGAATTCTAAATGTAATAATCTTCAAAAGGCTCTTACTAATGGCGAACAATTTGATATTAATGGAAATGATCTTTCTATGGAGTTAAAGTTGCTCAAGGATATTTTGCCTGATAAAGAGATGAAAGCCACTGATATCTTAGATTTTTTGAAACTTAAATGTTATTTCCCTAATGCATTTATTGTGTATCGAATTTTGTTGACTATACCTGTGACAGTTGCATCTGCGGAAAGGAGTTTCTCAAAGTTGAAGTTGTTGAAATCTTATTTACGCTCCACAATGTTGCAAGAAAGACTTAATGGATTAGCATTGATAGCCATAGAGAAAGATTTGTTGAAGAAGGTTGATTATGAGCATCTGATTGATATATTTTCTTCAAGAAAAGCTCGCAGGAGGCTACTTTTCAAGTGATTATTTTATATACGTAGTTTTGAATGAATAAATGATGTAATCCAAGTTTTCTTATGTACTTTTACGTGTTAAGCATATGAAAAATAAACAGTTTGTTCACTTTTTAGGGCCTCATTTTGTTTTTCCGCACTGGGCCTACAATTCTTTTGAGACGCCCCTGCCACAAATTATTCAAACTATATCTTCATTATCTTCTGAGTTATCTATTCATATCTTTTTGTATATTTTAATAATTCATGTCCATATAACTTTCACAAATTCTTGTTTGTGACAGCATATATCCGTCACTCTTAAGTGACGGATACCATTTTACCTTACAAAGTACCCACTTTTTCTCTCTCTGCAACACTATTCATGTGGTCCCCTTTCTCCACTAACCCATTTTGTTACCATTTTATCTCACAAAATATCCGCCACAAATGGGAAACCCGTCACAAGGGAGACCAATTGTATAACTTTTCGTAATTCGCTTGTACACAATCTCCATTAATGATTGTTTGTTGCGGCTAGGTTTAGGTCTCTTAGGCTCTTAGCTTTGTTAGTCAAACTTGTATAAATAATGTTGTCATGTACAAATTTTTTTTTTTTCAAAAATAATCTTTGCATTTCATTAGAAAAGAAAATACATATGCAAAAACTATCACACTATGAAACAAAACAAAATATATCCTGTTAGAAAGAGGATAAAATCGAGTCAGTATGCGATAACTAGGAACATAGATGATTTATAAGCCTATGATGATCTTTCTGTTTAGTTTTCATGATCATTCAAATTAATAGCCACCAGCTAGCTATATGAGTTTCCTTTAGACAACAATTTTGCTTTCATGCATGTTCAATGTATTATATATTCAGTTCTTATTGATTCCCTGTTCTATCACAAATAGTCTCCTACTCTTTCCGTGGTCTTTGTGCCAATTTCAAAGGTAGCAAATGATCGGGATGGAGGGATTACCACGTTTAATGATTGCACAACTCTCTGTATTGTACTTACAAAAGTATGTAGAAAATACGGAGTAAGTGTTAGCTATTTAACTTGAGTCCCCATTTTTTTACGATTATCATAAGGTAGTCTCTTTAGTCAAAGAAAAGAAATGAAGAATATGATTCTTGTTTAAAGGAGGTGATGGAAAATTCTTACGCTATGGTGTAAATTAGAATAATGAATCTACTTTTTTTTTATATCCGTTATTGCGCATAAATGTTTCCGAATACTATATAAATAGCTTAGGTGGTAGTATGGTTGGGGCAAGCAAGACGCAACGTTGAAATTATTAACATCTTCACAAATTTCAAGGTATGAAGACTTTTGGTGCATGAAACTAATTATTGTTGTTGTTATTTTTTAAATAAATTACATGCTATTTGGTTTTGTTTTATTACTTTCATTGTTTTGAATGAAACTAAGTGATTAAGATTCTTGTGTAATATGTACCATTAAAGCTCGATATGGCTACGATGCAAGAACAAAATGTCGCGGTTTGCGAGAAGACAAATAAGCAGCCACAAAATGGTACCCAAGCCACCATGAATAACTGCACCCATTTTGCTATGACCTTAGCTAGATCTCATAACTGGTCAAAGCGCTCCGGTTGGCACTTTTCCGGAGAAGATTTTTCCCAATAGCAGTGCCATATTTACCCACTTGAAGGGAAACTTTTTTGGTTCCAAAGCGGCAGTGGTGTATAATGGGAAAAATGCATCAGGAGGGGACTGTTCGTGGGTTTTGGCATGGCATGCACCCGCAGATAACACATCACCTCAGACTCCTAACAGGGTAAATATGAATTATTTTAAACGCACGCACGTAATTCTATTGGTGATGATAAGTTGATTAATCATTTTATTAGGTTGCATTTTATTTTCCTCGGATCATTTTAATTTTTTTTTCTTGGTTTTAACGCAGGTGTATGTTGTATGTGGCGCAAAACAAGTCATTGCCAATCGACCTTTGATCAAATTCAAAAAAAGTTGGACACCGCATTAACTTTTGACACTTCCACCGACGCGCTACCAAGACACGTCTTGACGGCAACAACATGACACAAAGTCCAGGACATTGCTACTCTTATCGCGGACTTTAAACTTATACAAGAAGGTCATGGACCATAGGTGTCCATATATATAAAGTATTGTAATAATAAAGGGTCGAAAAATTACCCTATAATCTATGCCTTCATGTTTGCTTCCGGTGCATGTACACTGGTTGCTAATACTATTACCTATTAAGAAGGTTAAATAAATCAGTAAAGTGAGTAATAATTATGACCATAAACTTCATTTTAGTCTATTTACATTGTCAAATTTGCGAGCCTAGTTACTTGTACAAGAACGCATGAGGATGAGTTTGCGATATTGAAGCCAACACTCGTTTATAGCCTTAAACTAATTGACTGGATTTAAATAATGGCCCCCTTTGAGACTACAAGTATAGAAATTTGTGGCCTACTAATAATTTTTTCGTAGAAGTTAAAAAAAAAAAACAATTTCCGCAATTTTTTATTTATTCATAATCTCAACATCTATAGTGTTTCAAACCACAATATATGAATAAGAGCATGTACTCATGGGACAAATAGTAGCTAGGGCCGAAATTTATCATCAATTTCGTTCAATGTTTTACCAATCTTCCTCCATAGAGACATAACTATTGATGTAGTGTTCCATGTAACAAACTTCAATGAGCAATATTAATGTCAATATATTTCTACATATGTCACTAATAGCAAGTTAAAGTAGCTAATTCCAAGAAAATTAAATGCATATTGGGAACCAACCCTAAAATAAATGTTGACTAATTGTAAATATGATATTATATTTATTATGCATTGACATCTAATATGACATTAATTAACAAGCAAATATTACATAATGATTTTAAAAATAGAATCCTTTCAAAAATAATGTTGACTAATTTTTCACTCTTGCCTAGGCCTGGCCAAGCGGACCTGGGAAGAGCTCCGTCTCCGAGGAGATATGGCCTCTGTTATAGCTATTTCATTTTGAATGGATGAGTTTACTCATTACTCAGCTCTTTTAGTTGATAGCTAAACTCATACTTATGTTGTAGGTGTTCATGCCATGATCAAGGCTAATTTCCTTTCTTGTACAAAGTTTGCTAAAGCAAAATTTATTTTTGGGCATACCATTAAATGTTACACGCTTGTCGTAAGATATGGACTACTCACTAGTGACTTAATTTAGTAGGAACAAGGTAAGTCATCTAATACACTTGAACACGTCTAACTCAACAAATTGACAAGCACGGCAGAAGTTTTGATTATTGCACAAGGACGCCTAGTTATGAGTTTTCTCATTAATTGTATTTTAGTTGCACGAATTTAAGGTAAAACGTTTGAATTAAAAATTATAATGAGCGTTGAGGAAAATCATTAACCCCTAAACGATGACCCGGAAGTTGCTTGATCAACTACTGACCCGACCCAATCACCGATTGGAAATAGGACAACCGGATTAAGGTGTCTAATTAAAATGAATCATACCGAAATCGAATTGAAACGAAATTAGATTTGACCACATATTCTTACTTTAAACCTTTCGTTGTATAAACGAATATCATAGTTTCGGAAAAAGAAAACCCTTCACCTCCTAATTCTTTTCGCCTTCTTATTAAAATTATTGATTTCTAAAAAGATTAGTAACTACAAAATAATATATCAGATTTATGTAAATATAGGAGACAAAATTCTTAACTCTGTTATCAAATTAATATACGATTTATATAAATGAGTAGAATAACTAAAACCACAGCTTTTATTGTGTAAACCGTCTCACACTATGAGACGGCCCCTTTATGTAAAAAGATAACCCGTTTATTAATGATAATTGAATTAACTTTTTTTTTTATAAAGTGACCGCTCACGGTGTGAGAGACTGTCTTATAGTACCATCTCTCGCGAGCGTGTTATGTGACAACATCACAAGTGGATTTTGGGCAAAACACTCAATGAATGAAGTGTTTGTCATTTCGGAATCATATGCCATATGAGTGGATTTACTATTTGTTCTAAAAGGTATTGAATCTACCATGCATTACTACGTGTGTGGATATGTTTTAAGCGTAGATTGGTTGTCAATGGCCATATAGGGAATAAATTCTCCACCAAAATGATAAAAATTCTCGATTAATACGAACAAAAAAAGTAAGTATTCTTCTGAAAAGACGCGTCTTAAATGAGTAATAAAATCAAACAACATAAAGTAGAAATATATAACTCACTTAGAGAAACCACGGATTTCGACTATTTTGCTAGTATTCACACTAGCTATTATCTTTGTGTATGAAAATAAGGGTATACCACTTATACGAAATCGGTTGTTCTATTTGATAACCGTCATCAAACGTGGATGTCTTTATACCTTTAAGATATCTACGAAGGTCCTAAAAAGATCCACGTCAAATATATGAAGTCCCATATTGATGGTAGACTTAACTTCTTAGAGTAGTATATTATCTTTGCATGTGTTGTTTGGTTTTTTATATATCAGTTCATCGCGCACACAACATGATTTATGTAACCGTACTTAGAGGAGTTACCAAATTACAAAGATCCCTTAAACACCTCTTAACTAACAATTATGATCAACTTTAGACCATTGTAAGTCCTATACATGCATTATCGGGAATCCATTCGTGTGAATCAATTTTGTGTCGTCATGATTTCGGTTTTGTTTTGATTGATACAAAGAAAATTAATTAAGGTATAAGTTTAACCCGAGTCGCGTCCTTTCGGTTTACTCAACCAAATTTTGAGTTTTACTAGGTGGATTTAGAATGGTCCAGGTCGAATATCCTAATTAAAATCATACAAGCTTTAGCGTGTTATAGTCCAAGTCACCAACACACCACCACAATCCTTTTCCCGAGAGTTATGTTTTACTCTTTTTTCTTAAATTCTAGGGTAACTTATCTAACAAATTTTCAACTCTTTTTTTTATGAACGAAGTTCATTTTATCTTAAAATTGGATTAATATGCTATCCGTCGTAGTCATTTATTTACTTAATTATTTCGTTTATGTGTCTTTTATTTATTTGTTTATCTTTCTTCATTAAAAATATTTATGAAGGGTAATGTGATCATCCTCATTACTTATTGTCCACTTGTCGCTCAAAAATAATGTCCACAAATTATTCAAACTATATCTTCATTATCTTCTGAGTTATCTATTCATATCTTTTTGTATATTTTAATAATTCATGTCCATATAACTTTTCGTAATTCGCTTGTACACAATCTCCATTAATGATTGTTTGTTGCGGCTAGGTTTAGGTCTCTTAGGCTCTTAGCTTTGTTAGTCAAACTTGTATAAATAATGTTGTCATGTACAATTTTTTTTTTCAAAAATAATCTTTGCATTTCATTAGAAAAGAAAATACATATGCAAAAACTATCACACTATGAAACAAAACAAAATATATCCTGTTAGAAAGAGGATAAAATCGAGTCAGTATGCGATAACTAGGAACATAGATGATTTATAAGCCTATGATGATCTTTCTGTTTAGTTTTCATGATCATTCAAATTAATAGCCACCAGCTAGCTATATGAGTTTCCTTTAGACAACAATTTTGCTTTCATGCATGTTCAATGTATTATATATTCAGTTCTTATTGATTCCCTGTTCTATCACAAATAGTCTCCTACTCTTTCCGTGGTCTTTGCGCCAATTTCAAAGGTAGCAAATGATCGGGATGGAGGGATTACCACGTTTAATGATTGCACAACTCTCTGTATTGTACTTACAAAAGTATGTAGAAAATACGGAGTTAGTGTTAGCTATTTAACTTGAGTCCCCATTTTTTTACGATTATCATAAGGTAGTCTCTTTAGTCAAAGAAAAGAAATGAAGAATATGATTCTTGTTTAAAGGAGGTGATGGAAAATTCTTACGCTATGGTGTAAATTAGAATAATGAATCTACTTTTTTTTTTATATCCGTTATTGCGCATAAATGTTTCCGAATACTATATAAATAGCTTAGGTGGTAGTATGGTTGGGGCAAGCAAGACGCAACGTTGAAATTATTAACATCTTCACAAATTTCAAGGTATGAAGACTTTTGGTGCATGAAACTAATTATTGTTGTTGTTATTTTTTAAATAAATTACATGCTATTTGGTTTTGTTTTATTACTTTCATTGTTTTGAATGAAACTAAGTGATTAAGATTCTTGTGTAATATGTACCATTAAAGCTCGATATGGCTACGATGCAAGAACAAAATGTCGCGGTTTGCGAGAAGACAGTCAAGCAGCCACAAAATGGTACCCAAGCCACCATGAATAACCAGACCCATTTTGCTATGACCTTAGCTAGATCTCATAACTGGTCAGGCGCTCCGGTTGGCACTTTTCCGGAGAAGATTTTTCCCAATAGCAAGCCATATTTACCCACTTGAAGGGAAACTTTTTTGGTTCCAAAGCGGCAGTGGTGTATAATGGGAAAAATGCATCGAGAGGGGACTGTCGTGGGTTTTGGCATGGCATGCACCCGCAGATAACACATCACCTCAGACTCCTAACAGGGTAAATATGAATTATTTTAAACGCACGCACGTAATTCTATTGGTGATGATAAGTTGATTAATCATTTTATTAGGTTGCATTTTATTTTCCTCGGATCATTTTAATTTTTTTTCTTGGTTTTAACGCAGGTGTATGTTGTATGTGGCGCAAAACAAGTCATTGCCAATCTGACCTTTGATCAAATTCAAGAAAAGTTGGACACCGCATTAACTTTTGACACTTCCACCGACGCGCTACCAAGACACGTCTTTGACGGCAACATCAGGTGACACACCCCGGACATTGCTACTCTTATCGCGGACTTTAAACTTATACAGTAAGGTCATGGACCATAGGTGTCCATATATATAAAGTATTGTAATAATAAAGGGTCGAAAAATTACCCTATAATCTATGCCTTCATGTTTGCTTCCGGTGCATGTACACTGGTTGCTAATACTATTACCTATTAAGAAGGTTAAATAAATCAAGAAAGTGAGTAATAATTATGACCATAAACTTCATTTTAGTCTATTTACATTGTCAAATTTGCGAGCCTAGTTACTTGTACAAGAACGCATGAGGATGAGTTTATATATTGAAGCCAACACTCGTTTATAGCCTTAAACTAATTGACTGGCTTTAAATAATGGCCCCCTTTGAGACTACAAGTATAGAAATTTGTGGCCTACTAATAATTTTTTCGTAGAAGTTAAAAAAAAAAAACAATTTCCGCAATTTTTTATTTATTCATAATCTCAACATCTATAGTGTTTCAAACCACAATATATGAATAAGAGCATGTACTCATGGGACAAATAGTAGCTAGGGCCGAAATTTATCATCAATTTCGTTTAATGTTTTACCAATCTTCCTCCATAGAGACATAACTATTGATGTAGTGTTCCATGTAACAAACTTCAATGAGCAATATTAATATCAATATATTTCTACATATGTCACTAATAGCAAGTTAAAGTAGCTAATTCCAACAAAATTAAATGCATATTGGGAACCAACCCTAAAATAAATGTTGACTAATTGTAAATATGATATTATATTTATTATGCATTGACATCTAATATGACATTAATTAACAAGCAAATATTACATAATGATTTTAAAAATAGAATCCTTTCAAAAATAATGTTGACTAATTTTTCACTCTTGCCTAGGCCATGGCCAAGCGGACCTGGGAAGAGCTCCGTCTCCGAGGAGATATGGCCTCTGATAGAATAAGTAATTATTATGTAAATTGTAATTATTTATTTACTGATGTAGTTACCTAGTTTAGTGGTATTTGTTACCTAGTTTAGTGTAACCTAGTCCTTAATTGTAGCTTAGCAATATTGTATTTATACCCAAAGTTTAATCAATAGAAGGCAACCATTAATCTCCTTTATGGTATCAGGTTTCTAGGTTAATCCTACCGAAATCGCTTCCGCTAATCTTTCTTCTTCTTCTCCCATTCCCGACATCACGTCACCCTCAATGGCCCCTGAAGCAAAGTCGACTTTTCACCCGGCTCTTGCAGTGAACAATATCACGAATCACATTCCTATCAAACTCGGAATGGATAACGATCAATACCCTCTTTGGGTGGCATTGTTCACAAATCATGCCAAATCCAATCGAGTGCTTCACCATATAGTCGAACCTAAGGTCGCCGTCACCGGCCCTGTCACGAACGACGAAAAGGAGTTGTGGGAAACGCTCGATGCCACGGTGTTGCAATGGATCTACTCCACCATCACCACCGAACTCTTGGAGACTATCATCGAAGCCGAGTCTACGGCTATGGAGGCTTGGCAACGTATTGCTGATATTTTCCAAGACAACGCGAATTCCAGGGCGGTTACGCTCGAGCAGGAATTTTCGCACGTCGAAATGGCGGATTTTTCCTCTGTTTCGGCATACTGTCAAAGGCTCAAATCTTTGGCGGACCAACTGAAGAATGTCGGATCTCCCGTATCTGATAATCGTCTGGTTCTTCAATTGGTTTCCGGTCTATCTCCGGCATATCATAATGTAGGGACTATAATTCGACAAAAGTCCCCTCTACCTGCCTTCTATCGTGCTCGATCCATGTTGACGCTCGAAGAGGCAGGGCTTGCTAAACAGGCTGCTACGACTTCATCGGAGGCTCTTTATGCTCGTGGTGGAGTTGATAGCGATAATGGAGGGCAATCGTCGAAGGGTTCTGGATCTGGGAACGGCAAGGGTGGCCGCGACAATGGTTCTGGTGGGAAGAAAAAGGGCAAAGGCGGGAAAGGCGGCAAGGGACAATCTACTCCAGCCGCTGCTCCAGCCACTTCGACTCCTGCCGCACCACAACAGTGGTCAGGAGGATACGGGCCGTGGCAGTGGCCGTCGGCTCCTTGGGGTTATCCACCTTGTCCGTATCCGTCTAGCCCGTGGGTTATGCGACCCACTTATACACCTCGGCCTCAGCAAGGGATCTTGGGTCCTCGTCCTCAGGCGTATGTAGCTGCTGATGGATCACAACCGTCTCAAACTGACATTGAGGCGGCCATGTATACTCTCGGACTCACCCCACCCGAACCATGGGTCATGGACACGGGTGCTACGTCTCATATGACGGCGAATCCAGGTATTCTATCGTCTTTTATTAATTCGAGCTTTAATAATGGCATTGTAGTCGGAAATGGTCACTCAATCCCGATTCGTGGTCACGGTCACACTTCCTTAAACAAACCACACCCTCCTTTCATCTTAAAAAACGTCCTAGTTGCCCCCAAATTAGTCAAAAACTTAATTTCCGTTAGAAAATTCACCACCGATAATATGGTCGATTGAATTTGACCCTTTTTTTTCTTCGTGAAGGATCTACGGACGGGGACTCGTCTAATGAGGTGTGAGAGTAGGGGTGGTCTTTATCCTGTGTCGTCCATCACGAAGTCAGCCGCGCATTTTTCGACTTTTGCAGCTTTAGCTCCGTCCGAATGGCACAATCGCTTAGGTCATCCGGGCAGTCCTATTATTTCTGTTCTTAGGCAAAATAAATTCATAGATTGTAATTCGAATTCTCTAAATCGCTTTTGTCAATCTTGTCCGCTTGGAAAACATGTTCGATTACCTTTTGTTAGCTCTATTTCTCGTACTTGTATGCCTTTCGATATTTTACATTGTGATTTATGGACATCACCGACATTGAGTTCTTTAGGTCACAAGTATTATCTTGTCATTTTGGATGATTTTACCAATTTTGTATGGACATTTCCTATTGCTACAAAAAATCAAGTAAATTCCATATTAACAAAATTTCATAACTTCGTCCAAACTCAATTTGAACGAAAAATTAAAACGATTCAATGTGATAATGGAACAGAATTTGTCAACAATCTGTTTCGAGATTTTTGTGCTGCTAATGGTTTGGTTTTTCGCCTTTCATGTCCTCACACATCGTCTCAAAACGGCAAGGCCGAACGCAAAATTGCTCCATTAATAACATAGTTCGTACTCTTCTTTTTCATGCCTCACTACCGACTCGTTTTTGGCATCATTCCCTAGAAGTAGCTACATACATTTTGAACATTCTTCCAAGCAAACCCATTGCCTATAAAATTCCCCTTCAACTCTTATACAATCGCACACCTATTTATAGCCATCTCCGTGTCTTTGGATGCTTGTGTTTTCCTTTGGTACCATCGACAACTATAAATAAGTTGCAACCCCGGTCTTCCCCTTGCGTGTTCCTTGGCTATCCAAAAGATCATCGCGGTTATAAGTGTCTCGACATGTCCACTAATAAACTTATTATCAGTCGTCACGTTCTCTTCGATGAACACACCTTCCCTTTTGCGTCTGTCCATCACCCCGACACTCATACCTATGATTTTTTGGATGACGGAGTCTCCCCATATGTCCTTCGCCATATGACCTCTCCCTCCCCAGCCACGACACCCATCCCGCCTGACCAACCAACCCGTGACCAGCCTCCACCGGTCACACCTGCCCCGGTACAGCCAGCTACTGCCCCAGCCACTTCACACCCCGCACCCGCCTCTGCCACGGCCCAATCAGCAGCTGCCTCACGCCACCCTTTCTCCAAACCCACTACCCGAGCCGATCATGGTATTTACAAACCAAACCCTCGCTACGTCAAACCACCAGCCTCCGAACACAATTTGTCACACATTGTAGCCATTTCACCTATTCCTAGGAATCCCGTGACTGCTATTCGTGACCCAAATTGGAAACTGGCCATGGATGACGAGTATAAAGCTCTTATTGATAATAAGACATGGGTCTTGGTTCCTCGTCCTAAGAACGTAAATGTCATTCGCTCCATGTGGATTTTTCGTCATAAATTTAATTCTGACGGTTCTTTTGAAAGGTATAAAGCTCGTCTTGTAGGTGACGGTAAGACTCAACAGTTGGAATCGATTGCATGGCGAAACATTTAGTCCTTGTGAAGCCGCTACACCAACACGTTCTTACTTCTTGCATTATCGAAGTCTTGGTCAATTAACCAACTTGACGTCAAAAATGCTTTTCTCCATGGCAACCTTAATGAAACGGTTTATATGTACCAACCGCTTGGGTACAAGGATAATTCTCGGCCTGATTTTGTATGTCTACTCCAAAAATCCTTGTACGGTCTCAAACAAGCTCCTCGCGCATGGTATAAACGGTTTGCGGACTTTCTTGCTACCATTGGTTTCACGCATAGCAGAGTGGATCACTCTTTATTTATCTTTCGACATGGTACTAATCTCGCCTATTTATTGCTCTATGTCGATGATATTATACTCACGTGTTCTTCAGCTGCTCTTCGTTCTCAAATTATGCGTAGTCTCCAAACGGAATTCGCTATGAAGGATCTTGGCCCACTAAATTATTTCTTGGGTATTTCCGTCAAACAAAGTTCCAAAGGTATGTTCTTGTCCCAAACCAAGTATGCAAATGAGATTGTTGAGAGAGCCGGCATGGCCTCTTGCAAAGCCGCGCCACTCCAGTTGACACTAAACCAAAATTAAGCGTCGTCACTTCCGTCCCGTTCGAGGACCCTACTCAGATCGTAGTCTTGCCGGTGCTCTTCAATATTTGACATTTACTAGACCCGACATTACCTACGCCGTGCAACAAATTTGTCTCTTCATGCACAATCCGATGACCGAACACATGGCCGCTCGTAAACGAATTATTCGTTATGTACACGATCACCGACCGTGGCCTATGGCTCAACAAATCTGCTCCGTCCCTCCTACGGGCCTACACGGATGCCGATTGGGGTGGGTGTCCGGATACGCGTCGTTCTACATCCGGTTATTGTGTTTTCTTAGGTGACAATTTGATTTCATGGGCATCTAAACGACAACCTACTTTGTCCAAATCAAGTGCAGAAGCCGAGTATCGTGGCGTAGCGAATGTTGTCGCTGAATCGTTTTGGCTTCGTAACCTGTTGGTCGAGCTTCACGTGCCTATGCCTAAAGCTACACTTGTTTATTGTGACAATGTAAGTGCTATCTATCTATCGAGCAACCCAGTTCAACACCAACGTACAAAACATATTGAGATGGACATTCATTTTGTTCGCGAGAAAGTTGAACGCGGCGAAGTTCGTGTTAGCCATGTCGCATCACGTTATCAAATAGCGGATATTTTCACCAAGGGCCTTCCTCTCGTCCTTTTGACGATTTCCGTGCGCGCTTTAAACGCTCGCTCACCTCCCGTTTCAACCAAGGGGGTATGATAGAATAAGTAATTATTATGTAAATTGTAATTATTTATTTACTGATTTAGTTACCTAGTTTAGTGGTATTTGTTACCTAGTTTAGTGTAACCTAGTCCTTAATTGTAGCTTAGCAATATTGTATTTATACCCAAAGTTTAATCAATAGAAGGCAACCATTAATCTCCTTTAGCCTCTGTTATAGCTATTTCATTTTGAATGGATGAGTTTACTCATTACTCAGCTCTTTTAGTTGATAGCTAAACTCATACTTATGTTGTAGGTGTTCATGCCATGATCAAGGCTAATTTCCTTTCTTGTACAAAGTTTGCTAAAGCAAAATTTATTTTTGGGCATACCATTAAATGTTACACGCTTGTCGTAAGATATGGAATACTCACTAGTGACTTAATTTAGTAGGAACAAGGTAAGTCATCTAATACACTTGAACACGTCTAACTCAACAAATTGACAAGCACGGCAGAAGTTTTGATTATTGCACAAGGACGCCTAGTTATGAGTTTTCTCATTAATTGTATTTTAGTTGCACGAATTTAAGGTAAAACGTTTGAATTAAAAATTATAATGAGCGTTGAGGAAAATCATTAACCCCTAAACGATGACCCGGAAGTTGCTTGATCAACTACTGACCCGACCCAATCACCGTTTGGAAATAGAACAACCGGATTAAGGTGTCTAATTAAAATGAATCATACCGAAATCGAATTGAAACGAAATTAGATTTGACCACATATTCTTACTTTAAACCTTTCGTTGTATAAACGAATATCATAGTTTCGGAAAAAGAAAACCCTTCACCTCCTAATTCTTTTCGCCTTCTTATTAAAATTATTGATTTCTAAAAAGATTAGTAACTACAAAATAATATATCAGATTTATGTAAATATAGGAGACAAAATTCTTAACTCTGTTATCAAATTAATATACAGATTTATATAAATGAGTAGAATAACTAAAACCACAGTTTTTATTGTGTACAACCGTCTCACACTATGAGACGGCCCTTTTATGTAAAAAGATAACCCATTTATTAATGATAATTGAATTAACTTTTTTTTTTTTTTATAAAAGTGACCGTCTCACGGTGTGAGACTGTCTTATAGTACCATCTCTCGCGAGCGTGTTATGTGACAACATCACAAGTGGATTTTGGGCAAAACACTCAATGAATGAAGTGTTTGTCATTTCGGAATCATATGCCATATGAGTGGATTTACTATTTGTTCTAAAAGGTATTGAATCTACCATGCATTACTACGTGTGTGGATATGTTTTAAGCGTAGATTGGTTGTCAATGGCCATATAGGGAATAAATTCTCCACCAAAATGATAAAAATTCTCGATTAATACGAACAAAAAAAGTAAGTATTCTTCTGAAAAGACGCGTCTTAAATGAGTAATAAAATCAAACAACATAAAGTAGAAATATATAACTCACTTAGAGAAACCACGGATTTCGACTATTTTGCTAGTATTCACACTAGCTATTATCTTTGTGTATGAAAATAAGGGTATACCACTTATACGAAATCGGTTGTTCTATTTGATAACCGTCATCAAACGTGGATGTCTTTATACCTTTAAGATATCTACGAAGGTCCTAAAAAGATCCACGTCAAATATATGAAGTCCCATATTGATGGTAGACTTAACTTCTTAGAGTAGTATATTATCTTTGCATGTGTTGTTTGGTTTTTTATATATCAGTTCATCGCGCACACAACATGATTTATGTAACCGTACTTAGAGGAGTTACCAAATTACAAAGATCCCTTAAACACCTCTTAACTAACAATTATGATCAACTTTAGACCATTGTAAGTCCTATACATGCATTATCGGGGAATCCATTCGTGTGAATCAATTTTGTGTCATTGGGCGATTTCGGTTTTGTTTTGATTGATACAAAGAAAATTAATTAAGGTATAAGTTTAACCTGGAGTCGCGTCCTTTCGGTTTACTCAACCAAATTTTGAGTTTTACTAGGTGGATTTAGAATGGTCCAGGTCGAATATCCTAATTAAAATCATACAAGCTTTAGCGTGTTATAGTCCAAGTCACCAACACACCACCACAATCCTTTTCCCGAGAGTTATGTTTTACTCTTTTTTCTTAAATTCTAGGGTAACTTATCTAACAAATTTTCAACTCTTTTTTTTATGAACGAAGTTCATTTTATCTTAAAATTGGATTAATATGCTATCCGTCGTAGTCATTTATTTACTTAATTATTTCGTTTATGTGTCTTTTATTTATTTGTTTATCTTTCTTCATTAAAAATATTTATGAAGGGTAATGTGATCATCCTCATTACTTATTGTCCACTTGTCGCTCAAAAATAATGTCCACAAATTATTCAAACTATATCTTCATTATCTTCTGAGTTATCTATTCATATCTTTTTGTATATTTTAATAATTCATGTCCATATAACTTTTCGTAATTCGCTTGTACACAATCTCCATTAATGATTGTTTGTTGCGGCTAGGTTTAGGTCTCTTAGGCTCTTAGCTTTGTTAGTCAAACTTGTATAAATAATGTTGTCATGTACAAATTTTTTTTTTTTTCAAAAATAATCTTTGCATTTCATTAGAAAAGAAAATACATATGCAAAAACTATCACACTATGAAACAAAACAAAATATATCCTGTTAGAAAGAGGATAAAATCGAGTCAGTATGCGATAACTAGGAACATAGATGATTTATAAGCCTATGATGATCTTTCTGTTTAGTTTTCATGATCATTCAAATTAATAGCCACCAGCTAGCTATATGAGTTTCCTTTAGACAACAATTTTGCTTTCATGCATGTTCAATGTATTATATATTCAGTTCTTATTGATTCCCTGTTCTATCACAAATAGTCTCCTACTCTTTCCGTGGTCTTTGTGCCAATTTCAAAGGTAGCAAATGATCGGGATGGAGGGATTACCACGTTTAATGATTGCACAACTCTCTGTATTGTACTTACAAAAGTATGTAGAAAATACGGAGTAAGTGTTAGCTATTTAACTTGAGTCCCCATTTTTTTACGATTATCATAAGGTAGTCTCTTTAGTCAAAGAAAAGAAATGAAGAATATGATTCTTGTTTAAAGGAGGTGATGGAAAATTCTTACGCTATGGTGTAAATTAGAATAATGAATCTACTTTTTTTTTTATATCCGTTATTGCGCATAAATGTTTCCGAATACTATATAAATAGCTTAGGTGGTAGTATGGTTGGGGCAAGCAAGACGCAACGTTGAAATTATTAACATCTTCACAAATTTCAAGGTATGAAGACTTTTGGTGCATGAAACTAATTATTGTTGTTGTTATTTTTTAAATAAATTACATGCTATTTGGTTTTGTTTTATTACTTTCATTGTTTTGAATGAAACTAAGTGATTAAGATTCTTGTGTAATATGTACCATTAAAGCTCGATATGGCTACGATGCAAGAACAAAATGTCGCGGTTTGCGAGAAGACAATCAAGCACCACAAAATGGTACCCAAGCCACCATGAATAACTGACCCATTTTGCTATGACCTTAGCTAGATCTCATAACGGGTCAGCGCTCCGGTTGGCACTTTTCCGGAGAAGATTTTTCCCAATAGCAGTGCCATATTTACCCACTTGAAGGGAAACTTTTTTGGTTCCAAAGCGGCGGTGGTGTATAATGGGAAAAATGCATCGAGGGGACTGTTCGTGGGTTTTGGCATGGCATGCACCTGCAGATAACACATCACCTCAGACTCCTAACAGGGTAAATATGAATTATTTTAAACGCACGCACGTAATTCTATTGGTGATGATAAGTTGATTAATCATTTTATTAGGTTGCATTTTATTTTCCTCGGATCATTTTAATTTTTTTTTCTTGGTTTTAACGCAGGTGTATGTTGTATGTGGCGCAAAACAAGTCATTGCCAATCTGACCTTTGATCAAATTCAGCAAAAGTTGGACACTGCATTAACTTTTGACACTTCCACCGACGCGGCTACCAAGACACGTGCTGACGGCAACATCAGTGACACAGTCCCAGACATTGCTACTCTTATCGCGGACTTTAAACTTATACAGTAAGGTCATGGACCATAGGTGTCCATATATATAAAGTATTGTAATAATAAAGGGTCGAAAAATTACCCTATAATCTATGCCTTCATGTTTGCTTCCTGCATGTACACTGGTTTGCTAATACTATTACCTATTAAGAAGGTTAAATAAATCAGTAAAGTGAGTAATAATTATGACCATAAACTTCATTTTAGTCTATTTACATTGTCAAATTTGCGAGCCTAGTTACTTGTACAAGAACGCATGAGGATGAGTTTGCGATATTGAAGCCAACACTCGTTTATAGCCTTAAACTAATTGACTGGCTTTAAATAATGGCCCCCTTTGAGACTACAAGTATAGAAATTTGTGGCCTACTAATAATTTTTTCGTAGAAGTTAAAAAAAAAAAAAAACAATTTCCGCAATTTTTTATTTATTCATAATCTCAACATCTATAGTGTTTCAAACCACAATATATGAATAAGAGCATGTACTCATGGGACAAATAGTAGCTAGGGCCGAAATTTATCATCAATTTCGTTTAATGTTTTACCAATCTTCCTCCATAGAGACATAACTATTGATGTAGTGTTCCATGCAACAAACTTCAAAGAGCAATATTAATATCAATATATTTCTACATATGTCACTAATAGTAAGTTAAAGTAGCTAATTCCAACAAAATTAAATGCATATTGGGAACCAACCCTAAAATAAATGTTGACTAATTGTAAATATGATATTATATTTATTATGCATTGACATCTAATATGACATTAATTAACAAGCAAATATTACATAATGATTTTAAAAATAGAATCCTTTCAAAAATAATGTTGACTAATTTTTCACTCTTGCCTAGGCCATGGCCAAGCGGACCTGGGAAGAGCTCCGTCTCCGAGGAGATATGGCCTCTGTTATAGCTATTTCATTTTGAATGGATGAGTTTACTCATTACTCAGCTCTTTTAGTTGATAGCTAAACTCATACTTATGTTGTAGGTGTTCATGCCATGATCAAGGCTAATTTCCTTTCTTGTACAAAGTTTGCTAAAGCAAAATTTATTTTTGGGCATACCATTAAATGTTACACGCTTGTCGTAAGATATGGACTACTCACTAGTGACTTAATTTAGTAGGAACAAGGTAAGTCATCTAATACACTTGAACACGTCTAACTCAACAAATTGACAAGCACGGCAGAAGTTTTGATTCTTGCACAAGGACGCCTAGTTATGAGTTTTCTCATTAATTGTATTTTAGTTGCACGAATTTAAGGTAAAACGTTTGAATTAAAAATTATAATGAGCGTTGAGGAAAATCATTAACCCCTAAACGATGACCCGGAAGTTGCTTGATCAACTACTGACCCGACCCAATCACCGATTGGAAATAGGACAACCGGATTAAGGTGTCTAATTAAAATGAATCATACCGAAATCGAATTGAAACGAAATTAGATTTGACCACATATTCTTACTTTAAACCTTTCGTTGTATAAACGAATATCATAGTTTCGGAAAAAGAAAACCCTTCACCTCCTAATTCTTTTCGCCTTCTTATTAAAATTATTGATTTCTAAAAAGATTAGTAACTACAAAATAATATATCAGATTTATGTAAATATAGGAGACAAAATTCTTAACTCTGTTATCAAATTAATATACAGATTTATATAAATGAGAAGAATAACTAAAACCACAGTTTTTATTGTGTACAACCGTCTCACACTATGAGACGACCCCTTTATGTAAAAAGATAACCCGTTTATTAATGATAATTGAATTAACTTTTTTTTTTTATAAAAGTGACCGTCTCACGGTGTGAGACTGTCTTATAGTACCATCTTTCGCGAGCGTGTTATGTGACAACATCACAAGTGGATTTTGGGCAAAACACTCAATGAATGAAGTGTTTGGCATTTCGGAATCATATGCCATATGAGTGGATTTACTATTTGTTCCAAAAGGTATTGAATCTACCATGCATTACTACGTGTGTGGATATGTTTTAAGCGTAGATTGGTTGTCAATGGCCATATAGGGAATAAATTCTCCACCAAAATGATAAAAATTCTCGATTAATACGAACAAAAAAAATAAGTATTCTTCTGAAAAGACGCGTCTTAACAGGGCCGTCTCTGAGATTTTAGGGCCCCGTGCGAAAATTTAAATCGGGCCCCTATATAATACTGTTCTAATTATAATTTTATCGATATTGTATAATTTTAAGTTGATATACCTAAACTTTAACCTTTTTTTAATCCCAAATTTTAAAAATCATCTTTTTTTTATGTCATCTTAAAATTTGTTTTGAGGTTATGTGAAAGTCGATTTTCTTTTACCGTTCTCATCTTAAATGATGTTATTGGCTATTCTTGGAGCAACTGGTTTTCATTTCCATTATAAAAGGGGACATATCATATTAACAACATCCAAATGAAAAAAAATTATTTTTAAATTTTTTTTTTTTTTTTTTTTTTTTAGTATTTATTAGTTGAAGACTTGAAGTGAGTATTAATTGGGTGTAAAGGAGTGTGCATAAAAAACAAATTAACATAAAAATAAGGTGGAACAAAGGAGTGTGCATAGAGGATATTGCTCAAATTATTAAATTTCAATATATAACTTTGTCCAAAAAAAATGCCAGTAGTAGGAATCGAGCACGTGATTTAATTGCTACCTCAAAAGTTTCCCAACAATAATACCTCTAGACCACATCACACTATATGTTTGTATCTACCACAAAATACTCTTATATAAACTTTCTTTTTTTGTTGGGCTTTCAAAGACCAATTTTGGGCCAAAATTTTGGGGGCCCTGTGCGGTTGCACGGGCCGCACACCCTCAAAGACGGGCCTGCGTCTTAAATGAGTAATAAAATCAAACAACATAAAGTAGAAATATATAACTCACTTAGAGAAACCACGGATTTCGACTATTTTGCTAGTATTCACACTAGCTATTATCTTTGTGTATGAAAATAAGAGTATACCACTTATACGAAATCGGTTGTTCTATTTGATAACCGTCATCAAACGTGGATGTCTTTATACTTTTAAGATATCTACGAAGGTCCTAAAAAGATCCACGTCAAATATATGAAGTCCCATATTGATGGTAGACTTAACTTCTTAGAGTAGTATATTATCTTTGCATGTGTTGTTTGGTTTTTTATATATCAGTTCATCGCGCACACAACATGATTTATGTAACCGTACTTAGAAGAGTTACCAAATTACAAAGACTCCTTAAACACCCCTTCTCTAACAATTATGATCAACTTTAGACCATTGTAAGTCCTATACATGCATTATCGGGAATCCATTCGTGTGAATCAATTTTGTGTCGGGCGATTTCGGTTTTGTTTTGATTGATACAAAGAAAATTAATTCGGGTATAAGTTTAACCTGAGTCGCGTTCTTTTTCGGTTTACTCAACCAAATTTTGAGTTTTACTAGGTGGATTTAGAATGGTCCAGGTCGAATATCCTAATTAAAATCATACAAGCTTTAGCGTGTTATAGTCCAAGTCACCAACACACCACCACAATCCTTTTCCCGAGAGTTATGTTTTACTCTTTTTCTTAAATTCTAGGGTAACTTATCCGACAAATTTTCAACTCTTTTTTTATGAACGAAGTTCATTTTATCTTAAAATTGGATTAATATGCTATCCCTCGTAGTCATTTATTTACTTAATTATTTCGTTTATGTGTCTTTCATTTATTTGTTTATCTTTCTTCATTAAAAATATTTATGAAGGGTAATGTGATCATCCTCATTACTTATTGTCCACTTGTCGCTCAAAAATAATGTCCACAAATTATTCAAACTATATCTTCATTATCTTCTGAGTTATCTATTCATATCTTTTTGTATATTTTAATAATTCATGTCCATATAACTTTCACAAATTCTTGTTTGTGACAAGATATATCCGTCACTCTTAAGTGACGGATACCAATTTACCTTACAAAGTACCCACTTTTTCTCTCTCTGCAACACTATTCATGTGGTCCCCTTTCTCCACTAACCCATTTTGTTACCATTTTATCTCACAAAATATCCGCCACAAATGGGAAACCCGTCACAAGGGAGACCAATTGTATAACTTTTCGTAATTCGCTTGTACACAATCTCCATTAATGATTGTTTGTTGCGGCTAGGTTTAGGTCTCTTAGGCTCTTAGCTTTGTTAGTCAAACTTGTATAAATAATGTTGTCATGTACAAATTTTTTTTTTTTTTTCAAAAATAATCTTTGCATTTCATTAGAAAAGAAAATACATATGCAAAAACTATCACACTATGAAACAAAACAAAATATATCCTGTTAGAAAGAGGATAAAATCGAGCTGTATGCGATAACTAGGAACATAGATGATTTATAAGCCTATGATGATCTTTCTGTTTAGTTTTCATGATCATTCAAATTAATAGCCACCAGCTAGCTATATGAGTTTCCTTTAGACAACAATTTTGCTTTCATGCATGTTCAATGTATTATATATTCAGTTCTTATTGATTCCCTGTTCTATCACAAATAGTCTCCTACTCTTTCCGTGGTCTTTGTGCCAATTTCAAAGGTAGCAAATGATCGGGATGGAGGGATTACCACGTTTAATGATTGCACAACTCTCTGTATTGTACTTACAAAAGTATGTAGAAAATACGGAGTAAGTGTTAGCTATTTAACTTGAGTCCCCATTTTTTTACGATTATCATAAGGTAATCTCTTTAGTCAAAGAAAAGAAATGAAGAATATGATTCTTGTTTAAAGGAGGTGATGGAAAATTCTTACGCTATGGTGTAAATTAGAATAATGAATCTACTTTTTTTTTTATATCCGTTATTGCGCATAAATGTTTCCGAATACTATATAAATAGCTTAGGTGGTAGTATGGTTGGGGCAAGCAAGACGCAACGTTGAAATTATTAACATCTTCACAAATTTCAAGGTATGAAGACTTTTGGTGCATGAAACTAATTATTGTTGTTGTTATTTTTTAAATAAATTACATGCTATTTGGTTTTGTTTTATTACTTTCATTGTTTTGAATGAAACTAAGTGATTAAGATTCTTGTGTAATATGTACCATTAAAGCTCGATATGGCTACGATGCAAGAACAAAATGTCGCGGTTTGCGAGAAGACAATCAAGCAGCCACAAAATGGTACCCAAGCCACCATGAATAACTGACCCATTTTGCTATGACCTTAGCTAGATCTCATAATCGGTCAGCGCTCCGGTTGGCACTTTTCGGGAGAAGATTTTTCCCAATAGCAAGGCCATATTTACCCACTTGAAGGGAAACTTTTTTGGTTCCAAAGCGGCAGTGGTGTATAATGGGAAAAATGCATCAGGAGGGGACTGTTCGTGGGTTTTGGCATGGCATGCACCCAGATAACACATCACCTCGCACTCCTAACAGGTAAATATGAATTATTTTAAACGCACGCACGTAATTCTATTGGTGATGATAAGTTGATTAATCATTTTATTAGGTTGCATTTTATTTTCCTCGGATCATTTTAATTTTTTTTTCTTGGTTTTAACGCAGGTGTATGTTGTATGTGGCGCAAAACAAGTCATTGCCAATCTGACCTTTGATCAAATTCAGCAAAAGTTGGACACTGCATTAACTTTTGACACTTCCACCGACGCGGCTACCAAGACACGTGCTGACGGCAACATCAGCGACACAGTCCCCGACATTGCTACTCTTATCGCGGACTTTAAACTTATACAAGAAGGTCATGGACCATAGGTGTCCATATATATAAAGTATTGTAATAATAAAGGGTCGAAAAATTACCCTATAATCTATGCCTTCATGTTTGCTTCCTGCATGTACACTTTGGTTGCTAATACTATTACCTATTAAGAAGGTTAAATAAATCAAGAAAGTGAGTAATAATTATGACCATAAACTTCATTTTAGTCTATTTACATTGTCAAATTTGCGAGCCTAGTTACTTGTACAAGAACGCATGAGGATGAGTTTGCGATATTGAAGCCAACACTCGTTTATAGCCTTAAACTAATTGACTGGCTTTAAATAATGGCCCCCTTTGAGACTACAAGTATAGAAATTTGTGGCCTACTAATAATTTTTTCGTAGAAGTTAAAAAAAAAAAAACAATTTCCGCAATTTTTTATTTATTCATAATCTCAACATCTATAGTGTTTCAAACCACAATATATGAATAAGAGCATGTACTCATGGGACAAATAGTAGCTAGGGCCGAAATTTATCATCAATTTCGTTTAATGTTTTACCAATCTTCCTCCATAGAGACATAACTATTGATGTAGTGTTCCATGCAACAAACTTCAAAGAGCAATATTAATATCAATATATTTCTACATATGTCACTAATAGTAAGTTAAAGTAGCTAATTCCAACAAAATTAAATGCATATTGGGAACCAACCCTAAAATAAATGTTGACTAATTGTAAATATGATATTATATTTATTATGCATTGACATCTAATATGACATTAATTAACAAGCAAATATTACATAATGATTTTAAAAATAGAATCCTTTCAAAAATAATGTTGACTAATTTTTCACTCTTGCCTAGGCCATGGCCAAGCGGACCTGGGAAGAGCTCCGTCTCCGAGGAGATATGGCCTCTGTTATAGCTATTTCATTTTGAATGGATGAGTTTACTCATTACTCAGCTCTTTTAGTTGATAGCTAAACTCATACTTATGTTGTAGGTGTTCATGCCATGATCAAGGCTAATTTCCTTTCTTGTACAAAGTTTGCTAAAGCAAAATTTATTTTTGGGCATACCATTAAATGTTACACGCTTGTCGTAAGATATGGACTACTCACTAGTGACTTAATTTAGTAGGAACAAGGTAAGTCATCTAATACACTTGAACACGTCTAACTCAACAAATTGACAAGCACGGCAGAAGTTTTGATTCTTGCACAAGGACGCCTAGTTATGAGTTTTCTCATTAATTGTATTTTAGTTGCACGAATTTAAGGTAAAACGTTTGAATTAAAAATTATAATGAGCGTTGAGGAAAATCATTAATCCCTAAACGATGACCCGGAAGTTGCTTGATCGACCATCGACCCGACCCAATCACCGATTGGAAATAGGACAACGGGATTAAGGTGTCTAATTAAAATGAATCATACCGAAATCGAATTGAAACGAAATTAGATTTGACCACATATTCTTACTTTAAACCTTTCGTTGTATAAACGAATATCATAGTTTCGGAAAAAGAAAACCCTTCACCTCCTAATTCTTTTCGCCTTCTTATTAAAATTATTGATTTCTAAAAAGATTAGTAACTACAAAATAATATATCGATTTATGTAAATATAGGAGACAAAATTCTTAACTCGTTATCAAATTAATATACGATTTATATAAATGAGAAGAATAACTAAAGCCACGCTTTTATTGTGTACAACCGTCTCACACTATGAGACGACCCCTTTATGTAAAAAGATAACCCGTTTATTAATGATAATTGAATTAACTTTTTTTTTTTATAAAAGTGACCGTCTCACGGTGTGAGACTGTCTTATAGTACCATCTTTCGCGAGCGTGTTATGTGACAACATCACAAGTGGATTTTGGGCAAAACACTCAATGAATGAAGTGTTTGGCATTTCTAATCATATGCCATATGAGTGGATTTACTATTTGTTCCAAAAGGTATTGAATCTACCATGCATTACTACGTGTGTGGATATGTTTTAAGCGTAGATTGGTTGTCAATGGCCATATAGGGAATAAATTCTCCACCAAAATGATAAAAATTCTCGATTAATACGAACAAAAAAAATAAGTATTCTTCTGAAAAGACGCGTCTTAAATGAGTAATAAAATCAAACAACATAAAGTAGAAATATATAACTCACTTAGAGAAACCACGGATTTCGACTATTTTGCTAGTATTCACACTAGCTATTATCTTTGTGTATGAAAATAAGAGTATACCACTTATACGAAATCGGTTGTTCTATTTGATAACCGTCATCAAACGTGGATGTCTTTATACTTTTAAGATATCTACGAAGGTCCTAAAAAGATCCACGTCAAATATATGAAGTCCCATATTGATGGTAGACTTAACTTCTTAGTGTAGTATATTATCTTTGCATGTGTTGTTTGGTTTTTTATATATCAGTTCATCGCGCACACAACATGATTTATGTAACCGTACTTAGAAGAGTTACCAAATTACAAAGACCCCTTAAACACCCCTTAACTAACAATTATGATCAACTTTAGACCATTGTAAGTCCTATACATGCATTATCGGGAATCCATTCGTGTGAATCAATTTTGTGTCGCCGGTCGATTTCGGTTTTGTTTTGATTGATACAAAGAAAATTAATTCGGGTATAAGTTTAACCTGGAGTCGCGTCCTTTCGGTTTACTCAACCAAATTTTGAGTTTTACTAGGTGGATTTAGAATGGTCCAGGTCGAATATCCTAATTAAAATCATACAAGCTTTAGCGTGTTATAGTCCAAGTCACCAACACACCACCACAATCCTTTTCCCGAGAGTTATGTTTTACTCTTTTTCTTAAATTCTAGGGTAACTTATCCGACAAATTTTCAACTCTTTTTTTATGAACGAAGTTCATTTTATCTTAAAATTGGATTAATATGCTATCCCTCGTAGTCATTTATTTACTTAATTATTTCGTTTATGTGTCTTTCATTTATTTGTTTATCTTTCTTCATTAAAAATATTTATGAAGGGTAATGTGATCATCCTCATTACTTATTGTCCACTTGTCGCTCAAAAATAATGTCCACAAATTATTCAAACTATATCTTCATTATCTTCTGAGTTATCTATTCATATCTTTTTGTATATTTTAATAATTCATGTCCATATAACTTTCACAAATTCTTGTTTGTGACAAGATATATCCGTCACTCTTAAGTGACGGATACCATTTTACCTTACAAAGTACCCACTTTTTCTCTCTCTGCAACACTATTCATGTGGTCCCCTTTCTCCACTAACCCATTTTGTTACCATTTTATCTCACAAAATATCCGCCACAAATGGGAAACCCGTCACAAGGGAGACCAATTGTATAACTTTTCGTAATTCGCTTGTACACAATCTCCATTAATGATTGTTTGTTGCGGCTAGGTTTAGGTCTCTTAGGCTCTTAGCTTTGTTAGTCAAACTTGTATAAATAATGTTGTCATGTACAAATTTTTTTTTTTCAAAAATAATCTTTGCATTTCATTAGAAAAGAAAATACATATGCAAAAACTATCACACTATGAAACAAAACAAAATATATCCTGTTAGAAAGAGGATAAAATCGAGCTGTATGCGATAACTAGGAACATAGATGATTTATAAGCCTATGATGATCTTTCTGTTTAGTTTTCATGATCATTCAAATTAATAGCCACCAGCTAGCTATATGAGTTTCCTTTAGACAACAATTTTGCTTTCATGCATGTTCAATGTATTATATATTCAGTTCTTATTGATTCCCTGTTCTATCACAAATAGTCTCCTACTCTTTCCGTGGTCTTTGTGCCAATTTCAAAGGTAGCAAATGATCGGGATGGAGGGATTACCACGTTTAATGATTGCACAACTCTCTGTATTGTACTTACAAAAGTATGTAGAAAATACGGAGTAAGTGTTAGCTATTTAACTTGAGTCCCCATTTTTTTACGATTATCATAAGGTAGTCTCTTTAGTCAAAGAAAAGAAATGAAGAATATGATTCTTGTTTAAAGGAGGTGATGGAAAATTCTTACGCTATGGTGTAAATTAGAATAATGAATCTACTTTTTTTTATATCCGTTATTGCGCATAAATGTTTCCGAATACTATATAAATAGCTTAGGTGGTAGTATGGTTGGGGCAAGCAAGACGCAACGTTGAAATTATTAACATCTTCACAAATTTCAAGGTATGAAGACTTTTGGTGCATGAAACTAATTATTGTTGTTGTTATTTTTTAAATAAATTACATGCTATTTGGTTTTGTTTTATTACTTTCATTGTTTTGAATGAAACTAAGTGATTAAGATTCTTGTGTAATATGTACCATTAAAGCTCGATATGGCTACGATGCAAGAACAAAATGTCGCGGTTTGCGAGAAGACAAATCAAGCAAACCACAAAATGGTACCCAAGCCACCATGAATAACTGACCCATTTTGCTATGACCTTAGCTAGATCTCATAATCTGGTCAGCGCTCCGGTTGGCACTTTTCCGGAGAAGATTTTTCCCAATAGCAGTGCCATATTTACCCACTTGAAGGGAAACTTTTTTGGTTCCAAAGCGGCAGTGGTGTATAATGGGAAAAATGCATCAGGCGGGGACTGTTCGTGGGTTTTGGCATGGCATGCACCCGCAGATAACACATCACCTCAGACTCCTAACAGGGTAAATATGAATTATTTTAAACGCACGCACGTAATTCTATTGGTGATGATAAGTTGATTAATCATTTTATTAGGTTGCATTTTATTTTCCTCGGATCATTTTAATTTTTTTTCTTGGTTTTAACGCAGGTGTATGTTGTATGTGGCGCAAAACAAGTCATTGCCAATCTGACCTTTGATCAAATTCAGCAAAAGTTGGACACTGCATTAACTTTTGACACTTCCACCGACGCGGCTACCAAGACACGTGCTGACGGCAACATCAGTGACACAGTCCCAGACATTGCTACTCTTATCGCGGACTTTAAACTTATACAGTAAGGTCATGGACCATAGGTGTCCATATATATAAAGTATTGTAATAATAAAGGGTCGAAAAATTACCCTATAATCTATGCCTTCATGTTTGCTTCCGGTGCATGTACACTGGTTGCTAATACTATTACCTATTAAGAAGGTTAAATAAATCAGTAAAGTGAGTAATAATTATGACCATAAACTTCATTTTAGTCTATTTACATTGTCAAATTTGCGAGCCTAGTTACTTGTACAAGAACGCATGAGGATGAGTTTGCGATATTGAAGCCAACACTCGTTTATAGCCTTAAACTAATTGACTGGATTTAAATAATGGCCCCCTTTGAGACTACAAGTATAGAAATTTGTGGCCTACTAATAATTTTTTCGTAGAAGTTAAAAAAAAAAAAAAACAATTTCCGCAATTTTTTATTTATTCATAATCTCAACATCTATAGTGTTTCAAACCACAATATATGAATAAGAGCATGTACTCATGGGACAAATAGTAGCTAGGGCCGAAATTTATCATCAATTTCGTTTAATGTTTTACCAATCTTCCTCCATAGAGACATAACTATTGATGTAGTGTTCCATGTAACAAACTTCAATGAGCAATATTAATGTCAATATATTTCTACATATGTCACTAATAGCAAGTTAAAGTAGCTAATTCCAAGAAAATTAAATGCATATTGGGAACCAACCCTAAAATAAATGTTGACTAATTGTAAATATGATATTATATTTATTATGCATTGACATCTAATATGACATTAATTAACAAGCAAATATTACATAATGATTTTAAAAATAGAATCCTTTCAAAAATAATGTTGACTAATTTTTCACTCTTGCCTAGGCCATGGCCAAGCGGACCTGGGAAGAGCTCCGTCTCCGAGGAGATATGGCCTCTGTTATAGCTATTTCATTTTGAATGGATGAGTTTACTCATTACTCAGCTCTTTTAGTTGATAGCTAAACTCATACTTATGTTGTAGGTGTTCATGCCATGATCAAGGCTAATTTCCTTTCTTGTACAAAGTTTGCTAAAGCAAAATTTATTTTTGGGCATACCATTAAATGTTACACGCTTGTCGTAAGATATGGACTACTCACTAGTGACTTAATTTAGTAGGAACAAGGTAAGTCATCTAATACACTTGAACACGTCTAACTCAACAAATTGACAAGCACGGCAGAAGTTTTGATTCTTGCACAAGGACGCCTAGTTATGAGTTTTCTCATTAATTGTATTTTAGTTGCACGAATTTAAGGTAAAACGTTTGAATTAAAAATTATAATGAGCGTTGAGGAAAATCATTAACCCCTAAACGATGACCCGAAGTTGCTTGATCAACTATCGACCCGACCCAATCACCGATTGGAAATAGGACAACCGGATTAAGGTGTCTAATTAAAATGAATCATACCGAAATCGAATTGAAACGAAATTAGATTTGACCACATATTCTTACTTTAAACCTTTCGTTGTATAAACGAATATCATAGTTTCGGAAAAAGAAAACCCTTCACCTCCTAATTCTTTTCGCCTTCTTATTAAAATTATTGATTTCTAAAAAGATTAGTAACTACAAAATAATATATCAGATTTATGTAAATATAGGAGACAAAATTCTTAACTCTGTTATCAAATTAATATACAGATTTATATAAATGAGTAGAATAACTAAAACCACGCTTTTATTGTGTACAACCGTCTCACACTATGAGACGGCCCTTTTATGTAAAAAGATAACCCATTTATTAATGATAATTGAATTAACTTTTTTTTTTTTTATAAAAGTGACCGTCTCACGGTGTGAGACTGTCTTATAGTACCATCTCTCGCGAGCGTGTTATGTGACAACATCACAAGTGGATTTTGGGCAAAACACTCAATGAATGAAGTGTTTGTCATTTCGGAATCATATGCCATATGAGTGGATTTACTATTTGTTCTAAAAGGTATTGAATCTACCATGCATTACTACGTGTGTGGATATGTTTTAAGCGTAGATTGGTTGTCAATGGCCATATAGGGAATAAATTCTCCACCAAAATGATAAAAATTCTCGATTAATACGAACAAAAAAAGTAAGTATTCTTCTGAAAAGACGCGTCTTAAATGAGTAATAAAATCAAACAACATAAAGTAGAAATATATAACTCACTTAGAGAAACCACGGATTTCGACTATTTTGCTAGTATTCACACTAGCTATTATCTTTGTGTATGAAAATAAGGGTATACCACTTATACGAAATCGGTTGTTCTATTTGATAACCGTCATCAAACGTGGATGTCTTTATACCTTTAAGATATCTACGAAGGTCCTAAAAAGATCCACGTCAAATATATGAAGTCCCATATTGATGGTAGACTTAACTTCTTAGAGTAGTATATTATCTTTGCATGTGTTGTTTGGTTTTTTATATATCAGTTCATCGCGCACACAACATGATTTATGTAACCGTACTTAGAGGAGTTACCAAATTACAAAGATCCCTTAAACACCTCTTAACTAACAATTATGATCAACTTTAGACCATTGTAAGTCCTATACATGCATTATCGGGAATCCATTCGTGTGAATCAATTTTGTGTCATTTGGTCGATTTCGATTTTGTTTTGATTGATACAAAGAAAATTAATTAAGGTATAAGTTTAACCTGGAGTCGCGTCCTTTCGGCTTACTCAACCAAATTTTGAGTTTTACTAGGTGGATTTAGAATGGTCCAGGTCGAATATCCTAATTAAAATCATACAAGCTTTAGCGTGTTATAGTCCAAGTCACCAACACACCACCACAATCCTTTTCCCGAGAGTTATGTTTTACTCTTTTTTCTTAAATTCTAGGGTAACTTATTTAACAAATTTTCAACTCTTTTTTTTATGAACGAAGTTCATTTTATCTTAAAATTGGATTAATATGCTATCCGTCGTAGTCATTTATTTACTTAATTATTTCGTTTATGTGTCTTTTATTTATTTGTTTATCTTTCTTCATTAAAAATATTTATGAAGGGTAATGTGATCATCCTCATTACTTATTGTCCACTTGTCGCTCAAAAATAATGTCCACAAATTATTCAAACTATATCTTCATTATCTTCTGAGTTATCTATTCATATCTTTTTGTATATTTTAATAATTCATGTCCATATAACTTTTCGTAATTCGCTTGTACACAATCTCCATTAATGATTGTTTGTTGCGGCTAGGTTTAGGTCTCTTAGGCTCTTAGCTTTGTTAGTCAAACTTGTATAAATAATGTTGTCATGTACAAATTTTTTTTTTTCAAAAATAATCTTTGCATTTCATTAGAAAAGAAAATACATATGCAAAAACTATCACACTATGAAACAAAACAAAATATATCCTGTTAGAAAGAGGATAAAATCGAGTCAGTATGCGATAACTAGGAACATAGATGATTTATAAGCCTATGATGATCTTTCTGTTTAGTTTTCATGATCATTCAAATTAATAGCCACCAGCTAGCTATATGAGTTTCCTTTAGACAACAATTTTGCTTTCATGCATGTTCAATGTATTATATATTCAGTTCTTATTGATTCCCTGTTCTATCACAAATAGTCTCCTACTCTTTCCGTGGTCTTTGTGCCAATTTCAAAGGTAGCAAATGATCGGGATGGAGGGATTACCACGTTTAATGATTGCACAACTCTCTGTATTGTACTTACAAAAGTATGTAGAAAATACGGAGTAAGTGTTAGCTATTTAACTTGAGTCCCCATTTTTTTACGATTATCATAAGGTAGTCTCTTTAGTCAAAGAAAAGAAATGAAGAATATGATTCTTGTTTAAAGGAGGTGATGGAAAATTCTTACGCTATGGTGTAAATTAGAATAATGAATCTACTTTTTTTTTTTTATACTCCCTCCTATCCACCCTTTTTTTCCCCTTTGAAGTGGGCACGGAGATTAAGGGTGGGGAGTATAATATTGATAAAGATATGAGTGGGGTTTGGTAATTGGAGAGAGGTATGAATAATTATGATTAAATATTAATAAAGGAGATGGGTGGGGTTTGGTTATTGGAGAGAGGTAGGAATAATTAGAATTAAATATTAATAAAGTATATAGTGGGGTTTGATGAGTGGAAAGAGGTAAGAGTATAATATTAATAAAAACTTTCTTAAAAAGGAAAGGGGAAGAAAACCTGAATAATCCGTTTTAGGAAATAGGGAAGAAAAGAGTGGATAGGAGGGAGTATCTGTTATTGCGCATAAATGTTTCCGAATACTATATAAATAGCTTAGGTGGTAGTATGGTTGGGGCAAGCAAGACGCAACGTTGAAATTATTAACATCTTCACAAATTTCAAGGTATGAAGACTTTTGGTGCATGAAACTAATTATTGTTGTTGTTATTTTTTAAATAAATTACATGCTATTTGGTTTTGTTTTATTACTTTCATTGTTTTGAATGAAACTAAGTGATTAAGATTCTTGTGTAATATGTACCATTAAAGCTCGATATGGCTACGATGCAAGAACAAAATGTCGCGGTTTGCGAGAAGACAGTCAAGCACCACAAAATGGTACCCAAGCCACCATGAATAACCGCACCCATTTTGCTATGACCTTAGCTAGATCTCATAACTGGTCAGGCGCTCCGGTTGGCACTTTTCCGGAGAAGATTTTTCCCAATAGCAGTGCCATATTTACCCACTTGAAGGGAAACTTTTTTGGTTCCAAAGCGGCAAAGGGTGTATAATGGGAAAAATGCATCAGGAGGGGACTGTTCGTGGGTTTTGGCATGGCATGCACCCGCAGATAACACATCACCTCAGACTCCTAACAGGGTAAATATGAATTATTTTAAACGCACGCACGTAATTCTATTGGTGATGATAAGTTGATTAATCATTTTATTAGGTTGCATTTTATTTTCCTCGGATCATTTTAATTTTTTTTCTTGGTTTTAACGCAGGTGTATGTTGTATGTGGCGCAAAACAAGTCATTGCCAATCTGACCTTTGATCAAATTCAGCAAAAGTTGGACACTGCATTAACTTTTGACACTTCCACCGACGCGGCTACCAAGACACGTGCTGACGGCAACATCAGGTGACACAAATCCCGGACATTGCTACTCTTATCGCGGACTTTAAACTTATACAAGAAGGTCATGGACCATAGGTGTCCATATATATAAAGTATTGTAATAATAAAGGGTCGAAAAATTACCCTATAATCTATGCCTTCATGTTTGCTTCCGGTGCATGTACACTGGTTGCTAATACTATTACCTATTAAGAAGGTTAAATAAATCAGTAAAGTGAGTAATAATTATGACCATAAACTTCATTTTAGTCTATTTACATTGTCAAATTTGCGAGCCTAGTTACTTGTACAAGAACGCATGAGGATGAGTTTGCGATATTGAAGCCAACACTCGTTTATAGCCTTAAACTAATTGACTGGCTTTAAATAATGGCCCCCTTTGAGACTACAAGTATAGAAATTTGTGGCCTACTAATAATTTTTTCGTAGAAGTTAAAAAAAAAAAAAAACAATTTCCGCAATTTTTTATTTATTCATAATCTCAACATCTATAGTGTTTCAAACCACAATATATGAATAAGAGCATGTACTCATGGGACAAATAGTAGCTAGGGCCGAAATTTATCATCAATTTCGTTTAATGTTTTACCAATCTTCCTCCATAGAGACATAACTATTGATGTAGTGTTCCATGCAACAAACTTCAAAGAGCAATATTAATATCAATATATTTCTACATATGTCACTAATAGTAAGTTAAAGTAGCTAATTCCAACAAAATTAAATGCATATTGGGAACCAACCCTAAAATAAATGTTGACTAATTGTAAATATGATATTATATTTATTATGCATTGACATCTAATATGACATTAATTAACAAGCAAATATTACATAATGATTTTAAAAATAGAATCCTTTCAAAAATAATGTTGACTAATTTTTCACTCTTGCCTAGGCCATGGCCAAGCGGACCTGGGAAGAGCTCCGTCTCCGAGGAGATATGGCCTCTGTTATAGCTATTTCATTTTGAATGGATGAGTTTACTCATTACTCACTCTTTTTAGTTGATAGCTAAACTCATACTTATGTTGTAGGTGTTCATGCCATGATCAAGGCTAATTTCCTTTCTTGTACAAAGTTTGCTAAAGCAAAATTTATTTTTGGGCATACCATTAAATGTTACACGCTTGTCGTAAGATATGGACTACTCACTAGTGACTTAATTTAGTAGGAACAAGGTAAGTCATCTAATACACTTGAACACGTCTAACTCAACAAATTGACAAGCACGGCAGAAGTTTTGATTCTTGCACAAGGACGCCTAGTTATGAGTTTTCTCATTAATTGTATTTTAGTTGCACGAATTTAAGGTAAAACGTTTGAATTAAAAATTATAATGAGCGTTGAGGAAAATCATTAACCCCTAAACGATGACCCGGAGTTGCTTGATCGACCATCGACCCGACCCAATCACCGATTGGAAATAGGACAACGGGATTAAGGTGTCTAATTAAAATGAATCATACCGAAATCGAATTGAAACGAAATTAGATTTGACCACATATTCTTACTTTAAACCTTTCGTTGTATAAACGAATATCATAGTTTCGGAAAAAGAAAACCCTTCACCTCCTAATTCTTTTCGCCTTCTTATTAAAATTATTGATTTCTAAAAAGATTAGTAACTACAAAATAATATATCAGATTTATGTAAATATAGGAGACAAAATTCTTAACTCTGTTATCAAATTAATATACAGATTTATATAAATGAGAAGAATAACTAAAACCACAGTTTTTATTGTGTACAACCGTCTCACACTATGAGACGACCCTTTATGTAAAAAAGATAACCCGTTTATTAATGATAATTGAATTAACTTTTTTTTTTTTATAAAGTGACCGTCTCACGGTGTGAGACCTGCCTTATAGTACCATCTTTCGCGAGCGTGTTATGTGACAACATCACAAGTGGATTTTGGGCAAAACACTCAATGAATGAAGTGTTTGGCATTTCTAATCATATGCCATATGAGTGGATTTACTATTTGTTCCAAAAGGTATTGAATCTACCATGCATTACTACGTGTGTGGATATGTTTTAAGCGTAGATTGGTTGTCAATGGCCATATAGGGAATAAATTCTCCACCAAAATGATAAAAATTCTCGATTAATACGAACAAAAAAATAAGTATTCTTCCGAAAAGACGCGTCTTAACAGGGCCGTCTTCGAGATTTTAGGGCCCCGTGCGAAAATTTAAATCGGGCCCCTATATAATACTGTTCTAATTATAATTTTACCGATATTGTATAATTTTAAGTTGATATACCTAAACTTTAACCTTTTTTTAATCCCAAATTTTAAAAATCATCTTTTTTTATGTCATCTTAAAATTTGTTTTGAGGTTATGTGAAAGTCGATTTTCTTTTACCGTTCTCATCTTAAATGATGTTATTGGCTATTCTTGGAGCAACTGGTTTTCATTTCCATTATAAAAGGGGACATATCATATTAACAACATCCAAATGAAAAAAAATTATTTTTAAATTTTTTTTTTTTTTTTTTTTTTTTAGTATTTATTAGTTGAAGACTTGAAGTGAGTATTAATTGGGTGTAAAGGAGTGTGCATAAAAAACAAATTAACATAAAAATAAGGTGGAACAAAGGAGTGTGCATAGAGGATATTGCTCAAATTATTAAATTTCAATATATAACTTTGTCCAAAAAAAATGCCAGTAGTAGGAATCGAGCACGTGATTTAATTGCTACCTCAAAAGTTTCCCAACAATAATACCTCTAGACCACATCACACTATATGTTTGTATCTACCGTCAAAATACTCTTATATAAACTTTCTTTTTTTGTTGGGCTTTCAAAGACCAATTTTGGGCCAAAATTTTGGGGGCCCTGTGCGGTTGCACGGGCCGCACACCCTCAAAGACGGGCCTGCGTCTTAAATGAGTAATAAAATCAAACAACATAAAGTAGAAATATATAACTCACTTAGAGAAACCACGGATTTCGACTATTTTGCTAGTATTCACACTAGCTATTATCTTTGTGTATGAAAATAAGAGTATACCACTTATACGAAATCGGTTGTTCTATTTGATAACCGTCATCAAACGTGGATGTCTTTATACTTTTAAGATATCTACGAAGGTCCTAAAAAGATCCACGTCAAATATATGAAGTCCCATATTGATGGTAGACTTAACTTCTTAGAGTAGTATATTATCTTTGCATGTGTTGTTTGGTTTTTTATATATCAGTTCATCGCGCACACAACATGATTTATGTAACCGTACTTAGAAGAGTTACCAAATTACAAAGACCCCTTAAACACCCCTTCTCTAACAATTATGATCAACTTTAGACCATTGTAAGTCCTATACATGCATTATCGGGAATCCATTCGTGTGAATCAATTTTGTGTCGTTCGATTTCGGTTTTGTTTTGATTGATACAAAGAAAATTAATTCGGGTATAAGTTTAACCTGGAGTCGCGTTCTTTCGGTTTACTCAACCAAATTTTGAGTTTTACTAGGTGGATTTAGAATGGTCCAGGTCGAATATCCTAATTAAAATCATACAAGCTTTAGCGTGTTATAGTCCAAGTCACCAACACACCACCACAATCCTTTTCCCGAGAGTTATGTTTTACTCTTTTTCTTAAATTCTAGGGTAACTTATCCGACAAATTTTCAACTCTTTTTTTATGAACGAAGTTCATTTTATCTTAAAATTGGATTAATATGCTATCCCTCGTAGTCATTTATTTACTTAATTATTTCGTTTATGTGTCTTTCATTTATTTGTTTATCTTTCTTCATTAAAAATATTTATGAAGGGTAATGTGATCATCCTCATTACTTATTGTCCACTTGTCGCTCAAAAATAATGTCCACAAATTATTCAAACTATATCTTCATTATCTTCTGAGTTATCTATTCATATCTTTTTGTATATTTTAATAATTCATGTCCATATAACTTTCACAAATTCTTGTTTGTGACGGCATATATCCGTCACTCTTAAGTGACGGATACCAATTTACCTTACAAAGTACCCACTTTTTCTCTCTCTGCAACACTATTCATGTGGTCCCCTTTCTCCACTAACCCATTTTGTTACCATTTTATCTCACAAAATATCCGCCACAAATGGGAAACCCGTCACAAGGGAGACCAATTGTATAACTTTTCGTAATTCGCTTGTACACAATCTCCATTAATGATTGTTTGTTGCGGCTAGGTTTAGGTCTCTTAGGCTCTTAGCTTTGTTAGTCAAACTTGTATAAATAATGTTGTCATGTACAAATTTTTTTTTTTTTCAAAAATAATCTTTGCATTTCATTAGAAAAGAAAATACATATGCAAAAACTATCACACTATGAAACAAAACAAAATATATCCTGTTAGAAAGAGGATAAAATCGAGCTGTATGCGATAACTAGGAACATAGATGATTTATAAGCCTATGATGATCTTTCTGTTTAGTTTTCATGATCATTCAAATTAATAGCCACCAGCTAGCTATATGAGTTTCCTTTAGACAACAATTTTGCTTTCATGCATGTTCAATGTATTATATATTCAGTTCTTATTGATTCCCTGTTCTATCACAAATAGTCTCCTACTCTTTCCGTGGTCTTTGTGCCAATTTCAAAGGTAGCAAATGATCGGGATGGAGGGATTACCACGTTTAATGATTGCACAACTCTCTGTATTGTACTTACAAAAGTATGTAGAAAATACGGAGTAAGTGTTAGCTATTTAACTTGAAACCCCATTTTTTTACGATTATCATAAGGTAATCTCTTTAGTCAAAGAAAAGAAATGAAGAATATGATTCTTGTTTAAAGGAGGTGATGGAAAATTCTTACGCTATGGTGTAAATTAGAATAATGAATCTACTTTTTTTTTTTATATCCGTTATTGCGCATAAATGTTTCCGAATACTATATAAATAGCTTAGGTGGTAGTATGGTTGGGGCAAGCAAGACGCAACGTTGAAATTATTAACATCTTCACAAATTTCAAGGTATGAAGACTTTTGGTGCATGAAACTAATTATTGTTGTTGTTATTTTTTAAATAAATTACATGCTATTTGGTTTTGTTTTATTACTTTCATTGTTTTGAATGAAACTAAGTGATTAAGATTCTTGTGTAATATGTACCATTAAAGCTCGATATGGCTACGATGCAAGAACAAAATGTCGCGGTTTGCGAGAAGACAAATCAAGCGACCACAAAATGGTACCCAAGCCACCATGAATAACTGCACCCATTTTGCTATGACCTTAGCTAGATCTCATAACTGTCAGCGCTCCGGTTGGAACTTTTCCGGAGAAGATTTTTCCCAATAGCGAAGCCATATTTACCCACTTGAAGGGAAATTTTTTTGGTTCCAAAGCGGCAGTGGTGTATAATGGGAAAAATGCATCAGGAGGGGACTGTTCGTGGGTTTTGGCATGGCATGCACCCGCAGATAACACATCACCTCAGACTCCTAACAGGGTAAATATGAATTATTTTAAACGCACGCACGTAATTCTATTGGTGATGATAAGTTGATTAATCATTTTATTAGGTTGCATTTTATTTTCCTCGGATCATTTTAATTTTTTTTCTTGGTTTTAACGCAGGTGTATGTTGTATGTGGCGCAAAACAAGTCATTGCCAATCTGACCTTTGATCAAATTCAGCAAAAGTTGGACACTGCATTAACTTTTGACACTTCCACCGACGCGCTACCAAGACACGTGCTTTGTGACGGCAACATCAGTGACACATCCCGACATTGCTACTCTTATCGCGGACTTTAAACTTATACAAGAAGGTCATGGACCATAGGTGTCCATATATATAAAGTATTGTAATAATAAAGGGTCGAAAAATTACCCTATAATCTATGCCTTCATGTTTGCTTCCTGCATGTACACTTTGGTTGCTAATACTATTACCTATTAAGAAGGTTAAATAAATCAGTAAAGTGAGTAATAATTATGACCATAAACTTCATTTTAGTCTATTTACATTGTCAAATTTGCGAGCCTAGTTACTTGTACAAGAACGCATGAGGATGAGTTTGCGATATTGAAGCCAACACTCGTTTATAGCCTTAAACTAATTGACTGGCTTTAAATAATGGCCCCCTTTGAGACTACAAGTATAGAAATTTGTGGCCTACTAATAATTTTTTCGTAGAAGTTAAAAAAAAAAAAAACAATTTCCGCAATTTTTTATTTATTCATAATCTCAACATCTATAGTGTTTCAAACCACAATATATGAATAAGAGCATGTACTCATGGGACAAATAGTAGCTAGGGCCGAAATTTATCATCAATTTCGTTTAATGTTTTACCAATCTTCCTCCATAGAGACATAACTATTGATGTAGTGTTCCATGCAACAAACTTCAAAGAGCAATATTAATATCAATATATTTCTACATATGTCACTAATAGTAAGTTAAAGTAGCTAATTCCAACAAAATTAAATGCATATTGGGAACCAACCCTAAAATAAATGTTGACTAATTGTAAATATGATATTATATTTATTATGCATTGACATCTAATATGACATTAATTAACAAGCAAATATTACATAATGATTTTAAAAATAGAATCCTTTCAAAAATAATGTTGACTAATTTTTCACTCTTGCCTAGGCCATGGCCAAGCGGACCTGGGAAGAGCTCCGTCTCCGAGGAGATATGGCCTCTGTTATAGCTATTTCATTTTGAATGGATGAGTTTACTCATTACTCAGCTCTTTTAGTTGATAGCTAAACTCATACTTATGTTGTAGGTGTTCATGCCATGATCAAGGCTAATTTCCTTTCTTGTACAAAGTTTGCTAAAGCAAAATTTATTTTTGGGCATACCATTAAATGTTACACGCTTGTCGTAAGATATGGACTACTCACTAGTGACTTAATTTAGTAGGAACAAGGTAAGTCATCTAATACACTTGAACACGTCTAACTCAACAAATTGACAAGCACGGCAGAAGTTTTGATTCTTGCACAAGGACGCCTAGTTATGAGTTTTCTCATTAATTGTATTTTAGTTGCACGAATTTAAGGTAAAACGTTTGAATTAAAAATTATAATGAGCGTTGAGGAAAATCATTAATCCCTAAACGATGACCCGGAAGTTGCTTGATCGACTACTGACCCGACCCAATCACCGATTGGAAATAGGACAACGGGATTAAGGTGTCTAATTAAAATGAATCATACCGAAATCGAATTGAAACGAAATTAGATTTGACCACATATTCTTACTTTAAACCTTTCGTTGTATAAACGAATATCATAGTTTCGGAAAAAGAAAACCCTTCACCTCCTAATTCTTTTCGCCTTCTTATTAAAATTATTGATTTCTAAAAAGATTAATAACTACAAAATAATATATCAGATTTATGTAAATATAGGAGACAAAATTCTTAACTCTGTTATCAAATTAATATACAGATTTATATAAATGAGAAGAATAACTAAAACCACAGTTTTTATTGTGTACAACCGTCTCACACTATGAGACGACCCCTTTATGTAAAAAGATAACCCGTTTATTAATGATAATTGAATTAACTTTTTTTTTTTATAAAAGTGACCGTCTCACGGTGTGAGACTGTCTTATAGTACCATCTTTCGCGAGCGTGTTATGTGACAACATCACAAGTGGATTTTGGGCAAAACACTCAATGAATGAAGTGTTTGGCATTTCGGAATCATATGCCATATGAGTGGATTTACTATTTGTTCCAAAAGGTATTGAATCTACCATGCATTACTACGTGTGTGGATATGTTTTAAGCGTAGATTGGTTGTCAATGGCCATATAGGGAATAAATTCTCCACCAAAATGATAAAAATTCTCGATTAATACGAACAAAAAATATAAGTATTCTTCTGAAAAGACGCGTCTTAAATGAGTAATAAAATCAAACAACATAAAGTAGAAATATATAACTCACTTAGAGAAACCACGGATTTCGACTATTTTGCTAGTATTCACACTAGCTATTATCTTTGTGTATGAAAATAAGAGTATACCACTTATACGAAATCGGTTGTTCTATTTGATAACCGTCATCAAACGTGGATGTCTTTATACTTTTAAGATATCTACGAAGGTCCTAAAAAGATCCACGTCAAATATATGAAGTCCCATATTGATGGTAGACTTAACTTCTTAGTGTAGTATATTATCTTTGCATGTGTTGTTTGGTTTTTTATATATCAGTTCATCGCGCACACAACATGATTTATGTAACCGTACTTAGAAGAGTTACCAAATTACAAAGACCCCTTAAACACCCCTTAACTAACAATTATGATCAACTTTAGACCATTGTAAGTCCTATACATGCATTATCGGGGAATCCATTCGTGTGAATCAATTTTGTGTCGCTGGCTGATTTCGGTTTTGTTTTGATTGATACAAAGAAAATTAATTCGGGTATAAGTTTAACCTGGAGTCGCGTCCTTTCGGTTTACTCAACCAAATTTTGAGTTTTACTAGGTGGATTTAGAATGGTCCAGGTCGAATATCCTAATTAAAATCATACAAGCTTTAGCGTGTTATAGTCCAAGTCACCAACACACCACCACAATCCTTTTCCCGAGAGTTATGTTTTACTCTTTTTTCTTAAATTCTAGGGTAACTTATCTGACAAATTTTCAACTCTTTTTTTTATGAACGAAGTTCATTTTATCTTAAAATTGGATTAATATGCTATCCCTCGTAGTCATTTATTTACTTAATTATTTCGTTTATGTGTCTTTCATTTATTTGTTTATCTTTCTTCATTAAAAATATTTATGAAGGGTAATGTGATCATCCTCATTACTTATTGTCCACTTGTCGCTCAAAAATAATGTCCACAAATTATTCAAACTATATCTTCATTATCTTCTGAGTTATCTATTCATATCTTTTTGTATATTTTAATAATTCATGTCCATATAACTTTCACAAATTCTTGTTTGTGACAGCATATATCCGTCACTCTTAAGTGACGGATACCATTTTACCTTACAAAGTACCCACTTTTTCTCTCTCTGCAACACTATTCATGTGGTCCCCTTTCTCCACTAACCCATTTTGTTACCATTTTATCTCACAAAATATCCGCCACAAATGGGAAACCCGTCACAAGGGAGACCAATTGTATAACTTTTCGTAATTCGCTTGTACACAATCTCCATTAATGATTGTTTGTTGCGGCTAGGTTTAGGTCTCTTAGGCTCTTAGCTTTGTTAGTCAAACTTGTATAAATAATGTTGTCATGTACAAATTTTTTTTTTTCAAAAATAATCTTTGCATTTCATTAGAAAAGAAAATACATATGCAAAAACTATCACACTATGAAACAAAACAAAATATATCCTGTTAGAAAGAGGATAAAATCGAGTTTGTATGCGATAACTAGGAACATAGATGATTTATAAGCCTATGATGATCTTTCTGTTTAGTTTTCATGATCATTCAAATTAATAGCCACCAGCTAGCTATATGAGTTTCCTTTAGACAACAATTTTGCTTTCATGCATGTTCAATGTATTATATATTCAGTTCTTATTGATTCCCTGTTCTATCACAAATAGTCTCCTACTCTTTCCGTGGTCTTTGTGCCAATTTCAAAGGTAGCAAATGATCGGGATGGAGGGATTACCACGTTTAATGATTGCACAACTCTCTGTATTGTACTTACAAAAGTATGTAGAAAATACGGAGTAAGTGTTAGCTATTTAACTTGAGTCCCCATTTTTTTACGATTATCATAAGGTAGTCTCTTTAGTCAAAGAAAAGAAATGAAGAATATGATTCTTGTTTAAAGGAGGTGATGGAAAATTCTTACGCTATGGTGTAAATTAGAATAATGAATCTACTTTTTTTTTTTTATATCCGTTATTGCGCATAAATGTTTCCGAATACTATATAAATAGCTTAGGTGGTAGTATGGTTGGGGCAAGCAAGACGCAACGTTGAAATTATTAACATCTTCACAAATTTCAAGGTATGAAGACTTTTGGTGCATGAAACTAATTATTGTTGTTGTTATTTTTTAAATAAATTACATGCTATTTGGTTTTGTTTTATTACTTTCATTGTTTTGAATGAAACTAAGTGATTAAGATTCTTGTGTAATATGTACCATTAAAGCTCGATATGGCTACGATGCAAGAACAAAATGTCGCGGTTTGCGAGAAGACAGTCAAGCAACCACAAAATGGTACCCAAGCCACCATGAATAACCAGACCCATTTTGCTATGACCTTAGCTAGATCTCATAACTGGTCAGGCGCTCCGGTTGGCACTTTTCCGGAGAAGATTTTTCCCAATAGCAGTGCCATATTTACCCACTTGAAGGGAAACTTTTTTGGTTCCAAAGCGGCAGTGGTGTATAATGGGAAAAATGCATCAGGAGGGGACTGTTCGTGGGTTTTGGCATGGCATGCACCCGCAGATAACACATCACCTCAGACTCCTAACAGGGTAAATATGAATTATTTTAAACGCACGCACGTAATTCTATTGGTGATGATAAGTTGATTAATCATTTTATTAGGTTGCATTTTATTTTCCTCGGATCATTTTAATTTTTTTTTCTTGGTTTTAACGCAGGTGTATGTTGTATGTGGCGCAAAACAAGTCATTGCCAATCTGACCTTTGATCAAATTCAGCAAAAGTTGGACACTGCATTAACTTTTGACACTTCCACCGACGCGGCTACCAAGACACGTGCTGACGGCAACATCAGTGACACAGTCCCAGACATTGCTACTCTTATCGCGGACTTTAAACTTATACAGTAAGGTCATGGACCATAGGTGTCCATATATATAAAGTATTGTAATAATAAAGGGTCGAAAAATTACCCTATAATCTATGCCTTCATGTTTGCTTCCTGCATGTACACTTGGTTGCTAATACTATTACCTATTAAGAAGGTTAAATAAATCAGTAAAGTGAGTAATAATTATGACCATAAACTTCATTTTAGTCTATTTACATTGTCAAATTTGCGAGCCTAGTTACTTGTACAAGAACGCATGAGGATGAGTTTGCGATATTGAAGCCAACACTCGTTTATAGCCTTAAACTAATTGACTGGATTTAAATAATGGCCCCCTTTGAGACTACAAGTATAGAAATTTGTGGCCTACTAATAATTTTTTCGTAGAAGTTAAAAAAAAAAAACAATTTCCGCAATTTTTTATTTATTCATAATCTCAACATCTATAGTGTTTCAAACCACAATATATGAATAAGAGCATGTACTCATGGGACAAATAGTAGCTAGGGCCGAAATTTATCATCAATTTCGTTTAATGTTTTACCAATCTTCCTCCATAGAGACATAACTATTGATGTAGTGTTCCATGTAACAAACTTCAATGAGCAATATTAATGTCAATATATTTCTACATATGTCACTAATAGCAAGTTAAAGTAGCTAATTCCAAGAAAATTAAATGCATATTGGGAACCAACCCTAAAATAAATGTTGACTAATTGTAAATATGATATTATATTTATTATGCATTGACATCTAATATGACATTAATTAACAAGCAAATATTACATAATGATTTTAAAAATAGAATCCTTTCAAAAATAATGTTGACTAATTTTTCACTCTTGCCTAGGCCATGGCCAAGCGGACCTGGGAAGAGCTCCGTCTCCGAGGAGATATGGCCTCTGTTATAGCTATTTCATTTTGAATGGATGAGTTTACTCATTACTCAGCTCTTTTAGTTGATAGCTAAACTCATACTTATGTTGTAGGTGTTCATGCCATGATCAAGGCTAATTTCCTTTCTTGTACAAAGTTTGCTAAAGCAAAATTTATTTTTGGGCATACCATTAAATGTTACACGCTTGTCGTAAGATATGGACTACTCACTAGTGACTTAATTTAGTAGGAACAAGGTAAGTCATCTAATACACTTGAACACGTCTAACTCAACAAATTGACAAGCACGGCAGAAGTTTTGATTCTTGCACAAGGACGCCTAGTTATGAGTTTTCTCATTAATTGTATTTTAGTTGCACGAATTTAAGGTAAAACGTTTGAATTAAAAATTATAATGAGCGTTGAGGAAAATCATTAACCCCTAAACGATGACCCGGAAGTTGCTTGATCAACTACTGACCCGACCCAATCACCGATTGGAAATAGGACAACCGGATTAAGGTGTCTAATTAAAATGAATCATACCGAAATCGAATTGAAACGAAATTAGATTTGACCACATATTCTTACTTTAAACCTTTCGTTGTATAAACGAATATCATAGTTTCGGAAAAAGAAAACCCTTCACCTCCTAATTCTTTTCGCCTTCTTATTAAAATTATTGATTTCTAAAAAGATTAGTAACTACAAAATAATATATCAGATTTATGTAAATATAGGAGACAAAATTCTTAACTCTGTTATCAAATTAATATACAGATTTATATAAATGAGTAGAATAACTAAAACCACAGTTTTTATTGTGTAAACCGTCTCACACTATGAGACGGCCCTTTTTATGTAAAAGATAACCCATTTATTAATGATAATTGAATTAACTTTTTTTTTTTTTTATAAAAGTGACCGTCTCACGGTGTGAGACTGTCTTATAGTACCATCTCTCGCGAGCGTGTTATGTGACAACATCACAAGTGGATTTTGGGCAAAACACTCAATGAATGAAGTGTTTGTCATTTCGGAATCATATGCCATATGAGTGGATTTACTATTTGTTCTAAAAGGTATTGAATCTACCATGCATTACTACGTGTGTGGATATGTTTTAAGCGTAGATTGGTTGTCAATGGCCATATAGGGAATAAATTCTCCACCAAAATGATAAAAATTCTCGATTAATACGAACAAAAAAAGTAAGTATTCTTCTGAAAAGACGCGTCTTAAATGAGTAATAAAATCAAACAACATAAAGTAGAAATATATAACTCACTTAGAGAAACCACGGATTTCGACTATTTTGCTAGTATTCACACTAGCTATTATCTTTGTGTATGAAAATAAGGGTATACCACTTATACGAAATCGGTTGTTCTATTTGATAACCGTCATCAAACGTGGATGTCTTTATACCTTTAAGATATCTACGAAGGTCCTAAAAAGATCCACGTCAAATATATGAAGTCCCATATTGATGGTAGACTTAACTTCTTAGAGTAGTATATTATCTTTGCATGTGTTGTTTGGTTTTTTATATATCAGTTCATCGCGCACACAACATGATTTATGTAACCGTACTTAGAGGAGTTACCAAATTACAAAGATCCCTTAAACACCTCTTAACTAACAATTATGATCAACTTTAGACCATTGTAAGTCCTATACATGCATTATCGGGGAATCCATTCGTGTGAATCAATTTTGTGTCGCTGGCTGATTTCGGTTTTGTTTTGATTGATACAAAAAAAATTAATTAAGGTATAAGTTTAACCTGGATTCGCGTCCTTTCGGCTTACTCAACCAAATTTTGAGTTTTACTAGGTGGATTTAGAATGGTCCAGGTCGAATATCCTAATTAAAATCATACAAGCTTTAGCGTGTTATAGTCCAAGTCACCAACACACCACCACAATCCTTTTCCCGAGAGTTATGTTTTACTCTTTTTTCTTAAATTCTAGGGTAACTTATCTAACAAATTTTCAACTCTTTTTTTTATGAACGAAGTTCATTTTATCTTAAAATTGGATTAATATGCTATCCGTCGTAGTCATTTATTTACTTAATTATTTCGTTTATGTGTCTTTTATTTATTTGTTTATCTTTCTTCATTAAAAATATTTATGAAGAGTAATGTGATCATCCTCATTACTTATTGTCCACTTGTCGCTCAAAAATAATGTCCACAAATTATTCAAACTATATCTTCATTATCTTCTGAGTTATCTATTCATATCTTTTTGTATATTTTAATAATTCATGTCCATATAACTTTTCGTAATTCGCTTGTACACAATCTCCATTAATGATTGTTTGTTGCGGCTAGGTTTAGGTCTCTTAGGCTCTTAGCTTTGTTAGTCAAACTTGTATAAATAATGTTGTCATGTACAAATTTTTTTTTTTCAAAAATAATCTTTGCATTTCATTAGAAAAGAAAATACATATGCAAAAACTATCACACTATGAAACAAAACAAAATATATCCTGTTAGAAAGAGGATAAAATCGAGCTGTATGCGATAACTAGGAACATAGATGATTTATAAGCCTATGATGATCTTTCTGTTTAGTTTTCATGATCATTCAAATTAATAGCCACCAGCTAGCTATATGAGTTTCCTTTAGACAACAATTTTGCTTTCATGCATGTTCAATGTATTATATATTCAGTTCTTATTGATTCCCTGTTCTATCACAAATAGTCTCCTACTCTTTCCGTGGTCTTTGTGCCAATTTCAAAGGTAGCAAATGATCGGGATGGAGGGATTACCACGTTTAATGATTGCACAACTCTCTGTATTGTACTTACAAAAGTATGTAGAAAATACGGAGTAAGTGTTAGCTATTTAACTTGAGTCCCCATTTTTTTTACGATTATCATAAGGTAGTCTCTTTAGTCAAAGAAAAGAAATGAAGAATATGATTCTTGTTTAAAGGAGGTGATGGAAAATTCTTACGCTATGGTGTAAATTAGAATAATGAATCTACTTTTTTTTTTTTATATCTGTTATTGCGCATAAATGTTTCCGAATACTATATAAATAGCTTAGGTGGTAGTATGGTTGGGGCAAGCAAGACGCAACGTTGAAATTATTAACATCTTCACAAATTTCAAGGTATGAAGACTTTTGGTGCATGAAACTAATTATTGTTGTTGTTATTTTTTAAATAAATTACATGCTATTTGGTTTTGTTTTATTACTTTCATTGTTTTGAATGAAACTAAGTGATTAAGATTCTTGTGTAATATGTACCATTAAAGCTCGATATGGCTACGATGCAAGAACAAAATGTCACGGTTTGCGAGAAGACAGTCAAGCGACCACAAAATGGTACCCAAGCCACCATGAATAACTGGACCCATTTTGCTATGACCTTAGCTAGATCTCATAACTGGTCAGGCGCTCCGGTTGGCACTTTTCCGGAGAAGATTTTTCCCAATAGCAGTGCCATATTTACCCACTTGAAGGGAAACTTTTTTGGTTCCAAAGCGGCAGTGGTGTATAATGGGAAAAATGCATCAGGAGGGGACTGTTCGTGGGTTTTGGCATGGCATGCACCCGCAGATAACACATCACCTCAGACTCCTAACAGGGTAAATATGAATTATTTTAAACGCACGCACGTAATTCTATTGGTGATGATAAGTTGATTAATCATTTTATTAGGTTGCATTTTATTTTCCTCGGATCATTTTAATTTTTTTTCTTGGTTTTAACGCAGGTGTATGTTGTATGTGGCGCAAAACAAGTCATTGCCAATCGACCTTTGATCAAATTCAGAAAAGTTGGACACTCGCATTAACTTTTGACACTTCCACCGACGCGCTACCAAGACACGTCTTTGACGGCAACATCAGTGACACAGTCCCAGACATTGCTACTCTTATCGCGGACTTTAAACTTATACAAGAAGGTCATGGACCATAGGTGTCCATATATATAAAGTATTGTAATAATAAAGGGTCGAAAAATTACCCTATAATCTATGCCTTCATGTTTGCTTCCGGTGCATGTACACTGTTTGCTAATACTATTACCTATTAAGAAGGTTAAATAAATCAGTAAAGTGAGTAATAATTATGACCATAAACTTCATTTTAGTCTATTTACATTGTCAAATTTGCGAGCCTAGTTACTTGTACAAGAACGCATGAGGATGAGTTTGCGATATTGAAGCCAACACTCGTTTATAGCCTTAAACTAATTGACTGGCTTTAAATAATGGCCCCCTTTGAGACTACAAGTATAGAAATTTGTGGCCTACTAATAATTTTTTCGTAGAAGTTAAAAAAAAAAACAATTTCCGCAATTTTTCATTTATTCATAATCTCAACATCTATAGTGTTTCAAACCACAATATATGAATAAGAGCATGTACTCATGGGACAAATAGTAGCTAGGGCCGAAATTTATCATCAATTTCGTTTAATGTTTTACCAATCTTCCTCCATAGAGACATAACTATTGATGTAGTGTTCCATGCAACAAACTTCAAAGAGCAATATTAATATCAATATATTTCTACATATGTCACTAATAGTAAGTTAAAGTAGCTAATTCCAACAAAATTAAATGCATATTGGGAACCAACCCTAAAATAAATGTTGACTAATTGTAAATATGATATTATATTTATTATGCATTGACATCTAATATGACATTAATTAACAAGCAAATATTACATAATGATTTTAAAAATAGAATCCTTTCAAAAATAATGTTGACTAATTTTTCACTCTTGCCTAGGCCATGGCCAAGCGGACTGGGAAGAGCTCCGTCTCCGAGGAGATATGGCCTCATTATAGCTATTTCATTTTGAATGGATGAGTTTACTCATTACTCAGCTCTTTTAGTTGATAGCTAAACTCATACTTATGTTGTAGGTGTTCATGCCATGATCAAGGCTAATTTCCTTTCTTGTACAAAGTTTGCTAAAGCAAAATTTATTTTTGGGCATACCATTAAATGTTACACGCTTGTCGTAAGATATGGACTACTCACTAGTGACTTAATTTAGTAGGAACAAGGTAAGTCATCTAATACACTTGAACACGTCTAACTCAACAAATTGACAAGCACGGCAGAAGTTTTGATTCTTGCACAAGGACGCCTAGTTATGAGTTTTCTCATTAATTGTATTTTAGTTGCACGAATTTAAGGTAAAACGTTTGAATTAAAAATTATAATGAGCGTTGAGGAAAATCATTAACCCCTAAACGATGACCCGGAAGTTGCTTGATCGACTATCGACCACCCAATCACCGATTGGAAATAGGACAACCGGATTAAGGTGTCTAATTAAAATGAATCATACCGAAATCGAATTGAAACGAAATTAGATTTGACCACATATTCTTACTTTAAACCTTTCGTTGTATAAACGAATATCATAGTTTCGGAAAAAGAAAACCCTTCACCTCCTAATTCTTTTCGCCTTCTTATTAAAATTATTGATTTCTAAAAAGATTAGTAACTACAAAATAATATATCAGACTTATGTAAATATAGGAGACAAAATTCTTAACTCTGTTATCAAATTAATATACGATTTATATAAATGAGAAGAATAACTAAAACCACGTTTTATTGTGTACAACCGTCTCACACTATGAGACGACCCCTTTATGTAAAAAGATAACCCGTTTATTAATGATAATTGAATTAACTTTTTTTTTTTTATAAAAGTGACCGTCTCACGGTGTGAGACTGTCTTATAGTACCATCTTTCGCGAGCGTGTTATGTGACAACATCACAAGTGGATTTTGGGCAAAACACTCAATGAATGAAGTGTTTGGCATTTCGGAATCATATGCCATATGAGTGGATTTACTATTTGTTCCAAAAGGTATTGAATCTACCATGCATTACTACGTGTGTGGATATGTTTTAAGCGTAGATTGGTTGTCAATGGCCATATAGGGAATAAATTCTCCACCAAAATGATAAAAATTCTCGATTAATACGAACAAAAAAAATAAGTATTCTTCTGAAAAGACGCGTCTTAAATGAGTAATAAAATCAAACAACATAAAGTAGAAATATATAACTCACTTAGAGAAACCACGGATTTCGACTATTTTGCTAGTATTCACACTAGCTATTATCTTTGGGTATGAAAATAAGAGTATACCATTTATACGAAATCGGTTGTTCTATTTGATAACCGTCATCAAACGTGGATGTCTTTATACTTTTAAGATATCTACGAAGGTCCTAAAAAGATCCACGTCAAATATATGAAGTCCCATATTGATGGTAGACTTAACTTCTTAGAGTAGTATATTATCTTTGCATGTGTTGTTTGGTTTTTTATATATCAGTTCATCGCGCACACAACATGATTTATGTAACCGTACTTAGAAGAGTTACCAAATTACAAAGACCCCTTAAACACCCCTTAACTAACAATTATGATCAACTTTAGACCATTGTAAGTCCTATACATGCATTATCGGAGAATCCATTCGTGTGAATCAATTTTGTGTCGCTGGCTGATTTCGGTTTTGTTTTGATTGATACAAAGAAAATTAATTCGGGTATAAGTTTAACCTGGAGTCGCGTCCTTTCGGTTTACTCAACCAAATTTTGAGTTTTACTAGGTGGATTTAGAATGGTCCAGGTCGAATATCCTAATTAAAATCATACAAGCTTTAGCGTGTTATAGTCCAAGTCACCAACACACCACCACAATCCTTTTCCCGAGAGTTATGTTTTACTCTTTTTTCTTAAATTCTAGGGTAACTTATCTGACAAATTTTCAACTCTTTTTTTTATGAACGAAGTTCATTTTATCTTAAAATTGGATTAATATGCTATCCCTCGTAGTCATTTATTTACTTAATTATTTCGTTTATGTGTCTTTCATTTATTTGTTTATCTTTCTTCATTAAAAATATTTATGAAGGGTAATGTGATCATCCTCATTACTTATTGTCCACTTGTCGCTCAAAAATAATGTCCACAAATTATTCAAACTATATCTTCATTATCTTCTTCATTATCTATTCATATCTTTTTGTATATTTTAATAATTCATGTCCATATAACTTTCACAAATTCTTGTTTGTGACGGCATATATCCGTCACTCTTAAGTGACGGATACCATTTTACCTTACAAAGTACCCACTTTTTCTCTCTCTGCAACACTATTCATGTGGTCCCTTTCTCCACTAACCCATTTTGTTACCATTTTATCTCACAAAATATCCGCCACAAATGGGAAACCCGTCACAAGGGAGACCAATTGTATAACTTTTCGTAATTCGCTTGTACACAATCTCCATTAATGATTGTCTGTTGCGGCTAGGTTTAGGTCTCTTAGGCTCTTAGCTTTGTTAGTCAAACTTGTATAAATAATGTTGTCATGTACAAATTTTTTTTTTTTCAAAAATAATCTTTGCATTTCATTAGAAAAGAAAATACATATGCAAAAACTATCACACTATGAAACAAAACAAAATATATCCTGTTAGAAAGAGGATAAAATCGAGCTGTATGCGATAACTAGGAACATAGATGATTTATAAGCCTATGATGATCTTTCTGTTTAGTTTTCATGATCATTCAAATTAATAGCCACCAGCTAGCTATATGAGTTTCCTTTAGACAACAATTTTGCTTTCATGCATGTTCAATGTATTATATATTCAGTTCTTATTGATTCCCTGTTCTATCACAAATAGTCTCCTACTCTTTCCGTGGTCTTTGTGCCAATTTCAAAGGTAGCAAATGATCGGGATGAAGGGATTACCACGTTTAGTGATTGCACAACTCTCTGTATTGTACTTACAAAAGTATGTAGAAAATACGGAGTAAGTGTTAGCTATTTAACTTGAGTCCCCATTTTTTTACGATTATCATAAGGTAGTCTCTTTAGTCAAAGAAAAGAAATGAAGAATATGATTCTTGTTTAAAGGAGGTGATGGAAAATTCTTACGCTATGGTGTAAATTAGAATAATGAATCTACTTTTTTTTTTTTATATCCGTTATTGCGCATAAATGTTTCCGAATACTATATAAATAGCTTAGGTGGTAGTATGGTTGGGGCAAGCAAGACGCAACGTTGAAATTATTAACATCTTCACAAATTTCAAGGTATGAAGACTTTTGGTGCATGAAACTAATTATTGTTGTTGTTATTTTTTAAATAAATTACATGCTATTTGGTTTTGTTTTATTACTTTCATTGTTTTGAATGAAACTAAGTGATTAAGATTCTTGTGTAATATGTACCATTAAAGCTCGATATGGCTACGATGCAAGAACAAAATGTCGCGGTTTGCGAGAAGACAAATCAAGCGACCACAAAATGGTACCCAAGCCACCATGAATAACCAGACCCATTTTGCTATGACCTTAGCTAGATCTCATAACTGGTCAGGCGCTCCGGTTGGCACTTTTCCGGAGAAGATTTTTCCCAATAGCGATGCCATATTTACCCACTTGAAGGGAAACTTTTTTGGTTCCAAAGCGGCAGTGGTGTATAATGGGAAAAATGCATCAGGAGGGGACTGTTCGTGGGTTTTGGCATGGCATGCACCCGCAGATAACACATCACCTCAGACTCCTAACAGGGTAAATATGAATTATTTTAAACGCACGCACGTAATTCTATTGGTGATGATAAGTTGATTAATCATTTTATTAGGTTGCATTTTATTTTCCTCGGATCATTTTAATTTTTTTTTCATGGTTTTAACGCAGGTGTATGTTGTATGTGGCGCAAAACAAGTCATTGCCAATCTGACCTTTGATCAAATTCAGCAAAAGTTGGACACTGCATTAACTTTTGACACTTCCACCGACGCGGCTACCAAGACACGTCTTGTGACGGCAACATCAGTGACACAGTCCCAGACATTGCTACTCTTATCGCGGACTTTAAACTTATACAAGAAGGTCATGGACCATAGGTGTCCATATATATAAAGTATTGTAATAATAAAGGGTCGAAAAATTACCCTATAATCTATGCCTTCATGTTTGCTTCCGGTGCATGTACACTGGTTGCTAATACTATTACCTATTAAGAAGGTTAAATAAATCAGTAAAGTGAGTAATAATTATGACCATAAACTTCATTTTAGTCTATTTACATTGTCAAATTTGCGAGCCTAGTTACTTGTACAAGAACGCATGAGGATGAGTTTGCGATATTGAAGCCAACACTCGTTTATAGCCTTAAACTAATTGACTGGCTTTAAATAATGGCCCCCTTTGAGACTACAAGTATAGAAATTTGTGGCCTACTAATAATTTTTTCGTAGAAGTTAAAAAAAAAAACAATTTCCGCAATTTTTTATTTATTCATAATCTCAACATCTATAGTGTTTCAAACCACAATATATGAATAAGAGCATGTACTCATGGGACAAATAGTAGCTAGGGCCGAAATTTATCATCAATTTCGTTTAATGTTTTACCAATCTTCCTCCATAGAGACATAACTATTGATGTAGTGTTCCATGTAACAAACTTCAATGAGCAATATTAATGTCAATATATTTCTACATATGTCACTAATAGCAAGTTAAAGTAGCTAATTCCAAGAAAATTAAATGCATATTGGGAACCAACCCTAAAATAAATGTTGACTAATTGTAAATATGATATTATATTTATTATGCATTGACATCTAATATGACATTAATTAACAAGCAAATATTACATAATGATTTTAAAAATAGAATCCTTTCAAAAATAATGTTGACTAATTTTTCACTCTTGCCTAGGCCATGGCCAAGCGGACCTGGGAAGAGCTCCGTCTCCGAGGAGATATGGCCTCTGTTATAGCTATTTCATTTTGAATGGATGAGTTTACTCATTACTCAGCTCTTTTAGTTGATAGCTAAACTCATACTTATGTTGTAGGTGTTCATGCCATGATCAAGGCTAATTTCCTTTCTTGTACAAAGTTTGCTAAAGCAAAATTTATTTTTGGGCATACCATTAAATGTTACACGCTTGTCGTAAGATATAGTGACTTAATTTAGTAGGAACAAGGTAAGTCATCTAATACACTTGAACACGTCTAACTCAACAAATTGACAAGCACGGCAGAAGTTTTGATTCTTGCACAAGGACGCCTAGTTATGAGTTTTCTCATTAATTGTATTTTAGTTGCACGAATTTAAGGTAAAACGTTTGAATTAAAAATTATAATGAGCGTTGAGGAAAATCATTAACCCCTAAATGATGACCCGGAAGTTGCTTGATCAACTACTGACCCGACCCAATCACCGATTGGAAATAGGACAACCGGATTAAGGTGTCTAATTAAAATGAATCATACCGAAATCGAATTGAAACGAAATTAGATTTGACCACATATTCTTACTTTAAACCTTTCGTTGTATAAACGAATATCATAGTTTCGGAAAAAGAAAACCCTTCACCTCCTAATTCTTTTCGCCTTCTTATTAAAATTATTGATTTCTAAAAAGATTAGTAACTACAAAATAATATATCAGATTTATGTAAATATAGGAGACAAAATTCTTAACTCTGTTATCAAATTAATATACAGATTTTTATAAATGAGTAGAATAACTAAAACCACAGTTTTTATTGTGTACAACCGTCTCACACTATGAGACGGCCCTTTTATGTAAAAAGATAACCCATTTATTAATGATAATTGAATTAACTTTTTTTTTTTTTATAAAAGTGACCGTCTCACGGTGTGAGACTGTCTTATAGTACCATCTCTCGCGAGCGTGTTATGTGACAACATCACAAGTGGATTTTGGGCAAAACACTCAATGAATGAAGTGTTTGTCATTTCGGAATCATATGCCATATGAGTGGATTTACTATTTGTTCTAAAAGGTATTGAATCTACCATGCATTACTACGTGTGTGGATATGTTTTAAGCGTAGATTGGTTGTCAATGGCCATATAGGGAATAAATTCTCCACCAAAATGATAAAAATTCTCGATTAATACGAACAAAAAAAGTAAGTATTCTTCTGAAAAGACGCGTCTTAAATGAATAATAAAATCAAACAACATAAAGTAGAAATATATAACTCACTTAGAGAAACCACGGATTTCGACTATTTTGCTAGTATTCACACTAGCTATTATCTTTGTGTATGAAAATAAGGGTATACCACTTATACGAAATCGGTTGTTCTATTTGATAACCGTCATCAAACGTGGATGTCTTTATACCTTTAAGATATCTACGAAGGTCCTAAAAAGATCCACGTCAAATATATGAAGTCCCATATTGATGGTAGACTTAACTTCTTAGAGTAGTATATTATCTTTGCATGTGTTGTTTGGTTTTTTATATATCAGTTCATCGCGCACACAACATGATTTATGTAACCGTACTTAGAGGAGTTACCAAATTACAAAGATCCCTTAAACACCTCTTAACTAACAATTATGATCAACTTTAGACCATTGTAAGTCCTATACATGCATTATCGGGGAATCCATTCGTGTGAATCAATTTTGTGTCGCTGGCTGATTTCGGTTTTGTTTTGATTGATACAAAGAAAATTAATTAAGGTATAAGTTTAACCTGGAGTCGCGTCCTTTCGGTTTACTCAACCAAATTTTGAGTTTTACTAGGTGGATTTAGAATGGTCCAGGTCGAATATCCTAATTAAAATCATACAAGCTTTAGCGTGTTATAGTCCAAGTCACCAACACACCACCACAATCCTTTTCCCGAGAGTTATGTTTTACTCTTTTTCTTAAATTCTAGGGTAACTTATCCGACAAATTTTCAACTCTTTTTTTTTTTTTTTTTTTTATGAACGAAGTTCATTTTATCTTAAAATTGGATTAATATGCTATCCCTCGTAGTCATTTATTTACTTAATTATTTCGTTTATGTGTCTTTTATTTATTTGTTTATCTTACTTCATTAAAAATATTTATGAAGGGTAATGTGATCATCCTCATTACTTATTGTCCACTTGTCGCTCAAAAATAATGTCCACAAATTATTCAAACTATATCTTCATTATCTTCTGAGTTATCTATTCATATCTTTTTGTATATTTTAATAATTCATGTCCATATAACTTTTCGTAATTCGCTTGTACACAATCTCCATTAATGATTGTTTGTTGCGGCTAGGTTTAGGTCTCTTAGGCTCTTAGCTTTGTTAGTCAAACTTGTATAAATAATGTTGTCATGTACAAATTTTTTTTTCAAAATAATCTTTGCATTTCATTAGAAAAGAAAATACATATGCAAAAACTATCACACTATGAAACAAAACAAAATATATCCTGTTAGAAAGAGGATAAAATCGAGTTTGTATGCGATAACTAGGAACATAGATGATTTATAAGCCTATGATGATCTTTCTGTTTAGTTTTCATGATCATTCAAATTAATAGCCACCAGCTAGCTATATGAGTTTCCTTTAGACAACAATTTTGCTTTCATGCATGTTCAATGTATTATATATTCAGTTCTTATTGATTCCCTGTTCTATCACAAATAGTCTCCTACTCTTTCCGTGGTCTTTGTGCCAATTTCAAAGGTAGCAAATGATCGGGATGGAGGGATTACCACGTTTAATGATTGCACAACTCTCTGTATTGTACTTACAAAAGTATGTAGAAAATACGGAGTAAGTGTTAGCTATTTAACTTGAGTCCCCATTTTTTTACGATTATCATAAGGTAGTCTCTTTAGTCAAAGAAAAGAAATGAAGAATATGATTCTTGTTTAAAGGAGGTGATGGAAAATTCTTACGCTATGGTGTAAATTAGAATAATGAATCTACTTTTTTTTTATATCCGTTATTGCGCATAAATGTTTCCGAATACTATATAAATAGCTTAGGTGGTAGTATGGTTGGGGCAAGCAAGACGCAACGTTGAAATTATTAACATCTTCACAAATTTCAAGGTATGAAGACTTTTGGTGCATGAAACTAATTATTGTTGTTGTTATTTTTTAAATAAATTACATGCTATTTGGTTTTGTTTTATTACTTTCATTGTTTTGAATGAAACTAAGTGATTAAGATTCTTGTGTAATATGTACCATTAAAGCTCGATATGGCTACGATGCAAGAACAAAATGTCGCGGTTTGCGAGAAGACAGTCAAGCAGCCACAAAATGGTACCCAAGCCACCATGAATAACCAGACCCATTTTGCTATGACCTTAGCTAGATCTCATAACTGGTCAGGCGCTCCGGTTGGCACTTTTCCGGAGAAGATTTTTCCAATAAGCGGTGCCATATTTACCCACTTGAAGGGAAACTTTTTTGGTTCCAAAGCGGCGGTGGTGTATAATGGGAAAAATGCATCGGGGGGACTGTTCGTGGGTTTTGGCATGGCATGCACCCGCAGATAACACATCACCTCAGACTCCTAACAGGGTAAATATGAATTATTTTAAACGCACGCACGTAATTCTATTGGTGATGATAAGTTGATTAATCATTTTATTAGGTTGCATTTTGTTTTCCTCGGATCATTTTAATTTTTTTTCTTGGTTTTAACGCAGGTGTATGTTGTATGTGGCGCAAAACAAGTCATTGCCAATCTGACCTTTGATCAAATTCAGCAAAAGTTGGACACTGCATTAACTTTTGACACTTCCACCGACGCGGCTACCAAGACACGTCTTGGCAACATCAGGTGACACAGTCCCCGACATTGCTACTCTTATCGCGGACTTTAAACTTATACAAAGAAGGTCATGGACCATAGGTGTCCATATATATAAAGTATTGTAATAATAAAGGGTCGAAAAATTACCCTATAATCTATGCCTTCATGTTTGCTTCCGGTGCATGTACACTGGTTGCTAATACTATTACCTATTAAGAAGGTTAAATAAATCAGTAAAGTGAGTAATAATTATGACCATAAACTTCATTTTAGTCTATTTACATTGTCAAATTTGCGAGCCTAGTTACTTGTACAAGAACGCATGAGGATGAGTTTGCGATATTGAAGCCAACACTCGTTTATAGCCTTAAACTAATTGACTGGCTTTAAATAATGGCCCCCTTTGAGACTACAAGTATAGAAATTTGTGGCCTACTAATAATTTTTTCGTAGAAGTTAAAAAAAAAAACAATTTCCGCAATTTTTCATTTATTCATAATCTCAACATCTATAGTGTTTCAAACCACAATATATGAATAAGAGCATGTACTCATGGGACAAATAGTAGCTAGGGCCGAAATTTATCATCAATTTCGTTTAATGTTTTACCAATCTTCCTCCATAGAGACATAACTATTGATGTAGTGTTCCATGCAACAAACTTCAAAGAGCAATATTAATATCAATATATTTCTACATATGTCACTAATAGTAAGTTAAAGTAGCTAATTCCAACAAAATTAAATGCATATTGGGAACCAACCCTAAAATAAATGTTGACTAATTGTAAATATGATATTATATTTATTATGCATTGACATCTAATATGACATTAATTAACAAGCAAATATTACATAATGATTTTAAAAATAGAATCCTTTCAAAAATAATGTTGACTAATTTTTCACTCTTGCCTAGGCCATGGCCAAGCGGACTGGAAGAGCTCCGTCTCCGAGGAGATATGGCCTCTGTTATAGCTATTTCATTTTGAATGGATGAGTTTACTCATTACTCAGCTCTTTTAGTTGATAGCTAAACTCATACTTATGTTGTAGGTGTTCATGCCATGATCAAGGCTAATTTCCTTTCTTGTACAAAGTTTGCTAAAGCAAAATTTATTTTTGGGCATACCATTAAATGTTACACGCTTGTCGTAAGATATGGACTACTCACTAGTGACTTAATTTAGTAGGAACAAGGTAAGTCATCTAATACACTTGAACACGTCTAACTCAACAAATTGACAAGCACGGCAGAAGTTTTGATTCTTGCACAAGGACGCCTAGTTATGAGTTTTCTCATTAATTGTATTTTAGTTGCACGAATTTAAGGTAAAACGTTTGAATTAAAAATTATAATGAGCGTTGAGGAAAATCATTAACCCCTAAACGATGACCCGGAAGTTGCTTGATCGACTATCGACCCGACCAATCACCGATTGGAAATAGGACAACCGGATTAAGGTGTCTAATTAAAATGAATCATACCGAAATCGAATTGAAACGAAATTAGATTTGACCACATATTCTTACTTTAAACCTTTCGTTGTATAAACGAATATCATAGTTTCGGAAAAAGAAAACCCTTCACCTCCTAATTCTTTTCGCCTTCTTATTAAAATTATTGATTTCTAAAAAGATTAGTAACTACAAAATAATATATCAGACTTATGTAAATATAGGAGACAAAATTCTTAACTCTGTTATCAAATTAATATACAGATTTATATAAATGAGAAGAATAACTAAAACCACAGTTTTTATTGTGTACAACCGTCTCACACTATGAGACGACCCCTTTATGTAAAAAGATAACCCGTTTATTAATGATAATTGAATTAACTTTTTTTTTTTTATAAAAGTGACCGTCTCACGGTGTGAGACTGTCTTATAGTACCATCTTTCGCGAGCGTGTTATGTGACAACATCACAAGTGGATTTTGGGCAAAACACTCAATGAATGAAGTGTTTGGCATTTCGGAATCATATGCCATATGAGTGGATTTACTATTTGTTCCAAAAGGTATTGAATCTACCATGCATTACTACGTGTGTGGATATGTTTTAAGCGTAGATTGGTTGTCAATGGCCATATAGGGAATAAATTCTCCACCAAAATGATAAAAATTCTCGATTAATACGAACAAAAAAAATAAGTATTCTTCTGAAAAGACGCGTCTTAAATGAGTAATAAAATCAAACAACATAAAGTAGAAATATATAACTCACTTAGAGAAACCACGGATTTCGACTATTTTGCTAGTATTCACACTAGCTATTATCTTTGTGTATGAAAATAAGAGTATACCACTTATACGAAATCGGTTGTTCTATTTGATAACCGTCATCAAACGTGGATGTCTTTATACTTTTAAGATATCTACGAAGGTCCTAAAAAGATCCACGTCAAATATATGAAGTCCCATATTGATGGTAGACTTAACTTCTTAGAGTAGTATATTATCTTTGCATGTGTTGTTTGGTTTTTTATATATCAGTTCATCGCGCACACAACATGATTTATGTAACCGTACTTAGAAGAGTTACCAAATTACAAAGACCCCTTAAACACCCCTTAACTAACAATTATGATCAACTTTAGACCATTGTAAGTCCTATACATGCATTATCGGGAATCCATTCGTGTGAATCAATTTTGTGTCATTTGGTGATTTCGGTTTTGTTTTGATTGATACAAAGAAAATTAATTCGGGTATAAGTTTAACCTGGAGTCGCGTCCTTTCGGTTTACTCAACCAAATTTTGAGTTTTACTAGGTGGATTTAGAATGGTCCAGGTCGAATATCCTAATTAAAATCATACAAGCTTTAGCGTGTTATAGTCCAAGTCACCAACACACCACCACAATCCTTTTCCCGAGAGTTATGTTTTACTCTTTTTCTTAAATTCTAGGGTAACTTATCCGACAAATTTTCAACTCTTTTTTTTTTTTATGAACGAAGTTCATTTTATCTTAAAATTGGATTAATATGCTATCCCTCGTAGTCATTTATTTACTTAATTATTTCGTTTATGTGTCTTTCATTTATTTGTTTATCTTTCTTCATTAAAAATATTTATGAAGGGTAATGTGATCATCCTCATTACTTATTGTCCACTTGTCGCTCAAAAATAATGTCCACAAATTATTCAAACTATATCTTCATTATCTTCTGAGTTATCTATTCATATCTTTTTGTATATTTTAATAATTCATGTCCATATAACTTTCACAAATTCTTGTTTGTGACGGCATATATCCGTCACTCTTAAGTGACGGATACCATTTTACCTTACAAAGTACCCACTTTTTCTCTCTCTGCAACACTATTCATGTGGTCCCCTTTCTCCACTAACACATTTTGTTACCATTTTATCTCACAAAATATCCGCCACAAATGGGAAACCCGTCACAAGGGAGACCAATTGTATAACTTTTCGTAATTCCCTTGTACACAATCTCCATTAATGATTGTTTGTTGCGGCTAGGTTTAGGTCTCTTAGGCTCTTAGCTTTGTTAGTCAAACTTGTATAAATAATGTTGTCATGTACAAATTTTTTTTTTTTTCAAAAATAATCTTTGCATTTCATTAGAAAAGAAAATACATATGCAAAAACTATCACACTATGAAACAAAACAAAATATATCCTGTTAGAAAGAGGATAAAATCGAAATTTGTATGCGATAACTAGGAACATAGATGATTTATAAGCCTATGATGATCTTTCTGTTTAGTTTTCATGATCATTCAAATTAATAGCCACCAGCTAGCTATATGAGTTTCCTTTAGACAACAATTTTGCTTTCATGCATGTTCAATGTATTATATATTCAGTTCTTATTGATTCCCTGTTCTATCACAAATAGTCTCCTACTCTTTCCGTGGTCTTTGTGCCAATTTCAAAGGTAGCAAATGATCGGGATGAAGGGATTACCACGTTTAGTGATTGCACAACTCTCTGTATTGTAGTTACAAAAGTATGTAGAAAATACGGAGTAAGTGTTAGCTATTTAACTTGAGTCCCCATTTTTTTACGATTATCATAAGGTAGTCTCTTTAGTCAAAGAAAAGAAATGAAGAATATGATTCTTGTTTAAAGGAGGTGATGGAAAATTCTTACGCTATGGTGTAAATTAGAATAATGAATCTACTTTTTTTTTATATCCGTTATTGCGCATAAATGTTTCCGAATACTATATAAATAGCTTAGGTGGTAGTATGGTTGGGGCAAGCAAGACGCAACGTTGAAATTATTAACATCTTCACAAATTTCAAGGTATGAAGACTTTTGGTGCATGAAACTAATTATTGTTGTTGTTATTTTTTAAATAAATTACATGCTATTTGGTTTTGTTTTATTACTTTCATTGTTTTGAATGAAACTAAGTGATTAAGATTCTTGTGTAATATGTACCATTAAAGCTCGATATGGCTACGATGCAAGAACAAAATGTCGCGGTTTGCGAGAAGACAAATCAAGCACCACAAAATGGTACCCAAGCCACCATGAATAACCAGACCCATTTTGCTATGACCTTAGCTAGGTCTCATAACTGGTCAGGCGCTCCGGTTGGCACTTTTCCGGAGAAGATTTTTCCCAATAGCAGTGCCATATTTACCCACTTGAAGGGAAACTTTTTTGGTTCCAAAGCGGCAGTGGTGTATAATGGGAAAAATGCATCAGGAGGGGACTGTTCGTGGGTTTTGGCATGGCATGCACCCGCAGATAACACATCACCTCGGACTCCTAACGGGTAAATATGAATTATTTTAAACGCACGCACGTAATTCTATTGGTGATGATAAGTTGATTAATCATTTTATTAGGTTGCATTTTATTTTCCTCGGATCATTTTAATTTTTTTTTCATGGTTTTAACGCAGGTGTATGTTGTATGTGGCGCAAAACAAGTCATTGCCAATCGACCTTTGATCAAATTCAAAGAAAAGTTGGACACTGCATTAACTTTTGACACTTCCACCGACGCGGCTACCAAGACACGTCTTTGACAAGAACATCAGTGACACGATCCCAGACATTGCTACTCTTATCGCGGACTTTAAACTTATACAGTAAGGTCATGGACCATAGGTGTCCATATATATAAAGTATTGTAATAATAAAGGGTCGAAAAATTACCCTATAATCTATGCCTTCATGTTTGCTTCCGGTGCATGTACACTGGTTGCTAATACTATTACCTATTAAGAAGGTTAAATAAATCAGTAAAGTGAGTAATAATTATGACCATAAACTTCATTTTAGTCTATTTACATTGTCAAATTTGCGAGCCTAGTTACTTGTACAAGAACGCATGAGGATGAGTTTGCGATATTGAAGCCAACACTCGTTTATAGCCTTAAACTAATTGACTGGCTTTAAATAATGGCCCCCTTTGAGACTACAAGTATAGAAATTTGTGGCCTACTAATAATTTTTTCGTAGAAGTTAAAAAAAAAAAACAATTTCCGCAATTTTTTATTTATTCATAATCTCAACATCTATAGTGTTTCAAACCACAATATATGAATAAGAGCATGTACTCATGGGACAAATAGTAGCTAGGGCCGAAATTTATCATCAATTTCGTTTAATGTTTTACCAATCTTCCTCCATAGAGACATAACTATTGATGTAGTGTTCTGATGGTCTCAAGTTAAACCTCGCAAGTGCACGATTTTATCGTTGTACACTCTAGAGGGTCGATCCACAAGGAGTAGGGGTGATTACTAATTGTCTATATTCTTGAGCTTAGCTAAGTCGATAGATAACAAAGAGGGTAGTAACAAACTAACGCTAAACTAACAAATTTAAAGACAAACAACAAGATAAGGTAAAAACAAGCTAAGGATAGGAGATAGATCAAATATAGAGAAAGACTAGAACTCGGTCCGACCATGAATATGAGTAATTCCACATACTAATCGTCTCGGCTAATCAAAAGGGGTAGAAAGGTAAGGGGGAGATGGCTCTAATTCGCCTAGAACCTCCCTTCCGGTCTCGCACTAGGACACTAGCTACTCCGACTAACCCCCCTCCCGGGTTCGAAAGCCGGTCTCCCTAACTCAAAACCCGACAACCCCAAGAACATGCATTTTCCCAAGGAGGTCAAGTAAATGGTCAAGGTCATTAAGCCCTCATCATATTCCGGGTCATCCCACTCCCCCTTCCGGAGGTCGATTTCAAACACTAGCCTAGAGGCACCCTCCCTCGGTTCTCCCTTCCGGTCTCAACCTTAGTTGGTGACAAGGGTCGGTCCCCAAATACTCGACTAACAACCTAACCAACTTCCGTTGGTGGACAAGGGTCAAAAGCCGACACTACCCGGAAACCAAACCTTAAGCATGAAAATTCCCCAAGACTACCCTAACCAATTTCCCCCACAAATTAGCCTAATAATGATTAATTAGTGAAATTACCCATATTGGGTCAAACCGAGTCCTAGAAGGAGACTACTCACTAATCATGTTTCTAAAGGCAAAGAAAACAACAAAGATAGAGTCTTTAAGCATAAACATGGTGATAAGATGAATTCTACCTTTAAATATGCAACAACCCAACAATAATTAGGAAGAAAGATGGTTTTAATCTAATAGCAAGGATGAACAAACAAAAAGACACAATCTTTAACACAATCAACTCAAAGATTAAGTCTTTGAGGACAACTATCCCAAGAAGAACAAAGGAGAGAGAAATAATGAAAAGATGAACAAGGAAAAGATGAACAAAGGTGAAAACAACAACAATCAAACAACAAAGATGCAAATTTAACTAAGCTATCAACAAACAACAAGTCTCAACAAATTCCAACAAAAAGAAATCTAACAACAACAAACAACAATGGAAAACAATTGAAGAACAAGGGAGAAAAGAGAAAAAGGAAAGAAGTAATACCAACTATTGAAAGGATGAACAATAAGGAAGAACAAGATAAGAACAATAATAATAATCTTTTGATTTATGAAGAATGTTTGCCAAGTTACAAAAGATTTGAGTCTCTCTTTCTTAACCTTACAAATTCTCTCTCAAACTAGGATTCGATCCCTAATTTTCTGGGAAATCAAGTATATATATGCCTCCAAAAAGTTAGGTGAGAGTACAAGAAGAAGAAGACGAAAACTGCAGCCGAGGGAGTAAATTGTACCCGGGAGGGTACAATTATGCCCGGGCGGGTACAATTATACCCGGGCGGGTACAATTGTACCCTCTCGGGTAAAAAGTCAAAATGGGCTGAAAAAAGCTGAAAACGCCAAAAACTTGAGAGGTACCCGGCCGGGTAAAGTTGTGCCCGGTCGGGTAAAGTTGTGCCCGGCCGGGTGAAGTTAACTCCCTCGATTGTAATTCCTCCTAGTTGCTTCCATTCTTCGAGTAAATTCCGCTCCAAGTTCCGTCCCTCTTACATTTTCGAGCATGGTACCTACAAAAGGGTTCATAAGTACGGGAAAAATGCTCAAAAGAGGTCTTACACTAAGCATGAGGGAAAAGAACTCGGACTAGGCTAATACTAACTAAATGAGTTCATAATGCTTGATTTATCATGACAAAATGGGTCCGGAACATCAAAATATAGGTGTTGAAATGGTGTTATCAAATCTCCCCACACTTGACCCTTACTCGTCCCCGAGTAAGTCCAAAACCAAAGCACAAGAGACTACAATAATATCTATCAAGGGCGTGTGCACAATATAAGCATCACTCAATTACTCTAAATTAATAGCCGATCGAGTATTAGCGCACTCAACGCCCCTTCAACTCACAATTTGACACTCATGAGGGAAAAGTGCCCTATTGCAAGGCAAGTTGGGTCTTGCTACAAAATTTTCGACACATTCATCATGAAAGCACGTGATCAATAAATAGGATGCATCTAACAAAATGATCCACTTTCCTCATCTAAGTGGTCGGATTTTTCAAACAACAAAACGTGGTCTCGGTCGAGTACCGTCTCGGAAGTGCCAATTGAGGTGCCAACCCCCTAAATGTGACAAAAGCAACCCTTGTGTGACCAATGCTCAAGAAACAAATTCAAGAGCGGGGAAAGGGAAGAAAGGGCAAGTCCGCCGAGAATTACAAAACCGACACAAGATTCAACCAAAGGACCCATGACTAAGGGGACCAAGGCAACGACATCCTCACGGTTTTCACTCGTCACTCAATGAAAGAACAGGGTGATTTTTGTGATAAAAAGTAACCAAAATCACTCAACTAACTCGACTAGCGAAAACGTGCCCGCAATCTAGTGTGTAAAATCGTCCTATGTCCAATGAAATGCAAACAATGGGAAAATGCACAAAACATGAAGCAAGGGTTACAACGGGGCTAAGGAGAAGGTCGAAACGGGATTGGTGCAAGCACCGTTTGGACATGTGGGGCTCAAATCAAGAATCGTCGACACATCACATCCCATCTCTTATTGCAACACATGAGACACGTCTATGCCCTAACATAGCAATGATGACCAAAACTATGCAAAAATTGCATAAACCCAACTCAAGTAGGAAAAATTTGATAAAACTCCTTTTATTTCAACAAATGGTTACGTCTACACCGTAACAACGATTCGGTTTCCCAAGCCATGCAAAAAATGTGTAAACCCGACTCATCTTTGGAAAAACATCAATTTGCCCCTTTTTATTTAGCAACGGCTTTTTCTACCCCTTTAAATGATGAGTAGGGGTGTTGCTTGCCTTTTTCTTTTTCTTGACAACAAAGAAATATATACAACACAACTCATTTTTTTCGATTTTTTCAGGACTTTTTCACTTTTCTATTTTGTTTTTCGTTTCTTTTTTTTTTTTTTTTTTTTTTTCAAAACCTCTTATTTATATATATAAAGCCAAATCATACCAAATCCCGACCCAAATGGATATGTATGCTATCCATCACTATGCCCCAAATCACCTCCTCCAACACAACTACAAAAACCGACCAATTCTTGATTAGGGAAGGGTGGTTATGGGAATGTAGCTATTTAGGTGGGTTTGCCAAATGAAAAGGCTAAGCTCAAAGGGGGGTGAATAAAAAATGGAGATAATAGAAGGGACAAAACAAGGCAATATGGCTATGTGAGGTTCATATAAACTGATTTTTGCTTCATATCGTGTGCACAAAAATGTAATGCAATTTCATGATCTAAGGACGATGCGACACACTTATGCGTAATGATGTGACACGCCTCGCGAGGAGACCTACTCTCGAACCTAGATGAGGGCGGGGTATGAATGTACCCGCCCTAGGAGGCTCTACCCTTACCTTTGAGTAGCTAAGTCGAGCCAAAGGTCTAGTCTACGGCCCTAGGTCTCACAAGATCGGTCCAAACTCATTGGTCAAGCCCTCCTTCCTCGGCTAACTAAGAGGCCACGGGCGCGAGTCACGAGGAGGGGAAAGGCACAATTGGGCACATTAGTTCATCATGGGGGTACTTGGTTCCCTTCCTCGACCATGTTCTTCCTTAAAAGTTTATATACAAACTCAACGCAAAAGGAAAGAAATGCAACATATATTTACATGTGAACAAATGCATGCGGAAATTTAAACAAACATGAAATGAAACGTGCAACAAATTGGCTAAACCTAGCAGCACATCAACACCAAAATTCCAAACGGTCTCCCAAGGAGACACCCAAAGCAACAAAATTCCCATTCTCCTTCAAAGTATGCAAGATACCAAAAAGAAAGAATAGTAAAAGGAGTAAGAGATAGGAAGGATTATACCAAGCGGTCTTCTAGCTCCTTTTTGCCTCAAGTGGTCAATGCGCCATGCCAAAGGTTAGATAAAACATATATATACAATGCAAATATTTTTGGATTTTTCAGAATTTTTTCAAATTTTTAGGCATTTTATCTAATTTATAAGCATTTACAAATATAAACAAATATTCACAAGAGTGGATATTTCCCTCCCCACACTTGAGATGTACATTATCCTCAATGGACAAAAGCATAGGGAGTGAATAACAAAAAGAAATGAACATATTTTGATGGATTTTTGATTTTTCAAAGGCAAAATAACATATTTTTGTGATTTTTGGTTTTGAAAAATTTAAAAGACGTATTTTTGGGTTTTTGAGATGAGAACTCCCTCCCCACACTTATTTATTTACATTACTTCCAAATGGAAATAAATGTGTGGAGGAAAATAAAAATAAAAATGCATGTTTTTGGTGTTTTTTTTTTTTTTTTAGGCCCTCCCCACACTTATTTATAGACATGGGAGGGCATTTAGAGAAATAAAAGAACATGTTTTTGTTGGTTTTTGTCATTTTTCAATTTTTTTGTGATTTTAAAAATAAGAATGCAATGCATGCTCTATACTATATGCAATAATTGAAAGGACAATGCAAACTATACTACATGAATGCATAGAGAGCTAATTTAGATTATCTCCTATTTGGGTCATGTCACTAAATGCAAAATGCGATAAAAACTTAATTAAAGAGAAGGAGAATATATACATTGTGGTGGTTGTTAAGTAACTCCACCAAACCTCTTCATCAAAGAGTCTTCAATCAACCGGGATCCCCCTCTTGGAATCCCGCTATCCCTTTAACAACTTCAAATTTTCCCATGGAGTAAGAGCTTCCAAGTTTTGACAACATTTCATGTACACCGCTTATGGCGTGGTGCACTTCCGACCATTTCCGGGCAATTTCTTCTTCACGCTTCTTCTTGTCATGGACAAGAACTTCTTCATTTTCGAGGCTTGGTTCACATTTCCCTTTTCTTTTCACTTTCTTTCTCCATTTTTTTGGTTTCTTCTTATCAATCATTGGCTTCATTTTTGAAGGGGTATTAGTGCTAGAATCAAATTTGGGAGGGATCACATTGGGGTGATCCCCTCCTCCCTCAAGCTTTAACTCTTCTTTTCCTTTTTCATTTGTTGGGCAAGCTTCTAATGGATCCAAAAATGAAGGCCCTAAATTAGGTTCATTCAAGTTATCTTCCACCATATCCACCCTACAACAAGAGTTGCCCATAGGAGGAGACTTCATGGAATTATTGAGTTCAAACTCAATCTTCTCATTACCCACTTGGAGTGAGAGTTTTCCACTCTTAACATCTATCATAGCACCTCCCGTGGCCAAGCAAGGCCTCCCTAAAATGATTGGCACATGGCTATCTTCGGGCATGTCCATGACAAAGAAGTCGCATGGGATCACAAGTTTTCCAACCTTCAAAGGAACATCTTCAATTACTCCCAAGGGATACTTAACCGAACGATCGGCTAGTTGTAGGGAGATCTTTGAAGGCTTCAAATCTTCCAAGTGTAGCTTCTTAAACAAGGAAAGAGGCATTAAGCTAACACTAGCTCCCAAATCACACAATGCTCTCTTTATCTTCACCCCTTGGATAGAACAAGGAATAGAAAAACTTCCCGGGTCTTCAAGTTTGCTAGGAAGTTTGCTAGTGAGGATTGCACTACATTCCCTAGAGAGGTTAACGGATCGTACCCCTTCACTCTTTCTCTTCATAGTGACAAGCTCCTTTAGAAACTTTCCATAGTTAGGGATTTCGGTGATCATGTCAAGAAATGGTATGGTAACATTCATGCTTTTCAAAATTTCAATGAATTTTTCGTATTTCTTCTCAAGTCTTGGCCTTGCAAGCCTTTGTGGGAAGGGAATTGGTTCAACATACTCCCTTAGAGGTGGAGTAGAATCTTTGGCTTTAGTTGGAATCGGTTCATCTTGCTTTGGAGGGTCAACCATCTTCACCTCCGTTGACTTCTCCACCTCAATTTCACCTTCTTCCACAACTTCAACCGGGTGCTCTTTCATTACTTCACTAGACACCCTTTTCCTCTTCCACTTAGGAGATTTCTCAACCTCCTCCAATTGTCTTCCACTTCTCAAAAATACCGCATTCATCTCCCTTGGGTTAACCGTATTACCCGGAAACTTCCCCGGATTTTGAGCCAATTGACTCAATTGTTGTGAAATTTGGGCTACATGAGTTTTCGTTGCTTTTTGGGATGCTCTTATTTCATTATTAACCCGGCTTTGTGAGGCAATGTGGTTGTCAAGCTTTGAGTCGACTTTTTGGTTGGCAATCACCAATTGCTCAAAGGCTTGCTCCCAAGAAGGTTTTTGAGGGGTTTGAAAGTTTTGGTTTTGAGGTTGGTTGAAATTTTGTCCCTTGAAACCCCCAAATGGTTGTTGGTTTTGAGTGACAAATTGTTTTCCTTGGAAACCGGGTGGTATTTGTCTTTGGAATTGAGAGTTTTGATTGAACCTTTGTTGTTGTGGTGAGGAAGTGGTTGGGTTTTGAATGTTTTGTGAAGCATAAGACAAGAAAGGATGAGTTATTTTTCCATTACCAAATTGGTTGTTGTTATTATTGAACCCTTGCCTTGCACTTGTGGATTCCCAAACTCCATTAGCTTGCTCATAGCACACCTCTTGGAAGGGTGCAATCAAGGGACACCCAATGGGAGTATGCCCTTGTTCCCCACACAACTCACAAGACAAGACTTGCCTTATATCGGAGCCCTTAGGTTTTGAATTTAGCAAAGCAACTTGTTGGGTGAGCTCATCTAGCATTCCCTTGACCTCCACATTGAAAACCGAATTAGAATCCTTGTTCTTGCCTTTTCTTGATTGTCTATCACTTCCCCATTCCATAGTCCTTGAAGCCATCTCCTCAATTAGCTCTTTTGCCGCTTTATGCCCCAAAATGTCTAAGGCACCTTTCCCCGATCCCGCATCCAATGAAAGCCTTAGCTCTTGAGTCAACCCTTTGTAAAAGTTGTTCACTAGCTCGGCCTCGGAAATGCCATGGTGAGGGCATAACCGTTGGAGCTTCTTATATCGTTCCCATGCCTCATATAAGGTCTCATCCTCTTCTTGAGTAAAGCTTTGTAGTTCACTCTTGACTTTGGCCGTTCTTGAGGGTGGGAAATACTTGTTCAAAAATGCCGATGCCAACTCATCCCATGTCTTGAAGGAATCCAGGTCACAATTCTTCAACCAATCCTTGGCCGAACCCCTAAGAGAACGGGGGAACAACCTAAGGCGAACCGCATCATCGGAGACCCCATTTGACTTGTACATATCACAATTTTCAAGGAACTCATTTAGATGATCGTTTGGGTTCTCCAAGGGACTTCCTCCAAATTGGTTGTCTTGAACAAGGTTGAGCAAGACATTTTTGATCTCAAAGTTATTAGCTTGAATTCTTGGCCTTTGGATGCTTGGATTGACTATGTGCTTAGGAGCCATAGTCTCTCTTATCGGAACCGGATCACCCATGGTGTTAGGTTCTTCTTCTAATACCCCAAAAGGATTTTCAAACACTTCGGTAGCTTCTTGGTGATTAGCTTCTTCAACCGGTGGTGTATCTAGAAAACCCCTTCTTCTTAGAGAATTAAGTCTTCTTGCCGTAGCTTCAATTTCAAGATCAATAGGATATGTTGGTTGACCTCTTCTTTGTCGCCTACTCATGCAAAAGACCTAAGCACTTGAAAGAAAGGATTAGTAACAAAGGGCTTAGTCTAAACTAGAACAAAAACGATTAATATCAAGCCGTACTCCCCGGCAACGGCGCCAAAAACTTGATGGTCTCAAGTTAAACCTCGCAAGTGCACGATTTTATCGTTGTACACTCTAGAGGGTCGATCCACAAGGAGTAGGGGTGATTACTAATTGTCTATATTCTTGAGCTTAGCTAAGTCGATAGATAACAAAGAGGGTAGTAACAAACTAACGCTAAACTAACAAATTTAAAGACAAACAACAAGATAAGGTAAAAACAAGCTAAGGATAGGAGATAGATCAAATATAGAGAAAGACTAGAACTCGGTCCGACCATGAATATGAGTAATTCCACATACTAATCGTCTCGGCTAATCAAAAGGGGTAGAAAGGTAAGGGGGAGATGGCTCTAATTCGCCTAGAACCTCCCTTCCGGTCTCGCACTAGGACACTAGCTACTCCGACTAACCCCCCTCCCGGGTTCGAAAGCCGGTCTCCCTAACTCAAAACCCGACAACCCCAAGAACATGCATTTTCCCAAGGAGGTCAAGTAAATGGTCAAGGTCATTAAGCCCTCATCATATTCCAGGTCATCCCACTCCCCCTTCCGGAGGTCGATTTCAAACACTAGCCTAGAGGCACCCTCCCTCGGTTCTCCCTTCCGGTCTCAACCTTAGTTGGTGACAAGGGTCGGTCCCCAAATACTCGACTAACAACCTAACCAACTTCCGTTGGTGGACAAGGGTCAAAAGCCGACACTACCCGGAAACCAAACCTTAAGCATGAAAATTCCCCAAGACTACCCTAACCAATTTCCCCCACAAATTAGCCTAATAATGATTAATTAGTGAAATTACCCATATTGGGTCAAACCGAGTCCTAGAAGGAGACTACTCACTAATCATGTTTCTAAAGGCAAAGAAAACAACAAAGATAGAGTCTTTAAGCATAAACATGGTGATAAGATGAATTCTACCTTTAAATATGCAACAACCCAACAATAATTAGGAAGAAAGATGGTTTTAATCTAATAGCAAGGATGAACAAACAAAAAGACACAATCTTTAACACAATCAACTCAAAGATTAAGTCTTTGAGGACAACTATCCCAAGAAGAACAAAGGAGAGAGAAATAATGAAAAGATGAACAAGGAAAAGATGAACAAAGGTGAAAACAACAACAATCAAACAACAAAGATGCAAATTTAACTAAGCTATCAACAAACAACAAGTCTCAACAAATTCCAACAAAAAGAAATCTAACAACAACAAACAACAATGGAAAACAATTGAAGAACAAGGGAGAAAAGAGAAAAAGGAAAGAAGTAATACCAACTATTGAAAGGATGAACAATAAGGAAGAACAAGATAAGAACAATAATAATAATCTTTTGATTTATGAAGAATGTTTGCCAAGTTACAAAAGATTTGAGTCTCTCTTTCTTAACCTTACAAATTCTCTCTCAAACTAGGATTCGATCCCTAATTTTCTGGGAAATCAAGTATATATATGCCTCCAAAAAGTTAGGTGAGAGTACAAGAAGAAGAAGACGAAAACTGCAGCCGAGGGAGTAAATTGTACCCGGGAGGGTACAATTATGCCCGGGCGGGTACAATTATACCCGGGCGGGTACAATTGTACCCTCTCGGGTAAAAAGTCAAAATGGGCTGAAAAAAGCTGAAAACGCCAAAAACTTGAGAGGTACCCGGCCGGGTAAAGTTGTGCCCGGTCGGGTAAAGTTGTGCCCGGCCGGGTGAAGTTAACTCCCTCGATTGTAATTCCTCCTAGTTGCTTCCATTCTTCGAGTAAATTCCGCTCCAAGTTCCGTCCCTCTTACATTTTCGAGCATGGTACCTACAAAAGGGTTCATAAGTACGGGAAAAATGCTCAAAAGAGGTCTTACACTAAGCATGAGGGAAAAGAACTCGGACTAGGCTAATACTAACTAAATGAGTTCATAATGCTTGATTTATCATGACAAAATGGGTCCGGAACATCAAAATATAGGTGTTGAAATGGTGTTATCATGTTCCATGTAACAAACTTCAATGAGCAATATTAATGTCAATATATTTCTACATATGTCACTAATAGCAAGTTAAAGTAGCTAATTCCAAGAAAATTAAATGCATATTGGGAACCAACCCTAAAATAAATGTTGACTAATTGTAAATATGATATTATATTTATTATGCATTGACATCTAATATGACATTAATTAACAAGCAAATATTACATAATGATTTTAAAAATAGAATCATTTCAAAAATAATGTTGACTAATTTTTCACTCTTGCCTAGGCCATGGCCAAGCGGACCTGGGAAGAGCTCCGTCTCCGAGGAGATATGGCCTCTGTTATAGCTATTTCATTTTGAATGGATGAGTTTACTCATTACTCAGCTCTTTTAGTTGATAGCTAAACTCATACTTATGTTGTAGGTGTTCATGCCATGATCAAGGCTAATTTCCTTTCTTGTACAAAGTTTGCTAAAGCAAAATTTATTTTTGGGCATACCATTAAATGTTACACGCTTGTCGTAAGATATGGACTACTCACTAGTGACTTAATTTAGTAGGAACAAGGTAAGTCATCTAATACACTTGAACACGTCTAACTCAACAAATTGACAAGCACGGCAGAAGTTTTGATTCTTGCACAAGGACGCCTAGTTATGAGTTTTCTCATTAATTGTATTTTAGTTGCACGAATTTAAGGTAAAACGTTTGAATTAAAAATTATAATGAGCGTTGAGGAAAATCATTAACCCCTAAACGATGACCCGGAAGTTGCTTGATCAACTACTGACCCGACCCAATCACCGATTGGAAATAGGACAACCGGATTAAGGTGTCTAATTAAAATGAATCATACCGAAATCGAATTGAAACGAAATTAGATTTGACCACATATTCTTACTTTAAACCTTTCGTTGTATAAACGAATATCATAGTTTCGGAAAAAGAAAACCCTTCACCTCCTAATTCTTTTCGCCTTCTTATTAAAATTATTGATTTCTAAAAAGATTAGTAACTACAAAATAATATATCAGATTTATGTAAATATAGGAGACAAAATTCTTAACTCTGTTATCAAATTAATATACAGATTTATATAAATGAGTAGAATAACTAAAACCACAGTTTTTATTGTGTACAACCGTCTCACACTATGAGACGGCCCTTTTATGTAAAAAGATAACTCATTTATTAATGATAATTGAATTAACTTTTTTTTTTTTTATAAAAGTGACCGTCTCACGGTGTGAGACTGTCTTATAGTACCCTCTCTCGCGAGCGTGTTATGTGACAACATCACAAGTGGATTTTGGGCAAAACACTCAATGAATGAAGTGTTTGTCATTTCGGAATCATATGCCATATGAGTGGATTTACTATTTGTTCTAAAAGGTATTGAATCTACCATGCATTACTACGTGTGTGGATATGTTTTAAGCGTAGATTGGTTGTCAATGGCCATATAGGGAATAAATTCTCCACCAAAATGATAAAAATTCTCGATTAATACGAACAAAAAAAGTAAGTATTCTTCTGAAAAGACGCGTCTTAAATGAGTAATAAAATCAAACAACATAAAGTAGAAATATATAACTCACTTAGAGAAACCACGGATTTCGACTATTTTGCTAGTATTCACACTAGCTATTATCTTTGTGTATGAAAATAAGGGTATACCACTTATACGAAATCGGTTGTTCTATTTGATAACCGTCATCAAACGTGGATGTCTTTATACCTTTAAGATATCTACGAAGGTCCTAAAAAGATCCACGTCAAATATATGAAGTCCCATATTGATGGTAGACTTAACTTCTTAGAGTAGTATATTATCTTTGCATGTGTTGTTTGGTTTTTATATATCGGTTCATCGCGCACACAACATGATTTATGTAACCGTACTTAGAGGAGTTACCAAATTACAAAGATCCCTTAAACACCTCTTAACTAACAATTATGATCAACTTTAGACCATTGTAAGTCCTATACATGCATTATCGGGGAATCCATTCGTGTGAATCAATTTTGTGTCGCTGGCTGATTTCGGTTTTGTTTTGATTGATACAAAGAAAATTAATTAAGGTATAAGTTTAACCTGGAGTCGCGTCCTTTCGGTTTACTCAACCAAATTTTGAGTTTTACTAGGTGGATTTAGAATGGTCCAGGTCGAATATCCTAATTAAAATCATACAAGCTTTAGCGTGTTATAGTCCAAGTCACCAACACACCACCACAATCCTTTTCCCGAGAGTTATGTTTTACTCTTTTTTCTTAAATTCTAGGGTAACTTATCTAACAAATTTTCAACTCTTTTTTTTATGAACGAAGTTCATTTTATCTTAAAATTGGATTAATATGCTATCCGTCGTAGTCATTTATTTACTTAATTATTTCGTTTATGTGTCTTTTATTTATTTGTTTATCTTTCTTCATTAAAAATATTTATGAAGGGTAATGTGATCATCCTCATTACTTATTGTCCACTTGTCGCTCAAAAATAATGTCCACAAATTATTCAAACTATATCTTCATTATCTTCTGAGTTATCTATTCATATCTTTTTGTATATTTTAATAATTCATGTCCATATAACTTTTCGTAATTCGCTTGTACACAATCTCCATTAATGATTGTTTGTTGCGGCTAGGTTTAGGTCTCTTAGGCTCTTAGCTTTGTTAGTCAAACTTGTATAAATAATGTTGTCATGTACAAATTTTTTTTTTTCAAAAATAATCTTTGCATTTCATTAGAAAAGAAAATACATATGCAAAAACTATCACACTATGAAACAAAACAAAATATATCCCGTTAGAAAGAGGATAAAATCGAGTCATGTATGCGATAACTAGGAACATAGATGATTTATAAGCCTATGATGATCTTTCTGTTTAGTTTTCATGATCATTCAAATTAATAGCCACCAGCTAGCTATATGAGTTTCCTTTAGACAACAATTTTGCTTTCATGCATGTTCAATGTATTATATATTCAGTTCTTATTGATTCCCTGTTCTATCACAAATAGTCTCCTACTCTTTCCGTGGTCTTTGCGCCAATTTCAAAGGTAGCAAATGATCGGGATGGAGGGATTACCACGTTTAATGATTGCACAACTCTCTGTATTGTACTTACAAAAGTATGTAGAAAATACGGAGTAAGTGTTAGCTATTTAACTTGAGTCCCCATTTTTTTACGATTATCATAAGGTAGTCTCTTTAGTCAAAGAAAAGAAATGAAGAATATGATTCTTGTTTAAAGGAGGTGATGGAAAATTCTTACGCTATGGTGTAAATTAGAATAATGAATCTACTTTTTTTTTTTTATATCCGTTATTGCGCATAAATGTTTCCGAATACTATATAAATAGCTTAGGTGGTAGTATGGTTGGGGCAAGCAAGACGCAACGTTGAAATTATTAACATCTTCACAAATTTCAAGGTATGAAGACTTTTGGTGCATGAAACTAATTATTGTTGTTGTTATTTTTTAAATAAATTACATGCTATTTGGTTTTGTTTTATTACTTTCATTGTTTTGAATGAAACTAAGTGATTAAGATTCTTGTGTAATATGTACCATTAAAGCTCGATATGGCTACGATGCAAGAACAAAATGTCGCGGTTTGCGAGAAGACAGTCAAGCGACCACAAAATGGTACCCAAGCCACCATGAATAACTGCACCCATTTTGCTATGACCTTAGCTAGATCTCATAACTGGTCAGGCGCTCCGGTTGGCACTTTTCCGGAGAAGATTTTTCCCAATAAGCAAGCCATATTTACCCACTTGAAGGGAAACTTTTTTGGTTCCAAAGCGGCAATGGTGTATAATGGGAAAAATGCATCGGGAGGGACTGTTCGTGGGTTTTGGCATGGCATGCACCCGCAGATAACACATCACCTCAGACTCCTAACAGGGTAAATATGAATTATTTTAAACGCACGCACGTAATTCTATTGGTGATGATAAGTTGATTAATCATTTTATTAGGTTGCATTTTATTTTCCTCGGATCATTTTAATTTTTTTTTCTTGGTTTTAACGCAGGTGTATGTTGTATGTGGCGCAAAACAAGTCATTGCCAATCTGACCTTTGATCAAATTCAGCAAAAGTTGGACACTGCATTAACTTTTGACACTTCCACCGACGCGGCTACCAAGACACGTCTTTGACGGCAACATCAGGTGACACGGTCCCCCCGGACATTGCTACTCTTATCGCGGACTTTAAACTTATACAAGAAGGTCATGGACCATAGGTGTCCATATATATAAAGTATTGTAATAATAAAGGGTCGAAAAATTACCCTATAATCTATGCCTTCATGTTTGCTTCCTGCATGTACACCGGTTGCTAATACTATTACCTATTAAGAAGGTTAAATAAATCAGTAAAGTGAGTAATAATTATGACCATAAACTTCATTTTAGTCTATTTACATTGTCAAATTTGCGAGCCTAGTTACTTGTACAAGAACGCATGAGGATGAGTTTGCGATATTGAAGCCAACACTCGTTTATAGCCTTAAACTAATTGACTGGCTTTAAATAATGGCCCCCTTTGAGACTACAAGTATAGAAATTTGTGGCCTACTAATAATTTTTTCGTAGAAGTTAAAAAAAAAAACAATTTCCGCAATTTTTTATTTATTCATAATCTCAACATCTATAGTGTTTCAAACCACAATATATGAATAAGAGCATGTACTCATGGGACAAATAGTAGCTAGGGCCGAAATTTATCATCAATTTCGTTTAATGTTTTACCAATCTTCCTCCATAGAGACATAACTATTGATGTAGTGTTCCATGTAACAAACTTCAATGAGCAATATTAATATCAATATATTTCTACATATGTCACTAATAGCAAGTTAAAGTAGCTAATTCCAACAAAATTAAATGCATATTGGGAACCAACCCTAAAATAAATGTTGACTAATTGTAAATATGATATTATATTTATTATGCATTGACATCTAATATGACATTAATTAACAAGCAAATATTACATAATGATTTTAAAAATAGAATCCTTTCAAAAATAATGTTGACTAATTTTTCACTCTTGCCTAGGCCATGGCCAAGCGGACCTGGGAAGAGCTCCGTCTCCGAGGAGATATGGCCTCTGATAGAATAAGTAATTATTATGTAAATTGTAATTATTTATTTACTGATTTAGTTACCTAGTTTAGTGGTATTTGTTACCTAGTTTAGTGTAACCTAGTCCTTAATTGTAGCTTAGCAATATTGTATTTATACCCAAAGTTTAATCAATAGAAGGCAACCATTAATCTCCTTTATGGTATCGGGTTTCTAGGTTAATCCTACCCAAAATCGCTTCCGCTAATCTTTCTTCTTCTTCTCCCATTCCCGACCTCACGTCACCCTCAATGGCCCCAAGCAAAGTCGACTTTTCACCCGGCTCTTGCAGTGAACAATATCACGAATCACATTCCTATCAAACTCGGAATGGATAACGATCAATACCCTCTTTGGGTGGCATTGTTCACAAATCATGCCAAATCCAATCGAGTGCTTCACCATATAGTCGAACCTAAGGTCGCCGTCACACCCCTCGTCACGAACGACGAAAAGGAGTTGTGGGAAACGCTCGATGCCACGGTGTTGCAATGGATCTACTCCACCATCACCACCGAACTCTTGGAGACTATCATCGAAGCCGAGTCTACGGCTATGGAGGCTTGGCAACGTATTGCTGATATTTTCCAAGACAACGCGAATTCCAGGGCGGTTACGCTCGAAAGCGTGAATTTTCGCACGTCGAAATGGCGGATTTTTCCTCTGTTTCGGCATACTGTCAAAGGCTCAAATCTTTGGCGGACCAACTGAAGAATGTCGGATCTCCCGTATCTGATAATCGTCTGGTTCTTCAATTGGTTTCCGGTCTATCTCCGGCATATCATAATGTAGGGACTATAATTCGACAAAAGTCCCCTCTACCTGCCTTCTATCGTGCTCGATCCATGTTGACGCTCGAAGAGGCAGGGCTTGCTAAACAGGCTTGCTACGACTTCATCGGAGGCTCTTTATGCTCGTGGTGGAGTTGATAGCGATAATGGAGGGCAATCGTCGAAGGGTTCTGGATCTGGGAACGGCAAGGGTGGCCGCGACAATGGTTCTGGTGGGAAGAAAAAGGGCAAAGGCGGGAAAGGCGGCAAGGGACAATCTACTCCAGCCGCTGCTCCAGCCACTTCGACTCCTGCCGCACCACAACAGTGGTCAGGAGGATACGGGCCGTGGCAGTGGCCGTCGGCTCCTTGGGGTTATCCACCTTGTCCGTATCCGTCTAGCCCGTGGGTTATGCGACCCACTTATACACCTCGGCCTCAGCAAGGGATCTTGGGTCCTCGTCCTCAGGCGTATGTAGCTGCTGATGGATCACAACCGTCTCAAACTGACATTGAGGCGGCCATGTATACTCTCGGACTCACCCCACCCGAACCATGGGTCATGGACACGGGTGCTACGTCTCATATGACGGCGAATCCAGGTATTCTATCGTCTTTTATTAATTCGAGCTTTAATAATGGCATTGTAGTCGGAAATGGTCAGTCAATCCCGATTCGTGGTCACGGTCACACTTCCTTAAACAAACCACACCCTCCTTTCATCTTAAAAAACGTCCTAGTTGCCCCCAAATTAGTCAAAAACTTAATTTCCGTTAGAAAATTCACCACCGATAATATGGTCAGTATTGAATTTGACCCTTTTGGTTTTTCTGTGAAGGATCTACGGACGGGGACTCGTCTAATGAGGTGTGAGAGTAGGGGTGGTCTTTATCCTGTGTCGTCCATCACGAAGTCAGCCGCGCATTTTTCGACTTTTGCAGCTTTAGCTCCGTCCGAATGGCACAATCGCTTAGGTCATCCGGGCAGTCCTATTATTTCTGTTCTTAGGCAAAATAAATTCATAGATTGTAATTCGAATTCCTCTAAATCGTTTTGTCAATCTTGTCCGCTTGGAAAACATGTTCGATTACCTTTTGTTAGCTCTATTTCTCGTACTTGTATGCCTTTCGATATTTTACATTGTGATTTATGGACATCACCGACATTGAGTTCTTTAGGTCACAAGTATTATCTTGTCATTTTGGATGATTTTACCAATTTTGTATGGACATTTCCTATTGCTACAAAAAATCAAGTAAATTCCATATTAACAAAATTTCATAACTTCGTCCAAACTCAATTTGAACGAAAAATTAAAACGATTCAATGTGATAATGGAACAGAATTTGTCAACAATCTGTTTCGAGATTTTTGTGCTGCTAATGGTTTGGTTTTTCGCCTTTCATGTCCTCACACATCGTCTCAAAACGGCAAGGCCGAACGCAAAATTCGTTCCATTAATAACATAGTTCGTACTCTTCTTTTTCATGCCTCACTACCGACTCGTTTTTGGCATCATTCCCTAGAAGTAGCTACATACATTTTGAACATTCTTCCAAGCAAACCCATTGCCTATAAAATTCCCCTTCAACTCTTATACAATCGCACACCTATTTATAGCCATCTCCGTGTCTTTGGATGCTTGTGTTTTCCTTTGGTACCATCGACAACTATAAATAAGTTGCAACCCCGGTCTTCCCCTTGCGTGTTCCTTGGCTATCCAAAAGATCATCGCGGTTATAAGTGTCTCGACATGTCCACTAATAAACTTATTATCAGTCGTCACGTTCTCTTCGATGAACACACCTTCCCTTTTGCGTCTGTCCATCACCCCGACACTCATACCTATGATTTTTTGGATGACGGAGTCTCCCCATATGTCCTTCGCCATATGACCTCTCCCTCCCCAGCCACGACACCCATCCCGCCTGACCAACCAACCCGTGACCAGCCTCCACCGGTCACACCTGCCCCGGTACAGCCAGCTACTGCCCCAGCCACTTCACACCCCGCACCCGCCTCTGCCACGGCCCAATCAGCAGCTGCCTCACGCCACCCTTTCTCCAAACCCACTACCCGAGCCGATCATGGTATTTACAAACCAAACCCTCGCTACGTCAAACCACCAGCCTCCGAACACAATTTGTCACACATTGTAGCCATTTCACCTATTCCTAGGAATCCCGTGACTGCTATTCGTGACCCAAATTGGAAACTGGCCATGGATGACGAGTATAAAGCTCTTATTGATAATAAGACATGGGTCTTGGTTCCTCGTCCTAAGAACGTAAATGTCATTCGCTCCATGTGGATTTTTCGTCATAAATTTAATTCTGACGGTTCTTTTGAAAGGTATAAAGCTCGTCTTGTAGGTGACGGTAAGACTCAACAGGTTGGAATCGATTGCGGCGAAACATTTAGTCCGGTTGTGAAGCCGGCTACAATTCGCACGGTTCTTACTCTTGCATTATCGAAGTCTTGGTCAATTAACCAACTTGACGTCAAAAATGCTTTTCTCCATGGCAACCTTAATGAAACGGTTTATATGTACCAACCGCTTGGGTACAAGGATAATTCTCGGCCTGATTTTGTATGTCTACTCCAAAAATCCTTGTACGGTCTCAAACAAGCTCCTCGCGCATGGTATAAACGGTTTGCGGACTTTCTTGCTACCATTGGTTTCACGCATAGCAGAGTGGATCACTCTTTATTTATCTTTCGACATGGTACTAATCTCGCCTATTTATTGCTCTATGTCGATGATATTATACTCACGTGTTCTTCAGCTGCTCTTCGTTCTCAAATTATGCGTAGTCTCCAAACGGAATTCGCTATGAAGGATCTTGGCCCACTAAATTATTTCTTGGGTATTTCCGTCAAACAAAGTTCCAAAGGTATGTTCTTGTCCCAAACCAAGTATGCAAATGAGATTGTTGAGAGAGCTGACATGGCCTCTTGCAAAGCCGCGGCCACTCCAGTTGACACTAAACCAAAATTAAGCGCTGTCACTTCCGTCCCGTTCGAGGACCCTACTCTGTATCGTAGTCTTGCCGGTGCTCTTCAATATTTGACATTTACTAGACCCGACATTACCTACGCCGTGCAACAAATTTGCCTCTTCATGCACAATCCGATGACCGAACACATGGCCGCTCGTAAACGAATTATTCGTTATGTACACGGCACTGCTGACCGTGGCCTATGGCTCAACAAATCTGCTCCGTCCCTCCTACGGGCCTACACGGATGCCGATTGGGGTGGGTGTCTGGATACGCGTCGTTCTACATCCGGTTATTGTGTTTTCTTAGGTGACAATTTGATTTCATGGGCATCTAAACGACAACCAACTTTGTCCAAATCAAGTGCAGAAGCCGAGTATCGTGGCGTAGCGAATGTTGTCGCTGAATCGTTTTGGCTTCGTAACCTGTTGGTCGAGCTTCACGTGCCTATGCCTAAAGCTACACTTGTTTATTGTGACAATGTAAGTGCTATCTATCTATCGAGCAACCCAGTTCAACACCAACGTACAAAACATATTGAGATGGACATTCATTTTGTTCGCGAGAAAGTTAAACGCGGCGAAGTTCGTGTTAGCCATGTCGCATCACGTTATCAAATAGCGGATATTTTCACCAAGGGCCTTCCTCTCGTCCTTTTTGACGATTTCCGTGCCAGTTTAAACGTTCGTTCACCTCCCGTTTCAACTGCGGGGGTATGATAGAATAAGTAATTATTATGTAAATTGTAATTATTTATTTACTGATTTAGTTACCTAGTTTAGTGGTATTTGTTACCTAGTTTAGTGTAACCTAGTCCTTAATTGTAGCTTAGCAATATTGTATTTATACCCAAAGTTTAATCAATAGAAGGCAACCATTAATCTCCTTTAGCCTCTGTTATAGCTATTTCATTTTGAATGGATGAGTTTACTCATTACTCAGCTCTTTTAGTTGATAGCTAAACTCATACTTATGTTGTAGGTGTTCATGCCATGATCAAGGCTAATTTCCTTTCTTGTACAAAGTTTGCTAAAGCAAAATTTATTTTTGGGCATACCATTAAATGTTACACGCTTGTCGTAAGATATGGAATACTCACTAGTGACTTAATTTAGTAGGAACAAGGTAAGTCATCTAATACACTTGAACACGTCTAACTCAACAAATTGACAAGCACGGCAGAAGTTTTGATTATTGCACAAGGACGCCTAGTTATGAGTTTTCTCATTAATTGTATTTTAGTTGCACGAATTTAAGGTAAAACGTTTGAATTAAAAATTATAATGAGCGTTGAGGAAAATCATTAACCCCTAAACGATGACCCGGAAGTTGCTTGATCAACTACTGACCCGACCCAATCACCGATTGGAAATAGGACAACCGGATTAAGGTGTCTAATTAAAATGAATCATACCGAAATCGAATTGAAACGAAATTAGATTTGACCACATATTCTTACTTTAAACCTTTCGTTGTATAAACGAATATCATAGTTTCGGAAAAAGAAAACCCTTCACCTCCTAATTCTTTTCGCCTTCTTATTAAAATTATTGATTTCTAAAAAGATTAGTAACTACAAAATAATATATCAGATTTATGTAAATATAGGAGACAAAATTCTTAACTCTGTTATCAAATTAATATACAGATTTATATAAATGAGTAGAATAACTAAAACCACAGTTTTTATTGTGTACAACCGTCTCACACTATGAGACGGCCCTTTTATGTAAAAAGATAACCCATTTATTAATGATAATTGAATTAACTTTTTTTTTTTTTATAAAAGTGACCGTCTCACGGTGTGAGACTGTCTTATAGTACCATCTCTCGCGAGCGTGTTATGTGACAACATCACAAGTGGATTTTGGGCAAAACACTCAATGAATGAAGTGTTTGTCATTTCGGAATCATATGCCATATGAGTGGATTTACTATTTGTTCTAAAAGGTATTGAATCTACCATGCATTACTACGTGTGTGGATATGTTTTAAGCGTAGATTGGTTGTCAATGGCCATATAGGGAATAAATTCTCCACCAAAATGATAAAAATTCTCGATTAATACGAACAAAAAAAGTAAGTATTCTTCTGAAAAGTCGCTGGCTGATTTCGGTTTTGTTTTGATTGATACAAAGAAAATTAATTAAGGTATAAGTTTAACCTGGAGTCGCGTCCTTTCGGTTTACTCAACCAAATTTTGAGTTTTACTAGGTGGATTTAGAATGGTCCAGGTCGAATATCCTAATTAAAATCATACAAGCTTTAGCGTGTTATAGTCCAAGTCACCAACACACCACCACAATCCTTTTCCCGAGAGTTATGTTTTACTCTTTTTTCTTAAATTCTAGGGTAACTTATCTAACAAATTTTCAACTCTTTTTTTTATGAACGAAGTTCATTTTATCTTAAAATTGGATTAATATGCTATCCGTCGTAGTCATTTATTTACTTAATTATTTCGTTTATGTGTCTTTTATTTATTTGTTTATCTTTCTTCATTAAAAATATTTATGAAGGGTAATGTGATCATCCTCATTACTTATTGTCCACTTGTCGCTCAAAAATAATGTCCACAAATTATTCAAACTATATCTTCATTATCTTCTGAGTTATCTATTCATATCTTTTTGTATATTTTAATAATTCATGTCCATATAACTTTTCGTAATTCGCTTGTACACAATCTCCATTAATGATTGTTTGTTGCGGCTAGGTTTAGGTCTCTTAGGCTCTTAGCTTTGTTAGTCAAACTTGTATAAATAATGTTGTCATGTACAAATTTTTTTTTTTTCAAAAATAATCTTTGCATTTCATTAGAAAAGAAAATACATATGCAAAAACTATCACACTATGAAACAAAACAAAATATATCCTGTTAGAAAGAGGATAAAATCGAGCTGTATGCGATAACTAGGAACATAGATGATTTATAAGCCTATGATGATCTTTCTGTTTAGTTTTCATGATCATTCAAATTAATAGCCACCAGCTAGCTATATGAGTTTCCTTTAGACAACAATTTTGCTTTCATGCATGTTCAATGTATTATATATTCAGTTCTTATTGATTCCCTGTTCTATCACAAATAGTCTCCTACTCTTTCCGTGGTCTTTGTGCCAATTTCAAAGGTAGCAAATGATCGGGATGGAGGGATTACCACGTTTAATGATTGCACAACTCTCTGTATTGTACTTACAAAAGTATGTAGAAAATACGGAGTAAGTGTTAGCTATTTAACTTGAGTCCCCATTTTTTTACGATTATCATAAGGTAGTCTCTTTAGTCAAAGAAAAGAAATGAAGAATATGATTCTTGTTTAAAGGAGGTGATGGAAAATTCTTACGCTATGGTGTAAATTAGAATAATGAATCTACTTTTTTTTTTATATCCGTTATTGCGCATAAATGTTTCCGAATACTATATAAATAGCTTAGGTGGTAGTATGGTTGGGGCAAGCAAGACGCAACGTTGAAATTATTAACATCTTCACAAATTTCAAGGTATGAAGACTTTTGGTGCATGAAACTAATTATTGTTGTTGTTATTTTTTAAATAAATTACATGCTATTTGGTTTTGTTTTATTACTTTCATTGTTTTGAATGAAACTAAGTGATTAAGATTCTTGTGTAATATGTACCATTAAAGCTCGATATGGCTACGATGCAAGAACAAAATGTCGCGGTTTGCGAGAAGACAATCAAGCACCACAAAATGGTACCCAAGCCACCATGAATAACCAGACCCATTTTGCTATGACCTTAGCTAGATCTCATAACTGGTCAGGCGCTCCGGTTGGCACTTTTCCGGAGAAGATTTTTCCCAATAGCAGTGCCATATTTACCCACTTGAAGGGAAACTTTTTTGGTTCCAAAGCGGCAGTGGTGTATAATGGGAAAAATGCATCAGGAGGGGACTGTTCGTGGGTTTTGGCATGGCATGCACCCGCAGATAACACATCACCTCAGACTCCTAACAGGGTAAATATGAATTATTTTAAACGCACGCACGTAATTCTATTGGTGATGATAAGTTGATTAATCATTTTATTAGGTTGCATTTTATTTTCCTCGGATCATTTTAATTTTTTTTCTTGGTTTTAACGCAGGTGTATGTTGTATGTGGCGCAAAACAAGTCATTGCCAATCTGACCTTTGATCAAATTCAGCAAAAGTTGGACACTGCATTAACTTTTGACACTTCCACCGACGCGGCTACCAAGACACGTGCTGACGGCAACATCAGTGACACAGTCCCCGACATTGCTACTCTTATCGCGGACTTTAAACTTATACAAGAAGGTCATGGACCATAGGTGTCCATATATATAAAGTATTGTAATAATAAAGGGTCGAAAAATTACCCTATAATCTATGCCTTCATGTTTGCTTCCTGCATGTACACCGGTTGCTAATACTATTACCTATTAAGAAGGTTAAATAAATCAGTAAAGTGAGTAATAATTATGACCATAAACTTCATTTTAGTCTATTTACATTGTCAAATTTGCGAGCCTAGTTACTTGTACAAGAACGCATGAGGATGAGTTTGCGATATTGAAGCCAACACTCGTTTATAGCCTTAAACTAATTGACTGGCTTTAAATAATGGCCCCCTTTGAGACTACAAGTATAGAAATTTGTGGCCTACTAATAATTTTTTCGTAGAAGTTAAAAAAAAAAACAATTTCCGCAATTTTTTATTTATTCATAATCTCAACATCTATAGTGTTTCAAACCACAATATATGAATAAGAGCATGTACTCATGGGACAAATAGTAGCTAGGGCCGAAATTTATCATCAATTTCGTTTAATGTTTTACCAATCTTCCTCCATAGAGACATAACTATTGATGTAGTGTTCCATGTAACAAACTTCAATGAGCAATATTAATATCAATATATTTCTACATATGTCACTAATAGCAAGTTAAAGTAGCTAATTCCAACAAAATTAAATGCATATTGGGAACCAACCCTAAAATAAATGTTGACTAATTGTAAATATGATATTATATTTATTATGCATTGACATCTAATATGACATTAATTAACAAGCAAATATTACATAATGATTTTAAAAATAGAATCCTTTCAAAAATAATGTTGACTAATTTTTCACTCTTGCCTAGGCCATGGCCAAGCGGACCTGGGAAGAGCTCCGTCTCCGAGGAGATATGGCCTCTGTTATAGCTATTTCATTTTGAATGGATGAGTTTACTCATTACTCAGCTCTTTTAGTTGATAGCTAAACTCATACTTATGTTGTAGGTGTTCATGCCATGATCAAGGCTAATTTCCTTTCTTGTACAAAGTTTGCTAAAGCAAAATTTATTTTTGGGCATACCATTAAATGTTACACGCTTGTCGTAAGATATGGACTACTCACTAGTGACTTAATTTAGTAGGAACAAGGTAAGTCATCTAATACACTTGAACACGTCTAACTCAACAAATTGACAAGCACGGCAGAAGTTTTGATTCTTGCACAAGGACGCCTAGTTATGAGTTTTCTCATTAATTGTATTTTAGTTGCACGAATTTAAGGTACAACGTTTAATAGGATTAATAGAAGTCTTAAAGCTAGTAGTCTTAATATTAGTATTTGGGGAAGAGGAATGGTCACCTCTTCACCTTCCTAAGCTTTACCCTTTCACCTTCCTACCTCTTCACCTTCCTATGCCTTTACCTTCCTATGCCTTTGTACTATAAATACATTCTCCATATGCAATGAAAGTAAGAGAACATGATTGTGCTAATTATGTTTAACATGGTATCGGAGCCTCGTTCTTGAGGTCTCTATAAACCGCTTCCGCATTCTTACCGGTGGGTGGCCGAAAATTTACACCCACCGGTAGGATTTTCAACCACAAATAATAATTTCTGTTTTCTAAAAAAAAAAAAAAAAAAAAAATCGTCCACAGATGGTGATGGCAATTTGATAGAATACCATTGAAGACTTGAAGTTATCCATTGAAGTTATCAATGATATGCTTTCTTTGACATTCAAATGGATGTTTTTCCTTTTGATCGAAATTTGTCCTTCCCAGATTTCATTTTGCTGAAAAAAAAAAAAAAAAACTTCTAATAATGTTTTTTTTTATCCTTTTATCGAGATTGCTCTAAAAGAAAATTTTCGATTTTTGATCAAGGTGGTACAAAAGAAAAGAAAAAAAAAAACTGGCGAGTTACGCACGAAAAAACTGGCGAGTTACGCACGAAAAAAACTGGCGAGTTACGCACGAAAAAAACCGGCGAGTTACGCAAGAAAATTGTCTGGCGAGACCAATACGCACTGAAAAAAAACTGGCGAGTTACGCAAGAAAATTGTCTGGCGAGACCAATACGCACTGAAAAAAAACCGGCGAGTTACGCACTGGAAAAAAACTGGCGAGTTACGCACAAAAAAACTGGCGAGTTACGCAAGAAAATTGTCTGGCGAGACCAATACGCACTGAAAAAAACTGGCGAGTTACGCACTGAAAAAAACTGGCGAGTTACGCACGAAAAAACTGGCGAGTTACGCAAGAAAATTGTCTGGCGAGACCAATACGCACTGAAAAAAACTGGCGAGTTACGCACGAAAAAACTGGCGAGTTACGCAATGAAAAATGTCTGGCGAGTCCTATACGCAATGAAAAGTGTCTGGCGAGTCCTATATGCAATGAAAATTGTCTGGCGAGTCCTATACGCACCCCTTACCACCCTGTGAAGATGAGAAGATTTTCCGAAGAGAGATCGAGATGAAGACGTTTTTTTTATTGATTATGCTTTTATTGTAATTCTCCAATCGTAAAGTTCGTACTATGTACTGCCTTTACGATTGCGGGAGGGTAATAGGATTAATAGAAGTCTTAAAGCTAGTAGTCTTAATATTAGTATTTGGGGAAGAGGAATGGTCACCTCTTCACCTTCCTAAGCTTTACCCTTTCACCTTCCTACCTCTTCACCTTCCTATGCCTTTACCTTCCTATGCCTTTGTACTATAAATACATTCTCCATATGCAATGAAAGTAAGAGAACATGATTGTGCTAATTATGTTTAACAACGTTTGAATTAAAAATTATAATGAGCATTGAGGAAAATCATTAACCCCTAAACGATGACCCGGAAGTTGCTTGATCGACTACTGACCCGACCCAATCACCGATTGGAAATAGGACAACCGGATTAAGGTGTCTAATTAAAATGAATCATACCGAAATCGAATTGAAACGAAATTAGATTTGACCACATATTCTTACTTTAAACCTTTCGTTGTATAAACGAATATCATAGTTTCGGAAAAAGAAAACCCTTCACCTCCTAATTCTTTTCGCCTTCTTATTAAAATTATTGATTTCTAAAAAGATTAGTAACTACAAAATAATATATCAGATTTATGTAAATATAGGAGACAAAATTCTTAACTCTGTTATCTAATTAATATACAGATTTATATAAATGAGTAGAATAACTAAAACCACAGTTTTTATTGTGTACAACCGTCTCACACTATGAGACGGCCCCTTTATGTAAAAAGATAACCCGTTTATTAATGATAATTGAATTAACTTTTTTTTTTTATAAAAGTGACCGTCTCACGGTGTGAGACTGTCTTATAGTACCATCTCTCGCGAGCGTGTTATGTGACAACATCACAAGTGGATTTTGGGCAAAACACTCAATGAATGAAGTGTTTGGCATTTCGGAATCATATGCCATATGAGTGGATTTACTATTTGTTCCAAAAGGTATATAATCTACCATGCATTACTACGTGTGTGGATATGTTTTAAGCGTAGATTGGTTGTCAATGGCCATATAGGGAATAAATTCTCCACCAAAATGATAAAAATTCTCGATTAATACGAACAAAAAAAGTAAGTATTCTTCTGAAAAGATGCGTCTTAAATGAGTAATAAAATCAAACAACATAAAGTAGAAATATATAACTCACTTAGAGAAACCACGGATTTCGACTATTTTGCTAGTATTCACACTAGCTATTATCTTTGTGTATGAAAATAAGGGTATACCTGATATAGGACCCTTTTGCACCCTTTTTCCCTCTATTTTCATGCATATTCGACCCCATTTGAGTCGGTTTTGTACTCCCTTTCTCTAATTTCTTGTCCCGATTCCCTTTACTATGACATTGTGGCCCCCTTGCAGAAATTGAGGCGGGAACGGGCGAAATAAAGCTAGGAAGACGGGATTACTAAGCTACGCATGGAAGATGAAGGAAAACATGCTGAGATGTACCCCAGCCGGTCAGCCGGCTGGGAGTACGTATATATGGAAATGAAGGAAGAAGCAAGGAAGGAGCATCCCCAGCCGGTGGCCCGGCGGCCGGCTAGCCGGCTGGGAAAACGCATGAGCTGAGGAAACACAAGAAATGAAGAAAGTTACAGGAATCTCCCAGCCGGTCAAATGACCGGCAGCCGGCCAGCCGGCTGGGAGTTCCCCCAAAGGATAAAGTCAAGTCCAAAGTCAAAGGCGTCCCAGCCGGTCAGGGACCGGCAGCCGGTCGACCGGCCAAGCCAACCTGATAACTTCCAAAGTTTGTTTAAATTTCCAGAGATCTCCCAGCCGGCCAGAGGACCGGCGGCCGGTTGACCGGCGGCCGGTTGACCGGCCGGGAGTGCAAATACGTGTTTCAAAGGCCCATTCCAAATTCTATCCTAATCCTTATGGAAACTATAAATACCCCCTCTTAAACCCTTTTGTACACACAACCCTAGATCCAGAATATTTCCCCTTTCAAATTTAAAACTTTGTTAATCTTTCCTTAATTAGAGAAGTTCTTCAATTAATTAGTAATTGAATTTGGGTTTGTAAGAAGATTGAAGGTTCTCCTTCTTTATTGTTTCTATCCAAATTCCTCTTTTGCTATTGAGTTGGTATTATTTCTCTCCCTATTTTCATTTGTTTACACTTTGTTCTTCCTTCAAGTTTGTTTGATTGTTTATGTTAAAATTGTTGTTGTTGTTGGTTTGTTGTTGTTGTTTTCATCATTGTTCATCTTTTCATTGTTCATCTTTTCTTTGATTCTCTTTCCTTTGTTCATCTTTTGCTAGTTGTCCTCAAAGACTTAATCTTTGAGTTGATTGGGTTAAAGATTGTCTCTTTTAGTTTAACCAACCTTGTTATTAGAGTAAATTATCTCTCTTTACAACTATTGTTTGATTGTTGCATGTTTAGTAGTAAAATTTATCTTCTCGCCATGTTTATGACCAAAGTTTCCATCTTTATTGTTTATTTTGCAATTAGGACCATGATTAGTGAGTAGTCTTCCACTAGGGCTCGGTTTGACCCAACATGAGTAATTTCACTAATTGAATCTCATAAAGGCTAATTTGTTGGGGGAAATTGGTGAGGGTAGTTTGGAGGATTGATTTGGTTTATGGGTTGATTTTGGGTAGTGTCGATTTATAACCCTTGTCCACCAAGGAGAGTTGGTTAGGTTGTGATTTGGATATCCGGGGTTTGACCCTATTGTTAACCTTGGTTGAGACCGAAAGGGAGAACCGGGGTAGGACACCTCTAAACTAGCGTTTGAAATCGACCCTCGAGAGAGGGAGTGGGATGACCCGGAAATTGATGGTGCTTAACGACCTTAGCAAATATTGGACTACCTTGGGAAAATGCATGTTTTTGGGGTAGTCGGGTATTGAGTTAGGGATTCTGACCTTCGAACCCGAGAGGGGGGTTGGTGGGTAGTACTAGTGTCCTATTTCGAACCCGAGAGGGGGGTCTTAGGCGAATTAGAGCCGTCACCTCCTCACCTAGCCACCCTTATGATTAGCCTAGAGATTTAATTGTATGGAGTTACGAATTGTTTGGGAAGAACCGAGTCTTAGGTTTTTAATCTATTTGATTTACAACTTTTCATTTTATCTTGCTCATTCTCCTATTTCTTATTTAGTTTATTTTCTCTTGTTTTTGGTAGTTCTAGTATAACCTTTTCATCCCTTATTGCCGACTTAGCTAAACGATAGGATTAGAACAATTAGTAATCTTTTCAACTCCTTGTGGGATCGACCCTTAATAGTGTACAACGATAAAATCGTGCATTTGCGAGGTATAGCTTGATACCATCAAGTTTTTGGCGCCGTTGCCGGGGAGTTCGGCTAGATATTAATTGTTTTCGTTCTTGTTTAGACTAAGTCTTTTGTTACTAATCCCTCTCTTAAGTGTGTAGGACTTTTTGCATGGTTAGGAGAGCTCGAAGAGGTCAACCAATTCGTCCGATTGACCATGAGATCGAAGCAACCGCAAGAAGACTAAATTCACTCCGTAGAAGAGGGCTTATAGAAACATCAATTCCTCAAGAAAATCTAGTAATTGTGGACCTTCGAGAAGAACCACGTGCTTTTGAAACTTTCGAGAATCCTTTTGCAACACCGGAAACGGAAGTAACAATGGCCGCGGTTCCTATGCGAGATAACTTGGCTCCGAAAAAGGTGGTGAATCCGAGTATTGTCAAGCCACCTACTCAAGCCAACAATTTTGATGTGAAAGCCAGCTTGCTTCAACTTGTCCAAGGGAACCAATTCGGAGGGGGAGCCACCGAAAACCCCAACGAGCATCTCAACGAGTTCTTGGATAGTTGTGACATGTTCAAGGCCAATGGAGTGACGGAGGATGCCGTACGCCTTAGGCTTTTCCCTTACTCCTTGAGGGGAAGTGCCAAGGAGTGGCTTAAAAGTTGTGAACCCGACTCTCTTCGGACTTGGGACGATGTCTCTAAGGCTTTCCTAAACAAGTATTTCCCACCCCAACGAACCGCAAGAATCAAGAGTGAGCTCCAAGGCTTCACCCAACAAGAAGATGAGACCCTTTATGAAGCATGGGAGAGGTACAAGGGCCTCCAAAGGCTATGTCCTCACCACGGTATTGGGGATGATGAGCTCATCAACAATTTCTATGAAGGGTTAAACAATGAAATGAAGATGAACCTTGATTCCGGCTCGGGGAAGGGAGCATTGGATATGATAGATCACAAGACGGCGAAAGAGCTTATTGAAGAAATGGCTTCTCGTACCTTTCATTGGAACAATGATAGGCACAAGAGGAAAGGGAAGTCAACGGTCGAATCGGCCAACAATGTTGAGGTAAAAGAGATGATAGAAGAGCTTAAACAACAAGCTGCCTTGATGAGCTCAAGCAAAACACCTAGCAATTCTTCTATGAGGAACCAAGTCTATAGTTGTGAGATTTGTGGAGACCAAGGACACCCACCCAATGAGTGTCCTTTGATGGTTGGAGATGGCAATTGTATGGAGCAAGTGAACGGGATATGGGAGTCTAGTCCGGCCAAGCAAGCATTTAACAACAACCAATATCACCCCGGGATGAGAGCCCACCCAAACTTCTCCTATGGCTCTCAAAATGTCCAAAACCCAACCTTCCAACAAAAGTCACAACAACCAAACTTTCAAGCTCAAAAACAAAACACAACATTCAATCAAGGTCCACCGGGTTTCCAAGGAAGAACCTTCCAACCAAGACAACAACAATTTCAACCACTCAACCCACCAAACAACCCGCCTTTCCAACAAAACACCCAACCTTTCCAACAAAACACCCAACCAAAGTCAAGCTTGGAACTCATGATGGAACAATTGATGACTTCCCAAAACCAACTTGTCAATACTCAAACACAATTCATCAACCATTCCACTCAAAAACATGACGAGACAACCTCATCCATCAACCAACTTAGGACCCAAATGCAAGCTTCTCAACGGATGACGGACAACCAAATCTCCCAATTGGCTACCCAAATGAGCCAACTACAAGCCTCCCAAGGGAAATTCCCGGGTAAAACCGAGGAAAATCCGAAAACCATGAATGCTATCCACTTGAGGAGTGGTAGAGATTTGGAAGACCGGGAATTTGTCAAGAAGAGGAAGAGTAGTAGACCGGGTGATGTCGTTGAACCTCAAATTGTGGTTGAACCTCCTAAGGTAATTGAAGAAAAGGAGGGAGAAGATGAACTTGTGGAAGTTGTTGTGGAAACTCCAAGAGTGATTGATGAACCAACTAGGGTGGTTGAAGAGCCTCAACAACAAGTTGTAAGAACTTTTGTGCCACCGATTCCTTTTCCACAAAGGTTGGCAAGAGCCAAACTTGAACAAAAGTATGTAAAGTTCATGGACATGATGAAGGGTATCAACATTACCACGCCTTTTATTGATGCCGTAAAGGAGATTCCAAGCTATGGAAAGTTCTTGAAGGAGCTCATCTCAAACAAAAAACTCTTTGAGCCCGACAACTACGGTGAACTTATCCAAGGAGTGTAGTGCAATTCTCATGAATGAGGCTCCTCAAAAGCTTGAAGACCCTGGGAGTTTTTCCATACCTTGTAAGATCGGGACCGTGCATATTGAGAGAGCGTTGTGTGATTTGGGGGCAAGCATTAGTCTTATGCCCCTCAAAATTTTCAAGAAATTGAAAGGTTATGAGCTTTCACCAACAAGGGTTTCTCTCCAACTTGCGGATAGGTCGGTAAGATACCCAATTGGTCTTGTGGAGGATGTCCCGCTCAAGGTGGGGAAACTTGCATTCCCATGTGATTTCTATGTTATGGACATCCCCGAGGACTCAAATATTCCCATCATATTGGGGCGCCCTTGCCTTGCTACGGGGGGTGCCATGATTGATGTGAAGAATGAGAAGCTTTCTTTACAAGTGGGTGAAGATAAGGTTGAATTCTCCTTGAACAAGGCTATGAAAGAGCCTTCGGAAGAAAAGTCTTGTTATATGATTGATGTGGTAGAAGAATGGGTTGATATGAAGAAATTTGATGAAGACAAGGGTTTCCAAGGGTTCCTTGAGGGCAAGGTAAAAGAGTGCAAGGAGCACCGGGAGTATGCTTTAGCTATGGAAGCAACGGTTGAAGAAGACCCGGACAAAGAATTTGAAAGCTTGAGAGGAGATGGTAAAAAGGAGGAGAGATCTACGCCTCCTCAAGTGGAGTTGAAACCTCTTCCCTCTACTCTTAAACATGCTTTCCTTGGCCCTAATGACACTTACCCTATTATTGTTAATAGTGCACTCAATGACACCGAACTTCAAAAGTTACTTGATGTTGTGAGAAAATACAAAGATGTCATTGGGTACTCAATTGATGATATCAAGGGGATTAGCCCTTCTTTTTGCACCCATCGCATTCATTTGGAGGATGAGAGTGCATCTTCCATTGAGCCTCAACGCCGCCTTAACCCCGCTATGAAAGAAGTGGTTAGGAAGGAGGTGTTGAAGCTCTATGATGCAAGCATAATTTACCCTATCTCCGATAGTGCATGGGTGAGCCTGGTGCATGTTGTGCCAAAGAAGGGCGGGGTCACGGTAGTCACCAATGACAAGAATGAGTTAATTCTAACAAGAGTCACAACCGGGTGGAGAATGTGTATAGACTATAGACGCCTCAACAAGGCAACTAGGAAAGACCATTTCCCCCTCCCTTTCCTTGACCAAATGTTGGAAAGACTTGCCCAACACTCTCATTTTTGCTACCTTGATGGGTTTTCGGGATTTTTCCAAATCCCGATTCACCCTAATGACCAAGAAAAGACCACCTTCACGTGCCCGTTTGGCACCTTTGCTTATAGGCGCATGCCCTTTGGGCTTTGCAATGCGCCGGCCACATTTCAAAGATGCATGCTAGCTATATTTTTCGAATATGTTGAGAATATCATGGAGGTGTTTATGGACGATTTCTTCGTCGTAGGCACCTCATTTGATGGATGTCTAGCTAATTTGGGTAAGGTCTTGAAAAGATGTCAAGAGAGCGGTCTAGTCTTGAATTGGGAGAAATGTCACTTCATGGTGACATCCGGGGTTGTTTTGGGTCATGTAGTGTCAAGTAAAGGTTTGGAAGTTGATCAAGCCAAGATAGAAGTGATTAAAACTTTACCCCCTCCCACTAATGTCAAAGGAGTTAGAAGTTTTCTTGGGCATGCCGGTTTTTACCGGAGATTTATCAAGGATTTTTCTTTGATTGCCCGACCTTTAACATTGTTGCTTGGAAAAGATGTGCCATTTGAATTTACTAATGAGTGTTTGGATTCTTTTAATAGGTTGAATGAAGCTCTCATCACCGCTCCAATTATGCAACCTCCCACTTGGGGAGAACCTTTTGAGTTGATGTGCGATGCTAGTGATGTAGCGGTGGGAGCGGTGCTTGGACAAAAGAAGAATGGTAAACTTCATGCCATATATTATGCAAGCAAAACCTTGGATGAAGCTCAATCACACTACACCACCACCGAAAAGGAGCTTTTGGCGGTCATATATGCCATGAGCAAGTTTCGTTCTTACTTGGTGGGCTCTAAGGTAATTGTGCACACCGACCACACGGCATTGAGGCACTTGCTAATCAAGAAAGAGTCAAAACCACGCTTGATTCGGTGGATACTTTTGCTACAAGAGTTTGATATTGAAATTAGAGACAAGAAGGGTGTGGAAAACGTGGTAGCCGATCATCTTTCTCGGCTATTCCATGTGAAGGGTAAGGATGGATTGCCAATTGATGACTCCTTGCCGGATGATCAATTATTCGCACTTGCTTTGATGGATGTCCCTTGGTACGCGGATTATGTCAATTACTTGGTATCCGGGTTCATCCCACATGGTTATGACTCCCATAAGAGGAAGAAATTCTTTCACGATCTTAAGCAATATTTTTGGGAAGAACCGTGCCTCTACAAGTCTTGTGCGGATGGGATAATTAGAAGATGCATCCCGAACGAAGAAGTACAACCCATAATCTCTCATTGCCATGACATTCCAAGTGGAGGGCATGGTAGTTCACGAAAAACCGCCGCAAGGGTACTCCAATGTGGATTCTTTTGGCCTTCCCTATTTCATGATGTGGCAACCTACGTCAAGGGGTGTGACAAATGCCAAAGAAGTGGTAACATTTCAAAGAGGCATGAAATGCCAATGAACTACATACTTGAAGTGGAGGTATTCGATGTATGAGGCATTGACTATCAAGGCCCTTTCCCCTCATCAAATGGGAATGAGTATATCCTTGTTGCGGTGGACTACGTGAGCAAATGGGTTGAAGCAATCCCAAAAAAGACTTGTGACGCAAAATCGGTGACCAAACTTATGGAGACGATCATATTCCCAAGGTTTGGGGTTCCACGAATTGTGATTAGTGATCGTGGAACTCATTTTCGGGAAAGGACTCTTGATGCTCTACTTAAGAAACATGGGGTGCAACATAGGCGTAGTCTAGCCTACCACCCACAAGCTAACGGCCACGCCGAAATCTCTAACCGCGAGATCAAGATGATCCTTGAGAAGACCGTGAGCCGGTCAAGGAAACATTGGTCAACCAAGCTCAATGATGCATTGTGGGCTTACCGGACCGCTTTCAAACCACCGATAGGAACTTCACCGTTCCGGTTGGTGTACGGGAAGCCTTGTCATTTGCCGGTTGAGTTGGAGCACAAGGCGCATTGGGCAATCCGACTCCTTAACTTTGACTTGAAAAGCGCCGGAGAGAAGCGACTACTTGACATCAATGAACTTGAAGAATTTAGGCTAGAGGCTTATGAGAGCTCTAGATTGTATTAGGAGAGGACCAAAAGATTCCATGACAAGGCCATAATTCGGAAAGAGTTCAAGGAGAGAGAGTTGGTTCTCCTCTTTAACTCAAGGTTCAAGTTGTTTGCGGGGAAGCTCAAGTCTAAGTGGTCGGGACCCTTCACCGTGGTCCGCGTCTTTCCACATGGCACGATTGAAATATCCGATGGAGATCAATCCTTCAAGGTAAACGGGCAAAGGCTCAAGCACTACGTTGCCGGAACCCCTATCATCAAGAATGTGAGCTCCATCGCCACCTATCTTCCAAATTATTGATTGTGATTCTAAACTCCGTCGAGCCTACGACATAAAACAAGGGCGCTACATGGGAGGCAACCCATGCAACTTTGTAAATATCTTGCATTTAGGTAGAAAATGAGGAATTTTGGACGTATGATACTTGTCGTTTTGATTGATGTCGGTTACGATTGTTGAAGAATTTGGTTTTTTTTTGTATGAAGAACAAGCGAATTACCATCTATTGGCCTTTATCCGACATCATGAGTCGGGTTTGAAAGTCGAAAACACGGAAGTCGAGGCCAATAGATGATGGGAAATGGAATAGGGGCATATTGGAGAAAATGTGATGAAACGTATTCCCAGCCGGGCGACCGGCGGCCGGTCTTCTGACCGGCTGGGAAGTTCCTGTAAAATCAAAGGAATTTTGACGAATTCACAAAGGAGAGTAGTCCCAGCCGGCAGGCCGGCTGGGAGTACGTATACATGGGATTTGTGTCAAATTGACCCTTGAGAGAAGACCCAGCCGGCAGGCCGGCAGCCGGCCCACCGGCTGGGAATGCATATATGATGGAATTGGTGATTGGGTGTCCTCCCAGCCGGGCGACCGGCGGCCGGTCTTCTGACCGGCTGGGAGTCTTCTGTAAAATTCCTAAAAATTTTCAAATCAATACGTTTTCCCAGCCGGGCGACCGGCGGCCGGTCTTATGACCGGCTGGGAGTATTCTGAAGCCTAATTTTACACGAAAAACACCCTAAACATTTCATTTTTCACGACTCTTATCTTCTCTCTTCTCTCACTCTAACCCTAACCCCCCCCCCCTCCTTCATTCCCACCAACAACCACCCCTACCACCACCCTACCACTCTCAAACCCACAACAACCTCCTTCTTACCCTTAACCCTCCATCAAATCACAAAAAATGGCCCCAAAGAAAAGAGTTAGAAAAGGGGATTTGGCACTTCAACAAGCGGAGGCGGTGGCGGCGGCGGTGACCGACATGAGCACCGATCCCGACTTCCCGGATGTCCAATTCACTTCCATCACAATGAAAGGTAAATTTGTTTTATTCAAGAGACGCCTCATTGCCCCCACCCGATTTATTGATAGACAATCCATGCGGGAGTTAGGGCTAGACCAAGTTACTCTTGAATTGTTTGAGGGGGTGGGAATGAAATTGATGTATGGGATACATGAGAAAACCTATGCCCGTCTCACTTGGGAGTTTTTGAGCTCCCTTCGTCTTGACAAGCATCGCCAATCCCAAAAGGTAGCCTTTTTGCATTTCCGATTGATGAAAAAGGACTACTCCTTGACCCTCCCGACCTTTGCTTCCCATTTTGGGCTTGACACAAGCCCTCCACATAAGGCACCCGACACCTTTGACCATGGGGCCTTATGGAAGGCCATTACGGGTTTAGATGATGTCCCGGGGGTCAAGAGAGCCGTTAACACTGTCCATAACGCGGTTATTCGGGTCTGGCATCGGTTTATGGGGTGGACTGTTTTTGGCCGTGAGGAAAATCACAATTTCCGAACGGAGGAGTTGGAAATTCTCGGCTCTTATCTTCGTTCCAACCCCACTACCTTCAAAATTGACATTGCCCACCACTTGGCCCTTACTTTGCAAAGACTTAGCAACTCTTCGGCTTCTTCGACGGCAGTTGTCGTGGGTGGACTCATCACCCATTTGATAAAGAGGCTCAATAGGAGAGCCAACTTGAGTGGTATGCGGTATATGATTGGTGATACGATGTTGTTCAAGAATTATATCCACCACAACCTCAATTGGTTGAAGACCAACCCGGATGATGGCCTTGACTATTGGCAAATTCGGGTGGATGGGGTTGACAGAAATTCTATCCCTCTTCCTAACCCCGACAAGATGAAAGTAGTGCCTAACTCAGAGTATTATTTGCTTGAAATTGAAAACCTTGAAGACCCCTCCATTCCCCAACAAATAAACCCAAATCTTCGGTATACTCGTGGCCGACCTATCATTCCCGCACGGTCTACTTTGCGGTATGCTACACCATCTACTCCCTTCGTTCCCGGGCCCTTCCCACAAGGGGAGGGGTCCTCTAGTTACCAACCACAACAACCGCCCCTTCTCCACGCCGACCTCATTTCCTTCATGGAGGATATGAAGCTTAACTTGGCCACCGCCGCAAGTGAGCGGCATGGGATCCAACAACGGCTTGACCGGATTTACTATGACCATTCCCTTGGTCAATTCCCGGTTTATGATGATATGATGAGGCGCCAATACAAGCACCCCTCCAAGCTTCACCCCTCTTAATATTTATTCCCGTATGGCGGACATCCGGAGGATGGGACCATTCGTTATGGAGATATTAATTTGCGGCCCGACTACTTTAGCACCCCGATCTTTCCCACCCCGCCTAACACGCAAGGGGAGGGACATGGCACGAGGTGGTTCGAGGGTGCCCCTTCTTTCTTCACTGAGGGCGGGTCTAGCGGTTCCGGAGGGCACCCGGAAATGTTTGTCGGCATGAGCTCGGGGATGGAGGATTTTAGCTCGGATGCCCACTTGAACACGGACGATTTCATCCGTGAGTCCGAGTTCGGGGCGATTCAAGGTGATGGTGATGGTAATGATGATGATGGAGATGGTGATGGTGATGACGAGTATGAGTAGAGCCTAGTAATGAGGGCTCCACTCCATCCCAATTCAATCCAAATGACAAGTACGATCTCTCCTTTTATCCAAATTCTGTCCTTCATGTTTAATTTTCCGCATGCATTTAGTTGCTAGCTCATTTATTTGCATTCATATAGGATTGCATTAGATTTCAATTTGTAATATATTGTTACATTTAGTAATTGCATTCACTTAGCATAAATTGCATATAGAATAGAGCATGCATTGCATTCTTATTCTAAAAATCAAAAAAAAAAAAATGAAAAAATGACAAAAACCACCAAAAACATGTTAATTTCTTTCCCTAATTTGCCCTCCCATGTCTATAAATAAGTGTGGGGAGGGCCTAAAAAAATGAGAAAATCCCAAAAACATGTCTTTTCATTTTAATTTCCTCCACACATTTATTTCCATTTGGAAGTAATGTAAATAAATAAGTGTGGGGAGGAGATTCACATTTTTTTTAAAAACCAAAAAAAATATGTCTTTTCAATTTTTCAAAAACAAAAATCTCAGAAATATGTTATTTTTCTTTTGAAAAATCAAAAAAAATCAAAAAATATGTTCATTTCTTTTTGTTATTCACTCCCTATGCTTTTGTCCATTGAGGACAATGTACATCTCAAGTGTGGGGAGGGAAATATCCACTCTTGTGAATATTTGTTTATATTTGTAAATGCTTATAAATTAGATAAAATGCCTAAAAATTGAAAAATTTCTGAAAAATTCAAAAATTTGCATTGTATATATATGTTTTGTCTAACCTTTGGCATGCCGCATTGACCACTTGAGGCAAAAGGGAGCTAGAAGACCGCTCGGTATAATCCTTCCTATCTCTTACTCCTTTTACTATTCTTTCTTTTTGGTATCTTGGATATTTTGAAGGAGAATGGGAATTTTGTTGCCTTGGGTGTCTCCTTGGGAGACCGTTTGGATTGTTGGTGTTGATGTGCTGCTAGGATTAGCCAACTTGTTGCACGTTTCATTTCATGTTTGTTTAAATTTCCGCATGCATTTGTTCAGATGTAAATATATGTTGTAGTTCCTTCATTTTGCATTGAGTTTGTATATAAATTTTTAAGGAAGAACATGGTCAAGGAAGGGAACCAAGTACCCCCATGATGAGCTAATGTGCCCAATTGTGCCTTTCCCCTCCTCGTGACTCGCACCCGTGGCCTCTTAGTTAGCCGAGGAAGGAGGGCTTGGCCAATGAGTTTAGACCGATCTTGTGAGACCGAGGGGCTGTAGACTAGACCTTTGGCTCGACTTAGCTACTAAAAGGTAAGGGTAGAGCCTCCTAGGGTGGGTACATTCATACCCCGCCCTCATCTAGGTTCGAGAGTAGGTCTCCTCGTGAGGCGTGTCACATCACTACGCATAAGTGTGTCGCATCGTACTTAGACCGTGAAATTGCATTACATTTTTGTGCACATGATATGAAGCAAAAATCAGTTTTCATGAACCTCACATAGCCAAATAGCCTTGTTTTCTCCCCTACATCGGTTCCCTTTTTGATTCACCCCCTTTGAGCTTAGCTTTTTCATTTGGCAACCCACCTAAAATAGCTGCATTCCCATAACCACCCTTCCTTAATCAAGAATTGGTCGGGTTTTGTAGTTGTGTTGTAGGAGGTGATTTGGGTCGTGACGGTGGATGGCTTGCACGTCCACTTGGGTCGGATTTCGATGTGAATTTGGTTTTGTGTATAAATAAGAGGTTGTAAAAATTGTAATGAAAAGCAAAATAGAAAAGTGAAAATGTCGTGAAAAATAAAAAAAAAATAGTGAGTCATGTTGTATATATGTTATAAAGAAAAGAAAAAGGCAAGCAACACCCCTCCTCATCATTAAATGGGGTAGAAAAAGCCGTTGCTAAATAAAAAGGGCAAATTGATGTTTTTGCAATGATGAGTCGGGTTTACACATTTTTTGCATGGCTTGGAAAATCGAGCCGTTGTTACGGTGTAGACGTTACCATTTGTTGAAATAAAAGGAGTTTTATCAAATTTTTTCTACTTGAGTTGGGTTTATGCAATTTTTGCATAGTTTTTATCACAAATGCTATGTTAGGGCATAGACGTGTCTCATGTGTTGCAATAAAAGATGGGATGGATGTGTCGACGATTCTTGATTTGAGCCCCACATGTCCAAATGGTGCTTGCACCAATCCCGTTTCGACCTTCTCCTTAGCCCCGTTTTAACCCTTTGTAATACTCCGTATTTATAGTCTTGGGGGTACTCTATCGTGTAGCCCTTACTCTGTCGAGTAAGGGCATGTTGCGCAGATAAATAGTTTCTGACCTGTTGGGCACTCGATCGAGTAGCTGGGGCACTCGATCGAGTAGGGGGGTACTCGATCGAGTACCTTGGGTACTCGATCGAGTGTCCGGTTTATCGGGGGAGTTTTCTCGGGTTTTGTTAATTACGCGATTAAGGTATTTAAACCAATTCGTCTTTGTTCTAAATCACTTTTTACAAAACCTAAAACCTGTTTAAGAGAGAAAGCAACTTGTCTTCTTCCTAATCGCGTTCTTGACAATTCCGGAGTTCGACGGTCGGTTGCATCGTAGTTCGTGTCGTTGGATTCCTTGCGTCGAGGGTAAGCTTTTAACATAAGTTTTATAATGTTTTGTTAAGTTTGGTGAAACCCTAATTTAGGATTTGGGGGTTTTTATGAATAGTAATTGAATAGTAGTATCTATGTGTTGTATGGTAGGAGGAGAGTTCATAGAAGAGGCGTATTGAGACAAATTGTAGATACCGTCTGCGTGTTGTGCTTTCCGGGTAGGATTTCCTACTCGTATTAGTCCCATAATGGGATATTGGTGATGTCTTTGTAATTAGTTGTTTGATATGATGATTGTGATTGTGATTGTAATTGTGATTGTGGTTGTGGTTGTTGATGGTTCTCGAGATGCGTTCTCGGCTGAGTGGGGTCACTTGCGGGAGTGATCTCACGCCCTAGTTTCGCCTTCTGTGGAACCCGCCACCGAAGGGATGTGCACATTAATGATACAGGGTTATCGCTCGTACGATGAGCGGGGCTTAGGTGGGAACGGCCGCGGTCCCCCACGGGCGTAGTCCGGTCCAAAGGACGATGATTGAGACGGTTGGTTGGATGTGTGTGTGTGTGGCGGTTCATTGGTCTGCTTTTGTCTTATTGTTGTTATCTATATTGATTGTGTGATTAGTACGACCCGGTGTTGTTTTGTAAACTGCGGTGATCCATTCGGGGATGGTGAGCGGATATTGAGCGGTATAGAGATGATCTTTGGGATAGTGGGATGGCCACGACATGACGATAGATCTTCCGCTGTAGTTTAGTTTTATTTATATTTCAGTTGAGAACAGTTAGTTTGGAATAATGTATTGTACTTTCAGTTTGGTTTCGAGGATTGTACTTATTCATTTAACTACTTATAATAAATGTTGTTTCTGTTTTGTCTATTTGATTATCATGCCTCGGGCAACCGAGATGGTGATGTCTTCATACCTGAGTGGTCCTGGTAAGGCACTCGGAGTATGGGGGTGTTACAAATGGTATCAGAGCGACGATCCTGAAACCTGTAACCAATGAACTTAATGAACATAGGGAGAGTCAATTAAAAAGAACCCGGGGTAAAGGTTGTAGGAGCTAGTGCAAAGGCTTGGGAGACGTCCTAAAGTCGCAAGGGGTCGCCCTACAACTTTGAACCGGTCACGGGGGAAAGCGTTTGTCGAATATATGTGTGCTTGTTTAACTTGTGCAACAAAGTGATGAAGTGTGTTGATTGTTTGGTGTTGAAGTAGGAGGTTGAGCATGTGAAAGAAAAGTAATGTATGGTTGGAATAACATGTTGAGTGTTTACAATGTGGCTTTCATAGCATGATGAATTGATTTTTGTTGATAAGTAGAATAGATGCGTAGCATATAATTTATGATATCATGCGGTTTTTATAAAGTTTAGCATGTTAGTATTTGACGTAACATGCGGGTAGCCTTTACGTATTAGTGATACTTGATCGAGTGAGACTAACTCGATCGGGTGGGTTTCTAGCGATTTTGAGTCCAGAATCGCGTTTTGGGGCACTCGATCGAGTAGCTATGGGTACTCGATCGAGTAGGGGGCCACTCGATCGAGTGGCCTAGATACTCGATCGAGTGGGTTAGAGATCGAAGGTCTTTTGGTTCGGAGTTTGGGTACTCGATCGAGTACATGGGGGCACTCGATCGAGTAGGCCGTTACTCGATCGAGTGGGTTTGGATACTCGAGCGAGTAGGTCCTATGCAGCGCGTTATCGTGTTTTGAGGTTTAGTACGCGTGTTTATGTTTATCCCTTTCTTCTATAGCTTCAAGATGCCGCCCAAGAGAAATGCTTTGTACGCGAGAGCTGAGGTTATGACTACGGATGACATCGTTAAGATGTTGGAACACCAGGACGCTCTTACGAGAGACCCCGAAGAGAGTGAATGAGGACAAGGATAAGAGTAAGGAGAAGGAGGTTGATCATGCTAAAGTCAGCCTCTATATTGCGAGGTTTAACCCGAAGGAGTACAAGGGAGTTGAGGAGCCTAACCATCTTGATAGTTGGCTGAGGGAGATGGAGAATATACTAGATTTAGTTCGTCTGTCCGATGAGATGAGAGTGGATCAGCCGCATTTTATCCGAGGGAGGCACCGGGCAAGTGGTGGGATTCGGTGAAGGTGAGTGCTAAGGAATTGTATACCAACCAAGGGTTACCTGCTATACCTTGGGAGGAGTTTCGTAGGGCCGTGAGGAAGGAGTTTGTCTTGGAACATGTGAGGAGTAAGTTGAGGGAGGAGTTTGATAAGTTTAAGATGACTGCTGAGATGTCTGTGGCTGAGTACTACAGGCAGTTCAATGAGAAATCTAGATATGCTGAGGACATGGGTTTGAGTGATGAGAATCTGGCTTTAAGGTTTGAGAGCGGGCTAACCACGAAAATTATGGATAAGTTACCCGTGGGAGTCCTTACTGATGTAAAGGAAGCGTATGAGAGGGCTGGGAGAGCTGAGAGACTAGTGGAGATGGCTCAGGAGAGGTCTGGTGGTGAGAAGAGGAAGTCGGAGAGCGAGGGTGGTGGCCAATCTAATTACAAGAAAGGCAACCACAATCAGTCTAAGGGGTTTTCTTCTGGATCAGGGTTTAGTGCTGGGGCTTCCTTTGGGCGAGGCCGAGGGAGTGTGAGTAACACCGGGGAGTGACTGCTTTGGATGTGGTGGCGTAGGCCACAAGAGACATGAGTGCACGAGTGCACCGGGATCTTTTCAGAGACCTGCACAGAGCTTCGCGAGCAACAGACCAGCTGGGTCATGGCCAAACCGGGGAGGTCAGAGCTACCAGAGTGGAGGCAACCGCAACGGCGGTAATTCTTATCAGAAGACACCGATGAACAACAACAACAACAATCAAGGGTCGGGTGCTAAGCCGACCGCATCGCCAAGATCTTGTCCAGGAGGTGGGCGAAAGACCGATGGCAAGTTATTCATGATGGACAAGAAGGCAAAATGAGGAAGATGCGCATGTTATCACCGGTACATTCCTTGTTAATGGTATTCCTACGTTTGTTTTGTTTGATTCGGGGCTTCTCGATCGTTTGTGTCTTCGAGTCATGTAAAACAGTTGGGTTTGAGAGTATATGAGTCCGTTAGGGAGCAAGTTTTCATACCTTCGGTGAGTCTCGTATCGTGTGGGAGGTTGTTTAGAGATGTATCTTTGATAGTTGGGCAAGTCGATTTCCCCCGTAGACTTGCTAGAATTTCCTTTTAATGGTTTTGAGATGATAGTTGGGATGGATTGGTTAGGAAAGTATAAAGCTAAGATAGACTGTCATCAAAAGAGAGTGTCCCTTAGAGGTCCTAAAGGTGTAAGTGTGTCTTATCGTGGGTTTCTAGTCAAACCCAAAGTTAAGTTGATTGCAGCTGTCACCTTGAAGTCTTATCTGAGGAAGGATGTCCTTTGATCTTGTGCCATGTGAGAGATGACCGGATAGAGAGTCCGACGATTGATGAGATACCAGTGGTGGGAGAGTTTGCGACGTTTTTCCCGATGAGATTCCGGGGTTACCACCGAGGAGAGAGATAGATTTCACCGTTGAGTTGAAGCCAGGGACGGGGCCAATCTCTAAGGCACCGTACCGTATGGGTCCTAAGGAGATGGAGGAGCTTAGGAAGCAGTTGGATGATCTGATAGAGAAGGGATACATTAGACCAAGTGTATCACCGTGGGGAGCACCGATTCTATTTGTGAAGAAGAAAGATGGAACTTTGAGGTTATGCATAGATTACAGAGAGTTGAACCGAGTGACGATAAAGAACAAGTATCCTTTGCCAAGGATAGATGACCTGTTTGATCGCCTTGAGTGGTGCAACAGTCTTTTCTAAGATTGATTTGAGGTCGGGGTACCATCAGGTGAAGATTAGAGATGTGGACATACCGAAGACAGCTTTCACGTCGAGGTATGGCCATTATGAGTATGTGGTGATGCCATTTGGGTTGTCTAATGCGCCGGCAGTGTTTATGGATTTGATGAATAGGATCTTTAGACAGTTCTTGGACCAGTTTGTAGTGGTGTTTATTGATGATATCTTAGTCTATTCTAAGACTAAGGAGGAGCATGAGGAGCATTTGAGGATCGTGTTGCAGACGTTGAGGGAGCATGAGTTGTATGCTAAGTTGTCCAAGTGTGAGTTCCGGTTAGAGAAAGTTGCTTTTCTGGGCATGTGATATCTAAAGATGGGGTAGTCAGAGATCCGGCGAAGATTGAGGCGGTGACAAAGTGGGAAGCACCAAGAATGTTCTTTGAGGTTAGGAGTTTCTTGGGTTTAGCTGGATACTACAGACGGTTCGTGAAAGATTTCTCCAAGATAGCTAGACCGATGACAGCGTTGATGAGGAAAGAGAACAGGTTTCGTTGGGATGAGAGTTGTGAGACGGCGTTCCAAACATTAAAGGAGCGTTTGACCACAGCTCCTGTCTTAGCATTGCCTGAAGGGAGTGAGAATTTTGAGGTTTATACCGATGCTTCGAAGAATGGGCTAGGTTGTGTGTTGATGCAGAATGGCAAGGTGATTGCCTATGCTTCTAGGCAGTTGAAGCCTTATGAGGAGAATTACCCTACTCATGATCTGGAGTTGGGTGCGGTGGTGTTTGCTCTCAAGATTTGGAGACATTACCTTTATGGGGCGACCTTTAAGGTATTTTTCGATCACAAGAGTCTCAAGTACATCTTCACTCAAAAGGAGTTGAACATGAGACAGAGGAGGTGGATGGAGTTGATTGGCGATTATGACATGGAAATCATCTACCATGAAGGGAAGGCCAATGTTGTTGCTGATGCTTTGAGTAGGAAGAGTGTACATTCCTTGTGTACAGCTCTATCTTTGATGAGGTTGAGGGATGAGGTAGCGAGCTTTGGGATTCATATGATGCAGAAAGGAGATACCATGGGTGATATGACAGTACATATGGAGTTTTATGATGACATTCGAGGTAAACAGGCTTTGGATCCTAAGATAGTTGAGTGGAGAGCGGGAGTAGAGAAAGGGATAGTGTCCCGGTTTTCTATTCATACAGATGGTAGTTTGAGGCTTGATGGTAGGTGGTGTGTTCCTAATGATGAGGAGTTGAAAAAGACAATCATGACAGAGGCGCATTGCACACCATATTCGGTTCATCCGGGTGGAGACAAGTTATACAAAGATTTGAAGAAAACGTTTTGGTGGCCTGGGATGAAGAAAGAGACAACCGAGTTTGTGTCCCGTTGTTTGACATGCCGAGAGTTAAAGGGGAACAGAGAGAAGACCACAAGGTAAGATTCAGTCTTTAGAGGTGCCTGAGTGGAAGTGGGAATCCATTTCCATGGATTTTATTGTGGGTTTGCCAAAGAGTCAGCAAGGTAACAACATGATTTGGGTGATAGTGGATCGCTTGACCAAGTCAGCTCACTTTGTTCCAATGAAAGATACATGGACTAAGGCACAATTGGCTATGGCCTATCGAAAGAACGTGCTTAAGTTACATGGAGTCCCTAAGGACATAGTGTCCGACGATGAGATGCGAGGTTTATATCGAGGTTTTGGAAGGAGTTGCAGGAATCGTTGGGAACAGCTTTGAAGATGAGTACAACATTTCATCCTGCGACAGATGGGCAGACTGAGAGAACAATCAAGACTCTTGAGGATATGTTGCGAGCTTGTGTGATGGATTTTGGTGGTAGCTGGGAGCAGAGGTTGGACTTGATAGAATTTTCTTACAATAACAGCTATCACACTAGTATTGGTATGGCACCGTTTGAGGCTTTGTATGGGAGGAGATGTAGGAGTCCAATCTGTTGGGACGATAGTGCTGAGGCAGTGGTTTTAGGACCAGAGATGGTACATGAGATGGTGGAACAGATTAAGATGATCAGGGAAAGGATGAGAGCAACTCAGGATCGACAAAAGAGTTATGCAGATTTACATCGTCGGGACATAGAGTTTCAAGTTGGGGACAAGGTTCTTCTGAAAGTGTCTCCAATGCGCGGAGTTATGAGATTTGGGAAGAAAGGCAAGCTAAGTCAGAAGTTTATAGGGCCGTATGAGATCTTAGAGCGAGTTGGAGAGGTTGCTTATCGTTTAGCTTTACCGGCTGCTTTGGAGAGAGTGCATAATGTGTTTCATGTATCGCAGCTGCGGAAGTATGTGAGTGACCCGTCACATGTGTTAGAGGCAGAGAGCTTGGAGCTAGATGAGTCTTTATCATATCTTGAGGTACCTAAGCAGATCCTAGACCGAAAAGTTAGAAAGACTAGGAGTGGTGAGACAGTTTTGCTTAAGATCCTGTGGTCTAACCACGAGACCGAGGAAGCTACATGGGAGGCCGAGGATATCATGAAAGAGCGTTACCCTTTCCTTTTTGATCAGGTATGTATGGTTACGGGGACGTAACCTTGTTTCTTTTAGGGGGGTAGGAGATGATCGCGAGAGTTTTTAAGAGTTTTATACACCTTTTTGGTATGTTGTGTCGGGATGTTTGTCTTGGGTTTGTATCATGTTTTGTTTGGCTTTTGAGTCGGGAAGGTTGAGGGAGTACCTTTGTTTTTGGTAGTGGTTTGAACTTCGGGGACGAAGTTCTTTTTAAGGAGGGAAGACTGTAATACTCCGTATTTATAGTCTTGGGGGTACTCTATCGTGTAGCCCTTACTCTGTCGAGTAAGGGCATGTTGCGCAGATAAATAGTTTCTGACCTGTTGGGCACTCGATCGAGTAGTTTGGGGCACTCGATCGAGTAGGGTACTCGATCGAGTACCTTGGGTACTCGATCGAGTGTCCTGGTTTATCGGGGGAGTTTTCTCGAGTTTTGTTAATTACGCGATTAAGGTATTTAAACCAATTCGTCTTTGTTCTAAATCACTTTTTACAAAACCTAAAACCTGTTTAAGAGAGAAAGCAACTTGTCTTCTTCCTAATCGCGTTCTTGACAATTTCCGGAGTTCAGACGGTCAGTTTGCATCGTAGTTCGTGTCGTTGGATTCCTTGCGTCGAGGGTAAGCTTTTAACATAAGTTTTATAATGTTTTGTTAAGTTTGGTGAAACCCTAATTTAGGATTTGGGGGTTTTTATGAATAGTAATTGAATAGTAGTATCTATGTGTTGTATGGTAGGAGGAGAGTTCATAGAAGAGGCGTTTTGAGACAGCTGTAGATACCGTCTGCGTGTTGTGCTTTCCAGGTAGGATTTCCTACTCAGTATTAGTCCCATAATGGGATATTGGTGATGTGCTGTAATTAGTTGTTTGATATGATGATTGTGATTGTGATTGTAATTGTGATTGTGGTTGTGGTTGTTGATGGTTCTCGAGATGCGTTCTCGGCTGAGTGGGGTCACTTGCGGGAGTGATCTCACGCCCTAGTTTCGCCTTCTGTGGAACCCGCCACAGAAGGGATGTGCACATTAATGAGCAGGGTTATCGCTCGTACGATGAGCGAGGCTTAGGTGGGAACAGTGCTGCGGTCCCCCATCGCGGGCGGTCCAAAGTGGACGATCGGTGATTGAGACGGTTGTTGGTTGGATGTGTGTGTGTGTGGCGGTTCAAATTGTCTGTTTGTCTTATTGTTGTTATCTATATTGATTGTGTGATTAGTACGACCCGGTGTTGTTTTGTAAACTGCGGTGATCCATTCGGGGATGGTGAGCGAGATATTGAGCGGTATAGAGATGATCTTTGGGATAGGCTGGGATGGCCACGACATGACGATAGATCTTCCGCTGTAGTTTAGTTTTATTTATATTTCAGTTGAGAACAGTTAGTTTGGAATAATGTATTGTACTTTCAGTTTGGTTTCGAGGATTGTACTTATTCATTTAACTACTTATAATAAATGTTGTTTCTGTTTTGTCTATTTGATTATCATGCCTCGGGCAACCGAGATGGTGATGTCTTCATACCTGAGTGGTCCTGGTAAGGCACTCGGAGTATGGGGGTGTTACACCCTTGCTTCATTTCGTGTGCATTCTACCATTGTTGCATTTCATAGGACATAGGACGATCTTACACATTAGATTGCGGGCACGTTTTCGCTAGTTGAGTTAGTTGAGTGATTTTGGTTACTATTTTTCACAAAAATCACCTTGTTCTTCATTGAGTGACGAGTGAAATCCGTGAGGATGTCGTTGCCTTGGTCCCCTTAGTCATGGGCCCTTTTGGTTGAATCTTGTGTCGGGTTCGTAATTCTCGGCGGTCTTGCCCTTTCTCCCCTTTCCCCGCTCTTGAATTTGTTTCTTGAGCATTGGTCACGCGAGGGTTGCTTTAGTCACGCTTAGGGGGTTGGCACCTCAATTGGCACTTCTGAGACGGTACTCCCGACCAAGACCGTGTCTTGTTGTTTGAAAAATTCGGCCACTTAGATGGGGAAAGTGGATCATTTTGTTAGATGCATTCTATTTATTGATTACGTGCTTTCATGATGGATGTGTCGAAAAGTTTTGTAGCAAGACCCATCTTGCCTTGCAATAGGGCACTCTTCCCTCATGAGTGTCAAATTGCGAGTTGAAGGGGCGTTGAGTGCGCTAATACTCGATCGGCTTAGGTAGTAGTTTAGTTGAGTGGTGCTTATATTGTGCATCCACTCTCCATTTCTATCATAATAATGCTTTGTACATTGGTTTTGGGACTTACTCGGAGACGAGTAAGGCTCAAGTGTGGGGAGGTTGATATAGGACCCTTTTGCACCCTTTTTCCCTCTATTTTCATGCTTATTCGACCCCATTTGAGTCGGTTTTGTACTCCCTTTCTCTAATTTCTTGTCCCGATTCCCTTTACTATGACATTGTGGCCCCCTTGCAGAAATTGAGGCGGGAACGGGCGAAATAAAGCTAGGAAGACGGGATTACTAAGCTACGCATGGAAGATGAAGGAAAACATGCTGAGATGTACCCCCAGCCGGTAGGCCGGCAGCCGGTCAGCCGGCTGGGAGTACGTATATATGGAAATGAAGGAAGGAGCATCCCCAGCCGGTGGCCCGGCGGCCGGCTAGCCGGCTGGGAAAACGCATGAGCTGAGGAAACACAAGAAATGAAGAAAGTTACAGGAATCTCCCAGCCGGTCAAATGACCGGCAGCCGGCCAGCCGGCTGGGAGTTCCCCCAAAGGATAAAGTCAAGTCCAAAGTCAAAGGCGTCCCAGCCGGTCAGGGACCGGCAGCCGGTCGACCGGCCAAGCCTACCTGATAACTTCCAAAGTTTGTTTAAATTTCCAGAGATCTCCCAGCCGGCCAGAGGACCGGCGGCCGGTTGACCGGCGGCCGGTTGACCGGCCGGGAGTGCAAATACGTGTTTCAAAGGCCCATTCCAAATTCTATCTTAATCCTTGTGGAAACTATAAATACCCCCTCTTAAACCCTTTTGTACACACAACCCTAGATCCAGAATATTTCCTCTTTCAAGTTTAAAACTTTGTTAATCTCTTTGTTAATCTTTCCTTAATTAGAGAAGTTCTTCAATTAATTAGTAATTGAATTTGGGTTTGTAAGAAGATTGAAGGTTCTCCTTCTTTATTGTTTCTATCCAAATTCCTCTTTTGCTATTGAGTTGGTATTATTTCTCTCCCTATTTTCATTTGTTTACACTTTGTTCTTCCTTCAAGTTTGTTTGATTGTTTATGTTAAAATTGTTGTCGTTGTTGGTTTGTTGTTGTTGTTTTCATCATTGTTCATCTTTTCATTGTTCATCTTTTCTTTGATTCTCTTTCCTTTGTTCATCTTTTGCTAGTTGTCCTCAAAGACTTAATCTTTGAGTTGATTGGGTTAAAGATTGTGTCTTTTATTTTAACCAACCTTGTTATTAGAGTAAATTATCTTTCTTTACAACTATTGTTGGATTGTTGCATGTTTAGTAGTAAAATTTATCTTCTCACCATGTTTATGACCAAAGTTTCCATCTTTATTGTTTATTTTGCAATTAGGACCATGATTAGTGTGTAGTCTTCCACTAGGGCTCGGTTTGACCCAACATGAGTAATTTCACTAATTGAATCTCATAAAGGCTAATTTGTTGGGGGAAATTGGTGAGGGTAGTTTGGAGGATTGATTTGGTTTATGGGTTGATTTTGGGTAGTGTCGATTTATAACCCTTGTCCACCAACGAGAGTTGGTTAGGTTGTGATTTGGATATCCGGGGTTTGACCCTATTGTTAACCTTGGTTGAGACCGAAAGGGAGAACCGGGGTAGGACACCTCTAAACTAGCGTTTGAAATCGACCCTCGAGAGAGGGCGTGGGATGACCCGGAAATTGATGGTGCTTAACGACCTTAGCAAATATTGGACTACCTTGGGAAAATGCATGTTTTTGGGGTAGTCGGGTATTGAGTTAGGGATTCCGACCTTCGAACCCGAGAGGGAGGTTGGTGGGTAGTACTAGTGTCCTATTTCGAACCCGAGAGGGGGGTCTTAGGCGAATTAGAGCCGTCACCTCCTCACCCAGCCACCCTTATGATTAGCCTAGAGATTTAATTGTGTGGAGTTACGAATTGTTTGGGAAGAACCGAGTCTTAGGTTTTTAATCTATTTGATTTACAACTTTTCATTTTATCTTGCTCATTCTCCTATTTCTTATTTAGTTTATTTTCTCTTGTTTTTGGTAGTTCTAGTATAACCTTTTCATCCCTTATTGCCGACTTAGCTAAACGATAGGATTAGAACAATTAGTAATCTTTTCAACTCCTTGTGGGATCGACCCTTAATAGTGTACAACGATAAAATCGTGCACTTGCGAGGTATAGCTTGATACCATCAATACCACTTATACGAAATCGGTTGTTCTATTTGATAACCGTCATCAAACGTGGATGTCTTTATACCTTTAAGATATCTACGAAGGTCCTAAAAGGATCCACGTCAAATATATGAAGTCCCATATTGATGGTAGACTTAACTTCTTAGAGTAGTATATTATCTTTGCATGTGTTGTTTGTTTTTTTATATATCAGTTCATCGCGTACACAACATGATTTATGTAACCGTACTTAGAGGAGTTACCAAATTACAAAGACCCCTTAAACACCCCTTAACTAACAATTATGATCAACTTTAGACCATTGTAAGTCCTATACATGCATTATCGGGGAATCCATTCGTGTGAATCAATTTTGTGTCATTGGTGATTTCGGTTTTGTTTTGATTGATACAAAGAAAATTAATTCAGGTATAAGTTTAACCTGGAGTCGCGTCCTTTCGGTTTACTCAACCAAATTTTGAGTTTTACTAGGTGGATTTAGAATGGTCCAGGTCGAATATCCTAATTAAAATCATACAAGCTTTAGCGTGTTATAGTCCAAGTCACCAACACACCACCACAATCCTTTTCCCGAGAGTTATGTTTTACTCTTTTTTCTTAAATTCTAGGGTAACTTATCTAACAAATTTTCAACTCTTTTTTTTATGAACGAAGTTCATTTTATCTTAAAATTGGATTAATATGCTATCCGTCGTAGTCATTTATTTACTTAATTATTTCGTTTATGTGTCTTTCATTTATTTGTTTATCTTTCTTCATTAAAAATATTTATGAAGGGTAATGTGATCATCCTCATTACTTATTGTCCACTTGTCGCTCAAAAATAATGTCCACAAATTATTCAAACTATATCTTCATTATCTTCTGAGTTATCTATTCATATCTTTTTGTATATTTTAATAATTCATGTCCATATAACTTTTCGTAATTCGCTTGTACACAATCTCCATTAATGATTGTTTGTTGCGGCTAGGTTTAGGTCTCTTAGGCTCTTAGCTTTGTTAGTCAAACTTGTATTAATAATGTTGTCATGTACAAATTTTTTTTTTTCAAAAATAATCTTTGCATTTCATTAGAAAAGAAAATACATATGCAAAAACTATCACACTATGAAACAAAACAAAATATATCCTGTTAGAAAGAGGATAAAATCGAGCTGTATGCGATAACTAGGAACATAGATGATTTATAAGCCTATGATGATCTTTCTGTTTAGTTTTCATGATCATTCAAATTAATAGCCACCAGCTAGCTATATGAGTTTCCTTTAGACAACAATTTTGCTTTCATGCATGTTCAATGTATTATATATTCAGTTCTTATTGATTCCCTGTTCTATCACAAATAGTCTCCTACTCTTTCCGTGGTCTTTGTGCCAATTTCAAAGGTAGCAAATGATCGGGATGGAGGGATTACCACGTTTAATGATTGCACAACTCTCTATATTGTACTTACAAAAGTATGTAGAAAATAAGTGTTAGCTATTTAACTTGAGTCCACATTTTTTTACGATTATCATAAGGTAGTCTCTTTAGTCAAAGAAAAGAAATGAAGAATATGATTCTTGTTTAAAGGAGGTGATGGAAAATTCTTACGCTATGGTGTAAATTAGAATAATAAATCTACTTTTTTTTTATATCCGTTATTGCGCATAGATGTTTTCGAATACTATATAAATAGCTTAGGTGTTAGTATGGTTGGGGCAAGCAAGACGCAACGTTGAAATTATTAACATCTTCACAAATTTCAAGGTATGAAGACTTTTGGTGCATGAAACTAATTATTGTTGGTGTTATTTTTTAAATAAATTACATGCTATTTGATTTTGTTTTATTACTTTCATTGTTTTGAATGAAACTAAGTGATTAAGATTCTTGTGTAATATGTACCATTAAAGCTCGATATGGCTACGATGCAAGAACAAAATGTCGCGGTTTGCGAGAAGACAGTCAAGCAGCCACAAAATGGTACCCAAGCCACCATGAATAACCAGACCCATTTTGCTATGACCTTAGCTAGATCTCATAACTGGTCAGGCGCTCCGGTTGGCACTTTTCCGGAGAAGATTTTTCCCAATAGCGATGCCATATTTACCCACTTGAAGGGAAACTTTTTGGTTCCAAAGCGGCGAAGAAGTGGTGTATAATGGGAAAAATGCATCGAGGGGGACTGTTCGTGGGTTTTGGCATGGCATGCACCCGCAGATAACACATCACCTCAGACTCCTAACAGGGTAAATATGAATTATTTTAAACGCACGCACGTAATTCTATTGGTGATGATAAGTTGATTAATCATTTTATTAGGTTGCATTTTATTTTCCTCGGATCATTTTAATTTTTTTTTTCTTGGTTTTAACGCAGGTGTATGTTGTATGTGGCGCAAAACAAGTCATTGCCAATCGACCTTTGATCAAATTCAAAAAAAGTTGGACACTGCATTAACTTTTGACACTTCCACCGACGCGGCTACCAAGACACGTCTTGCCGACGGCAACATCAGTGACACGAGTCCCGACATTGCTACTCTTATCGCGGACTTTAAACTTATACGAAGGTCATGGACCATAGGTGTCCATATATATAAAGTATTGTAATAATAAAGGGTCGAAAAATTACCCTATAATCTATACCTTCATGTTTGCTTCCTGCATGTACACACGGTTGCTAATACTATTACCTATTAAGAAGGTTAAATAAATCAGTAAAGTGAGTAATAATTATGACCATAAACGTCATTTTAGTCTATTTACATTGTCAAATTTGCGAGCCTAGTTACTTGTACAAGAACGCATGAGGATGAGTTTGCGATATTGAAGCCAACACTCGTTTATAGCCTTAAACTAATTGACTGGCTTTAAATAATGGCTCCCTTTGAGACTACAAGTATAGAAATTTGTGGCCTACTAATAATTTTTTCGTAGAAGTTAAAAAAAAAAACAATTTCCGCAATTTTTCATTTATTCATAATCTCAACATCTATAGTGTTTCAAACCACAATATATGAATAAGAGCATGTACTCATGGGACAAATAGTAGCTAGGGCCGAAATTTATCATCAATTTCGTTTAATGTTTTACCAATCTTCCTCCATAGAGACATAACTATTGATGTAGTGTTCCATGTAACAAACTTCAATGAGCAATATTAATATCAATATATTTCTACATATGTCACTAATAGCAAGTTAAAGTAGCTAATTCCAACAAAATTAAATGCATATTGGGAACCAACCCTAAAATAAATGTTGACTAATTGTAAATATGATATTATATTTATTATGCATTGACATCTAATATGACATTAATTAACAAGCAAATATCACATAATGATTTTAAAAATAGAATCCTTTCAAAAATAATGTTGACTAATTTTTCACTCTTGCCTAGGCCATGGCCAAGCGGACCTGGGAAGAGCTCCGTCTCCGAGGAGATATGGCCTCTGTTATAGCTATTTCATTTTGAATGGATGAGTTTACTCATTACTCAGCTCTTTTAGTTGATAGCTAAACTCATACTTGTTGGAGAATTGGGTTACAACAATGACGAATAAAATGCGACACAGTACAAGAAATTACAATGACAAATTACAAGAACGGAAATAGAAATTTTATACTTGGATATCTATGTAGAATCGTGACCGAGTCACTTTCCTCCAAGAATAATCGACCCTATATGTGTCCCGGGTTACACGATTTCCTTGTGGGATAAGACTACTAGTATACACTCTTGATTCCGACACACTAGAATTATAGAGCAAGAGACAATGGAGATTTTACCGTATGTTTTTCATATCTTTCAAAGGAGAACAGAGTGATTAAATTTTTTCATTAACCCTCTGACATGTGAAAATGTCAATATATATATCACAAAGACAATGCTTATCACGCACAAATCACATGATTATTGACCAAACCGACACATTTAGACATCATTTAGACATAACTGCCTTATCATTATCCAAATGAAACCTTATGACACTTCACAAAGGCAAAGTAATAATATTGTCTGCCACTTATGACAAATTTGACTAAGGTAAGAATTATACTTAGCCAAAATTCATACAAAGGTATTACTCGTGCCCTTACTTGTCTAAATCCGTCCCGCAAGCTCGGAATTACTTATGTGAGCGTGTACTCCACACTCTCCGGACTCACAATATATTATTCCGATCTTAGCCTCCTTTGAACCAAACCCCGACTACACTAAATGAATCGGCGATTTCACTTAAATCACCAACATTCCTCCCCCATTTAAGTGTATTCCTTGGTTTAGCAAAACCGATAAAACAAACCAACTCATGCATCAATGGCAATGTCACGAAGATTGAATTACCACCTAGTATTATTACACATTCCATATATTCGGTGTATCGGGGTGTGTCTAAGCATTGAACCCCTCTACCCATTTTGAATACATGAAGATAACATACACACAAGTTGAAACAACTCCAAAGTCAAATCCGACACTAATTATCCGGCCTTGTGTCCACATCCATTCATGAAACATATAGAAAGTCAACCCCAAACTTCCTAGAAGCGGCCAACTTCATGCTCCACATAGGTGAATCTTTTATCATGCACCTGCATTAGCACTTTGTCAAAGACTCATTAAGAAGAATACTCGTCATCCTAATCATGCAAGTAATAGCACATACTTCGGGACAATTACATGTGCTCAAATCTAAGATAGTAGGCCTTCCACATTGAATTCTACCTCCAACGTTATATTAGAGGGGAATTGGGTATCCTACCACCAAAGACTTATAGGGTTTTAAGACCCATCCCGATTACCGACTTGATTACCAAGTCCTTAGCCAACCCTTTGGTCAAATGATCGGCTAAATTATGTTGAGATCTCACAAACACAACCGAGATCACCCCATGAGTGATCAACTCACGTACAGCGCTATGTCTAACGCCCAGGTGTCGCGACTTACCATTATATACTTGGCTATAGGCCTTAGCCAAAGTACATGCACTATCACAATGGATACAAATGGGTGATATCGGTTTTGGCCATAAGGGAATTTCATATAACAAATTCTTAAGCCATTCCGCCTCTTTTCCGGCTGCTGCCAAGGCAATGAATTCCGACTCCATGGTCGAGCTAGAAATACATGTTTGCTTCTTGGAAGCCCATGAGATGGCACCTCCCCCAAGCAAGAACACCCAACCACTTGTAGAAGAATGATCTTCTACATTGGTTATCCAACTAGCATCAGAGTACCCTTCTAAAACCGAAGGATGCCCCACATAAGTCAAACCATAGTCCTTGGTTGACTTAAGATACCTTAAGACACGATTTACCGCACGCCAATGATGACTGCCCGGGTTACTCGTATACCGACTTAGTTTACCAACCGCAAAAGCAATATCCGGTCTAGTACTAGTCATAGCATACATCAAACATCCTATAACCCTAGAATACTCAAGTTGCGAAATCGGTTCACCCGAATTAGGCATGAGCTTCTCACTAGGATCCATGGGAGAATTTGCCGGAGTACAATTTTCACAATTGAATTTCTTTAACACTTTCTCAATGTAATGAGATTGAGTCAAGGAAATCCCATCATTACTCCTTTTGATCTTGATTCCAAGAATCACATCTGCCTCTCCCATGTCTTTCATAGCAAAGCTTGATGATAAAAATCCCTTACAAAGGTCAACTTGATTTTGGCTAGTACCAAAAATCAACATATCATCTACATACAAGCAAATGATCACACCATTACCGGCTTTATCAAACTTGCTATAAACACACTTATCACATTGGTTAAGCTTAAAACCACTAGACAAGACAACCTCATCAAACTTTTGATGCCATTGTTTAGGAGCTTGTTTAAGCCCATACAATGATTTCACAAGCTTGCAAACTTTATGCTCATTACCCGGCATAATGAATCCCTCTGGTTGCTTCATGTATATTTCTTCATCCAAATCTCCATTCAAGAACGCGGTCTTGACATCCATTTGATGGATCACTAGATTATTAATCGCAGCTAAGGCAATCAACAATCTAATAGTGGAGATTCTAGCAACCGGTGCATAAGTATCAAAATAATCGATACCTTCCTTTTGCCTAAACCCTTGGATTACCAACCGGGCTTTATACTTATCGATTGTACCATCGACTCTCATCTTCCTTTTGAAGATCCACTTTGAACCCAAAGGTTTGCAACCACGTGGAAGATCCGTTAAGACCCACGTGTTATTTCCCATAATGGAATCCATCTCATCATTAATGGCTTCTTTCCAAAATGATACATCTTGAGACTCCATAGCCTCCTTGAATGTCCTAGGATCCTCAACAAATTATATAACAATAGGAATATTGGAATCCCACCTCATCTCTTGTCCCTTCTACCAAATAGATTTGAAAGTCGGGTCCAAAAGACTTTTCTTTTCTAGCCCTTGTACTTCTTCTTAGCACAATAGGCTCATCTTGAGATGAAACATTTTTGTTCACCTCCACTCCCACATTAGTAGGTGTCACATCCTTTGGCCTTTGCATAGATGTAAATCGAGTTTCATCAAATATTGCATCTCTAGATTCAATCACGGTGTGAACCGCTACCGAATTATTAGGTTCAATGACATAGAACCTATAAGCCTTAGAATGCATAGCATACCCAATAAAAATACAGTCAATGCCTCTTTCACCTAAGGTTTTAATCTTAGGTGCGGGTAATCTCACCACCGCTCTACATCCCCAAACTCGTAGATAACTCAAGTTTGGTTTCTTTTTATGCCAAAGTTCATATGGAGTAATAGGATTCCTTTTGTTGGGAACTCTATTAAGCAAGTAACAAGCCGTTAACATTGCTTCCACCCAAAAACCCTCACTCAATCCCGAGTAAGAAAGCATGGAATTCACCATCTCTTTAAGAGTACGGTTTTTCCTCTCCGCAATGCCATTTTGTTGTGGTGAATACGGAGCCGTGACCTCATGAATTATACCACATGACCCGAAATAGGATGGACCATAATATTCACCACCCCTATCGGAACGCATCTTCTTAATCTTAGAAGACAATTGTAGTTCAACTTCATTTTTAAACAAGATAAATTTAGCCATAGTCTCGTCTTTAGAGTGAAGTAAATAAATATAGCAAAATCGAGTGCAATCATCAATAAAAGTCACCAAATATTTCTTATTACCCAAAGAAGGTGTGGAATTAAAGTCACAAAGATCACTATGAATAAGTTCTAAAAAAGTAGATGATCTTTCAATGCCATGAAATGGCTGCCTAACAATTTTAGTTAACATACATGTATTACATTTATTCACATTCATGTCAAAGGATGGGATCAAATCATTCTTTGACATTAACATCATTCTTTTATAATGAACATGGCCTAATCTAGCATGCCACAAAACCGATGTATCTAAATCCGAACAAGCCAAGACATTGCCAACAACATCATGTTGTATATTTAACATAAACATGCCATTACATAAATAACCAAATCCAATAAACAACCCATGTTTACTTAATACATACTTATCCGATTCATATACTTGCTTATAACCATCCCTAGATAGTAAGCTACCGGATACCAAGTTCTTTCTAATACAAGGAACATGTAAAACATTATTTAAACAAATACATTTTCCGGAACTAAAATATAACACCACTTTTCCTACACCAATTATGGCGGCCTTTGACTCGTTTCCCATATAAAGAATGGACCCGTCATTCACCGGTTTGTAGTCTTCAAACCAACGACGATCTCTACACACATGCTTGGTAGCACCCGAGTCAATCCACCAACAAACATCATCATCCCGCACATAAAATGCCCCTAAAATCAATGGTACATAATTCACATCCGAATTAAAACCAAAAGTAAGATTCTGACCTTGATGTTTTGGTGGCCCTTGGTCCTTAGACCCTTGGCCTTGGTCCTTAGACCGCTGTCCGAAACGCTTTTTGGGTGTTGCTTTCTTGTTCCTTTTCACGGTACAATCCGCCTTAAAATGACCATACTTTCCACAAATCCAACATGCACCCTTGGGTGTCAAGTTAGTATCATTGCTAACTTTAGAGAATGGCCTCTTTTTTCCCTTGTTCTTAGAAGAACCCTCACCACCCTCCACCATATTGATGGAAGATGGATCCACAACCTCTTTACCCTTTAACTTATTACCGCCCTCTTGCACCCTTAGAGATTCCTCTATGCGCAAGTGACTACCAAGTTGAACAAGGCTTAATTCCTCCTTTTTATGTTTCAACATATGCTTACAATCTTTCCAAGATGGAGGCAATTTATCAATAATACTAGACACCGATATTGATTCATTCATTTCCATGTTATGTTGAGCAAATTGACCCAAAATACGAAGTAACTCATTATATTGTTCCATGACCGGCCTAGAGTCTACCATTTTATAGTTCATAAAATTACCAACTAGAAATTTCTTACTAGAGGCATCTTCTTCCATGTATTTAGACTCTAGTTGGTTCCACAAATCCTTGGCCGACTCAACATTTTGGTAAATATCAAATAAGGAATCCGACATACCGTTTAAGATGTGTCCCCTACAAATGTAGTCATCGTTCTCCCATTTGTTTCTCCTACGGAGTTCCTCAATCGGACTATCATCTAACACTTCCGGTATAGGAGTGCTTAACACATACACCACTTCCAAAGTGGTCAAGAGAAAATGCATCTTCCTTTGCCATCTACGGAAATCAACCCCTTCAAACTTTTCCAATTTACCAAACTTGGAAGTCATCTCTTTCACATTCGACATTGTAAAGTACCGAAATTATTCTTGGAGATTTTTGGAGAATTGGGTTACAACAATGACGAATAAAATGCGACACAGTACAAGAAATTACAATGACAAATTACAAGAACGGAAATAGAAATTTTATACTTGGATATCTATGTAGAATCGTGACCGAGTCACTTTCCTCCAAGAATAATCGACCCTATATGTGTCCCGGGTTACACGATTTCCTTGTGGGATAAGACTACTAGTATACACTCTTGATTCCGACACACTAGAATTATAGAGCAAGAGACAATGGAGATTTTACCGTATGTTTTTCATATCTTTCAAAGGAGAACATAGTGATTAAATTTTTTCATTAACCCTCTGACATGTGAAAATGTCAATATATATATCACAAAGACAATGCTTATCACGCACAAATCACATGATTATTGACCAAACCGACACATTTAGACATCATTTAGACATAACTGCCTTATCATTATCCAAATGAAACCTTATGACACTTCACAAAGGCAAAGTAATAATATTGTCTGCCACTTATGACAAATTTGACTAAGGTAAGAATTATACTTAGCCAAAATTCATACAAAGGTATTACTCGTGCCCTTACTTGTCTAAATCCGTCCCGCAAGCTCGGAATTACTTATGTGAGCGTGTACTCCACACTCTCCGGACTCACAATATATTATTCCGATCTTAGCCTCCTTTGAACCAAACCCCGACTACACTAAATGAATCGGCGATTTCACTTAAATCACCAACAATACTTATGTTGTAGGTGTTCATGCCATGATCAAGGCTAATTTCCTTTCTTGTACAAAGTTTGCTAAAGCAAAATTTATTTTTGGGCATACCATTAAATGTTACACGCTTGTCGTAAGATATGGACTACTCACTAGTGACTTAATTTAGTAGGAACAAGGTAAGTCATCTAATACACTTGAACACGTCTAACTCAACAAATTGACAAGCACGGCAGAAGTTTTGATTCTTGCACAAGGACGCCTAGTTATGAGTTTTCTCATTAATTGTATTTTAGTTGCACGAATTTAAGGTAAAACGTTTGAATTAAAAATTATAATGAGCGTTGAGGAAAATCATTAACCCCTAAACGATGACCCGGAAGTTGCTTGATCGACTACTGACCCGACCCAATCACCGATTGGAAATAGGACAACCGGATTAAGGTGTCTAATTAAAATGAATCATACCGAAATCGAATTGAAACGAAATTAGATTTGACCACGTATTCTTACTTTAAACCTTTCGTTGTATAAACGAATATCATAGTTTCGGAAAAAGAAAACCCTTCACCTCCTAATTCTTTTCGCCTTCTTATTAAAATTATTGATTTCTAAAAAGATTAGTAACTACAAAATAATATATCAGATTTATGTAAATATAGGAGACAAAATTCTTAACTCTGTTATCAAATTAATATACAGATTTATATAAATGAGTAGAATAACTAAAACCACAGTTTTTATTGTGTACAACCGTCTCACACTATGAGACGGCCCCTTTATGTAAAAAGATAACCCGTTTATTAATGATAATTGAATTAACTTTTTTTTTTATAAAAGTGACCGTCTCACGGTGTGAGACTGTCTTATAGTACCATCTCTCGCGAGCGTGTTATGTGACAACATCACAAGTGGATTTTGGGCAAAACACTCAAATGAATGAAGTGTTTGGCATTTCGGAATCATATGCCATATGAGTGGATTTACTATTTGTTCCAAAAGGTATTGAATCTACCTTGCATTACTACATGTGTGGATATGTTTTAAGCGTAGATTGGTTGTCAATGGCCATATAGGGAATAAATTCTCCACCAAAATGATAAAAATTCTCGATTAATACGAACAATAAAAGTAAATATTCTTCTGAAAAGACGCGTCTTAAATGAGTAATAAAATCAAACAACATAAAGTAGAAATATATAACTCACTTAGAGAAACCACGGATTTCGACTATTTTGCTAGTATTCACACTAGCTATTATCTTTGTATATGAAAATAAGGGTATACCACTTATACGAAATCGGTTGTTCTATTTGATAACCGTCTGATGACGTGGATGTCTTTATACCTTTAAGATATCTACGAAGGTCCTAAAAAGATCCACGTCAAATATATGAAGTCCCATATTGATGGTAGACTTAACTTCTTAGAGTAGTATATTATCTTTGCATGTGTTGTTTGGTTTTTTATATATCAGTTCATCGCGCACACAACATGATTTATGTAACCGTACTTAGAGGAGTTACCAAATTACAAAGACCCCTTAAACACCTCTTAACTAACAATTATGATCAACTTTAGACCATTGTAAGTCCTATACATGCATTATCGGGGAATCCATTCGTGTGAATCAATTTTGTGTCGCTGGCTGATTTCGGTTTTGTTTTGATTGATACAAAGAAAATTAATTCAGGTATAAGTTTAACCTGGAGTCGCGTCCTTTCGGTTTACTCAACCAAATTTTGAGTTTTACTAGGTGGATTTAGAATGGTCCAGGTCGAATATCCTAATTAAAATCATACAAGCTTTAGCGTGTTATAGTCCAAGTCACCAACACACCACCACAATCCTTTTCCCGAGAGTTATGTTTTACTCTTTTTTCTTAAATTCTAGGGTAACTTATCTAACAAATTTTCAACTCTTTTTTTTATGAACGAAGTTCATTTTATCTTAAAATTGGATTAATATGCTATCCGTCGTAGTCATTTATTTACTTAATTATTTCGTTTATGTGTGTTTCATTTATTTGTTTATCTTTCTTCATTAAAAATATTTATGAAGGGTAATGTGATCATCCTCATTACTTATTGTCCACTTGTCGCTCAAAAATAATGTCCACAAATTATTCAAACTATATCTTCATTATCTTCTGAGTTATCTATTCATATCTTTTTGTATATTTTAATAATTCATGTCCATATAACTTTTCGTAATTCGCTTGTACACAATCTCCATTTATGATTGTTTGTTGCGGCTAGGTTTAGGTCTCTTAGGCTCTTAGCTTTGTTAGTCAAACTTGTATAAATAATGTTGTCATGTACAAATTTTTTTTATTTCAAAAATAATCTTTGCATTTCATTAGAAAAGAAAATACATATGCAAAAACTATCACACTATGAAACAAAACAAAATATATCCCTGTTAGAAAGAGGATAAAATCGAGTTTGTATGCGATAACTAGGAACATAGATGATTTATAAGCCTATGATGATCTTTCTGTTTAGTTTTCATGATCATTCAAATTAATAGCCACCAGCTAGCTATATGAGTTTCCTTTAGACAACAATTTTGCTTTCATGCATGTTCAATGTATTATATATTCAGTTCTTATTGATTCCCTGTTCTATCACAAATAGTCTCCTACTCTTTCCGTGGTCTTTGTGCCAATTTCAAAGGTAGCAAATGATCGGGATGAAGGGATTACCACGTTTAGTGATTGCACAACTCTACGTATTGTAGTTACAAAAGTATGTAGAAAATACGGAGTAAGTGTTAGCTATTTAACTTGAGTCCCCATTTTTTTACGATTATCATAAGGTAGTCTCTTTAGTCAAAGAAAAGAAATGAAGAATATGATTCTTGTTTAAAGGAGGTGATGGAAAATTCTTACGCTATGGTGTAAATTAGAATAATGAATCTACTTTTTTTTATATCCGTTATTGCGCATAAATGTTTCCGAATACTATATAAATAGCTTAGGTGGTAGTATGGTTGGGGCAAGCAAGACGCAACGTTGAAATTATTAACATCTTCACAAATTTCAAGGTATGAAGACTTTTGGTGCATGAAACTAATTATTGTTGTTGTTATTTTTTAAATAAATTACATGCTATTTGGTTTTGTTTTATTACTTTCATTGTTTTGAATGAAACTAAGTGATTAAGATTCTTGTGTAATATGTACCATTAAAGCTCGATATGGCTACGATGCAAGAACAAAATGTCGCGGTTTGCGAAAGACAATCAAGCGACCACAAAATGGTACCCAAGCCACCATGAATAACCAGACCCATTTTGCTATGACCTTAGCTAGGTCTCATAACGGTCGGGCGCTCCGGTTGGCACTTTTCCGGAGAAGATTTTTCCCAATAAAGATGCCATATTTACCCACTTGAAGGGAAACTTTTTTGGTTCCAAAGCGGCAGTGGTGTATAATGGGAAAAATGCATCAGGAGGGGACTGTTCGTGGGTTTTGGCATGGCATGCACCCGCAGATAACACATCACCTCAGACTCCTAACAGGGTAAATATGAATTATTTTAAACGCACGCACGTAATTCTATTGGTGATGATAAGTTGATTAATCATTTTATTAGGTTGCATTTTATTTTCCTCGGATCATTTTAATTTTTTTTTTCTTGGTTTTAACGCAGGTGTATGTTGTATGTGGCGCAAAACAAGTCATTGCCAATCTGACCTTTGATCAAATTCAGCAAAAGTTGGACACTGCATTAACTTTTGACACTTCCACCGACGCGGCTACCAAGACACGTGCTGACGGCAACATCAGTGACACAGTCCCAGACATTGCTACTCTTATCGCGGACTTTAAACTTATCCAGTAAGGTCATGGACCATAGGTGTCCATATATATAAAGTATTGTAATAATAAAGGGTCGAAAAATTACCCTATAATCTATACCTTCATGTTTGCTTCCGGTGCATGTACACTGGTTGCTAATACTATTACCTATTAAGAAGGTTAAATAAATCAGTAAAGTGAGTAATAATTATGACCATAAACTTCATTTTAGTCTATTTACATTGTCAAATTTGCGAGCCTAGTTACTTGTACAAGAACGCATGAGGATGAGTTTGCGATATTGAAGCCAACACTCGTTTATAGCCTTAAACTAATTGACTGGCTTTAAATAATGGCCCCCTTTGAGACTACAAGTATAGAAATTTGTGGCCTACTAATAATTTTTTCGTAGAAGTTAAAAAAAAAAACAATTTCCGCAATTTTTCATTTATTCATAATCTCAACATCTATAGTGTTTCAAACCACAATATATGAATAAGAGCATGTACTCATGGGACAAATAGTAGCTAGGGCCGAAATTTATCATCAATTTCGTTTAATGTCCTTTTTTTATAAAAGTAACCGTCTCACGGTGTGAGACCGTCTTATACTACCATCTCTCGCGAGCGTGTTATGTGACAACATCACAAGTGGATTTTGGGCAAAACACATTATATCAATGAATGAAGTGTTTGGCATTTCGGAATCATATGCCATATGAGTGGATTTACTATTTGTTCCAAAAGGTATTGAATCTACCATGCATTACTACGTGTGTGGATATGTTTTAAGCGTAGATTGGTTGCCAATGGCCATATAGGGAATAAATTCTCCACCAAAATGATAAAAATTCTCGATTAATACGAACAAAAAAAGTAAGTATTTTTCTGAAAAGACACGTCTTAAATGAGTAATAAAAGCAAACAACATAAAGTAGAAATATATAACTCACTTAGAGAAACCACGGATTTCGACTATTTTGCTAGTATTCACACTAGCTATTATCTTTGTGTATGAAAATAAGGGTATACCACTTATACGAAATCGGTTGTTCTATTTGATAACCGTCATGATGTCTTTATACCTTTAAGATATCTACGAAGGTCCTAAAAAGATCCACGTCAAATATATGAAGTCCCATATTGATGGTAGACTTAACTTCTTAGAGTAGTATATTATCTTTGCATGTGTTGTTTGGTTTTTTATATATCAGTTCATCGCGCACACAACATACACACAACATTATTTATGTAACCGCACTTAGAGGAGTTACTATAGAACAATATTGAACATTCAATATTGTGATCACATGCTTCTAGAACATTCTACTTCCTTGATCAGCAGCAACACGTCAGCCTTGTAGTCAACAGTTAGTTAGGAGGAGTCAAAGTTTGTTACAAATATTTTGAGTTTGTTAGAGCGCACTATTGTAAATAGCTACAGTTAGTTAGAAATCTAGACTGTGTATAAATATAGGATCAAAGCTGTAACATTATTAATTTTTCATTTTCTCAATAATATCTAACAATTCTATTTACATTTGCTCTCAATCAATTTACTCAGTTTCTTCAATCATAAGCTTGCTATACATCAATGGCGTCCAAAACCATGGCTTCTGATGGTATCAGAGCAGGATCTTAGATCCTGATTCTGCATACTTCAAAGCTTCCGCAAATTAAAGCATAATTTTCTTCAATCTTTCAATTGAACTTCTTAAAGATTCACAAAATAATAAAAAAAAAATCAGTTTTTTTAAAATTACTCATTTTTTCCACAATTCAATCACAAATCAATCAAAAGTTTCAAATCAAACAAAATGCCTACAGAATCAGCAAATTCTACTGTTTCGAATTCAGATTCAAGAATCTTTGATGATCCTTATCATCTTACTAATGGTGATCATCCAGGGATGCATCTACTCACAGTACCTTTCAATGGAAAGAATTTCTCAAGATGGAGCCGAGGAATTAAACGCGCTCTTGGAGCAAAAAAATAAGGCGTTTTTCATCACAGGAAGTCTAAAAAAACCTGCTGAAGGACATTCTGATCATCAAAAGTGGATTCAGGTGGATTATATGGTCACAAGTTGGATTATGAACACAATTACAGGAGAAATTTCTAGAGATTTCGATTATGTTGATAGTTCAAAGCACCTTTGGGATGATCTAAATGAGAGATACGGTCAAACTAATGGTCCTATGTACTATGAGATTGGGAAAGATTTGTATAATCTTCAACAAGGAAGCATGTCCATAGCTGAATACTACGGGAAAATGAAGCATCTATGGGATGAATTGCAGAACATTGAAGGAATTCCTGAATGTGTGTGTGGAGTTCTTGAAAAATGTTCCTGTAGCCTTCTGAAGAAGTTCATAGAAGCTGAGAATAACAGAAGGTTAATTTAGTTCTTGATGGTAGTTGATCCAGCATATGATCATCTCAGACAGATTCTCCTTGCACAAGATCCCTTGCCTAATGTTAATCAGGTCTTCTTAAGACTATTGCAAGCTGAATGCCAGAGGTCAATCACAGAGAAATTGCCTGTCAATGAGGAATCTAATGCTCTATTTGTTTCCAAAAATTATAATCACAAGAATCAGTATCAAGGCCAAGAGAACAAGGAGTACAAAGACTTCAAGAGATCAAAGTTCAACAACTATGGAGCAGAAACAGGAGACTCATCTGATGCGATTGCCAAACCTATGTTTTGCAAATATTGCAAAAAGGATAATCATAACATTGAGAACTGACGCATACTTGAATACAAGAGGAAGCAGCAGCAACAGCAGCAGGGAGACAAATCTAATGGAAATCCAGGCACAGCAAGATTTGCAGCTAATGTTGCTGAAGAAAGTATTTCAGATCCACTGGAATTCAACAAGAATACTGATATGCAGTTCAGTCCTTCATCCTCACAGTATTCTGATAATATCAATCAGTTTCATGCTTATTCAAGGCAAGGTGTTCAGGCTCCCTCAATGGCTATTGATGAAGGATATCGCACTCGTATTATTCAACAAGTTGTCAGAAATATGAGCATCAACTAGCAGGCTGGTGAATCTACCAGTACTGCAAATTTGGCTAATTTTGCAGGTATACACTCTGCGTTATCTGTTATTAATGTCTATTCACAAAGTGATGTTATGCATTGGATAGTAGATACAGGAGCGTCTGATCATATGAGTCCTTGGATTTCATTATTTCAAAATTTGAGTAAATTACATCATCATCTCTGCATTAGTTTACCTGATGGTAGGGTAAAATCTGTGCAACAAGTTGGAGATATAAGAATTAATGCACATCTTTTGCTGAGAAATGTGCTATTTGTCCCTGATTTTCGACATAATTTGCTTTCTGTTGGCAAGTTAGCTATGGGCACTGGTTATCAAGTTGTTTTTGATAACAAAGGGTGTAAATTTCAGGACCCTACAACTAAGATCACTCTGGCTTATAGGTTGAAGAATTCTGGATTATACAAGCTACTCAATGTCAATGAAGGCTTGGATTCCATGAGAAGCTTGAATAAAGACTCTGTCTATAGTTCAATGAACAATGTAATAAAAGATAGGTCAAGTAATGTTAGCTTTGTTTCCATTTTACATGCCAGACTAGGGCATAGTTCAGTCTCTAAGATGAAGCATATCCCTGGAAATTTTTGTAATGACATTACTAAATTGGATTGTGAAATTTGTCTCAAATCAAAGTTTCATCAGTTTCCTTTTGAAAGAAGTGATTCAAGGGCACCTAATATTTTTGATTTGGTACATGATTTATGGGGACCTTATCGCGTTCCTAACATCTCTGGTGATACCTATTTTCTTACAATTCTTGATGATTTCACACGCACAACTTGGACACATTTGCTTAAGGACAAACACCAAGTTTATTATACCTTATCTGCTTTTATTGCTTATGAGGAGAACCAATTCAATACTTCTATAAAACAAATTCGTAATGATAATGGGACGGAAATTATATATGGATCTTGCAAAAGATTATTAGCAGATAAGGGCATTATCTCTCAGCGTAGTATTCCAGGAGTGCCTCGACAAAATGGACGGGTTGAGCGAAAACACCGTCATTTACTTGACACAACAAGGGCAATCAGGTTTCATGCTAATCTCCCTAAGAGATTTTGGGGAGAATGTCTTCTTGCTGCTACACATATCATCAATATGCTTCCTTCTTCTGTCCTTAATTGGCAGATACCCATTGAGCTTCTCCTCAAAAAACCTGTGGATTATGATGCCTTGAAATTAAAGTTGTTGGTTGTTTATGTTATGCATATAACAAGACAGTTAATAGAGACAAATTTGATTCAAGAGCAAGACGTTGTATACTTCTTGGTTATCCCCATGGAAGCAAAGGATACAAGATTTTTGATTTGGATGTTCAGAAAACATTTCTTAACAGAGATGTTCGGTTTTATGAGAATATTTTTCCATACAAATCCAATCTTGAATATTCTAATTTTTATCCTTCTGAGATCTTACTTCCCTTGGTCACACCTTCTTCTGATTCTCCTCCTGCAGTTTCTCCATTTGATTCTGTTGTTTCTTCTAGGATTGTTACTGATATTGAGGCCACCAGTGGTTCTGAATCTCCTCACAATACTGCCAATATAGATACTACTATTTTGCCTCTCTCTCGCAATGCTTCTCCTGCTATTAATACTACCACTGATGTTCTTCTTCCTGCTGAACCAAGGAAATCCAGTAGAGAAAGGCAATTATCTTCTAGGTTGCAGAATTTTGTTTTGCCTAAATTGTCCTCTCTTCCTCCTTCATCTACTGTTTTCAACATTCCCACCATTTTTTCTTCTATGCCACATCACAGTCCTGAGTATAAAGCTCTTTGGCAAATGTTTTATGGCTAAGCCTGAACCCAATTCTTATGTTCAGGCAGTCAGTGATCCCGATTGGACAGCAGCTATGAAGCAAGAATTACATGCTCTTGAGAAAAATCATACCTGGGATGTCGTTGATCTTCCTTCTGGTCATCGTCCTATAGGTTGCAAATGGGTTTATAAACTCAAATTTAAACCAGATGGCAACATTGAACGTTATAAAGCAAGGCTTGTAGCAAAAGGTTACAAACAAATTGAAGGCAAGGACTACAAGCACACGTTTTCTCCTGTCGCTAAATTTGCCATGGTTCGTACTGTCATGGCTTTACCAGCAGCTCGTGGTTGGCCATTATTTCAATTGGACATCAACAACGCTTTTTTGCATGGCTATCTCGATGAAGAGGTGTATATGGATCTACCTCAAGGTTATACAAAGGCAAAGCCAGGGCAAGTTTGCCATTTGAAACGCTCTCTTTATGGTTTAAAGCAAGCAAGTCGACAATGGAACATTGAATTATCTCGATTTCTCATGAAAAGTTTGGGCTTTTCACAGTCTAAACATGATTACTCACTTTTTACAAAAGCACAAGGATCAGATTTCACAATAATTCTTGTCTATGTTGATGATCTTTTGATCACTGGTTCTCATTCTTCCTTTATACAACAAATTAAAATGGCTCTTGACAAGCAATTTACTATTAAAGATCTTTGTCTTCTGAGATTTTTCCTTGGGGTTGAAGTAGCTCGAAATCATCAAGGTCTCCTCTTGAATCAACGAAAGTATATTGTTGACCTGCTTCTTGAAACTGGTTTACAGGACTGTAAACCCACACCCATTCCTTTTCCCCGGGGTGTCAAATTATCTCGTGATGATGGTGAGTTGTTATCAGATGCTGAATCTTACAGAAGACTTGTTGGACGTTTGTTGTACCTTAATTTGACTCGCCCGGATATCTCCTATTCTGTACAGCAATTGTCTCAATTTCTTAGTGCTCCTCGCCAATCCCATTATCAGGTTGCTCTTCACGTTGTCAAATACTTCAAGGGTACACTAAATCATGGCCTTTTCTATCCTTCTAATTCTGACCTGCAGCTCCATGGATATTCGGATGCTAATTGGGGTAATTGTCCATTCTCTGCCAAGTCTCTTACCGGATATTGTGTCTTCCTTGGGAAGGCTCTCATTAGTTGGAAAACAAAAAAGCAGAAGACTGTTTCTAAGTCTTCTGGCGAATCTGAGTATCGTAGCATGAGTGCTACCACCAGCGAATTAGAATGGGTTGAAGATTTGCTTAATGATTTGCAGCTCAAGGTTTCCTTACCCATTCCTCTTCTTTGTGACAATCGTGCTGCTCAACATATCGCTGCCAATCCTGTCTTCCATGAGCGCACCAAACATCTCAATATCGACTGTCATGATGTCCGGGACAGAGTGCAGGAAGGCTTCATTGCTACAGTTCATGTTAAATCTTCTCTTCAATTAGCAGATATTCTGACCAAAGGTTTAGGCGAATCACAGCATAACTTTTTGACTTCCAAGTTAGGACTGTGTTCTCCAAACTCAGTGCCAACTTGAGGGGGGGGGAGGGGGGGGGGGATATGGAAAAATATTGAACATTCAATATTGTGATCACATGCTTCTAGAACATTCTACTTCTCTGATCAGCAGCAACACGTCAGCCTTGTAGTCAACAGTTAGTTAGGAGGAGTCAAAGTTTGTTATAGATATTTTGAGTTTGTTAGAGGGCACTATTGTAAATAGCTACAGTTAGTTACAAATCTAGACTGTGTATAAAATTAGGATCAAAGCTGTAACATTATTAATTTTTCATTTTCTAAATAATATCCAACAATTCTATTTACATTTGCTCTCAATCAATTTACTCAGTTTCTTCAATCATAAGCTTGCTATACATCAATGGTGTCCAAATCCATGGCTTCTGAGTTACCAAATTACAAAGACCCCTTAAACACCCCTTAACTTACAATTATGATCAAGTTTAGACCATTGTTAGTCCTATACATGCATTATCGGGGAATCCATTCGTGTGAATCAATTTTGTGTCGCTGGCTGATTTAGGTTTTGTTTTGATTGATACAAAGAAAATTAATTCAGATATAAGTTTAACCTGGAGTCGCGTCCTTTCGGTTTACTAAACCAAATTTTGAGTTTTACTAGGTGGATTTAGAATGGTCCAGGTCGAATATCCTAATTAAAATCATACAAGCTTTAGCGTGTTATAGTCCAAGTCACCAACACACCACCACAATCCTTTTCCCGAGAGTTATGTTTTACTCTTTTTTCTTAAATTCTAGGGTAACTTATCTAACAAATTTTCAACTCTTTTTTTTATGAACGAAGTTAATTTTATCTTAAAATTGGATTAATATGCTATCCGTCGTAGTCATTTATTTACTTAATTATTTCGTTTATGTATGTTTCATTTATTTGTTTATCTTTCTTCATTAAAAATATTTATGGAGGGTAATGTGATCATCCTCATTACTTATTTTCCACTTGTCACTCAATAATAATGCCCACAAATTATTCAAAATATATCTTCATTATCTTCTGAGTTATCTATTCATATCTTTTTGTATATTTTAATAATTCATGTCCATATAACTTTTCATAATTCGCTTGTACACAATCTCCATTAATGATTGTTTGTTGCGGCTAGGTTTAGCTCTCTTAGGCTCTTAGCTTTGTTAGTCAAGCTTGTATAAATAATGTTGTCATGTACAATTTTTTTTTTTTTTTTCAAAAATAATCTTTGCATTTCATTAGAAAAGAAAATACATATGCAAAAACTATCACACTATGAAACAAAACAAAATATATCCTGTTAAAAAGAGGATAAAACCGAGCTGTATGCGATAACTAGGAACATAGATGATTTATAAGCCTATGACGATCTTTCTGTTTAGTTTTCATGATCATTCAAATTAATAGCCACCAGCTAGCTATATGAGTTTCCTTTGGACTACAATTTTTCTTTCAATGTATTATATATTAAGTTCTTATTGATTCCCTGTTCTATCACAAATAAATAGTCTCCTACTCTTTCCGTGGTCTTTGTGCCAATTTCAAGATTAGCAAATGATCGAGATGGAGGGATTACCACGGTTAATGATTACACAACTTTCTGTATTGTACTTACAAAAGTATGTAGAAAATAAGTGTTAGCTATTTAACTTGAGTCCCCATTTTTTTACGATTATCACAAGGTAGTCTCTTTAGTCAAAGAAAAGAAATGAAGAATATGATTCTTGTTTAAAGGAGGTGATGGAAAATTCTTACGCTATGGTGTAAATTAGAATAATGAATCTACTTTTTTTATATGTGTTATTGCGCATAGATGTTTTCGAATACTATATAAATAGCTTACGTAGTAGTATGGTTGGGGCAAGCAAGACGCAACGTTGAAATTATTAACATCTTTACAAATTTCAAGGTATGAAGACTTTTGGTGCATGAAACTATTTATTGTTGGTGTTATTTTTTAAATAAATTACATGCTATTTGATTTTGTTTTATTACTTTCATTGTTTTGAATGAAACTAAGTGATTAAGATTCTTGTGTAATATGTACCATTAAAGCTCGATATGGCTACGATGCAAGAACAAAATGTCGCGGTTTGCGAGAAGACAGTCAAGCAGCCACAAAATGGTACCCAAGCCACCATGAATAACCAGACCCATTTTGCTATGACCTTAGCTAGATCTCATAACTGGTCAGGCGCTCCGGTTGGCACTTTTCCGGAGAAGATTTTTCCCAATAACAGTGCCATATTTACCCACTTGAAGGGAAACTTTTTTGGTTCCAAAGCGGCAGTGGTGTATAATGGGAAAAATGCATCAGGAGGGGACTGTTCGTGGGTTTTGGCATGGCATGCACCCGCAGATAACACATCACCTCAGACTCCTAACAGGGTAAATATGAATTATTTTAAACGCACGCACGTAATTATATTGGTGATGATAAGTTGATTAATCATTTTATTAGGTTGCATTTTATTTTCCTCGGATCATTTTAATTTTTTTTCATGGTTTAAACGCAGGTGTATGTTGTATGTGGTGCAAAACAAGTCATTGCCAATCTGACCTTTGATCAAATTCAGCAAAAGTTGGACACTGCATTAACTTTTGACACTTCCACCGACGCGGCTACCAAGACACGTGCTGACGGCAACATCAGTGACACAGTCCCAGACATTGCTACTCTTATCGCGGACTTTAAACTTATCCAGTAAAGTCATGGACCATAGTTGTCCATATATATAAAGTATTGTAATAATAAAGAGTCGAAAAATTACCCTGTAATCTATGCCTTCATGTTTGCTTCCGGTGCATATACACTGGTTGCTAATACTATTACCTATTAAGAAGGTTAAATAAATTAGTAAAGTGAGTAATAATTATGACCATAAACTTCATTTTAGTCTATTTACATTGTCAAATTTGCGAGCCTAGTTACTTGTACAAGAACGCATGAGGATGAGTTTGCGATATTGAAGCCAACACTCGTTTATAGCCTTAAACTAATTGGCTGGCTTTAAAAAATGGCCCCCTTTGAGACTACAAGTATAGAAATTTGTGGCCTACTAATAATTTTTTCGTAGAAGTTAAAAAAAAAACAATTTCCGCAATTTTTCATTTATTCATAATCTCAACATCTATAGTGTTTCAAACCACAATATATGAATAAGAGCATGTACTCATGGGACAAATAGTAGCTAGGGCCGAAATTTATCATCAATTTCGTTTAATGTTTTACCAATCTTCCTCCATAGAGACATAACTATTGATGTAGTGTTCCATGTAACAAACTTCAATGAGCAATATTAATATCAATATATTTCTACATATGTCACTAATAGCAAGTTAAAGTAGCTAATTCCAACAAAATTAAATGCATATTGGGAACCAACCCTAAAATAAATGTTGACTAATTATAAATATGATATTATATTTATTATGCATTGACATCTAATATGACATTAATTAACAAGCAAATATTACATAATGATTTTAAAAATAGAATCCTTTCAAAAATAATGTTGACTAATTTTTCACTCTTGCCTAGGCCATGGCCAAGCGGACCTGGGAAGAGCTCCGTCTCCGAGGAGATATGGCCTCTGTTATAGCTATTTTATTTTGAATGGATGAGTTTACTCATTACTCAGCTCTTTTAGTTGATAGCTAAACTCATACTTATGTTGTAGGTGTTCATGCCATGATCAAGGCTAATTTCCTTTCTTGTACAAAGTTTGCTAAAGCAAAATTTATTTTTGGGCATACCACTAAATGTTACACGCTTGTCGTAAGATATGGACTACTCACTAGTGACTTAATTTAGTAGGAACAAGGTAAGTCATCTAATACACTTGAACACGTCTAACTCAACAAATTGACAAGCACGGCAGAAGTTTTGATTCTTGCACAAGGACGCCTAGTTATGAGTTTTCTCATTAATTGTATTTTAGTTGCACAAATTTAAGCTAAAACGTTTGAATTGAAAATTATAATGAGCGTTGAGGAAAATCATTAACCCCTAAACGATGACCCGGAAGTTGCTTGATCGACTACTGACCCGACCCAATCACCGATTGGAAATAGGACAACCGGATTAAGGTGTCTAATTAAAATGAATCATACCGAAATCGAATTGAAACGAAATTAGATTTGACCACATATTCTTACTTTAAACCTTTCGTTGTATAAACGAATATCATAGTTTCGGAAAAAGAAAACCCTTCACCTCCGAATTCTTTTCGCCTTCTTATTAAAATTATTGATTTCTAAAAAGATTAGTAACTACAAAATAATATATCAGATTTATGTAAATATAGGAGACAAAATTCTTAACTCTGTTATCAAATTAATATACGGATTTATATAAATGAGTAGAATAACTAAAACCACAGTTTTTAAAGTGTACAACCGTCTCACACTATCAGACGGCCTCTTTATGTAAAAAGATAACCCGTTTATTAATGATAATTGAATTAACTTTTTTTTTTATAAAAGTAACCGTCTCACGGTGTGAGACCGTCTTATAGTACCATCTCTCGCGAGCGTGTTATGTGACAACATCACAAGTGGATTTTGGGCAATATAAGATTATAGAAAGTGTGGTTAATGTTATTGTTAATTAATCAGAGGAATGTACAGGTATATATAACAACAAGAAGTATAGAGCTAACCTAAGACCTAGTTTACAGCTAAACAAAATGCTAGATAATAGGTAACAAATAACAAAAAGATATGACTAAGTTGTTGCTAACAACCGAGAGATTCAAGGGAAGATTTTAGTTGACTAGGTGAGGAAGCTTTATCTTCAATACTCCCGCTCAAGATGGACGGTCGGGAGCGTAGGCCAATCTTGGAAGCCAAGTCGAGAAAACGAGGCTTGTGGAGAGGCTTAGTGAGCGTGTCAGCCAACTGATCGCTACCATTGATATGTTGCACGCGAATATGACCAAGGCGAACTTGTTCTTTGACAAAGTGAAATGACAATGCTAAGTGCTTCATCCTTGAGTGAAATACGGGATTCGCGGAGTAATGGGTAGCAGATAAATTATCGCAGTAAATGGCGGGTGGCTGAGGAGCACGAATGTCAAGCTCTTGTAAAAGCGAGATAAGCCACAATAGTTCAGAAGTCGTGGCAGCCACGACTCTGAATTCTGCTTCAGTGGACGAGAGCGAGAGCGCTCGTTGCTTGCGTGAGGACCAACTTATAGGATTGGAGCCAAGGTAAACAAGATAACCCGAGGTAGAAACATAGTCGGAGGTGTCTCCTCCCCAGTCGGCGTCGCAGTAGGCATGAAGACGTAAGGGGGAGGATTTATCCAGGTGGATGCCGAGATGAAGAGTACCCCGTAGATAGCGGAGTAATCGTTTTAGGGCAGTCCAATGGAGAGTGGTCGGGTGGGTTAAGAACTGGGCAAGTTTGTTGACAGAGAAGGCGATGTCGGGTCGTGTAAGTGAGAGGTATTGGAGGCTACCTATAATGGCACGATAGGTGGTTTCATCGTGAATGGGTTGGGCAGGTTCGGCTAGTAATGGGGGATGAGTGACCATGGGTGTGGAAGCTGGGTTACTATCTTGGTAATTGTATTTATGGAGCAAATCAGAGAGGTATTTGGTTTGGTTTAGATGAAGGCCGGTTTTGGTGGGTGTGACTTCGACACCAAGGAAGAAGGAGAGGGGTCCCAAATCTTTGAGGGAAAATTTTGTAGCTAGTTGGTGAATGAACTGTTGGATGTGGGTGTAGGACGGGCCGGTGACGATTATATCATCAACGTAAACAAGGACAAGAAGTTTTATATGGGCCGTGGTGTAGATGAAGAGTGACGGGTCAGATATGGAGGGTTTAAAACCGTAGCAAAGTAGCTAAGATTTTGGTTCGGTGTACCAAGCTCTCGGGGCTTGTTTAAGGCCGTAGAGAGCTTTGTGGAGCTTGCAGACATGGTCGGGTTTTTCGGGGTCAACGAAGCCGGAAGGTTGGGTCATAAATACGGTGTCAGTGAGATGACCTTGTAGAAAAGCATTGTTGACATCGAGCTGATGAAGATGCCAGTTTTGAGTGACGTCAATGGTGAGGATGAGGCGGATTGTAGTTGGTTTTATGACGGGACTGAATGTTTCCGAGTAGTCAACACCCGGTCGTTGGTGGAAGCCTTTGGCAACTAACCGAGCTTTATGTTGTTTGAGACTTCCATCCGGATTGTATTTAACACGATATACCCACTTGCAGCCGATAACATTGTGGGCTTGTGAGCGGGGAACGAGGGTCCAGGTTTGGTTCCGAATAAGAGCTTGGTGTTCATCGATCATGGCAGCTCGCCAACGGGGGTCAATGAGGGCTTGTTTGGTGGTGGTGGGTGTGGTGTGGGTAGTAGCAGCGACGGCGGTTTTTGCATACCGAGGATTGGGTTTAACAATATTGTAGGAAAGTCGGGTTGCAACACGGTGGGGAGGAGGAGGAGGGGGAGGTGGTGGCGGTGGGGATGGGGATGGCGAGGACGTGGGGGTATTGGGAATGGGATTAGCAGTAGCCGTGGGTGAGGGGGTGGAGGTGGGAGTGTCGTGGGTCGTGGTTGGAGAGGAAGGTGATTGCGGGGAATCAGGATGACGAGGAGAGGTGGGAGGGGAGGTGGGGTCAGTGGGTGTGGGTGTGGTTTGCGGAATAGGGAGGTCAAGAATGGGAAGGGAAAGAGTGCATCACTCATCAATGGTGGGAGTGGTTGTTCGGGTGGTTTTGGAGAGGGTAAGGTACGGGAACTCAGTCTCAACAAAGCGGACATGGCGAGACGTAAATAATTTGGCAGAGGACGGGTCATAGCAAAGATAGGCACTCTGAGTAGTCGAATAGCCCACGAAAATACATGGTTTGGAGCGGGATTCGAGTTTGTGAGCTGTGTATGGTCGAAGCCATGGAAAACAAAGACAGCCAAAGGGTCGTAGTTTTAGATAATTGGGGGGTTTATGATGAAGTATTTCATAGGGTGATTTATTTTTGAGAGTAGGGGTGGGTAGACGATTTATAAGGTAAGCAGCAGTAGAGAAAGCGTAGGGCCAAAACGCGGTTGGGAGGTGGGCGTGAGTTAGAAGAGCGAGGCCGGTCTCGACAATGTGTCGATGACGTCGCTCCGCAAACCCGTTGTGTTCGGGTGTATGGGGAGGTGAGGTTAAGTGAGTGATACCATCATTGAGGAGGGCTGGGTTTAACTTTTTGTACTCACCACCGTTATCGGAGTAGAATTGTCTAATTGGTTTATTAAAAAAAATTTCAACAATAGATTTAAATTGATGAAATGTAGTGAATGTGTCGGACTTGTTTTTAATGGGATATAACCAAAAATAGTGACTATAATGATCGACGAAAATAATGTAATACTTGAAGTTGTCGTGGGAGAGGACAGGGGCCGTCCAGACATCGGAGTATATGATGTCGAGAGGTGAGGTCGAAGTGAGGGTCGAAACGGAAAATGGTAGTTTTTGACTTTTATTCATTAAGCATGGGGTACAATGAGAAAAACTTGAAATGCGTAAATTAAATTGAGAGTTGAGGAGCTTGAGGGTTGCATTTGATGGGTGGCCAAGTCGGTGATGTCAAGAACTGGAGGTTGCGGTGTAGGCGTGGGTGATGGAGGACGGTTGCCACTCGTAGGTGCCTTCACGGAATTGTCCCTGAAGAAGTATTGCTCCCGTCGAGATGGCCTTAAAACAAAAGGAAGTGGGTGAGAATAAGGCAATAGCATTATTATCTTTACAGAATTGAGATACGGAAATTAATTTGCGAGAAATGGTTGGGACAACTAAAACATTATTAAAAATAAGGGAATGAAGAGAGAAAGAACGATGGTGAGTGATTGGGAGAGACGACCCATCACCGATTACGAGGTCATCGGGTCCATCATAAGGAGCATGGAGGGAGAGGGTGTTGAGGTCATTGACAACGTGGTGTGAGGCACCACTGTCAATGAGAAAGGAGGAGGTGGAAGGGTTCGAAGAGGCAGTTGCGGTGTTGGCGTATGGACGGGGTTGTCGCGGTGTTGGTGGAGGAAAAACAACAGTGGGATAGTCACGCTTAAAGTCCGAGCACTCACTGATAACGTGGCCCCTGCTGCGGCAGTATTGGCAGCGGCCTAGGAAGGGTTTTGGTCATTGTTGGAGGGTTGGTTTTGGGATGTATAGCGGGGTTGAGGAGGGTTTTGGTGTTGGTTACGGGACTGGTTGGGGTTGGGTTGATATCGGGCAGTGGTGGGTGTGTAATGACGGGCAGAGGCGGCGTGGGCAGAGGGTGTAAATGGGGTGGCAGTGGGTTGGGTACTGACGAGGAGCTCATGATTAATGAGTTTCTCATGTAAATCCTCAAAAGTAATGGGTACGTCACGAGCACGAACGGCATCGATGACGGGTTGGTATAATTTTTGGTCGAGGCCGTCAAGGATTTGACTCGTGATGTCCTCATTATCAACGGGTTTTCCTAATTGGGCAAGGTTAGCGGCACAAGTTTTAATGGCTAACATGTAATCCGTGATGGATTTGTCACCAAGGGTGATGTGTTTGAGACGGTTCTTTAGTTGGAGAATGTGACCGCGAGAAGGGTTAGCATATGTTGTGGCAAGAAGGTTCCAAGCGGCTTGTGAGGTGGTGCAGTCGAGGATGAGCGGGGCAACGGTGTCATGGAGGGTACCGGCAAGAGCGCCGAGGATAAGTTGGTCTTGTTTGAACCATGTGTTGTAGGCTGGGTTCGGGATTGGGTCAGGGTGGGGTTTGGCCTCGGTGGCTGCGGGTGTGATGGTTTGTGGTGGAGGGGTTGACGAGCCATCAAGAAAGCAGAACAGCCCGAATCCTTGAAGGAGACGGGTGATCTGAAATCGCGAAGATCGATACGATGTTGGGGTTAGTTTGGTGCATGTGGGAAAGGAGATCGAGAGCAAGGGTTTCGTTGGTTCGTCGACATTGGGAATGAGGTTGTTGGAGGTGTGTGCCATGGTTAGTCGATTGGTGAGAGGAAGGATAAGGAGTAGGGTTAGGATCGATATAGGGACTGATACCATATAAGATTATAGAAAGTGTGGTTAATGTTATTGATAATTAATCAGAGGAATGTACAGGTATATATAACAACAAGAAGTATAGAGCTAACCTAAGACCTAGTTTACAGCTAAACAAAATGCTAGATAATAGGTAACAAATAACAAAAAGATATGACTAAGTTGTTGCTAACAACCGAGAGATTCAAGGGAAGATTTTAGTTGACTAGGTGAGGAAGCTTTATCTTCAATAGGCAAAACACATTATATCAATGAATGAAGTGTTTGGCATTTCGGAATCATATGCCATATGAGTGGATTTACTATTTGTTCCAAAAGGTATTGAATTTACCATGCATTACTACGTGTGTGGATATGTTTTAAGCGTAGATTGGTTGTCAATGGCCATATAGGGAATAAATTCTCCACCAAAATGATAAAAATTCTCGATTAATACGAACAAAAAAAGTAAGTATTCTTCTGAAAAGACGCGTCTTAAATGAGTAATAAAATCAAACAACATAAAGTAGAAATATATAACTCACTTAGAGAAACCACGGATTTCGACTATTTTGCTAGTATTCACACTAGCTATTATCTATGTGTATGAAAATAAGGGTATACCACTTATACGAAATCGGTTGATCTATTTGATAACCGTCATCAAACGTGGATGTCTTTATACCTTTAAGATACTTACGAAGGTCCTAAAAAGATCCACGTCAAATATATGAAGTCCCATATTGATGGTAGACTTAACTTCTTAGAGTAGTATGTTATCTTTGGATGTGTTGTTTGGTTTTTTATATATCAATACATCGCGCACACAACATACACAACATGACTTATGTAATCGTACTTAGAGGAGTTACCAAATTACAAAGACCCCTTAAACACCCCTTAACAAACAATTATGATCAACTTTAGACCATTGTTAGTCCTATACATGCATTATCGGGGAATCCATTCGTGTGAATCAATTTTGTGTCGCTGGCTGATTTAGGTTTTGTTTTGATTGATACAAAGAAAATTAATTCAGGTATAAGTTTAACCTGGAGTCGCGTCCTTTCGGTTTACTCAACCAAATTTTGAGTTTTACTAGGTGGATTTAGAATGGTCCAAGGTCGAATATCCTAATTAAAATTATACAAGCTTTAGCGTGTTATAGCCCAAGTCACCAGCACACCACCACAATCCTTTTCCCGAGAGTTATGTTTTACTCTTTTTTCTTAAATTCTAGGGTAACTTATCTAACAAATTTTCAACTCTTTTTTTTATGAACGAAGTTCATTTTATCTTAAAATTGGATTAATATGCTATCCGCCGTAGTCATTTATTTACTTAATTATTTCGTTTATATGTGTTTCATTTATTTGTTTATCTTTCTTCATTAAAAATATTTATGAAGGGTAATGTGATCATCCTCATTACTTATTGTCCACTTGTCACTCAATAATAATGCCCACAAATTATTCAAAATATATCTTCATTATCTTCTGAGTTATCTATTCATATCTCTTTGTATATTTTAATAATTCATGTCCAGATAACTTTTCATAATTCGCTTGTACACAATCTCCATTAATGATTGTTTGTTGCGGCTAGGTTTAGGTCTCTTAGGCTCTTAGCTTTGTTAGTCAAGCTTGTATAAATAATGTTGTCATGTACAATTTTTTTTTTTTCAAAAATAATCTTTGCATTTCATTAGAAAAGAAAATACATATGCAAAAACTATCAGACTATGAAACAAAACAAAATATATCCTGTTAGAAAGAGGATAAAACCGAGCTGTATGCGATAACTAGGAACATAGATGATTTATAAGCCTATGATGATCTTTCTGTTTAGTTTTCATGATCATTCAAATTAATAGCCACCAGCTAGCTATTCTTATTCTAAAGCTTTGTTGACAAATGACAATGAAAACCAAAAACCCAAATATAGAATCACTAAAATAATTTCAAAGATGATGATTGATTTGAATCAACTACCTATTGATGAACATGAAGCTATTTTTATGAGGGAAACAAGTATTTATAACCCTTCTCAAAGTCAGCCCATAGAAGTCGACAAATTAGAGCCATTTGTGGGTCAGACATTTTTAAGTGAAGAAGAAGCATTTGTTTATTATCAGAATTACGCACGTCTTCACGGTTTCAGTATTCGTAAAGATCGCACACAAAATAAAGATGGGAAAGTTGTGAGGCGTGACTTTTATTGTCATCGTGGTGGGAGTCAACCATTAAAGGAGATTAATCCGAACAAAGAGCAAAGGAATCGATTGTCCTCGAAATGTAAGTGCAATGCTCATATGCGTATTAAATGGCGACGTTCAAATGAAATTTTTCCGGAAGAATGGCATGTTACAACTTTTGTAGCAAATCATAATCATAGCCTTTTATTAGCATCACAGACACGTTTCCTTCCCGCTAATCGAGTTATAAGTGCTGAAGATGAGAAACGTATTCTTCTTTTAAAAGATGCTGGCCTCGTAGTTCGTTAAATTATCCGTGTACTTGAACTTGAGAAAAATGTAAAACATGGGGATCTTCCTTTTCTTGAAAGAGACGTTCGTAATTTGTTTAGCCGAATTAAGAAAAGTGTTTGCGGAAATGATGTTATGAACTGTTGGATTTTTTTCAAGTCTTTGCAAAAAAAAACAAGATCCAAAGTTTCGGTATGTTTATACTGTTGATCAAGAAAAGAAATTTGAACATTTATTTTGGTCTCCAGCTCAGTGTTTTGATTGGTATGACAAATTCGGAGACGTCGTTGTTTTTGATACGACTTACAAGGTTAATATATATGGCATGCCTTGTGCAATATTTGTTGGCGTTAATAGCCATGGAAAGACGGTATTGTTTGGGTTTGCTCTTCTTCGAAATGAGACTACAGACACCTTTAAATGGTTAATGAAGGTATGATAACTATCGCACCTTCAAACTTTCTATTGATTACAACTCTACTAATAACTTGGTATCTTTTGCATTTAACGGATTCAAGTACATAATTTTTCTTTTATACATACTAGGAACTACTCAAAAACACAAAGTCTGCAATTCTTGGTGTCTAACAAGTCTAAAATCAGTACAAGTCTATTGTTTTTCTTTAGTATAAATGAGATTTATTGTAAGCATATATGTCAACTTGCTGTATGAGCAATTTTCTTAAGTTGTTAGCTCCATGCCTACTTGCTTCTAACATACGGAGTACTATGGTAGACAAAGTAAGTTAAAAAGTTTCAATGATTTTTTTTTTCCAGACATTTAAGACCGTAATGAAAAAGTCGCCCAAGACAATAATAATAGATCAAGATTCATGTATGACGGAAGCAATTGCTACAGAGTTGCCATTTACTAAACATTCTTTTTGCATATGGCATATCACTTATAAGTTTAGTGGATGGTTTGCACCCGTTCTCTGCACCGAGTACCAAAAATGGTGTAAGGATTTTTATGCCCTCTATAAATTAGAGGCGGTTGAGGACTTTGAAAGTCAATGGGCTCTTATAACTGCCAAATACAATTTGCAAGACAACAAGCACATTAAAGGGTTGTATGAGATCAAGCACTCTTGGGCTCCTGCTTATCTTCGAGGTTACTATTTTGGAGGAATGACAACAACGGGTAGATCTGAATATATCAACGGTTTTATCAAGAGATTTATTTCATCTAATTACACATTGTGTGATTTAGCGAAGCAGGTCAGTATCTAAAACTCTTTTAGTTATTTTAGACCGTCGTGTTTTATTTTTATTCTCTGAATTCAATTTATTGTGTTATATAGTGGATCATATTATTTCTTATGCTTAATATGTAACAGATTGAAGTTGTTGTTCAAGAAATTATGCAAAAGCAGTCTCACGATAACATGTTAGCTGTTAGTAAGATGGAAGTTTTCAGCGCTAAATCGCCACTAGAACAACAAATTTCTCAAATTCTGACGCCATTTGCTTTTCAAAAGTTCAAAGAAGAATATCAAAGAGCTAGTCAATATGTGATAGCTAATAAAGATGGCCATGATTTTATTTTGAAATATTATGAACCCTAAAATAGTCGAAGCGAAGAGTTTTTGGGATGGAAAGATTGCGATGTGTAGGCGTAAACAATTCGAGTTCCTTGGGATACTCTGTCGTCACATCTTACGGGTTTTTATTCAAACTGATTGCAATAATATTCCATCTTCGTACTTGCCTATTCGATGGCAACTTCAAGGCCAAAGCATCAGCCACATGGTTGATGTATCAGAAAGTCAAATTTTGGATAATGACTTCGTGAATGAAAATGAAGGGCTGAACACTTATGTCGAAATGTCTGAACAAGTTCTAAGGGATGATAATACTATTTTATGTCCTCCACAATCAATAACCAAAGGACGTCCCCGAAACAAGAGGCTGAAAGGCGGAAAAGAGTTAGCGAAGCAAGTAAGGCGTTGTTCTGTTTGTCGCAATTCTGGTCATTATGTAAATAATTGCCCTGCAAATAAAGAGAACGAGATCGTTTTTAATGGCACAGGGAGAAAGAGGAAGAAAGTTGCATCAAATGACACAAATGTGAACCCCGTATTTTCTATAAAGAATTAATTAGCTTGTTGTTCTTAGTTTTTGTGATGATTGTTCATTTGAGAACATTATTATTTATGTGTTTTTAACTTCATCTTATTTTAATTTACATGTTGATGCAAAAAAAACAAAAAAAAAAAGGTATGAATTACAGTAACATGGCAATAATACACTGCATATAGGTGTTTAAGCTTGCAATCAAAGTCAACGTAAAAAATATTTATTGTATAACGGCAAGGAAGGTATGAGATGTTAATTAATGAGTTTTCCTTTTTTATAGGAAATGTTCAAGTAAAAAAAAACTAACTAGCTGGCTTTGCTAATTTGTAGGAATAATAATTGTTAATGATGTCGATTATCCTCATTATCAAATGCCCCGGGGGCATTCGTTATCATTTACCTTTTAATAATTCATGTCCATATAACTTTTCATAACTCGCTTGTACACAATCTCCATTAATGATTGTTTGTTGCGGCTAGGTTTAGGTCTCTTAGGCTCTTAGCTTTGTTAGTCAAGCTTGTATAAATAATGTTGTCATGTACAATTTTTTTTTTCAAAAATAATCTTTGCATTTCATTAGAAAAGAAAATACATATGCAAAAACTATCACACTATGAAACAAAACAAAATATATCCTGTTAGAAAGAGGATAAAACCGAGCTGTATGCGATAACTAGGAACATAGATGATTTATAAGCCTATGATGATCTTTCTGTTTAGTTTTCATGATCATTCAAATTAATAGCCATCAGCTAGCTATATGAGTTTCCTTTAGACAACAATTTTGCTTTCATGCATGTTCAATGTATTATATATTCAGTTCTTATTGATTCCCTGTTCTATCACAAATAGTCTCCTACTCTTTCCGTGGTCTTTGTGCCATTTTCAAAGGTAGCAAATGATCGGGATGGAGGGATTACCACGTTTAATGATTGCACAACTCTCTGTATTGTACTTACAAAAGTATGTAGAAAATACGGAGTAAGTGTTAGCTATTTAACTTGAGTCCCCATTTTTTTACGATTATCATAAGGTAGTCTCTTTAGTCAAAGAAAAGAAATGAAGAATATGATTCTTGTTTAAAGGAGGTGATGGAAAATTCTTACGCTATGGTGTAAATTAGAATAATGAATCTACTTTTTTTTTTTTATATCCGTTATTGCGCATAAATGTTTCCGAATACTATATAAATAGCTTAGGTGGTAGTATGGTTGGGGCAAGCAAGACGCAACGTTGAAATTATTAACATCTTCACAAATTTCAAGGTATGAAGACTTTTGGTGCATAAAACTAATTATTGTTGTTATTTTTTAAATAAATTACATGCTATTTGGTTTTGTTTTATTACTTTCATTGTTTTGAATGAAACTAAGTGATTAAGATTCTTGTGTAATATGTACCATTAAAGCTCGATATGGCTACGATGCAAGAACAAAATATCGCGGTTTGCGAGAAGACAGTCAAGCAGCCACAAAATGGTACCCAAGCCACCATGAATAACCAGACCCATTTTGCTATGACCTTAGCTAGATCTCATAATTGGTCAGGCGCTCCGGTTGGCACTTTTCCAGAGAAGATTTTTCCCAATAACAGTGCCATATTTACCCACTTGAAGGGAAACTTTTTTGGTTCCAAAGCGGCAGTGGTGTATAATGGGAAAAATGCATCAGGAGGGGATTGTTCGTGGGTTTTGGCATGGCATGCACCCGCAGATAACACATCACCTCAGACTCCTAACAGGGTAAATATGAATTATTTTAAACGCACGCACGTAATTATATTGGTGATGATAAGTTGATTAATCATTTTATTAGGTTGCATTTTATTTTCCTCGGATCATTTTAATTTTTTTTTTCTTGGTTTAAACGCAGGTGTATGTTGCATGTGGCGCAAAACAAGTCATTGCCAATCTGACCTTTGATCAAATTCAGCAAAAGTTGGACACTGCATTAACTTTTGACACTTCCACTGACGCGGCTACCAAGACACGTGCTGACGGCAACATCAGTGACACAGTCCCAGACATTGCTACTCTTATCGCGGACTTTAAACTTATCCAGTAAAGTCATGGACCATAGTTGTCCATATATATAAAGTATTGTAATAATAATGGGTCGAAAAATTACCCTGTAATCTATGCCTTCATGTTTGCTTCCGGTGCATGTACACTGGTTGCTAATACTATTACCTATTAAGAAGGTTAAATAAATCAGTAAAGTGAGTAATAATTATGACCATAAACTTCATTTTAGTCTATTTACATTGTCAAATTTGCGAGCCTAGTTACTTGTACAAGAACGCATGAGGCTGAGTTTGCGATATTGAAGCCAACACTCGTTTATAGCCTTAAACTAATTGACTGGCTTTAAATAATGGCTGATAAGCGGGGTTTGTCGCACTCCCCCGATCAAACAAATAACTCAACTAATGTAGTAGGGTAGTCGAGGTCGAATCCACAGGGAGCATGGGAGATTACTAATCGTCTTAATTCTCGTGCTTAGCTAAGTCGGCAATATAAGATGAGATTGTTAAACTAAACAACTAACATAAATGAAATAATAAGCAAATTAACTAAAGATGATAAATGAGCAAGAGAGAAATAAATTGTAAATCAAATGAATAAAAGGCCTAGAACTCGGTTCTCCCACAACAATTCGTAATTCCACATACTAATTCCCTAGGCTAATCACTCGGGTAGACAAGCAAGAAGGAGATGGCTCTAATTCGCCTAAGACCCCCCTCTCGGGTTCGAAGTAGGACACTAGCACTACCCACCAACCCCCCTCTCGGGTTCGAAGGTAGGAATCCCTAACTCAACACTCAACTACCCCAAAATCATGCACAATTCCGAGGAGGTCAAGAACTTGGTCAAGGTCATTAAGCCCCCATCGTATTCCGGGTCATCCCACTCCTCCTCTCGGAGGTCGATTTCAAACGCTAATTTAGAGGTGCCCTACCCCGGTTCTCCCTTTCGGTCTCAACCTAGGTTAGCAATAAGGTCGAATTCCGGATATCCAAATCACAACCTAACCAACTCTCGTTGGTGGACAAGGGTCACAAATCAACACTACCCAAAATCGATCCTTAAACCATGTCAATCCTCTAAACTACCCTCACCAATTTCCCCAAATAATTAGCCTTTGTGAGATTCAATTAGTGAAACTACTCATGTCGGGTCAAACCGAGTCCTAGTAGAAGACTACTCACTAATCATGTTCCTAATTGCAAGAGAAACAACAAACATGGAAACTTTATGCATAATCATGATGGAAGTACAAATTCTATTACTAATCATGCAACAATCCAACTTAAATTATAAGGAAAGACAATTTAATTCAAGAAACAATGAAGATTAAACTAAAGGCACAAACTTTAACTCAATAAACACAAAGACTCAATCTTTAACATGAGAAATCAAAGATTCAATCTTGTAAACAACAATGGTGAGAAGAGAAAAGATGAACAAGAGAGAGAATAACAACAATCTAACATAAACAATTAAGATTAAACTTGAAAGAAAAACAAATGTAAACAAATGAAATTAGGAAGAGAAATTATACCAACTCAATAGCAAAGAAGGGAACTTGGATTGAAATATGGAAGGACTCTTCAATTCCCCAAATACAACCCAAAATTACTAATTGTAAACTAATGAAAAGGGAAGAACTTGAATGAACAAAAGAAGAATTAAACTAATAATTAAAGAAAGATAACAACTTTTTATTGAATGAAAATAAGAGAGGAAATATGAGAGTTTTACAATATTGAGAGAGAATAAGATGAACTAGTCTAATTTCTAAGGTAAAGTAATGGGTAATGTCTAATGTGGGTTAAGTAATGTGTAATGTCTAATGTGAAGGTTGTGGTCTTTATATACCACTCTAATACTACCACTAATACAACCTAATAATAATAGTATTAATCTAATAATAATAATAATAATAATAATAATAATAATAATAATAATAATAATAATAATAATAATAATAATAATAATAATAATAATAATAATAATAATAATAATAATAATACAATAATCCTAATACTAATTACTCGTCACATTCCCCCACAAACAAAACAAGAGCAAAAGAAAAAGGAAAAAGGGGAAGGGAAACACGCGTGTGAACCAAATGCAGCAAAAGGGGTGTCCTGCCGGCACGCCGGCGGCCGGGGCTTGTGCCGGCAGCGAGGTCAATGAAGCAAGGGGAAGAAATTAGCGTGAAGTGTGTTGTGCCGGCTAGCCGGCTGCCGGGGCACCGGCATGGAGCACAAAAATGATGCGAGGTAGTTGAATTGGTGCGTTGTGCCGGTATGACGGCTGCCGGTCCCTATACCGGCAGCGAGACCTTCACAAAATGGAGGAAAAAAAGGGTGTGTTCTGCCGGTTGAGGATGTCGACTGCCGGGGCACCGGCATGGAGCACATCCTGTCTTCAAATTGGCTTGGTTTTCGACCCCAAGTCCAAAGATGCACTAATGACTGCTGGAGCATGGTGGTTGCGTATGGCGAGCTCCGGTGTCGGGTTTGTTGATGCTGAAATGGCGAAGGTGGTGCATGATGATGGTGAAAGCGAGATGTGGCGAGGAAGTTGGTGAAAGTGAAGAGCGACAATGGTGTCGGTGGGGGTGGCTGTTAATGGAGATGAGATGTCCATTAATGGTGACAGTGGTTGTTTGAGGATGGTGATGAAGTGGACGAAAATGGCAGTGATTTATGTCGGGTTTCTGGGTTGCTTGGTGAAGGACGATGGTGGATTAAATGGTGTGAATGGTGGTAATGATTGTTGAATGGTGGTAATTAGACAATTAAGCATGCAAAATCGAGTCGTAATAAGATATAAATGCGGGGTAAAATACGACCAAAATGCTACTTATCAAATCTTCCCACACTTAAACCTTACTCGTCCTCGAGTAAGCTCATTAAATAAACTACGGCCCTTAATATAAAATGAGCAAATAGCAAATGCTTTATTATAAAATCCGAATCGGGTTTAGCTACACCCGTAGCCCTTTCAACTCACAATTTGACGCTTATGAGGTGAAGTGCCCTATTGCAAGGCAAGTAAGGTCTTGCTACAAAAATTTCGACACATCCATCATTTAAGCACAAATCAACATATAAGATGCATCACAAAAAGTTAAACCGCTTTCCTCATCTAAGCGGCCGTTTTTCTTTTAAAAATTGAACAAAGAGAGTCATTAGTGGAGGATGTCGTCTCCGGGTCTTACCAAGGTGGCAACTCCCTAATTCTAGCTCAAGTAACCAACATTGACAACACGGGGTGCCTAAGAAACAAATTCTAGGCGGGAAAGAGGAATTACTTGGCTATACTCCCAAGAATGACACGACACACACAAGATTCGACTCCATATCAAACCTTTGACCAAAAGGAGACCAAAGACCGACTCTCACGGGTTTCACTAGTCACTCAAATGAAAGGACGGGGTGATTTTTGTGACAAAAGTAGCCAAAATCACTCTCCTAACTCGACTTGCGAAGCATGCCCGCAATCTAATATGGTACTATATCCAATATCCGCAAGAGAAATGTTAAATGATGCACATACAAGAGAGACAACCGGGTTGTAATGGGGCTTGGGTTAGGTGAAAAGGGGTTGGTGCAAGCACCATTTTTAGGAAATGTGAGGCTAAAGATCGAGTAGTCGCCACATCTAACCAATTCACTAAACTCAACCAATGCAAATGAATTCCTTCACAAAATATGACAAGATTGTCATTTTCAAAAATTATTCAATACTCTTCAAAACAAACTCAATTTGCAAATTACCAACCCTTTATTTGAGACAAAAATATACATTCTTTTCTTTTTGCTTTTTCATTTCATTTTTCTCCCTTTCTATTTGATTTTCTTCTTCATTTTTTTTTCTTTTCTATTTGATTTTCTTTCTTGCATTTTTCACGACTTGTTCACCTCTTATTAGACAAAAGTAGCCAAAGTTGCACTTCACTCATGTGGCATTAAGATCATACACCTCAAGATGAGTCAAAAATTCAACCCAAATATACTCCACAAAAGAACCACAATGACGAACTACTCAACCAAGGTGAGTTGTTTATGGGATGTAGTTGTTTTGTTGGCAATAGAAACGATAAGGCTTAGGCTCAAAATGGGTTAACAAAAGGAAATGATTGACTCAAGGGCATAACAAAAGCTTATTTGGCTATTGTGAGGTTACTTTATTGAACAAAATTGTCTCAATATGCACATCTACACTTCTACGGTAAGGAATGAGCACCATACTTGTGCGTTTTGACATGACATACCACGTAAGGAGGACTACTCACATGACCTAAACGGGACCGGTTTGATGGACCGGCCATATGGAGGCTCTATCCTCACATTTTAGTAGCTATATCGGACCTAGGCCGAGTCTCGGGCCTAATACGGTCTCACAAGGTGGTCGCAACTTGGTCGTTAAGCTAGACTTCCGGGTTTTTGCAAGCGAAAACCCTAACATGTGTCATCAAAAGGCACGAGCTATCAAGAGGGAAATGGCACGGGCAAAACAAATTATCATCATTGGCAACATATGCCCTCCACATTAAGACCCTCTATGCAACTATTTACATACGAGATGCAACGTGTATGAAATGCAACTAAACATATGAACAAACTACGTGAATGCAAGAGTGAACACATATATTCATGTCTAATCTAAATGCATACAAGTTCTAGTCCTAACAACACATCAACAACACACGCATATCCAAAACGGTTCCCAAAAGGAACACCCACATCACATATCCCGTCCTCCTCCATGCTTATATACAAAAAGTAAAGGAAGGATAAAGGAGAAAGAATTGGAAGAATTTTACCAAGCGTCTTCTCCGATGATTCATTTGTTGCCTATCAGAATGGTTAGGACAAATGCAATATATATAATATAATATAAACAATGCAAATTTTTTGAAATTTTTCAATTTTTTCAAATTTTAGGCATTTTGTATTTTTCTCAAATTAACAAACAAATATATACAATTATAAACAATATGCACAAAGTGGATATTTCCCTCCCCACACTTGAAATTTACATTGTCCTCAATGGAACAAAGTATAGGGGGAGAATAGGAAGAATAAATAACATATTTTTGTTGATTTTTTTGAATTTTCCAAAATGTAAGAACATGTTTTTGATTTTTTTTTGTTTGAATATTTGAAAATAAATAACATATTTTTGGTATTTTTAAATGATGGAATTTCCTCCCCACACTTATTTATTTACATATTTCAAATGGAAATAAATGTGTGGAGGAAATTTCGAAATGAAATACATGTTTTTTTGAAGAATTTTTGATTTTTCGGATTTTTAGTGGTTTTTGGTTAATGAATGTAATGCATGAATTATTCTATATGCTAAATTAAAAGGACAATGCAAACTACACTACATGAGACTACAAGTACAGAAATTTGTGGCCTACTAATAATTTTTTCGTAGAAGTTAAAAAAAAAAAACAATTTCCGCAATTTTTCATTTATTCATAATCTCAACATCTATAGTGTTTCAAACCACAATATATGAATAAGAGCATGTATTCATGGGACAAATAGTAGCTAGGGCCGAAATTTATCATCAATTTCGTTTAATGTTCTACCAATCTTCCTCCATAGAGATCGACATAACTATTGATGTAGTGTTCCATGTAACAAACTTCAATGAGCAATATTAATATCAATATATTTCTACATATGTCACTAATAGCAAGTTAAAGTAGCTAATTCCAACAAAATTAAATGCATATTGGGAACCAACCCTAAAATAAATGTTGACTAATTGTAAATATGATATTATATTTATTATGCATTGACATCTAATATGACATTAATTAACAAGCAAATATTACATAATGATTTTAAAAATAGAATCCTTTCAAAAATAATGTTGACTAATTTTTCACTCTTGCCTAGGCCATGGCCAAGCGGACCTGGGAAGAGCTCCGTCTCCGAGGAGATATGGCCTCTGTTATAGCTATTTCATTTTGAATGGATGAGTTTACTCATTACTCAGCTCTTTTAGTTGATAGCTAAACTCATACTTATGTTGTAGGTGTTCATGCCATGATCAAGGCTAATTTCCTTTCTTGTACAAAGTTTGCTAAAGCAAAATTTATTTTTGGGCATACCATTAAATGTTACACGCTTGTCGTAAGATATGGACTACTCACTAGTGACTTAATTCAGTAGGAACAAGGTAAGTCATCTAATACACTTGAACACGTCTAACTCAACAAATTGACAAGCACGGCAGAAGTTTTGATTCTTGCACAAGGACGCCTAGTTATGAGTTTTCTCATTAATTGTATTTTAGTTGCACGAATTTAAGGTAAAACGTTTGAATTAAAAATTATAATGAGCGTTGAGGAAAATCATTAACCCCTAAACGATGACCCGGAAGTTGCTTGATCAACTACTGACCCGACCCAATCACCGATTGGAAATAGGACAACCGGATTAAGGTGTCTAATTAAAATGAATCATACCGAAATCGAATTGAAACGAAATTAGATTTGACCACATATTCTTACTTTAAACCTTTCGTTGTATAAACGAATATCATAGTTTCGGAAAAAGAAAACCCTTCACCTCCTAATTCTTTTCGCCTTCTTATTAAAATTATTGACTTCTAAAAAGATTAGTAACTACAAAATAATATATCAGATTTATGTAAATATAGGAGACAAAATTCTTAACTCTGTTATCAAATTAATATGCGGATTTATATAAATGAGTAGAATAACTAAAACCACAGTTTTTATTGTGTACAACCGTCTCACACTATGAGACGGCCCCTTTATGTAAAAAGATAACCCGTTTATTAATGATAATTGAATTAACTTTTTTTTATATAAAAGTGACCGTCTCACGGTGTGAGACCGTCTTATAGTACCATCTCTCGCGAGCGTGTTATGTGACAACATCACAAGTGGATTTTGGGCAAAACACATTATATCAATGAATGAAGTGTTTGGCATTTCGGAATCATATGCCATATGAGTGGATTTACTATTTGTTCCAAAAGGTATTGAATCTACCATGCATTACTACGTGTGTGGATATGTTTTAAGCGTAGATTGGTTGCCAATGGCCATATAGGGAATAAATTCTCCACCAAAATGATAAAAATTCTCGATTAATACGAACAAAAAAAGTAAGTATTTTTCTGAAAAGACGCGTCTTAAATGAGTAATAAAAGCAAACAACATAAAGTAGAAATATATAACTCACTTAGAGAAACCACGGATTTCGACTATTTTGCTAGTATTCACACTAGCTATTATCTTTGTGTATGAAAATAAGGGTATACCACTTATACGAAATCGGTTGTTCTATTTGATAACCGTCATCAAACGTGGATGTCTTTATACCTTTAAGATATCTACGAAGGTCCTAAAAAGATCCACGTCAAATATATGAAATCCCATATTGATGGTAGACTTAACTTCTTAGAGTAGTATATTATCTTTGCATGTGTTGTTTGGTTTTTTATATATCAGTTCATCGCGCACACAACATTATTTATGTAACCGCACTTAGAGGAGTTACTATGGAACAATATTGAACATTCAATATTGTGATCACATGCTTCTAGAACATTCTACTTCCTTGATCAGCAGCAACACGTCAGCCTTGTAGTCAACAGTTAGTTAGGAGGAGTCAAAGTTTGTTACAAATATTTTGAGTTTGTTAGAGCGCACTATTGTAAATAGCTACAGTTAGTTAGAAATCTAGACTGTGTATAAATATAGGATCAAAGCTGTAACATTATTAATTTTTCATTTTCTCAATAATATCTAACAATTCTATTTACATTTGCTCTCAATCAATTTACTCAGTTTCTTCAATCATAAGCTTGCTATACATCAATGGCGTCCAAAACCATGGCTTCTGATGGTATCAGAGCAGGATCTTAGATCCTGATTCTGCATACTTCAAAGCTTCCGCAAATTAAAGCATAATTTTCTTCAATCTTTCAATTGAACTTCTTAAAGATTCACAAAATAATAAAAAAAAAAATCATTTTTTTTTTACAATTACTCATTTTTTCCACAATTCAATCACAAATCAATCAAAAGTTTCAAATCAAACAAAATGCCTACAGAATCAGCAAATTCTACTGTTTCGAATTCAGATTCAAGAATCTTTGATGATCCTTATCATCTTACTAATGGTGATCATCCAGGGATGCATCTACTCACAGTACCTTTCAATGGAAAGAATTTCTCAAGATGGAGCCGAGGAATTAAACGCGCTCTTGGAGCAAAAAAATAAGGCGTTTTTCATCACAGAAAGTCTAAAAAAACCTGTTGAAGGACATTCTGATCATCAAAAGTGGATTCAGGTGGATTATATGGTCACAAGTTGGATTATGAACACAATTACAGGAGAAATTTCTAGAGATTTCGATTATGTTGATAGTTCAAAGCACCTTTGGGATGATCTAAATGAGAGATACGGTCAAAATAATGGTCCTATGTACTATGAGATTGGGAAAGATTTGTATAATCTTCAACAAGGAAGCATGTCCATAGCTGAATACTACGGGAAAATGAAGCATCTATGGGAAGAATTGCAGAACATTGAAGGAATTCCTGAATGTGTGTGTGAAGTTCTTGAAAAATGTTCCTGTAGCCTTCTGAAGAAGTTCATAGAAGCTGAGAATAACAGAAGGTTAATTTAGTTCTTGATGGTAGTTGATCCAGCATATGATCATCTCAGACAGATTCTCCTTGCACAAGATCCCTTGCCTACTGTTAATCAGGTCTTCTTAAGACTATTGCAAGCTGAATGCCAGAGGTCAATCACAGAGAAATTGCCTGTCAATGAGGAATCTAATGCTCTATTTGTTTCCAAAAATTATAATCACAAGAATCAGTATCAAGGCCAAGAGAACAAGGAGTACAAAGACTTCAAGAGATCAAAGTTCAACAACTATGGAGCAGAAACAGGAGACTCATCTGATGCGATTGCCAAACCTATGTTTTGCAAATATTGCAAAAAGGATAATCATAACATTGAGAACTGCCGCATACTTGAATACAAGAGGAAGAAGCAGCAACAACAGCAGCAGCAGCAGGGAGACAAATCTAATGGAAATCCAGGCACATCAAGATTTGCAGCTAATGTTGCTGAAGAAAGTATTTCAGATCCACTGGAATTCAACAAGAATACTGATATGTAGTTCAGTCCTTCATCCTCACAGTATTCTGATAATATCAATCAGTTTCATGCTTATTCAAGGCAAGGTGTTCAGGCCCCCTCAATGGCTATTGATGAAGGATATCGCACTCGTATTATTCAACAAGTTGTCAGAAATATGAGCATCAACTAGCAGGCTGGTGAATCTACCAGTACTGCAAATTTGGCCAATTTTGCAGGTATACACTCTGCGTTATCTGCTATTAATGTCTATTCACAAAGTGATGTTATGCATTGGATAGTAGATACAGGAGCGTCTGATCATATGAGTCCTTGGATTTCATTATTTCAAAATTTGAGTAAATTACATCATCATCTCTGCATTAGTTTACCTGATGGTAGGGTAAAATCTGTGCAACAAGTTGGAGATATAAGAATTAATGCACATCTTTTGCTGAGAAATGTGCTATTTGTCCCTGATTTTCGACATAATTTGCTTTCTGTTGGCAAGTTAGCTATGGACACTGGTTATCAAGTTGTTTTTGATAACAAAGGGTGTAAATTTCAGGACCCTACAACTAAGATCACTCTGGCTTATGGGTTGAAGAATTATGGATTATACAAGCTACTCAATGTCAATGAAGGCTTGGATTCCATGAGAAGCTTGAATAAAGACTCTGTCTATAGTTCAATGAACAATGTAATAAAAGATAGGTCAAGTAATGTTAGCTTTGTTTCCATTTTACATGCCAGACTAGGGCATAGTTCAGTCTCTAAGATGAAGCATATCCCTGGAAATTTTTGTAATGACATTACTAAATTGGATTGTGAAATTTGTCTCAAATAAAAGTTTCATCAGTTTCCTTTTGAAAGAAGTGATTCAAGGGCACCTAATATTTTTGATTTGGTACATGTTGATTTATGGGGACCTTATCGCGTTCCTAACATCTCTGGTGATACATATTTTCTTACAATTCTTGATGATTTCACACGCACAACTTGGACACATTTGCTTAAGGACAAACACCAAGTTTATTATACCTTATCTGTTTTTATTGCTTATGTGGAGAACCAATTCAATACTTCTATAAAACAAATTAGTAATGATAATGGGACGGAAATTATATATGGATCTTGCAAAAGATTGTTAGCAGATAAGGGCATTATCTCTCAGCGTAGTATTCCAGGAGTGCCTCGACAAAATGGACGGGTTGAGCGAAAACACCGTCATTTACTTGACACAGTAAGGGCAATCAGGTTTCATGCTAATCTCCCTAAGAGGTTTTGGGGAGAATGTCTTCTTGCTGCTACACATATCATCAATATGCTTCCTCCTTCTGTCCTTAATTGGCAGATACCCATTGAGCTTCTCCTCAAAAAACCTGTGGATTATGATGCCTTGAAATTAAAGTTGTTGGTTGTTTATGTTATGCATATAACAAGACAGTTAATAGAGACAAATTTGATTCAAGAGCAAGACGTTGTATACTTCTTGGTTATCCCCATGGAAGCAAAGGATACAAGATTTTTGATTTGGATGTTCAGAAAACATTTCTTAACAGAGATGTTCGGTTTTATGAGAATATTTTTCCATACAAATCCAATCTTGAAAATTCTAATTTTTATCCTTCTGAGATCTTACTTCCCTTGGTCACACCTTCTTCTGATTCTCCTCCTGCAGTTTCTCCATTTGATTCTGTTGTTTCTTCTAGGATTGTTACTGATATTGAGGCCACCAGTGGTTCTGAATCTCCTCACAATACTGCCAATATAGATACTACTATTTTGCCTCTCTCTCGCAATGCTTCTCCTGCTATTAATACTACCACTGATGTTCTTCTTCCTGCTGAACCAAGGAAATCCAGTAGAGAAAGGCAATTATCTTCTAGGTTGCAGAATTTTGTTTTGCCTAAATTGTCCTCTCTTCCTCCTTCATCTACTGTTTTCAACATTCCCACCATTTTTTCTTCTATGCCACATCACAGTCCTGAGTATAAAGCTCTTTGGCAAATGTTTTATGGCTAAGCCTGAACCCAATTCTTATGTTCAGGCATCGGTGATCCCAATTGGACAAAGCGACTATGAAGCAAGAATTACATGCTCTTGAGAAAAATCATACCTGGGATGTCGTTGATCTTCCTTCTGGTCATCGTCCTATAGGTTGCAAATGGGTTTATAAACTCAAATTTAAACCAGATGGCAACATTGAACGTTATAAAGCAAGGCTTGTAGCAAAAGGTTACAAACAAATTGAAGGCAAGGACTACAAGCACACGTTTTCTCCTGTCGCTAAATTTGCCACGGTTCAATCTTGTCATGGCTTTACCAGCAGCTCGTGGTTGGCCATTATTTCAATTGGACATCAACAACGCTTTTTTGCATGGCTATCTCGATGAAGAGGTGTATATGGATCTACCTCAAGGTTATACAAAGGCAAAGCCAGGGCAAGTTTGCCATTTGAAACGCTCTCTTTATGGTTTAAAGCAAGCAAGTCGACAATGGAACATTGAATTATCTCGATTTCTCATGAAAAGTTTGGGCTTTTCACAGTCTAAACATGATTACTCACTTTTTACAAAAGCACAAGGATCAGATTTCACAATAATTCTTGTCTATGTTGATGATCTTTTGATCACTGGTTCTCATTCTTCCTTTATACAACAAATTAAAATGGCTCTTGACAAGCAATTTACTATTAAAGATCTTGGTCTTCTGAGATTTTTCCTTGGGGTTGAAGTAGCTCGAAATCATCAAGGTCTCCTCTTGAATCAACGGAAGTATATTGTTGACCTGCTTCTTGAAACTGGTTTACAGGACTGTAAACCCACACCCATTCCTTTTCCCCGGGGTGTCAAATTATCTCGTGATGATGGTGAGTTGTTATCGATCTTTGAATCTTACGAGAAGACTTGTTGGACGTTTGTTGTACCTTAATTTGACTCGCCCGGATATCTCCTATTCTCAGTACAAAGAATTGTCTCAATTTCTTAGTGCTCCTCGCCAATCCCATTATCAGGTTGCTCTTCACGTTGTCAAATACTTCAAGGGTACACTAAATCATGGCCTTTTCTATCCTTCTAATTCTGACCTGCAGCTCCATGGATATTCGGATGCTAATTGGGGTAATTGTCCATTCTCTGCCAAGTCTCTTACCGGATATTGTGTCTTCCTTGGGAAGGCTCTCATTAGTTGGAAAACAAAAAAGCAGAAGACTGTTTCTAAGTCTTCTGGCGAATCTGAGTATCGTAGCATGAGTGCTACCACCAGCGAATTAGAATGGGTTGAAGATTTGCTTAATGATTTGCAGCTCAAGGTTTCCTTACCCATTCCTCTTCTTTGTGACAATCGTGCTGCTCAACATATCGCTGCCAATCCTGTCTTCCATGAGCGCACCATACATTTCAATATCGACTGTCATTATGTCCGGGACAGAGTGCAGGAAGGCTTCATTGCTACAGTTCATGTTAAATCTTCTCTTCAATTAGCAGATATTCTGACCAAAGGTTTAGGCGAATCACAGCATAACTTTTTGACTTCCAAGTTAGGACTGTGTTCTCCAAACTCAGTGCCAACTTGAGGGGGGGGGGGGATATGGAAAAATATTGAACATTCAATATTGTGATCACATGCTTCTAGAACATTCTACTTCTCTGATCAGCAGCAACACGTCAGCCTTGTAGTCAACAGTTAGTTAGGAGGAGTCAAAGTTTGTTATAGATATTTTGAGTTTGTTAGAGGGCACTAATGTAAATAGCTGTAGACACCTCGTTTCTGCACCCCTCGCAAACCACCCGATGATGATTGGGCCGCATGTTTGATTCGCGGAACGATTAGTGACAGTTCGTAAGATTATCGTCAAGTGATTGCTCAAATATTAAATGTCAACCTCTTAGTTGTCATCTACGTGCCGATACGGTCGTTTTGGCGATAATTAGAGTACATTCGAGTCCGGGTCAAAAACCGTCTCCATTTTCGATAGTTTGTTAAGTCCCGAGTCGAATGTTCTGGAATGTTCCGGATATTTCTATTCCATATTTATCAAATTTTATCTTTTGGCAAACAATATCCCGTAATATTCAAAAGATAATCGAATTAAATCCGTCCTACCATAACTTAAACACGGAAATCTTTCTTAAACAGAGGAAACCTCCGGGAATAGACGCAGCAGTCTTTGCGCCTCTTCCAAGAGACGCAGTGGGCGCTGCGCCTCTTCCCAAGCCCTTCTTTGCATGATTTACGTATCTTTTTCATATCTTTCCGAGATTCACTTCCAAAGAGTCTCCGAAACCCTATTCCTTCACGTGATTAGTATAAATAGGAGCTTTCGTTCCTCATATTTCTCACGCGAGTGTCCGCCCTTCTCTTCTCCCTTTGCATTCTAGACTTCGTTCTTACTAATTGGCGCCTACGTGCTTGGACTTCCGACCACGTAAGCTCGGATCTTTCCGGGTACCAGCCTCTCCGTTTGCATGACCGACCAATTTGACCACTACACTCAATCAATCTAATTAATCAATCTTGTTAAATCGTTTTCCTCTTACGAGGGCACTCTTTCCTTGCATTCGCGTCGAGCATCACTAATCGATCTTCTTAGTTCTTCTCGTTCCGTCAACATGTAAGTCTGAGGGTGTATATTCCTTTTATTTATTGTATTTTAATTATCGTATAACAATTGTAAGATTTATGTCGGAAACACCATTAAAATCGATTTCTAAAAACCGTCTTTAAAACCTGTTTTTGCGGATTTCCAGTAGACAAACGTCGAGAAAAGACGCAGCAACTGCTGCGCCTCTTCGAAGGAGCGCAGCACTTGCGCCTCTTCGTGAGGCCGCCGAGCTTCTCGCTTCTTTTCTTCTTCCTCCGTCCTCCGTAATTCGTATCAAAATTGTTCCTTTTGTTTTGTTCTTTAATTCTTCATCACGGTAATTTATAAATCATATGTATATTGTATATAATTTATCATTCATGTTTAATTAGTCATCAAGTCCGACTTAAATCCCTTATAATTCATATTTGCGGGTTTTTCGTCATTAAATTCAAGTTTCGGGTTTTAGAGGTTCAATTCGTTCATATTGAGTTTCTGGAATTCGTTGTTGATAAATTTGCATCTGTTTATTTATTGTTCATCACTAATTCGTCCTCAATTCATCATGTTTAGTTTAATCAGTTAATCGTTTGTTAGTTTGTTCAGTAATTAACATCGACCCTTCACATAATTAATCCGTTTAATTCCGTCTCATCCATGTTCTACTGTTTTATGACATATTCATATGTAAAACAATTCATAAATCACTTTCATCCGAGTCAAAAATCATAATCAATCCATTAATTTACCAATTAATATTAACGATTTGCGATTCGCTTCACGGCCGAACTCACCTTTGGAAATGACGCAAAGAATCGTTGCGCCTCTTCCAAAGGGCGCAGATCTCTACTGCGCTGTTCGAGTGATTTCTGTCCCTGAATTCCGTTTACGCCTTGACCTAGTTTGTTTAGATTATGTATAAACTAACTATTATTCGTATTATCACCTTCTGATCTGTCGTGTTTTATCCTTTTATCCTTTTATTCTTTTTTATCAAATCGTCCGTTTTAGCGGTATTCTCGACATAAATCACCTGTCTCAATGTAATTATTGTAATTTATCGTTATTGTATTTATCCTATTCATTTGTATGCTTTCACATGTAAATCAACATTAAATCCTACTTCGACCAAATTGTATGTCTAACTAATTGTTCACCGACTTAGTTAATTCTCACATGTTAGGATTAAAACAATGGATGTTGCATTGCATGCATATAATCGACGATATATCAAGTACGAATAACTTCCTAATCATTAGTAGAGGCCGCTATCGAGGCGGGCGGGATTAGGTGTTCGATCAAAAGAGCTTCCTAATACGTACCCTCACCCCTTACTCCAGATCTCCGTGAGCACCCGTGTTCATTGGCATCCACGAGAGTCATTCTAGACATAGAATGCTAAGGGTAACGATTGCTTAGTGTTCATGTCACTACTTTGTGTCTTGACATGACACGAGGTATTCGAACGGTTCCAATTTCCCATAAAAATTGGTGGCGACTCCATACAAAATGCAAACGCTTGTTTTCGAGCCCCTTCGCCAAAGCGCCCCGTGGCAGCCCGCCGTCATCCACGGTTTAAGCGACTCACTGGGATAATACACTTACGTGTAGCCAAGGGTGAAACTTGAACAAGGTTAGGGAATAAGTTTGTACAAGACAATTGTCGGTTTTCATAACTCGGTCTTCCTAGACCGTTTAATTCGGCCTTCCTAGGCCTAACCCAACCCACTCGACCAATCGTCCCGTCTAAACGGTCCTAATTCTTATTTGGGCCTAAGGATGGATAGCGATTGACGTCATCCATACCATGATGCTTACTCTTGTTTGTATCAAGGGCCTTCACTACTTGAGGAAATGGACTAGGAATCGGCCTTACTCTTGTTTGGCACGAGCCTCTCCACTGACTTCGGGTTTGATGGTTCGGTATGGCAACCTACCCTTTAAACCAAAACCCTTCTAAATGCACTCAGCATCCCGTTATAATGCCTGTATAAATGTGTAAACCCTACGTGATCACCACTTCTAAACAAAACCATGACGAATTTTCAAAAAATCAAAACCCAAATTTCAATCAAAAATTTCGAAAAAGTAGGCCTTTAATTAGCGCAAAATCCGGTCAAAACTCTGGCCGTTTGTCAAGTCAAAATTCGGGCCACAAGCCCATTTCAAAATCTCACTTCGAGTCCACTCCTACAACTACACTACAGTTGACTAGGACACACATTTTCAAAGACCTTGTCTTTCTTCAAAACTCACTCAACACAAGTGGCACACACCCACTTCATGAGTCAAATCTTTCTTCTTTTAGCAAGTGTGATAGAATGGTCGATCGTGTTTTGATTCGTCGCCGATCTCTTGTCCGGTTTCCAAGATGCCTGGTCAAGTGATGATACGAACCTCCAAAGAAATTCAAGAAAGTAATGATCGAATCCTAGCCGCGATAACCCAAATGCAAATTACCCAAGAACAAACCTATGACCGCCTTGAGCTTATCGAAGGCCGTATCTTTGATGTAGAGGGAAAGTTGCCTCCTATTAAAGGTGAAGTACTACAATTTTCCGATGACGAGTCTAAAGATGAGAATCCCGTCCTAGGAACAACCGCAGCTGAGAAAAGACTCCAATACCTGGAGGAGCAATTGATGTACCTTAAGGGAGATGACATTTACAGAGAGAACAATCGTAAGTATGAAGCCGTCAATTCCAAATTGCCCACTAACTTTAGCATGACGAATATCCCTAAGTTCAAGGGGCACGAGAACCCTTTGAACCACATCCGAGCTTTCAAGGACTACATGTCTATCAAAGGCATCAAACCCGAGATGTTCTTAAGGATCTTTCCTTCATCTCTTGACACCATCCCAAAGCAATGGTTCTACACTTTAGACCACAAAAAGGTCGCTACTTGGGAGGACGCCGCGATCGAATTCTCAAAACAATACGCGGATAATGCCGAGATCCAAGTTAATATGCGCACTCTAGAGGTTCTTACCCAGAATGACAAGGAAGGATTCACCGACTTCCTAAGTAGGTGGAGGAAGACTAGTACTCAATTAGTAGAACGCCCGGATGAGGCCACTCTTGTGGAAAAGTTTGTAGATAATCTCAAGCCCATATATGCCAACCATTTGAGATATCAAAACATCAAGACCTTCAAGGACTTAACTGTACTGGGAACACGAATTGAAGATGACATCCGCAAAGGACTCTTGTCCAAAACGGTAGGTCGAGGATATCAAGGGTCCACAAGTCGTTCATACGGCTCTACTAGCAAGACCGACGAAGTTAACCTTCTCGAGCCATCCAAGAAAACTAGCCCACCAAGGAAGTTCACAAACCTTGGGGACACATACTCCAACGCTCTAAAAAGGCTAATGAAGCAAGGCAAACTCCAACCCATTGGACCTACTCCCGAACCCGAAAGAAAGTCTAAGTTTTGGGATGAAAATTCCTACTGTGAATACCATAGGGGCAAGGGGCACGACACAGAAAAATGCTACAAGTTGAAACACGTGCTTCAGGATATGATTGAAGACGGTCGACTTCCAATTCCCCCAGGAGGTAAGCCCAACAACACTCAGAATCCTCTTGGAGTTCTAGTGATTACAAGTGATGAATCTACCTTAGATTGCTCACATCTCATTTCTCCCACCGAAAATGAAATTCATGCAATTGAGAAAGAAAGACTCTACTCTACCATCTCCCCTACCATTTCCGACTTCATCGCATGGGCAAGGAGTGTAGATAGGCAAGTGTGGGAACTAGAAAACATGGTAACAACCTTGCGCAATCCCAATGCAACGCCTAAAGAACGTGTACCATTGATCTTCTCTCAAAATGCTACTATGCAAGAAGTAGTCATCGTGGTCGACAAGCTAGTCGATCAAATCATACAACTAGAAAGTGACATCATAATAATGAGAGAACTAGCCGCAATCAACGGGGTTTGGGCCGATGATGATGAGGACGAGTATCTCATTGAAAACTCCGTAGTCAAAGAGATAGTCTAAGATGGCAAAGACCAAGATGTGGATCACCTAACTCGTTCGGGTCGTCCATACCAAAACACCACTCAAAACGGTCCAACCAATGTCATCACACCAAATGACAACGAAGATGACCCCACTGATCATTTGCTCAAGCAATTACAAAGAACCAAGGCTGATCTTTCAGTCTGGCAACTAGTGGCAAGCTCATTTCCGCACCGCCAAGCTTTACTGCAAGCTTTGGCCAAATTGAATGTAGCACATAACTCTACTCCCGAAGATGTAGTCAACTTGGTCTTCCAAGAATCACCGAAGCTAAGTAATCCTATTACTTTCTCAGATGAAGACCTGCCACCTTTTGGCGTTAGTCACAACCTTGCTCTATATATCACCGTCATCTGTCTAAAGAAGAATGTGCCAATGACCTTGGTAGATGATGGCTCCGCGGTCAACGTCATACCCCTCAAAACGGCATACAAACTAGGCATGAAAGAGTCGGACTGGACTCCTACAAATCAAGGTGTACGTGCATATGACGGTACACGACGAAAAGTGGTAGGACTTGCTATCCTAACCATAGCAACGGGACCAATCGAACGAAAGGTTAACTTCCAAATAGTGGACATCGAAACTTCATTCAACATACTTCTGGGAAGGCCTTGGATTCACGCTTCCAAAGCGGTAACGTCCACCCTTCACCAAAAGATCAAGATCCCACTAAATGGCAAGGTTGTGACGATCACTTCGTCACCCATCAAGGCCATAATCGAGAAGCAATCAAACAATCAAGTCCTTGCGGATCCCATATACGAACTTGGGGGCTTCCAAAGTGTGAACGTCATAGAAAGTGAGTTGGCACCCTTATACTATAATCCCTACTCTAACTTGGTGGTCAACCACATACTCAAGAACCAGGGATACTTTCCTGGAATGCCTTTAAACCCAATTCGGAAGAACACCTTTGCACCATACAAGAAAGGCAACTCATCAAGAATACCACTTGGGTTAGGATACAAACCCACAGCAGAAGAAGTTCTCGAAATGCTCGCCCAAGTCCAAAACCGCAAGTATGTAGGAGTCCAAATGAGGCCATATCTCCCTACCTTGAATGGATACTTCGTTCAAGAAGGAAGTTCGGAACTCTTTCATGGATTTCCCGAACCTTGGCATTACCTCGAGAAGAAGTTAGCCGGAATCGAGATCTTTCACGATTGCTACTTCATCCCTCCAGAAACGGTTCCTACCGTCAAAACCCGTCAAGCACCTTGCTTAGACGAACAAGCTGTTAGCCTCCTATTTGGAGAGGACCGATTTGTTAGGGCCGCGCAGGATGAGATCATTACTACGATACTTCAAGACGATCGCTTCAACCCCACCGCCTTGATCACGGAAATCGACACAAAGGCGAGAAAGGGTGGAGGAAATCAATCAAATGGACCAACAATCAAGGAAGACTCTTCAAGCTCACCACCGGAGAAGGAGAGATGTTCAAAGAAGAACCAGAAGACGACGAGTTCGAATCGGAGTCGGAGTCAGAGTCGGAGTCTAGAGAAGTCATTAGAGAGTCTACTCCCGTCGTCATCCCCACTCCCTTCGTTTCTCTAGCTTATTTTCAAGTAGTCACGTAGTTCGGGAAATGCCCCAATTCACCATCGTCCTTTGCCGCCACTATCCATCGATCAGTTGGCTCATTTGTTTCAACTTTACTCAAATCTTAATATGAATAAATCAGGTTAACGCTTACTCTTTGCGTTATCTTGAGTGCAATTCTGTTTATGATGATACTAAGAATGACCAAAACCCGACTCGACCGAAATACCTCCCTACGTAGCCAAAGAAATACTACAGGAAGGGGAAGGGGGACCTGTAATTGAGGACACCGAACCCATCAATGTAGGAACTGAACTAGAACCCAAAGAACTTAGGATAGGGACTACCTTGAGCTCTACCGAACGGGCCGACTTCATAGATCTCCTAAATGAATTCAAAGACGTTTTCGCTTGGTCCTACAAAGACATGCCAGGATCGACAGGGGATATCGCCGAACATAGGATTCCGATTAAGCCAGGTTTCAAACCTGTGAGACAAAAGCTTCGACGAATGAGAACAGAATGGGCTCTAAAGATTAAGGAAGAAGTTGACAAGCAATTCAAAGCCGGGTTCATCAAAGTTTCCGAGTATTCTGACTGGGTAGCTAACATAGTACCCGTACCCAAAAAGGATGGGAGAATCCGAGTTTGTGTTGACTTTAGGGATTTGAACAAAGCAAGCCCAAAAGACGACTTTCCTCTACCTCACATTGACATATTGGTAGACAATACTGCAGACCACGCATTACTATCCTTCATGGATGGATATGCGGGTTACAACCAAATCAAAATGGCCGTGGAAGACATGCATAAGACCGCGTTCATCACCCAATGGGGAACCTATTGCTATACAAGAATGCCGTCGGATTGATCAACGCCTGAGCTACATACCAACGCACCGCGACTACACTCCTACATGACATGATGCATAAAGAAGTCGAGGTATATGTGGATGACATGATCGTCGAATCCAAGGAAAGAGAGGGACATATCGCGAACCTTCGCAAGTTCTTCGCAAGGCTACGGAAGTACAACATGAGACTCAATCCTCAGAAATGCACATTTGGGGTAACATCTGGCAAACTCCTAGGATACGTCGTTAGCCAACGAGGCATAGAAATAGATCCTTCCAAAATCAAAGCTCTGATCGAAATGCCACAACCTCAAACAGAAAAAGAAGTCAGAGGATTCCTGGGAAAAGTGCAATACATAAGTCGATTCATATCGAAACTTACGATGATTTGCGAGCCTATCTTCAAGAAACTCAAGAAAACAGACCACACCATGTGGGACGACGATCACAAAAGGCGTTCGACGAGAATCAAGGAGATATTGGCTAAACCACCAGTGCTCATGCCACCACAACGAGATCAACCTCTTGGTTTATATCTCACAGTAACTGAAACTGCCATGGGTGCTATGCTAGCTCAAACCGTAGGAAGTGAAGAAAGAGCTATTTACTATCTAAGTAAGAAGTTCTTGGAATACGAGTGCAAATACTCACAACTCGAAAAGACATGCCTCGCTCTTGTGTGGGCAACAAAGAAGCTACGTCACTACATGCTTAGCTACTTTGTCAAGATATTCTCCAAAATGGATCCAGTCAAATACCTCTTCGAGAAACCCGTTCTCAACGGACGTCTGGCAAGATGGACCATGATGCTCTCGGAATTTGACCTCAAATATGTACCACTGAAAGTAATAAAGGGTCGCGCCGTCGCCGAATTCTTCGCAGAAAATCCCATCAACGACGCACAAACCATAGATACTTGGTCATTTCCCGACGAGGATATACTTCAAACTGATGTAGACTCTTGGGATCTATACTTTGATGGAGCATCAAACCTAAGAGGATTTGGGATAGGAGTGTTGCTCATTTCTCCTGAAGGTGAGCATACACCGATCGCTGTCAAACTCGACTTCGAGGTGACAAACAACGCTGCAGAGTATGAAGCTTGTCTCATTGGACTACAAGCGGCAGTAAGCTTAGGCATCAAAAACCTCCGAGTGCACGGGGATTCGTCACTGATCATTAACCAAGTTACAGGATCCTGGAAAATCCGAAGTGAAAGCCTAGCACCCTATCAGGCTAGGATAGACCAAGTGGCTCAATTCTTCGATCATGTAACCTACTTACACCTACCTCGAGAGGAAAATCAATTTGCAGACGCTCTTGCGAAACTTGCATCTTTGATAAACATGCCAGATCATATGATAGAAATGCCTTTGTGTATTGAACGACGGTCGGAGCCGGCATATGTCCATCAAATTACCGATGAAGAAGAAATCGCACAAGAACCCTGGTTCCAAGCAATCCTGAATTTCAAGCTTAATGGTACCTATCCACCAGATATGGACAAAAGGGGACAACGAGCTATACGCCTACTAGCTTCCCAATACATCTTAATGCAAGGAGAATTGTACAAAAGAACACCTCTTGGTGTAGTCCTACGTTGCCTTGATCATTCACAGGCACGAAAGGTGATGGAAGAAGTCCACGATGGAGAATGCGGTCCTCACATGAGCGGACCTATGATGGCAAAGAAAATCACACGTCTAGGGTACTATTGGACCACAATGGAATCCGATTGCATCAAATATGTGAGGCATTGCCACAATCACAAATCTTCGAACGTGAAAGATGTCCCTCCTTCGTTGCTCTATACGATGACATCTCCTTGGCCATTCTCCGCATGGGGAATTGACATAATTGGGAAAATAACCCCAGCCGGAACAGGAGGTCACTGTTTCATCCTAGTAGCAATTGACTACTTCACCAAGTGGGTAGAAGCGGCTTCCTACACCGCTCTTACGGCTAAAAATGTGGCAAAGTTCATACGAACAACATCATCTTTCGATATGGTTGCCCACATGAGATCATCAGCGATAATGGGTCACACTTCCAAGCCGAAACCGAACAATTGCTAGCCAAGTACAAGATCAAGCATCATCACTCATCGCCCTATAGACCACAGACTAACGGTGCGGTAGAGGCGGCTAACAAGAATGTCGTCACAATTCTCAAGAAAATGACTGACAATTATAGAGATTGGCCAAGCAAAATACCCTTCGCTTTGTGGGGGTATCGAACATCCGTCGGGACACCCACCGGGCTACTCCTTTCTATTTGACCTACGGCATGGAAGCCGTACAACCAGTTGAGCTAGAAATACCATCCCTGCGTATTCTACTAGAGAGTCAAATCCCGGAAGCCGATTGGAAGAAAGATAGATACGAAGAACTCATCCTCCTGGATGAGCGTAGGCTACGTGCCTTACATAATGTCCAAACATATCAAGCACGTATCAAACGAGCTTTCAACAAAAGAGTTAGGCCAAGAAACATCAAAGAAGGAGACTTAGTACTCAAATCGGTTAGAGCTCTTTTACAATGTCGGCCCGAGGGGAAAATTCAAGCCTAATTGGGCCGGACCATATCTAGTCAAATCCATACTCCCGGGGTGCGGTTAGGATCACGCATCTAGATGGGAATGAGTTTTCAAACCCCACAAATCTCGACCAACTGAAACGATACTATGCCTAGGATAGAACAAAAACGCGCCTCGCGTAAACCCACGTGTCGCTCTTGTGGCACTAAATAAACGGCCCCTGGCCTATTTGAATGTCACTATGCTCTTGCATCTTGGCAAACTTGTCATCCTCATATCATCAAACTAAATTCGCACCTCCAGAGTAAGCAAAAGCTCATGCTTATTTTCTATGTTCATTACAAGCTCTTGCTTCGAACAATTATTCTTTTACATTTACTCGAACTACGCGCAAGGGTTTGATTTCGCTTTTTTTAAGTGAATACGTAGGCAATCCTTCACGGGATTCAACCCACCGTTATATTTAAAATGTAAATAGAAGGACATTTGCATTGCATTTGAAATTCGACAAGGATAATAATAGAAAATACCAACGGTTTCATAACCATTTAACCTTTTTATTTCATTCATCCATTTTCTAATAAAAATAGTACGACAAATAATAAAAATAGATAGGCTAGGATTCTAAAAATCCCTCCTTTTTATTACAACAATAATAATAATAATCAAATAATAATAATAAGACTTGGGCTATTCCTCCATCTTTCCCTTGCCCTTGTCGTTCTTGTCATATTTCTTGTCACGACCTCGAGCCGGGCGCTCTTGCACCACTTCAGACCTAATCACCAACGGTCTTTCTCGAGGCCTGACTCTTCCGTTCTTGCCAACCACCATCTCTGCGACAGGAGTAGTCTTCGATTTCTTCGAAGGATGAATGACTTGAAAACCGGCTTCTTCTTCTCCTTCAGTCAGATGCTTCTCTTTCTCTTTCTCTCCCTCGCGCACTTTGTAGTCAACGGGCTCACGCTTCCTCGCCTTTCGCGCTCTTCCGAAGTCGCAGCCTTCCTCCACCTCAGATAGGAATCCGACACCCACAAAGCATTGGCGGAGAAACTCAGGAACCACATGTTTCTTTGGGCCCATTTCATAGCCCACTCTCTTCGGCTCTCGGTAGTCAACGCCATAGCGATCAAGGGGACGTGTCAAGCCTAGGGATCATCTGCTTCAACCCGACTTGCCTCATCAACCTCTCAGGAAAGATGCATACCATAAACTCCAATCCAGGAATGCGCACGGACCTAGTAGGATCCAAAGAAGACACTCCAATGACAGACTTGAGGTGCCACCACGGTACAACCCACCGATCAAAGGGCCATCATCGGTCTTGACTTGTTCTTCCAATAGTCACAGACTTAGTGAAATCCACCATGTACAACCGTGTCCTCATCGAAATCATACGGGCATGATAGGAAAGTGCATGAACTAGGGGCTCGAGCAATCGGAGCCGTTCCATAAGCCAAACCTACCAAAACAGGTATTAGACACCCGCAAAAAAAAAAAAAAAAAAAAAAAACGAAAAAAAAAAAAAAAAAAAAAAAAAAAAAAAAAAAAAAAAAAAAAAAAAAAAAAAAAAAAAAAGAAGGTGTCTTTTACCTGTAGGATGACGGGACTCCCCAAAAATGGAAGATCGTGGTTGGATTTCCTATTGTCCAAGCCCAAGATAATCTCCCCTAAGCATAGACAAGTGGGCTCTGCGCGACTCCATTTGCTCAATAAGACCCAATAGACGGGGATCACCTCGCAGTTCTTCGTCAACATGTCCCGAAAGACATATACATGAAGCAAACGAAGCCAAATGCTCTCCTTCTAGCAACATAAGAGACGAGGGTCGGCCTGTTGATGAATCGATCTATAAAATCCAACATCCGCACGCCTTTCGAAGTAACAAGACGATCCACCTCGAGTCCAGTCGGTCAAAGCAAATCTCTAAACTTGCTCTTATACCCTTGAACAGTAGAAGGGATGGCAGGTAAATGTTCAGGGTCCCACCCGCCAATAGCAGCAATTTCCTCCGGAAAAGGACAAATATCACCTCCTGGGAACGCAAAAACATGATAATTTGGATCCCAATAATCAAGGCAAGCATCCAAGAACGGTCTTACAACCTTAATAAGTTTCAGGCTCAACAAAGACCCAAGGTTATAAGCACCCATATCATGCTTCTCCGTGTTCGAAAATTCATTGGTCCATTCCTTCAAGCGGATCTCCAAAGTATTCATGATGATAATTTTTCTCTTGAGAATTTGTTTTGAGAATTTTATGTGAGGCGACGAAGAAGAGACGGAAGAATTATATGATTTAAAGCTTCGTCGACGCTTCTATTTATACCAATTCTTTGTTTCAAAAATCCGTCGAATCGACCGCTTGGGAACAGGCGCGGCACCTGCTGCGCCTCTTCAAAGGGACGCAGCTCATGCTGCGCCTCTTCCCCAGACTCACTTCTGTGATTTCCGTGTTTGGATCTTTCCTAATTCTAACGAATAATTTCCTATTCCTACGGGATTTTATTTTGGTAAATCCGAGAAATTTACCGTGCTTCAGGTTTCCTAAATTCGCGGACACGCATTTCGAGGCGACATCGACACTTCCGCCATTTCAGCACACTTTAAATCATTTCTTTTTGACATTTTTTTTCTTTTCTCTTTATTTTCATTTTAATAAAATTTCAATATTTATATTTCTCCATTTTCTAACTTATAGATTTCTCTTTTTTTTTTTTTTTAGGGGGTAGCCCTCCCTACCGTCCGGTCATTTCCGACAAAATTTTTGCATTTTGGTCCTTTTGAGTCTCATTTTGCACTAATTAAAGGCCTTACGTGTATATAAAATGTATGTGTTGCGTGATTTTTCTATGTAAATTCCGGCAAAAGCATGACGGCGTAAACCGTTGTCTACCAAACTGTTCAAGAACTAACTGCGGTACAAACAACACAACCCGGCAAAGAAAGGCACTCGGGCCGTCGTACATACAACAAAAAGCAAATGTACAAACAATCGGGGGCTTCGCCCCAAACAAGTCGAAAAGACCAAGTAAATCGGGGCTCGCGCCCAAACCAAGTCCAAAAATGTTTCAAAATCGGATGTACAAGACTACACAAGCTACTCATTGGGCGCCCTCCCACTCGGCAACCCTCGCCGTAAGAGCGGCGATCTCGGCATCCCGAAACTCGAGCTCCCTCGACAGGCGAGCCGTCTCCTCCCGAGCCTGGGCCAACTCTCGTCCCGACTCGCGGTCACCCCGCAAAACGACAAGAACGAATTGGCTCTGTCAAATCAATTCAATCAAAATCGAAATCAAAAAGGAGATCGAAAAATGGGTATAAAGGTTCATACCTGACGACCTCGACCGCCGACGAGTGCCTCAATGGCCGTAGCTCGTAGCCGGTTGGCCACCCTCCATAGTGCCACGAACCGAGATGGCGCGACTGCGCATTTCGAAGAAGTTCTCAGTAAATTAAACAAATTCAATCAAATGTGTTCTTACACGAAAACTATGCAAAATGAAGGCTCACCCTCCGAATCAAATGCTGCCAGTCGTCTAGGCCAGCATCCGCCACCGCTGCGTCAAAGTCACGCAGCTCGGAGATCGTCGTCCTCCCGGTCGCGTCAGTGTACTCAAGGGTCTCGGGATACACCGGGGCTCGATGCCCGCCGCCTCAACCTCCTGAAAAGACAAATAACTCTCATTAATCGACGATCTTTCGTCGTAATTCCCGAAGTCAAATCAAAGAAAAGTAAAGGATACTCACCACTCTCGCCGACGCCAACCTCCCGTAAAGGAACGCCGAGTAATCCTCGCCGAGGCGAGAAGAAGGTCGTCGCCACGGCACCGGCCAAGTCCGCCTCCCTCTCGGCCTCGGTAGGCTCCCCGAACATCGTCTAGGAGGATCGACGGGAACCGTCAACGCGCCCGAAAGCACCGACGAGCCAAACGCTCGCCCGGATACCACACAGGACCCATCGACGTCCACAACAAAGCCGACTCGAGCTCCTAGGTCGAAGGACCTCGGAACAAAAGGAGGCGCTCCGGCATATACTCCGCCCAAGGTTTGGGCACCCATGCACGACATGAAGGCAAAGGCCATTCCTATGATCAATTTAAAGCAAAGGACAAAAATATGAATGAATACAAATGGGATACTCACGCCTCGGTGAAGGGGCGTTCACATCCCGCCGATAGACATTGTGAGAAGAACGCTTGCTCTTCGTCCTGGACATCACCCAATCCCTCACCACGGGATAGGCCTTCTCCAACGGCTCCGTCCTCTTGGGCGCGAGGCCCGGAAAGTAGGAGTACACCCACGCCTACAAAACAGAATAGTCAATGACGATCTTTCGATCTTTGATAAAGGAAAGGAATTACGTTGATCTAAAGGAAAGTTCATACCTCCAACAAGAGCCCAGTCCGACGGCGCCGGAGAAGTCCCCTTCTCCATCAACTCCGGACGAACCATGGCCCTCATGAAGCGGATGAGGACCGCAAAACCAGCAGATGACCCGGTCCCCCCCGCGCCTAGGGAACTCAGTCGAGAAAGAAAGGGAAGAAGCTTCATCGACGACCTCTCACCCTTGTCTTCGAGGTAGATCAAGACAAGAACCACCAAAGCCACGAGACGAGCCCTCTGCCGCTTTCATTTGCATAAGGAGGAGGAGCCGTCTCCCTCCCATCAATCACCACCGTCTGGGGTCTTCCCCGCAAAGTAATCTCGAACATAGGTACTGGGTACCAAACCCGACATGACAGCCTTCGGCGACGAGGTTCCACCGATCAACCTCCTCGCCTCGGCCGAATCCGCCCTCATGCCGTCTCCGCCCACGTCATCTCCTCGATCCCACACGGCGGACCCTGAAATCATGCCGTAGTCCTCCAAGTGACCCCACCTCACCAAAAGGCAGGTGAAACGTGGAAGTCGTGTCCCAAAATCGATCCAAGAAAGCGCGGACCAGGCTAAGGTTGGCCCGCAACTTCCTCTTCACGATATCCCTCCAGGACACGAACAAGAGGACCAAACGCTCCGCGCTCAATCATGGCCCTCTCTTCCACCGACAAGCGGCTCGTAATGCTCCATCGTCGTATACCCAAAACGACCGGATGTTCCCGGCCTCCTATTATGATTTGAGACAAAGCTATCTTTAGTTTTGAAATAAATTTAAAAGAGATTTGAACAAAAATAGAAAAGGATAGGTAATGAGTTAGGAATTCCTATTTACTAAGCTCTTCACCATCTGTAGGACAAGTGACCTTCTGCAGCCCACACAAGGTGCCTACTCTCCCGGGTCTCGGCCACGCAGAGCACCTCTCACCGGTGGCGACCCCCTCGTCCGAGATGGGCCCGTCTCGGAATCTCCTCCTCATCGGCCTCCTCCTCGGGAACCTCCTCTGCAGCACCATCACCGCGGCGGTGAAGGCCCGCTCCAAGGCCTCCTCAACAACAGCGGCATCTACGTCCATGGGATCTCTCCCGGAAGTAGAAGCATCGTCACCTGCAACGATTAAAGCAAATCCAGGCCGCATCACATGATGACAAGCCTTTGTTAAGTAGTATTTCGAGCCTTCAAGGCCCGAAAATCGCCCCTTTCTGGCCATCCTTGGCCATATTCCCACCAAATCAATCACTCATGTGATGAATAGGGTCAAGTCAAGTCCAAGTCAAGACCTAGTTCCGAGTTCGAGTCGAAAATTCGGCAGCATTTCGCTATAACGGCGATTATGCCCTAAAAGGTGTCCTGCAAAAGTTGTCACAAACCAAACTTCCGAGATGGCAGAAAGTTTACCCATCATCCAAGGGTCCCAAATATCAAATCTCATCACCAATGGGCAATCCTAAGGCCATTTTCGAAGCAATTTATGATCTAGGCGTGAAACTTCTCAAAATTCGCTCAAGGGCTCAAAATTAAACAAAAATTCAAGCAAACACATGGTTATGTTCCTAACATTGCCTACTATCCGTTTCTAGCATCAATTTGGCATGGCAAATCCATTTGGGGGGAAAAGCCCCAAATTTTCGATCAAAAGGGTCGAAAACCCTAATGTTCGCGGCTCAAAATTCGACAAATGTGGAAGATTAACGCAAGATTAAAGCACATACCTCGATTAGTCATATTCCAAGCAAGCTTTTGAATCCAACCTCAACGAAAATGGTGAAGATTTGAGAGAGAATTGAGTGATTTATGTTTCAATGAAATGAACATAAACCTTCGACTTTCGCGTTTTTCACGCGAATTGCCAAATTGGGGAACAGACGCGGCGGTGTCGCGCTCTTCCAAGAGACGCAGCTCTTGCTGCGCCTCTTCCTTTGTTTCCCTCCATATGGATTTTCAAAAATCCGTTATGAGTTCGTTATTCGTGGGCCCATCTTTGGTGCGCCTCTTCCTCGATGACATTTTATCACTTTGGTCCGTTTCGACGATTTCCTTTCGTTCCGGCCCGCATTTCATCTAGTGCGACAGTATTTCGCAGTATTGTCCAAATTCATTTTATCCGGCGCAGTAGTATTTTGCAGTACTGCTCGCTCAAGGTTTCCCTACGACGATTAAGATGTTCCTAGTCGTCAAGCCATTTTATCCGGCGCAGTGTAGTATTTTGCAGTACTGCTCGCTCAAGGTTCCCCTACGACGATCAAGATGTTCCTAGTCGTCGATATGTTCCCCAACAAGAGTTTGCTTGAGACCGACGCAAGCAGATTCAACTTCCAAATTTCGCCAGAGTTCGCTTGAGACCGACGCAAGCGGATTCCCCCAGCAGTTTCTACTGACGTCCTGCTGTTTTCAATATCTCTTATTCCCCGCGAAGTTCGATTAAGTCTCAGGTATGGCCTCTTCTTATGGCTGGCGAGCTTCCTTACGTAGTCTAATGGACTTTAAACGACCCTCCCCGATAGTCGACAGACTCTAAAATGTTCCCGACGACAGTCCTCGGCTCGGACCCCCCTGAGCGCCTCGCGTCGCCATAGTCGTCGAGGTTGTAATCTTGATTGACCTGATGGCTATACTTTGACTTTCGCCTTGTCCAAGCCTCGGTCAAAGTGGGGGCTCTGAGACACCTCGTTTACGCACCCCTCGCAAACCACCCGATGATGATTGGGCGCATGTTTGATTCGCGGGCGATTAGTGACGATTCGTAAGATTATCGTCAAGTGATTGCTCAAATATTAAATGTCAACCTCTTAGTTGTCATCTACGTGCCGATACGGTCGTTTTGGCAATAATTAGAGTACATTCGGAGTCCGGGTCAAAAACCGTCTCCATTTTCGATCGATTTGTTAAGTCCCGAGTCGAATGTTCTGGAATGTTCCGGATATTTCTATTCCATATTTATCAAATTTTATCTTTTGGCAAACAATATCCCGTAATATTCAAAAGATAATCGAATTAAATCCGTCCTACCATAACTTAAACACGGAAATCTTTCTTAAACAGAGGAAACCTCCACGGGAATAGACGCAAGAGTCTTTGCGCCTCTTCCAAGAGACGCGAGTGGGCTGCTGCGCCTCTTCCCAAGCCCTTCTTTGCATGATTTACGTATCTTTTTCATATCTTTCCGAGATTCACTTCCAAAGAGTCTCCGAAACCCTATTCCTTCACGTGATTAGTATAAATAGGAGCTTTCGTTCCTCATATTTCTCACGCGAGTGTCCGCCCTTCTCTTCTCCCTTTGCATTCTAGACTTCGTTCTTACTAATTGGCGCCTACGTGCTTGGACTTCCGACCACGTAAGCTCGGATCTTTCCGGGTACCAGCCTCTCCGTTTGCATGACCGACCAATTTGACCACTACACTCAATCAATCTAATTAATCAATCTTGTTAAATCGTTTTCCTCTTACGAGGGCACTCTTTCCTTGCATTCGCGTCGAGCATCACTAATCGATCTTCTTAGTTCTTCTCGTTCCGTCAACATGTAAGTCTGAGGGTGTATATTCCTTTTATTTATTGTATTTTAATTATCGTATAACAATTGTAAGATTTATGTCGGAAACACCATTAAAATCGATTTCTAAAAACCGTCTTTAAAACCTGTTTTTGCGGATTTCCGATGAACAAACGTCGAGAAAAGACGCAGCAATCTGCGCCTCTTCGAAGGAGCGCGACACTGCTGCTGCGCCTCTTCGTGAGGGCTGCCAGCGATTCTGCTTCTTTTCTTCTTCCTCCGTCCTCTGTAATTCGTATCAAAATTGTTCCTTTTGTTTTGTTCTTTAATTCTTCATCACGGTAATTTATAAATCATATGTATATTGTATATAATTTATCATTCATGTTTAATTAGTCATCAAGTCCGACTTAAATCCCTTATAATTCATATTTGCGGGTTTTTCGTCATTAAATTCAAGTTTCGGGTTTTAGAGGTTCAATTCGTTCATATTGAGTTTAAAATTCGTTGTTGATAAATTTGCATCTGTTTATTTATTGTTCATCACTAATTCGTCCTCAATTCATCATGTTTAGTTTAATCAGTTAATCGTTTGTTAGTTTGTTCAGTAATTAACATCGACCCTTCACATAATTAATCCGTTTAATTCCGTCTCATCCATGTTCTACTGTTTTATGACATATTCATATGTAAAACAATTCATAAATCACTTTCATCCGAGTCAAAAATCATAATCAATCCATTAATTTACCAATTAATATTAACGATTTGCGGTTCACTTCACGGCCCGAACTCACTCACCTTGGAGCAGACGCGGCAGAATCTGCTGCCCTCTTCCAAAGGGCGCGATATCTCTATTGCGCTGTTCCGAGGTGATTTTTGTCCCTGAATTCCGTTTCTGCCTTGACCTAGTTTGTTTAGATTATGTATAAACTAACTATTATTCGTATTATCACCTTCTGATCTGTCGTGTTTTATCCTTTTATCCTTTTATTCTTTTTTATCAAATCGTCCGTTTTAGCGGTATTCTAGACATAAATCACCTGTCTCAATGTAATTATTGTAATTTATCGTTATTGTATTTATCCTATTCATTTGTATGCTTTCACATGTAAATCAACATTAAATCCTACTTCGACCAAATTGTATGTCTAACTAATTGTTCACCGACTTAGTTAATTCTCACATGTTAGGATTAAAACAATGGATGTTGCATTGCATGCATATAATCGACGATATATCGAGTATGAATAACTTCCCTAATCATTAGTAGAGGCCGCTATCGAGACGGGCGGGATTAGGTGTTCGATCAAAAGAGCTTCCTAATACGTACCCTCACCCCTTACTCCAGATCTCCGTGAGCACCCGTGTTCATTGGCATCCACGAGAGTCATTCTAGACATAGAATGCTAAGGGTAACGATTGCTTAGTGTTCATGTCACTACTTTGTGTCTTGACATGACACGAGGTATTCGAACGGTTCCAATTTCCCATAAAAATTGGTGGCGACTCCATACAAAATGCAAACGCTTGTTTTCGAGCCCCTTCGCCAAGCGCCCCCGTGGGCGGCCCGCTGTCCACAATAGCTACAGTTAGTTAGAAATCTAGACTGTGTATAAATATAGGATCAAATCTGTAACATTATTAATTTTTCATTTTCTAAATAATATCCAACAATTCTATTTACATTTTCTCTCAATCAATTTACTCAGTTTCTTCAATCATAAGCTTGCTATACATCAATGGCGTCCAAATCCATGGCTTCTGAGTTACCAAATTACAAAGACCCCTTAAACACCCCTTAACTTACAATTATGATCAACTTTAGACCATTGTTAGTCCTATACATGCATTATCGGGGAATCCATTCGTGTGAATCAATTTTGTGTCGCTGGCTGATTTAGGTTTTGTTTTGATTGATACAAAGAAAATTAATTCAGATATAAGTTTAACCTGGAGTCGCGTCCTTTCGGTTTACTCAACCAAATTTTGAGTTTTACTAGGTGGATTTAGAATGGTCCAGGTCGAATATCCTAATTAAAATCATACAAGCTTTAGCGTGTTATAGTCCAAGTCACCAACACACCACCACAATCCTTTTCCCGAGAGTTATGTTTTACTCTTTTTTCTTAAATTCTAGGGTAACTTATCTAACAAATTTTCAACTTTTTTTTTTTTATGAACGAAGTTCATTTTATCTTAAAATTGGATTAATATGCTATCCGTCGTAGTCATTTATTTACTTAATTATTTCGTTTATGTGTGTTTCATTTATTTGTTTATCTTTCTTCATTAAAAATATTTATGGAGGGTAATGTGATCATCCTCATTACTTATTTTCCACTTGTCACTCAATAATAATGCCCACAAATTATTCAAAATATATCTTCATTATCTTCTGAGTTATTTATTCATATCTTTTTGTATATTTTAATAATTCATGTCCATATAACTTTTCGTAATTCGCTTGTACACAATCTCCATTAATGATTGTTTGTTGCGGCTAGGTTTAGGTCTCTTAGGCTCTTAGCTTTGTTAGTCAAGCTTGTATAAATAATGTTGTCATGTACAAATTTTTTTTTTTTTTTCAAAAATAATCTTTGCATTTCATTAGAAAAGAAAATACATATGCAAAAACTATCACACTATGAAACAAAACAAAATATATCCTGTTAAAAAGAGGATAAAACCGAGCTGTATGCGATAACTAGGAACATAGATGATTTATAAGCCTATGACGATCTTTCTGTTTAGTTTTCATGATCATTCAAATTAATAGCCACCAGCTAGCTATATGAGTTTCCTTTGGACTACAATTTTTCTTTCAATGTATTATATATTCAGTTCTTATTGATTCCCTGTTCTATCACAAATAAATAGTCTCCTAATCTTTCCGTGGTCTTTGTGCCAATTTCAAGATTAGCAAATGATCGAGATGGAGGGATTACCACGGTTAATGATTACACAACTTTCTGTATTGTACTTACAAAAGTATGTAGAAAATAAGTGTTAGCTATTTAACTTGAGTCCCCATTTTTTTACGATTATCATAAGGTAGTCTCTTTAGTCAAAGAAAAGAAATGAAGAATATGATTCTTGTTTAAAGGAGGTGATGGAAAATTCTTACGCTATGGTGTAAATTAGAATAATGAATCTACTTTTTTTATATCTGTTATTGCGCATAGATGTTTTCGAATACTATATAAATAGCTTACGTAGTAGTATGGTTGGGGCAAGCAAGACGCAACGTTGAAATTATTAACATCTTTACAAATTTCAAGGTATGAAGACTTTTGGTGCATGAAACTAATTATTGTTGGTGTTATTTTTTAAATAAATTACATGCTATTTGATGTTGTTTTATTACTTTCATTGTTTTGAATGAAACTAAGTGTGAAAGCTTTGAGTATGGCAAAGATGAATATATTCATTAGAGAAGCTACGTTTAAATACAAGGGGTTAAACTAGGGTTAGCTACGTTAATCTAGGAAACTAAATAACTGAAAAGATAACACTCCCTAAATACAAGAGATACATGACTAGAAGATAATACAGAATATACAAAGGATAATTCTAGAGTGTATAGAATTATCTACTATCTTTAATACGCTCCCGCAAGTCGGACATTCCAGAGGAAAGACCGATCTTGAGTAATATAGGCTCTAGACGTGCTCGAGAAAGCGGTTTGGTAAGTGCATCGGCCAGCTGATCATCGGCGGAAATATGGCGAACACGAAGTAGCCCCTTAGTGACCTGTTCACGCACAAAATGGAAGGCAATGGCTACATGCTTCATCCTAGAATGAAACACCGGATTTGTAGAATATTGAGTGGCCCCTAAATTATCACAGAAAATAGCAGGGGGCATAGTAATCCGAAAATCGAGCTCAGCTAGTAAAGATCGAATCCACATTATTTCGGTAGTGGTAGTTGCAACGGCTCGGAACTCGGCCTCTGTTGTAGAGCAAGCTAGAGTTCGTTGCTTACGTGAGGTCCATGAAATGGGATTGCGACCTAAGTATACAATATAACCCGTGGTCGAAATGTAATCATCAATGTCACGGGCCCAGTTTGCATCGCAAAATGCATGAAGTGACAGGGGTGTGTCACGGTATAATTGAATACCAACAGATAGAGTCCCTTTCAAATACCGTAGTAACCTTTTGAGTGCTAGCCAATGAGAGTCACAAGGAGCTTGTAAGAACTGGGCTAGCCTATTGACGCTATAAGCAATGTCGGGACGGGTAAGGGAAAGATATTGGAGACTACCAACTAGCGTACGATAGTCGGATGGGTTGGGAATGGGGCTGCCAGAGGTGCGGGTAAGTGGCGGGTAAGGACTCATGGGTGTGGTGGTGGGTTTGCAGTCAAGCATGTGGGAGCGGGTAAGGATGTCGTGGATGTACTTGGTTTGGGTGAGGCGTAGGCCAGTGGGGTTGGGTGTGACTTCTACTCCGAGAAAATATGACGGGAATCCGAGATCTTTCAAGGAAAAGCGGGTGGCAAAGGAGGAGAAGAAAGTGATAAGGGGGGTAGAGGGTGGACCGACTACTATAATGTCATCGACATAAACTAGAAGGTAGATTTGAGTGGAATTTTTGTGATAAATAAAAAGAGAGGGGTCGGAAAGGGATTGAGTGAAACCGTAGGAGAGGAGATATGCTGTGAGTTCGTTATACCAAGCTCTAGGGGCTTGCTTGAGACCATAGATAGCTTTGGATAATTTACACACATAAGACGGGTATTGTGAATGTTTGAAACCAGGTGGTTGAGACATAAAGACAGTTTCAGTCAACGTACCTTGGAGAAACGCATTGTTGATGTCGAGTTGCTTGATGGACCAGCCACGAGAAAGTGCTAAGGACAGAATGAGACGTACCGTGACGGGTTTGACAACTGGACTAAATGTTTCGGAGTAGTCAACTCCAGGACGCTGGTGAAAACCTTTAGCTACAAGACGGGCCTTATATTTGTTTATAGAATTGTCAGGATTATATTTGATACGGAAGACCCACTTGCAACCAACAACGTTTTGAGAAGACTCGGGAGGAACTAGAGACCAAGTACCATTTTTGAGAAGAGCGGAGTACTCGTCTGTCATGGCAGCACGCCACTGTGGAAGAGAAAGAGCTTCCTTGAGTGTGACCGGGGGTGAGGTAGGGGAGAGGGAGACTAGTTTGGCATATTTGGGATTGGGGCAGCGGATGTTATTTTTGAGACGGGTGATCGGGCCAGTGGGAGGGACGGGAGGAGGAGGAGGGGTATGCGATGGGTCGGTGGGTTCGGTGGATGAGGGACCCGGGTCGAGAGCGGGAGAGGGTGTGTCGGTTGTGGCGCGGTGGTGGGATTGGGCGGCGGAAGAGGGTCATTTCGGGAATGGGAGGTTGGAGAATGGAGAGGGCAAGAGTACACCATTCATCCGGTGTATAGGTCGTGTCGAGGGGTCATGGATGATAACTCGGGGTAGGGGAAGTGATGTTCAACGAATTTTACATGACGGGAGGTGTATAGGCGTTGAGTGGCGATGTCAAGGCAATGGTACGCACTTTGGGTGGAGGAGTAACCAACAAAAATGCAGGGGGTGGATTTTGGTTCAAGTTTGTGGGTGTTGTAGGGGCGTAACCAAGGGTAGCAAAGACACCCAAAGTTACGAAGTTTGGTGTAGTTAGGACGGATGCCAAATAATTTTGTGTAGGGGGCAACGTTTTGAAGAACAGGGGTGGGCATTCTATTGATAAGATAGACAGCGGTGACAAAGGCGTAGGACCAATAGGTAAGGGGAAGGGAAGCATAAGTTAGAAGAGCGAGACCAGTTTCAACAATATGGCGATGGCGTCGCTCAGCTATGCCATTATGTTCCGGGGTGTGGGGAGGGGAGGTGAGATGTGTGATGCCGTCAGAGGTAATGGAGGGGGTAAGCTTGAGATACTCACCACCGTTGTCCGAGAATAATTGTTTAATGGGTCGATTAAAATATTTTTCTACAAGGGCCCGAAACCGATTAAATATTGGGGCAGTGTCAGATTTACGTTTGAGGGGATAAAGCCAGGTGTAGCGGGTGTAATGATCGACAAACACAACATAGTACTTATAATCATCAACAGAGTGGAGGGGGGAAGACCAAACATCAGAAAACACAAGATCAAGGGGATTATGGGACGTAAGAGAGGAGTCAGAGAACATGAGTTTGTGACTCTTATTAATTGAGCATGAATTACAATGAGAATCAAAATTGTTCCGAAAATTCAAGCCAAATAAACTAGTAATGGAATGCAAAATAGGAGAGGATGGGTGACCAAGTTTATGATGCCAGGAGGCATAATTTGAGCCGTGAGAGAGGAGAGCCGTGGGTTGCCGGATGGACGCCATTCATAAAGTCCGAATTAAGATGACCCCGGATTAGCACTTTTCCCGTCAATAGGTCTGCAAGACACACGAATCAGAGGTGAAATTAGCAATAGCATTATTGTCGGTACAAAATTTCGAAATTGAGATTATGTTTTTGGAGATAGAGGGAGTATGTAAGACATCTAAAAATTTAATAGAAGTGAAAGGCAGAGAAACAGTGAATGAACCAATATTGTTGATGAGCAAGGGAGAACCGTCGCCTATCAAGAGATCGTCATTCCCGTCATATGGAGCATGAAGGGCAAGGTTTTGCAGATCGTGGGTGATGTGGTGAGTAGCACCACTGTCTAGGACCCAGTTTTCAGGAGGAGTGGGGGTAAGGGCCGCGGTATGGGCACGCGGTTGAGGGCGAGATGAGGAGGGAGGGGCAGGGCGTGGGGGAACGGTGATTCCAGCGTGTTTGGCATGGAAGTCAGGGCAAATTTGTAAGTAGTGACCAGTGGTATGACACCACTGGCACTTTCCTTTGAAGGGATTGGTCGGGTTGGGTGCAGGGCCGGGTGCTTGGGGAAGATAGGTAGGTGTGGGAAGGATGGCAGGGGCAGAGGTGCGTGGGGAGTTTTTGTAGCGGGTGTTATACGGGTGGGTGTAAGCAGCGAGGGCAGTAGCGGGCAGAGGTGTGGCAGGGGTAGGGGTGGAGTCATGGTTGAGAGAGAGATCAAATTGTAGAAGTCTCTCATGGAGATCATCAAAGGTAATAAGGGTGTCCCGATTGTTGGTACCGTCAATAAGAGAGCCGTACTTGTCCTTGTCTAAACCACTGAGCACTTTGGCGATGACATCCTCGTTATCCATTGGTTTACCCATGTGAGCCAACTCGTCAACACATGAGCGAATTGCTTGCATATAATCCGTGGCAGAGGTACTGCCTTTGGAGATCGATTGGAGTCGACGCTTAATTTGCAGAATATGACCTCGGGAAGTACTAGCATAGGTAGATTTGAGACAGGTCCAAATATCATGGGAAGTTTTAGCATTTAGGAGAAGTGGGGTGATGCTAGCATGGATGGTTCCACGCAACGCACCGCTAAGCAGACGATCTTGACGAAGCCAAGTCGCATAAGCGGGATTTGGTTTGGAGACATTAGCAGCATCCTTGATGGTAGAGGGAGGACATGGGTGAGAGTTATCGAGATACTTGGCCAAGTCGTAACCAAAGAGCAAGTCTTCAATTTGACGAGACCAAGCACGATAGGTGGTAGGGGTAAGTTGGGTGACATTCGAGAGACTGACAGCGATGAAAGGGACGGCAGGTTCGCCGGCGTTGGGAAGGATTGAGGCGTGACCCGCCATTGATGAGAAGAAGGAGAGAAAAAAAAAAAATTTGAGATGTGATTGAACCAGGAACTTTAGTTGCTCTTATACCATGAAAGCTTTGAGTATGGCAAAGATGAATATATTCATTAGAGAAGCTACGTTTAAATACAAGGGGTTAAACTAGGGTTAGCTACGTTAATCTAGGAAACTAAATAATTGAAAAGATAACACTCCCTAAATACAAGAGATACATGACTAGAAGATAATACAGAATATACAAAGGATAATTCTAGAGTGTATAGAATTATCTACTATCTTTAATAAAGTGATTAAGATTCTTGTGTAATATGTACCATTAAAGCTCGATATGGCTACGATGCAAGAATAAAATGTCGCGGTTTGCGAGAAGACAGTCAAGCAGCCACAAAATGGTACCCAAGCCACCATGAATAACCAGACCCATTTTGCTATGACCTTAGCTAGATCTCATAACTGGTCAGGCGCTCCGGTTGGCACTTTTCCGGAGAAGATTTTTCCCAATAACAGTGCCATATTTACCCACTTGAAGGGAAACTTTTTTGGTTCCAAAGCGGCAGTGGTGTATAATGGGAAAAATGCATCAGGAGGGAACTGTTCGTGGGTTTTGGCATGGCATGCACCCGCAGATAACACATCACCTCAGACTCCTAACAGGGTAAATATGAATTATTTTAAACGCACGCACGTAATTATATTGGTGATGATAAGTTGATTAATCATTTTATTAGGTTGCATTTTATTTTCCTCGGATCATTTTAATTTTTTTTTTCATGGTTTAAACGCAGGTGTATGTTGTATGTGGCGCAAAACAAGTCATTGCCAATATGACCTTTGATCAAATTCAGCAAAAGTTGGACACTGCATTAACTTTTGACACTTCCACCGACGCGGCTACCAAGACACGTGCTGACGGCAACATCAGTGACACAGTCCCAGACATTGCTACTCTTATCGCGGACTTTAAACTTATCCAGTAAAGTCATGGACCATAGTTGTCCATATATATAAAGTATTGTAATAATAAAGGGTCGAAAAATTACCCTATAATCTATGCCTTCATGTTTGCTTCCGGTGCATATACACTGGTTGCTAATACTATTACCTATTAAGAAGGTTAAATAAATTAGTAAAGTGAGTAATAATTATGACCATAAACTTCATTTTAGTCTATTTACATTGTCAAATTTGCGAGCCTAGTTACTTGTACAAGAACGCATGAGGATGAGTTTGCGATATTGAAGCCAACACTCATTATAGCCTTAAACTAATTGATTGGCTTTCAATAATGGCCCCCTTTGAGACTAAAGTATAGAAATTTGTGGCCTACTAATAATTTTTTCGTAGAAGTTTGATAGTGGGTTTGTCGCACTCCCCAAATCAAACAAATAACTCAACTAATGTAGTAGGGTAGTCGAGGTCGAACCACAAGGAGATCAAGTTTGAGTGTTAGTTTTGTCTTAAATATGAGTTAGCTACGTGAATCATGAAATTGAGAGATATTAAATTAATTAACTAAATTAATGACTAACTCAGACAACTAAAGTAAGAAAGCAAGTAATAGAAATAATAATGGTCTAAACAATAAAAAAAGGACTAGGACCCGACTTCTCCTCCGACAATTGCTCCTACAAGTTTAATTTCCCGTTAAGTGGTCGATTAGGTAGTGTTAAAGAGGATGACGGCTCTAATTCGCCAAACACCTCTGATAGCGAGGTTTGTCGCACTCCCCCGATCAAACAAATAACTCAACTAATGTAGTAGGGTAGTCGAGGTCGAATCCACAGGGAGCATGGGTGATTACTAATTGTCTAAATTCTCGTGCTTAGCTAAGTCGGCAATATAAGATGAGATTGTTAAACTAAACAACTAACATAAATGAAATAAAATGCAAATTAACTAAAGATGATAAATGAGTAAGAGAGGAATAAAGTTGTAAATCAAATGAATAAAAGGCCTAGAACTCGGTTCTCCCACAACAATTCGTAATTCCACATACTAATTCCCTAGGCTAATCACTCGGGTAGACAAGCAAGGTGGATATGGCTCTAATTCGCCTAAGACCCCCCTCTCGGGTTCGAAGTAGGACACTAGCACTACCCACCAACCCCCCTCTCGGGTTCGAAGGTAGGAATCCCTAACTCAACACTCAACTACCCCAAAATCATGCACAATTTCGAGGAGGTCAAGAACTTGGTCAAGGTCATTAAGCCCCCATCGTATTCCGGGTCATCCCACTCCTCCTCTCGGAGGTCGATTTCAAACGCTAGTCTAGAGGTACCCTCCCTTAGTTCTCCCTTTCGGTCTCAACCAAGGTTAGCGATAAGACCAAGTTCCGGGTACCTGATTTACAACCTAACCAACTCTCGTTGGTGGACAAGGGTTACAAGTCGACACTACCCAAAATCGATCCATAAGTCAAGTCAACCCTCTAGACTACCCTTACTAATCTCCCCCAACAATTAGCCTTTATGAGATTCAATTAGTGAAACTACTCATGTCGGGTCAGACCGAGTCCTAGTAGAAGACTACTCACTAATCATGTTTCTTAAGACAAAAGAGACAATAAAGATGGATTCTTTAAGCATAAACATGGTGGGAGAATAAATTCTACTACTAATCATGCAATTAATCAACAAAATTATGAGGAAAGACAAATTAATCTAAGATGGAAAGAGATTAATGCAAAAAAACACAAACTTTAACTCAATAAACTCAAAGACTCAATCTTTAACATGAGAAATTCAAAGATTCAATCTTGTAAACAACAATGGTGAATAGAGAAAAGATGAACAAGAGAGAGAATAACAACAATCTAACATAAACAATTAAGATTAAACTTGAAAGAAAAACAAATGTAAACAAATGAAATTAGGAAGAGAAATTATACCAACTCAATAGCAAAGAAAGGAACTTGGATTGAAATATGGAAGGATTCTTCAATTCCCCAAATACAACCCAAAATTACTAATTGTAAACTAATGAAAAAAGAAGAACTTGAATGAACAAAAGAAGAATTAAACTAATAATTAAAGAAAGGTAACAACTTTTTATTCAACGAAAATAAGAGAGGAAATATGAGGGTTTTACAATATTGAGAGAGAATAAGATGAACTAGTCTAATTTCTAAGGTAGGGTGTTGTAATATCTAATGAGTAAGTGTTGTGGTCTTTATATACCACTTCTACTAATCTACTACTACTACTACTAATAATAATAATAATAATAATAATAATAATAATAATAATAATAATAATAATAATAAAACAATAATCTAATAATAATAATAATAATATTAATCCTAATAATAATCCACCAAAAGCTAATGAAACGACCTGCCTTCATACACAAAACGCAACATTCATTTCAATTATAACAAGGGGCAGATTTGTCTTTTCATATTTTCTTGTCTTCATCTGTACCAGTTGTATCAGCAGGGGTCAAGGGCCGGGCAGCCGGCTGCCGGTGGACTCACCGGTAGCGAGACCATGGAGCAAAGGAGGAGAATTAAATGTTTGTTGTTGTGTGCCGGTTGACCGGCAGAAGGTCTACCGGTAGAGAGTGCAATTGGTTAATGCGAGATGAAGGTGTGGGTGCGTTGTGCCGGTAGGCCGGCTGCCGGGGCCATGACCGGTAGCGAGACCTTCACAAAAAGGAGGAAAAATGGGTGTGTTCTGCCGGTTGAGGAGTCGGCTGCCGGGGCACCGGCATGGAGCACAAAGCTTCATAAAAGCTCGGTTTCGATCCCGAGTTCGAATCTGATTATGCGTTGGAGATGGTGGTCGGAATTAGGCTGTTCCATGGTGATGGAGGCGATGTCGGGTTGAATTGGTGCTGCTGTTGGCGGGTTTGGTCGTGGGAGATGAATGGTGATGAAGGGATCGTGCTTTAATGGTGAATGTGGCTGATGGTAGCGTGGTTGCCGTGAAGTTGGTGGTTGTCGCTGGGTTTAATTGGCGAATGTGGGTGGTGGGTTATGTGTTGATGGTTTTGGACGTGGAATACGGAAATGAATTGAGTTGGGTTGCCGTGGTGATGATGCAGCGTGTTAATGGTGATGGAGGCAGGGGAAGTGCAGTTGAATGAAGGAGGGAGATGAAGGTGACAAGTCAATGGTTGACTTTTGATTTTGCTTTGTTTACTTTCCATTTTCATCCTTTGACTCCGTCTTGAATCGTCTCAATTCCGTCTCAAATTACTCATAACTCGAATCTCCTCTTTATTATTCCACCTCTCCTACAAAATATAAACAATAAAATAATATTAATACTAATATTATAAAAACTCGAGTAATTACTAAATATAACTAAGCCGACTAATTATTATAAAGTAGTAAATAAATGAGCTATTAAACCGTTTAAGCACACAAAATCGAGTCGGAAATAAGATAAAAGGATGAGTAAAAAGCGACTAAAATACTACTCATCAACCTCCCTTTCGGTCTCGTGAGTGGACACTAGTAAACCTTTCCAACCCCCCTCTCGGGTTCGAAGGTCGGGTATCTAAATCCGAGTTTCGACTCCCCCAAAATCATGCATTATCTCAAGGGTGCTTAAACTAGACTAGGTTCATTAAACTCCCGTCTCAAATCCGAGTCATCCCACTCCCTCTCTCGAGGGTCAATTTCAAACCCAAAATTACGGGTGTTCTCCCTTTCGGTCTCAACCAAAGTTAACAAAAGACATGCCAAAATCACACTATCCTCCACCTAATTGATTCTCACCAATGGTCAAGGGTCAAGGACAAGAAGAGAATTCCAACAAGTCAATAACTCAATTCAATCCCCTTAATTTTCCTTTACCACCACCTAAAATGACCAATTAAGTGGGTCTTAACCAAATAAGAAACTCATGTCGGGGATAATCGAGTCCTAATTAAAGGACTACTCACTAATCATATTTAATCTAACACAAGACACATTAAATACTACACTAAACATGAAATTAAACATAATAGAACAATAAAGATTAAAATTTCAATCTAACTCAATGAATAAAATGGATGAACATAACAATAATTGAAAATGACATTAATTAAGAGAAAGGAGAGAATTTTATACCAATACTTGATAGGAAAGTGCACAAAGAAGATAGATCTACTCTTAACTACCCAAAAGATTAAAGCTTGAACCTCAATTAAACTACTACTAACTAATTTAAGAGAGAAATTTGAGAGAAAAATTAGACTAAAACCCTAAATAAAAACTGAAAAATGGGGTTCTCCTGTTCTCTGCCTTCCGTCTCGCCAAAAATTCAACCCCTGCTTGCCCCTCACGTGCTCAGCTTTTTTTCCCAGAACACCCCAAAAATGAGAGCTCCTCTCGTCTTATCCGAAATCCAAAAACGTGCCAATTGGGTTCTTGTTTTTCCTCCAATTATCCACATGAGACAAGTTGGCAAAACCCACCAAAGGGGCTGCACTTTCACCAACTTTTATGAGCCCAATTCAAAGACGTCAAATGTGAATGATATGCCAATTTGCCAAGTACTTGAGATCTCTATAAATTTCCACTTTGTTCCCTCATTTTTGACATTCGGTTGCTTTATTTGTTTCAATTTGTTCCGATTTGATCAGTCTCTTCCTCTCGATTTTCATTCGGTTTGGTACCTATATCCCTACTCTTTAAAAAGAGACAACTTCCAGTACTGTAGCAATGAATAGTGCTTGCCCATTCTCATCCGTCGATCTCTCACTTTCAATCCCATCCCTCCCTTCTAACTTAACCTATTATCTTTCATTCATTGTTGTTTTTCATTCCGCCTTTTCATCTTCACGCTCACTCTCAACCTACTTCACCACCATCAACAACCCTCTTCTCGATCTCAATCCGTCTAGCGTCAATCGAAGCTTCATCTTTTCGATCCTCGACACCTGTTTCAACAATTTAACTCTGTTTTCTTTTGTTCCATTCTCCCCATCTTCATCCGTCTCTTGCTTCTCAGCCGCGATCCAGTTTTCTAATCGACACCTAGGTATTAAAGAGACAACTTCCAGTACTGTAGCAATGAATAGTGCTTGCCCATTCTCATCCGTCGATCTCTCACTTTCAATCCCATCCCTCCCTTCTAACTTAACCTATTATCTTTCATTCATTGTTGTTTTTCATTCCGCCTTTTCATCTTGCTGCTCACTCTCAACCTACTTCACCACCATCAACAACCCTCTTCTCGATCTCAATCCGTCTAGCGTCAATCGAAGCTTCATCTTTTCGATCCTCGACACCTGTTTTAACAATTTAACTCTGTTTTCTTTTGTTCCATTCTCCCCATCTTCATCCGTCTCTTGCTTCTCAGCCGCGATCCAGTTTTCTAATCGACACCTAGGTATTTAATTCAAATCTTAAATCTTAAATCCTATTATTTGTTGATTTTTTCAAACTACTCTGGTTCCTTCCTCGTTTTAACTTATTATTAACTGGTAAACATGTTGCTGATAGTGTGATGTAAGTCATGTATGTGATCTGTTAGTCACGATCTTGGAATGGAGTTGGGTTGTTGTATTGTGATTGACGCCGGCGGCGTCCTGTTGTTGCTATTGTCATTATTATCATTGGTGGGAGGGGGTTTGAAATCGCTATTATTCATTTTTTTTTTATTATTAAACGATTATTATTATGGTCATTATTATTGTTGTTACTATGATTATTATTTTTATGGTTATTATTTTTAGTGTTGTTATTATTGTCATTGTTAAAGGCAATGTTTGTTGGTATTACTTTAGTTGTTCTTATTGTTGTCGGAAGCAAAACTATCGATTTTGGGGTCTGTGGTGCTCCCGTTTTGTGTTTTACTGCATTTTCTTTCGTAGCAGTGTTGGTGTGTGTGATCGATACTTTTTGTGTTGGTGCTTTTGGAGGTGTTGATTGGGCCGGCCTATAATTTGACTCGGTCATCAGACCGAATGAGTTTTTAATGAGTTCATAACCGTAACTTTTTTATTGTCCTTGGCTGGTTTGGTGCTTTGGCCTTGGTTCTACCTGACATGGTCATGTAGATTGCATCTTGGGGCAGATGTTTTCCATTGTTGTGTACTCATTGAGTCATTGGCAGTTGTCCCTTGGGAAAGTTATTCAGTTCAATTCTCATTTGAATCCTGCACGACTACTATGTGTGGCACTTGTACAACTGATTTGGTTACTTTGCAGAGATCTAGAGTTGCTGGAGAAAGTAATATTGTCACGGACACTTGATCATTTAAGAGGACCTGAACTTCTTGTTGACAATGCTACCTCAACATTCATTGAAACCACCATTTATGTATGCGATCTTTTAACCTCGCTTTCTTATTACTTCAAATTTTTCCTCGGAAAATAAAATTACAAATTGTCCTCATATGTTCGTGTGCTCATGGTATCCAGTTCTCGCGCCTATTGATATGTGGGACATCCGACCGATCGCCTGTTGTCTGTCTTTTGGTCTTTGGTGTAAATTGGAACTGACTGGTCGTCCTAATCTCTTATTGCTTGTTCACATACTCGCGATGTCTCTTTTGGCGCCTATTGACCTCTGGTATATTCGTCTCCCTGGCTGTCTGTGTTGGGGCGTTGATGTATGCGGTCTTTTAGTTTTCTTTCTTATTACTTTTGACTTAGCGTCCTCTGAATACATTTACAAATTGTTGTCGCACGTTCGAGCTCATGGTGTCCAGGCTCTAGGTGCCCTCGACTGTGGTATATTCAACCGTTTGACTGTCTGTGATGGGTTTGTAATGTATGCGATCCTTTAGTTTGCCTTCCCTTGCCTTTGTCTAAACTTCCTCAGTGTCGTTTACTGCTAATTCTATTGCAGAATCATCAAGTTTGTTCTACTGGTCTTCTGATTAGTGTTGTCGTCTTTGTGTATAAATATCTACAGGTTTTGGCTCTCATTTAATTAGTGAGTGATGCTCTTAATCTCCTAAGCTCCTAAGAGGTGGGCGATTATACATGCTATTTATTATTGTTTCTTAAGTAATTTTGTTGTTGGCTATTCTTATGTTGGGTTAAAGGGCCGAGTTGTCTGTATTCCTCAAGAGATGGTAATGGGTTGTTGGTAGATTTGTGTTTTGGTTAATGTTGTCTTTCTCGCTGAATATCAACAGGGTTGGGTTACCATTTAATTAAAGAGAAATTTTCCTATAACTCCTAAGAGGTGAGCGATTTACCAGCCTATTTATTGTTGTTTTCTAGGACTATCGATGCTATCTGCTGAGGCTTGAGTTGTCGTATCGAGACTGAGGTCACTGCTGCTAGGTAGGGCACTTTCGGGGTGTCTGGGATTGGAATTGTTTTCTACTTATACGTGATGAGGTAGGCCCTAAATACGGTTAGCATTATGTTTCGTTGACTTCAATTGAGTTTATGTGAGAATTCTCTAATTTATTTATGTTCTGTGGTTTTTTAAAAACAGATAAAAAGGAAGGGGACGAAGGGGCATAAACTCTCAAAACGGTGATGTTGGTTATGGCTGCATCTGTGACGATTACGGTGCGATGACAATGTTGGTTAATATTTTGATATTTTCGCTTTGAATGTATTTATTTGAGGTTTCTGGTGTGATTTCGGACTGCTTTTATTTTTCCGCGATTTCTTTCACAATGAGATAGACTCAGATGCTCAAACTAATCTGTTGAATTTGGTGGTTTGTTGTATGCAGGGGCCATACTATTGTAGTATAGGAGTTGACAAATCATTTGGGCGTGAGGTAGCCAATGCTCACTACAAGGCATGTTCGTTTAACAGTGTTGATACCAGCGCTATCTATTGCGGAATTGTGCCCGTTAAGGTATTATGTTATTTAACTGCCATTCTTTACTACTTGTAATCGGTGTATTTCTATGTTGGGTCTCCACGGTATCCGACATTTCACTTAGATAACAATCTCGATGTCTAAGACAACGCTTTATGTTGATTGCATGTTCACATAAAAGCCTTCTAACAAGAAACATTAAAGCTGGGGTTGGTGCAAATGGTACTGACCTTGTGTTCAATTGTTATTGTTCAGGTAGTTACGAAGTTGTGTAGAAGATTGACAAAGAGACACAAAGGCAAGTATTCATCTGATTACTATTAGTTTACATTTAGTTTTGGTTTATTAATTTCATCGCCCTTTTCCCCATGAAAGTCTACTATTTCATTTTGGTATTATGCACAGATTCATACCTGTTCGCCTCCAATAGTACTTTTCTTTTCCCTTTTCTTCTTGTTTTGGCACCGTTTCAAGTATGTTTTTTGAAAGTTTTCTATTCGATTGTCTGAGGTTTAATTGATTGGTCTCCTTGAACGAGTTCGGAGATAGGAGGTGGATGGAAGGAAAGGAAGGAGGGTAAGGGTGTTGTCACGAGGAGTTTTTTAACTACTTTTTCCTCCAGATCCTCTCTATGATGGAAGGGTTTCATTTTGGCTTAGAGGAGGAAAAATAATTCCCTTAATTTTCCTCTCTTAGCTATCTGCTAACCAGTCACGAGAAATGGTGTTTCTCCGCCCCATTTCCTTCAAAGGGGCTTAGGAGTCTTTAAAGGAAGATCATCTTTTTACTTTGATGTCTGTCTCGAACCATGTATTGCGTACAACTTTATGATGTGAATTTCGCCTCAAGTAGCTCGCCTACGTTACAATTAACATTCACCGTTCTTGCTTCCTTCGCCTTCTAAGAAATTGCCTTTGTCTGTAAGTGGTTATAAGTGTCGTTTTTAGCTTCTTTGCAAATCTCAAAGATGATTACCAAACATTTTGGCTTTGTCATGTTATTTATTTCCTTTTTCTTCTTATCTCCTTTTGAAATTTGTTGCCCTTAATTCTTCTCTCTTTTAAATGTTAGAATATCAAGGTTCTCAAGATGCTTATTTATTGAGTTAAATCACTGGTATATTAGTGGGAGTCTAACTAACCATTCTGGTGGCCTATAGGTGGAGAGGAAGCCTCTTGTACGTGTTATTGGAGTGCCAAATAACATGACATATGTAGATTTTTGCCAGTTTTGCGATTCTTTTGTCCATCACATGCTTGAAATGCGAATTTTTAGGTGAGAGGAAGCCTCTTGTACAGCTTTATTTGACCAAAAAGACTGGTAATCCCCTTGTGTTTTGAATGAGCCGCTAACTCATATTACTGTGTTTAGGAGCGATGGAATGGGGAAAAATATATTGTTCCCCTCAGGTTTGACAGCCAGTACTCTATAGATGAATTCCACAAGCATTTCAATAGGCACTGGTTTTCCTCTCTTGAGGTTGTTTTCTCCAATTATGGTATTATATTACTACGACTGTTTCTATCACGAATCACGTATAATGATAATTTCATTGGTTATTAGAAACCTAACTGGATTTTTATGTAGTCAGCCTCGCGTGACGTGCTTTTCATAATCGATGTCCAATACATCGCTCAATCGAACATGCAAAACCTTCTCTTCTTAACTCAAGTGAGAAGCCAACATGTCCAAATTTGCGTGGGTATGCTTCAAAATTATTTGTCTCTGTTGTCATATTTTTGGGTGCTCTATTGTGTTTTTGTTTTGGTATGAAACTACTGTATTTTATGGTCATCCTACCTCTTTTGCAGAGAGGTTAGATCAAGAGGCAGGAGGAATCCTAACAACCATCTGCAATCATTTGTTTCCACTGCTCCTGCATCTCAAAATGGACAGATTCTTCTTGTCCCGTATGTTGATCAATTTTTTTTATTCGTTGTGCAATAGGCCAAGAGCTTAAGCTTGATATTGTAAGATAAAGAATACCTCATGACTCTTTCTCTTTCTCTCTCTCTCTCTCTCTAACACGCACACACACTCACTACTTGTTTATGATTGGCTGGTTCTATGCTGGGTGGGCTCTTCTGCTTGTATTTTTCTCCGGACTTTAGAATATGTCTTACCACTGTATCACTACACCATGGGATGAGTTACATGGAACATGAATATGGTTTCCTTTTTGGGGGTTCACCAGGCATCTAAATTGCTGTTTGAGGGGCTTTTCTGCGTTGATTATCTTTAGTTTCGGTTGCTTGCCATGTCGAATTAAAATATCAACTAATGACTCATTAATAGTACCGTTGTGTCTGTTGTATGATATTGGTTCTTGTTTTATGAGCCCATTTCTTATTTGTTGAAATGAGTTAGTGGGTTAGATTCATTCTTCCCTGTTTCCTCGTTAATTAATAGAGCTTCCTTGTTTCTCAGCACCCGGAGGCATGACATCCTTCTCACAGCACCAACAAACACGGTTGAAAAGGAGAAATAAGGAGCCTGATCCTAGACTTTGTAAGGTTGATCAAGATTTGGAAAGGATTAATGAGGAATCATTGTATGAGTTTGAGGTTTTGGATGGGGTTAGATGTAATTTAGCAGCTTTGCAGCTTACTTGATCATAGTACTTCTGCTGAAGAGGTAACGACCGAGACTATAGTCGAAATTTCGTTTACTTGGTTTAGTTGTTTGATGACTTATAATGACAATTGAATTTGTTTCCGTAAGTTCGTTTGTTACGCTTTTCAGGAAGTGCAAATAATTAGTGATGGACATCCTGGTGATTGCTTTGCTTTTTTGTATCAAAGGCTTGTTGAAAGTCACTCGAGCTTTTGGTGCTGGTTTCCTCAAGCAGGTGTTGAACTTCATTACCACCTACTTTAGTTCAATGACTTGACACAACACGTATGAGTCGTGCAACACATAATAATTGATGCATTTTTTAATGAAAAGGTTTTGGTTTAGTATTTTGTTGTTAGTTATGCTCGTTTAATTAGGTATCAAATTGGTTGCTGAATTTAATTCCTCTTTTACAGAAAATATGGTTGTTCCGTATCTTGACATGCTGTTCCTCATTCATGATCGGTTTCCGTCGATTGGATTTTTCAGGTTAGGATCTTCAATTCTTGGCTTTGTTTACCATCTCCTTGTATGTAGCAAAATTCAGCTTTAGTATGATGAGTTAAAAGTAAGTAGTTAGAATCAATATGTCTGGTATCGGGACATGAAGTCATCTAGCTTCCCAATCCTGCTTGGTTGACCATAGATTGCTGTTGTGTTTCTAATTGCATATTTTCTGCGGTATAGGGTTACTTGCCCTTTTGGTTTGTTTGACATAGCCTATTCCATTTAATTTAACATAATATATGTATCTAGGTTAGTATATCTAGATTTCTACAAAGCCGTTCTTTTAAGGTAACACCTCCCCCCTATTTAGACTATCGTGTGTCATTTTGAATGAACCTGTGATTGATTGTTGTAGGACGGTAACATATAATGCAATAGAAGACTTCTCAACTAAAGGATTATTGCTATTGCCAATGAGGGGTTTATAATCTACATGGGATATGACCTTGATAAATATAAACTTTACTTCGTTCTTTTTAGTGTTTGCCAACTTGTACCTTATACTCTACTGCAAAAATGCAAAATTGGAATATTGAGGAATGACTACTGATGCATAGAAGTAGGCGACAGAGTACAGGGTTTGGGTTAATGAAATGCAAGCTTTTCATTAATAACTAGAAAACAAGTTCTACAAATATTACAAGAACTAATCTAACCTAATGCAACTAGAAGTTAGCCGTGTTACAAGCATGATTTTAAGCCTTAAAATTCCATAGAAGAATATCTACAATATTAAAAGATTACACTGACTATGATAAAAGAGATAATGCCTTTGAACATGAGTGTGGCGACGTTAGGGGTTTATGAAGATGTAAGGAATTTGATTATGGATGTCGTGTCTTTTAGGTTTTAGTTTGTTTCGAGGTCTTCGCTTGGACCTAGATAGCCATGGTGAATGAGGGGAAACTGTGGTTCATTAAGGTGGTTAAGGGTTGTTCTTGGCAGTTTATGATGGCGTATAATGGCAAGTTGTGATGTTTAATGTTCAGTGATGGTTTGTGGGTAGTTGCTTTAAGGTGATGATGATTGGGGAGTTTATGTTGAGTAAATGTTATTTCTGATTTCAGTGGTTTGTTTTTGGGGTGTATCGTGCTTGGGTAGCTGAGGACCATAGTGGTTAAGTGGTGGAGAACGATGAGAGTAACGGATGATAAAATAATTGGAGCGGTGTTTTTTTATGAGAAGGAAAGAAGCGTTTTTTAATTTAAAAGGAGTATAACACAGAAGTCCTTGGAGGTTTTGCGGACTTAGAGTAGGCTGATGGTTAGGCGTCATAGGTTTGGATTGTGGAAAGGAATGCACCATAGAAGTTTGGCTTAATGATGATGCTTATTAATAATAAGTTAAAGGAGGGGAGATGAAGTTGTCCCATTAACTTGCATGCTCCAGGTATTGTTTAGGCCATTCACCATTTGTAAGGGTATTCACCATTGTTATGGCTGATAAACATTGATTGTGATTTGTTTTGGTTTCGTTCAGAGTGGAATGATGAGGTGCAGGAATATTCAATTGACGGCAAGTCTATATCTTTTATCGATCGTGTCACACTGATACATGGGAGATGTTGTGTTAGATTTTAAATCCTATTAATCTTGAACTCCTTCTCTATCAGCATTATAAATGTGTAAATTCGATTGTTTGATAATGAGTATCGACACTAAACAATGCTTCATGGCGGAACTTCATCCTGTTTTAACCAAATTACCAATGACACTTAACTAACACTTTGAATTCTACTTAGCATTGTGCTTGTATGAACTATAAATATTGACTAAAAGAAAGAGCTGGTGTTTCAGTGGTATATGCACAAATATCGTCTAAGCTGATTGTTGTTTTTGTGGACTACTATTACGTTATAACTTATTATCATAGTTTCATTTGTGTCTCAGCGTAATGGAGCTAAATTTTTAGTTGTGTTATCAATAATTAGCAAAGTTGACCACTTCTTGAGTTCTTGGTCTTGTACAAGTATAAATAACAATAAACTTGCTATTTTTTTTTAAAAAAAAAAAACATTTATTTTGTTGATCGTCTCATATGTAATTGTTGGTTTGCAGCATTACATCCGAGTTCGAGCAGAATCGAAGTTTAATGACCTATTGGATACTTTGGATTTTAACCAGAGTCTCATATTTATTAGGACTCTCAAGACCGTTAATAGGGCTTATGGGTCGAGCAAGGTCGAGCAAGCTGCATGTGGAGTGCAAATTTCTATCCATTTGCTGGAATGTCCTAGGAAGAGAGGTTCATAGTTTTTAAAGTTTGTGGTTTCCCGGTGCACACATTAGCACTATTGTATTTTTTTCTTTTCTAGCAACTTTTCATTGTCCTTTTAGCTCCTTGTTTCTCCTTGGGCTACAGGTTAGCTGATGTGTCACTACCGACAGTAACAGTATTAAAAGCCGCGCCTATTTAAACCTACAATACTCGTGACGTGTTTTACTTCTTTGCGTTGTATCGTGCACTTTTTCCAATGCTTTCGGAATATCTATGGCGTACTCAACATAGTATGGTGCTTTTCGTTTATTTCACAAATGGTATCATATAGGGTTTTATACACGATTTACCAAATTGGGGCACCGCGCCCGGTAGGGCGCGGAGCAACAACTAGTAAGATAAAATGACAAAAGCAGTACCACATTTCGAGAAATAATATAAATTAACCAAATTATTATAAAACTACTAGTATTCTATTTTATTCGTAAAATAAGTAAATAACGCTTACTCGGATTATTAATTCAATTGAATAAGGGATAAAATGTCGGTTAAAAATGGGTAAAATATTGTGTTATCAAAGTTAATAAAAAACAATTTCCGCAATTTTTCATTTATTCATAATCTCAACATCTATAGTGTTTCAAACCACAATATATAAATAAGAGCATGTACTCATGGGACAAATAGTAGCTAGGGCCGAAATTTATCATCAATTTCGTTTAATGTTTTACCAATCTTCCTCCATAGAGACATAACTATTGATTTAGTGTTCCATGTAACAAACTACAATGAGCAATATTAATATCAATATATTTCTACAACGTTTGTTTAAGTGATGTTGTTTAGAAGAGCATATGTCACTAATAGCAAGTCAAAGTAGCTAATTCCAACAAAATTAAATGCATATTGGGAACCAACCCTAAAATAAATGTTGACTAATTGTAAATATAATATTATATTTATTATGCATTGACATCTAATATGACATTAATTAACAAGCAAATATCACATAATGATTTTAAAAATAGAATCCTTCAAAAATAATGTTGACTAATTTTTCACTCTTGCCTAGGCCATGGCCAAGCGGACCTGGGAAGAGCTCCCTCTCCGAGGAGATATGGCCTCTGTTATAGCTATTTCATTTTGAATGGATGAGTTTACTCATTACTCAGCTCTTTTAGTTGATAGCTAAACTCATACTTATGTTGTAGGTGTTCATGCCATGATCAAGGCTAATTTCCTTTCTTGTACAAAGTTTGCTAAAGCAAAATTTATTTTTGGGCATACCATTAATTGTGACACGCTTGTCGTAAGATATGGACTACTCACTAGTGACTTAATTTAGTAGGAACAAGGTAAGTCATCTAAAACACTTGAACACGTCTAACTCAACAAATTGACAAGCACGGCAGAAGTTTTGATTCTTGCACAAGGACGCCTAGTTATGAGTTTTCTCATTAATTGTATTTTAGTTGCACGAATTTAAGGTAAAACGTTTGAATTAAAAGTTATGATGAAGATTGAGGAAAATCATTAACCCCTAATCGATGACCCGGAAGTTGCTTGATCGACTATTGACTCGACCCAATCACCGATTGGAAATAGGACAGCCGGATTAAGGTGTCTAATTAAAATGAATCATACCGAAATTGAATTGAACGAAATTAGATTTGACCACATATTCTTACTTTAAACCTTTCGTTGTATAAACGAATATCATAGTTTCGGAAAAAGGAAACCCTTCACCTCCGAATTCTTTTCGCCTTCTTATTAAAATTATTGATTTCTAAAAAGATTAGTAACTACAAAATAATATATCAGATTTATGTAAATATAGAAGACAAAATTCTTAACTCTGTTATCAAATTAATATACGGATTTATATAAATGAGTAGAATAACTAAAACCATAGTTTTTATTGTGTACAAGCGTCTCACACTATGAGACGGTCCCTTTATGTAAAAAGATAACCCGTTTATTAATAATAATTGAATTAACTTTTTTTTTTTTAAAAGTGACCGTTTAACGGTGTGAGACCGTCTTATATTACCATCTCTCGCGAGCGTGTTATGTGACAACATCACCAGTGGATTTTGGGCAAAACACATTATATCAATGAATGAAGTGTTTGGCATTTCGGAATCATATGCCATATGAGTGGATTTACTATTTTTCCAAAAGGTATTGAATCTACCATGCATTACTACATGTGTGGATATGTTTTAACCGTAGATTGGTTGTCAATGGCCATATAGGGAATAAATTCTCCACCAAAATGATAAAAATTCTCGATTAATACGAACAAAAAAAGTAAATATTCTTCTAAAAAGACGCGTCTTAAATGAGTAATAAAATCAAACAACATAAAATAGATATATATAACTCACTTAGAGAAACCACGGATTTCGACTATTTTGCTAGTATTCACACTAGCTATTATCTTTGTGTATGAAAATAAGGGTATACCACTTATACGAAATCGGTTAGTTGTTCTATTTGATAACCGTCATCAAACGTGGATGTCTTTATACCTTTAAGATATATACGAAGGTCCTAAAAAGATCCACGTCAAATATATGAAGTCCCATATTGATGGTAGACTTAACTTCTTAGAGTAGTATATTATCTTTGCATGTGTTGTTTTGTGACACCCTCAAAAATCGCGGAAAAATTAAACACGTAATTTCTAAATAAAAATTGCATGGATATGTTTGTAATAGGTTCATTATAGTAAAAACCTGTAATTTTTAAAACCTGAACCTGTTATAAAGATATCCAATTGGAAGGTGTCAAAACATGCAAGGTTTAAACAAACTTATTTACATAACCACCGCTAAATATAGCGGAATACAAAATGATACAAACCAAATGTACAGAGGGAGACATGTGTCCCTAAAAAGTGTGACATACGTGTCACTACAAAATGGGAACCAATCTAGGTTCCAAGGTTTCTTTGCTCGCTAGCTCGTCCGTGTACCCCATATAAGCATCACCTACCTGTCAATCGCATTTTATACAAACACGAAAGCCACAGTCAGTGGGGAGTAACTCCGAGTCCTCCCAACCACGAAATGTCAAGTTAATATAACATGAAAGCATATAAATATGAGCAAATATAATACATAGCCCATATAAAGGCTAAATAATCAAGCTTTTCATGAAAAACATTCAATATAAACAACATATAGTCCTAGCATGTGAATACTAGACCAACTCAAGCTACACTATCATGTGAGTCAAATAACACACGGGAATCCAAACTCTATCAACCATAGCCGGCTTGCATCTCACCTTCTATGATTCATAGAATCATCAAACAAGAAAGGGCAATATATCTAGAGACAGGCATAAGTTCCTAGTACAGTCAATAGTCACTTTGTAACTCGAGTCTATACCACGAGGTAGGGAAGCTAGTATTTTGGCTCAGAGGTTACATTTAAAACATGGCCAAGATACGACTCAACCCTAATCCTAGACTCACAAGAGACCTAGAGAAATGCGGATAAGACCACCGCACCCAAGACTCATGATAAAACCACATGAGTACCCTAAGGAGTCCACCAAAGGGTTGGCTAGTACTTAAGCTGACCATCTACTCACAAAATAGGCAGAAAGGTCATGCCCCAGCTTGGATATAAACCCACCAAGCCAGGAACACAAAGGCTATTAAGCCGTGAACATACACTCGTCAAAGACTATAATGACCTATCTATGACAATAACTGAAAATACTCACTTAAGACCTCGTCCCAAGTGAATACTTTAGCCAATTTAACAATAAAAAGGGCAAAAAGTCCAAACTTGTAAATATAAATGATCACAAGCTAGCATATGGAAGGCTACACAAGAATATAATCCAATGACATTCCAACAATACAATCCAATATGGCCAAGGTACCAAGTTTCCAAAATATGAATTATAAATATCAAGGCATTAATATATAGCATCCAATTACAACCAAAGTCATCCACTGTTATCTAAACTTACCGCAAAGACAAATCCCCGACCCAAGTCCCGCGACGGGTCATTGGTCAAATCAGGGCCGACCGGTTTAAACCTAATTTGACCAAACTCATTCGGTCATATTGGCCCAGCTCAGAGTCTTGGTTCATTTTGACTCAAATCACATAATTCAACATAATACAAATCATGTGAAAATTATCAACATAAGGGAAAATTATTCTAACTTATAAACTAACCCATTTCCAATAATTTCTCCTACTAATAAAAATTTCTAATACGCCAAAATGTAAGCATTGTTCAAATGTACAAATGACAACTACAAAACATCAAACAAAAGCTCAAACATACAATCCGAACAACGGCCAAACCCGGCCACACACACGGCTACACACACACGGCTTGTGGGGCCTGCTCACGGCCTGATTTGGGGCTGTTTTGGGCTGTTTTGGGCAGCCCTACGGTCTCCTTCCTTCTTCATCCAAAACCCGTCTCAACAATGTTACAAAACCATTCCAACAACACACAACCATTAACAATTCATTCATCACTACCAACATATGAATTATACCTCATAATAATCATACTTTAACAAATATATTCATATAAAATAAATTTAACATATTAACAACCACATAAACATCCAACACACAAAAAAAAATGTGACATATATCGCCGAGTAACTCGGAATAGTTACCTTAAGCTAGAAAAAGGCAAATAACCCTTGAGAAAACCCTAAAAACAGTAGCTACCCATCATCCTCTACTATATACACTACTACAAAAACCATCATAGACATCAGACTTTTTCATCAATAGGCATCGGATTTACAACTGATGCACAGTTGACACATGTATATTCTTTATGCTTATGCATCGGTCTTAAGTCTGATGTCTATTCAAAAATAGACATCAGACTTTTAGGAAATCCGATGTCTATATGTTATATAGACATCAGTTGTTTAAAATATCCGATGTCTATTCAACACCATGGACATCAGATATCCAAAAAAACCGATGTCTATAATTATATTTTTCATAAAAAAAAATATTGCGATATTGTTGCCCAAATACATTATTAATCATACACATGATCACATATATAACGAGTAAGCTTTCATGCTCCTCTGTTTATCACTTCTGTTGTGTGTGTAACAACAAATGATTACAAATTACACCACCAAAAAAGCAACTACCCAACCAACTCTCTTTGATCAACCCATGTAGCATCTTCTTCCTCTACTTGTGTGTGTTTGAGAACAAATGTAATCCATATTTCCCTATCCTCGTCAAGAATTTGTTGGGTATAAGTCCTTCGGAAATCTTCAAAATACTACAAAACAAAAATAAGCATATTGACTAAAAAACAATACTAATATTTGTGAAAAAAGAGAAAAATGGCAAAACGATAAATTAGACCACATGATAAAATTACGATAACTTGCTTGAGATAGAAAAAATTATGCTACCTTTTATAAGTTATCCTTAAAGTTTACTTGAAGAAAATATTCTTAAAAGTAAGATTCATAAGTAGTACATCACAATTGTGCGATAATCCGTATTTCCAAGCAAGCGTCTAAAACTAAATGATTCAACGACTAAACCTCAGGGAGTACTTTACAAATAGCTAGCATATTCTCACACGGACAATCTAAGTCATTTGGTTTGCACAAAGTGAATAATGAACATATAAAGCTTCAATTAGTAAACCAAGAGAGACAACTAAAAAATGAAAACCACGACGCAATTCCAAGCATTAGTGATTAAAACATCTCTTCGACGTAAAATAAGCAAATTATAAAAAGATGGATATCGTACCATGGACCTTCCTTCTCAGTACATAACTCTAACTCAAAGTGGGGAATAGCTTCATCGTAAACTCCGTGCCTCGTCCTCGTCCTGCAAAAAATGATATTTAGGACTATATGTCGTGAAGGGTAACAAACTGACCAGGCCATGGATCAAGAATTCAAGATGGAAGATTTCGTTTGGTTTGTTTTGTAGTACTCCATAATAGTTACTACTAAAATTAAACAGGCTTACCTGACGAAAAATACAGAAGAGACCAAGATGCCAATCCATAAACCATACCCAAATTCTCCACTGCACCATCTTTAATCTTGCAATACAGGCATGACAGGACCAAAATTAGTGCTTATATGACAAACCAACCTAACTAGTACGAAGTATAATGCACGACATTACCTGCTTCTAGCAACAAAATCATATCTTATGCTAAGTAAAAGAGACCTCAAACTAAAATTAATGATGGTACCAAGAGAAAAATACATGATCCGGGCTCTTGAGCACAAACTGGTCATGGCACAAAAATAAGGCAGAAGAATCACTTAACTAAAAATTATGTGCTTTCCATCTTAAGGAAAAGGGGAGACTGTTCTAAATATGCAGTTGTGGTCAGAACAAATATATTTTTTAGAATATACAAGCACTACAGTATGATTGATGGTATCAAGCTATACCTCGCAAGTGCACGATTTTATCGTTGTACACTATTAAGGGTCGATCCCACAAGGAGTTGAAAAGAATACTAATTGTTCTAATCCGATCGTTTAGCTAAGTCGAAAATAAAAGATGAGGTTGTACTAAAGCTACCAACAACAAGGTAAAACAACTAAATAAAGAAATAGAAGAAAGAGCAAGATAAAATAAATAGATGTAAATCAAATGATTAAAAACCCTAAGACTCGGTTCTTCCCAAACAAATCGTAATTCCACACAATCAAATCTCTAGGCTAATCACAAGGGTAGTTAGGTGAGGAGGTGACGACTCTAATTCGCCTAAGACCCCCCTCCCGGGTTCGAAATAGGACACTAGTGCTACCCACCAACCCCCCTCTCGGGTTCGAAGGTCGGAATCCCTAACTCAATACCCGACTACCCCAAAAACATGCATTATTCCCAAGGTAGTCCAATATTTGCTAAGGTCATTAAGCCTCGTCAATTCCCGGGTCATCCCACTCCCTCTCTCGAGGGTCGATTTCAAACGCTAGATTAGAGGTGTTCTACCCCGGTTCTCCCTTTCGGTCTCAACCAAGGTCAACAATAGGGTCAAATCACGGGTATCCAAATTACAACCTAACCAACTCTCGTTGGTGGTCAAGGGTCGTAAGTCAACACTACCCAAAAGTCAACCCTTAAACCAAGTCAATCCTCTAACCTACCCTCACCAATTTCCCCAAATAATTAGCCTTTATGAAATTCAATTAGTGAAATTACTCATGTTGGGTCAAACCGAGCCCTAGTAGGAGACTACTCACTAATCATGGTCCTAATTGTAAAATAGACAATAAAGATGGAAACTTTGGTCACTAACATGGTGGGAAGATGAAATTCACTTCTAAACATGCAACAATCTAACAATAGGTGTAAAGGAAAGATGATTTAATCTAATAACAGGAGTGATTAAACCTAAAGACACAATCTTTAACCAAATCAACTCAAAGATTAAGTCTTTGAGGACAACTACCCAAGGAAGAACAAATGAAAGAGAAACAAAGGAAAGATGAACAATGAAAAGATAAACAATGATGAAATTAACAACAACAAACAAACAACACCAACAATCCTAACATAAATAATCAAACAAACATAAAAGAAGAACAAAAATGTAAACAAATGAAAATAGGGAGAGAATTAATACCAACAAAATAGTGAAAGAGGAATTTGGATAGAAATAATAAAGAAGGAAATCCTTCAATCTTCTTACAAACCCAAATTCAATCACTAATTGATTGAAGAACTTCTCTAATTAAGGAAAGATTAACAAAGAGATTAAGAAAGTTTAAAGCTTGAAAGGGTAAAAATTCTGGATCTAGGGTTGTGTGTACAAAAGGGTTTAAGAGGGGGTATTTATAGGCTTGTACAAGATTAGGAAGAAAAAGGGAAGAAAAGCCCAAATCCCGTCTGCTGCGTTTTGCCGGTGCACCGGCAGCCGGTGCTCCTACCGGCAAAACCGTGCAAAGATAAAAAAATAGCTGGCATCTGTGTTTTGCCGGTGGGCGGTTCTTGCTGCCGGCAAAAAACACACTCTTCGAGACTTCTACTTCTTCTTCATGGTGCGTAATGCTTAGGTTGACCGGCTGCGTGCTCCTACCGGCAATGAGGCCAAGCTTGTTTTTCACCAAAATCTTCAATTAATTCCATTTGTTTGTGCTTTACCGGTGGACCGGTTGCCGGCCTGCCGCAAAGCACATTCCTCATTTTCTTCAAAATCTTAAGTGATTCTCGGGGTGTGTTTTGCCGGTGGCCGGACCGCCCGGTCTCCCACAAAAACACACTCTTCACCATTTCTTCCCCTCTTCTTCATGTAAAGGCAATGGGGTGCCTTTCTTGCCCCAATTTCTCCATACTTAGGTCGTTTCCTACAAAAGGACACACACGGTAACAAGTACGGGTATTGGGCACAATATGCAAGGAAAAACACCCGAAACCGACTCGATATGAGTCGGTATGCATAAAAGAAAGAGGGAATTAGAGGTAAATTAATCGTATATCAAACCTCCCCACACTTAAGTCTTACTCGTCCCCGAGTAAGTCCCAAAACCAAATGTACAAAGCATTATTATGATGGATATGAAGAGTGGATGCACAATATAAGCATCACCCAACTAAACTACTACTTAAGCCGATCGAGTATTAGCGCACTCAACGCCCCTTCAACTCACAATTTGACACTCATGAGGGGAGAGCGCCCTATTGCAAGGCAAGTTGGGTCTTGCTACAAAACTTTCGACACATTCATCATGAAAGCACGTAATCAACAAATAGAATGCCTCTAACAAAATGATCCACTTTCCTCATCTAAGTGGTCGGATTTTTCAAACAACAAAACATGGTCTCAGTCGGGAGTACCGTCTCAGAAGTGCCAATTGAGGTGCCAACCCCCTAATTGTGACAAAAGCAACCCTTGTGTGGCCAATGCTCAAGAAACTAATTCAAGAGCGGGGAAAGGGAAGAAATGACAAGTCCGCCGAGAATTACAAAACCGACACAAGATTCAACCAAAGGGCCCATGACTAAGGAGACCAAGGCAACGACATCCTCACGGTTTTCACTCGTCACTCAATGAAAGAACAAGGTGATTTTTGTGACCAAAAGTAACCAAAATCACTCAACTAACTCGACTAGCGAAAACGTGCCCGCAATCTAATGTGTAACACCGTCCTATGTCCTATGAAATGCAAACAACGGGAAAAAGCACAAAACATGAAGCAAGGGTTATAACGGGGCTAAGGAGAAGGTCGAAACGGGATTGGTGCAAGCACCGTTTGGATATGTGGGGCTCAAATCAAGAATCGTCGACACATCACATCCCGTCTCTTATTGCAACACATGAGACACGTCTATGCCCTAACATAGCAATGATGACCAAAACTATGCAAAAATTGCATAAACCCAACTCAAGTAGGAAAAATTCGCTAAAACTCCTTTTATTTCAACAAATGGTAACGTCTACACCGTAACACCGACTCGGTTTCCAAGCCATGCAAAAAATGTGTAAACCCGACTCATCTTTGGAAAAACATCAATTTGCCCCTTTTTATTTAGCAACGGCTTTTTCTACCCCTTTAAATGATGAGTAGGGGTGTTGCTTGCCTTTTTCTTTTTCTTGACAACAAACAAATATATACAACATAACTCATTTTTTTGATTTTTCATGACTTTTTCACTTTTCTATTTTGTTTTTTTTTTTTTTTTTTTTTTTTTTTTTTTTTTTTTTTTTTTTTTTTTTTTTTTTCAAAACCTCTTATTTGTATATAAAGCCAAATCATACCAAATTCCGACCCAAATGGATATGTATACTATCCATCACTATGTCCCAAATCACCTCCTACAACACAACTACAAAAACCGACCAATTCTTGATTAAGGAAGGGTGGTTATGGGAATGTAGCTATCTAGGTGGGTTTGCCAAATGAAAAGGGCTAAGCTCAAGGGGGTGAATCAAAAAAAAAGGAAACAATGTAGGGAATAAAACAAGGCTATTTGGCTATGTGAGGTTCATATAAACTGATTTTTGCTTCATATCATATACACAAAAATGTAATGCAATTTCATGATCTAAGGACGATGCGACACACTTATGCGTAATGATGTGACACGCCTCGCGAGGAGACCTACTCTCGAACCTAGATGAGGGTGGGGTATGAATGTACCCGCCCTAGGAGGCTCTACCCTTACCTTTGAGTAGCTGAGTCGAGCCAAAGGTCTAGTCTACGGCCCTAGGTCTCACAAGATCGGTCTAAACTCGTTGGTCAAGCCCTCCTTCCTCGGCTAACTAAGAGGCCACGGGCGCGAGTCACGAGGAGGGGAAAGGCACAATTGGGTACATTAGTTCATCATGGGGGTACTTGGTTCCCTTCCTTTGACCATGCTCTTCCTTAAAAGCTTATTTACAAACTCAAATGCAAAAGAAAGAAATGCAACAAGTATTTACATGTGAACAAATGCATGCGGAAATTTAAACAAACATGAAATGAAACGTGCAACAAATTGGCTAAAGCTAGCAGCACATCAACACCAAAATTCCAAACGGTCTCCCAAGGAGACACCCAAAGCAACAAAATTCCCATTCTCCTTCAAAGTATGCAAGATACCAAAAAGAAAGAATAGTAAAAGGAGCAAGAGATAGGAAGGATTATACCAAGCGGTCTTCTAGCTCCCTTTTGCCTCAAGTGGTCAATGCGCCAAGCCAAAAGATTAGACAAAACATATATATACAATGCAATTTTTTTGAATTTTTCAGAAATTTTTCAATTTTTAGGCATTTTCTTGAATTCTCTTAAATTTACAAGCATTCAAATATATATACAAATATTCACAAGAGTGATATTTCCCTCCCCACACTTGAGATGTACATTGTCCTCAATGGACAAAAGCATAGGGAGTGAATAGGAAAAAGAAACGAACATATTTTTTGATTTTTGATTTTTCAAAGGGAAAAATAACATATTTTTGTGATTTTTGGTTTTGAAAAATTAAAAGGACATATTTTTGGGTTTTGGATATGAGAACTCCCTCCCCACACTTATTTATTTACATTACTTCCAAATGGAAATAAATGTGTGGAGGGAATTCAAATTAAAAGCATGTTTTGGTTTTTTTTAGGCCCTCCCCACACTTATTTATAGACATGGGAGGGCATTTTAATGAAAGAAAATAACATGTTTTTGGTGGTTTTTGTCATTTTTCAATTTTTTAGTTGGTTTTTTTTTTTTTACTTTGAAAATGCAATGCATGCTCTATTCTATATGCATAATTGAAATGACAATGCAAATTATGCTAAGTGAATGCAATTACTAAATGTGACAATATATTACAAAATTGAAATCTAATGCAATCCTATATGATGCAACTAAATGATTTATCAACTAAATGCATGCGAAAATTAAACGTGAAGGAGAGATTTGGATAGAAGGGAGAGATCATACTTGTCATTTGGATTGATTCTAAGGAGCATACCAAAGGCTTTGGATTTGAAAAGGGAGTAATAATAGGCCATCAACTCGGCCTCTTGGGACTAAGACCCCATCACATCATCAAAATCTTCATCATTGGTATCATCTCCGGTATTTAGATCGGAGCCTTGGACTAAATCCTCGGGGTTGAAGGTGAAGTTACCTCCACTACCGCCGGCACCCATAAGACCTCCCGTGAAGTCTCCACTCATGTTCATCACACCTCCATCACCTCCCGTGAAACCACCACCGGATCCCGACGCACCCGCATCACTAGCAAAATAGGGCCGAACTCCCCCAAACCATTGGGCCTCATGCCCCTCCGGTCTAGACTCGGGCATAGGCGGGAAAACGGGTCGCGCAAAGTAGTCCGGTTGGAGGTTAAAGCCTCCGCGGACCATACTCCCATCCTTTGGGTAGTTTCCATCGGGCCAAGTGAAATAAGAGGGGTGAGGGTCCTCATAGCCCACGTAATCCCGTCGACAAAAATCATCATAGATGGGATAAGTACCGGTAGCTTGATCATAGTATATCCGGTCCAACTTTCTCCCCAACACGTCCCTCTCACTAGCGGCCTTCGCCGTGGCAATGTCCATCCTTTCCATCCATTCGGTTAGAGACGGAGGTAAGGGTGGATAAGTAGGTTGACCCGAGGAGGAGGCCTCCCCTTGTTGAAATTGCCATGGTGGTGGTTGGTGAGTTTGAGGCGCGGCGTATCGTAAGGAGGAGGGAGTGTCGCGTCTACGGTCCCTAGAATAAACCCGTGGAATATTGGGAGGAGGTTGGTCGGCGGGAGGGTCTTCTTCAATATCAAGGAGATAGGACTCCTTGTCCTTTTCAATTTTTACCGCGGTAACATTTGGAAGGCGGATTGAGTTCTTGTGATTGATTTGCCAATATTCAAGACCGTCGTTGGGGTTTTCTTTGAGCCACTCAAGCTTTGTAGTCAAGTAATGCTTTGTCAAGTGTGTGTCCCCGGGTATCCAATTCATCGTGGAAAGGTCAACCGGACGGTCCATGTTGCGGGCAATTCGGGTGATCATGCCACCCACATGTATCGGGGTTCTATGCCCTGAGAACTAGCAATCTTGGATAGATTAAGGGCTAGGTAGTGAGCCACATTAATTCGGAAGGGGGTGGGTTTCGTGAACAAGTAGGACCCCAAAATTTCAAGCTCGTGGGTCCTAAACACCCATGGCTCATCTACCGCAAGAACGGTGCACCCCATACATCTATGCCACACCCGAATGACGGGATTGTGGCAACTCATCGCGGGCCTTTTTACCCCGGGTTGATCATCAAGGCCCGAAATCGCCTTCCATACACGGGAATAGTGAAAGTCAATGGGCGGGGTGTGCGATGTCGCATTTTCCAGCCCAAAGATTTGAGCCAACCGACCCAAAGTGATGTTATGTTCCCGGTTCATGAGTCTAAAGCTAAGGGTAGCCACCATGTTTGTTTGCCGGTGTTTGGTAATCTTAAGACTACTCAAAAATTCCCATGTGATCCGAGGGTAAGTATACTCATGCATGGTAAATATCCCCCTCATACCACACCCCGTAAATAAAGCTTCCGTCTCCCTAGCAATCCCAAGGGTAGACAAAGATGGATGATGAAGAAACTTAGTAGGGGTGAGGGGGCGATTTTTAAAGAGAATAAACTTACCCTTCTGAGTTGGTTTGGCAAACTCGACTGTAGGGAAGTCCGGATCGGGGTAAGTATCGGTCGCCGCTTGAGCAATCAATGCTTCTTGGTCCCTTGCTATGTCGGCCCTTGTTCTTCTTCCGGCCATCTTGATGATTGGAGGAGATTGGTGAAGGTTGGAGGGAGTTTGATTGAGTTTTAATGGAGTTAGGGTTAGAAAGGGGGAAAAATAATGGAGGTTTGAAGAAGGAAGAAAGAAGAAATGAAATGAGAAAAGGGGTGAGTCGTGGTTTATTTTGTATTCTGCGGGTGTGTTTTGCCGGTTGGCGAACCGGCAGCCGGTCTGCCGGCAAAACACACATCCCCTTTTTCAATTTCTTCGAATTTCTCTCTGAAATTTTTGACCTCGCTGCCGGTGGACCAACCGGCTGCCGGTCCACCGGCAAAACATTCTCCACAATTAGATTTCCCATATAACAGGTGTGTTCTGCCGGTGAGCCGGCTGCCGGCCTACCGGCAAAACACACTTGTAATACTCCGTATTTATAGTCTTGGGGGTACTCTATAGAGTAGGCCTTACTCTGTCGAGTAAGGGTAAGTGGCGAAGCAAAATAGTTTCTGACCTGTTGGGCACTCGATCGAGTAGCTGGGGCACTCGATCGAGTAGGGGGGTACTCGATCGAGTACCTTGGGTACTCGATCGAGTGTCCGGTTTTACGGGGGAGTTTTCTCGGGTTTTGTTAAATACGCGATTAAGGTATTTAAACATATTCGTCATTATTTTAAATCACTTTTTACAAAACCTAAAACCTGTTTAAGAGAGAAAGCAACTGGTTCTTCTTCCTAATCGCGTTCTTGACAATTCCCGGAGTTCAGACGGTCAGTTCGTATCGTAGTTCGTGTCGTTGGATTCCTTGCGTCGAGGGTAAGCTTTTAACATAAGTTTTATAATGTTTTGTTAAGATTGGTGAAACCCTAATTTAGGAATTGGGGGTTTTTATGAGTAGTATTTGAATGGTAGCATCTATGTGTTGTATGATAGGAGGAGAATTCGTAGAGGAGCCGTTTTGATACAAAATTGTAGATACCGTCTGCGTGTTGTGCTTTCCGGTAGGATTTCTACTCGGTATTAGTCCCATAATGGGATATTGGTGATGTGTTGTAGTTAGTTGTTTGATATGATGATTGTGATTGTGATTGTGATTGAGATTGTGTTTGTTGATGGTTCTCGAGATGCGTTCTCGGCTGAGTGGGGTCACTTGCGGGAGTGATCTCACGCCCTAGTTTCGCCCTTCGTGGAACCCGCCACGAAAGGGGATGTGCACATTAATGGACAGGGTTATCGCTCGTACGATGAGCGGGGCTTAGGTGGGAACGGCTGCGGTCCCCATCGCAGGGCTGGTCCAAAGGGACGATCGTGTTGAGATGATGGGAGTTGGTGGTGTGTGTGTGTGTGTGTGACGGTTCAATTGTCTGTTTGTCTTATTGTTGTTATCTATATTGATTGTGTGATTAGTACTGACCCGGTGTTGTTTTGTAAACCTGCGGTGATCCATTCGGGGATGGTGAGCGGATATTGAACAGGTATAGAGATGAGTGCTTGGGATAGGCTTTGGGATGGCCACGACATGACGATAGAGTCTTTCATTTGTAGTTTAGCATTTATTTACATTTCAGTTGAGAACAGATAGTTTGGAATAATGTATTGCACTTTCAGTTTGGTTTCGAGGATTGTATTTATTCATTAAACTATTTACAATAAATGTTGTTTCTGTTTTGTCTATTTGATTATCATACCTCGGGCGACCGAGATGGTGATGTCTTCATACCTGAGTGGTCCCGGTAAGGCACTTGGAGTATGGGGTGTTACAAATGGTATCAGAGCGACGATCCTGAAACCTGTAACCAATGAACTTAATGAACATAGGGAGTCAATTAAAATGAACCCGGGGTAAAAGTTGTAGGAGCTAGTGCAAAGGCTTGGGAGACGTCCTAAAGTCGCGGGGGTCGCCCTACAACTTTGAACCGGTCACATGGGGAAAGTGTTTGTCGAGTCATCTGTGTGTTTGATTAACTTGTGCAACAAAGTGATGAAGTGTGTTGATTGTTTGGTGTTGAAATAGGAAGTTGAGCATTTGAAAGAAAATGATATGTGGAACATGTTAATGAGATGATAACATGTTGAATGATTTACAATGTGGCTTTAATAGCATGATGAATTGATTGGAAAGGATGGAGTAGCAATTGCATAAGAATATGAATTTTGTGATTATGAATATGTTTAGGTGACGGAGTGTATTTGTATTGTTGTTGTATTAGTAACATGGAAATAGGATTTGTAATGTATGAGAGTGTTGTGTTACGAAAAGTTATAAAATTTAAAGTATGCGGTTAGTACATGACTAATGAGTTAGATAGATTATGTGCATGATTAGTGTTGTTGCTTGGCTTTTGAAAATAGTAACATATGATTATGAATACTGGTTTTATGAGTTTTGGACTGGTTTTGTTTGCTTGGTTGTTGTTTAAGTTGTTTAGAAGTAAAATCAAGTAGTTGTGTTTTTCGATTATAAAGAGGTTGTCTTTAAACTGTTATAACTTGAGATTCATAAATGATTTTGATGTGATTCCAATTGGAGGTGATAGCTTGTCCTTTTACGATTCTAACGATAGGTCACTCGCCCAAAAAGACCAAGTAATGAGTGAGTTATGACTGTTTTACGAAAACTGGACAGTGCTGAGAATTGGGGTACTCGATCGAGTATCCTTGGTACTCGATCGAGTAAGGGGGCACTCGATCGAGTACCTTAGTTACTCGATCGAGTAGCCCTGGTAATTTGTTTTACGTACTTCTGATCTTCACCTACTCGATCGAGTAAGTCCCTTACTCGATCGATCGAGTGGCTATACTCGATCTAGTGACCCCTATTTTGGGTCATATGCTTATCTTTTGACTTGTTGCATATTATGTTTAATTCAAAGGCGTTATTTTGCTTCTTTATGCATTGTTTTACTTGTAAGTTGGTCTTGATACGTAAGTTACCCAATCTTATGGGGTGGTGAGTGGCACCTTATGGTGAGTATGAGTTTGGTGGGAGGAGATGAGCTATATGTGGTTGTGCTGAGAAGTGGAAAAAGAAAAAGGATATTGATGAACTTAATTGAGGCATAGAGCATGTTGTGTGAGACGAGATGAGTGACATGATTGTATGTTGAGTAATGAAAATGTAAGTGAATGTGGGCAAGGCATGATGTAAGTTAAGGAACGTGAGAATGAAAAGATTGAAAGAAAGGATGTGGATAGTAGCAACCTGAGATGTATAATAAATTATGGAGGGAGATGGTTCGAAATAGTGTTGAGTAAGAATATATGTAATGAAAGGTCGTTTTAGAGGAATTGCGAAGAGTGGTATATAGCGAACTTAATGGAGATATGTCGCGACGTGGATTTGCAGATAGTGACTGAGTTTAGAAATTTGTGTTATCGAGAGACGAAATTAACAGTATAAAAAGAATTTTGATTTCTAGAGATGTAAAAAGGGAGATGTAATTGTTTGAACTTTAAACGTTGATTTTTGTGGACAAATTAGTGACAAATGTGAGTGAGTGGAGTGATGAGAGGGGATCCATGGCAAGGAAGAGTGAGATAATATCGATAGGGAAATAATGAGATTTGAGTTTTGGAGCAATGAAAAGATAATCGGAGCACTAAAGAGTTAGGTAGAAGGGATAAAGAGTTGAATGGTTAATGGATTTTGTCAAGTGTAAAAGAAAAGAATGAGGGGAGTAAAACTAGGAAAATGTTGACCGGAGATATGTGACATAAAAGTAAGGAATCGTCGAGATGTATGATACTATCAAGAGTAAGTAAGTTAATGCTTATACGAAGCTTAGGACAACATGATTAATCATGAGTTTAAGGGAATTAAGGGAGTAAGAAGTTGGTAGAATATCTGCATGATATGAGATTTTGAGTAGAGAGTTAGATAATGACACCATTAAGGATAGTATTGGGAAGAATGTTGAGGTAGTGTTGTTGATGGATTTGATGTTCGTTATTTGGGATGTTAACCACGGATAGGAAAGAAATCGTGATGTTTAGAGATGAGTGTAATAGGTTTGATGCCGGACGAGTAGTGTTATGGTTTGTGACTAGTGGTTAAGGATGACGGTATTTTAGAAAAGCAAAGAATTCTAAAGAGATTGATCTTGTAGGGACAAGATTGATAAGTATGGTTATGAAAGAGTATAAGATGTGGTTAGATGAGGCGGATACTAATAGTTGAATAATTATGGTATGGTTATGCTTGGCAGGAAGTGATGGTTGTGCGAATGAGGGAATATGTTATGAGGGGTTTACGAGTTAAGCTCGGGCGACAGGTACCCTTTATCGAGTGGTAACTTACGTGATCAGGATTGACTAGTTGGTTGTGATTACGGGTCTATGATATGTGTAAATGTTTGTGTGAGGTTCCGACCTCACAAGAAGTGGTATGGTGTGATAATTATAAAATTGTTTTAAGAATGTTACGTAATATATATGTTGGACACGGTAGTTTAATTGAATGATATCCAAAAAGGTAATAATTTGATTAATTTGACATGGCTAGTTATAATTTTATGTGTATTAATAACACATGTGTATTCCGTGAAATGGTAGAGATGATGTTCATGAGATGCTTATCTGTTTATCCATATAATACGTTGCGTGGTGATTTAATAAAGTGGATTTGAGTAAGTTTTCTTGTCCGAAAGGTTATTTCCGAGTCAGTATTTATGGAATTGTATGCAGTTGTGATGTCTATCGGTGTGGTTGTGGTGCCTCGGGTGGTGATCCGGGCACGATATTTAGTGTTGTGATGCGGGTATTTTCGCATTTGCGGTGTGGTTGTTGGTGGCGGTGTTGTGATGCCGTCACGGTTGTGGTGGAGTAGGCGGGATGATTATGATTCGAGTTTCGAAAGTACATAGCGATTATACATGGATTGTTGTTTTGTTTGATGTTGTTCCTGCGCGAGTTTCGGTTTGTGCGGATAGACATTGTCTTGTTTATTGATGTTTTCTTTACCTGGTTAAGTTGGGAATGAGGGTAGAGTATGATATACATAGAGTTGTATGTGTTTTCGTTGTTGTCATAGTATAGTGACATTCTGTTAATGGGACATGGTTGTGAGAGGTTGTTACAATAATTATGATCTTGTTCTAGTTAAGGTTTCAGTAGACATGGTAATGGCAAGTGAGTCGTAGAACGTGTGTGGCAATGACCCGAAAGATGCAGGTGGTTCATAATCTTTGGTTGAGACAGTGAGTGTAGGGTATTGGGAATTAGTGTCATGTTAAGTTGTGTATGAGTTTTGCGGTAATGGAAGAAAGAACTTGAGGATCTAGTGTGCGTGTACGTAACGAGTGTGGATCGTGAGTTATGCTTCTGGGAGATAAGTGCCTTCCATAGAGAGGTATGTTGTTTTGCAGAAATAATGGAGAGTTAGTATGGTGATTTTGCTACGAGTTTTGTGGTATAGGTTAGGTGGTATGCCAAATGAGTTGAGTTATGAGAAATATTTAAGTAAGAGAGCCTTGGATATATGTATGGTGAGTGTTTGGTTTATAGACGGTTATCTTTGACATGTGGTGGTAAAGAGGGTAATGAAAAGATATATCTAGGATTTAGTATTAGTGGGTTACGAGGACGTAACATTTATCTTAAGAGGAGTAGGATGCGATAAAAGAGATTTTGATGGTTGTTCATATGGCAGTATATTTGGAAGTAGAGTGTTGGTGTAGCATAAGATATGGATTTGTATATGTTGTGGTTGATGGTGTTAAAAGGTCATGGACGTGCTTGTAGTAGTTTGATGTTAGGAATGCGAGAATACTTCGATAGTGTTGACAGTTGGATGATGAGATTATGAGTGTGAGTAAACTTCGAGGACGAAGTTCCTTTTAAGGGTGGTAGAATGTAACATTCCGTTTGATGTCTATGAGTGTCTTGATTTTGGATTTGATAGTGGATGATATTATGGAGCTAGCAGCGTTAGAGGATGGTAGTTGGTTATGTATGGAGTTGGTGTCGTGAGAGATATATATATGTGGAGTTGATACGATATCGTGAGCCATGTTGTGGAGGTAGGAATAGTTAGTGGAGTTGGTGTTACGAGTTCATGTTTGGGTTGGAGTTTTGTTTTGAGTTCTTAGTCACGTTGTTGTGTCTTGATCGAGTTAGTATGTTTGTTTTTATGTATGGGTTGAACTTCGGGGACGAAGTTCTTTTTAAGGAGGGAAGACTGTAATACTCCGTATTTATAGTCTTGGGGGTACTCTATAGAGTAGGCCTTACTCTGTCGAGTAAGGGTAAGTGGCGAAGCAAAATAGTTTCTGACCTGTTGGGCACTCGATCGAGTAGCTGGGGCACTCGATCGAGTAGGGGGGTACTCGATCGAGTACCTTGGGTACTCGATCGAGTGTCCGGTTTTACGGGGGAGTTTTCTCGGGTTTTGTTAAATACGCGATTAAGGTATTTAAACATATTCGTCATTGTTTTAAATCACTTTTTACAAAACCTAAAACCTGTTTAAGAGAGAAAGCAACTGGTTCTTCTTCCTAATCGCGTTCTTGACAATTCCCGGAGTTCAGACGGTCAGTTCGTATCGTAGTTCGTGTCGTTGGATTCCTTGCGTCGAGGGTAAGCTTTTAACATAAGTTTTATAATGTTTTGTTAAGATTGGTGAAACCCTAATTTAGGAATTGGGGGTTTTTATGAGTAGTATTTGAATGGTAGCATCTATGTGTTGTATGATAGGAGGAGAATTCGTAGAGGAGCCGTTTTGATACAGCTGTAGATACCGTCTGCGTGTTGTGCTTTCCAGGTAGGATTTCCTACTCAGTATTAGTCCCATAATGGGATATTGGTGATGTGTTGTAGTTAGTTGTTTGATATGATGATTGTGATTGTGATTGTGATTGAGATTGTGTTTGTTGATGGTTCTCGAGATGCGTTCTCGGCTGAGTGGGGTCACTTGCGGGAGTGATCTCACGCCCTAGTTTCGCCCTTCGTGGAACCCGCCACGAAAGGGGATGTGCACATTAATGGACAGGGTTATCGCTCGTACGATGAGCGGGGCTTAGGTGGGAACGGCAGCTGCGGTCCCCCATCGGCGGGTCCGGTGGACGGTCGATATTGAGATGATGGGAGTTGGTGGTGTGTGTGTGTGTGTGTGTGTGTGTGACAGTTCAGCTGTCTGTTTGTCTTATTGTTGTTATCTATATTGATTGTGTGATTAGTACTGACCCCGGTGTTGTTTTGTAAAACCTGCGGTGATCCATTCGGGGATGGTGAGCAGATATTGAACAGGTATAGAGATGAGTACTGGGATAGCTGGGATGGCCACGACATGACGATAGAGTCTTTCGTTGTAGTTTAGCATTTATTTACATTTCAGTTGAGAACAGATAGTTTGGAATAATGTATTGCACTTTCAGTTTGGTTTCGAGGATTGTATTTATTCATTAAACTATTTACAATAAATGTTGTTTCTGTTTTGTCTATTTGATTATCATACCTCGGGCGACCGAGATGGTGATGTCTTCATACCTGAGTGGTCCTGGTAAGGCACTCGGAGTATGGGGGTGTTACAACACTCCTCACTCAAAAATCAACTTCCCAGCATCATAGCATGAGTGTTTTACCGGTGAGCCGGTTGCCGGCCTACCGGCAAAACACTCCTCTTCACCAATTTTCGAAATTTTCCAAGTCGTCAGGTGTGTCCTGCCGGTGGGCCGGTTGCCGGCTTGCCGGCAAAACACACTCCTCATCATCTATTCTTCGTGTTTTCATCTTGCCAGGTGTGTTATGCCGGTGAGCCGGTTGCCGGCCTACCGGCAAAACACACCACAACTTCAATTTCTCAAAATTTTGTTTGGTCTCGCTGCCGGTGGACCAACCGGCTGCCGGTCCACCGGCAAAACACAACACACAGCTATTTTTCGTTGTGTTCTCCAAATTTGCTCAATTTTTCTTCAACTCAACTTTGAGCTTTTTCATTGACCCCGGGATTCTTGTTTTCCGCAACTACTCCGACGCATGATGCCGGGATTTCGGGTCAACGAAAATAAATACTTGTGATCTTCAAAAGTGACCTCCGTCACCAATCCAAATAGACAAAATACGACTCCAAATCTCTCACTACTAGTCTAGAATGCAAGTTATATACAAAGATGCATGGGTTGCCTCCCATGAAGCGCCCTTGTTTTATGTCGTAGGCTCGACGGAGTTATGAACGACAATCAATAATTTTGAAGGTAGGTAGCAATGGAGCTCATGTTCTTGATGATAGGGGTTCCGGCGATGTAGTGCTTTAGCCGTTGTCCATTTACTTTGAATGTTTGGTCTCCATCGGATACTTCAACCGCTCCATGGGGAAAAGCTCGGACCACGGTGAAAGGCCCCGACCACTTTGACTTTAGTTTTCCCGAAAATAGCTTGAACCTCGAGTTAAAGAGGGGAACCAAATCCCCCTCCTTGAATTCCCTCCTTATAATAGCCTTGTCATGGAATCGCTTGGTCCTTTCCTTATACAACCTAGAGCTCTCATAAGCCTCTAGTCTAAATTCTTCAAGCTCATTGAGGTCAAGTAGCCGCTTCTCCCCGGCGCTTTTCAAATCAAAGTTAAGGAGTCGGATGGCCCAATGAGCCTTGTGCTCCAACTCAACCGGCAAATGGCAAGGCTTCCCATACACCAACCGGAATGGTGAAGTTCCTATTGGTGTTTTGAAAGCGGTCCGGTAAGCCCACAATGCATCATTGAGCTTGGTAGACCAATCTTTCCTTGACCGGCTCACGGTCTTTTCAAGGATCATCTTGATTTCACGGTTAGAGATTTCGGCTTGGCCGTTAGCTTGTGGGTGATAGGCAAGGCTCCGCCTATGTTGCACCCCATGCTTCTTGAGTAGAGCATCAAGAGTCCTTTCCCGGAAATGAGTTCCACGGTCACTAATCACAATTCGTGGAACTCCAAACCGTGGGAATATGATTGTCTCCATGAGTTTGGCCACTGATTTTGCGTCACAAGTCTTTGTTGGAATTGCTTCAACCCATTTGCTCACGTAGTCCACCGCAACAAGGATATACTCATTCCCATTTGATGAGGGAAAAGGGCCTTGATAGTCAATGCCCCATACATCGAATACCTCCACTTCAAGTATGTAGTTCATTGGCATTTCATGCCTCTTTGAAATGTTACCACTTCTTTGACACTTGTCACACTTCTTGACGTAGGTGGCCACATCGTGAAATAGGGAAGGCCAAAAGAATCCACATTGGAGCACCCTCGCGGCGGTTTTCCGTGAACTACCATGCCCTCCACTTGGCATGTCATGGCAATGAGAGATTATGGGTTGGACTTCTTCATTAGGGATGCATCTTCTAATTATCTCGTCGGCACAAGCTTTGTAGAGGCACGGTTCTTCCCAAAAATATTGCTTAAGGTCATGGAAGAATCTCTTTTTCTTATGGGAATCATAACCGTGTGGGATGACCCCGGATACCAAATAATTTACATAGTCCGCGTACCACGGGGTATCCATCAAAGCAAGTGCAAATAGTTGATCATCCGGTAATGTGTCATCAATTGGCAATCCATCCTTATCCTTGACATGGAGTAGCCGAGAAAGATGATCGGCTACCACATTTTCTACACCTTTCTTGTCTCTAATCTCGATATCGAACTCTTGTAACAATAGAATCCACCGAATCAAGCGTGGTTTTGACTCCTTCTTGATTAGCAAGTGCCTCAACGCCGTGTGATCGGTGTGCACAATTACCTTAGAACCCACCAAATAGGAACGAAACTTGTTCATGGCATATATGACCGCCAAAAGCTCCTTTTCGGTGGTGGTGTAGTGTGATTGAGCTTCATCCAAAGTCTTGCTTGCATAATATATGGCATGGAGTTTACCATTCTTCTTTTGTCCAAGCACCGCTCCCACCGCTACATCACTAGCATCGCACATCAATTCAAAAGGTTCTCCCCAAGTGGGAGGTTGCATAATTGGAGCGGTGATGAGAGCTTCCTTCAACCTATTGAAAGCATCCAAACACTCATTAGTAAATTCAAATGGCACATCTTTTCCAAGCAACAATGTTAAGGGACGGGCAATCAAAGAAAAATCCTTAATGAATCTCCTGTAAAAACCGGCATGCCCAAGAAAACTCCTAATTCCTTTAACATTAGTGGGAGGGGGTAGAGTTTTGATCACTTCAATCTTGGCTTGATCTACTTCCAAGCCCTTACTTGACACTACATGACCCAAAACAACCCCGGATGTCACCATGAAGTGACATTTCTCCCAATTCAAGACTAGACCACTCTCTTGACATCTCTTCAAGACCTTACCCAAATTAGCTAGACATCCATCAAATGAGGTGCCTACGACCGAGAAGTCGTCCATAAACACCTCCATGATATTCTCAACATATTCGGAAAATATAGCTAGCATGCATCTTTGAAATGTGGCCGGCGCATTGCAAAGCCCAAAGGGCATGCGCCTATAAGCAAAGGTGCCAAATGGGCACGTGAATGTGGTCTTTTCTTGGTCATTAGGGTGAATCGGGATTTGGAAAAAAAACCCGAAAACCCATCAAGGTAGCAAAAATGAGAATGTTGGGCAAGTCTTTCCAACATTTGGTCAAGGAAAGGGAGGGGGAAATGGTCTTTCCTAGTTGCCTTGTTGAGGCGCCTATAGTCTACACACATTCTCCACCCGGTTGTGACTCTTGTTGGAATTAGTTCATTCTTATCATTGGTGACTACCGTGACCCCGCCCTTCTTTGGCACAACATGCACCGGGCTCACCCATGCACTATCGGAGATAGGGTAAATTATGCTTGCATCATAGAGCTTCAACACCTCCTTCCTAACCACTTCTTTCATAGCGGGGTTAAGGCGGCGTTGAGGCTCAATGGAAGATGCACTCTCATCCTCCAAATGAATGCGATGGGTGCAAAAAGAAGGGCTAATCCCCTTGATATCATCAATTGAGTACCCAATGACATCCTTGTACTTTCTCACAACATCAAGTAATTTTTGAAGTTCGGTGTCATTGAGTGCACTATTGACAATAATAGGGTAAGTATCATTAGGGCCAAGGAAAGCATGTTTAAGAGTAGAGGGAAGAGGTTTCAACTCCACTTGAGGAGGCGTGGATCTCTCCTCTTATTTACCATCTCCTCTCAAGCTTTCAAATTCTTTGTCCGGGTCTTCTTCAATTGTTGCTTCCATAGCTAAAGAATACTCCCGGTGCTCCTTGCAATCCTTTACCTTGCCCTCAAGGAACCCTTGCAAACCCTTGTCTTCATCAAACTTCTTCATATCAACCCATTCTTCGACCACATCAATCATATAACAAGACTTTTCTTCCGAAGGCTCTTTCATAGCCTTGTTCAAGGAGAATTCAACCTTATCTTCACCCACTTGCAAAGAAAGCTTCCCATTCTTCACATCAATCATGGCACCCCCCGTAGCAAGGCATGGGCGCCCCAATATGATGGGAATATTTGAGTCTTCGGGGATGTCCATAACATAGAAATCACATGGAAATGCAAGTTTCCCCACCTTGAGCGGGACATCCTCCACAAGACCAATCGGATATCTTACCGACCTATCGGCAAGTTGGAGAGAAGCCCTTGTTGGTGAAAGCTCATAACCTTTCAACTTCTTGAAAATTTTGAGGGGCATAAGACTAATGCTAGCCCCCAAATCACACAAAGCCCTCTCAATGTGCACGGTCCCAATCTTACAAGGAATGGAGAAACTCCCCGGGTCTTCAAGCTTTTGAGGAGCCTCATTCATGAGAATTGCACTACACTCCTTGGATAAGTTCACCGTGGTTGTCGGGCTCAAGGAGTTTTTGTTAGAGATGAGCTCCTTCAAGAACTTGCCATAGCTTGGAATCTCCTTTACGGCATCAATGAAAGGCATAGTAATGTTGATACCCTTCATCATATCCATGAACTTCCCATACTTTTGTTCATGTTTGGCTCTTGCCAACCTTTGTGGAAAGGGAACCGGTGGTACATAAGTTCGTACCACTTGTTGTTGAGGCTCTTCAACTACCCTTGTTGGTTCATCAATCACTCTTGGAGTTTCCACAACAATTTCCACAAGCTCATCTTTTCCCTCCTTTTCTTCAATTACCTTAGGAGGTTCAACCAAAATTTGAGGTTCAATGACATTACCCGGTCTACTACTCTTCCTTTTCTTGACAAATTCCCGATCTTCCAAATCTCTACCACTCCTCAAATGAATAGCATTCATGGTTTTCGGATTTTCCTCGGTTTTACCCGGGAATTTACCTTGGGAGGCTTGTAGTTGACTCATTTGGGTAGCCAATTGGGAGATTTGGTTGTCCGTCATTCGTTGAGAGGCTTGCATTTGGGTTCTAAGTTGGTTGATGGATGTGGTTGTCTCTTCTTGTTTTTGGGTGGTATGGTTGATGAATTGTGTTTGATGATTCATCATTTGCTCCATCATGAGTTCCATGTTTGACTTTGGTTGGGTGGGTTGTTGGAATGGTTGGAAATTTTGTTGGAAAGGTTGGGTGGTTTGTTGGAATGGTTGGGTGGTTGGTGGGTTAAGTGATTGGAATTGTTGTCTAGGTTGGAAAGTTCTTCCTTGGAAACCCGGTGGACCTTGATTGAATGTTGTGTTTTGTTTTTGAGTTTGGAAGTTCGGTTGTTGTGACTTTTGTTGGAAGGTTGGGTTTTGGACATTGTGAGAGCCATAGGAGAAGTTTGGGTGGGCTCTCAATCCGGGGTGATATTGGTTGTTGTTAAATGCTTGCTTGGCCGGACTAGACTCCCATATCCCGTTCACTTGCTCCATACAACTTCCATCTCCAACCACCAAAGGACACTCATTGGGTGGGTGTCCTTGGTCTCCACAAAGCTCACAACTATAGACTTGGTTCCTCATAGAAGAATTGCTAGATGTCTTGCTTGAGCTCATCAAGGCTACTTGTTGCTTAAGCTCTTCTATCATCTCTTTCACTTCCACATTGTTGGCCGACTCGACCGTTGACTTCCCCTTTCTCTTGTGCCTATCATTGTTCCAATGAAAGGTACAAGAAGCCATTTCTTCAATAAGCTCTTTCGCCGTCTTGTGGTCTATCTTATCCAAAGCTCCCTTCCCCGAGCCGGAATCAAGGTTCATCTTCATCTCATTGTTTAACCCTTCATAGAAATTGTTGATGAGCTCATCATCTCCAATACCGTGGTGAGGACATAGCCTTTGGAGGCCCTTGTACCTCTCCCATGCTTCATAAAGGGTCTCATCTTCTTGTTGGGTGAACCCTTGGAGCTCACTCTTGATTCTTGCGGTTCGTTGGGGTGGGAAATACTTGTTGAGAAAAGCCTTAGAGACATCATCCCAAGTCCGAAGAGAGTCGGGTTCACAACTTTTAAGCCATTCCTTGGCACTTCCCCTCAAAGAGTAAGGGAAAAGCCTAAGGCGTACGGCATCTTCCGTGACTCCATTGGCCTTGAACATGTCACAACTATCCAAGAACTCGTTGGGGTTTTCGGTGGCTCCCCCTCCGAATTGGTTCCCTTGGACAAGTTGTAGCAAGGTGGCTTTCACATCAAAATTGTTGGCTTGAATGGGTGGCTTCACAATACTTGGATTCACCACCTTTTTCGGAGCCAAGTTATCTCTCATTGGAACCGCGGCCATTGTTACTTCCGTTTCCGGTGTTGCAAAAGGATTTTCGAAAGTTTCAATGACCCGTGGTCCTTCTTGAAGGTTCTCAATTACTGGATTTTCTTGAGGAATCGGTGTTTCTATAAGCCCTCTTCTACGGAGTGAATTTAGTCTTCTCGCGGTTGCTTCGATCTCGTGGTCAATCGGGCGTATTGGTTGACCTCTTCGAGCTCTCCTAACCATGCAAAAAGTCCTACACACTCAAGAGAGGGATTAGTAACAAAAGACTTAGTCTAAACAAGAACGAAAACAATTAATATCTAGCCGAACTCCCCGGCAACGGCGCCAAAAACTTGAAGGTATCAAGCTATACCTCGCAAGTGCACGATTTTATCGTTGTACACTATTAAGGGTCGATCCCACAAGGAGTTGAAAAGAATACTAATTGTTCTAATCCGATCGTTTAGCTAAGTCGAAAATAAAAGATGAGGTTGTACTAAAGCTACCAACAACAAGGTAAAACAACTAAATAAAGAAATAGAAGAAAGAGCAAGATAAAATAAATAGATGTAAATCAAATGATTAAAAACCCTAAGACTCGGTTCTTCCCAAACAAATCGTAATTCCACACAATCAAATCTCTAGGCTAATCACAAGAGTAGTTAGTTGAGGAGGTGACGACTCTAATTCGCCTAAGACCCCCCTCTCGGGTTCGAAATAGGACACTAGTGCTACCCACCAACCCCCCTCTCGGGTTCGAAGGTCGGAATCCCTAACTCAATACCCGACTACCCCAAAAACATGCATTATTCCCAAGGTAGTCCAATATTTGCTAAGGTCATTAAGCCCCGTCAATTCCCGGGTCATCCCACTCCCTCTCTCGAGGGTCGATTTCAAACGCTAGATTAGAGGTGTTCTACCCCGGTTCTCCCTTTCGGTCTCAACCAAGGTCAACAATAGGGTCAAATCACGGGTATCCAAATTACAACCTAACCAACTCTCGTTGGTGGTCAAGGGTCGTAAGTCAACACTACCCAAAAGTCAACCCTTAAACCAAGTCAATCCTCTAACCTACCCTCACCAATTTCCCAAATAATTAGCCTTTATGAAATTCAATTAGTGAAATTACTCATGTTGGGTCAAACCGAGCCCTAGTAGGAGACTACTCACTAATCATGGTCCTAATTGTAAAATAGACAATAAAGATGGAAACTTTGGTCACTAACATGGTGGGAAGATGAAATTCACTTCTAAACATGCAACAATCTAACAATAGGTGTAAAGGAAAGATGATTTAATCTAATAACAGGAGTGATTAAACCTAAAGACACAATCTTTAACCAAATCAACTCAAAGATTAAGTCTTTGAGGACAACTACCCAAGGAAGAACAAATGAAAGAGAAACAAAGGAAAGATGAACAATGAAAAGATAAACAATGATGAAATTAACAACAACAAACAAACAACACCAACAATCCTAACATAAACAATCAAACAAACATAAAAGAAGAACAAAAATGTAAACAAATGAAAATAGGGAGAGAATTAATACCAACAAAATAGTGAAAGAGGAATTTGGATAGAAATAATAAAGAAGGAAATCCTTCAATCTTCTTACAAACCCAAATTCAATCACTAATTGATTGAAGAACTTCTCTAATTAAGGAAAGATTAACAAAGAGATTAAGAAAGTTTAAAGCTTGAAAGGGTAAAAATTCTGGATCTAGGGTTGTGTGTACAAAAGGGTTTAAGAGGGGGTATTTATAGGCTTGTACAAGATTAGGAAGAAAAAGGGAAGAAAAGCCCAAATCCCGTCTGCTGCGCGTTTTTGGTGCACCGCAAGCAATGGTGCTCCCCTACCAAAAACCGTGCAAAGATAAAAAAATAGCTGGCATCTGTGTTTTGCCGGTGGGCCGGTTGCCGGCCTGCCGGCAAAACACACTCTTCAGGACTTCTACTTCTTCTTCATGGTGCGTAATGTCGGTTGACCGGCTGCCGGTGCTCCTACCGGCAGCGAGGCCAAGCTTGTTTTTCACCAAAATCTTCAATTAATTCCATTTGCTGTGCTTTACCGGTGGACCGGTTGCCGGCCTGCCGGCAAAGCACATTCCTCGATTTTTCTTCAAAATCTTAAGTGATTCTCGGGGTGTGTTTTGCGGTGGCAGGCCAGGCCACGTCTCTTTAAGCAAAACACACTCTTCACCATTTCTTCCCCTCTTCTTCATGTAAAGGCAATGGGGTGCCTTTCTTGCCCCAATTTCTCCATACTTAGGTCGTTTCCTACAAAAGGACACACACGGTAACAAGTACGGGTATTGGGCACAATATGCAAGGAAAAACACCCGAAACCAACTCGATATGAGTCGGTATGCATAAAAGAAAGAGGGAATTAGAGGTAAATTAATCGTATATCAATGATCAAAGCCCAAGTGTTAAACACAACATGCCAACTATCTAAGTTATAACTAAATGATGAATTGCACTATTCTTAATTGCACAAGCAACAGGTGCATAATATACCACACAACGGACTCAAGGTGCAAGCAAAATTCTTCTTAGTTTCTCATAGAAACAAGCTCGATACTAGCAGCACGACATAGAAGTATGTCAAGTGAAAGGTACCTTTGCCAACTTCACCAATGTAGTTCCTTTCCTTGTCAAAGCCCTGGCTACCATCTTGTGATCCGACCGAAGTTCCCTCCCTCTTTCCACAGTTTGGTCACAGTCCTTTATGCACTAATCGTACGACCAAAAAAGAATCAAATTAAAAACAAGCACAATAATAAAACAACCAACCTCTTTTTTATTCGACAACTACAACAGAACAAGTAGTACACAATCATAATTCAACACCATACTATACTCTTATGGAATATACAAACCGAAAATCAACTGAAAGCAACTTTACAAACCAGTACTCATTGAACCGTCCACAGAATCATAGACAAACAAACAGAATCACAGAAGTTAGGAATGATTTAATCATTCAAACGATAATCAAGTCCGAAAAACATGGTTAGCTAGTGAAATTAGTAATCTAACCCCGATACATGTAAAGACTGAGAGCAATTAAGAGGATACCAACAAGACCAAATTGGAGAAGAGCATGGACCATAATAGAAGCACCACCAGTCCTAATACTCCCAAATTCAATGCACTTGTGTCCACCTGCACTGAAATACTATCGCAGGTGTTATGACGATATATGGGAGAATCCGAATAACTCTATGACATGGTAAAGTGGAGATAAATCCAGGCCGACCCTATTTACACACTGAAATCGAAACTAATAAAAATTGGGATGAAGAAATCAAAAATTGGGGATTCAAACAATCAACTAGCGGAACAATAATAATAGCAGAAAATGAATCGCATACACCATCAAATCCAAACGAAAAATCCCTAATTTGGTATAAACATAAACCTAGATCAAATTAAGCTAAAATTAAATAGTATACAAAATAAGTAAACTTCTTTGAAACGGTACCCACAATGTGACTGAGCAAAGAATGATGGCGGTAACTTGACGTCGTGGTGGTGTTGGCGAACGATTGAGCGAGTGACGGAGGTGAACGATTGAGGGATGCAGACTTGGGTGTTGTCGGAAGTCATGGAGGGCGGTGATGGTGACTTAGGCGGCGGCGATCTTTGGAGGACGGCCACAGTGGCGAGTAAGCGGCGGTGACAGAGCTTTTGAGTGATTTGTAGATGGGGATTAGAGAATAATGAGGGAGAGTAAATTGAGTTTGGGTGTAATGTTCTATGAAATATGAATGAAAGCGCTAAAGTACTAAAAAGTTGCCGCCTATAAATTTTTAGATTCGATATACATCGGTTTTTAAATGCTCTAATGTGTATTATGTAAGTTAAAAATACATAAATGAATAGGCATGGGCTTTTGCAAAACTCAGATGTCTACATAAATGAATAGACATCAGAGACTTTTTGAAATATCTGATGCATATTAAGAGATGTCTATTACGTATTTTGTAGTAGTGATAGGAGTCCCCTATATCATCCTCATAATCTTCACCTATTAAAAACAACAAAAACACAATAATAATTACTAAAACCGAAATTATGCCCAAAATCATCTTAAATCGACATAATGAAAACTGAAATTAAAACATACTAGGATGTAGATCTTGAAGAGAGGATTCCGAAAATATAAATTTTGCGAAAATCGGACTAGAAACGAAGAAGTTATGATGAAATTACGATTGTAAGTTTATTTGATTTTTTTTTTTTGTGGATTTTCGGAAGAACAAAGATCAAGAGGAACAAAAAAAAAATGACACCCTAGGGAGAATGGGGAGGGCCGGATGCCTCATGGGGGGGTTAGGGTCTATTTTTTTTTTGACTCGGTTTTGATTCATTTTGACGGAAATTCAAATTATTCGTCAAACGCGATTTTCGAAAACGCTAAAGTTTTTAAACACGAGTTTACTAGAAAATTAAGTACCCCTATGCCCTATATCCTAACTCATTTACCCAACGACCGTAAGAAATAGAAAGTCCCATGTTTACGACTTTTCATCGAAATAACCTTTTATTAAAGAAAAGGTTCAAATATAGTTTAAATTACTTTTAAACATTTCCAAACTATCAAAAATAATTATATTACTTCAAAATAATATAAAATTATATTTTATCGAATTATTATTATTTCAAATAAATTAATATTAAATTAAAGTTGATTTAAAATATTACTTTTAAAATATAATAACGGTCCAAATTTACGGGGTGTTACATGTTTGGTTTTTTATATATCAGTTCATCGCGTACACAACATACACACAACATGATTTATGCAACCGTACTTAGAGGGGTTACCAAATTACAAAGACCCCTTAAACACCCCTTAACTAACAATTATGATCAACTTTAGACCATTGTTAGTCCTATACATGCATTATCGGGGAATCCATTCGTGTGAATCAATTTTGTGTCGCTGGCTGATTTAGGTTTTGTTTTGATTGATACAAAGAAAACTAATTCAGATATAAGTTTAACTTGGAGTCGCGTCCTTTCGGTTTACTCAACCAAGTTTTGAGTTTTACTAGATGGATTTAGAATGGTCCAGGTCGAATATCCTAATTAAAATCATACAAGCTTTAGCGTGTTATAGTCCAAGTCACCAACACACCACCACAATCCTTTTCCCGAGAGTTATGTTTTACTCTTTTTTCTTAAATTCTAGGGTAACTTATCTAACAAATTTTCAACTCTTTTTTTTATGAACGAAGTTCATTTTATCTTAAAATTGGATTAATATGCTTTCCGTCGTAGTCATTTATTTACTTATTGTCCACTTGACACTCAATAATAATGCCTACAAATTATTCAAAATATATCTTCATTATCTTCTGAGTTATTTATTCATATCTTTTTGTATATTTTAATAATTCATGTCCATATAACTTTTCTTCGTAATTCGCTTGTACACAATCTCCATTAATGATTGTTGGTTGCGGCTAGGTTTAGGTCTCTTAGGCTCTTAGCTTTGTTAGTCAAGCTTGTATAAATAATGTTGTCATGTACAATTTTTTTTTTTCAAAAGTAATCTTTGCATTTCATTAGAAAAGAAAATACATATGCAAAAACTATCACACTATGAAACAAAACAAAATATATCCTGTTAAAAACAGGATAAAACCGAGATGTATGCGATAACTAGGAACATAGATGATTTATAAGCCTATGATGATCTTTCTGTTTAGTTTTCATGATCATTCAAATTAATAATCACCAGCTAGCTATATGAGTTTCCTTTAGACAACAATTTTGCTTTCATGCATGTTCAATGTATTATATACTAGTTGTTAGGCCCGTGCGTTGCACGGTTCTCGTTACGGTTTTTTTGATGGTCGTATTTATTTATTGAATTGGTTTTTTACTCACTTGACCAAATAATAACCAAACAAAAAGTCTAAATGTTTTCGGATTTGGCTAGTAGTATTCCCTACCGATATGAGAGTAGTCTTTATCGGAGTGGGGAAGATAATTTAATGGGACCAATTTATAAAATAAAACTGTATCAATTATCTGTAATTTAATACGTAGTTATTCCGTAATAAGTTTAAGACGATTAGTGTCGGTCTCAAATGAAAATTTGTATTACCGCCGTAGACTCTGTGAGGTGTGAGTACCCAAAGATTAAATAAAAATCTTAGACTTACGTGTCCTATCTTAGAAAATGTAAATAGAAAAGTCCTTCAACCTGATCATCTTCCTTGTTTCATCTCGTTTCCGTCCCAAATTACATTCTAATTGAAATCCTTCAATCCCTTAAAATAGTCCCCATAATGTAATTGCTATGAAAAAGTGAACCTCATGAATAAAAGATTAAGGTGCTAAGAAGAAAAGGTGTACAGGAAACCTCGTTCTCATGGTCGATCTGGTGGTAATCGGTCTTTCGGTGCAGTGGTCTTGGTAGCGGCGGCGGAGAGATGCGATAATGGCACTGTATGACTGCCGACAACGACGCTCCTCTCATTTAGGGAAATAAGGGATTTGAATGAAGTCAATCCTTAACCGGTATGCTTTGCATTTGTTGATAATATTTAAGTTTGTTTAATTGCTCCATTATTTGAGGAATGATTATATATATATCTTTATATTATTTTTTTTCTTCATTGTCGTGGTGATGGAGGTTATTGTTTATGATTTTGGATTAATTGAGCTCGTCACTGACGATCCTATTATCTAATTGCTTGGGTAATGTAACTAAGCAACATCTGAAGGCAGCTATTAAAATAAGATAGTGTCGAACTAATATAATAACGTATTTGCAAAGGAGTTAGGAAAACACACTGTAATGAACGACAATCACACAGCTCTATATGCCTAATTTAGAGTAGGTAAGTTCGAGAAGACCTCTTTGGCTCTTTGTACACTATATTCTTGGTATGGCCTTTGTGTGTTTGTGTAGAGTCGTCAATGAAGAACCGTAATCCTCTCGGAGATGTTCTCGAGGCAGCTACATATAATCGCAAATTCTTATTTGCGACGGGTACTATTCGTCTCAAATAAGAGACGGGCCAAATGTGACCATTTTATGAGAAAATGTGACCATTTTTTCATAGGTAACATTTTATGAACAGTTTATGAGTGGTTACGTTTTATCAAAAAGTGGTCACATTTGACCGTCTCTTATTTGTGACCGTCACAAGGGAGAATTGTTGACATATAATTGTCCATGACAAAAAAACCGGCTTAGGTAAGTACACCCCCACACTAGATAGAGATTGACCTTGACTCTTGTTTATAGTCATTGCATAACATGGCTTTAGCGGATATTGTCTTCTCTTTAAAACGAAGGGTATCTTAGAATCCGTGGATGTCATCACTATCCTTGGAATTAAGACCAGTGTCCCAATGTTAGAGCCTGTTATGATTCTTGCTTCTACTATGAATTTTCCCGTCCGTGTAATTACCAGACGTGTACCATTACATAGTCCTTGCGACGGATTGATATTCCGTAATAGCATCACTGGCATCCCCCTTTTTAATTTGAGCTCATGATTTGGTAAACCTTGTAGATGCAAGCTATTCAAATATTATGTCGGATAAGCCGTAAACTATTCGTCACTATCCATTGAAGAAGCACAGGTCTCGTCACAACTCTTGTATATATCATATTTTCCTGGGATTAGATTAGTCATGTAGTCATTTACTATGTCTGCTGTCTCATTCAGAGGTAAGAATCGCCCTTGTCCGTAGGTAATCATCATCTTGACTGTTAAGTGGGAATTGTGGGTAAATCTCATTTACCACATCTTTCACTTCAACTAGCCCTCCGCTATGCAGGTACTCCGGTGGTATACGTATCCACGTAGCCTCATCCTCTTCACCTTCCCTTTCCGCCTTCAACGTTCCGTCACCCATAGCTAACAACCATTCATTAAACCTCTTGTTCTCTTCTGATGAATCTGTGTTACGTACCCTCATACTTGTTCTTAGAAGAAACACGGTACATGACTTCCAGATGTACGACCTGTTTATCGACGCTCGGACTATATCTTGTCTACCCCCTTTTGCACTATCGGTAAAACTTGTCTAAAATCACAACCAAGTACGACCGCTACTCCCCCGAACAGCTTTGTAGCTGCGTCAGGGTTCTTATAACTTAATATATCCCTCATTGTACGGTCAACTGCTTCAAAAACGTGCCCGTGGTCCATTGGCGCCTCATCCCATATTATTAGAGAAGTTTGCCTTAGTAGATCGGCTAGTTGGCTATTTTGTTTAACATTGCATGTGGACTCCTCAAACATTTCGATTGGGATGTCAAATCGACTATGTGCTGTTCTTCCTCCCGATAGCAGCAAGGCGGCAATACCTGCAATTAGTGAACATAGTATTTTAAATATGGACTATGTAGACCTGATTGTATGATCTTCAAGAGAGACATTGCTGTTATAAGGCAAGTAATTACCTGAAGATGCTACATTGAGCACAATCTTGCCCTCAGCTCGTAGCCTTGCTGAGATGGTCCCGTATAAAAATGTCTTCCCAGTCCCTCCGTGTCCATATACGAAGATAAGCTTTTCTGTTTTCTGTTCCACAGCTTTTATTACCTCTTCAAACACATCTGCATTGGTATCGGTAAAACAGAATTGCGTAACTATATTATTTATAAAATTCATCGCTGAATAAATCCAACTTGACTCCTTGGAAGTCGTTTAAGCTTACATAGTTGCTCTTTATTTAGTTGCTTTACTCTCGACATCCATTGCTCTTGTTGTTGTTGTTGTTGTTGTTGTTTGTCATACATCTTTTCACCCCTGATTAGTTTGTTCTCCATTCCTGCGATGTCTTCTTCCTTCGGTTGAGGCATATCCCGTACATCTTTCAATCGTTTTCCATACGTCATGACTATTTTATCTAGCTCGATCAGTGTGTATGTTATCCTTGCTTCATCAGTTAGTATCAGCATCGGGTCCCCAAACATCTTTCTTTTCTTCCTTTCAATGTCCTCGGACATTATGAGATAGTTAGATTCCCATAGTTTATTGACATCTGTGACCTCACAAAACAAAACCATCGTGATGAATAATTCCCTAAGTTGCGACGGCATTGCCCACTTATTTGCTTCCCTCATTGCGTCATCCCACTCTTTGTCATTATTTAAAAGCCCACGAGCGTAACACGCGTCCTTGAACATAGGATATAGTGTATGACCGATGGTTCGTAAATCCTCAAAGCTTTGTGCTCCCTTTACAATGTTTAATAGAAGTCGAAGGTAGTATCTTTCACCTGCAGTGGGGTGGACATAGGCCATTCTTCCTATGCACATCCCTTGCTTTCGCTTATGCCATCCGTCACCCCAAACATACTGAGTTGGGAATTCTGCATAGGTTAGGGTCCTTACATATTGGCATTCAGCATTTTTTTTCATCCATGCAGTTAACATTGTGTCAGCGTTGCTCTTTTTATCAATCACCACTTGAAGTACGTCATGATCCATTATTATCACTGCTTGTTCACCTTTCAGGTGCACAGGAATCCTCATCACTGCTGGGTATCGTTCCTGAATCTCAAATTCAAAAATTCTCCAAGCAGCCTCTGACGCAGAGAGGTACCTGCAATCCAGGTATGCTTTCACCTCATCTTGAGAATCATCTTTAATCATGAAAGTTGCCTTATCTGGGCCCTTGGAAATGTACTTGAAGAGATACTTTATTGCTTTGGCAGTGTGACACCATTCCACATTGATGTGGGCATCAAACATCAGCAATAGTCCTGGGTTATAAGGTACTATGGACCGGTCACCTTTTTTAATAAACCTACATATAAAAGGCAAATGGTGAACAAATTGAGTCCCTCCGATTATCCGTTTTCAATTAATGACATTAGAGATACCGTCTTAAGTTCCATTTCTAGGTATATTAGTAAACCTTTTCGCTACTGAACCAGGTATTATTAAGGATTAATAGAAGTTAATTGCCCTTGTAAGTACCTGTTGTTTTGTGGTCGTCGATATAATGGGTAACCATTGTTATCCAGTGTTGTGTCCTCGTTGAATGATTTGAGGTAATTCTTGCTACACTTGTCGTTTACCATACACGGGCATCTGGGATTGGCCTTGCTGCATGGACCATGTATCATAAACTTTGAAACAGCTTCATATAATTGAGGGTGTTTCGTGCTATCTGGTATCTCTGCATGAATGATATTGTCAATGAACTCGGTATTGAACTCAACGCCGTCTCTTTTCAACCATAGTAGGATATGAGCATGTGGTAAACCTTGTTGGGAAATGTGTCCTCAACAATAGTGCGATCACATGATTTAAATATCATTATTAAATCTCATTTTAAAGAATACAATTGGGAAGTAATTTTGTTACTGTCAACTGGTCAACATATATCGGTAATGATTGGCTGACTAGAGTTTGACATTACTGTCGTGTGACGGTGGTGATCAGTTGACCCCCTAGGTCATACCTAAAGGGCAGTATACTTAATTGATTATTTAATTAATCGTATAACGTTACGAGTTGATTAAATTACTTGAAAAATTGACGGGCGATTTTGGAAGTAAAATTTACGTATCAAATTGAAATGTGATTAAATGAGATACGGTCTGAGTAATCAAATTATATCATTACTCGGATGAAATTATTGTTTAAAGAAACAATTGAATTGAATGAATTATTATAAATACAAACTGTTGTGATTTATAAAGTGGTAAAATATTCTGGTACGAGTAATTGTGAAATTACTAAGTCAATTTTGTATGTGACGTATTTTTGATAATACGTTGATTTTTAATATGTTAAAAATTACATAACAAATATATGTGACATGTGACATGTAACATATAGACAATTGACAAAAATAATATGGACACCATGTTATGTAAAGTGCCGAAAATAAGAGGGGAATGGACTTAATATTGTGTTTATATTTTAAATAAGAAAACATAATGATTATAAAGTGATCTAGCCATGCAAGCCTATGAACATTGTTAAGAGCAACAATTTCATGCATTGGCTCTTTCCTTCCTCCACTCCCACCGGTTTTGGGAAGTAAAAACACTTGAGTTTGTTTTTCTTATTTTGCCTAATATTCACTAAGAGGTAGTGCATGCTCATTAATTCTTTTACTCATCAAAATATAAGATTTCTAGAGAGACAAAAACTCTCTCTTCTTCTTCTCTCCCACATAGCCGAAATTATTAAGGGTATATAATAATTTTGGGTCTTTTTCTACTAGATTAATATTATACTAGTATTTATAATATTAATTAGATTAAGTGTTAAGCCTTGGGTATAAAGCTTGGGGAGAGATCTTATACTTAGATCTTTGTTCTTCCATTGGAAAAGCTCAAGAACAAGAAGAGAAAGGTGATCTCTCTTGTGCCCAATATAGCCGAAATATTGAATGTAAGGACATGTTTTCTCCTCTTTTATATTATTGTTTGCATGCATAAAATCCGTTTTATTTTATGACAAATTAATTAGACATATATGAGTATGTTAATATGTATATGAATCTACATTTCCTTCAATCGGTATCAAGAGCCACGGTTGTTTGCATGCAAATTGGTTAAAAGTTTTTCCGAGTTATATGAATAACAAAATAAAACTTGTAAAATTTGTGTTATTATGATATATCACGAAATTATTACATGCATGTTAATATTTCTGATCCTAAAATGTTTTAGGATATTTTGGTTAATTTTTCGGATTTTTATTGTTCATAATTTACAATAATGGCATTTAAATGTGATTTTATGAATAAAAATGTCATTTTTGGTCGAAAATTAGCTATACTTCGAATTTTAAGTTGATCTTTGGATATGTTATCACATATATTATTTTGAGATAACCTGTAATTTTTCATAATTTTTGCACTTGTTATGCTCGAAAAATGAATTTTTCATTATTAAATATGGATTTAAGAGAAAAATAGGTTAATATGAGTTAAATTTCGAATCTGGTCATAGAAAATTAATATGTTGTCACATGCAATTTTACAAAATGTGTGTAAAATAATTGGCTATAAAGAAGTCTTTTAGCATGATTTATGAATTTTTGAAGAAAAATTAGCATAAATAGTGACATTATTAGTGTAAAATTAATAAAACATAATCTATGACTTAGGAAAAACGTCTAATGTTGCATTTTATTGTATTTTTCAGATCTAAAATTGAAAAGTTAATGAAAATAATTTTTTCCATGTTTTTATGATTATTTTATTAAATATCGATAAACCGCAACATTGTTTTTTCCGGAAATTTTTCGAAATTTTTAACCTAAGATTTTGAACATTATGAGTGTCATGGAATTTTTCCAGAATGTTCATGAATTTAAATTTCAAATTTTGAATTTATTTGAAATTTTTGGATTTATTTGAAGTTTAATAGCTTATTTTTGTAATTTTGGTCCATTTATGAACAATTTTGTAAATAAAAGTTAATTATGGTCAAAATTATTAGTGAAGACTATATTTTGAGTCCTAAGAGGTTAGGGTAATTAACTTATGCATAAATATGAGTTTATGTATTTTTGTGATTATAAAATGTTGAAATCACGCAAATCCGTAAAAACCGAGTAATATATGATATTGGCTAATTAAAGGCGATTTAGCATAAAAATTGAGCATGTTCATACATATTATAATGCTGCATTTTTCTTTATAATTGTCATAATTTTAATTTATGTAATTTTGAATTATGTAATTTTACTTAGTATGGCCTTAGATTTTAATTGATATTTCCCGAAATGTATGGGAATATCGATTCGGTTGTAATTTTTATTGTGATCTCGTATCACCGTTTTGTAATTTAATAGATTTATTTTATTTTAATTAAAAATGTATAATAGGAAATTATGTAATTTATTATGTAATTTTATTCATTCCGGAGTTCCAAAAGACGGATTACTTCAAGAATGGCGATTCATAAAGACGGTGTTACCTCGAGATGCGTGCCACAACCGAAGTTCAAGGGACCAATGGAGTTGGTTTCCGAATATGTAATAGATTAATAGTTTTTCTATTTTAGGAAAGGCCATACTAGGATTTATTTACTTTTATGCTTGCATTTTATTTTATGTCACATGCATCGCTAAATCGCCATAACTAAACATGCATTGTTATTTTATCGAGTTTATCGACCGTGTCAATTAGAATTATCGTAGTTCACCGCTTTAGTTCACTTAAAACGTGATAGATAATAAATTGACATGACCTCTCGCTAAAACTATCAATTGAGACATAGCCTTACCAAATAGTAGAAACCATGAAAACCTATTTCGCGAGGGAGTGCACTCGGCTACCCCGGGGTACAAACCTTGTTACGTAGGGGAAGTGGGTGATAAATGTCTAATCCACCGAATTCATGTTGATGAGGGTTTCATCGGCTACCCCGTGCCTAAGTTAATGTGAGTTTGGACAATGGACACATTTATTCGAAATTTGGATTGAACTCAACAAAAGTAATTGATAAGGGTTTCATCGGCTACCCCGTGCCCTTGTTGATGTGTTTTGGGCTATAGATAAATATTAGAGTAATTTTATCGACCGAGAGTTCTAAAAGTAGAATCGATTAAAGAGTTAATCCACCGAGTTATATTGATAAGGGTTTCATCGGCTACCCTGTGCCCAAGTTAATATGAATTTGGATCTTGGAATCATTTATCATAGTTGGGTAGAGGTCACTATGTAAATGCTATACTTGTTTACAAGTATTAATATAACGATGAATGTTAAGTTTTCCTCTATTCCGTTATCACATTGTTCTATTTCTTTACCACTATTCATATACGATATCATTTCGTTTTTGATTCAAATCTCCATTAAAATATCGTAACTAAAGACAAATATGAGTTTGCTTCTAAAACCTCAAATGAACCATTGCTAAGGATCTCTTGAAAGGAGTATAGATTAATGTTATTCATTATCAAACAGGTTTTTGATTCTAGACTAACACATCTACTTACAATGGATTATGTTTCATATACTTAAATGAATTAAGTACCTTGAAGCGATAAATTATTTTGGTAATTAGTTTTGTCGAATTAAGTAATTGACCAAAATAACGCAACCACTTCAATGAAAGTTTTTAAGACTAAAACGAACAAATGAAGAGTAATCTTCATGAATTCAATTTTGCTTCTCAAAGCAAAGACTCATTGAAATGAGTGGGAGCATTCTCTTAAACCGTTAAGATGAGGACGAGGTTCAAGAAGTAAAGATTATAATGGAATTGATACTAGGTAATGTTAAAGGTAAAGTTGTTGAGAATGACGATACTAAACCTATCAATCCCGACCGATATAGTTTCCATTGTCTTAAATGTTGGACACGAGAAAGGAAACTACCCCAAATTATTGAAGAATCAACAAGTTAGTTGTGGGACATCTAATGGGACCTTCTTCTTTAAATGTTTATTTGATTAAACATAAAATTTTGCTAATACTACTTAAATCAATATTAGAAACCAATGGAGGTTTTCATCATTGTACTTGATACATAGGATGATTAGAATATGACGACTAGCAACAATGAAGTTGAGAGATAGAGTAATTGTGTACTCAATCTAGTTTTTGGATTTAAAGTGGTACTTAATTGTGACTATTAAGTGCATAAACTCTAAATAAGAATATAAACTTGTTAAGAGACAAAAGAGGTTTTCACTTTTGTGACCCTATACACCACGATTTGATGAATGGCTAGCCCATTATCAAGGTGATTATATTCTAAACCAAACTAGAATGACATATCATGTAGATGATGTAAGATTCAAATTGGTAACCCAAGATTAAACCTTAAATTTTGGAATGATGAACGCAAAGAGTTATCAAGTACTCTTGAAACCATTAGATCGTTAATGGTATATGCGTATCTTGTATTCAAAGCAAGATGTCTCGTGCCTTTTGGTTGAAAAGGAGATCGAGGTTGTAAATCATTGATCCAAAATAGGTTGATCATTTTCTTTTACCAACGATTTAAGTTGACACTAGTGTGTTCACTTAATAAGGTAAATAGACAAAACTTTGAAGAAGTTCAAAAGTTCAAGGAATCACGATTTAGTCGTGATGGGATTATCAAAGTGAAGACTTTGATATAAGCCAAAGGAAATGTGATATAGTATCACAAGTTAATCTCTCTTAACACGCATTATGGGATAATGTATGATTGGAAAAGAATTCAAACGCTATTCGATAAGGTTTGGACTTTGATCAAGTTACTTTGAGTTACTTGATCCTTTTGGGGATTTTATCATTTTGTCTAGATTATTTTTCCACTAAATCGAATCATATGTGATATGAAATGGTAAGGGTACCATGTTTGTAAGTTTTCACAAGAAACAAATGCTCATTTTTCCCTCTTAAATTATCACGAGTACGACGGGTTTGCGGCTCGTGAAGCTGTCTTTCTAAAATACAAGTTTATTTTTAGAAGACAGAGTGGGAGAAATTATTCAAGAGCCACAAAGAATGCCACAGAGAATGTTATGTCGCAAGACAGAGAATGTTATGTCGCAAGAAACTGGTCTTTCTTGGCTACATGAGACGTTTTGTGTAAGACATTGTTTCTTTAAAACCTAGGAGGTTAAATTCGTCACTTGTTAAAAATGATGAATTCATGCTACTTTTAAGAAAGTAAAGAGCTTATAACTTACAAAAGAAATTGTTTGATTCAAGTTGATTACTTCTAGAAAGTAATGAACGTATGACTTACATAAGAGTGTTTAAAGTCACAACTCAATACAAGGCTTAGAGCCATGAAAATCCGAAACAAAAGGCTTGATTAGTGACAAAGAGTTTTGCACTAATAAAGAGATATTTCAAAGCAAGATTGGTTGCAAAGGGTTTTGCACTAATTGAAATGCTTAAGTCTATTTGGATCTTCTTAGGGATTGTGTTTCATTATGAAGTTATGAAATACATAGCAAGTGAATCTAAAACCCACTTCTTCAATAGAAGGAATGTATTCAATACATGTCTTGAGTTTAGTAGATTCTTGCAATCCTAAGATAATGTGAAACTTAAGAGAGGGTCTTAAGTAGAACATCAATGAGTTAGAATCAACATTTTGATCATGTGATAAAACATTTCTCGATAAGTCGAGAAGTTGTGTTTATACATGGAGTTTAGTGGGAGTTACGGAAATTTTAATTAGTCCGATATGTGGATGACATATTGATCATTAGGAATGATTTAAGTCTTTTGGAGTATTACAATACATCTTTAATATCCAGATTTATGAAGATAAATCCACGTGATATTAGCGTCAATAAGAAGTCTTATGTTGATAAGATTCATGACTAGTTCAATTAAATTGAACATATTTGATTGATTTCATTTGCTTCATTTTGCCGAATCAATTAAAAAGAAATGATGTATAACACTTCATATGCTTTGAGTATGATGAACTGTTTTCAAAATCGAATTTAAGTAATCTTTACCTAATATATAAAGATTACCCTTAAGTGCTTGCAGAAGCATTAAGAAAGTAAAGCAGAGTGTTTATGATGCAATTTTGTGTAAGGGTGTTACACAAGTGACAATTGACAATTGAGGTTGCGCATGGTTTCCGACAAAACCATAATCAAAACACATTAGGATGGTTAAGATACCATTGTGGCTATGATAATTAAGAAGTAGATTTTCTAGAATCGTTCTAGGCAATAAAGAACAATGAGAGATATTTATAACGGAAATTGAGTACACTTGCGATCATGAGATGTGCAAGAGGGATGAGTCCCGCACACTGTGAAGACAGTGGGAGCTATTCTTAGGCTAGAGGGCCTATGTCTTGATTGGATCTCGACACGTACTCAGAAAGTTTTGTAATGCAAATGTATACATTACAAAGGAAAACGAGTATGTAGTAAGGTTGAGTAAGGTACAAGAAGTTGATAAAACCTACTAACCAAAGCCTTCTCAAAGGCTAAACATGATGAGTCATGTCATTTCAATTGAATTGAAATGAACAACTACGTACAAGATCAAATTAGATTATAGAATATGAAATAGTAATCAAGCATTGACTGTTCATATGTGATAATCACATTTGTCGTTCGAGTTTTATTTTAAAACTCTTTTATTATACTTTGTTACATCCAAACGGGTTGTGGAGACAATTGAACCCCGTTAAAGTGAACACGGATTAACATTGTATTTGCCCATAGTTACTTGTATGAGGTGGCGTCTCGAAGTAACTAGAGTGTGATGCGATTGATGGCAAGTTCAAGTGCCATAGAGTCATGTGAGATGACTAGTCGATCACATAGGCAGACTGTTAGGAACGTTTTGTCGGGCCTTATGACCGCTTATAGAGTTCTGGCAAATTTATATAGCCTGGTCGTGGCAAGAGCTGCTATAGTATTCAAATGAGTCGATTCTTTTGACTAAAGACTATTCACCTAAGATGGCTCGTTTGATTAACTTTGATTTGTGTTACTACGACCTTCGTAAATGGGGTCAAATGGGCATATTTTGGGTTATGATGGCTGTGGCTAGTCAAAGGGAATGAGTGCGATAGGAATTGTCCATCCCCTTGTCAGGGTTAAAACAATATCTCGGGGCCACTCGAGGAGTAATGAATCGAAATGCGTGGCCACGCTCGGAAAGTATCTATGATAGATAAGTCCGGTCAATCGGTTATTCTCCAGATCGAGGAAACCACTCTCGATATGATCACTTGCAAGTACGACACGAAAGACACCTTGCATTGAGTGGGAGATAGTAATAGGACAAGAGAATTGGTGACGCACACTTGTCGAGGACAAGTGGGAGATTGTTGGGAAATGTGTCCTCAACAATAGTGCGATCACATGATTTAAATATCATTATTAAATCTCATTTTAAAGAATACAATTGGGAAGTAATTTTGTTCTTGTCAATCGGTCAACATATATCGGTAATGATTGGGTGACTAGAGTTTGACATTACTTTCGTCGTGTGACGGTGGTGATCGTTGACCCCTAGGTCATACCTAAAGGGCAATATACTTAATTGATTATTTAATTAATCGTATAACGTTACGAGTTGATTAAATTACTTGAAAAATTGACGGGCGATTTTGGAAGTAAAATTTACGTATCAAATTGAAATGTGATTAAATGAGATACGGTCTGAGTAATCAAATTATATCATTACTCGGATGAAATTATTGTTTAAAGAAACAATTGAATTGAATGAATTATTATAAATACAAACTGTTGTGATTTATAAAGTGGTAAAATATTCTGGTACGAGTAATTGTGAAATTACTAAGTCAATTTTGTATGTGACGTATTTTTGATAATACGTTGATTTTTAATATGTTAAAAATTACATAACAAATATATGTGACATGTGACATGTAACATATAGACAATTGACAAAAATAATATGGACACCATGTTATGTAAAGTGCCGAAAATAAGAGGGGAATGGACTTAATATTGTGTTTATATTTTAAATAAGAAAACATAATGATTATAAAGTGATCTAGCCATGCAAGCCTATGAACATTGTTAAGAGCAACAATTTCATGCATTGGCTCTTTCCTTCCTCCACTCCCACCGGTTTTGGGAAGTAAAAACACTTGAGTTTGTTTTTCTTATTTTGCCTAATATTCACTAAGAGGTAGTGCATGCTCATTAATTCTTTTACTCATCAAAATATAAGATTTCTAGAGAGACAAAAACTCTCTCTTCTTCTTCTCTCCCACATAGCCGAAATTATTAAGGGTATATAATAATTTTGGGTCTTTTTCTACTAGATTAATATTATACTAGTATTTATAATATTAATTAGATTAAGTGTTAAGCCTTGGGTATAAAGCTTGGGGAGAGATCTTATACTTAGATCTTTGTTCTTCCATTGGAAAAGCTCAAGAACAAGAAGAGAAAGGTGATCTCTCTTGTGCCCAATATAGCCGAAATATTGAATGTAAGGACATGTTTTCTCCTCTTTTATATTATTGTTTGCATGCATAAAATCCGTTTTATTTTATGACAAATTAATTAGACATATATGAGTATGTTAATATGTATATGAATCTACATTTCCTTCAAACCTCTCTTCTGAAACTCAATTGTATAGACATCTGCAAATATCAACCATGTTACATGACTACTAATTTATCGTGAAAGTGGTTTTTATGGAAAAGTATATAATACTGTTACCTGCTATAGTTGCACCAAAGTATTCATCTTTCTTTAAACAATGCATTAGCTGTTTTAGCTTCAACCTGAACACCCTAGCTACAATGTCCGGTCTGTCTTCCACTTTTTGTCCAGGAATGAGCTGTAACATAGCTTCTATCTCTGGCCACTTTGGGTTAGCTGTAAATGTTATGAATAAATGGGGATTCCCAAACCATCTGCAGATAGCCATCGCGTCCTGATAAGTGATAACATTGTTGCATATATCTTGGTCCTCCGGTAAAAGAAGGTGGCAAATATACTCTTTTCCCGACCGCATAACCCATACAATCACCCTTAGCCACTGCATCACACACGTTGTTAAGCATGTCACATCGGAACTTATCTTGGTTATTTTTAATGTACCATAACCTTTCAGACTCAATGGCACAACAACTATCTTCTAAAAATTGCTGGAATAACCTTCCCCCACATAATAGAGTGGAACCTTCCGAATTCCTCAGTTGCACCCTGTATGCATAGTACTCTCTCATGGTTACATTCTTTCTTTTTCCTCCTTGACCCTGATCAATGTAAGGGATCTCTGTATGGTAACTATCCTCGCCATAGGGGAATAACAATGGATATTGTAGGGCCATGTAAGATGGATGTAGCTCGTTGATCCTCTGCGTAATTCTACCTTTCCGTCTCTGCAACATATGATAAATCTTGTATTATATCTATTACTGGTTTTTTTTCAGTCGCTCGTCGAACCACATTAATGCCTTAGACTTTGGACATTCATACTCAGGGTCCCCCAAATATAGATATTCAAACTTTCTCTTCCTTGTACCTGGAACGAAAAGTAACAATAGCCTTAATAATATAGTCTTAATAGTTCCTAGATTGAATTCTTGGTGTCCCAACTCCCAGTAATGTCCTAGTGACGTAATTATTATAAGGAAAAATTACAAATAACCACCACGTATTTACGTATTTTTACAAATTACCACCACGTATTTGCATTTTTACAAATAACCCCCACACTTTCACGTATACTCCCCAATCACCACCGTATATTTGACCCGAGACTCATTTTTTCATATTTTCCGTCTTATTAAGTACGATTTACGTTAAATACCAAGATTACCCCTTCCCTACAAAAATGATTATACTCCCTTAATTATTTCCCACAAACCCTAAATCCCCAATTCCCTGAATCCGATTACATCATCAATTTCTCATAATCAAGTTCGATCAATTTCCAAACTCACTAAATCTTTCTTCCTCCATCAGTATTAGGCAACAGGCATCAAACATCCAAAGCACATACTCCGTACTTCTTAACTCCTTTCTGGCTATTTTTCTCCTTTCCCAAATTGTTAGCCCCAAAATATCCAACCCCAAAAATCAATTCAATTGCAATCAAGTTTGTACAATTTTTGGCAGAGCTTTCCTATTCTGAATTTATGTTTGTACAATTGATTTCCGACCCTTTATCCGCTCCACCCGGAGAAAACAACCCAGATTCCGACCCAACAATGTTGCCTTCAACATCGCAGTACACACCCCGACTCATCTTCGCAAACCGCATAACTCCCCGAAGATGACGACGATGGCGGGGTTTTCGACACCGAAAAAAGATCAAATTGCGAAGATGGTCTTAACGAAATAAATTGATCACTTAAAAATAGTCCTATTTGGAGAAAGGTTTCGATTAAAATTCAACATACGTTGAATCAATTGAGTATTAATATTGGTATCAGATGAAGGTTTTGCTATTTTTGATGGATGTTGTTGTTGGTGTATCAATGGAGGTGTGAAGGTTTTCTCCATTGATGAACTAGAGAGAAAGTAGTGAGAAATTTTTGATTAATTGTTGATTAAAAATGATAATAATTTATAGTTGAGATATAATTATGAAGATGTTGTTGAAGACAATGAAGATTGAATTTCCAGAGAAGCATATAGGTTGGATTGATTATTAGGTGAATTTTCAGAAAAACATGAGGGTAATATGGGTATTTCAGATAAATCGTTAATTTAAGAGTCGGAAAATATGAAAAACGAGCCTCGAGTCAAATATACGGTGGTGATTGGGGAGTATACGTGAAAGTGTGGGGGTTATTTGTAAAAACGTAAATACATGGTGGTAATTTGTAAAAATACGCAAACACGTGGTGGTTATTTGTAATTTTTCCTTATTATAATCATAATTAGGTAGGTACCGTTATCCACTAATCCCAAAAGTGCATGAAAAAAATACTTTATGCATAAATATTGAATGAAAACATACTTGTGGAGTATAATTTTTGCATAAAGCCTGCCCAAGCCAACTTTTAACCTTTTTATTTGTGGGTTTTCATGGAGACATGGAGTACAATCCTTTGGAGATATTGTGATTACTCTTAGACTTAAGGGTGAAGTACTTGAATTGCATGATTAGTTGAGACTTGAGGATAAGCCGGAATCCCCTTATCAATCTAGGACACTTGAGTTAGTTGTTGTCACACTAATTCTTATTTTAACACAAATCTAAATTAGTGAGTCGGCTAATTTATTACCAAATTAAAAACAATCATACCTAATCCATTGATGCAAAGTATGTTATCACAACGGTATTTAAGCGTACCTGGGTGTGGAACTGTTGGTTCCTGTGTTGAGGTAGAGGGAATATCTACATCCTGTGTTGCATGGTTGTCTCCCATTCTTCTTTGGTGTGTCTGTTCTATGCGTCTTCGTTTCTGTAGTCTTTCTTGTCTCCTTGATTGGGGATCCATCGTTGATATTAGAACTTTTTGTTGTCTGATTTTCTTAGTTGACCTTTACTATATATATATGAGGAGGATTATGTGTCCTACCATGATCGAAACTGTATAAAATAATACCTTTTTTACTCCGAGGTAGTAAAGGAGACGCTTCTCTAACCTATTCCTATTCATATTAAAGAACCTAATACTTAACCGGTCAGGTATGGTGTAACCTTTTTTTACCCGAGTCCATAATAATAATTATCTGCTAATATTTAGTACATATTAGTATTGTATTCCATTTAGGACGTTTAAGGTGTAATATTTTTAAATAAAGTTCATGATATTAAGTACCATCCATTATTATTAGGTAGCTTTCCATTTCAGTCACTTTGATAGGAACACAATTAATGAGTGTCTTCCACGCAATTCTCTAACTTTGCCTGAATATACTATTTTTTTGGTTAGTTTTTTAAAGGAACCATTTGTCTGAATAGACTACTTTCTATTATACTTTTTACTTTAGCTAACACTCTTATTTTGATCTCCTTGCAGGTCTGTAGACAAAAAGAAAGTAGATCTATAGACAGAAAGAAAGTGAGGGTATCCGACAAATATATAAATTTGCCGATATAGAAAGTAAAAATGGTAATGATTAGTTTCAGTTAAACATTGCCTGATGATGTTGGCTTAATGAGGAACTAATTTGTAACACTCATCCAGAGTTACTTGCAAATAATTTTGGAAAGTCTACCAGCGCTAGAAGTTAACTCCAGTGGAGTTTACACTCAGCAAACTGCAAGATTACAGGAGCTTGTGGACTTTATTCAGTCTCAGGTATTGGCTTCTTCGTAACCTGCACTTCTATGGTTGTATTATTTGTATATTACTGGTATCCCTTGTGCTCTAGCTGTGAATTTAGTGTCTTTAAATGTTCCTAGCTCCGATATTTTTTGTCTCTTCTCCAATCTATGATATGTTTCATTGTATTGCATGAGCTTGCCAAAGTAGAATTAGAAAACCTTGGATAACAAAGTTGAATTAGCTCAAAGCCGAGGGCATTTTAGTCTAATTTTTGTTTGTGTGTATATAGGTTGAAATTTTCAGAGTCCTATTTGATAACTTTTTCTGCCGAGCTAGCACTCTTATTTTGATCTACATGCAGATCTGTATTATTGTTTACAGATCTGTATGCATAATCTGTATGTTTGTGCTGAATTTGTGTGTGGCTTTAACAATTAGCATTTCGTATGAAATAGAAAATAGAATTGGTAATAATACTGAACTTTAACATTATAAAACCAAAGAGAATAACATATTAATAAGTTTTGAAAGAAAAGTGAGTATATCCTACTGATATATAAATAAGCTGAAATAGAAAGAAAAAATAGTAATGATACTGAACTTTAACATTACAAAACTAAAGAGAATAATCAACTAATAAGTTTTGAGAGATATTAACTATATCCTTTTTTGGTGTAAACCGGGGTGTCCACCGTCGACAACAGTGTATAATCCCCTCGCCGCGGGTGCTCTCACGAAGAGGTAAACGGCTGGCCAAAGAGTTTGCTCCATTCCCATAGGCAGGGATCGAACCCCTGACCTCATGGTTAAGGGATGAGGTGAGCAACCACCACACCAAACCCATTTGGTTAGATATTAACTATATCCTAATGATACTAAATCTGATATATTATCGACTATGAGAGTAGTTTATGTTGAAGGCTTCCTGGCTCTGGTCTTCGCATTACCTTTCGTTTTACTGAGTCAAAGGAATAATTAAACAAATCATCAATACCATAACTAGTATAGGAAGATAATAGGAAGATAACACGTAATTGAGTATAAAAATACAAACCTTCTTTTATTTTGTTCTATAAGTAGGGTCTCTTCCTCGCCTGGTTCTGTTGGAAAATGTGTCCTCAACAATAGTGCGATCACATGATTTAATATCATAATTAAATCTCATAATAAGAATACGTAAGGGATGATTCATTTATATAGTCAACTGATCAACATTAATCGGTAACGATTGGCTTGCTAGAGTTTGACGTTACTGTCGTGGGACGGTGGTGGTCAGTTGATCCCTTAAGGTCACACCTAAAGGATGATGCCCTTATCTGTAAAGTTGATTGGTTGTATGATGATACAAGTTAATCAATTCCTTAAAATTGAACAAAATTCAATTTGTGAGAGAGAATATACTTATCTTATTGTAATGGGATTAAATAAGATTTATTTTAGTAATAAAAATGCTTTATTACTAAAATTGCTTATTGTTTGAGAAACGATAGAGATAAAAATGAATGGTTAATTATAATTACAAGATGTTGTGAATTATAATTATATGACCCATTTTATTTATGTGATCAAGTATCACTAGTCAATTTGTTTTATGTAATTTAATTAATTTATAAAATGATATTTATGTGATAAATATTCATTAAATTAATTAATAACATGTAACATACTACATGTGACATATTGTGCGACAATTGACAAATTGACAAAATAAAATGGTAATCCATTTTATGTGTTGGACCGAAATAATGGAGGTGGAAGGTGTTAGTGGGTGATATTATTTTATGTGATAATGTTTAAATAATAACACCTACATAATCTAGCCTTACACTACCTACATTTTGATAAGAGAAAAAGAAAAAGAGAAGATGCTCTTTTGGCCTTATGTTGGCTGGCCATACTACTCTTTTAAGAGTAGTTTTGGCTCTTTCTTTTCACCTTCTTACACATTCAACATTCACACATGCAAACTCTCTCATACTTTGTTCATCTTTCTCCAAAATTAGAGAAATCATGATCCAAATTGTTCAAATCAAATTACTAATATTATTAGTGTAATATATGAGTTTTAGTAATCAATTTTAAGGTAAACTACTAAACAAATATCTAGCAAATATTATTTAGTGGAGATAAGGGATAATCTTGGGTGCAATCAAGAGGAGTGGCTTCTATACTTGAAGTCTTGGAGGATCATCCTATTACTCATTATAGCTCAAGAACAAGTGAAGGTAGGAGACCTTACTTGTGCCCATAAACCGAAATTTACAATGTAAGGGACATTGTTTTCTTATAAATCTCTTATTTTGTTATGCATGCACTAGATCTAAAGAACTAGAAATTAAAATATTAATTTGTTCACTATTAGAAGAGTCTAATAATAGGTATATGAACCTAAAAAGTGGTATCAGAGCATAAGGATGTTGCATGCATAATCGGTTATTGTTTTTCCGAGTTAAAATGTTAACATATAAAACTAAAAATTTGAGTTTTATGAAGATAAAGCCACGGAAATTTTTACATGCTATATATTCTGGTCCTAAAATGTTTTTAGGTCATTTTTACGATTTATGAAAATTTATTGCTCATTTTAAGGAATTTTGGTCATTTTATTACATTTTTATGTCTAAAATGGGAATTAAAATGCTAAAAATAGTTAAACTAAGTTTCTGACCTTGAAAATTTTATATGACCTCACATTCATATTTTACAAGTTGTATGTAAAATCTAGTATTAATTGGATTAATATTGCATGATTTATGATTTTTATGAGATAGAAATCGATTAAAAGAGGTAAAATGGTTAAGAATAGTTAAACTTCAAACCAGGCCATGAAAATTTAATATGTTGTCACATGCATGATTTAAAGAGTTTATGTAAATTTCGAGATTAAATGATCTCATTTTGCATAATTTATGAATTTTTAGTGTAAAATGGCATAAATAGTGACTATTTTAGCATAAATAGCTAAAATGAATTGCATGGCATGAGAAAATTATTTTAGGTTGCATAAATATCCCACTAATCATATCTAAGTTTGTAAAATTTATTGCATTAATTTTTGGATACTTTAAATGTTTTATGAGATAAAACCGATAAAATGCAACTATATTTTCTCAAAATTAATTCGAAAATTTTAACCATGATTTTTGACATTATGAGTGTCATGGAAATATTCCAGAATATTCAAAAAAATTAAAATTCAGTTTTTGAAATGATTGTAATTTAATTTGGATTTATTTCATATATTTTATGATTTTAAGGTCAAAAATGAGCATAAAATTAAATCAAGTTGAATTATTATCAAAAATTATGTGATGACTAATTTTTGAGTCCTAAAAAGTGTTCGGATAATTAACTTGAGCTTAGATTTAAGTGTTAATTAATGATTTTAAAAGGTTATTATCACGCATTTCCATAAAACCGGGTTATACGAACGGCATAAGTTAAATAGGGCGATTTGGCACATCTTTTGGCATGATAGGTACATATTATAATGATGCATATTTCAATTGTTGAATGTCTTTTATTTATATAATTTTGAATTATGTAATTTTATCTTAGTATGGCCTTAGTTTTAATCGATATTACCCGTAATGAAAGGGAATATTGATTCGGTTGTAATTTAATGTGATCTCGTATCACTTTTATATTATTAGTTTTTCCATTTTACAAATGTATAATAGGAATAGCTTTGTATTTTTTATTATTATATTTGTAATTATGGAGCTTCTTCAAGACGGTGCCATTCGGAAAGGTGATCCGACAAAGACGGTGTTCTTGGGAGGCGTGCCATTTGAAGATTCAATGGACCAAAGGAGTTGGTTTCCGAATATGTAATAGATTATTAGATTTTCTATTTTAGCAAGGCCATACTAGGAATTTACTTTATTATTGCTTTGCATTTCTTTTAATATGTTACATGCATTGCCAAATCGCCATAACAACACATGCATATCATATCGAGTCTTCGACCGTGTCAATTATAATTATCGTAGTTCACCGCTTTAGTTCACTTAAAACGTGATAGATAATAAATTGACAAGACCTCTCACATATAATAATTGAGAATTAGCCTTGCCAAATAGTAGAAACCATGAATCCCAATTTCATAAGGGAGTTAAGCCGGCTTTACCGTAATACAAACCTTGTTACGTTGGGTAAGTGGGTAACAAAATGTTATTACATCGAAATTTGGATTGAACTCAACGGAAGTATTCGTGACCGTAGTCGCATGTGTTCCGGGCTAAAGATGAAAATTAGAGTAATTTTTATCAACCGAGAGTTCTAAAAGTAGAATCGATTAAGAGGTTAATCCACCGAGTTATATTAATAAGGGATGACTCGGCTTACCGTACCCGTATTAATATGAATTTGGATCTCGGAATCATTTATATAGTTGGGTGGAGGTCACTATATAAATGCAATACTTGTAGTTATAATTACGAGTATTATTATTATTAAAATGATAGATGTTAATTAATTCCTTCACTTCCTATTTTGTAGTCAAAATTGTTTTATCAAATTGCAATGACAACTCCAATTTCATCTAATAATCATACACCCATCACCATTAATTCATGGCTCCAATCATTCAATGAAAAATGCTTCTCGTATATCGACGACCCGATTAGAGTACTACGCTTTAGGATTGGTGAAGATGGTAATCTTTGTCTTTTAACTACTTCTACACCTCCCACTCCCATACTCATGCCCACCTCTTAGGTAAGAGGATCATATGAAGGGAATCTCACAAATTCCAAGATAACCTTGTTTGATAAAACAAGGAGAAATATCAAATTAAGTGGGAGTTCTAGCAAGAATGTGCTTGCAACCGAAAGGGATAATGGTATTAATAAAGGAAAGGCAAAGATGGGTGAGAAACCCAAATCCGATTGTGAATTGGAAGTTGATAGTGAGACTACCACAAAACCAAGAAGGATGCCCAATCCTACCATGAATGTCATTATTTTAATGTCATAGGCCATTGGAAGCGTAATTGCCCCAAGTATTTGGAAGATATCAAAGTTGGACTTAACACTCCAAGTGTGACTTGGAAATATGGAAAAGCTAAACAAGAGTGATATAAATCTCCGACAAGGAAATGGAGCTCGGGTAGCCGCCACTTCAAGGGAGATTTATGTACTTGTTTTAGCAAACAACTTTGAGTTGTAATCTACATAATTGTTATTATGTACCCACCTTGTCTAAAACGTTATTTCCATTTCTATGTTAAGACATGAAAGGATTTATTTTGTTGAAAATAGACATGGCTGTGAGCCATGTTACTTATCTTAATGGTATTCAAGTTTTAGACACTTCCGACTCAAGCAAAGATATCTTCGTAAATACAAATCCAAAAGACTCATAACAAGTGATTCAAATGATTTGTGCATTTGACCTTTTCCGATTAGGTTACATAAAAGAGAAACGCATTAAAAGGCTAGTGATGACTAGATTTTAAACCATTTTATTTAACAATCATATGGAATGTGCGAATGTTGTCTCCTTTACAAAATGATTCGTACTCCCTTTAGTGGTAAAGGAACACGAGCAAGTGATTTATTAGGACAAATACGTGCCGATGTATGTGGTCTAATGAGCTTAACCGCAAAGGAGAAATTATGACTACTTAGTCACTTTTACCGATAATTTAAGTAGATATGGGTATGTTTACTTAATTTAATGTAAAAGTGAAGCATTTGAGAAATTGAAGAATTTCTAAAATGAAGTAGAGAACCAATTGTACAAAAAGTACTAAAGCATTACGATCCGATCGTAGTGGCAAAGATCTAAGTAATAGATTTGATTTATTAAAGATGGATTATGACCTAGTGTCACTACCCATAAGATCGAACTAACATGAGTCAAGTTGAGTTGTTGAACTGACTTTTGGGGATTTTATTTTAATCTGGAGGGTCAACCTGGAGATACCTAGAATAGAGAGTCTATTTAACAAATGACATGGATAAGACTTGCATATGACGTGAATCAAACTGCCATAAAAGAGTCGGTCTTTTAGGTGCTAACATGTCAATCTAGACAAACTACTATTACTCAACTATATATGTTTTTGTCTCACAAAGCTATCTCTTTAGAAGATAGAAGTATTTCTAAGAGATACAGTGGGAGTAGATGAGATCGTCACAAACATGTCTTATAGTTAATATGTTACTTTGTGAAAGTAATGGAACTATAATCTATAAAGATAGAGTGGGAGTATAGTTCAGTGGGAGTTTAGCTCACATGTCTTATTGTTAAAATATTGCTTTGAGAAAGTAATGGTATTGTCCTAAATCGAATTTGTTACATACGAGCCATAGCATTACAATCCGAAAATTGTTAACTCAAAAGTAGATTTACTTAAAGGTGAGGGTCTCCTTAAAGTGAATAGAGCTTTAGAGTGCTTAAAAGCATAGATTGACATGAAGATGTTGATCAAGCTAGATTTATTATGTTAGGAATTGACGCATTTCATTTTAATGAAGAATGGCAAATAAAAATTCGCTTTTCTAAAATGGGAATTTAGAAAATGAAGTGTTTGAAACACAAAACCTTAGATGAAGATCTAAGAATCCTAACATATTATGCGTAGCTAGCTTAAGTGATCACAAGATGGTCTTAAGCTAGCATTAAAGGATTATACTTTTCGTTCATGTGATAATAGTGGATGGTTTCATTCACATGATTGAAGAATCATGATTATACATGAAGTTAAGTGGGAGCTAGAATTATTTCTCCATGTCTTATATGTTGATAACATATTACTTATTGAGAATAATGTACCAATGCTCTCTTCTGTGAAAGAGTCATTGGGAGACTAGGAAAGGGTGCGATATATTCTAAGATTTTTGAATCTATGTGAGATAATATTGGCATAGAGTTGAGATTCTTATGAGGATAAGATCTTTCGTATCTATTGTACATCAACAAGGTTGAATAGGCTATTCATGTTGATGGAAGTGGAATTACTATGATGGAGTCATAGTCGTTCACTGAAACTATTAAGTTGTTGATCACATGAAATCAATTACTAATGTTTCCGCCATTAGAATGATCATGTATGCCAAGAGACGCACACGCCGTGATGAAATATATGCCTAGGGCATGATGAGTCAATAACAAGATAATTCCCATGATATGACTTGAGAAAGCCTTAAAGAACAATTGAAGACTGATGGTCTCAAGTTAAACCTCGCAAGTGCACGATTTTATCGTTGTACACTTTAAAGGGTCGATCCCACAAGGAGTAGGTGGAGTACTAATCGTTCTAATTCACCGGTTTAGCTAAGTCGATAAATAACAAAGAGGGTGGTAACAAACTAGCACTTAAACTAACGAGTTTAAAGGCTATAAGCTAGACTAGATAAGAACAAGCTAAGAGATAAAGGATAGATCAAATAAAGAGAAGGACTAGAACTCGGTTCTCCCACGAATATAAGTAATTCCACATACTAATCGTCTCGGCTAATCAAAAGGGGTAGAAAGGTAAGGGGGAGATGGCTCTAATTCGCCTAGAACCTCCCTTCCGGTCTCGCAATAGGACACTAGCTACTCCGACTAACCCCCCTCCCGGGTTCGAAAGCCGGTATCCCTAACTCAAAACCCGACAACCCTAAGAACATGCATTTTCCCAAGGAGGTCAAGTAAATGGTCAAGGTCATTAAGCCCTCATCATAATCCGGGTCATCCCACTCCTCCTTCCGGAGGTCGATTTCAAACGCTAGCCTAGAGGCACCCTCCCTCGGTTCTCCCTTCCGGTCTCAACCTTAGTTGGTGACAAGGTCAAATCTCGGGTACCCAAATTACAACCTAACCAACTCCCGTTGGTGGACAAGGGTCACAATTTGACTCTACCCAAAACCCAAACCTTAAACATGCAAATCCCCCTAGACTACCCTCACCAATTTTCCCCACAAATTAGCCTTAATGATAATTAGTTAGTGAAATTACCCATATCGGGTCAAACCGAGTCCTAGAAGGAGACTACTCACTAATCATGTTTCTAAAGGCAAAGAAAACAACAAAGATAGAGTCTTTAAGCATAAACATGGTGATAGGATGAATTCTACTTCTAAACATGCAACAACTCAACAATAATTATGAAGAAATATGGTTTTAATCTAATAGCAAGGATGAACAAACTAAAAGACACAATCTTTAACACAATCACCTCAAAGATTAAGTCTTTGAGGACAACTAGCCCAAGAAGAACAAAGGAAAGAGAATTAATGAAAAGATGAACAAAGAAAAGATGAACAATGGTGAAAACAACAACAATCAAACAACAAGGATGCAAATTTACCAACAACAATCAACCAAACTTGAAGGAAAAACAAATGTAAACAAATGAAAATAGGGAGAGAAATAATACCAATCAAATAGTAAGAAAGGAATTAGGATAGAAAATTAAAGAAGGTGGAACCTCCAATTCTTCTTACAACCCAACTCCAATTACTAATTAATTGAAGAACTAGTCTAATTAAGGAATGATTAACAAAGTTTGAAACTTGGAAAAGGAAATAATTCAGATCTAGGGTTGTGTGTCTAAACACGATTTTTGGGGAGTATTTATAGTGTCCTCTTACTTAGGTTACAAAAAGGGGGATTAAGACAAAACACGGGTAGCAGCGACCGCCAGCCGGTCGACCGGCGGCCGGCTGCCCCTCCGACGCCGAGGAATCTCAATTTTGGAGCTTAAAAATGGCCAACATGACATCCTGCCGGCTGACCGGCCGCCGGCTGATCGGCTCAGGGTCGTTCTGCGGCTTTTCTTCCCCTTTCTTCCTTGCTAACATCCTCTCGTGCCTTGTTTCTTCCCAAATTTCCTTTGGCTAGATGAATTACCTACAATCGAACACCGAAATCGATAATAGCGGAAATGAGAGGCAAAATGCAAGAAAAAGGCCTAAGATTGTGCCTAAGAAGTCCGAGAGATTAGCAAAAAGAGGGGTAAAAAGGGGCCAAATGTTCATTCATCAAATCTCCCCACACTTAGTCCTTACTCGTCCCCGAGTAAGTCCTCAACTGATGTACAAGGCACTACTAAGATAAATACGGAGAGTGGTTGCACAACATAAGCATCACTCAACTATGCTACTAACTAAGCCGATCGAGTATTAGCGCACTCAACGCCCCTTCAACTCACAATTTGACACCCATGAGGGAAGAGTGCCCTATTGCAAGGCAAGTTGGGTCTTGCTACAAAATGGCGATGCATCTATCATGAAAGCACGTGATCAAGCAATAGAATACTTCTAAAAAATGGTCCACTTTCCTCATCCAAGTGGCTGGATTTTTCAAGCAATGAAACACGGTTTTGGTCGGGAGTACCATCTCAGAAGTGCCAATTGAGGTGTCAACCCCCTAAGCATGACTCAAGCTACCCTAATGTGACCAATGCCCAAGAAACAAATTCAAGAGCGGGGTGAGGGGAAGAGGGCAAGTCCGCCGAGATTTACTAAAGCGACACGAGATTCAACCCAAGGACCCATGACTAAGGGGACCTAGGCAACGACATCCTCACGGTTTTCACTCGTCGCTCATTGAAAGAACAAGGTGATTTTTGTGACAAAAAGTAACCGAAATCACTCTCCTAACTCGACTAGCGAAAACGTGCCCGCAATCTAATGTGTAAGACCGTCCTATGTCAAATGAAATGCAAACAAAGATAAAAATGCATACAATATGAAGCAAAGGGTTGAAACGGGGCTAAGGAGAAGGTCGAAACGGGATTGGTGCAAGCACCGTTTGGATATGTGGAGCTCAAATCAAGAATCATCAACACAACACATCCCATTTCTTATTGAAACACATGAGACACGTCTATGCCCTAACATAGCATGGATCACCAAAACTATGCAAAAATTGCATAAACCCAACTCAAATTGTAAAAATTTGAAAATACTCCTCTTATTTCAACAAATGGTAACGTCTACACCGTAACAAAAACTAGGTTTCCCAAGTCATGCAAAAATTGTGTAAACCCGACTCATATTGGAAAAACATCAATTTGCCCTTTTTATTTAGCAACGGCTTTTTCTACCCCATTTAATGATGAGGAGGGGTGTTGCTTGCCTTTTTCTTTTCTTTATAACATATATACAACATGACTCACTATTTTTTTGATTTTTCACGACATTTTCACTTTTCTATTTTGCTTTTCATTACAATTTTACAACCTCTTATTTATATACAAAACCAAATTCACATCGAAATCCGACCCAAGTGGACGTGCAAGCCATCCACCGTCACGCCCCAAATCACCTCCTACAACACAACTACAAAAACCGACCAATTCTTGATTAAGGAAGGGTGGTTATGGGAATGTAGCTATTTATGTGGGTTTGCCAAATGAAAAGGCTAAGCTCAAAGGGGGTGAATCAAAAAGGGAAACGATGTAGGGGAGAAAACAAGGCTATTTGGCTATGTGAGGCTCATAAAAACTGATTTTTGCTTCATATCATATGCACAAAAATGTAATGCAATTTCATAGTCTAAGGACGCAATGACACACTTGTGCGTCTAGATGTGACACGCCTTGCGAGGAGGCCTACTCTCAAACCTAAATGAGGGCGGGGTATGAATGTACCCACCCTAGGAGGCTCTACTATTACCTTTGAGTAGCTAAGTCGAGCCTTAGGTCTAGTCTACGGTCGTAGGTCTCACAAGATCGGTCTAAACTCATTGGTCAAGCCCGCTTCCCTAGGCTAACTAAGAGGTCACGGGTGCGAGTCACGGGAAGGGGAAAGGCACAATTGGGCACAATAGCTCATCATGGGGGCACTTGGTTCCCTTCCTAGACCGTGTTCATGCAAAACATTCATTTACAAACGGATGCAAGATTTCAAATTTGAAAAACATGTATATACACGGACAAATGCATGCAAAATATGGAAATGAACATAAGGTAAACATGCAACAATTTGAACTAATCCTAGCAACACATCAACACCAACAATCCCAATGGTCTCCCAAGGAGACACCCAAGGCAACAAAATTCCCATTCTCCTTCAAAATATCCAAGATACCAAAAAGAAAGAATAGTAAAAGGAGTAAGAGATAGGAAGGATTATACCAAGCGGTCTTCTAGCTCCTTTTTGCCTCAAGTGGTCAATGCGCCATGCCAAAGGTTAGACAAAACATATATATACAATGCAAATATTTTCGAATTTTTCAGAAATTTTTCAAATTTTTAGGCATTTTATCTAATTTATAAGCATTTACAAATATAAACAAATATTCACAAGAGATTTCCCTCCCCACACTTGAAATGTACATTGTCCTCAATGGACAAAAGCATAGGGAGTGAATAAGAAAAAGAAAGGAACATATTTTTGGATTTTTGATTTTTCAAAAGAAAAATAACATATTTTTGGGATTTTTTGTTTTTGAAAAATTAAAGACATATTTTTGTTGATTTTTAATATGTGAATTTCCTCCCCACACTTATTTATTTACATTACTTCCAAATGGAAATAAATGTGTGGAGGAAATTAAAATGAAAAGACATGTTTTTGTTGTTTTTTTTTAGGCCCTCCCCACACTTATTTATAGACATGGGAGGGCAATTTAGTGAAATAAAATAACATGTTTTTGGTGGTTTTAGTCATTTTTTAAATTTTTAGTTGGTTTTTTTTTTTTTTTTTTTTTAATAGTAAATGCAATGCATGCTCTATTCTATATGCAATATGTAAATGACAATGCAAGTTATGCTACGTGAATGCAATCACTAAATGTAACAATATAATACAAATTTGAAATCTAAATGCAACCCTATATGAATGCAACTATATGAATTACCAACTAAATGCATGCGAAAAATTAAATGTGAAGGAGAGAATTTGGATAAAAGGGAGAGATCGTACTTGTCATTTTGGATTTTCAAACGGGAGCATAAGCCTTATGATGGTGCAAGGCTAGGAATTTCCAAGAGCCACTCTACTCTTCCAACCAATCAAGAAATATTACCAATCTTCAAGAAATGGAGAGATGAAATACTAACAAAGGGTCATGGAACGAGATGCATAGGAAGCCACCATTGCCAAGAGCTCACATTTGAAAGTACCCTCTCCACTTCACCAACTCAATTCTCAAAATCAATTTCATCATCCAAATTGAAATCATCATTACCCGCGTCACGAATAACATCATCATCGGTACTCAAATTCCACCTTCCTCCGGACCCCGACGCCCCCGCGTCACCATGAAATGTAGGAGCCACTCCACTATACCATGCGCCACTCTCTTGATGAACCACGGGAGTAGGAAAGGACGGGTTACCGAAGTAATCCGACTGCATGTGGAGCCCTCCACGAATAGTCGGTGCGGTGTATCCTTGGGCGGGCCATTCGAAGTAATCCGGGTGCGGCCCATCCCTAGTGACAAACCCGCGGCGGGCATAGTCATCATAAATAGGGTAGTTCCCTACTCCTTGGTTATAGTAGATATGGTCTAGCCTTTGGTTCACCGCCTCAAACCGAGTATTCATTTCACTCTTCAATTCACCCAACCCCAATTTCAAGTTGTCAAAGTACCCCACTAAAGTCGGGTCAAGGGGAGGGTATTGGTAGTTCGGTTGTTGAGACGTGGAAGGCATAGAGTGAGTGTCAAATTGTTGTGGCAAAGAGGTAAAAGTGGATGGGTGGGATTCCGAGGTCGGGCCATGGCGTTCTCGCCGAGAAAGTGTTTGCCGGGCACCCCCGGTATGGTCACGCTCATGTACCGTGAGGAGGTAACTAGATTGGTCTTGCTTGATAGTTGTTTCCTTAGTGTTTGGAAGGACAATTGAATCCTTGTCATCGATTTGCCAATATTCACGATTATCGGCGGGGTCAACTTTAAACCATTCCAAAGAGTGGGTCAAGTAGAATTTTGATAAGACATTGGGCTCTTGAACCGGGTTGTAAAAAGACTCATCAAACCCACCAATATACTTGGCCAATTGGGTGATCATCCCACCCACAAATATTCCCACACTTTGGTCCGGGAACTTAGCCAATTTCCGAAGGTGGAGCACAAAGTGGTGAGCTATGTTAATTTGAAACGGCTTGGGCTTTTGGAAAAGGTAAGAGCCAAGGATGTTCAGTTCATCGGTTCTAACGGACCACGGTTCACTCCTAGCAAAAATAGTCCACCCCATGAATCGATGCCAAACCCTAATAGCCGGAAAATGAATAGAGTTGGCACTCCTTTTCCCTACCGAGGGATCGGGCTTACCCGAAATAGCCTCCCAAACTCTAGAGTAATGAAAGTCGGCGGGTTCTCTATAAGAGTCCATGTAATTCAAACCAAAAGCTTTCCCAAACCTCTTCAAGGTCATAGTATGGTTGCGGTTCATAAGACGGATCCTAATTTCAACAATTTCCCCGGTACTTCTCCTTTTATCCACTTGAAGCGAGCTCAAAAACTCCCAAGTAAGGCAAGGGTAAGTCAATCGTTTAAGGGTGTACAAGAATCCCATTCCAACCCCCCTAAATAATTTCTTGGCATCGGTATCTATCCCTAAATCCTTCATAGTTTGGCTACAAATGAATTTAGTAGCATGAATGGGATGATTTTTGAATAAGAGGAACTTACATTTTTGAGCCCCGGATGCGAAGACAAGATTAGGGAAGTCGGGATCCGGCGAAGAATCCGTCACTTGAGCCACCCTGAATTGAGCCGACTCCTCAATGGCCCTAGCCGTGTCCGCCCTTGTCCTTTTGGATGCCATCTTCAAGTTAGTTGGGAAGGGAGAGTATTTGTGTGTGGGTTGATTTGGGAAATAGAGAGGATTTTTGTGTGGAGGGATTGTAGAGAGAGAGAGAGTGATTTTTAGAGAGTGGTGAGAATTTGGGTGGGCAAAGTAATATAAAGCACGCTGAAAAGGGGCTGCGAGCCGGCTGGGTACCGGCCGCCGGTGGGCCGGCCCTCGGTCATGCAGTAATTTTTCAAAAAAATTCGATTTGAGTGTAAAAAACTAGATGTCTCGGCGCCGGTACGCCGACCGTCCGCCGGTCAGCCGGCCCTCGGCCCTCCTTGCATCATTTTGCAAATTTTCGATTCCCAAAATTCCAAACGCCTCGGCGCCGGTACGCCGACCGGCCGCCGCCACTCCTTCCCTCCGTCAAACTTTCCAAAGTGGATGAAATGAAGATTACCCGACTAACATGCAAGCTATATACAAATTCCATGGGTTGCCTCCCATGCAGCGCCCTTGTTTTATGTCGTAGGCTCGACCAAGTAAACAAGCCAACAATTTTCATGTTAAGGACGAAAAAGTCTTAATTCTCTAGAAAGGTTTCAAGGATCTTCATTTCCTTTTGGACGGGATTGCCAACGTGATAGTGCTTTAATCTTTGACCGTTCACTTTAAAAGTTCGGTCTCCTTGGCTTATTTCGACCGCCCCATGAGGGAAAGATCGGACAACGGTGAAGGGTCCGGTCCACTTCGACCTCAATTTTCCGGAAAAGAACTTCAAACGGGTATCATATAGAAGAACTAATTCACCCTCCTTGAACTCTCTTCTAATTATGCACTTGTCATGAAATCTTTTCGTCCTTTCTTTGTACAACTTAGCATTCTCATAGGCTTCTAGCCTAAACTCTTCCAATTCATTCAAGTCAAGAAGTCTCTTCTCACCGGCCGTCTTCAAGTCATAGTTGGGATGCTTGATGGCCCAATACGCCTTGTGTTCAAGCTCAACCGGCAAATGACAAGCCTTGCCATACACCAATCGGAATGGTGAGGTACCGATCGGTGTTTTGAAGGCCGTCCGGTAAGCCCACAAAGCATCATCAATCTTCAAGGACCAATCCTTTCTTGACTTGTTCACGGTTCTTTCGAGTATAGTCTTCAACTCTCGGTTGGAAATCTCGGCTTGCCCATTAGCTTGAGGATGGTAGGCAAGACTCTTCCTTTGTTGCACACCATACTTTTTCAACAAAGCTTCCAATGCTCTTTCTCCGAAATGTGTACCACGATCGCTAATGAGGACTCTCGGGACCCCAAACCTTGGAAAAATGATCTTTTGAAGTAGCTTGATCACTTCCTTAGCATCACAAGTCTTGGTCGGGATCGCCTCAACCCATTTGCTTACATAGTCGACCGCCACAAGTATGTACTCATTTCCGAACGATGATGGGAATGGACCTTGATAATCTATCCCCCACACATCAAAAAGCTCAACCTCAAGCATGAAATTCATTGGCATTTCATGTTTCCTTGTGATATTTCCACTCCTTTGACATTTATCACATCCTTTAACATAAAAGGCAACGTCACGGAATAGAGAGGGCCAAAAGAAACCGCATTGAAGTACTTTAGCGGCCGTTTTCTTGGAACTTGCATGGCCACAACAAGGTAAGTCATGGCAATGGCTCATTATGGAGGTAGCTTCTTCTCTTGGAACACATCTTCTTATCATCCCATCGGCACAAGACTTATACAAACATGGGTCATCCCAATAATAGTGTTTCACATCATGAAAGAACTTCTTCTTCTTGTGATAGTCATAGTCATGAGTAATTATCCCGGAGACTAAATAATTGACAATATCCGCATACCACGGTGCTTCTCCCAAGCTTAGGGACAACAAGTGGTCATCGGGCAAATAATAATTGATAGGGAGCCCATTGTCAACATTGAGGTTTATTAGCCGGGATAAATGGTCGGCCACCACATTTTCAACTCCTTTCTTATCCCTAATTTCCATGTCAAACTCTTGGAGAAGTAATATCCACCTAATCAACCGAGGCTTGGACTCCTTCTTGATGAGCAAGTGTCTCAAAGCAACATGATCGGTGAACACTATAACCTTAGCTCCCACCAAATAGGTCCGGAACTTCTCCATAGCAAATACCACGGCCAACAGCTCCTTTTCCGTTGTTGAGTAATTTGTTTGAGCATCATCTAGAGTTTTGCTTGCATAATGAATTGCATGCACCTTTCCATCCTTCCTTTGGCCTAAAACCGCGCCCAAGGCATGATCGCTCGCATCACACATTAACTCAAACGGCAAGCTCCAATCCGGAGGTTGTATAATTGGAGCACTTGTCAAAGCTTCCTTCAACCTATTAAAAGCATCAAGGCATCGGTTAGAGAACACGAAAGGAGTATCTTTGGCTAACAACTCGGTCAAAGGTCTCGCAATCTTGGAGAAGTCCTTGATGAAGTGGCGATAAAAGCCCGCATGTCCAAGGAAACTTCTCACCCCCTTAACATTGGTGGGAGGTGGGAGACTAGCAATGACCTCTACCTTAGCCTTATCAACTTCTATTCCACGGTTGGACACTATGTGTCCCAACACAACACCTTCTTGTACCATGAAATGGCACTTCTCCCAATTAAGTACAAGGTGAGACTCTTGACACTTGCTCAAAACTTTCTCCAAATTCATTAAACAACTTTCAAAACTTTTCCCAACAACCGAAAAATCATCCATGAAAACTTCCATTTCTTGTTCAATAAAATCGGAGAAAATTGACATCATAGCTCTTTGAAAGGTAGATGGAGCATTACATAGCCCAAATGGCATCCTCCTATATGCATAGGTGCCAAATGGGCAAGTAAAGGTGGTCTTTTCTTGGTCACTTGGATGGATAGGGATTTGGAAAAATCCCGAATAGCCATCCAAGAAGCAAAAATAGTTGTGTTGAGCTAATCTTTCTAGCATTTGATCCATGAACGGTAAGGGAAAGTGATCCTTCCGGGTGGATTTGTTTAACTTCCTATAGTCCACACACATTCTCCACCCGGTTACCGTCCTTGTAGGAATCAATTCATTCTTGTCATTTCGCACTACCGTCATGCCTCCTTTTTTAGGAACTACATGAACCGGGCTTACCCACCTACTATCCGAAATAGGATAGATAATGCCGGCGTCAAGTAGCTTAAGGACTTCTTTCCTTACAACCTCTTTCATTATGGGATTAAGCCTTCTTTGTGGCTCAATGGAGGATGCATCCTCATTTTCAAGTAGAATTTTATGAGTACACAAAGAGGGACTAATCCCCTTGAGGTCACCAATAGTGTACCCAAGGACACTCTTAAACCTTTTAAGCAAAGAAATTAGTTTTGAGGTTTGGGTGTCATCAAGTGCACTATTGATGATGACGGGAAAAGTGGAATTATCACCTAGAAATTCATATTTCAAAGAAGAGGGAAGAGGTTTAAGTTCAACCGTAGGAGGAGGCGTGGAACTCTCCTCCTTCTTACCGACTTCCAACACTTCAAACTTGGGAGCTTGTTCATGAATAGGAGCCGAATCCAACATCCATATATATGCAAGAGTCTCAACATCTTTGTCATCGACCTCATACCCACTAACAAGACAAGTTTCCAAAGGATCTATAGAGGAAGCTTTTGGGTCATGCTCCTCCATGGGATTCTCAAGAATGTCAACAATGCAACAAGTGTCACCTAGAGATGGAGCTTCCATGGACTTGTGGAGTTCGAATTCCACTCTATCGTCACCCACTTGTAAAGACAACTTGCCACTCTTCACATCTATCATAGCTCCACCGTGGCAAGACAAGGTCGCCCCAAGATAATAAGCACATTGTAGTCTTCGGGCATATCCATGACAAAGAAATCACATGGTATAACAAGCTTTCCAACAACCAAGGGTACATCTTCAATCACACCAATGGGAAATTTAACCGACCGATCGGCTAGTTGAAGTGAAACTCTAGTTGGTTTCAAATCTCCCAAATCAAGCCTCTTGAATATTGAAAGTGGCATGAGGCTCACACTAGCCCCCAAGTCACACAATGCTCTTTTAATAGCCACCCCTTGGATAGAACAAGGAATTGAGAAACTACCCGGATCTTCTAACTTGTTCGGGAGCTTGTTGGTGTGAGTAAGAATAGCACTACATTCCTTAGAGAGGTTGATGGTTTGCACCTATCCATTCTTCTTTTTCAAAGTGACAAGTTCCTTAAGAAACTTGCCATAAGATGGGATCTCGGTAATCATATCAAGGAAAGGAATAGTGACATTCATTCCCTTCAAGATCTCAACAAATTTCTCATATTTCTTTTCAATTCTAGGCCTTGCAAGCCTTTGTGGAAAGGGTACCGGTGCTACATACTCCCTTGGTGGTGGAGTACATTCTTTGGCCTTAGTTGCAATAGGCTCATCTTGCTTTGGAGGATCAACCATCTCTACCTCCTTAGACTTCTCCACCACAATCTCATCTTCTTTCACAACTTCAACCGGGTGCTCTTTCACTACTTCATTAGTCACCCTCTTCCTCTTCCACTTAGGAGACTTCTCAATCTCCTCCAATTGCTTTCCACTCCTCAAAAACACCGCATTCATCTCCCTTGGGTTAACCGTATTACCCGGAAACTTCCCCGGATTTTGAGCCAATTGCCCCAATTGTTGAGAAATTTGGGCTACATGAGTTTCCGTAGCCTTTTGGGATGCTCGAATTTCATCACTAACCCGGTTTTGTGAGGCAATGTGGTTGTCAAGCTTTGAGTCGGATTTTTGATTTGCAATGACCAATTGTTCAAAGGCTTGTTCCCAAGATGGTTTTTGAGGGATTTGGAAGTTTTGGTTTTGTGGTTGGAAACCTTGGTTTTGTTGTTGGTTGAAGTTTTGTCCCTTGAAACCCCCAAATGGTTGTTGGTTTTGGGTGATGAATTGTTTCCCTTGGAAACCGGGTGGAATTTGTCTTTGGAATTGAGAGTTTTGATTGAACCTTTGTTGTTGTTGAGGTTGGGAAGTGGTGGGATTTTGAATGTTTTGTGAAGCATAAGACAAGAAAGGGTGAGTTCTTTTTCCATTGACAAATTGGTTGTTGTTATTATTGTTAAACCCTTGTCTTGCACTTGTGGACTCCCAAATCCCATTTACTTGCTCATAGCATTCCTCACCTAGGGGTGAAATCAAGGGACACCCAATGGGAGTGTGCCCTTGTTCGCCACACAACTCACACGACAAGACTTGCCTCATATCGGAGCCTTTAGGTTTTGAATTTAGCAAAGCAACTTGTTGGGTGAGTTCATCTAGCATACCCTTAACCTCCACATTCAAAACCGAATTAGAATCCTTGCTCTTCCCCTTCCTCAATTGCCTATCACTTCCCCATTCCATAGTTCTTGAGGCCATCTCCTCAATTAGCTCCTTTGCCGCTTTATGCCCCAAAATGTCTAAGGCACCTTTCCCCGATCCCGCATCCAATGAAAGCCTAAGGTCTTGAGTCAACCCTTTGTAAAAGTTGTTCACTAGCTCGGCCTCGGAGATGCCATGGTGAGGGCATAACCGTTGGAGCTTCTTATACCGTTCCCATGCCTCATATAATGTCTCATCCTCTTCTTGAGTAAAGCTTTGCAATTCACTCTTGACTTTGGCCGTTCTTGAGGGTGGGAAATATTTGTTCAAAAATGCCGATGCCATGGTGAGGGCATAACCTTTTCTTGACAAATTCCCGGTCTTCCAAATCTCTACCACTCCTCAAATGAATAGCATTCATGGTTTTCGGATTTTCCTCGGTTTTACCCGGGAATTTACCTTGGGAGGCTTGTAGTTGGCTCATTTGGGTAGCCAATTGGGAGATTTGGTTGTCCGTCATTCGTTGAGAGGCTTGCATTTGGGTTCTAAGTTGGTTGATGGATGTGGTTGTCTCTTCTTGTTTTTGGGTGGTATGGTTGATGAATTGTGTTTGATGATTCATCATTTGTTCCATCATGAGTTCCATGTTTGACTTTGGTTGGGTGGGTTGTTGGAATGGTTGGAAATTTTGTTGGAAAGGTTGGGTGGTTTGTTGGAATGGTTGGGTGGTTGGTGGGTTAAGTGATTGAAATTGTTGTCTAGGTTGGAAGGTTCTTCCTTGGAAACCCGGTGGACCTTGATTGAATGTTGTGTTTTGTTTTTGAGTTTGGAAGTTTGGTTGTTGTGAATTTTGTTGGAAGGTTGGGTTTTGGACATTTTGAGAGCCATAAGAGAAGTTTGGGTGGGCTCTCAATCCGGGGTGATATTGGTTGTTGTTAAATGCTTGCTTGGTCGGACTAGACTCCCATATCCCGTTCACTTGCTCCATACAATTGCCATCTCCAACCACCAAAGGACACTCATTGGGTGGGTGTCCTTGGTCTCCACAAAGCTCACAACTATAGACTTGGTTCCTCATAGAAGAATTGCTAGATGTTTTGCTTGAGCTCATCAAGGCAACTTGTTGCTTAAGCTCTTCTATCATCTCTTTCACTTCCACATTGTTGGCCGATTCGACCGTTGACTTCCCCTTCCTCTTGTGCCTATCATTGTTCCAATGAAAGGTACGAGAAGCCATTTCTTCAATAAGCTCTTTCGCCGTCTTGTGGTCTATCTTATCCAAAGCTCCCTTCCCCGAGCCGGAATCAAGGTTCATCTTCATCTCATTGTTTAACCCTTCATAGAAATTGTTGATGAGCTCATCATCCCCAATACCGTGGTGAGGACATAGCCTTTGGAGGCCCTTGTACCTCTCCCATGCTTCATAAAGGGTCTCATCTTCTTGTTGGGTGAACCCTTGGAGCTCACTCTTGATTCTTGCGGTTCGTTGGGGTGGGAAATACTTGTTGAGAAAAGCCTTAGAGACATCGTCCCAAGTCCGAAGAGAGTCGGGTTCACAACTTTTAAGCCATTCCTTGGCACTTCCCCTCAAAGAGTAAGGGAAAAGCCTAAGGCGTACGGCATCTTCCGTGACTCCATTGGCCTTGAACATGTCACAACTATCCAAGAACTCGTTGAGATGGTCGTTGGGGTTTTCGGTGGCTCCCCCTCCGAATTGATTCCCTTGGACAAGTTGTAGCAAGGTGGCTTTCACATCAAAATTGTTGGCTTGAATAGGTGGCTTCACAATACTCGGATTCACCACCTTTTTCGGAGCCAAGTTATCTCTCATAGGGACCGCGGCCATTGTTACTTCCGTTTTCGGTGTTGCAAAAGGATTTTCGAAAGTTTCAAAGACCCGTGGTTCCCCTTGAAGGTTCTCAATTACTGGATTTTCTTAAGGAATCGGTGTTTCTATAAGTCCTCTTCTACGGAGCGAATTTAGTCTTCTCGCGGTTGCTTCGATCTCGTGGTCAATCGGACGTATTGGTTGACCTCTTCGAGCTCTCCTAACCATGCAAGAAATCCTACACACTCAAGAAAGGGATTAGAAACAAAAGACTTAGTCTAAACAAGAACGAAAACAATTAATATCTAGCCAAACTCCCCGGCAACGGCGCCAAAAACTTGATGGTATCAAGCTATACCTCGCAAGTGCACGATTTTATCGTTGTACACTATTAAGGGTCGATCCCACAAGGAGCTAGGAAGATTACTAATCGTTTTAACTCTATGGTTTAGCTAAGTCGACAATAATGGGAGAAGGTTATACTAGAACTACTAACAACAATGTAAAACAAACTAAATAAGAATTAGGAGAAAAGGCAAGGTAGAATGAAAAGATGGAAATCAAATAATTTAAAAACCTAAGACTCGGTTCTTCCCAAACAATTCGTAATTCCACACAATCAAATCTCTAGGCTAATCACAAGGGTAGTTAGGTGAGGAGGTGACGACTCTAATTCGCCTAAGACCCCCCTCTCGGGTTCGAAATAGGACACTAGTACTACCCACCAACCCCCCTCTCGGGTTCGAAGGTCGGAATCCCTAACTCAATACCCGACTACCCCAAAAACATGCATTATTCCCAAGGTAGTCCAATATTTGCTAAGGTCATTAAGCCCCATCAATTCCCGGTCATCCCACTCCCTCTCTCGAGGGTCGATTTCAAACGCTAGATTAGAGCGTCCCTACCCCTGTTCTCCCTTTCGGTCTCAACCAAGGTCAACAATAGGGTCAAATATCGGGCATCCAAATCACAACCTAACCAACTCTCGTTGGTGGTCAAGGGTCGTAAGTCAACACTACCCAAAAGTCAACCCATAAACCAAGTCATTCCTCTAACCTACCCTCACCAATTTCCCCAAATAATTAGCCTTTATGAAATTCAATTAGTGAAATTACTCATGTTGGGTCAAACCGAGCCTTAGAAGGAGACTACTCACTAATCATGGTGCTAATACCAAAATAGACAATAAAGATGGAAACTTTGGTCACAAACATGGTGGGAAGATGAAATTCACTACTAAACATGCAACAATCTAACAATAGGTGTAAGGAAAGATGATTTAATCTAATAACAAGGTTGATTAAACTAAAAGACACAATCTTTAACCAAATCAACTCAAAGATTAAGTCTTTGAGGACAACTACCCAAGGAAGGACAAATGAAAGAGAAACAAAGGAAAGATGAACAATAGAAAGATGAACAATAATGAAATTAACAATAACAAACAACAATCAACAACAATTTTAACATAAACAATCAAACAAACATAAAAGAGGAACAAAAATGTAAACAAATGAAAATAGGGAGAGAATTAATACCAACAAAATAGTGAAAGAGGAATTTGGATAGAAATAATAAAGAAGGAAATCCTTCAATCTTCTTACAAACCCAAATTCAATCACTAATTGATTGAAGAATTTCTCTAATTAAGGAAAGATTAACAAATAGATTAACAAAGTTTTAAGCTTGAAAGGGTAATTATTCTGGATCTAGGGTTGTGTGTACAAAAGGGTTTAAGAGGGGGTATTTATAGGTTCCACCAGGATTAGGACAGAAATTGAAATGGGCTTTGAAACACGTATGTGCACTCCCGGCCGGTCAACCGGCTGCCGGTCATTTGGCCGGCTGGGAGATCTCTGGAAGTTTTGAACAAGTTTGGAGGTCATCAGGTGTGCACGGCCGGTCGACCGGCCGCCGGGCCCTGACCGGCTGGGACAGCTTCTTGACTTGGAACTTGACTTTTGGCCTTGGAGGAACTCCCAGCCGGCTAGCTGGCTGCCGGTCATTTGACCAGCTGGGAGATTCCTGTAACTTTCTTCCAATTTCTTTGTTTCTTCAGCTAATGCGTCTTCCCAGCCGGCTAGCCGGCCGCCGGGCCAGCGGCTGGGAACACTCCTTCCTTGTTTCCTTCTTCATTTCTTGTATACAGGTGCTCCCAGCCGGCTGGCCGGCTGCCGGCCTACCAGCTGAGAGTACTCCTCAGCATCATTTCCTTCATCTTTTATGCGTGGCTTAGCATTCCCGTCTTTTTAGCCTCACTTTGCCCGTTCCCCGCCTCAGTTTCTGCAAGGGGGCCACAATGTCATAGTAAAGGGAATCGGGACAAGAAACAAGAGGAAAGGGGGTGCTAAACCGCCTCAAATGGAGTTGAATATGCATGAAAATAGGGGGAAAAAGGGTGCAAAATGGTCCTATATCAACCTCCCCACACTTGAACCTTACTCGTCCCCGAGTAAGTCCCAAAACCAATGTACACAGCATTATTATGATAGATATGGAGAGTGGATGCACAATGTAAGCATCACTCAACTAAACTACTACTACTTAAGCCGATCGAGTATTAGCGCACTCAACGCCCCTTCAACTCACAATTTGACACTCATGAGGGAGGAGTGCCCTATTGCAAGGCAAATTGGGTCTTGCTACAAAACTTTCGACACATTCATCAAGAAAGCACGTAATCAACAGATAGAATGCACCTAACAAAATGATCCACTTTCCTCATCTAAGTGGCCGAACTTTTCAAATGACAAAACACGGTCTTGGTCGGGAGTACCGTCTCAGAAGTGCCAATTGAGGTGCCAACCCCCTAAATGTGACAAAAGCAACCCTTGCGTGACCAATGCTCAAGAAACTAATTCAAGAGCGGGGAAAGGGAAGAAATGGCAAGTCCGCCGAGAATTACAAAACCGACACAAGATTCAACCAAAGGACCCATGACTAAGAGGACCAAGGCAACGACATCCTCACGGTTTTCACTCGTCACTCAATGAAAGAACAAGGTGATTTTTGTGACAAAAAGTAACCAAAATCACTCAACTAACTCGACTAGCGAAAACGTGCCCGCAATCTAATGTGTAAAATCGTCCTATGTCCAATGAAATGCAAACAAAGGGAAAATGCACAAAACATGAAGCAAGGGTTACAACGGGGCTAAGGAGAAGGTCGAAACGGGATTGGTGCAAGCACCGTTTGGACATGTGGGGTTCAAATCAAGAATCGTCGACACATCATATCCCATCTCTTATTGCAACACATGAGACACGTCTATGCCCTAACATAGCAATGATGACCCAAAACTATGCAAAAATTGCATAAACCAAACTCAAGTAGGAAAAATTTGATAAAACTCCTTTTATTTCAACAAATGGTAACGTCTACACCGTAACAACAACTCGGTTTCCCAAGCCATGCAAAAAAAGTGCAAACCCGACTCATCTTTGGAAAAACATCAATTTGCCCCTTTTATTTAGCAACGGCTTTTTCTACCCCTTTTAAATGATGAGTAGGGGTGTTGCTTGCCTTTTTCTTTTTCTTGACAACAAACAAATATATACAACACACAACTCATTTTTTTTTGAATTTTTCATGACTTTTTTCAATTTTCTATTTTGCTTTTCATTACAATTTTACAACCTCTTATTTATTTACAAACCAAATTCTCCTCGAAATCCGAACCAAGTGGATGTGCAAGCCATCCACCGCCACGACTCAAATCACCTCCTACAACACAACTACTAAACCGACCAATTCTTGATTAAGGAAGGGTGGTTATGGGAATGTAGCTATTTAGGTGGGTTTGCCAAACGAAAAGGCTAAGCTCAAAAGGGGGTGAATCAAAAAGGGAAACAATGTAGGGGAGAAAACAAGGCTATTTGGCTATGTGAGGCTCATAAAAACTGATTTTTGCTTCATATCATATGCACAAAAATGTAATTCAATTTCATGGTCTAAGGACGATGCGACACACTTATGCGTAATGATGTGACACGCCTCGCGAGGAGACCTACTCTCGAACCTAGATGAGGGCGGGGTATGAATGTACCCACCCTAGGAGGCTCTACCCTTACCTTTGAGTAGCTAAGTCGAGCCAAAGGTCTAGTCTACGGCCCTAGGTCTCACAAGATCGGTCTAAACTCATTGGTCAAGCCCTCCTTCCTCGGCTAACTAAGAGGCCACGGGCGCGAGTCACGAGGAGGGGAAAGGCACTATTGGGCACATTAGTTCATCATGGGGGTACTTGGTTCCCTTCCTTTGACCATGTTCTTCCTTAAAAACTTATTTACAAACTCAAATGCGAAAGAAAGAAATGCAACAAGTATTTACATGTTAACAAATGCATGCGGAAATTTAAACAAACATGAAATGAAACGTGCAACAAATTGGCTAAACCTAACAGCACATCAACACCAAGATTCCAAACGGTCTCCCAAGGAGACACCCAAAGCAACAAAATTCCCATTCTCCTTCAAAATATCCAAGATACCAAAAGGAAAGAATAGTAAAAGGAGGAAGAGATAGGAAGGATTATACCAAGCGGTCTTCTAGCTCCTTTTTGCCTCAAGTGGTCAATGTGCCATGCCAAAGGTTAGACAAAAACATATATATACAATGCAATTTTTTTGAATTTTTCAGAAATTTTTCAATTTTTAGGCATTTTCTCTAATTTATAAACATTTACAATTATAAACAAATATTCACAAGAGTGGATATTTCCCTCCCCACACTTGAGATGTACATTGTCCTCAATGGACAAAAGCATAGGGAGTGAATAAGAAAAAGAAATGAACATTTTTTTGATTTTTGATTTTTCAAAGGGAAAATAACATATTTTTGTGATTTTTGGTTTTGAAAAATTAAAAAGACATATTTTTGGGTTTTTTGATATGAAAACTCCCTCCCCACACTTATTTATTTACATTACTTCCAAATGGAAATAAATGTGTGGAGGGAGTACAAAGTAAAAGACATATATTTTTTTTTTTTAGGCCCTCCCCACACTTATTTATAGACATGGGAGGGCATATTAGTGAAATAAATTAACATGTTTTTGGTGGTTTTTATCATTTTTCAATTTTTAGTTGGTTTTTATTTTGAAAATGCAATGCATGCTCTATTCTACATGCAAAATTGAAATGACAATGCAAGTTATGCTAAGTGAATGCAATTACTAAATGTGACAATATATTACAAAATTGAAATCTAATGCAATCCTATATGATGCAACTAAATGAATTATCAACTAAATGCATGCGAAAAATTGAAACATGAATGAGAAATTTGGATAAAAAGGGAGGGATCATACTTTTCCTTTGGATTGAATAAGGGGAGCATACCGACGGCTTTGGATTGAAAAGGGAAGAAGAAGAAGAGCCCTCATTACTAGGCTCTACTCAAAATCATAATCACCATCACCGTCTCCATCATCATCTCCATCATCATCATTACCATCACCATCACCTTGAATAGCCCCGAACTCGGACTCACGGATGAAATCGTCCGTGTTCAAGTGGACATCCGAGCTAACATTCTCCATGCCCGAGCTCATACCAACAAACATCTCCGGGTGCCCTCCGGCACCACTAGACCCGCCCTCTTGGAAGATTGAAGGGACTCCCCCGAACCACCTCGCGTCATGTCCCTCCCCTTGGGTGGTAGGCGGGGTGGGAAAGACCGGGGCGCTAAAGTAGTCGGGCCGCAAGTTAATATCTCCGTAGCGGAAGGTCCCATCTTCCGGATGTCCGCCATCCGGGAATAAATAGTAGGAGGGGTGAAGTTTGGAGGGGTGCTTGTATTGGTTCCTCATATAGTCATCATAGACCGGGAATTGACCAATAGAATGATCATAGTAAATCCGGTCAAGTCGTTGTTGAAGCCCAAGCCGCTCACCGGCGGCGTTCGCCATGTTAATTTTCATCTCCTCCATGAAGGAAATGAGGTCGGCGTGGAGAGGGGGCGATTGTTGTTGTTGTTGACTGGAGGACCCCTCTCCTTGTTGGAAAGGCCCGGGGACAAAAGGGGTAGATGGTGTGACATACCGCAAGGTAGACCTTGCGGGAATGATGGGTCGGTCACGAGTATACCGAAGATTCGGGTTGATTTGTTGGGGAATAGAGGTGTCTTCAAGATTTTCAAGCTCAAGCAAATAGTACTCCGAGTTAGGCACTACTTTCATTTTGTCGGCATTGGGAAGAGGGATAGAATTTCGGTCAACTCCATCCACCCGAATTTGCCAATAGTCAAGGCCATCATTCGGGTTGGTCTTCAACCAACCGAGGTTGTGGTGGATATAATTCTTGAACAACATTGTATCACCAATCATGTACCGCATCCCACTCAAGTTGACCCTCCGATTGAGCCTCTTTATCAAATGGGTGATGAGTACACCCACGACAACGGCCGTATTAGAGGCCGGAGAATTGCTAAGCCTTTGTAATGTAAGGGCCAAGTGGTGGGCAATGTCAATTTTGAAAGTAGTGGGGTTGGAACGCAGATAAGAGCCGAGAATTTCCAACTCCTCCGTTCGGAAATTGTGATTTTCCTCACGGCCGAAAACGGTCCACCCCATGAACCTATGCCAAACCCGGATAGCCGCATTGTGGACGGTGTTGGCGGCTCTCTTGACCCCCTTAACATCATCTAAACCCGTAATAGCCTTCCATAAGGCCCCATGGTCAAATGTCTCGGGTGCCTTGTGAGGAGGGCTAGTGTCAAGCCCGAAATGGGAAGCAAAGGTCGCAAGGGTCAAGGAGTAGTCCTTGTTTATCAACCGGAAATGCAAAAAGGCAACCTTTTGGGTTTGGCGATGCTTGTCAAGACGAAGGGAGCTCAAAAACTCCCATGTAAGACGGGCATAGGTTCGCTCATGAATTCCATACATCATTTTCATTCCCACCCCATCAAATAATTCAAGAGTAACTTGATCTAATCCTAATTCCCGCATGGATTGTCGATCAATAAATCGGGTAGGGGCAATAGGGCGTTTCTTGAATAAGACAAACTTACCTTTCATTGTGATTGAAACGAATTGGATATCCGGGAAGTCGGGATCGGAGCTCATGTCGGTCGCCGCCGCCGCTACCGCCTCCGCCTGTTGAAGTGCAAAGTCTCCTCTCCTCACTCTTTTCTTTGGGGCCATGTTTGTGATTTTGATGGTGGGTGAAAGGTTAGGAAGGAGGTTGAGGTGGTTGTTGGTGGTGGAAGGGTGGTGGTAGGGTGGTCGGTGGTGGGTTGAGGTGGGGTGAGGGTAGGGGAGGTAGGGTTAAGAGTGAGAGATGAGAGAAGAAAGAGTCGAAAATTATGAGGGATTTTTGGGTGACTTTTGTGTTAAAAACACGATCAGAGTACTCCCAGCCGGTCAGGAGACCGGCCGCCGGTCACCCGGCTGGGAGTTCGGGTGATTTTCGAAATTTCCAAAAAAGTATCAGAAGACTCCCAGCCGGTCAGAAGACCGGCCGCCGGTCACCCGGCTGGGAGGTCACCCATTCCCCATTTTCTTCATATGTGCATTCCCAGTAGGTGGACCATTCTTTCCGGCCCGCCATTGGGACTCCTCTTCAATCCAATTTGATACATTTCCTCTAGTATACGCACTCCCACCGTGGACCCATTTCTGCCCGCTGCCGGGGGGGACTACTCTTCCTTGTGTTTTCGTCAAAATTCCTTAAAATTTACAGAACTTCCCAGCCGGTCGGAAGACTGGCCGCCGGTCACCCGGCTGGGACTCCCTTTCATCACGTTTTCTCCAATATACCATTATTCCAATTCCCATCATCTATTGGCCTCGTCTTCCGTGTTTTCGACTTTCAAACCCGACTCGGGACGTCGGATAAAGGCCAATAAATGGTCAAACGCTTGTTCATCAAACAAAAACCCCGAATCTTCAACAATCATGACCGACAACAATCAAATTGACAAGTAGTATCCATCCAAAATTCCTCAAATTCTACCTAAATGCATGATATATACAAAGTTGCATGGGTTGCCTCCCATGTAGCGCCCTTGTTTAATGTCGTAGGCTCGACGGAGTTATGAATAACAATCAATAATTTTGAAGGTAGGTAGCAATGGAGCTCACATTCTTGATGATAGGGGTTCCGGCAATGTAGTGCTTGAGCCTTTGCCCGTTCACCTTGAAGGATTGATCTCCATCGGATATTTCAACAGCGCCATGTGGAAAGACTCGGACCACGGTGAAGGGTCCCGACCACTTAGACTTGAGCTTTCCCGCGAACAACTTGAACCTTGAGTTAAAAAGGAGAACCAACTCTCCCTCCTTGAACTCTCTCCGGAGGATGGCATTGTCATGGAATCTTTTGGTCCTCTCCTTATACAATCTAGAGCTCTCATAAGCCTCTAGTCTAAATTCTTCAAGCTCATTGAGGTCAAGTAGCCGCTTCTCTCCGGCGCTCTTCAAGTCAAAGTTAAGGAGTCGGATGGCCCAATGCGCCTTGTGCTCCAACTCAACCGGTAAATGACAAGGCTTCCCGTACACCAACCGGAACGGTGAAGTTCCTATTGGTGTTTTTGAAAGCGGTCCGGTAAGCCCACAATGCATCATTGAGCTTGGTAGACCAATCTTTCCTTGACCGGCTCACGGTCTTTTCAAGGATCATCTTGATTTCACGGTTAGAGATTTCGGCTTGGCCGTTAGCTTGTGGGTGATAGGCAAGACTCCGCCTATGTTGCACCCCATGCTTCTTGAGTAGAGCATCAAGAGTCCTTTCCCGGAAATGAGTTCCACGGTCACTAATCACACTGTGGAACTCCAAACCGTGGGAATATGATTGTCTCCATGAGTTTGGTCACCGATTTTGCATCACAAGTCTTTGTTGGGATTGCTTCCACCCATTTGCTCACGTAGTCCACCGCAACAAGGATATACTCATTCCCATTTGATGAGGGAAAAGGGCCTTGATAGTCAATGCCCCATACATCGAATACCTCCACTTCAAGTATGTAGTTCATTGGCATTTCATGCCTCTTAGAAATGTTACCACTTCTTTGACACTTGTCACACTTCTTGACGTAGGCGGCCACAACGTGAAATAGGGAAGGCCAAAAGAATCCACATTGGAGCACCCTCGCGGCGGTTTTTCGTGAACTACCATGCCCTCCACTTGGCATGTCATGGCAATGAGAGATTATGGGTTGGACTTCTTCATTCGGGATGCATCTTCTAATTATGCCATCCGCACAAGCCTTGTAGAGGCACGGTTCTTCCCAAAAATATTGCTTAAGGTCATGGAAGAATTTCTTTCTCTTATGGGAGTCATAACCGTGCGGGATGACCCCGGATACCAAATAATTTACATAGTCCGCGTACCAAGGGACATCCATCAAAGCAAGTGCGAATAGTTGATCATCCGGCAAGGAATCGTCAATTGGCAATCCATCCTTCCCCTTGACATGGAGTAGCCGAGAAAGATGATCGGCTACCACATTTTCCACACCCTTCTTGTCTCGAATTTCAATATCAAACTCTTGTAGAAAAAGTATCCACCGAATCAAGCGTGGTTTTGACTCCTTCTTGATTAGCAAGTGCCTCAATGCCGTGTGATCGGTGTGTACAATTACCTTAGAGCCCACCAAATAGGAACGAAACTTGTTCATGGCATATATAACCGCCAAAAGCTCCTTTTCGGTGGTGGTGTAGTGTGATTGATCTTCATCCAAGGTCTTGCTTGCATAATATATGGCATGAAGTTTACCATTCTTCCTTTGTCCAAGCACCGCTCCCACCGCTACATCACTAGCATCGCACATCAACTCAAAAGGTTCTCCCCAAGTGGGAGGTTGCATAATTGGAGCGGTGATGAGGGCTTCCTTCAACCTATTGAAAGCATCCAAACACTCATTAGTAAATTCAAACGGCACATCTTTTCCAAACAACAATGTTAAAGGTCGGGCAATCAAAGAAAAATCCTTAATGAATCTCCGGTAAAAACCGGCATGCCCAAGAAAACTCCTAATTCCTTTAACATTAGTGGGAGGGGGTAGAGTTTTAATCACTTCTATCTTGGCTTGATCAACTTCCAAGCCTTTACTTGACACTACATGACCCAAAACAACCCCGGATGTCACCATGAAGTGACATTTCTCCCAATTCAAGACTAGACCACTCTCTTGACATCTTTTCAAGACCTTACCCAAATTGGCTAGACATCCATCAAATGAGGTGCCTACGACCGAGAAATCGTCCATAAACACCTCCATGATATTCTCAACATATTCGGAAAATATAGCTAGCATGCATCTTTGAAATGTTGCCGGCGCATTGCAAAGCCCAAAGGGCATGCGCCTATAAGCAAAGGTGCCGAATGGGCACGTGAATGTGGTCTTTTCTTGGTCATTAGGGTGAATCGGGATTTGGAAAAATCCCAAAAACCCATCAAGGTAGCAAAAATGAGAATGTTGGGCAAGTCTTTCCAACATTTGGTCAAGGAAAGGGAGGGGGAAATGGTCTTTCCTAGTTGCCTTGTTGAGGCGCCTATAGTCTATACACATTCTCCACCCGGTTGTGACTCTTGTTGGAATTAGTTCATTCTTATCATTGGTGACTACCGTGACCCCGCCCTTCTTTGGCACAACATGCACCGGGCTCACCCATGCACTATCGGAGATAGGGTAAATTATGCTTGCATCATAGAGCTTCAATACCTCCTTCCTAACCACTTCTTTCATAGCGGGGTTAAGGCGGCGTTGAGGCTCAATGGAAGATGCACTCTCATCCTCCAAGTGAATGCGATGGGTGCAAAAAGAAGGGCTAATCCCCTTAATATCATCAATTGAGTACCCAATGACATCCTTGTACTTTCTCACAACATCAAGTAATTTTTGAAGTTCGGTGTCATTGAGTGCACTATTGACAATAATAGGGTAAGTATCATTAGGGCCAAGGAAAGCATGTTTAAGAGTAGAAGGAAGAGGTTTCAACTCCACTTGAGGAGGCGTGGATCTCTCCTCTTTTTTACCATCTCCTCTCAAGCTTTCAAATTCTTTGTCCGGGTCTTCTTCAATTGTTGCTTCCATAGCTAAAGCATACTCCCGGTGCTCCTTGCAATCCTTTACCTTGCCCTCAAGGAACCCTTGCAAACCCTTGTCTTCATCAAACTTCTTCATATCAACCCATTCTTCGACCACATCAATCATATAACAAGACTTTTCTTCCGAAGGCTCTTTCATAGCCTTGTTCAAGGAGAATTCAACCTTATCTTCACCCACTTGCAAAGAAAGCTTCCCATTCTTCACATCAATCATGGCACCCCCCGTAGCAAGGCATGGGCGCCCCAATATGATGGGAATATTTGAGTCTTCGGGGATGTCCATAACATAGAAATCACATGGAAATGCAAGTTTCCCCACCTTGAGTGGGACATCCTCCACAAGACCAATTGGGTATCTTACCGACCTATCCGCGAGTTGGAGAGAAACCCTTGTTGGCGAAAGCTCATACCCTTTCAACTTCTTGAAAATTTTGAGGGGCATAAGACTAATGCTTGCCCCCAAATCACACAAAGCCCTCTCAATGTGCACGGTCCCAATCTTACAAGGTATGGAAAAGCTCCCCGGGTCTTCAAGCTTTTGAGGAGCCTCATTCATGAGAATTGCACTACACTCCTTGGATAAGTTCACCGTGGTTGTCGGGCTCAAGGAGTTTTTGTTAGAGATGAGCTCCTTCAAGAACTTGCCATAGCTTGGAATCTCCTTTACGGCATCAATGAAAGGCATAGTAATGTTGATACCCTTCATCATATCCATGAACTTCCCATACTTTTGTTCAAGTTTGGCTCTTGCCAACCTTTGTGGAAAGGGAACCGGTGGTACATAAGTTCGTACCACTTGTTGTTGAGGCTCTTCATTACCTCAGGAGGTTCAACCACAATTTGAGGTTCAATGACATTACCCGGTCTACTACTCTTCCTTTTCTTGACAAATTCCCGGTCTTCCAAATCTCTACCACTCCTCAAATGAATAGCATTCATGGTTTTCGGATTTTCCTCGGTTTTACCCGGGAATTTACCTTGGGAGGCTTGTAGTTGGCTCATTTGGGTAGCCAATTGGGAGATTTGGTTGTCCGTCATTCGTTGAGAGGCTTGCATTTGGGTTCTAAGTTGGTTGATGGATGTGGTTGTCTCTTCTTGTTTTTGGGTGGTATGGTTGATGAATTGTGTTTGATGATTCATCATTTGTTCCATCATGAGTTCCATGTTTGACTTTGGTTGGGTGGGTTGTTGGAATGGTTGGAAATTTTGTTGGAAAGGTTGGGTGGTTTGTTGGAATGGTTGGGTGGTTGGTGGGTTAAGTGATTGAAATTGTTGTCTAGGTTGGAAGGTTCTTCCTTGGAAACCCGGTGGACCTTGATTGAATGTTGTGTTTTGTTTTTGAGTTTGGAAGTTTGGTTGTTGTGAATTTTGTTGGAAGGTTGGGTTTTGGACATTTTGAGAGCCATAAGAGAAGTTTGGGTGGGCTCTCAATCCGGGGTGATATTGGTTGTTGTTAAATGCTTGCTTGGCCGGACTAGACTCCCATATCCCGTTCACTTGCTCCATACAATTGCCATCTCCAACCACCAAAGGACACTCATTGGGTGGGTGTCCTTGGTCTCCACAAAGCTCACAACTATAGACTTGGTTCCTCATAGAAGAATTGCTAGATGTTTTGCTTGAGCTCATCAATGCAACTTGTTGCTTAAGCTCTTCTATCATCTCTTTCACTTCCACATTGTTGGCCGATTCGACCGTTGACTTCCCCTTCCTCTTGTGCCTATCATTGTTCCAATGAAAGGTACGAGAAGCCATTTCTTCAATAAGCTCTTTCGCCGTCTTGTGGTCTATCTTATCCAAAGCTCCCTTTCCCGAGCCGGAATCAAGGTTCATCTTCATCTCATTGTTTAACCCTTCATAGAAATTGTTGATGAGCTCATCATCCCCAATACCGTGGTGAGGACATAGCCTTTGGAGGCCCTTGTACCTCTCCCATGCTTCATAAAGGGTCTCATCTTCTTGTTGGGTGAACCCTTGGAGCTCACTCTTGATTCTTGCGGTTCGTTGGGGTGGGAAATACTTGTTGAGAAAAGCCTTAGAGACATCGTCCCAAGTCCGAAGAGAGTCGGGTTCACAACTTTTAAGCCATTCCTTGGCACTTCCCCTCAAAGAGTAAGGGAAAAGCCTAAGGCGTACGGCATCTTCCGTGACTCCATTGGCCTTGAACATGTCACAACTATCCAAGAACTCGTTGAGATGGTCGTTGGGGTTTTCGGTGGCTCCCCCTCCGAATTGATTCCCTTGGACAAGTTGTAGCAAGGTGGCTTTCACATCAAAATTGTTGGCTTGAATAGGTGGCTTCACAATACTCGGATTCACCACCTTTTTCGGAGCCAAGTTATCTCTCATAGGGACCGCGGCCATTGTTACTTCCGTTTCCGGTGTTGCAAAAGGATTTTCGAAAGTTTCAAAGACCCGTGGTTCCCCTTGAAGGTTCTCAATTACTGGATTTTCTTGAGGAATCGGTGTTTCTATAAGTCCTCTTCTACGGAGCGAATTTAGTCTTCTCGCGGTTGCTTCGATCTCGTGGTCAATCGGACGTATTGGTTGACCTCTTCGAGCTCTCCTAACCATGCAAGAAATCCTACACACTCAAGAAAGGGATTAGAAACAAAAGACTTAGTCTAAACAAGAACGAAAACAATTAATATCTAGCCAAACTCCCCGTGGAATTCACGCCAAAAACTTGATGGTATCAAGCTATACCTCGCAAGTGCACGATTTTATCGTTGTACACTATTAAGGGTCGATCCCACAAGGAGCTAGGAAGATTACTAATCGTTTTAACTCTATGGTTTAGCTAAGTCGACAATAATGGGAGAAGGTTATACTAGAACTACTAACAACAATGTAAAACAAACTAAATAAGAATTAGGAGAAAAGGCAAGGTAGAATGAAAAGATGGAAATCAAATAATTTAAAAACCTAAGACTCGGTTCTTCCCAAACAATTCGTAATTCCACACAATGAAATCTCTAGGCTAATCACAAGGGTAGTTAGGTGAGGAGGTGACGACTCTAATTCGCCTAAGACCCCCCTCTCGGGTTCGAAATAGGACACTAGTACTACCCACCAACCCCCCTCTCGGGTTCGAAGGTCGGAATCCCTAACTCAATACCCGACTACCCCAAAAACATGCATTATTCCCAAGGTAGTCCAATATTTGCTAAGGTCATTAAGCCCCGTCAATTCCCGGGTCATCCCACTCCCTCTCTCGAGGGTCGATTTCAAACGCTAGATTAGAGGCGTCCTACCCCGGTTCTCCCTTTCGGTCTCAACCAAGGTCAACAATAGGGTCAAATATCGGGCATCCAAATCACAACCTAACCAACTCTCGTTGGTGGTCAAGGGTCGTAAGTCAACACTACCCAAAAGTCAACCCATAAACCAAGTCATTCCTCTAACCTACCCTCACCAATTTCCCCAAATAATTAGCCTTTATGAAATTCAATTAGTGAAATTACTCATGTTGGGTCAAACCGAGCCTTAGAAGGAGACTACTCACTAATCATGGTCCTAATACCAAAATAGACAATAAAGATGGAAACTTTGGTCACAAACATGGTGGGAAGATGAAATTCACTACTAAACATGCAACAATCTAACAATAGGTGTAAGGAAAGATGATTTAATCTAATAACAAGGTTGATTAAACTAAAAGACACAATCTTTAACCAAATCAACTCAAAGATTAAGTCTTTGAGGACAACTACCCAAGGAAGGACAAATGAAAGAGAAACAAAGGAAAGATGAACAATAGAAAGATGAACAATAATGAAATTAACAATAACAAACAACAATCAACAACAATTTTAACATAAACAATCAAACAAACATAAAAGAGGAACAAAAATGTAAACAAATGAAAATAGGGAGAGAATTAATACCAACAAAATAGTGAAAGAGGAATTTGGATAGAAATAATAAAGAAGGAAATCCTTCAATCTTCTTACAAACCCAAATTCAATCACTAATTGATTGAAGAATTTCTCTAATTAAGGAAAGATTAACAAATAGATTAACAAAGTTTTAAGCTTGAAAGGGTAATTATTCTGGATCTAGGGTTGTGTGTACAAAAGGGTTTAAGAGGGGGTATTTATAGGTTCCACAAGGATTAGGACAGAAATTGAAATGGGCTTTGAAACACGTATGTGCACTCCCGGCCGGTCAACCGGCTGCCGGTCATTTGGCCGGCTGGGAGATCTCTGGAAGTTTTGAACAAGTTTGGAGGTCATCAGGTGTGCACGGCCGGTCGACCGGCCGCCGGTCCCTGACCGGCTGGGACAGCTTCTTGACTTGGAACTTGACTTTTGGCCTTGGAGGAACTCCCAGCCGGCTAGCCGGCTGCCGGTCATTTGACCGGCTGGGAGATTCCTGTAACTTTCTTCCAATTTCTTTGTTTCTTCAGCCAATGCGTCTTCCCAGCCGGCTAGCCGGCCGCCGGGCCACCGGCTGGGAACACTCCTTCCTTGTTTCCTTCTTCATTTCTTGTATACATGTGCTCCCAGCCGGCTGGCCGGCTGCCGGCCTACCGGCTGAGAGTACTCCTCAGCATCATTTCCTTCATCTTTTATGCGTGGCTTAGCATTCCCGTCTTTTTAGCCTCACTTTGTCCGTTCCCGCCTCAGTTTCTGCAAGGGGGCCACAATGTCATAGTAAAGGGAATCGGGACAAGAAACAAGAGGAAAGGGGGTGCTAAACCGCCTCAAATGGAGTTGAATATGCATGAAAATAGGGGGAAAAAGGGTGCAAAATGGTCCTATATCAATAAGCTAGACTAGATAAGAACAAGCTAAGAGATAAAGGATAGATCAAATAAAGAGAAGGACTAGAACTCGGTTCTCCCACGAATATAAGTAATTCCACATACTAATCGTCTCGGCTAATCAAAAGGGGTAGAAAGGTAAGGGGGAGATGGCTCTAATTCGCCTAGAACCTCCCTTCCGGTCTCGCAATAGGACACTAGCTACTCCGACTAACCTCCCTCTCGGGTTCGAAAGCCGGTATCCCTAACTCAAAACCCGACAACCCCAAGAACATGCATTTTCCCAAGGAGGTCAAGTAAATGGTCAAGGTCATTAAGCCCTCATCATAATCCGGGTCATCCCACTCCTCCTTCCGGAGGTCGATTTCAAACGCTAGCCTAGAGGCACCCTCCATCGGTTCTCCCTTCCGGTCTCAACCTTAGTTGGTGACAAGGTCAAATCTCGGGTACCCAAATTACAGCCTAACCAACTCCCGTTGGTGGACAAGGGTCACAAGTTGACTCTACCCAAAACCCAAACCTTAAACATGCAAATCCCCCTAGACCACCCTCACCAATTTTCCCCACAAATTAGCCTTAATGATAATTAGTTAGTGAAATTACCCATATCGGGTCAAACCGAGTCCTAGAAGGAGACTACTCACTAATCATGTTTCTAAAGGCAAAGAAAACAACAAAGATAGTCTCTTTAAGCATAAACATGGTGATAGGATGAATTCTACTTCTAAACATGCAACAACCCAACAATAATTATGAAGAAAGATGGTTTTAATCTAATAGCAAGGATGAACAAACTAAAAGACACAATCTTTAACACAATCACCTCAAAGATTAAGTCTTTGAGGACAACTAGCCCAAGAAGAACAAAGGAAAGAGAATTAATGAAAAGATGAACAAAGAAAAGATGAACAATGGTGAAAACAACAACAATCAAACAACAAGGATGCAAATTTACCAACAACAATCAAACAAACTAGAAGGAAAAACAAATGTAAACAAATGAAAATAGGGAGAGAAATAATACCAATCAAATAGTAAGAAAGGAATTAGGATAGAAAATTAGAGAAGGTGGAACCTCCAATTCTTCTTACAACCCAACTCAAATTACTAATTAATTGAAAAACTAGTCTAATTAAGGAATGATTAACAAAGTTTGAAACTTGGAAAAGGAAATAATTCAGATCTAGGGTTGTGTGTCTAAACACGATTTTTGGGGAGTATTTATAGTGTCCTCTTACTTAGGTTACAAAAAGGGGGATTAAGACAAAACACGGGTAGCAGCGACCGCCAGCCGGTCGACCGGCGGCCGGCTGCCCCTCCGGCGCCGAGGAATCTCAATTTTGGAGCTTAAAAATGGCCAACGTGACGTCCTGCCGGCTGACCGGCCGCCGGCTGGTCGGCTCAGGGTCGTTCTGCGGCTTTTCTTCCCCTTTCTTCCTTGCTAACATCCTCTCGTGCCTTGTTTCTTCCCAAATTTCCTTTGGCTAGCTGAATTACCTACAATCGAACACCGAAATCGATAATAGCGGAAATGAGAGGCAAAATGCAAGAAAAACGCCTAAGATTGTGCCTAAGAAGTCCGAGAGATTAGCAAAAGGAGGGGTAAAAAGGGGCCAAATGTTCATTCATCAAAGACTTGTTCATATGTTTGGATGATAAACTAAGTTAGGTGTTGAAGGGTTGCACAAACTTTAGTTTCCAAACTTAAAGGGATTTGTTGAAATCGTAGGATATCTTATTGACTTAGGAGTAAGAGACTAAGAAAAGTGTTTTAGTTTCGCGCATTGCAAATACTACAAAAGGAATCTAAGTAAATTGTGATAAAATGGTCAACGTAGGAATTAATGATGAATCCCTCTATAAATGACTTTATCACAAGTTATGCGATAACAGTGGGAGCATCTTTCAAGTTAAAGAGCCCAAGTCTAGCAAGAAGACTAGATAAATACTTAGAAATAAATTCAAGTTATTAGAAATAACATTGAATAGAAGGAAATAACAATTGAAAAAGTTGGAATATATGGATATAGGGTATATCCACTTGCCAAGTTTTTATTACATTTTAACTAGTGTTATTAATACACTAAAGATTATAGGATATGAAGTAGTAATAGTGTATTGACTATTCATATGTGATAATCGCATTTATCGTTTGAGTTTTATTAAACTCACCCATTACTTTGTTAAATCCAAATGGGTTGTAGAGACAAATTGAACCCCATTAAAGTGAACTGGATTGACATGGTATTCGCCCCTAGTTACTTATATGAGGTGACGTCTCGAAGTGACTAGAGTGTGATGCGATTGATGGCAAGTTCAAGTGCCATAGAGTCATATGGGATGACTAGTCGATCACATAGGCAGACTGTATGGGACACTCTGTCGGCTTAGTGACCGCTTATAGAGTTCTGGTAATTCATAAAGCCTGGTCGTGGCAAGAGCTACTATAGTATTCTTATGAGTCAATTCTTTTGACTAGAGACTATTCGCCCAAGTTGGCACAAATTTCTGATTAGCTTTGATTTATACTCTACGACTTCGTAAATGAGGTCAAACTGGGTATATTTTGGGTCATGATAAACTGTGGCTAGACGAAGGGAATAGTGCGATAGGAATTGTCCACCCCTTGTCAGGGTTGTTTGAAATCTCAAAGCCACTCGAGGAGTAGTTAACTGGAAATGCGTGGCCACGCTCGGAAAGTATCTATGGTAGATAATTCCGGTCAGACAGTTACTCTCCCGATCGAAGAAACCACTCAAGATATGATCAAGTGTAAGTACGACCTGCAAGACACCTTACATTGAGTGGGAGATTGTAATAGGACAAGAGAATTGGTGACGCACACTTGTCTCGGACAAGTGGGAGATTGTTGGAAAATGTGTCCTCAACAATAGTGTGATCACATGATTTAATATCATAATTAAATCTCATAATAAGAATACGTAAGAGATGATTCATTTATATAGTCAACTGATCAACATTAATCGGTAATGATTGGCTTGTTAGAGTTTGACGTTACTGTCGTGGGACGGTGGTGGTCAGTTGATCCCTTAAGGTCACACCTAAAGGATGATGCCCTTATCTGTAAAGTTGATTGATTGTATGATGATACAAGTTAATCAATTCCTTAAAATTGAACAAAATTCAATTTGTGAGAGAGAATATACTTATCTTATTGTAATGGGATTCAAAAAAATTTATTTTAGTAATAAAAATGCTTTATTACTAAAATTGCTTATTGTTTGAGAAACGATAGAGATAAAAATGAATGGTTAATTATAATTACAAGATGTTGTGAATTATAATTATATGACCCATTTTATTTATGTGATCAAGTATCACTAGTCAATTTGTTTTATGTAATTTAATTAATTTATAAAATGATATTTATGTGATAAATATGCATTAAATTAATTAATAACATGTGACATATTGTGCGACAATTGACAAAATAAAATGGTAATCCATTTTATGTGTTGGTCCGAAATAATGGAGGTGGAAGGTGTTAGTGGGTGATATTATTTTATGTGATAATGTTTAAATAATAACACCTACATAATCTAGCCTTACACTACCTACATTTTGATAAGAGAAAAAGAAAAAGAGAAGATGCTCTTTTGGCCTTATGTTGGCTGGCCATACTACTCTTTTAAGAGTAGTTTTGGCTCTTTCTTTTCACCTTCTTACGCATTCAACATTCACACATGCAAACTCTCTCATACTTTGTTCATCTTTCTCCAAAATTAGAGAAATCATGATCCAAATTGTTCAAATCAAATTACTAATATTATTAGTGTAATATATGAGTTTTAGTAATCAATTTTAAGGTAAACTACTAAACAAATATCTAGCAAATATTATTTAGTGGAGATAAGGGATAATCTTGGGTGCAATCAAGAGGAGTGGCTTCTATACTTGAAGTCTTGGAGGATCATCCTATTACTCATTATAGCTCAAGAACAAGTGAAGGTAGGAGACCTTACTTGTGCCCATAAACCGAAATTTACAATGTAAGGGACATTGTTTTCTTATAAATCTTTTATTTTGTTATGCATGCACTAGATCTAAAGAACTAGAAATTAAAATGTTAATTTGTTCACTATTAGAAGAGTCTAATAATAGGTATATGAACCTAACAGGTTCATGATCGTTTAACTCACTCAATAGAACCACAGAATTGCGACGCTTTCTGCCGCTCATAGTCCTCACCTTTTGGTTTATAAGCAGTGTCTCTTCTTCATCTGGTTCAAGATCGTTTAACTCATCTAATAGAACCAATGAATTGCGACGCTTTTTGCCGCTCGTAGTTTTCGCCTTCCCCTTTGCTTTACTGAAGTAATACAGTATTTACAAAAACCTTTAATACTCAAACAACAATCAATATAAATAAATAACGTATATGACAGATACAATTAGAACGAATAATATAATGGGAATGAATAGTACAGACCTCGTGCGTTGGATTTCAAGTAGCGTCTCTTCTTCATCTGATTCCTTTTCGTTTAAATCATCTAATATAACCACTGAATTGCGACGCTTTCTGCCACTCGTAGTCTTCGCCTTACCCTTTGCTTTACTGATACAATAAAGTATTTATACAAAACTTTAATATCCTGACAATAGTCAATAAAAATAGATAACAAATACAATGGGAAAGGATAATACAGACCTTGTTGTGCGTTGGATTATATGAAGCGCCTCTTCTTCAGTTGATTCTTTTTCGGATAGTTCATCCAATATGACCACTGAGTTTCGACCTTTTTTGACACTTGTTAGACTGCTAGATGATGCTTCATTGACCTACATATGTTTAACGGTTATGTTGAGAATATAGGAGGAATCATAGACGTCAATAAACATGAAGAACTTTACTATACCTCGATTACGGGATTTTCTGCAATGTTAATGACCTTGAAGTTGCTTATTCCGTCGGGTCCGTGATTGGAAGCTTGGATTTTAATTTTGAACATAAACTCTTTGCCAACAAAAGTATTTTGTATTAGTTTTGGGACTGGGTTAAAATCCTCATCGTCTTCATCCTAGTTGGATTATGAATATCAGAAATTGTTTAAAGTATATATATAGAACAAATAACAGTGGTAGCATCCATGGTAATAGGAAAGAGGTGAACTGAAACCTCAATTGGTTGAGCATCATATAAAGTGACGGCGTCTTGTCCGATAAGCCTTCTTGCGTCAGTGTCGAAAACTACAAAAATAGCCTTACAATTTTGATCTTCAACTTTCAGGTCAATGCAATATCTGGTAGAAGAAAGGAAATAAGATAGGTATATTAAGGATTCCAAGGATGTCCAATGTTTTTTTTTTTTAAATCTGGAAGTTAGCTACCTAATTGTTTGAGTTTCAATTGTTTTATGGCATTTGGAGCACCACAAATCTGATTCTATCTTCCTTCGTATAGGTTTATTGGTACAACCAAAACATGAGGTATAGTGCCAAAGTCTTTCAGTGCCAATATCTTTCACTTTAGCAACACAATAACACATGAGGTCCTGCATATAGAATTTAAGGATTAGATTAAGCTGTAGAATGAGGGAGTCTTTTTTTCACATTCATGAGTAATATATATTTATATTACCTGTTGATAATCCGTCTTGCAATATTCCACGATGCTTGATATATCTTTGTTCATAAACTGTTGCAGTGTTCTTCTAATTTGTACTCCCCAGTATCTCCCCTAATAATAAAAGTAGTACGATGAGTAATGTTTAAATCCACGCATTTATATGGGAAGAGAAATGTAAGATTTAAATTTGGAAATTACTTGAAAGATGCTCTGAAGGTGTTCACTTCCGGGATGTCTAGATTCATGTATATCCTACTCGCTGATGATGTTGATACGCTATTGTAACCTGTCACGAAAGTCGAAAAATATAGTCAGTAGGAGTTGTGTAGCATATGAATCTTATATTATTTAGTAATTGAATAGGGATCCTCACCTCTGTAGTCTTTCACCAAAAGAGAAGTAACAATTATTATATTTAGTTGGTCATAGCCATTGTATTTTTTCTTAAGTGCAAGGAAGTCAGCAACACACTGATCCCGCAATGAGATTCTTGTGCTTTGTCCCCTTTATGGAGTAAAAACAAAGTATATAATTAAAGAGATGATCTTACAAATAAAATCAGAGCATTTAAATAAGTAAATTTCATATAACGCCATAATAATATGTACCTCTCGTTTTTTATATCAACAGCAACATAACTTCCTTTAGTTACTTTTTTTTAATTCGCCCTTTACCACCACTCCAATCAAATCTATGCGTATTAAAAATTGTTAGTGACGCGTATAAAAGAGAACTTTCACTGAGAACATATACGTCTTTAAAAGGAACTTTTACTGAGAATCTACTAACCTGTGAGAACTGTATGAATTTCTCTTCTCTGATCAAGGTTATTGAAGTGGATGAAATCAAATCTATGATGAGGTATAGTTGTATCCTGATCTTCAAAAACTTTGATAAATGTGCAAAAGTAAAACCTGATCATGATCTTGCTGTCGTTGACTATTCGATAGTCTTTTAGGTTCGCGACAATGTCAAAGTTTTTGATGATGTGTATTTTTCCATCAACTACTTTTGACTGGAATCGATCCGTCCACATTTTAGGTGCAATAATTGCGTAAATATAATCACCCTATATCATAAATAAATAAATAAATTATTAGGGTGGAATGAATTTAAAAAAAGAAATCAAACAAAAAATAGCTAAATTCATTGAGATTTTATTCAAGTGAAGTAATAACTTTTCTACGTCTAACCATAATAATATTCGCAATCATGGTACGGGAAATAAATAAGTAAAAGCGTATATATGAAAAAGTAAAAAGGTGTGTAAAACTTTCACGTCATTAGAGAAAAGTACCTCCTCGTCGATCAAAACCATAGAAACGTGGAATAGTTCCTTATTATTATATGGATTGTATACATGACGTAACCGAGAGACCCTGACTTTGATTTTCCAAGCTTTATCGGACTCCTCATCATTTGGTCTCACTTTCAATTCATTGATGGTAGAATACGTCCTGGGAATAGGACAAATTGCATGAGATTAGTAACATAGGAAAATTAAGCAAAAACTACCCATAAAACCAAAGGTAGAAAACGATAGTGAAGCATATGTTACCTATAAGCCATGAAAATCAAAGTTATATAATAATAATATAAATAAAAACAATTAATTTTTTTTGTGGCGACGATAACAATAAATCAAGGAACTTCAAAATAGTATATTATGTCCGTGTTGTTGGAAGGGTATTTATATAGCATGTAAATCGAGTTTGTATGGAACTCAAAGAAATAAAATAGCATGTAAATTGAATTTGTATAGGACATTGAGAATTGAGTTTGTATAGAAGAATTGCAAACTGTATAGGACATTGAGAATTGAGTAAACTCTATCTCCTATGTCTATCAACGTACGTGGTTGAGGAGAAATAGGACAAAACTATGCAAACTTATTAGGAATAGGTAAGATGTTTACTATATCAGCATTAGGATTTAATATTATTTTAATTGTAGGTGCTTCTAAAAAGTTGGAGACTACCACGTCGCTCGAAAAAAGCCTCAAATATATATTTACTAGATTTAATGCCCGTGCGATGCACGGGCCTATTTGTAATAACCTATGATATATGATCTAATTATACTCTAGCTACTAATAAACTTAGAGAATTAACGAAAATTTGTGACTGTTGTTATATGTATCTGGCGAGTTTCGACATTCCTAAAATAAGTAAATAATTCATTTTTGATGCTTTTATGAATTTATCATTTATTATTTAAATTTAAATTCATTGTTACAATTTAAACTTATTCTATTTGAAAAAATATATTTTAAATTTCTTTAGGTAATTATGAAGTTACGGACTAACGGAGCAACTCACAACATTGGGAGAATGGAAGGTGAGGCTAAGATATACAAAAAAGTCTTTTCTATACAAACTTCAAATTCACAATATAAAGTCTTTTCTATACAAACTTTTACAGTTAAGGATCTCTATCGACATTCGTTAAACTTCCCGTCAAACCTGTGCGAAAGCAGTAAGTGGATTATACTACCACCGGTTTATACTTTCTGAGCATTATAATAAAGTTTTTTGAGCTTTGTTTTAAAAATTATGAGTCTTACTATAAAGTTTATGAGTTCATTTACTAAAACATTAAGCTCAAAAAAATTACAATAAAACTCAAAAACATTACATATAAAACTTACATAAATTTGAGTTTTGATGGAAAAAAATTAAAATCTAAATTATAAACTTTATTAAGCTCAGAAAATATACACATGCTCAAAAATAAATAGATTTGAGGTAATAAGCTCAAAAAAAAAATAGAAAAATGCTCAAAAACAAGTAAAATCTGAGGTAATACATCCGATGTATGTTCCTTTTTCTCATGCGAAAGTGTGGTACTTACAATTACATTGTCTCTTTTTTACTGATTTCACCATACTCAACAGTTTCTATCTTCTCAAGCTGAAAACTTAATCAGCAATTTGCATTGCCCTCACGAATTATGACAACGCCATTATCAATGTCTTCGCATCGCGGCCATCAATGTCTCTACACCAACGCCATCACCATCACCGTCACCATCACCAAACTGCCTCCACCCTCGATGTTATGGCTCTGTGTTCATTAATCATTATGCAGTGGTCTAGGCTCGCAAATACTTTCTCGAGTTTGTTGTCCGTTGATTTGTGTCATGGACACTGCCCACACTGGAACATATTGGTCCTGGAATAATCTCAACTGTACAATATTTCGGTTTTCAGGTGTTTTCTTAAAATTAATTTCTTTTATCATATGTTGAATGGAACATGAACAATTTAACTAAATCAATCTTATCAAAACATCACAGTGGAAAAAAGATGATAGACTTAAATTAGGTTTGAAATGGCAGCTGATGCCATAGTTAAGCCTCTTTGGCTGAACAATTTAACTAAATCAATCTTATCAAAACATCAAGAGCATATTGCATATAGAGATAGCTTGCTTGAAAATAACTATAAAAAGACTATGAAGAAGTTATGGTCACTTCCAAGTTACAGGTAAAAAATTGTAACCATATCTTTTGCATTTACAATTTTTTTTTTTTTAAATTTTTCCTAGGAGTTATTTTCCGGTAAAATTGAGGCGGAGGGAGTATTTTCGTTTTATGTGGGGGTAAAAACCCGGTTCCCAACGTATTTACCTTTGTTATACAAATTGGTGTATAATACTTATACACAAATGCTCTGTAGTACTGTTTATGGGATGGTAGTAATGGATGAAATCTAACGCCAAAGTTAACAGAGTTAGTTACTATCTAGGTCCTTACGTGGAAAAATTGAAGGTTCAAGTCCTTAATTGAAATCAATTGTAAAGTTTAGATTTTGTGGGTATCCTTAACTCCTTTTATTAAAACCATTGTACACCTTGTTATTTAATTCCTTGATACACATATTAGTATATCCCTTTGCGCGGTCTTATTGTTAACTTGTTCTTCGATGGCTGGTTCTCACATTCGAAGACATAAGACGATAATTTCAAAAAAAAATTATTATCTAATGTATTTGGTTTACGTTATTAGTATTTGTTTACGTTTCCTACCTTACTGTATAATATTTTTTTTTTTATGGACATTAATAATTATACTAACAATGTAACACACACTTTAAATAAGTGTTGGTAACCAAGTTCAGGAAATTAAAAAGGCGACAAACAATCACACATTCATATCCATGGAATGTATAATATTCAACCCATTAGTCTTTGAGTAAAAAATAAAGAATATATCAGCTCTAGAATTGTACTCAGAAATAATAATAGTTAGATACCGAATTACCATTAAATTGCTTAGCTTCTACGAAGTATATATACTATGTGGGAGTTGGATCTGATCAATTTTCAGTACAGAAGTCTTATAGAATAACGATACATACAACAATAAGAACTTTGTTAGAGATTTTACGTGATATTTTGTGTTTTTGCTATCTCCACTGCATTATTATTTGAATGGCCTCAAATGTTTCTCTTATGCACGGCTTAAGAACGGTAGCACATATCTTCATCTCATAGGGGATCTTCATCTCATAGGGGATCCATTATTAACGACCTCGAGGAAAAACCATAAAAGTGAAGCACCTACAAATATATGAAAGGAAAAAACAAATGAATATGATGATTGTTGAATAAAAAGGAGGTAAGCAACGTGCAAATAGAGTAAATAGTATGGACAAATTAAAGTAATTAAAATATCTTAAAAACATGATCGAAATAATAATAAGTCGAATAATGTAGGTCTCATAAGAGAAAAACACAAAAGCATGTGAACAAAGCTATCTTGGTAAGTCATTTGTGCGTATGAATCATCTTTATATATAGGCAGTGAGTTGTTTGAAGAGCAATGAAACTCTTTTTCTTTTAGAATTTTAATTAAGAGAAAAGTCTGGAAGGATACATCCTAACAAATTTAAGATAGCAATCGTGATGAATTTTTATCCTTTATTACTTTTCTGTTTTAAAATTCAAGTTGATTATTTTTTATTTAAAGTCTTCTAATAAAGTTGGAGTCTCTAAAATCGCTCGAAAAAAAGTTTCCTTTAATAATATAGATAGATATTGATTTTTAAAGTCGTCACTGAAATAAAAAAATTTAGATTTTAGGTTCACATGATTCATTGAATTCTGTTTATGGCAGCCGATGGAAATGCAATCCAAGCAACGTTTCTAGAGTGAACAGAGTAAATGATTGTTTTGATCTTGAAGGGCGGCTAAATTTGAGATAACTATGTTAATTACTGATCCCCTCTTAATTTTAATAAAGTTATTTGATGGAGTGCTGTCCAGTTATTCGAGTACAATATGAGCTTTGTAAACACTGTCTTATCATTCTCAAAGTCTTGGTTACTTTGGATCTTCTTGAGGTTTGTAATCCATTGAGGAACCAACATTTGGCTATAGAGGAAAAGTCTTATAATAAAACTTGGAATATAGAGACGGACAAGTTTCTGTGACTTGTCCATTTATGCGAGCACATTATGAAATTCGGCTTCAAATTACGGGTTTTATACCTTTCTACAACTTATCTGGATTTCCTTTGCAAAAGGGTAGATGTTCTAAATGTTCAATTGTTATGTAACCAAACTTTGGAGGAGGCAATGACGAATAGGGAAATAAAAGAGGGGGGCAGGGAGGAGGATTCATCTTAATAAGAGTGTTGGGTTTGTGCCTTGATTCTGTTAGTCGCCGTTCGAACGACTATGCGGTCTGATAGAGTGTTATTGGGCTAGGTCTGTCTTGGGCCTTTATTAGGTCATTCTGTATTAGGTCTTAGAGAGTGTTATATAAACTCTCTAAGCCTCTACCTAGCTGTCATACCGTCTAAATCTGTAATCTGAAAACTCCTCACATATCAATAAAACTCTCTCCCTTCTGCTCTGTGGACGTAGCTAACAAACCGTTAGTGAACCACGTAAATCTGTGCGTTTGTCTCTTTATTGTTTTTATTTGTTCTTTCTTACTTCTGTTACAACAAAGAGTTTAAGGAATTATCTCTAAAAAAGAAAAGTCAATTGCTGGCACTTGTACTTGCACTTGAACCATAAACAATTGACTAGAAGAGTTTGAATGGATGAAATAGATTAAATACGTGTGATCAGTGAGTAAGATGATGGATCGAGTCGGATTTATTAATATTAGCCCCATTTCTTTGAAACTACCTCAGTTTTTAATGTTTGTGAGGTCATATTAATCAAATAAGGGCAATTTCTAAAAAGCAAAGAGAATATCATTTAAATAATAATAGGAATTTTAGACTCGTTAACACAAAGTTAATGGAAGACCACAAATACTATCCTACAACTAGTTGTATAGTAGCATTGTACAACCGCCTCAAAGTTATTGAGCTCTTACACAAGGTTGTTGAGCTATTTTACAAGTTATTGAGCTATTTTACAAAGTTATTGAGCTTAATAATTATTCTGTTAAGCTCAATAACTTTGTATCATAACTCGATAATTTTGTTAGTAGAGCTCGATAACTTTATAACAAAGCTCAACTACACTGAATAAGTTGTATATACAACCAGTTGTATAATACATTAACTGGACGGGGTAAACGGAGGGAGTATCATTTAAATAAACCGGGAATAATGAACATTAACATTTACACAAATGGTGGGGTAAATGTCTCGCAACCAATATAGCTTAACATAATATCTTTACAAGTATGGAATCGCATGCTACTAATTGTTGGAGTTAGTGTCATTCACAATAGTGCGTTTACATAATAAATCTCATTAAAGGAATATCATCAGATATTTAATTATTTGATCATCGTTAGTTGATTAACGTAAATCGATAACGGTTGGCTGACTAGAGTTTGACATTATTATCGTGAGACGACGGTGATCAGCTGACCCCTTTCGGTCACACCTATAGGAACGAATCCCAATTGATAACTAATTAATTGTATGAGATACAATTTATTTAGTCCCTTGATTTATAGACTAAAAGGTTAGTCGATTATTTTTAGAGAGATTTCGAGTTGCGAACTCAAGACACGGTAGTTATTATTTAATTATGTGATATTTGAATAATAAATTTTGGGAGACGAGTTTTAGTTAATTAATTGTTAATTCACTAAAATTGTAGTAATTGATTAATGTGATTAATATTAGTACGTAAATAATATGTGTAGCGGTACACGTATATTTACGGAGTGATTTGGACGAAATTAATTGGAAGCATTTAAACATGAAACGATGTTTAAATAAAATTTACACGTATTTGTGCGACAAATATAAGAGCCAAAATGGACCCGTAAATGGGACATTGGACCGTGTAAATAGAGTGTAGTGGATGATTATAAACATAATCATTTCACTTTGCTTGTTTTTCTTCCATAAAATTGTCATATGATCATTGTGCATGTGATAAAGATTGGACAAAAAAATTGAAACAAGTCCACTCTCTTACTCCAGTTAATAGATCCTACCACCAGTTGTATCCAGTTGTATATTCTAGAACTCGAGCTATATAATAAAGTTTTCGAGCTTTGTTTTAAAGAAGCTGAGCTATACCATAAAATTTCTGAACTCACTCACTTAAACATAAAAAAAATTAACTTTAAGAAAGCTCAACAAAATTACACATAAGCTCGATAAGATATACCTTGGTTGTATGATGTTATTGTACCACTGGAGGTATAATATTATTTGTGCTCTTACTCCACCTCTCCCACCGGTTTTCCTCCTCCAATATAGACCAATTTTTGTTCAATTTTTCACATGCTAGCTCACTTGTTTTTGCATGTGAACAAAAATTGCTTCTCTCTCTAAAATAAATATTCATCACTTACTAAGCTTGTTAGTATACAAAAATAAATATTTACTAAGCTTGTTAGTAATATTATAAATATTATCAAGTGTTAATTTTACAAGTATCAAGTTAATACTTGTAAGATTATTTTGGGTGTTGTTCTTGGGTGCAACTTGAAGGAGACTTTCTTTTTGAAGGTTTTTCTAGGAGGATCATCCATCTTTACTTAGCTCAAGAACAAACTAGATAGGTGATCTAGTTTGTGCCCATTTTACCATCAAAATCAATGTAAGGAAATTGTTTTTCCTTAATCTTTGTTTTTATCCTTTTATATTAGCATGCATGTTACATAGATCACTAATACAACATATTATGAGATAATTTTTTTTAATTAGAGAGTCTAATTAGGATCTATAATCTTTCAAGTGGTATCAGAGCTTAGGCTTGTAATTTGCATGTTGATTTTAAGCATATTAAACAAATTATGAGATAATTTGGTAAATTCAAAAATTGTGTTAGAAGAGGTTTTAGCACAAAAATTTTTGGACATGCATGCCTACTGATCTCAAAAGGGTTGTGGTAAAATTTGGTGATTTATAATGTTATTTTGCTATTTTTAACGATTTTTGGTAGAAAACCGAGTCAAAATGCCGTATTTTGGTTAAGAGTTAACTAAAATTAGTTAAAAATTGATTCGGGTCATGAAATTTTTATGGTGTTTCATGAATGTTTTCTAAAGATTGTATGTAAAATTTCGAAGGTTGGTTTGAAGTTTTGCATGTTTATTTATTTTATGAGATAAAAGTCGATAACAACAACAACATCAGAGCCTTAATCCCAAAATGATTTGGGGTCGGCTGACATGAATCATCCTTTCGAACCGTCCATGGGTGAACGCACGCCTCAAAATGCGAATAAAAAAAAGGGAAGATGAAAAACAAAAAGGAAGAACGAAAATGTAATGGAAAGTTAAGGTAAACTTAGGGGTTTTGAAATCGGATTCCGTCTTTCTTTTATAAAAACTTAAAATTTAAATCGAGAGAAAAGATTAAAACGATTTTAAAAACCGAAATAGAGTTAAGGCTCCGGAATGAACCAGGTAAAATCTATAGGAAAGTGGTTGGTGAAAAAGTGTAATAAAGGAGAGAAAAATAAATAATTTATTTTTTTTAAATTAAATAAAAAAACATTAAATCTGTCAAAAAACATCAAATACTAAAAATCCACATGTATCCTTTCCCTCCATTGTGCCCTCTCCGTCACCATACTCTCCTCAAGCCCCAGAACTCTCATATCGTGCTCTATCACTCTCAACCATGTCTGTCTCGGTCTTCCTCTGCCTCTAGGGACCTTTTCTGTTCTCCAAGTCTCCAGCCTCCTAACTGGTGCATCCATAGGTCTCCTTCTCACATTTGTTTCTGCCCTTGATAAATTTATGTACATTTAAAAATATTATTTAAAATTTAAAAGTGAAATTTAAAATGTGATTTCACCTTATTTTGACGATTATTGGTTTTAGTGGTTAAAAACCGATAATTATCGATCTTTTTCTTCATAAAATTTATCCGAATTTTTTGGGCATTTTTTTCTGTCATTTTGGTGTTCTGGAGAGTATTCCAGAATACTCAATTTTTTTTTGTTTCATTTTTGGTAATATTTTTAATTATTTTGGATTTATTACTTAATTATTCATCATTAAATTAAACTAATTATTTTCTATCACCAAATCAAACTAATTATTCATCATTAAATTAGTGAGGACTAATTTTGAGGTCCAAAACAGTTTAGAAAATTATTTTGGACTTAAATGAGAGTTCATTATTGATTTTTACAAGTTAAAAATCGATTAAAACCACAAAATCGAGATGGATACCAACGATTGATAGATAAGGCGATTTTGGCATCATTTTACAGCATTTTAAGCATATTTATTTAAGTTTAATGAATGATTGTCATTTATTTAAAGTATTTATATTGTTGTACCTAGTATGTCCTAGTTTGTTTTAATCGTTATTACCCGAAATGAATGGAAATAGCGATTTGTTTGTAATTTAAATACAATCTCGTATCGTCGGTTTGTAATTAATTAATAGTTTTATTTATTTTATTAATTAATGTATAATAGGAATAGCTATGTAATTTAATTGTAATAGTTATTCTTACCGACGTTTCCAAAAGACGGATTACATCGAGACGAAGTCTATTTTTGGAAGGTGTTCCAAATCCCACAAGAAGGAGCCACTTTTGGAATGAAGAGGCAAGAGACCAAGGAGTTGGTTTTTGATATGTAATAGTCTAGTTTTTATTAACTAGGTAGCCATACTAGAATTATTCATATGCTTGCTTGTTTTTATTTTCGCGCATGCCAAAATCGTCATTCACATGCATTTTATTTTCGCGTTTGTCAATTCATGTCATTTACATTCACCGACTTAGTTCACTTATAGGGAATTTATGACTAAATTGACAAGATCTCTCACATAACTAAAATTGAGATTAATCTTACCAATTAGTAACACCTATGAATCCCTTGTTCATTAGAGCCACGCTCGCCCAAGCGGGGTGTTCTCTTTTTACCTTTGATAAGTAGGGTGGTAAACGGTTATTGAAGGAAATGTAGATTCATATACATACTAACATACTCTTATATGTCAAAGTTAATTTGTCATAAAATTAAACATGGATTTTATGCATGCAAACAATATAATAAAAGAGAAGAAATCATATCCTTACATTGAAATTTCGGTTCAAATGGGCACAAAAGAAATCTCCTTTTCTTTTGTTCTTGAGCTTTCCTTTAATGGAAGAACAAGATCCAAGTGTAGGATCTCTCCTTAGGAATAATACCCAAAGCTTAACTCTTAATCTAATTAATATTATTTGAGCTAGTATAATATTAATCTCATGAAAAATGAACCAAAAATTTGTTTGGTTTAGACTCCTAAAACCGGGTAGGAGATGTGGAGAGGAAGAGTATTATTTTTATCTCTCTAAAAATAATTTTACATGGTTGAATTGAATAATAATAATCACCCACACATACATATGGTGAATAATAATTATTTTAAGTAAAAGAACTCTTGTTCTTTTCTATGTAGAACCGATTGGGAGGGAAGGAGAGCCCAATGCATGGGCTAATTTTTCTACCCAAGAAATGTAGGCTTGCATGGCTACACATAGGTAGATCATCATTGTGTTTTCTCTTATTAAAATAATTAACACAATTTTTCCACTAAAACCCTCTTAATATTTCGGTACTTATAAAATGGAAAGTCCATTTTATATTTTGTCATTTGTCAATTTTGTCACATGTTACATGTTACATGACATGTAACAATGCAATGTATTTTTATCATATTAAAAATCAACGTATTAATAAAAATACGTCATATACAAAAATCGACTTAGTAATTCATAATTACTTATACCAAAATATTTTTACCAATTTATAAATCATATTTATAATAATTCATTCAATTCCGATTGTTTCTCTAAACAACAATTTCATCCGAGTAATGAAACAATTCGATTACTCGAATCGTATCTCATTTAATCACATTTCAATTTGATACGTAAATTTTACTTCCAAAATCGTCCATCAATTTTTCAAGTAATTTAATTAACTCGTAACATTATACGATTAATTAAATGATCAATTAAGAGTATTGCCCTATAGGTATGACCTAGGGGGTCAACTGATCACCACCGTCACACGACGTAATGTCAAACTCTAGTCGACCAATCATTACCGATATATGTTGACCAATGACGAGAACAAAATTACTTCCCAATTGTATTCTTTAAAATGAGATTTAATAATGATATTTAAATCACATGATCGCACTATTGTTGAGGACACATTTCCCAACAATCTCCCACTTGTCCTCGACAAGTGTGCGTCACCAATTCTCTTGTCCTATTACTATCTCCCACTCAATGCAAGGTGTCTTTCGGTCGTACTTGCAAGTGATCATATCGAGAGTGGTTTCCTCGATCCGGAGAATAACTGATTGACCGGACTTATCTATCATAGATACTTTCCGAGCGTGGCCACGCATTTCCAGTTCATTACTCCTCGAGTGGCCCTGAGATATTGTTTTAACCCTGACAAGGGGGTGGACAATTCCTATCGCACTCATTCCCTTCGACTAGCCACAGCCATCATAACCCAAAATATGCCCATTTGACCCCATTTACGAAGGTCGTAGTAACACAAATCAAAGTTAATCAAAACCGAGCCATCTTAGGTGAATAGTCTTTAGTCAAAAGAATCGACTCATTTGAATACTATAGCAGCTCTCGCCACGACCAGGCTATATAAATTTGCCAGAACTCTATAAGCGGTCATAAGGCCCGACAAGGTGTTCCTAACATCTGCCTATGTGATCGACTAGTCATCTCTCATGACTGTATGGCACTTGAACTTGCCATCAATCGCATCACACTCTAGTCACTTCGAGACGTCACCTCATACAAGTGACTATGGGCGAATACAATGCTAATCCGTGTTCACTTTAACGGGGTTCAATTGTCTCCACAACCCGTTTGGATGTAACAAAGTATAATAAAAGAGTTTTAAAGAAAAACTCGAACGACAAATGCGATTATCACATATGAATAGTCAATGCCTGATTACTATTCCATATTCTATAATCTAATTTGATCTTGCATGTAGTTGTTTATTTCAATTCAATTGAAATGACATGACTCATCATGTTTAGCCTAGGAGAAGGCTTTGGTTAGTAGGTTTTATCAACTTCTTGTACCTTACTCAACCTTACTACATATTCGTTTTCCTTTGTAATGTATACATTTGCATCACAACACTTTCTGAGTACGTGTCGAGATCCAATCAAGACATAGGCCCTCTTAGCCTAAGAATAGCTCCCACTGTTTTCACAAATGTGGGACTCATCTTTCTTGCACATCTCATGATCGCAAGTGTACTCAATTTCCGTTATAAATATCTCTCATTGTTCTTTATTGCCTAGAACGATTCTAGAAAATCTACTTCTTAATTAACATTGCCACAATGGTATCTTAACCATCCTAGTGTGTTTTGATTATGGTTTTGTCGGAAACCATGCGCAACCTCAATTGTCAATTGTCACTTGTGTAACACCCTTACACAAAATTGCATCATAAACACTTTGCTTTACTTCCTTAATGCTTCTGCAAGCACTTAAGGGTAATCTTTACAGCTTACTTGGTAAAGATTACTTAAATTCGATTTTTGAAAAACAACTCATCATGCTCAAGGCATATGAAGTGTTATACATCATTTCTTTTTAATTGATTCGGCAGCGGAAGCAAATGAAATCAATCAAATATGTTCAATTTAATTGAACTAGTCATGAATCTTATCAACATAAGACTTCTTCTACGACGCTTATATCATGTGGATTTATCTTCATAAATTCGGATATTCAAGATGTATTATAATACTCCAAAAGTCTTAAATCATTCTCAATGATCAATATGTCATCCACATATCGGACTAATTAAAAATTCCGTAACTCCCACTAAACTTCATGTATAAACACAACTTCTCGACTTATCGAGAAATGTTTTATCACATGATCAAAATGTTGATTCCAACTCATTGATGTCCTACTTAAGATTCTCTCTTAAGTTTCACATAATCTTAGGATTGCAAGAATCTACAAAACTCAAGACATGTATTGAATACATTCCTTCTTTTGAAGAAGCGGGTTTTAGATTCACTTGCTACGTATTTCATAACCTCATAATGAAACACAATCCTTAAGAAGATCCAAATAGACTTAAGCATTTTAATTAGATCCAAATAGACTTAAGCATTTTAATTAGTGCAAAACCCTTTGCAACCAATCTTGCTTTGAAATATCTCTTTATTAGTGCAAAACCCTTTGTCACTAATCAAGCCTTTTGTTTTGGATTTTCATGGCTCTAAGCCTTGTATTGAGTTGTGACTTGAACACTCTTATGTAAGTCATATGTTCATTACTTTCTAGAAGTAATCAACTTGAATCAAACAATTTCTTTTGTAAGTTATAAGCTCTTTACTTTCTTAAAAGTAGCATGAATTCATCATCTTTACAAGTGACGAATTTAACCTCCTAGGTTTTGAAGAAACAATGTCTTACACAAAACGTCTCATGTAGCCAAGAAAGACCAGTTTCTTGCGACAACGTTTTACACAAAACATCTCACGTAGCCAAGAAAGACCAGTTTCTTGCGACATAACATCTTGTGGCTCTTTGAATAATTTCTCCCACTCTGTCTTCAAAAATAAACTTGTATTTTAGAAAGACAGCTTCATGAGCCGCAAACCCGTCGTACTCGTGATAATTGAAAAGGGAAAAATGAGCATTTGTTTCTTGTGAAAACTTACAAACATGGTACCCTTACCATTTCATATCTCATATGATTCGTATTAGTGGAAAAATAATTTAGACAAAAATGATAAAAACCCCAAAAGGATCAAGTAACTCAAAGTAACTTGATTGAAATCCAAACCATATCGAATAGCGTTTGATTTCTTATCCATCCACACATTATTTCATAATGCGTGCTAAGAGAGATTAACTTGTGATACTATATCACATTTCCTTTGGCTTATATCAAAGTCTTCACTTTGATAATCCCATCACGACTAAATCGTGATTCCTTGAACTCTTGAACTTCTTCAAAGATTTCTTTATTTACCTTATTAAGTGAACATATTAGTGTCAACTTAAATCGTTGGTAAAAGATAATGATCAACCTATTTTGGATCGATGATATACAACCTCGATCACCTTTTCAACCAAAAGGCACGAGACATCTTGCTTTGAATACAAGATACGCATATACCATTAACAATCTAATGGTTTCAAGAGTACTCGATAACTCCTTGCGTTCATCATTCCAAAATTTAAGGTTCAATCTTGGGTTACCAGTTTAAATCTTACATCATCTACATGATATATCATTCTAGTTTGGTTTAGAATATAATCACCTTGATAATGGGCTAGCCATACATCAAATCGTGGTGTATAAGGTCACAAAAGTGAAAACCTCTTTTGTATCTTAACAAGTTTATATTCTTATTTAGAGTTTATGCACTTAATAGTCACAATTAAGTACAACTTTAAATCCAAAAACTAGATTGAGTACACAATTACTCTATCTCTCAACATTATTGTTGCTAGTCGTCATATTCTAATCATCTTATGTGTCGAATACAATGATGAAAACCTCCATTGGTTTCTAATGTTGACGAAGTGGTACTAGCAAAAATTTATGTTTAGTCAAATAAACATTTAAAGAAGAAGGTCCCATTAGATGTCCCACAACTAACTTGTTGATTCTTCAATAATTTGGGGTAGTTTCCTTTCTCGTGTCCAACATTTGAGACAATGGAAACTTTATCGGTCGGGATTGATAGGTTTAGTATCGTCATTCTCAACAACTTTACTTTTAACATTACCTTGTATCAATTCCATTATAATCTTTACTTCTTGAACCTCGTCCTCATCTTAACAGGTTAAGAGAATGCTCCCACTCATTTCAATGAGTCTTTGCTTTGAGAAGCAAAATTGAATTCATGAAGAACACTCTTCATTTGTTCGTTTTAGTCTTAAAAACTTTCATTGAGGTGGTTGCGTTATTTTGGTTAATTACGAATTCTTGACAAAACTAATTACCAAAATAATTTATCGCTTCAAGGTACTTAATTCAATTAAGTATATGAAAAACAATCCATTGTAAGTAGATGTGTTAGTCAAGAATCAAAAACCTGTTTGATAATGAATAACTTTAATCTATACTCTTTACAAGAGATCCTTAGCAATGGTTCATACGAGGTCTTTAGAAGAAAATTCATATTTTGTCTTTAGTTACGATGTTTTAATGGAGTTTTGAATCAAAATCGAAATGATATCGTATATGAATTGTGGTAAAGAAATAGAACAATATGATAACGGAATAGTGGAAAACAAAACATTCATCGTCATATTAATACTTGTAAACAAGTATAGCATTTACATAGTGACCTCTACCCAACTATGATAAATGATTCCAAGATCCAAATTCATATTAACTTGGGCACGGGGTAGCCGATGAAACCCTTATCAATATAACTCGGTGGATTAACTCTTTAATCGATTCTACTTTTAGAACTCTCGGTCGATAAATTTACTCTAATATTTATCTATAGCCCAAAACACATCAACAAGGGCACGGGGTAGCCGATGAAACCCTTATCAATTACTTTTGTTGAGTTCAATCCAAATTTCGAATAAATGTGTCCATTATCCAAACCCACATTAACTTAGGCACGGGGTAGCCGATGAAACCCTCATCAACATGAATTCGGTGGATTAACATTTATCACCCACTTCCCCTACGTAACAAGGTTTGTACCCCGGGGTAGCCGAGTGCACTCCCTCGCGAAATAGGTTTTCATGGTTTCTACTATTTGGTAAGGCTATGTCTCAATTAGTTGTTTTAGCGAGAGGTCATGTCAATTTATTATCTATCACGTTTTAAGTGAACTAAAGCGGTGAACTACGATAATTCGAATTGACACGGTCGATAAACTCGATAAAATAACAATGCATGTTTAGTTATGGCGATTTAGCGATGCATGTGACATAAAATAAAATGCAAGCATAAAAGTAAATAAATCCTAGTATGGCCTTTCCTAAAATAGAAAAACTATTGATCTATTACATATTCGGAAACCAACTCCATTGGTCCCTTGAACTTCGGTTGTGGCACGCATCTCGAGGTAACACCGTCTTTATGTATCGCCATTCTTGAAGAAATCCGTCTTTTGGAACTCCGGAATGAATAAAATTACATAATTTCCTATTATACATTTGTAACTAAAATAAAATAAATCTATTAAATTACAAAACGGTGATACGAGATCACAATAAAAATTACAACCGAATCGATATTCCCATACATTTCGGGAAATACCAATTAAAATCTAAGGCCATACTAAGTAAAATTACATAATTCAAAATTACATAAATTAAAATTATGACAATCATAAAGAAAAATGCAGCATTATAATATGTATGAACATGCTCAATTTTTATGCAAAATCGCCTTTTAATTAGCCAATATCGTATATTACTCGGTTTTTACGGATTTGCGTGATTTCAACATTTTATAATCACAAAAATGCATAAACTCATATTTATGCATAAGTTAATTACCCTAACCTCTTAGGACTCAAAATTTAGTCTTCACTAATAATTTGACCATAATTAACCAATATTTTATAAAATTGTTCATAAATGGACTAAAAATTACAAAATAAGCTATTAAACCTCAAATAAATCACAAAATTCCAAATAAATTCAAAATTTGAAATTTAAATTCATGAACATTCTGGAAAAATCCATGACACTCATAATGTTCAAAATCTTAGGTTAAAAATTTCGAAATTTCCCCCGAAAAAACAATGTTGCGGTTTATCGATAAATAATAAAATAATCATAAAAACATGGAAAAATTATTTTCATTAACTTTTCAATTTTAGATCTGAAAAATATGATAAGATGCAACATTAGACGTTTTTCCTAAGTCATAGATTATGTTTTATTAATTTAGCACTAATAATGTCACTATTTATGCTATTTTTCTTCAAAAATTCATAAATCATGCTAAAAGACTTCTTTATAGCCAATTATTTTACACACATCTTGTAAAATTGCATGTGACAACATATTAATTTTCTATGACCAGATTCGAAATTTAACTCATATTAACCTATTTTTCACTTAAATCCGAATTTAATAATGAAAAAAAATCATTTTTCGAGCATAACTAGTCCAAAAATTATGAAAATTTACAGGTTATCTCAAAATAATATATGTGACAACATATCCAAAAACCAAGTAAAAATTCGAAGTATAGCTATTTTTAGACCAAAAATGACATTTTTACTCATAAAATCACATTTAAATGCCATTATTGTAAATTATGAACAATAAAAATCCGAAAAATTAACCAAAATATCCTAAAACACTTTAGGACCAGAAATATTAACATGCATGTAATAATTTCGTGATATATCATAATAACACAAATTTTACAAGTTTTATTTTGTTATTCATATAACTCGGAAAAACTTTTAACCAATTTGCATGCAAACAACCGTGGCTCTGATACCGATTGAAGGAAATGTAGATTCATATACATACTAACATACTCTTATATGTCAAAGTTAATTTGTCATAAAATTAAACATGGATTTTATGCATGCAAACAATATAATAAAAGAGAAGAAATCATATCCTTACATTGAAATTTCGGTTCAAATGGGCACAAAAGAAATCTCCTTTTCTTTTGTTCTTGAGCTTTCCTTTAATGGAAGAACAAGATCCAAGTGTAGGATCTCTCCTTAGGAATAATACCCAAAGCTTAACACTTAATCTAATTAATATTATTTGAGCTAGTATAATATTAATCTCATGAAAAATGAACCAAAAATTTGTTTGGTTTAGACTCCTAAAACCGGGTAGGAGATGTGGAGAGGAAGAGTATTATTTTTATCTCTCTAAAAATAATTTTACATGGTTGAATTGAATAATAATAATCACCCACACATACATATGGTGAATAATAATTATTTTAAGTAAAAGAACTCTTGTTCTTTTCTATGTAGAACCGATTGGGAGGGAAGGTGAGCCCAATGCATGGGCTAATTTTTCTACCCAAGAAATGTAGGCTTGCATGGCTACACATAGGTAGATCATCATTGTGTTTTCTCTTATTAAAATAATTAACACAATTTTTCCACTAAAACCCTCTTAATATTTCGGTACTTATAAAATGGAAAGTCCATTTTATATTTTGTCATTTGTCAATTTTGTCACATGTTACATGTTACATGACATGTAACAATGCAATGTATTTTTATCATATTAAAAATCAACGTATTAATAAAAATACGTCATATACAAAAATCGACTTAGTAATTCATAATTACTTATACCAAAATATTTTTACCAATTTATAAATCATATTTATAATAATTCATTCAATTCCGATTGTTTCTCTAAACAACAATTTCATCCGAGTAATGAAACAATTCGATTACTCAGACCGTATCTCATTTAATCATATTTCAATTTGATACGTAAATTTTACTTCCAAAATCGTCCGTCAATTTTTCAAGTAATTTAATTAACTCGTAACATTATACGATTAATTAAATGATCAATTAAGAGTATTGCCCTATAGGTATGACCTAGGGGGTCAATAGATCACCACCGTCACACGACAAGAATGTCAAACTCTAGTCACCAATCATTACCGATATATGTTGACCATTGTGATAACAAAAAATTACTTCCCAATTGTATTCTTTAAAATGAGATTTAATAATGATATTTAAATCACATGATCGCACTATTGTTGAGGACACATTTCCCAACAGTTATCACATGCCAAAATTGGTTGGACTCAACGGAGTATAAGACGGTCTTGTATTCCGGGGCTAGTAGATGGATTTGAGGAAATCCGTCAACCAAAAGTTCAGAGGTAGAATTAGTCAACCGTTGACTTACCGAATTTACACGATTATGGGATGTTTCGCCCAAGCGATTTCATTTTTGTTTAAAATTTGGGTCTTGGAATCATTTATATAATTTAGTGGGAGATCATTATAAAAATGCTAAAACTTGTTAAACATGTTTTCACAAGTATTTTAAAACAATGGATGTTAATTTTTCCTTATTTGTTGTAACATTTTAATTCGCAATGACAACTTTTTTAAGTCCATCGACTACTTCACTAGACAAAGATTCATGGCTAAGGTCCGTAATGGACAAATGTATCTGAAAAGATGACGGTAGTAACTTTCTCGAATGGGAATCCAACATCAAAAGCGTTGCGTTGTTCGACAACGTGCTCACTTACTTAACTGATGCTCCTCCCATCGAGCCCGGTCCAAGGGTTTATCGGCGGTGCGGACCGCCTATGATGACCATGTGAGGATGTCGAATGATATTAAAAATGTGTTGATATGGTCGATATCCCCAAAGCTCAAGCTTTCTTGCATTTCCTTAAATGCGTACGAGATATTCACTCGTATGATTACCATGTTTTCACAAACACCAAAAGTCCGCCAATACGAAGCGACGGCACGCTTCTTTGAAGCAAAGCTTGAGAGGGGCCAAAAGGTTGGTCCCCATGTGCTAAAAATGGTCGAATATGTCGACATCCTAGAGCGTCTAGTGTGTAAGATTCCTAAGACTCTTGTGGTGGATCGTATCCTCCACTCACTTCCCACCAACTTTGCCCACTTTAGGGTAAACTATAATATGTATGGCATGGATAAGAGTTATCATGAAATTCATGCGCACCTCACCCAAGCGGAGATGGATATGGAAGCTAGTGGGAGTGACAAAGGGGATGTTTTAACCATGAAGTTAAAGAACATGTCCCTTGGAGTTAGAAAAGGAAAAGGGAAGGAAAAGTCCCAATTCAAGAAATTGTCAAAGAAACATGACAAGGGAAAGAGGAAGGTCGTTGAGAATGGCAATCCCAAGGCAAAAAGTGTCAAACTCTCCAAGGCCGAATGTTTCCATTGTAATGGGAATGGGCATTATAGGAGGAGTTGTCCCAAATACTTGGAGGATCTCAAGGAAGGGCGTGTGACGCCTATTGGTATGATTTCCTCTCTCTATGTGATAGACGTTAATTATGCTTGCACTTCCACTTGGGTACTTGATACCGGATGTGACTCTCACCTTTATAATCATTTGCAGGGTTTAAGGGACGTGCAAGCACTAGCAAAAGGTGATGTGGATCTCCGCATGGGCAATGGAGCTAGCGTAGCGGCCGTTTCCGTGGGGACCTATGTACTCACTTTAGCTAGTGGTCCAGAGTTGTATTTAAATAAGTGTTATTTTGTACCAACTTTAACCAAGAACATCATCTCCATTTCCGCGTTAGACGCGGAAGGCTTTTGTTTTATGATTAAGGACAATAGTTGTACTTTTTCATTAAATGATGTGGTTTATGGCAAGGCCATTTCAATTGGAGGCATTTATGTTTTAAATGATGTTAATGACATTTATCATGTGGAAGCTAAAAAGTTCAAAACGGGTGATCCAAATGAATCCTACCTTTGGCATTGTCGTTTAGGTCACATAAACAAAAGACGCATTAAGACACTCGCTTCATAAAAAGTGCTCAAACCATTTGGTTTCGAATCTTATGGTATATGCGAGTATTGCCTTTTAGGCAAGATGACTCATGCACCTATTGCGGGAAAAGGGACACGAGCTGGTGAGGTTTTGGCTCTCATACATACGGATGTGTGTGAACCGTTAACCATCACTGCTAGAGGAGGTTTTCACTACTTCATTACTTTTACTGATGACTTGAGTAGATATGGGTATGTCTACTTGATGAAGAACAAAAGTGAAGCTTTTGACAAGTTCAAGGAGTTTCAGAATGAAGTAGAGAACCAATTGGATAAAAAGATTAAGACCCTACGATCTGATCGTGGTGGTGAATACCTAAATCATGAATTTGATTCACACCTAAAAGATTGTGGTATAGTATCACAATGGACTCCTCCTAGCACACCACAACTAAATGGTGTGGCCGAAAGGATAAACCAAACTTTACTAGATATGGTTTGGTCTATGATGAGTCTAACTGAGCTTCCTGATTCGTTTTGGGGTTTTGGCCTCTTGTCTGCAATATTTTCACTAAATCGAAGCCCGACTAAAGCGGCTGATAAGACTCCATATAAGATATGGACATGAAAATTCCCTCATTTGTGATTCATGCGCATTTGGGGTTGTGAAGCGTATGTTAAGATCAAGTCTGACAATAAGCTTGCATCCAGATCTGACAAATGTTTATTTGTAGGATATCCAAGGGAAACACGTGGCTATTACTTCTACAATAAACACGTGAACAAAGTGTTTGTGCTCGTGATGTTGTCTTCCTAGAAAAAGAGTTTATTTCTAGGAGACAGAGTGGGAGAAAATTTGAACTTGACGAAGTTCGAGAGCCACAAACCGAGAATGAGATAGAGGAGAACGTGGAGGATAGCATTCCCTCTTCCTCTGAAACGGTAATTGTTCCTAGAAAGTCAAGTAGGATTTCTAATCCACCTGACCGCAACCTTGGTAACATCGAAGAGGATGGTGTTTTGTTACTTTTGGAAAGTGATGAACCCACTACCTACAAATCGGCCATGTCTAGTCCCGACTCCTCGCTTTTGCTAGAAGCCATGCGGTCCGAAATGGATTCCATGTACGAGAACCAAATATAGGACTTGGTGGATTTACCTGAGGGAGTGCGACCCCTTTAGTGTAAATGGATATATAACATTACGCTCGGTGTGGATAAACATGTAGATGTTTACAAAGCTAGATTGGTGGCAAAAGGTTTCACCCAAGTTCATGGTTTACACTATGACGAAACCTTCGCTCCATTCGCTATGCTTCGGTCCATTAGGATAATCTTAGCGGTTGTCGCATTTCATAATTATGAGATTTGGCAAATGGATGTCAAAACCGCCTTTTTTGAATGAGATTCTAGAAGAAGAAGTGTACAAGATACAACCTGAAGGTTTTGTGGATACATCTAACCCTAAGAAGGTGTGTAAGCTCAAGAGGTCCATTTATGGTCTTAAGCAAGCATCTCGGAGTTGGAATCATCGCTTTGATTATGTTATTAAACAATACGGTTTCACTCGAAATGTGGAAGAATCGTGTTTATACATGAAGCTTAATGGGAGTAAGGTTGCATTCCTTGTCCTATATGTGGATGACATATTGCTCATCGGGAATTATGTTCCATCGCTCACTTCCGTTAAGGAGTGGCTAGGGAAACACTTCCACATGAAGGACTTGGGAGAGGCACAATGAATCTTGGGTATCCGGATCTATAGGGATAGGTCCAAAAGGATACTATCATTGAGTCAAGAAGCTTATTTTGACAAAGTTCTTGATCGGTTCAATATGAAAGACTCCAAGAGAGGATTTTTACCTATGGGCCAAGGGATTACTTTGAGCAAGTCAAGGTCTCCCTCTACCCCTAAGAAGATTGAACACATGAAGACCGTCGCTTATGCTTCCGTTGTTGGGTCTATCATGTATACTATGATTTGCACTCGTCCCGACGTTGCGTATGCCTTGAGCATGACAAGTTGTTATCAAGCCAAGCCTGGTGAAAGTCACTAGATAGCCGTAAAGAACATCCTTAAGTACTCGAGAAGGACTAAGGATTCGTTCTTAGTTTTTGGAGGAGAAACTGAGTTGCGTGTGTAACACCCCCATACTCCAAGTGCCTTACCAGGACCACTCAGGTATGAGGATGTCACCATCTCGGTTACCCGAGGCATGATAATCATAAGACAATGAAGAAACATACTTTATTAAATAAGTTTAAGTGATTACATTACAAAACCAACTGTAAGCAAAATACAACTGTCCTCAAACTATAAACCAACTGAAAGGACCTGTTCTAATAAACACAGCGGAAGACTAAAGACTCTGATATGTGATGACTCCATCCCCAGCTATATCCCACGCGTATCCAAGATATACCGCTAAAAAATCGCTCACCACCCCGAATGGATCACCACAGTTTTTAAAACATTTAAACGGGGTCAGTACTAATCACACAACTTATATATATATATCAATAATAAGACAAACAGACAGCTGAACCGTCACACACACACACACACCACCAACTAATCCCCATCATCTCAATACTCGACCGTCCACCGGACCACCGCCATGGGGGGACCGCAGCCGTTCCCACCTAAGCCCCGCTCATCGTACGAGCGATAACCATGTCCCATTAATGTGCACATCCCCTTCCGTGGCGGGTTCCACGAAGGGCGAAACTAGGGCGTGAAGTCACTCCCGCAAGTGACCCCACTCACCGAGAACGCATCTCGAGAACCATCAACAAAGAATCACAACCACAAACACAATACAATCATCATATCAAACAACTAACTACAACACATCACCAATATCCCATTATGGGACTAATACTGAGTAGGAAATCCTACCTGGAAAGCACAACAAGCAGACGGTATCTACAGCTGTATCAAAACGCCTCTTCTACGAACCCTCCTTCTATCATATAACACACATAGGCCATACATCACATACTACACATAAAAATCCCCAATTCCTAAATTAGGGTTTAACCAAACTTAACTAAACATTATAAAAATTATGTTAAAAGCTTACCCTTGACGCAAGGAACTCAACGACACGAACAACGACAAGAACCGACCGTCCGAACTCCGGAATTGCTAAGAATGCGATTAGGAAGATGAACGATCGCTTTCTCTCTTAAACAGGGTTTTAGGTTTTGCAAAAGTGATTTAAAACAATGACGATTATGTTTAAATACCTTAATCTCATAATTAACAAAACCCGAGAAAACTCCCCGTAAAAACCGGACACTCGATCGAGTACCCAAGGTACTCGATCGAGTACCCCCTTACTCGATCGAGTGCCTAAGGCTACTTGATAGAGTACCCCCTTACTCTATCGAGTACCTAAGGCTACTTGATTGAGTACCCCCTTACTCTATCGAGTATCTAAGGCTACTTGATAGAGTACCCCCTTACTCTATCGAGTACCTAAGGCTACTTGATAGAGTACCCTACAGGTCAGAAACTTTTCTAAAACGCAACTTACCCTTACTCGACAGAGTAAGGCCTACTCGATAGAGTACCCCAAGACTTATAAATACGGAGTATTACGGTCTTCCCTCCTAAAAGAACTTCGTCCCGAAGTTCAACCCATACTCTAAAAACAACCATACTAACTCGACCCAGACACAACAACATAACTAAGAACTCAACAACTCGACCAAACATAAAACATGAACTCTTAACACCCACTCCACCAACTATGTTTACTTCCTTAACATGACTCACGATATCGTATCCACCACATATATATCTCTCACGACACCAACTTCATACATAACCAACCACCATCCACTAACACTGCTAGCTCCATAATATCATCCACTATCAAATCCAAAATCAAGACACTCCTAGACATCAAACGGAATGTTACATTCTACCACCCTTAAAAGGAACTTCGTCCTCGAAGTTTACTCAGACTCATACATCATCCTTCAACTGTCAACACTATATAAAATATTCCCACACTCTAAAGCATCACACTACTACAAGCACGGCCATGGCCTTTTATAAGTATTGTACACAAAACAAATCCCTCCTTTACGCTACGCTAACACTCTACTTCCAATTATATTACCGCATTCACCACCATGAAACTCTCTTTTATTGCATCCTACTCCTCTTAAGACAAATTTTACGTCCTCGTAACTCACTAATACTAAACCCTTAGCTATATTATCTCATTATCCTCATCACCACCATATGTGAAAGATAACTGCCTATAACCTCATTTCTATAATCACTCCTATTTCTCAAGGCTCTCTTACTTCAACAGTTCTCATACTTCAAATCAATCTGCACACCCCTAACCTATACCATAAGGCTCGTAGCAAAATCACCATACTAACTCTCCATTATCACTGCAAACCAACATACCTCGCTATGTAAAGCACTTATCTTCCAGAAGCATAACTCCCGATCCACACTCGTTACTTATACTCACACTAGATCCTCAAGTTCTTTCCTTCATTACCGCAAAACTCATACATAACTTAATATGACACTAATTCCCCCAACACCCTACACTCACTTTGTCCCAACAAAAGATTATGAACTACCCGCCGCTTTCGTATCATTACAACACATGTTCCACGAATCATTTTCCATTACCATGTCTACTAAAGCCTTATCTAGAACAAGATCAAAATTATCAGAACAACCTCTCACAACCGTGTCCCATCAATAGAACATCACTATACCATGACAACAACGAAAACATATTCAACTCTATTTCATATCATACTCTACCTCATTCTTAACTTAACCTGGTAAAGAAAACATCAATAAGCAAGACAACTGTCTACATGTTCAACCAAAACTCACAAAGAACAACAGCAAACAAAACAACAATCTATGTATAACTGGTATGCACTTTCGAAAACTCGTATCATAATCATCCCGCCTACTCCACCACAACCGGTGACGGCATCACAACACCGCCACCAACAGCCACACCACAATGCAAAAATACCCGCATCACAATACTAAATACCGTGCCCGGATCACCACCGGAGGCACCACAACCACATCGATAGACATCACAGCTACATACAATTCCATAAATACTGACTCGGAAATAACCTTTCGGACAAGAAAACTTACTCAAATCCACTTTACTCAATCACAACGCAACATATTATATGAATTAAACAGATAAGCATCTCATGAACATCATCTCTACCATTTCACGGAATACACATGTGTTATTAATACACATAAAATTACAACTAGCCATGTCAAATTAATCAAATTATTACCTTTTTGGATATCATTCAATTAAACTACCATGTCCAACATATATATTACAGAACATTCATAAAACAGCTTTATAATTATCACACCATACCACTTCTTGTGAGGTCAGAACCTCACACAAACATTTACACATATCATAGACCCGTAATCATAACCAACTAGTCAATCCTGACCACGTAAGTTACCACTCAACAAAGGTTACCTGTTGTCCGAGCTTAACTCGCATGCCCCTCATCACATTCTTCCATTCGCATCACCAGCACCTTCTGCCATACGTAATCATACAGCTAACACTCATTATGAGAAACCACCTCCTAAGACTATGTCTTATACTTTCTGACAACCATACTTTTATCAATTCAGTCTTTACAAAATCAGCCTCTTTAGAATTTCCACTTTTCTAATATACCCTTAACCTTAACCACTAGTCAAAGACCATAACACTACCACTGTCCGGACATCAAACCTCTTCACTCATCTCTAAACATCATGATTTCTTTTCTATCTTTGGTTAACATCCCAAACAACGAACATCAAACCCATCAACAAAATTACCTCAACATTATTCTCAATACTATCCTTAATTGTGTTGTCATCTAACTTTCCACCAAAAATCTCATATCGTGTAAATTCTTTACCCGGCTTCTTACCTTCCTTAATTCCCCGAAACTCACGACTAATCATGTTGTCCTGAAATTCCTATATAACCCTCAATGTCTACAAATCCACCTCGCAACATGTCTCCATAAAGTTCACTATATACCACTATTCTCAACCCCTTTTAAAACGAACTTTCACTACTTATATTCTTGACTCACTCGACTCCTAACCATCTCCCTCCATAATTCTTTACACATCTCAAGCTGCCCCCATTTGCGTCCCTCATTTCGATCTTTTCATTCTCACGTTCCATAAACTCACATCATCCCTTGCCCACATTCATTTACTTTTACATTACTCAACATACAAACATATCGCTCATCTCATCTCACAAAACATGCTCTATGTCTCAATAAACCATACCAATCTTCCTTTTCTTTTTCCACTATCTATCACAACACATATAACTCATGTCCTCCAACCGAACTCCTACTCACTACAGGTGCCACTCACTACACCATAAGATTGGGTAACTTACGTATCAAGACCAACATACATGTAAAACAATGCATAAAGAAGCAAAATAACACCTTTGAATTAAACATAATATGCAAGGAAGTCAAAGGGTAAGCATATGACCCAAAACAGGGGTCACTAGATCGAGTACCGGCCACTCGATCGAGTAAGGGACTTACTCGATCGAGTAGGTGAAGATCAGAAGCACGTAAAACAAATCACCAGGGCTACTCGATCGAGTAGCTAAGGTACTCGATCGAGTGCCCCCTTACTCGACAGAGTAAGGCCTACTCGATAGAGTACCCCAAGACTTATAAATACGGAGTATTACAGTCTTCCCTCCTTAAAAAGAACTTCGTCCCCGAAGTTCAACCCATACTCTAAAAACAACCATACTAACTCGACCCAGACACAACAACATAACTAAGAACTCAACAACTCGACCAAACATAAAACATGAACTCTTAACACCCACTCCACCAACTATGTTTACTTCCTTAACATGACTCACGATATCGTATCCACCACATATATATCTCTCACGACACCAACTTCATACATAACCAACCACCATCCACTAACACTGCTAGCTCCATAATATCATCCACTATCAAATCCAAAATCAAGACACTCCTAGACATCAAACGGAATGTTACAGCGTGTAAGAGGTTACATGGACGCAAGTTTCCAAACCGATCGGGATAATATGAAATCCCAATCCGGCTATATGTTTATGCTAAATGGAGGAGCTGTTTGCTGGAAGAGCTTCAAGTAAAGTGTTACTGCGTATTCTACAACAGAGGTTGAGTACCTTGTCGGTTTTAGGGTTTAGGGTTTAGGGTTTTAGGGATTCGGCAATTCATGGAGGGACTAGGAGTAGTCCATTCCGCCGAAGATCCTATCACTATATATTGTGATAACATTGGAGATATTTTTCAAGCCAAAGAGTCGAAGTCTAGTAACAAGTCTAGACACATTGAAAGGAAATACGATGTAATTAGAGATTATGTGGAAAGGAAGGAAATTGACTTTTGTAAGGTTGGGACAGATGATAATATTGATGATCCTTTAACCATGCCTTGATCAAAGGCTACGCATGATGGTCATGCCGTCGCAATGGGATTGAGACGAGTACTAGATTTTCTTTAGATTATGGATATGTAATAATTGGATAGTGTATCTCTTATTATATATATGATAATCGCATTCATTATTTTTGTATTTATTTTTTAATCGTTTATTTAGTGTGACTAAATTTTTAAATACCTTGTTTATCTGAATAAGTTGTGGAGACAATGTTGAACACTATTCAAGTGAACAAGATGAACATTGTATTTTGTCCCTAGTCACTTAATGAGGTGACGTCTCAGAGTGACTAGATTGTAAGTCGATTGATTGTTGTTCAACACCATAAGGTCATACGTGATGACTAGTCGATTACATAGGCAGAGTGGGTGACACTTTGCCGGACAGTGACCATTTAGAGAGTCCCTTAGTTCTATTATAGACGCCTGGTTGTGGCAGGGATCTCTAAGATGTTCCTATGAGTCGATTCTTTTGACTGGAGACTATTATCTGAGCAAGTGAAGTTTCCGAGTGACTTTGGTTTTTGTCCTAGGTCGTGTCGTGAAAGGAGGCCAAAAGGCATTTACTGGGTCATGGTGATCTGTATTGTGCAATAGGATATATAGGGCAAGCAGAAATTGTCCACCCACGTTGGGTTAATATATATCAAGGCCACTCGAGGAGTTAATGACTATAAATGCGTGGCCACGCTCGGAAGTAATTTGTGGGAGATTTTTCCGGCCAGATAGTCACACTCCCGATCAAGAATCCACTCGCGATATGTTCATGTGCAAGTGCGACCTGAAAGACACCTTGCATTGCGTGGGAGATTAAAAATGGATAAAAGAATTTGTAGCGCACACCTTGTGTCGGACAAGTGGGAGATTGTTGGAGTTAATGTCCTCCACAATAGTGCATTTACATAATAAATCTCATTAAAGAAATATCATCAGATATTTAATTATTTGATCCTCGTCAGTTGATTAATAACGTAAATCTATAACGGTTGGCTGACTAGAGTTTGACGTTATTGTCGTGAGACGGCGGTGATCAACTGACCTCTTTCGGTCACACCTATAGGAACGAATCCCAATTGATAACTAATTAATTGTATGAGATATAATTTATTTAATTTATTTAGTCCCTTGATTTATAGACTAAAAGGTTAGTCGATTATTTTTAGAGAGATTTCGAGTTGCGAACTCAAGACACGGCAGTTATTTTTTAATTATGTGATAATTGAATAATAAATTTTGGGAGACGGGTTTTAGTTAATTAATTGTTAATTCACTAAAATTGTACTAATTGATTTATGTGATTTATATTAGTATGTAAATAATATGTGTAGCGGTACACGTATATTTACGGAGTGATTTGGACGAAATTAATTGGAAACATTTAAACATGAAACGATGTTTAAATAAAATTTACACGTATTTGTGCGACAAATATGAGAACCAAAATGGACCCGTAAATGGGACATTGGACCGTGTAAATGGAGTGTAGTAGATGATTATAAACATAATCATTTCACTTTGCTTGTTTTTCTTCCATAAAATTGTCATATGATCATTGTGCATGTGATAAAGATTGGACAAAAAAATTGAAACAAGTCCACTCTCTTACTCCACCTCTCCCACCGGTTTTCCTCCTCCAATATAGACCAATTTTTGTTCAATTTTTCACATGCTAGCTCACTTGTTTTTGCATGTGAACAAAAATTGCTTCTCTCCCTAAAATAAATATTCATCACTTACTAAGCTTGTTAGTATACAAAAATAAATATTTACTAAGCTTGTTAGTAATATTATAAATATTATCAAGGATTAATTTTACAAGTATCTAGTTAATACTTGTAAGATTATTTTGGGTGTTGTTCTTGGGTGCAACTTGAAGGAGACTTTCTTTTTGAAGGTTTTTCTAGGAGGATCATCCATCTTTACTTAGCTCAAGAACAATTTAGGGGGTGTTTGGCCAAACTTTCTAAGTGCTTTTCTAATTGTAAAAGTAGAAGCAGGGCCAAACACTATAATTTAGGAAGATAAAAAACTACTTTTGAAAAGTCAGAAGTTAATAAAAAGCTACTAGAAACAGAAGCACCAAATTGATGCTTCTGCTTCTACTTCTCCCAAAAACTCTTAGGATTATGGAAAAAAAAAAACTAAAAAACAGTAGTAGGCCAAACACATCAATTTGTTAAGAAACTACTTTTACAAAAGTTAGGCCAATTTGGCATAATTTATACGAGACGAGGGTCCGAAGGTCTATTGGCATAATTTGGTCTGGAACAAATGGAGTATACCAAAACATAGTTTCATTTCATGGGTTTATCAACATAGAAATATGAATACCATGGAGAAACTGCATAATCTGAATATTAGTGAAGAGGATACCTGCAGGATTTGCAGAAATGGAACGGAAACAATTGATCACTTGTTCTTTGCTTGCCCGTACAACAGGAAGGTGATGGTGATTGTAGGGGATTGGCTGGGTCTCCTGATACCATTTCAGAACTTGATGGAATGGAGATTGAGGATTACCGGGTCCAAGATGAAGCGAGGGATTATCAACACCACCATTAATGCTTGCCTTTATCACATCTGGAACCAAAGAAATCGGAGTAGAATCGAAGTCTCCTTGCTACGTCCAAACTTGCTAGCTCAACAAATCATTGAGGAAATGAGGAGAAGAGTGGTCACCGGTCTAACAGCACCAGTTAAGAACATGGATCAAAGATTCATTCAATCGATTACTGGAAGAGAAGGAGGATAGGGTGGATTTGAAGAGAGTGGAGAAGACGATTTAGGGATTTGATTTTTCCCCCAATTTGGTTTTGATGTTGGTTTTTTACATTTCGTTTTGATGTCTGAATGTTTAGTTGAGCATTTGGACTTGTTGTTTCTTCTGTGGGTTTGGGCTTGAGGAGTGTGGTCTAGGGCGTCTTATTCAGACTAACTCAACAAGTCACATGTATGGTTACGACTCTTTTATATATATAATATACTTACCTTTTACCAAAAAAAAAAAGGTTAGGCCAAACAACCACAACTTTTTCAAAAAGTAGTTTATGAAAAAACTCATTCTACAAAGTAAAAGCTATTTCACATAAACTAGGCCAAACAGCACCTTAGATAGGTGATCTAGTTTGTGCCCATTTTACCATCAAAATCAATGTAAGGAAATTTTTTTACCTTAATCTTTGTTTTTATGCTTTTATATTAGCATGCGTGTTACATAGATCACTAAAACAACATATTATGAGATAATTTGTTTTTAATTAGTGTAACACCCCGCTATTTTTCTGAGTAACATAGGACATTATTTCCTATTTTATTTATATTGATTTAGAAATAAAATGTTTTGAGCTTTCGTGAAATAAATCGGTTTGAATTTGTCAGAAAGTAAAGATTATTTTAAAATCCGATTTCGATTTTTCTTGGACTTTGGCCCACTTATGACTAACTATTGCTGAAAAACCCTCGGCTACTATCTTCCCTATGTTACAAGTCCTACAACTCTTGTTCTATTGTCTCCATCCCTCACTGCATCCTTCCTTGTTCTTGCCCGTCCTCCCTATCTTTTCCTCTATTTCTTCTTTTGACCCCACACCAAATATGCCGACTCTCAATCCGAAGCTCCGAGAATATCGCCCTTCGCATCCCTCTTTTGTATTACTTCGTGTATAGATTGTAAGTATTTCACCTTCATTCAATTGGATCGGTTTTATCACTTTTATGAACCGATTTCGTAAACAAGTTTTTTGAAATAGCTAATCTATGTTGAAATTTTAATGGTATTGCTTGGGGTATAAGTTTATACGAGTGGATTTGAAGGGAATTGAAGTTGTTTGATTTGGTTTTTATTGAGGGAGTGTGCTGTTGTGTCTGGGCTACTCTGTCGAGTCGAGAATGTCAGAAATAGGTGTGTAACATTGTCAATTCGTGGTGGGTATGGATCGAAACTATTATTAAGATGCTTGGTTACTAATAGCACTTGTACATATTACTAGTATCCTTTATCCATAAGGTTAATATTGGTGAAGTTGGGTTAGATTTTAATATCCGGAGAAGTGGAGTGTGAGTTAAATTGCTCTGTTTTCACGCATGGAGAAAGATCAAACATGGATGGTTGACTTTTACCTTAGTTTCATTTTATTTTGTTAGGCAGGAGGAATGGTGTTTAGAAGTTGTAATGTTTTGTGAGATTGGTGGGTATACGGATGATTATGGAGAGGTTGTGAGTGGCCATGAGATGATGAATTGTTGAGGGCCTATTAATATGAATTTGACACTAAACAACATAGTATATGAATAGTTTAGTAATCGGATATATTGTATTGCTTGTAGCTTGTTCGAAGAAGATAATTATTTTCGGATTATGCTAGCTTGGATTGACCGTCTTGAGAGGTAAGGAGTTTTACTCTTTTTAAAATTAAGAGCATGTTCGGTTTAACATTTTAACTGTTTTCTGTAATATTTTGACATTGGTGGATTTTTACTTTTACTTTTATTTGTAAACTTTGAATGTTGACTTTTGTGACCATGGGTCACTTATTGGAATTTGTTTCGGCTCAAGCCGTTTTGGAAATTTGGTTTTCTTCTGGTCTAGAAGGTTTAACGTCGTCTGAGACGCTCCTGGGATTTCATCCCGAAAACTGAACTCTGGGCCCGAGTTCCATTTGGGTGGGGTTTGACCGGCCCCCACTCGCTAGGAGGTTAGACTTTCTCCTTTGGCGGCCTCATCCTACTGACTGCCCAAATGTGAGAGATGCGCATTACTATAAGTCTGACCAAGCACAGGCGGTACCTCTAGACCGTGTCAAGGGTAGGACCTTGGCACACAAGCGGTGAAAGTTTTGGTTTTTGAATGGTTTGATAACTTTTATTGAATTTATGGTAATGCTGGTTTTGGAATATAAATTTATTCTTACTTTGGTTTCTAGACTTTAATAATTTATTTTTGTTCGCAAGCTTATCACTGTTTCTTATTTTCTTAAAACTCAGCTTTGCTGACGTCCTTTTGTTTTGGGTCGTTCCCCTTCTGGAACCTGTACCCATTTGTGATTTTGGGTACAGTTGGTTGATAGGTACACTTGAGAATGCTGCATGGGTGCATAATGGATCTGGGGAGTAGTAAGAGCGTGGAAGGATTTTGAATAAAGAACTCCGTATTAATTTATTTATAAACACTTATCAGATTTATTTGTTTGGATTTTATTCACTGTTTTGGATTTTGTAACACTTAAGACTTCCGCTGCAACGTTTTATTTAATGGTCATTTCAGAAATCGTTTTGGTATTTATTTTCTATCACGGTATATACCTTGCACTTGGCTACTTGGCATTGTAGCCAAGTGTGGAGTGACAGCTCTGAATTTTCTATATCTGGTTTGCATTTTTTCTTGGTCGCGAAAATTTAGGGTACCACATTTAATGATTGTACAACTCTTTGTATTTGTATTGTACTTACAAAAGTATGTGGAAAATAACTTGAGTCCCGATTTTTTTACAATTATCATAAGGTAGTCTCTTTAATTTAGATAAAGAAAAGAAATGAAGAATATGATTCTTGTTTAAAAGAAGGTGATAGAAAATTCTTAGGCTATGGTGTAAATTAGAATATTGAATCTACTTTTTTTATGTCCGTTATTGCGCGTAGATGTTTTGCACTATATAAATAACTTAGCTGGTAGTATGGTTGGGGCAAGCAAGACGCAACGTTGAAATCATTAACATCTTTAAATATTTCAAGGTAAGAAGACTTTTGGTGCATAAAACTAATTAGTAGTGTTCTTGTTATTTATTAAATAAATTGCATTCTATTTGATTTTTTTACTACTTTCGCCGTTTTGAATGAAACTAAGGGATTTAAATTTCTTATACTTGTGTAATATGTACCATTAAAGCTCGATATGGCTACCAGGGGCGTCTTAAAACTAGTAGAGGTCCGGTGCGGAAAAAAAAAGGCCCTAAAACATAAGGTTGAAACTTTATCGAAACAAATTGTCAATTTTCATTTGCTCAATGAATAAAAGTACACAAGTAAAATTTGAAATTATCGAATCGTTCCAAACACTCCTCATTTCTACTTGAAATTGATCCTCCTGCGAGCCTTTCTTGAAGCAAAAATGTCGATCAAACTTTCATAATGAATCTTCTTCAACAAATCTTTCTCTATGGCCATCCGTTAAGTCGTTCTTGTAACATCGTAGAGCGTAACTAAGATTTCAGCAACTTCAACTTTGAGAAACTACTCTCTGCAGATGCAACTGTCACAGGTATAGTCAACAAAATTCGATACGCAATAAATGAATTTTGGAAATAACATTTACGTTTCTAAAACGACAAGATATCAATGGCTCTCATATCTTGATCAGGCAACATATCTTTGAGCAATTTTAACTCCATATAAAGATCATTTCCATCAATATCAAATCGTTTGCCACTAGTAAGAGCCTTTTGAAGATTTTTTATTTTTATTTTTTTGACAGCTCCTTGTGAAGATTAATACAATTAGAATATAAGGTCTCATTATCTAATGATTGCAAATGAGTAGAAGTGAACAAAAATCCAAAAGTATTTTGAAACTCTTGATATTGCTCAAATCTTCTATTAAGTGAACCAATAGCTTGATCAACAATAAATAAGAAATAATTCACTCGAAATGATTCTTCAGTAGTTTGGTGAACAACATCAGACGAGCTACTTTGATTTTCATCAAAATGTTTTTTCCTTCGAATTTCTCGCCTTTTTGGAAATACAGGATCAACACTAAGTTCAATTGCAATGTTTTTTGCTACACTTATAGCATCAGGAAATCCAAATTCCCTATATTCTTCAAAAAACAAAACCAGTTTTTTAATATCTTCAATGGCTACATCAAGAACCATATTATGTGATTGTAAGTTTTTACTAACATAATTAACTCTGTACAATATTTCATACCAAATGACTAGTGCTACCAAAAACTCAAAATCACCAAGTTCATTTTTGGCTAAAGATTTAGCTTCACTTCTTATCTTAGAATCATTATCAGTTTCTCCTACTTGAAGTAAAGCTTCACGTACCTCCTCAATTTGAAATCTTATAGCTCTTACACTTTCCACACGACTCTCCCAACGAGTAGATGACAATGGTTTTAGAGTAAGTTCGGGTACATTTTCTTTCAAAATCTTCCATCTTTTTGTTGAATTGGCAAAAATAGTGTATATTCGTTGAATGACTCCAAAAAAATCTTTTACCTTAACACAACTATTGGCAATATCACATAATGTTAAATTTAGACTATGAGAACCACATGGAGTAAAAAAAGCTCGAGAGTTTACATCTAAAAGCTTTCTTTGTACACCTTGGTGTTTACCTTTCATGTTTGACCCATTATCGTAACTTTGTCCTCTCACATTATCAACATCAAGGTCAAGTGATTTCAACTCATTTAACAAAACATTAAAAAGACCTTGCCCAGTAGTATCATCTACATTCAAAAATGCTAAAAAAAGATTCTTGAACACAAATAGAACTTGAAGACACATCAACATATCTCCAAATCAATTACATTTGTTCTTGATGACTAATATCAGGAGTACAGTCAAGAATAATGGAAAAATATTTTGCTTGCTTCACATTTTAATAATTTCAGATTTGATCGTAGAAGCAATAAGAAGTATCAACTCATTTTGAATATTATGACCAAGATAATAAAAATGAATATCAGAATTGGTTACGCGCTTAACATGCTCTTGAATAATAGGGTCAAACTTCGTTAACATTTCAATTAATCCTAAAAAATTACCATTGTTATTTTGATACAATCTTTCTTTTTTGCCGCGGAAAGGCAAGTTATGCTTTGCTAGAAATTCCACAACATACCAAGTAGACATATTAGTAATATGTTCAACACCCTTTTCGTGCTCCTTGAGTCTAGCACTAACGTGACACCAATCCGAAAAACCCTCATTAGCTAATTGACCTCTAGCCGCCCCTTTCCTAAATACTTTACAACAAAAACTGAATATTTTATCAAGCTCCTTTATATACACAAGCCAATCTCTATCACATTTCTCTCCATTTGACAAAATTCTAGTGAACCATGTTGAAGAAAATTGTCTAGACCATCTATCCTTGGGGCCTCTTTCAAATGATAAGTCTCTTCGGGGACCTTTATCCGCTAAAATACTGATCATATCATTGTCAAGCGCATTCCAATTTCTTGGATCAAAAATATCTAACACATTCTTAACATTATTAGCATTTTTACCATCGAGGGTCGCCTCTCCATTAACATCATCATTCATATTGTTTCTATTTTCATTATTGATGTTGTCGTTATTATTAAAAACACCGTCATCATTAACATTACTATCATTATTCTGGTTGTAGTGACCGTCTTTATTATTATTATTAGCATTGTCATTATCAGCAATTAGAACCACATCACAAGAAACCTCCTTTTGATCACAATTTGCAACAATTTCATCGACAATAACCATATTTTCACTATCAATTGCACTTTCAAAGAAGAAGATAGACCCTTTTATAATAAACTTATCAAGGGCTCCGGTTTGGGATCGGGTTAACTCTTCTATACGCTTTCTTTTTTTACGCTTTTCAGACCCACAATCAAACTTTCTTATTCTCGGTGACATGTTAACAATTGGTAAAAGGGAGGGAAACAACCTGATAGAGCAACCTTATTAATGCTAGTCTTCACGGTATGAATGTAATTCCATCAAAGTTGCAAATTCAATCACCAAACCTTCATTAAAATACAACATGAATAAATTAATCAAATTCACCAATATATATAATCATACTAAAATTTGGTCAGAATCATCGATTAAGAATCTGACCCATCTCAGATGTATTCGAGAATTCGACTATTCGTCAATCGTCATAACTCATAATCGTCAACAACAACAATTCGATATGAGTCTGAATTTTAATAATTAATAATTGATACAAAGCAAATTGAAAAGAAAAATTACCTATCAGAATCCTCCTTTTGAGTTCAAATTGATGAGTTTGGTTGATTTCTTCTCAAAACAAAGTAATAGCTATATTCTTGGTAATTGATTAATCTGATTTCAAAGGAAAAATTAGAGATTAAGGTTGATAGTGAATTTGTGCTTGAGATTGAAAGATATATAGCTAGAATTTTTTGAACGTTTGATTGTTTACTTAGGTTTTTGGGTTTGGATTTTGGAAATCTTAAACGCCAATCTGAAACGCTAATTTGGGGAAAGAATATTAAGGTTTTTTTTTTCTATAAAGGGATTGATACCGAGTTTGGGCCTAAATTTTGGAAGCCCTGTTCGAGCGCTCAGGGCTGAACTGGGCCTTACCCGCCCCTGATGGCTACAATGCAAGAACAAAATGTCACGGTTTGCGAGAAGACAGTCAAGCAGTCACAAAATGGTACCCAAGCCACCATGAATAACCAGACCCATTTTGCTATGACCTTAGCTAGATCTCATAACTGGTCAGGCGCTCCGCTTGGCACTTTTCCAGCCACATTTTTTCCCAATAGCAGTTCCATATTTACCCAATTGAAGGGAAACTTTTTTGGTTCCAAAGCCGCAGTGGTGTATAATGGGAAAAATGCATCAGGCACGGACTGTTTTTGGGTTTTGGCATGGCATGCACCTGTAGATAACACAACCCAGACTCCTAACAGGGTAAATATGAATTATTTTAAAAGCACGCACATATTTATATTGGGTGATGATACGTTCATTAATCATTTTATCAGGTTGCATGCAGTTTATTTTCCTCGATCATTCTTATTTTTTTTGCGTTGTTTAAATGCAGGTATATGTTGTATGTGGTCCAAAGCAAGTCATTACCAATCTGACCTTTGATCAAATTCAGCAAAAGTTGGACACTTCGTTAACTTTTGATACTTCCACCGATGCGGCTACCAAGACACGTGCTGACGGCAACATCAGTGATGCAATCCTAGAGATTGCTACTCTTATCGCAGACTTTAAACTTATCCCATAAAGTCATGGACCCATAGTTGTCCATATATATAAAATATTGTAATAACAAAGGGTCGAAAAATTACCGTGTAATTTATGCCTTCATGTTAGCTACCAGTGCATGTACACTGGTTGCTAATACTATCTATAAAATCTTATTAAAGGGCTAGCCTCAAAAGGCCACGCAAACAATGCCACGTAGGATAAGAAAAAGCCACGTATGCATTTGCAATGCCACATCTTAATTCGCGTGTCACTCTAATCAATGAAATTTTAAAAGTCTACTTAAAACACCTATTAAATGTCACATAAACATCGACTAAAAGTCACCTAGGATTATAAATGTCACGTAGACATCGACTAAAAGCCACCTAGCAATAAATTATTTTTTAATCCACTCTTTTTTCCTTCTTTAGAAAAAAAAACCAAAATCGCATTAGTAATCCATGTTCTTTTACTCCACCCACATATGAATCAACTACATATACAATTTTCAAAATATCATCTTCCCCAATTTTTTTGCCAAAATACCTTTGGATTGCCGATGTCTGCGTTGAAATATATTTCTATCTATAAAATATAGTTAAATGACTAGCTAAATCATCTATAAATAAAATACCATTAAAAGACTAACTTGAGTAGTATTTAGCCATGTGACAACTCTCAAAAACCTCCTAATATGCTATAATATTTCATGTCTAATCAAGTTCTAATAATAATTATAATAAAAACACATTCAAGATGTTTTATTATGCATTTAATCCACTTTTGTTTTTCCTCTTCTCCCATTCATTGTAAGTTCACCTTACTCTTGAATTCTTAATCTTAATGAATGTTATAGCATATATATATATATATATATATATATATATATATATATATATATATATATATATATATATATATATCTATATATATATATATATATATATATATATATATATTGATAGTTATCAAATTAAACCTCGCAAGTGCACGGTTGTCGTCGCGCAAAATTGAGGGTCGATCCCACGAGGAGCTAGGAAGATTACTAATTGTTTATAGTCTCTTGTTTAGCTAAGTCGATAGAAATTAGAGTTTGATATTTTAACTAAACAACTAAACTAGTCAAATTAAAGTGCTAATAAACTAATTATGAAAATTGAGCAAGTGAGATTGTAAAAGATGTAATTAAGGTTAAGGAAGGCCTAGGATCCGATCAAGCCCTTAGCAATGAGTCATAGTGGCAATTAGTCAATCAACAAGTAATGGGTTCATGGGGTCAAGAGGGATAATGCTAGCTAAACTAACCACCCAACCCTCCCGAGTATAGATAGTCTCTTGAGTCGGGTAAAGGTCCCACTTCCATGGATGACCAAGGCCGAGCCCAAGGAATTAAGGTCAACAATAAGTCCCAACTAAGTCCTTCCCCACTCCCATGGATGGAATTCCTTAGTCAATTGGTTAAGTCTCTTTAGATGGGTCTCACTCCCGTGAATAACCCGCTTAGAGTCGATTTCCGAAGTATACCGGTACCCGCTACCATGAGCCCAACTCCCATTGATAGCCTAGGTAGCCCAAAATCGGCCCAACTTCGATTGATAGCCTCAAAAGGTTGGACAAGGGTAAAACAAAGGGTCAATTCAAATCACCCAACCAAAATCGATTACTCATAACACCACAACTTGTCAAAAGCGACTAATCACCAAAATAAACTCATCATTTAGGCTTAATCGGACCCTAGAAGGGTTACTACTCACTAATCATGCTAATTAAACTAAGACAAATGATAAAGATTGACACTTTAGCAATTGACATGTTATAAAATCGATTTCTACTATTAATCATGCAATTAATAACTAAGATAATGATAATTAACTAATTAAATTATAATTGAGATGAAATTAAGCTTGAAGGTGGTAACTTTAACTACAAGAAATGTAAAAATTCAAACTAAGAAATAAATAAAAAGCAAACAATTAACTAATAAAGATGAAGGAAGGAGAAAAATACCAACACTTAAAGAATAAGGAACAAGGAAGAACAAAATTGAATAAGAAACTTGAACTTGAATTATATGAAGAATGGATGAAGATTTGATCTCCAAAATACAAAGGAAATTTCTTGTGTTTCTCTCTCTACTTTGCATAAAATGAAGCTTAGGGTTTTAAGATATGGATTTGGGGTATTTATATGACCCCATAATAGTCCATTACAAATTTCAGCCCAAAAAGGAAGAGAGATGAGGGGGGAAAACGAGTAAGATGAGGTACGTACCTCATCTTACGCTCCTCATCTTCTTCTTATACATCAAAAGTTGGTACAAAACTCAGTAAGATAAGGTACGTTATGGGCAGATGAGGTGCATCCCTTGTCTTACGCTCCACATCTTCTTCAATAGTACCAAAGAATAGGTCCAAATCAGCCGGATGAGGTACGTTCTGGGAAGATGAGGTACATCCCTCATCTTATGCACCATATCTTACAATCTAACTAATGTTCCTAGCTTATAAACTTCATGTCCGACTTCCAAATCGCTTCGTTCTTCTTTTCCCTTGTCCAAAACTTGGTCCACCAAAGTACCTACATAAAGAAAGCACCAAGAGGAGTACCATTGACTCGAAATATGAACATAACAAACCGGGAAAATAGCCAAAAAGAGAACAGAGAACAAGATTTGCAAAAGTGGCCGAAAGTTGAGCTTTTTTGCAATTTAAGCACTCAAAATTGGGACTAAAAAGAGTCTAGAAGGTAGATAAAACACGTGAATTAATGTGCTAACAAAATTCCCCTCACTAAACTCTTGCTCGTCCTCGAGCAAGCTCATAAGACTAAGCTAGGACTAGGAGCCAAAAAGTGAACGCACGATATAAGCATCACTTAGTTATTATAGTATTATAATCCGAATGAGTATTAGCGCACTCAACGCCCCTTCTCACTCATGAGGGAAAAGTGCCCTATTGCAAGGCAAGTTGGGTCTTGCTACAAAATTGCGATGCATCTATCATGAAAGCACATAATCAAGCAATATAATGCATCTAACAAAAATAGTCCACTTTCCTCATCTAAGTGGCCGGATTTTTCAAACAAAACACGGTCTTGGTCGGGAGTACCGTCTCAGAAGTTCCAACGGAGGTGCCAACCCCCTAAGCATGGCTCAAGCAACCCTAGTGTGACCAATGCTCAAGAAACAAATTCAAGAGCGGGGTAAGGGGAAGTAGGCAAGTCCGCCGAGAATTACTAAACCGACACGAGATTCAACCCAAAAACTCATGACCAAGGGGACCTAGGCAACGACATCCTCGCTGTTTTCGCTCGTCACTCATTGAAAGAACAGGGTGATTCTTGTGATAAATAGTAACTGTAATACCCCGTATTTTCATATAATAAATTAAACGGATATTATTGAATTAAACGGATATTATTAAACGGATATTATTATATATTAATTATTATACATTTTATATTACTAATTAAGGCGGGATAATTAATTACGTAAATTATTTTATTTAACCACGTTGTATCGATATAAGTTAATTGTGACGGGTTTATATGGAATTCGACTTTTAATAAAATATCTTTATTATAAATATTATTATTATTATATATTATTATTATTCTAATATTATTATTTGATGATTACTTCAACCACCATGCTTCCTTTTTCTTTCTTTTTCTTTCTTTTTTCCTTTCTTTACACCTCCTTTTAGCAAAGCATACACATGCTGTCCCTCCCTTTTCATCAGCCCATATCTCAACCCTCACGCATAAAGAGAGGGAGAGGGTGAGCGTGAGTGAGGACGGTACATCAGGGAGGAGCTAGGGACGTATGGCGACGATTGAGGGTGGCCCTAGTGGCGGCTGTGGCGGCAGGAATGGTAAGGGTTCAAGCTTTCTCTGTTTTCATTATTTAAAGGTCGGGTTTTTGGGGTGTTTTGTGTGTCTGTTAGAGGTGTTTCTGGTGGTGGTTGTCGGGGTATATGGGTAGAATGGTAAGGGACGAGAGTCATGGTGGTGGTTATGGTTGCTTTGGGTGCTGGTGGTGGCAGAAAAGGGCAGCAGCGACGGGGGTTAGACAAACGAGTTTTAAAAGCAGTTTCAGGCGGTTTTAAATGGTTGGGATTGGGGTGGCGCCACTGTGGACTCGGGGGAGGTCGAAATGGTGGCGCCACCGTGTCTGGGAACGTGGGTTAGTGGCGAGTTGAGTGGTGGTTGTTTGGGCAGTGGGTGGTTGTTGGTTGCGGTGGTGGGAAAAAGGAAAACAGGGGTGTTGGTGGAGCACGGCGTGGAACCAGGCCAAAAGAAAGCCACGGTCTGACTCGCCGGCGAGAGTCGACCGTCGTGGGGTTGGTTGCCGGTGGTGGGGTTGAAGTGGGGACCACTGCTGGTGTTTGTTACGGTGGTTTGGTGGCACGAGGGAGTTGGGATTTGGGTTAGAAGTCGTGGTGGAGTGTGTTGTTAGTCGATTTGATTCGTTTTCGTTATTGTTTAAGTATCGTAGTTAATTAATTAATTTAATTCCCGAGTGACAGTGAATAATTAAAGACGAGTTGTTTTAATGATTGAAACGGGTTTTTTATTAGTTTAATCATTATAATTCGTTAAACGGTCGTATGCTTAATTAATTAATATTCCGAGTTATTTAATTAATTAAGGACGGGTTTTTATTAGTTTAATCGTTATAATTGTTAATGGGTCGCATTCTTAATTAATTAATATAATTCCCGTGTCATTAAATAATTGAGTTAAGTTAATGCCCGAGTTATTTAATATAATTAGAGTCGGGATTGTTCGAGTTGTTCAAGTGTTGATTCGTTTCATCATATAATTCATTTAAACCGCTAATTATCGTTTTGGTTTAAGTTCCGAGTTAATTAAATAAAATAATAATTAATTAACTAGAAACGGGATTTTGAGTCGGGTTGTTAAAAGAGAAAAGCTACTATATCGGGAAAGTTGCCATTTTAAGAAATTCTACTTTAATAACCTTCTATTTTGTGAAATTGGGTCAGATACTAATCGGGTAATTTTAGCTATCAGATGAGCATAAGTTTGGTGTCGGGATTATATTTCGGGAAAGCTTCTATTTGGGAGATTGCTATATTTAAGTAGTTAGTAATTATAAAAATTATAATTGTTTTAGGTGACGGATTCGTGAAGGATCGATAATCAGATTCGTTGCTTTATTTCTGGACTGCTTAACTGCTTAATTGGATTTGCTGGCACTTTGAGGTAGGGAAATACACTTGTCCTATTATCGTTGCTGTTGAATTGTGTTGACTGGATTCGTGGTTGTTGATTTACGTTATCATTTATATTCGGAAATGTGATTGACTGATTTGATCGTATTGAGTATGATATCACAACATCGGGTAACTGGCATGATTTTATGATTCATCAGTTCATTGATTTATATATATATTGTGTTGCATCAATTTCTTTTGAGCATTCATATGCATTGGAGTTGGAGGATGGTGTGGTGGTGATGAGATCGTGATACGATGTGATGTGATGTTGTGATAAGGCCCAGGCGGGTTCTCGCAGACACTCGCCCGGATAACCTCATTGTTGAGTGGTATATCGACGACGGTCGATTGATAGTCTGCCGGGATCGGTATGGTCATGGGCGTTCGGTTTGTGTGTGATTGAGTTGTGATGGAGATGGAGGTGGCGGAGTATCATGCATATCATATTTATTGTTTTATTGTTTTCCCTACTCAACCTCGCGGTTGACCCTGTGTATTCGTGAACACCTGTGACGACCCAAATATTGGCGAGCAGACTTGACAGGTTTAAGAGATAGGACGGGAGCTTGATGGGCGTGAGACACTGGATCAGACGACCTAGTAGCTAGATCATCATCTAGAAGACTTCACTTTTATTTACGTCAGTTCTTGTAATTTAATTTGAAAAGAGAAATTGTAATAATTAAGTTAAATATTATATAAATTGCCTTGGAGTTTAATTTGTTATTCACTACCTCGGGAAACCGAGATGGTAACAGTCCGTTTTATTAGAGAATGTCTTGACGAGGACTTCTTTTATAAACCGGGGTGTTACAAAGTGGTATCAGAGCGAACGATCCTCAGGCCTAAACCAATGAGCCCAATGAACATAGGAAGAGTCTAAATAAAATGAACACGGGGATAGAACTGTTAGGAGCACACTACGGTAAGGTATGAGTTAGGGGCCCCCTCACACCGAACCAGTGGTCCTCTCAGTTGAACCGGAAACCATGAGTGTATACGAGAGAAAGGGTAGAAAAGTTGCTTGAGGTTGAACGGAAATTCAAATATCGTTGCCTAAGTATTAACTGATTGATGCACTGATTATTGCTTAATTGAGTTGATGTATGCCTTGAGACCATATGTTCTAACCATTATGCAAGACAACGCTACGGTAAGTAATTTGTATGAATAATGTATTGATAGCACTACTATGACTAAGTGATATGCGGTTATGTGATCCCGAAGCCATGTTAGTATAGTCTTGTGATAGTAATAAGAAACACGATAGAATTTCATATCTCTAGTCATCACAATCGTGATTTAGATGTAAGGAATAGATCGAGATTTGAAGGGATTCTACGGGATAGATGTTTACGAAAGTACAGTATGAGATCTAAGTTGGTATGGGTTAGTATCGATAGTATAGTTGTAAGAATTGGGACATAGGAAATGAAAGACTTAGTGCTGAAACTCGTTTTGTTTGATGTTACTCTTTAATTGACCTTACTGCCATTTCTTTTCTATTTATTACCCATAGATGAAAATTTTATAAGAGATAGCCTCGTGAGTTAGTGTTCATTTGGCGTCGGTTTCATGCATATATGATATACGGATTAGGAGAAATAAATACTTTAGTGAGCTGTGGTTAGGTAGTTCCTGTGCAGTAATGTTCGACCAGCGATTTTGTGAAAATCCTCATTTAAATTGTATTAATAATTTTTACATAATTCCAACTCCATCGATTAAAAGAGTCGCATATGTTTTCAAATTAATAAGCCACGAAAAATCTTGATGTTTCAATATTAAATGATAAATTTTACAAACTGACCCAAGTTTTGGACCAATTGTTGTCACATGTTTGTTAGACCAACTAAGTTGTAAAATTCTTTAAAAAAAAATGGAATTCTTGTGCTTTAAACCTAACTCTATTTCCCTGTGTTTTGAACTCACCGTGTTTTATAAAAGTAATATGAAACAAGTTTAATCGAACAATTATTTATTCGTGATTTTTGGAAGTTACAACGTGAATCAAAACATTTAAAATGTGCGTCTGTGTCGAATTTGCATACGATTGTTTGATTAATACATGAGTCTTAGTAATGTGAATTTATAATGTTTTATATGACGGTAGTAGCACGCATGTTCAGTAGTTATGTATCTTAACAAGTGATAAAATTTAAAACTTAGTTGATAACATTGTTGGCATGATAGTATGAGTAAAATTGAATAAGCTTAAATTAATTTCTAATCAAGGGGTGAAATATGTTATAAGAATTATGTTAAGAACTTTATTCACCGTCCAGTAGGAAGGTAAAAGTTGTAAAAATGAAGCTAAATTTTGTCATGTGAGTATAAATTCGGAATGAGATTTCCAAATTAATCGATTGTATGGTTCATGATAATTGCAAGTCTGGGGAAAGAAACTAGAACGGAGTCACAAGTAGTGGATTAATTTAGTCATGTTGTTCATTCATGTAACGAATTGGTGGGTTGTGGTTAGTTACGAATGTCGAAACTGGTTGTTTTCATTTTATTGGTGATTCTGTGTCTTGACCTAAATCTGTACAACTAAGTAAAAGAAAGACAGACTGGACCTATTAAGGCATAAATTTTCATAAATCGATTTAGTAAGTTTTGGACCCTAATTCTTTTCTCATGTTGATTGATTCCCTATGTTTCTAAGGTATAAGATTACGATAATTGGTGAAATGAATAATTACTAATGATTTGTACTGGTAACGGTAGCCTCTTTCAGTGGTTGGCAGTAGTTGAGAACCTTGGTTATAATAATGAAGGTTACGAGGACGTAACCATGTTTTTAGTTGGGGAGGATTGTAAAATCTTAACGCTTAATTTGCACTCGTTTGTAGATTGTAGTTTTGACCAAGTTGATGTTTCGTTGTGAGGTTACCTATGCAAATAAGTCCTATATGTTTTGTTCCTACTTCGGTTAGTTGATTGATGTATAAAAGGAGAGTGTGATTAAACTACTGGTAATGTGTTATGAGTTAGCCTATGAGCTGAGTTATGGTTACGGGAGATACGTTGCGGTCCAGTGCGACCATGGTTAATGAGTTTATGTTGAGTTTGAGATCGGAATTGAGATGGAAAGATGATGGTGTTCTCAGATGATTATATAGTGTTATACATTTGTGTTCGCATGTAGTTATTAGTTGTAGTTAATTGGGTTAAGTAAAGAAGAGCTAAAACTTCGGGACGAAGTTTATTTTTAGGAGGGCAGAATGTAACATTCCGTGTTTGTCAAGTTTAATTGAAGTGTCAAGTGGGTGTTAACCGTGTTAGAAATTCGTGACGTCCGTAAGTACAATATACAATACCTTTCTGTTGTTGAGTATGGGAGCGAACTTCGGGACGAAGTTCATTTTAAGGGGGGAAGACTGTAATACCCCGTATTTTCATATAATAAATTAAACGGATATTATTGAATTAAACGGATATTATTAAACGGATATTATTATATATTAATTATTATACATTTTATATTACTAATTAAGGCGGGATAATTAATTACGTAAATTATTTTATTTAACCACGTTGTATCGATATAAGTTAATTGTGACGGGTTTATATGGAATTCGACTTTTAATAAAATATCTTTATTATAAATATTATTATTATTATATATTATTATTATTCTAATATTATTATTTGATGATTACTTCAACCACCATGCTTCCTTTTTCTTTCTTTTTCTTTCTTTTTTCCTTTCTTTACACCTCCTTTTAGCAAAGCATACACATGCTGTCCCTCCCTTTTCATCAGCCCATATCTCAACCCTCACGCATAAAGAGAGGGAGAGGGTGAGCGTGAGTGAGGACGGTACATCAGGGAGGAGCTAGGGACGTATGGCGACGATTGAGGGTGGCCCTAGTGGCGGTGTGGCGGGGAATGGTAAGGGTTCAAGCTTTCTCTGTTTTCATTATTTAAAGGTCGGGTTTTTGGGGTGTTTTGTGTGTCTGTTAGAGGTGTTTCTGGTGGTGGTTGTCGGGGTATATGGGTAGAATGGTAAGGGACGAGAGTCATGGTGGTGGTTATGGTTGCTTTGGGTGCTTTGGTGGTGGCGAAAAGGGGCAAAGAAACAGACGGGGTTAGACAAACGAGTTTTAAAAGCGATTTGAAAGGTTTTAAATGGTTGGGATTGGGGTGGCGCCACTGTGGACTCGGGGGAGGTCGAAATGGTGGCGCCACCGTGTCTGGGAACGTGGGTTAGTGGCGAGTTGAGTGGTGGTTGTTTGGGCAGTGGGTGGTTGTTGGTTGCGGTGGTGGGAAAAAGGAAAACAGGTGTTGGTGGAGCACGGCGTGGAACCGAGGCCAAAAGAAAGCCACGGTCGACTACGGCGAGAGTCGACCGTCGTGGGGTTGGTTGCCGGTGGTGGGGTTGAAGTGGGGACCACTGCTGGTGTTTGTTACGGTGGTTTGGTGGCACGAGGGAGTTGGGATTTGGGTTAGAAGTCGTGGTGGAGTGTGTTGTTAGTCGATTTGATTCGTTTTCGTTATTGTTTAAGTATCGTAGTTAATTAATTAATTTAATTCCCGAGTGACAGTGAATAATTAAAGACGAGTTGTTTTAATGATTGAAACGGGTTTTTTATTAGTTTAATCATTATAATTCGTTAAACGAATCGTATGCTTAATTAATTAATATTCCGAGTTATTTAATTAATTAAGGACGGGTTTTTATTAGTTTAATCGTTATAATTGTTAATGGGTCGCATTCTTAATTAATTAATATAATTCCCGTGTCATTAAATAATTGAGTTAAGTTAATGCCCGAGTTATTTAATATAATTAGAGTCGGGATTGTTCGAGTTGTTCAAGTGTTGATTCGTTTCATCATATAATTCATTTAAACCGCTAATTATCGTTTTGGTTTAAGTTCCGAGTTAATTAAATAAAATAATAATTAATTAACTAGAAACGGGATTTTGAGTCGGGTTGTTAAAAGAGAAAAGCTACTATATCGGGAAAGTTGCCATTTTAAGAAATTCTACTTTAATAACCTTCTATTTTGTGAAATTGGGTGGATACTAATCGGGTAATTTTAGCTATCAGATGAGCATAAGTTTGGTGTCGGGATTATATTTCGGGAAAGCTTCTATTTGGGAGATTGCTATATTTAAGTAGTTAGTAATTATAAAAATTATAATTGTTTTAGGTGACGGATTCGTGAAGGATCGATAATCAGATTCGTTGCTTTATTTCTGGACTGCTTAACTGCTTAATTGGATTCTTTGGCACTTTGAGGTAGGGAAATACACTTGTCCTATTATCGTTGTTGAATTGTGTTGACTGGATTCGTGGTTGTTGATTTACGTTATCATTTATATTCGGAAAGGTGATTGACCGATTTGATCGTATTGAGTATGATATCACAACATCGGGTAACGGCATGATTTTATGATTCATCGCCATTGATTTATATATATATTGTGTTGCATCAATTTCTTTTGAGCATTCATATGCATTGGAGTTGGAGGATGGTGTGGTGGTGATGAGATCGTGATACGATGTGATGTGATGTTGTGATAAGGCCCAGGCGGGTTCTGCAGACACGCCTGGATAACCTCAAATGTTGAGTTGGTATATCGGCGACGGTCGATTGATAGTCCGGGGGGATCGGTATGGTCAAGGCGTTCGGGTTTGTGTGTGATTGAGTTGTGATGGAGATGGAGGTGGCGGAGTATCATGCATATCATATTTATTGTTTTATTGTTTTCCCTACTCAACCTCGCGGTTGACCACTGTATTCGTGAACACCGTGACGACCCAAATATTGGCGGCGGACTTGACAGGTTTAAGAGATAGGACGGGAGCTTGATGGGCGTGAGACACTGGATCAGACGACCTAGTAGCTAGATCATCATCTAGAAGACTTCACTTTTATTTACGTCAGTTCTTGTAATTTAATTTGAAAAGAGAAATTGTAATAATTAAGTTAAATATTATATAAATTGCCTTGGAGTTTAATTTGTTATTCACTACCTCGGGAAACCGAGATGGTAACAGTCCGTTTTATTAGAGAATGTCTTGACGAGGACTTCTTTTATAAACCGGGGTGTTACAGTAACTGAAATCACTCTCCTAACTCGGCTAGCGAAAACGTGCCCGCAATCTAATGTGTAAGACCGTCCTATGTCCATTGAAATGCAAACAATGGTAAAATGCACACAATATGAAGCAAGGGTTGTAACGGGGCTAGGGAGTAGGTCGAAACGGGATTGGTGCAAGCACCGTTTGGATATGTGGAGCTCAAATTAAGAATTGCCGACACATCGTAACCCATTTCTTATTGCAACACATGAGACACGTCTATGCCCTAACATAGCATGGATCACCAAAACTATGCAAAAATTGCATAAACCCAACTCAAATTGGAAAAACTCAAAAGTACTCCTCTTATTTCAACAAATGGTAACGTCTACACCGTAACAAAGGCTCGGTTTCCCAAGCCATGCAAAAAATGTGTAAACCCGACTCATTTTGGAAAAACATCAATTTGCCCTTTTATTTAGCAACGAATTTTCTACCCCGTTTAATGATGAGGAGGGGTGTTGCTTGCCTTTTTCTTTTCTTGACAGTATATATACAACAGGCATGACTCATTTTTTTGGTTTTTTCATGACTTTTTCACTTTTTCTATTTTTGTTTTTCATTTCCTTTTCAAAACCTCTTATTTATTTACAATGCCGAAAAACACCAAGCTTTTGACCCGAGTGGACATGTATACTATCCACCATCATGACCCAAATCACCTCCTACAACACAACTACAAAACCGACCAATTCTTGATTAAGGAAGGGTGGTTATGGAATGTAGCTATTTTGGTGGGTTTGCCAAATGAATAGGCTAAGGCTCAAGGGGGTGAATCAAAAAGGGGAATGATGGAAGGGACAAAACAAGGCTATTTGGCTATGTGAGGTTCATATGCAAACGGATTTTTGCTTCATATCATGTGCACAAAAATGTAATGCAATTTCACAGTCTAAGGACGAAATGACACACTTATGCGTCTTGATGTGACACGCCTCGCGAGGAGACCTACTCTCAAACCTAGATGAGGGCGGGGTATGAATGTACCCACCCTAGGAGGCTCTACCTTTTCCTTTGAGTAGCTAAGTCGAGCCTAAGGTCTAGTCTACGGCCCTAGGTCTCACAAGATCGGTCTAAACTCATTGGTCAAGCCCGCCTCCCTCGGCTAACTAAGAGGTCACGGGTGCGAGTCACGGGGAGGGGAAAGGCACAATTGGACACGATAACTCATTATGGGGGTACTTGGTTCCCTTCCTAGACCATGTTCATGCAAAACATTTATTTACAAACGGATGCGATACTTCAAATTGAAAAACATGTATATACAAGAACATATGCATGCGAGAAGTGAACATAACAAGGATAGAAACATGCAACAAGTCAACTAAACCTAACAGCACATCAATCACCAATAAACCAACAGTTCCCCAAAGGAACATCCAAGGCACAAAAACCCGTCCTTCTCCATATTATACAACGATATAAAAGAGAGAGAATGAAAAAGGCGAAAGAGATAGGAACGTGTATACCAAGCGGTCTTCTAGTCTCCTTTTTGCCTCAAACGGTTGATGCCTATGCCAAAGGTTAGCCAACAAACAACATATATATACAATGCAATGTTTTTGTAATTTTTCTGAAATTTTTTAATTTTTAGGCATTTTTTTGAATTTTTATCAAATTTGAAAGTATTTACAAATATAAACAAATATTCACAAGAGTGGATATTTCCCTTCTCACACTTGAGATGTACATTGTCCTCAATGGATAAAAGCATAGGGAGTGAATAAGAAAAAGAAAGGAACATATTTTTGTATATTTTTTTTTGATTTTTGAAAATATAAATAACATGTTTTTGGTATTTTTGTTTTTAAAAATGGAAAGGACATTTTTTTGGTGTTTTTAAATATATGAATTTCCTCCCCACACTTATTTATTTACATTACTTCCAAATGGAAATAAATGTGTGGAGGATATTCGAAAAGTAAATACATATTTTTTTTGTTTTTGAATTTTTTTGGAAAAAGTAAAGAACATGTTTTTGTGTTTTTTTTTTTTTTTTTTTTTTGGGCCTCCTCCCCACACTTATTATGTACAACATCCAATGACGGATGAAGCGTGGTTAAGAGGCATTTTAATTCAAAATAAAGGACATATTTTTGGCTTTTTCATTTTTTTTTTCAATTTTTTTTTGTTTTGTTTTTTTGTTTTGTTTTGTTTTGTTTTGTTTTGTTTTATAAATGGATGCAACTACATGTGACAATATGTTACAAATTTTTAAAATCTAATGCAAGCTACATGAATGCAAACTAAATGATGATTAATACTAGATATATTACAAAATATTCTAAATGCAAAAACTAGTGATACGTGCATTTTCTATACACTTTTTCTGTGGTTTTGGCACGTATTTCCATGCATAGTTGTTAGCTTAAGACTACTATTTCTCCCGAAACGGTTTACTTTGCATTTTCTATGATTTATTGTAGGAATGAGTGGAAGTAAGCTAAATCAAGCCTAATTCATCCTCCGGGGGCAACTTTAAGGAAGCCTAGAAGAAGGAGATTCGGATTCACCCACCTTGGGATGCGTGCAAAGGAGTGAAGAGCTTATTTGAAAGATCAAAAAGAGCCACTGCTCAGCATTACCAGTCGATCGACCACTCCCACCAGTCGATCGACCGTTGAAATCAAGCAGAAGCTGCTGTTCTGCATTTACCAGTCGATCGACCATGCTGACCGGTCGATCGACCAGTCTTCGAGCTGAGAATTATTTCTTCGTGTTAGACTTTTAAAAGCCCAACTTGTAATTAACCTTTGGTATCTTTTTATCAGTAGAACGCAGCAACTTTTAGGTTATGCTTTTCATTATTGAAGAACTGAGTTTTTAGATGTAGCTTTGCTGACGGAAAACCTCGAATTCGATACTTTGTTCTTTAATTCAATTAGTAAGTTTTTATGCAATTCCTTTCTTCTTTTAATTCTTGTTATTTCAATTCTTGTTCTACCAATTTAATTCCAGAAATTCATCTTTTGTCTTTTGTCTTTTATTTAAATTCAACCATGTCAATCTTGTTCTTTGTTATCAATTTAGCAATTGTTTTAGTTTTAGTCATGCGTAGCTAATTGTTTTGATTGGGAATGAGGTGAACCATGGCATAAATTAGGATTGTTTGTTAGCATGAATTCTTCCGTATTGGTCTTGTTGTCTTTTGATAAATCTCTTTACTAGATTGAAAGATTAATAATTAGAATTATCATTAGATTGGAATTTCTCTTGAGTGAAAGCTTTGAGAAATTTCGGGGAATTAGAAGACCGCAAGGTTAATTTGAGCATAGATCGAAAGGCTTGCTTATACCCCCTGAGACCGTATTATAGGATTTCTGCTACCTTATTGTCCTGACCATTGCCGTGGTGAACCGAATTTCCCGATCCCCTTTTTATCTTGTTGAGAAATTTCATTTTAGCAATTAGTCAATTTAGTCAACCAATCTCAAAACCCCCCAATTAATTGTTACTTTTATAGACTGAAAAATAGCAAACAAAATCAACCTTGTCTCTTTGTGGTTCGACCCTTACTATCACTAGCTATAGTTTTAGTTTGGAATTATAAATTTAATTTTGATACAAAACGACGGTATCAACTAGTAAGCTACATTTGGATATGAGGGAGAGTCAAATAAAATTTGGATCGAATATGGGGAGCATACCGAAGGCTTTGGATTTTAAATTGGGGAGCAAGTAATAAGGTACCATGATCGCAAACTCATATTAAAAACACATCAAGAGACCGTCTAGGAGTATAAAGTTGGTATAAGGAGTATAAATAAATTCATATTCAAGGGGTGAAGAAGTTATACCTTCCACTGGAGCAGTTGGCAGGTACTTCTTACGAGGCATTGTCAAACGTGCTTAAAGAGACCGTGTTTGGCCTTTCCCGAAAGCTTTAACGAGTTCCCCTTCCTCGAAATATCTCGAGTTCACTTGAAATCAGCTTCAAAGCAAGCAAAACCAGGCCTCACAGACAAAAAGACTCGATCTTTCGTCAAAATCAACTTGAAATCAAGAAGAAACCCATATTGGACAGTTCGAAGACAGGTTTTTGAGAGGAAGACTTGAGTACTCTCATTTTGGCAATTATGGCTACAATATATGATAATCTACAGCCAAAGGAACACCATCTTCCAAAGGGGCACCAGTTACCTACCCCTACTACGGGTAACTTCGAATTTCGTTCCTCTTATATCGATTTAGTGGAGCGAAATCGGTTTTCGTCTACCGAGATGAGGACCCCTTGAAGCATATGGAAACTTTCACAGGACTCTCTTGTTCCATACCTATACCAGCTGGGGTGACTCAGGATGAAGTAAAGGGGTTGATGTTCTTATACTCCTTGAAGGATTCAGCGCGAGATTGGTACCGCTACCTTGATAGGGTAGCAACTGGAGTCACGGACTGGACATCTCTAGCATTAGCCTTCTACAAGAAATACTTCCCACTTTCAAATACTGACGCCTTGAGAAGTAAAATCACAAGTTTCCAGCAAGGAGCTGATGAGGGTTTTTGCGAAGCATGGGGACGTTTCAAAATTTTGGTCCGAGCTGTCCCTCACCATGGTTTCCAGCAATGGTATCTTTGCAACCTATTTTATAATGCTCTATATGATGATTACAAGGTCATCTTGGATGCAGCTACTAATGGTAGGTTCCAAAACAATACCGGTCAAAGTAAAGGTTGGAACACTATTGAGGAGATGGCAGTACATAGAGCTGAGTTTGGAAGTTCACGTGGAAAGTCACGACAACAAAGTGATGAAATGAGTGCCGTTATGACACTTATAACTTCTATTACTGCCCGTCTCGAGAAGCTCGAGATTTCTGAAGCTTCCAAGGAGAAAGTTGAAATACCTGTTCAAAACTCAGATGAGATTGAGAAGTTAAGAGAAATGGTCCAACTCCATTTGGCTCAAGTGGTGAATATGGAAGCAGCCGGGATTGAGTCCTCAAAGAATTTTGTGAAGCAATTGGAGAATATAGAGGCTAAGCAAGTTGCTAATTCTTCAAGCAAATGTAAAGGGCCGATTGAAACGATTAATGCCATTAATCTCAGAAGCGGCCTCTCTTATGAAAGTCCCGACAAGCCAAAGGAAGACTCGGAAAATGATGAAGAAGCTCGTTTAAACTCTGGTGCAAAAACGAGCTCAATTGCCAGTACTTCTGGTCGATCGACCAACATTGTCAGTCGATCGACTGAAGCGTCAGATCAAATAGTTTCTGATCAGAAACTATTAACACCCAGCACAGTCAGTCGATCGACCAACAAGCTCGATCGATCGACTGAGTCACCTGATGAAATAAATTCTGAACAGGAACTGTTCACGCCCAGCCAAGTTGGTCGATCGACCCCTCATATCAGTCGATCGACTGACCTCCCAGTACAGGATGCAAATCCGTCAACTAGTTTGCATGATTCTTCACTCATTGATGATTTGACGGGGGTTTTAAACCTACGGAAGCCAAAGGTTACTGATCCTACGGCTAGTGTTGCAATCCCGTATCCGGAGCGTTTGAAGGCTACTAAGCTGGAGCGTAAGTTTGGTAAGTTTCTGGAGATGGTCCAGAATCTCGAGGTAACGGTTCCTTTCACTGATTTAATTACCTAGGTACCCTCTTACGCTAAATTTATGAAAGACATTTTAAATCGTAAGAGAAATTTTCGTGATGATGGTAATGTTGCTTTTGTGGAAGAGTGTAATGCTCTTTCGCAAATTAATGTGCCACCTAAATTAAAGGACCCGGGTAGTTTTTCAATTCCTTGCACTATAGGTAACCACGTAATTGGAAAGGCCCTTTGTGACTTAGGGGCCAGTGTCATGCCGTATTCTGTTTGCGAAAGGTTAAATATTGGTAGACTTAAGGTGACCGATATTACCGTTCAAATGGAAAATAGATCGACTCAGAGACCTATAGGAGTTCTCGAGGATGTACCCGTTCGAGTGGGTAAGTTTTTATTCTGTCGATTTCGTTGTTTTGGACATTGCGGAGAGACAATCGATACCTATTATTTTAGGTAGACCGTTTTTACATATAGTCAAATGTAATAGATGTCAAACGCTGAACCATCACCTTAGAGGTAGGGGATGACACCATTGAGTTCGATCTTGCTCACAAGGCGACTGAACCTGCTGATGAGGATACGTGTTATTCCATTGATATTGTTGATAGGGCTGTTACTTGTAATTGGAGGGAATCCTTAGCCAAGGATCCCTTAGCTGATCTAACCCGTTTAGATGAGTGTGCGAGTAATCTGATGGAGAATCTTTGAGGAGCCGGATGCTTTGGTAGCCTCAATGGAGAGCTACGAGCTCAATGAGGAAGAAGATGAGATGCTTTTAAGCTTGGCCAACGAGAACTTGGTCAACACTTGCTATACCATTGAAGCTGATTCTGTTTATCTTTGTAGAGGTAAAGGTGCTAGAGCGTAAGCCACTTCCCGCTAATCTTAAGTATGTTTTTCTAGATGATACGGAGACGGTCCACTATTGTTAGCTCTAAGCTTAGTGATGACCAGGTATGCTTTGATGTTTGTGCTTAAGAAAAACAGGAAGGCTTTGGGTTACTCTTTGGATGACATTAAGGGCATCACCGATGTTTGTATGCACAGGATAGAGCGGAGGAAGGCCACAAGCCTTACGAGACGGGGTCAACGCAAGTTGAACCCGAAGATGCGAGGAAGTTGTTATGGCCGAGGTGATGAAACTACTCGATGCGGTATTATTTATACGATTGGCAACTCCAAGTGGGTTAGCCCGATTCAGGTAGTCCCAAAGAAAGGAGGGACTACCGTGGTTAAAAATGAGAAAAATGAATTAATACCAACTCGAGTAGTGACAGGGTGGCGGATGTGCATTGATTATAGACAGTTGAATGCCGCCACCAAGAAAGACCACTTCCCCCTCCCTTTTGTTGACCAAATGACTGAAAGACTTGCCTCTAACAAATTTTTCCGTTTTCTAGACGGATATTCGGGTTCTTTCGATTCCTATTCATCCGGACGATCGAGTAAGACCACTTTTACTGTCCACAGGTGTTTTTGCATATCGTAGAATGCCTTTCGGATTGTGTAACGCCCGCTACCTTTCGAGGTGCATGATGGGGATTTTTTCCGATTATATAGAGAACATTATGGAGGTATTCATGGATGATTTCTCAGTTTATGGTAGTGACTTTGATCGTTGTTTAGCTAACCTTGATAAAGTCATGCAGCGTTGTATAGATGTTAATGTTGTTTTAAACTGGGAAAAGTGTCAGTTTATGGTCAATGAGGGAGTTGTGTTAGGGCATCTGATTTCTGATAAAGGTATACATGTTGATAAGGCAAAGGTGCAGGTGATTGAGCAATTACCTCCTCCCGTGAATGTTAAAGGAGTCAGGAGTTTCCTAGGTCACGCTGGTTTTTACCGGCGTTTCATTAAGGATTTTTCAAAAATTGCTAAACCACTTACACATTTGCTCCTTAAGGATGTTTGTCTTTGAATTTACTTGATGAGTGCCTTACCACTTTTAACGAGGTTAAAGGAGGCCCTAGTTTACAACAATCATTCAAATTACGCTGATTGGGACCTCCCATTTGAGATCATGTGTGATGCCAGCGATTATGCGAAAGCTTTGAATGCCATATATTATGCGAGCCGAACTCTGGATGAGGCTCAAATTAATTATTTTACCACTGAGAAGGAGTTTCTAGCTGTAGTTTTTGCCTTAGACAAATTTCGGTCTTATTTGTTAGGTTCTAAGGTTATTGTTTATACTGACCATGCAGCGTTGAAGACTCTCTTTATTAAGAAAGATGCGAAGCCGAGGCTTTTGAGGTGGATACTCCTTTTGCAGGAGTTTGATTTGGAGATCAAAGACAAGAAAGGAGATGAGAATGTGGTGGCTGACCACCTATCTCGTCTGCAGCTGACAGAAAGGGAGGATTCGTTACCTATTAATGATTCTTTTCCTGATGAGAGTCTGTTAGCTATTACTACTTTAGGGTCTTATCCACCTCCGTGGTTTGCTGATTTTGCTAACTTTGCTGTGACAGGTAGGATACCACCCGAGCTTTCATGGCAGCAGAAGAAGCGGTTTGCTTATGATGCTAGACAATATTTTTGGGATGATCCTTATGTTTTCAAGGAATGTGCAGACGGTCTCATCCGGAGATGCGTACCTCAATGGGAGGTGAAGGATATCCTAGAGGCTTGCCACTCTTCTGCTTATGGTGGTCATCACGGTCCGTCCGGACTGTAGCTAAGGTACTCAACTGGTTTCTATTGGCCAACTTTGCATGCGATTGTCGCAATTTTGTTGCTGAGTGCGATGCTTGTCAAAGATCGGGGAATATTTCCAAGAGACATGAGATGCCACAGGTAGGCATTCTTGAGGTTGAGATTTTCGATGTCTGGGGCATTGATTATCAAGGACCTTTTCCGAGCAGTCAAGGTAATAAATATATCCTCGTAGCTGTAGATTATGTATCCAAATGGGTGGAAGCTATTCCTACTCCCCATTGCGATGCAAAGGCCGTGATTAAACTGTTTAAAAAGATTATTTTCCCTCGTTTTGGTGTCCCTCGGGTTGTCATTAGCGATGGGGGAATGCATTTTAAAGAGAAACAACTTAGTGCTTTATTGACTAAATTCGGTGTCCAACATCGTAGAGGTTTGGGGTATCATCCCCAAACTAGTGGTCAGGTTGAGGTTTCTAACAGAGAATTGAAAGAAGTCTTAGCTAAAGTTGTTTCTAAATCACGGAAAGATTGAAGTCTTAAGTTAGATGATGTCTTATGGGCTTATCGAATCAAGGCGTTTAAAACGCCAATCGGGATGTCACCATACCGATTGATCTATGGTAAGACATGTCATTTACCCGTTGAGTTAGAGCGTAAGTCTTGGTGGGCTATTTGTGATTTGAATTTGGATCCTAACCTCTCTCGTGAGAAACGCATGACACACAAAATGAATGAGCTGGAGGAATTTAGGTCACTTTGGCCTATGATAATGCAAGGATCTACAAGGAGAAAACAAAGCGCTTGCACGACAAGAGAATCATCAAGCGCGAGTTCCATATTGGCGATAAGGTACTTCTTTTAACGCTCGTATCCGTTTATTTCCTGGTAAGTCAAATCCGTGGACTGGCCCTTACACGGTCACAGCAGTCACAAAGTTCGGATCAGTTGAATTGGAGACCTCAGCTGGAGAAAGGTTCAAGGTTAATGGCCAATATGTGAAGCATTATCACGGATCAGATGCATATGTTGGGAAAGTCGAGGTATTATACTTCGACCCGCTATCAGATGATGCAAAGTGAGGTAAAAAGGTCGTGCGGGACCTCTTAAACCAGCGCTAATCGGGAGGCAACCTGTGGTTGTAATTAATTGTAATTTAGGAATTTTATTTTGTTATTTCATTTAATTTGCATTTTTGAGTTCTTTTGTTTTGTTTAATTCCTTTTAATTTGCAATTTCTTGGTCTGGGAATATGTGCGCCTTTGATAATTTTTGCAGGAGTTTATTTTATGCAAAGTGCGTAGATGGTACTCGATGTTTGTGAGAGAAAGACAGGAAACTATGATGGCAAAATGAATTTCTGACGAATTAAAGTCTAATTGCCAGCTCTAGCAGTCGATCGACTAAGTGGTTCAGTCGATCGACTGAAGCGGAGAAAGCAGAAGCTACTGTGCAGGAATATTGGTCGATCGACTGGGTCAATGAGTCGATCGACCAATACACGAGACCCCAGAAAGATCGGTCGATCGACCGAGTAAAGTGGTCGATCGACCACTTCGCGGGATCAGAATGCAATTAATAAGGGAAGTTTCCTTCCTTATTCCTTCACTCATTCAGTTGCACAAATTTAGATAACTCAAAGGAAACCCCTCTTTCTTCCTCTACCTCGTGATTTTCCTGCCAAACCCCGTCTTAATCTCTTCTTTTCTTGTGTTAATCTCCAAATGAATCTTCAAGGTATGTCTCTAATCTTATTCCCATGCTCAATTTTCAATTTTTACTGCGGTTTCATTGAAATTTTCGAGCATATGGCCATTGAGACGGAAAAAATCGATTTGGGGAAATTGATTTTAGGGTTTGATTTCTTGTTATTTTATACTTTAATTGCTTATTCTACCCTTTCCCCCTTGATTTTCGACACTAGCTAGCAACGAGGAGGCGATTAAAGCCGTTTTCCCCAAAATCTCGAAACCCTAATTTGCGTTTCACATTGATTTTGATTCGGGTTTCCGTAAATTGACATTGTTAGGAGATTTTTGTTGCTAATGAAGATTCTTTTGCAGGTAACAACAATGACAAAAGGGAAGGAACACATGTACGAGGGACAGTCAAGTCAAGGAGCTCCCAAGCGGCCACGAGGACCGCCACTGATGATAGAGGCTACCACGGATAGTCTACCTGACTATCCGCAGGTTATCTTTGCTAATTCTACTCAGCGCGCTAAATTTTCTCTTTTTGTTTCGAGAATGAAAGTCACAGCTACCCGGTTTCTCCATAAAGATACTTTGGAGAAATTAGGCTGTTATGAGTCGGTTGTGTCCCTGCTAAACGGGACGGGTATGACAGGTTTAGTGGACATGGCTGAGTTCACGTATTATATTTTGACCCTCGAATTCTTTTCGTCTTATGCTTTTGACTCGGCCGCTTTCGTGGCCAATAAGACTAACCCTTGCATTTCCTTCCGGCTTTTCAATGTCAACTACTCTCTGACATTAGCTGACTTTGCCGGTTTTCTGGGTCTTTATTTCGAGGGCAGAACCTCGGATACCTCTGATGTTCATCGAGTCATGTGGTCTTGCATCAGTGATTTTCACGGGCCTAAAAGGACGGGCTTTTCCGTCCACTTGCCCCCTCTTCGCTATTTTCTACGGCTAATGGGTAATACCATTTTTGGCCGTAAAGAGTCAAATAATGTGAATAACATCGAACTGTCTATTTTAGCGGGCTATTTGAACGTTGAAAGTTGGATAGCCCGTATCTATAACATCGCTTTTTTTTACTGCCGCTCACTTTCAGACTGTAAGTGAGGGCACTTTGACCACTATTGCTTGTGGTGGGTTGATGACACGTCTCGCCAACCGTCTTGTTTTACTTTTCCCTCGACAGGAGGACCCCATTGACCCTGACCTGCGCTTCATGGACCTTCCTTACGCGAGGGCTGTCTATTGGGTCGATAGACAGATGCGGTGGAAGATTGATTCTTTCATCTGTGACCGCATCCCAGTCACAGGCTACCCTCCTATCCTGCCCCTTACCACTGTTCCGGGGGCAGCTCGGCCGCCCCTGCCTAGTTACAGGCTTCCTCTACCTCCACTACTGCTCCCACTGGCTACCCGGCCACTTTTCGACCACCTACTCCTTTGGTTGTCCCTCCGGTCGTGGACCAGAGGGCAATGTCACGTGTGTTGGGTGACTTGTGCAGGAGCTTTGACCAGCATAGGCTAGACACGGCTCTAGCCCTCTACCCAGTTTACGAGGAGTTAGCCCGGGGAGGGATGCTCCCACAGGGTGCTTGGACTCACCCTTCCTACTTTGTTCCCCCTGTGGGCGACTACCCTCAGCCTGCCAGGAGACCCCCTCCCACTACTACTGCTGGTGCCTTCACTTCCAGGAGAGCCACTGCCGCTGCTGCTGAGGCGGAGGAGGAGGAGAGCGACTCGGGGTCCGGAGAGGATAATGGTTCGGATTACGATGGTGGAGATTAGATGTTGGTGACCTCCCCGTTTTTGGCTGGTTTGGGGAGGTCGTATCTTGTGAGTTTCCTTCCTTTCTTCATTAGTTTCCTTTTATTTTTTTTTATTTTTTTATGCTTTTATTCTCCCATATTTCTGCTGGTGATTTGCTGATGAGCACAATGAGGGCATTGTGTGTTTTGGTTTGGGGAGGGTATTTGCATATGCCTTTTGTTTTGCATCTGCATTTGTTTTCTTTATTGCATTTCAGTCACATGTTTATTGCATTTTAGTTTGCATATATAAAAAAAAAAAAAAAAAACAAGAAAAAAAAAATTGAAAAAATTCATAAAAATAAAAAATATCACGTTTACTTTTGCATTTCGTCGAGTCGGATTGGAGTTATTAATGATGATTTTGCACTATTAGTCTAACATGCCATTCCATGCCCTTTTCACAGCTGTTGCGAGAATTAAAAGTGATTTCTCAAATTTTGTTATGGAATTCATTTCGGGTAATTAGACTTGACTCATTACTTTTGGCAAACTACTTATATTTTCTGAGATATAGAGCCCATAACTGGTGACATTCATGACCGGTTAATTTAGGATTGAGAGTAGTACTCCCTTCATTTCATGTTTTGCACGTGTATGAATTTTGATTGCTTATTGCCTATACGCATTGGTTTGTGGTCGGTATTGCATGTTTTGAGAACTATTGCATCTTCCCCTTTTCTCATTTTACCCCATTAACTCCACTATAAGCCATCTGCCAGTTGCCCTCAACTACATCCCAATCTTAGCCTACCATTGTACCAAGCTAGGAAGTAGTAGAGGAATTTGTCGATTCATGCTGTTTGGTTCGTTTTTGTAATAATGGAGTGGGTATTGATGAGGAGTGAAGGGGTTGTGTCATTTTGAAGGGAAAGAAAGAAATTTAGAAGAAATGAAAAAAAAAAGGATGTTTACCTGGCAGAGAGCACTGGAATGTGCAGAGTGGTCGATCGACTGCCATCACTGGTCGATCGACCACCAGGTCAGAAGATGGAAAAAAAAATGAAAATGAAAGAAAAAAAAAAACAGAAAGAAGAAAAAAAAAGAGGAGTTTGAAAATAATAAGGTTTTGGTTGAATTGAGAACACGCCTCATGTGCCTACTTCATGAATTGGAGGCGTTTGTTTGGGATATTGTGTTGCCTAGTCCTTTAAAGGCATGATTTATAATTCGAGTTGGAGGAATGGGACGCGGTTTCTAATGGTTCGTTAGGTACTAGCTTGGCTCTTACCTTCACAACTCCATAATTGTTTTGCCCTTCCTGTCCCACTTAACCTCACATATCCAAATCTTGCAATGGTTCGGCATGTAGTAGTCCTTGACGGTGGTTATGCGTATGTACGGTAGCTAGAATCATTATTCATGCTAGTCAAGCATACATGTTTTGTCGGTCGCAGTCTAGGTGAGAGACTGTATTTTTCTTTCCTCTCTTTTACATATAATCTTACCATTTGCTTTGCTGAGGGAAGAGTGACCCCGGGAGAGTCCGAATGTATGAGTCTTGCAAGGTCGAACGCCCGATTTAATTCCATGATATGCATAAGTTTGTTCACTTGATTTGAGCTTTGCAGTAGTTGATAATGTGCATTAAACGGTTTGGCATTGACTTATAGTTAGCTCTGAGATATACTCCTTTCCATTTAGTTTTTATACGGGTCATAGTGCTTGCTTGGGGACAAGCAAGGTTTGGTTTGGGGAGATTTGATACATGCATTTTCTATACACTTTTTCTGTGGTTTTGGCACGTATTTCCATGTATAGTTGTTAGCTTAAGGCTACTATTTCTCCCGAAACAGTTTACTTTGCATTTTCTATGATTTATTGTAGGAATGAGTGGAAGTAAGCTAAATCAAGCCTAATTCATCCTCCGGGGGCAACTTCAAGGAATCCTAGAAGAAGGAGATTCGGATTCACCCACCTTGGGATGCGTGCAAAGGAGTGAAGAGCTGATTTGAAGGATCAAAAAGAGCCACTGCTCAGCATTACCAGTCGATCGACCACTCCCACCAGTCGATCGACCGTTGAAATCAAGCAGAAGCTGCTGTTCTGCATTTACCAGTCGATCGACCATAATGACCGGTCGATCGACCAGTCTTCGAGCTGAGAATTATTTCTTCGTGTTAGACTTTTAAAAGCCCAACTTGTAATTAACCTTTGGTATCTTTTTATCAGTAGAGCGCAGCAACTTTTAGGTTATGCTTTTCATTATTGAAGAACTGAGTTTTTAGATCTAGCTTTGCTGACGGAAAACCTCGAATTCGATACTTTGTTCTTTAATTCAATTAGTAAGTGTTTATGCAATTCCTTTCTTCTTTTAATTCTTGTTATTTCAATTCTTGTTCTACCAATTTAATTCCAGAAATTCATCTTTTGTCTTTTGTCTTTTATTTAAATTCAACCATGTCAATCTTGTTCTTTGTTATCAATTTAGCAATTGTTTTAGTTTTAGTCATGCGTAGCTAATTGTTTTGATTGGGAATGAGGTGAACCATGGCATAAATTAGGATTGTTTGTTAGCATGAATTCTTCCGTATTGGTCTTGTTGTCTTTTGATAAATCTCTTTACTAGATTGAAATATTAGTAATTAGAATTATCATTAGATTGGAATTTCTCTTGAGTGAAAGCTTTGAGAAATTTCGGGGAATTAGAAGACCGCAAGGTTAATTTGAGCATAGATCGAAAGGCTTGCTTATACCCCCTGAGACCGTATTATAGGATTTCTGCTACCTTATTGTCCTGACCATTGCCGTGGTGAACCGAATTTCCCGATCCCCTTTTTATCTTGTTGAGAAATTTCATTTTAGCAATTAGTCAATTTAGTCAACCAATCTCTAAACCCCCCAATTAATTGTTACTTTTATAGACTGAAAAATAGCAAACAAAATCAACCTTGTCTCTTTGTGGTTCGACCCTTACTATCACTAGCTATAGTTTTAGTTTGGAATTATAAATTTAATTTTGATACAAAACGACGGTATCAACTAGTAAGCTACATTTGGATATGAGGGAGAGTCAAATAAAATTTGGATCGAATATGGGGAGCATACCGAAGGCTTTGGATTTTAAATTGGGGAGCAAGTAATAAGGTACCATGATCGCAAACTCATATTAAAAACACATCAAGAGACCGTCTAGGAGTATAAAGTTGGTATAAGGAGTATAAATAAATTCATATTCAAGGGGTGAAGAAGTTATACCTTCCACTGGAGCAGTTGGCGGGTACTTCTTACGAGGCATTGTCAAACGTGCTTAAAGAGACCGTCTTTGGCCTTTCCCGAAAGCTTTAACGAGTTCCCCTTCCTCGAAATATCTCGAGTTCACTTGAAATCAGCTTCAAAGCAAGCAAAACTAGGCCTCACAGACAAAAAGACTCGATCTTTCGTCAAAATCAACTTGAAATCAAGAAGAAACCCATATTGGAGACTCTCTTCAACACAAACCCGAATTTGAAATGGACCAAAAAGGGGCGAAATTTGTCCAATTTCTCGAGAATAATTCCAGAAAAGTGCAATAAAAGTCATGGGTTATGTAATTGGATAAAAGTCTCGAATATTCCAGAATTTACCGACTTGAATCCGTCCAAAAACGTCTTGGAATCGCTCTTCAACACTGACCCACGAAATTCGAAGTCTTAAAGGTCGAATCTTGTCACTTTTCGAAAAATCCCACCCAAATGAAAGTGATACTTGTGATTTCTAATTAGGTGGAGATGATAGATCGAGAATTGAAGGAGAGTTTAATGGTAATTTGAGGCAATTTGATTGAGATTTGATGGAGCAATGGAGTTTTGAGATGAGTTTTGAGTGTGTTTTAATGGTGGAGGTTGAAGGAAGAAGAAAAAGGAGTAAGGGAAAATGAATGGTAGGGTTTATGTTGTTTTGGTTGCTGCGGCTGGGTGTTGTTTGGGTGAAATGTAAAGAATTGGGGGATAAGATGAGGGAGCATGGTGGAAGGGATGAAGGGTGTACCTCGTCTGGTCTCCTTGTCTGGCCTCCCGGTTGAGTTTTTTTTTTTCGTGTTCGGGCAGGCCGATGAGGGGTGGTGTGACGAGATGAAGGATGTACCTCGTCTTGTCCTTATCTCCCTTGTCCTTACTTCTTCATATTTCTTGAAGCTTGATTCCGAAACTCGATTTTTACGAAATTTCGAGCTCGTTGTCCACCTAATGAACCTACCACACAATAAACAAACTCCCAACACCGTATCAAATTCATTAAATTAAATTGACTATACTAATTAAACTAACTAACTAGACTCAAATAACTAAATTTAAACTAAACTAAATTAATACCCAACAATTAAACTAAAGCATAATTAAAGTAAAGCATGAATTAAATGACGGTATTTAAAAAGTAAGGAATATGTACACATTTTGCTTGGGTTGCCTCCCAAGTAGCGCCCTTGTTTAACGTCGTAAGCTCGACTTAGACAAGAGGGACATCAAGCTTGAATTGGAGCAAGGTCAATGACAACGGCCGCTTCGATGGGTTGCCCAACTATGTAATGCTTGAGCCGTTGACCGTTCACTTTAAATATCCTCCCGTCATCACTAGATATTTCCACGGACCCATAAGGAAATGATTTAACCATGTTAAATGGTCCCGACCATCTCGACCTAAGCTTGCCCGGAAAGAATGTCAATCTAGAGTTGAAAAGCAACACTAGGTCGCCTTTATTGAACTCTCTTCTCACAATGTTCTTGTCATGCCATTTCTTGGATTTCTCTTTATAAATCCTTGAGCTTTCATAATCATTGAGGCGGAATTGTTCCAATTCATTCAAGTCAAGAAGCCTCTTCTCACCCGCCGCCTTTAAATCATAATTCAAATGCTTCACGGCCCAAAAGGCACGATGTTCCAACTCAACGGGGAGGTGACACGGCTTACCATACACCAACGTAAAAGGTGAAGTACCTATAGGAGTTTTGTAGGCGGTGCGGTATGCCCAAAGAGCATCATCAAGCTTTGTTGACCAATCCTTTCGTGACCGAGCTACGGTTTTCTCAAGTATGGTCTTAATTTCCCGGTTAGAGATCTCGGCTTGCCTATTAGCTTGGGGGTGGTAGGCGAGACTTGGCCGGTGTTGAACCCCGTATTTCTTAAGCATAGCCTCGAAAGTATTCTCATAGAAATGTGAACCTCCATCACTTATGAGCACCCTTGGTACTCCAAAGCGTGGGAAAATTACCGTTTTCAAGAATTTACCAACCGACTTGGCATCACATGTCTTCGTGGGAATTGCCTCTACCCACTTACTCACGTAATCTACCGCTACCAATATGTACTCATACCCGAAAGAGGATGGATATGGGCCTTGATAGTCAATTCCCCAAACATCAAAGATTTCTACTTTAAGAACATAGTTCATGGGCATTTCATTTCTCTTAGAGATCTTTCCCATCCTTTGACATCTATCACACCCCTTCACATAAAGAGTAGCATCATTGAACAAGGAGGGCCAAAAGAAACCGCATTGCAACACTTTAGCCGCGGTCTTCCTAGCACTAGCATGCCCTCCATAAGGCATATCATGGCAATGAGACATTATAGAATTCATTTCTTCATTGGGAACACACCTCCTTATCATTCCATCCCTACATGACTTATAAAGGTAAGGTTCATCCCAAAAGTATTGTTTAATATCATGGAAGAACTTCTTCTTCTTATGGGAGTCATAGTCATGTGGGATAACGCCGGATACCAAGTAGTTGACATAATCCGCGTACCAAGGGACATCCATTAGAGCAAGCGCGAACAATTGATCATCCGGCAAGGAGTCATCAATCGGTAGCCCATCCTTCACATTCTCATGGAATAGCCGAGAGAGATGGTCGGCTACTACATTCTCCACACCCTTCTTGTCTCTTATTTCGATGTCAAACTCTTGAAGCAAAAGTATCCACAGGATCAAGCGGGGTTTTGATTCCTTCTTGATTAGCAAATGGCTCAACGCCGTATGATCGATATGTACTATTACTTTAGAGCCCACCAAGTAAGAACGGAACTTGTTCATAGCGTAAATGACCGCCAAAAGCTCTTTTTCGGTGGTGGTGTAGTGTGCTTGAGCTTCATCCAAGGTTTTGCTTGCATAATATATGGCATGAAGTTTGCCATTCTTCCTTTGTCCAAGCACCGCTCCCACCGCTACATCACTAGCATCGCACATCAACTCAAAAGGTTCTCCCCAAGTGGGAGGTTGCATAATTGGAGCGGTTATGAGAGCTTCTTTCAACCTATTAAAAGCATTCAAACATTCATTAGTAAACTCAAAGGGCACATCTTTGCCAAGTAACAATGTTAAAGGTCGGGCAATCAAGGAAAAATCTTTGATAAATCTCCGGTAAAAACCGGCATGCCCAAGAAAACTTCTAACTCCTTTGACATTCGTGGGAGGGGATAAAGTTTTAATCACTTCAATCTTGGCTTGATCAACTTCCAAGCCTTTACTTGACACAACATGACCCAAAACAACCCCGGATGTCACCATAAAGTGACATTTCTCCCAATTCAAGACTAGACCGGTTTCTTGACACCTTTTCAAGACCTTACTCAAATTAGCTAGACATCCATCAAATAAGGTGCCTACGACGGAGAAATCGTCCATAAACACCTCCATTATATCCTCAACATATTCGGAAAATATAGCTAGCATGCATCTTTGAAATGTGGCCGGCGCATTGCATAGCCCAAAGGGCATGCGCCTATAAGAAAAGGTGCCAAACGGGCACGTGAAGGTGGTCTTTTCTTGGTCATTAGGGTGAATCGGGATTTGAAAAAACCCCGAAAACGCATCAAGGTAGCAAAAGTGAGAGTGGTGGGCAAGTCTTTCCAACATTTGGTCAAGGAAAGGGAGGGGGAAATGGTCTTTCCTAGTCGCCTTGTTGAGGCGTCTATAGTCTATACACATTCTCCACCCGATTGTGATTCTTGTTGGAATTAGCTCATTCTTGTCATTGGTGACTACCGTGACACCGCCCTTCTTTGGCACAACATGCACCGGGCTCACCCATGCACTATCGGAGATAGGGTAAATTATACTTGCATCATAGAGCTTCAACACCTCCTTCCTAACCACTTCTTTCATTGCGGGGTTAAGGCGACGTTGAGGCTCAATGGAAGATGCACCCTCATCCTCCAAATAAATGCGGTGAGTGGAAAAAGAAGTCCTTGGATAAATTCACCGTGGTTGTCGGGCTCAAGGAGTTTTTGTTTGAGATTATCTCCTTCAAGAATTTCTCATAGCTTGGTATCTCCTTGACGGCATCAATGAAGGGCATGGTAATGTTGATACCCTTCATCATGTCCATGAACTTTCCATATTTTTGTTCAAGTTTAGCTCTTGCCAACCTTTGTGGGAAAGGAATTGGTGGAACATAAGTCCTCACAACTTGTTGCTTTGGCTCTTCAACAACTTTTGTTGGTTCATCAATCACCTTTGGAGTCTCCACAACAATTTCCACAAGTTCATCCTCAACCCCTTTTTCTTCAACTACCTTAGGAGGTTCAACTACAATTTGAGGTTCAACCACAGCACCCGGTCTACTACTCTTCCTCTTCTTGACAAATGCCCGTTCCTCCAACTCTCTACCACTCCTCAAGTGGATAGCATTCACGGTTTTCGGGTGCTCCTCGGTTTTACCCGGAAATTTTCCATGAAAGGCTTGTAGTTGGCTCATTTGGGAAGCCAATTGGGAGATTTGATTGTCCGTCATCCGTTGAGAAGCTTGCACTTGGGTTCTAAGTTGGTTGATGGATGAGGTTGTCTCTTCTTGTTATTGAGTGGAATGGTTGATGAATTGTGTTTGAGTATTGACAAGTTGGTTTTGGGAAGTCATCAATTGTTCCATCATGAGTTCCATGTTTGACTTTGGTTGGGTGGATTGTTGGAAGGGTGGGTTATTTGGTTGGAAAGGTGGGTTATTTGGTTGGAAAGGTGGGTTATTTGGTGGGTTGAGTGATTGGAATTGTTGTCTTGGTTGGAAGGTTCTTCCTTGGAAACCCGGTGGACCTTGATTGAATGTGGTGTTTGATTTTTGAGCTTGAAAGTTTGGTTGTTGTGATTTTTGTTGGAAGGTTGGGGTTTGGACATTTTGAGAGCCATAAGAGAAGTTTGGGTGGGCTCTCATTCCGGAGTGATATTGGTTGTTGTTAAATGCTTGCTTGGCCGGACTAGACTCCCATATCCCATTCACTTGCTCCATGGAATTGCCCTCTCCCACCATCAAAGGACACTCATTGGGTGGGTGTCCTTGGTCCCACAAATCTCACAACTATAAACTTGGTTCCTCATAGAAGATGTGTTGCTAGATGTGTTGCTTGAACTCATCAAGGCAACTTGTTGTTTAAGCTCTTATATCATCTCTTTTACCTCAACATTGTTGGCCGATTCAACCGTTGACTTTCCTTTCCTCTTGTGCCTATCATTGTTCCAATGAAAGGTACGAGAAGCCATCTCTTCAATAATCTCTTTGGCCGTCTTGTGATCTATCTTATCCAATGCTCCCTTTCCCGAGCCGGAATCAAGGTTCATCTTCATTTCATTGTTCAACCCTTCATAAAAGTTGTTGATTATCTCATCATCCCCAATCCCGTGGTGAGGACATAGCCTTTGGAGGCCCTTGTACCTCTCCCATGCTTCGTAAAGGGTCTCATCTTCTTGTTGAGTGAAGCCTTGAAGCTCACTCTTGATTCTTGCGGTTCGTTATGGTGGGAAATACTTGTTTAGGAAAGCCTTAGAGACATCATCCCAAGTCCGAAGAGAGTCGGGTTCACAACTTTTAAGCCATTCCTTGGCACTTCCCCTCAAGGAGTAAGGGAAAAGCCTAAGGCATACGGCATTCTCCGACACTCCGTTGGCCTTGAACATGTCACAACTATCCAAGAACTCGTTGAGATGCTCGTTGGGGTTTTCGGTGGCTCCCCCACCGAATTGATTCCCTTGGAAAAGTTGTAGCAAGGTGGCTTTCACATCAAAGTTGTTGGCTTGAATAGGTGGCTTGACTATACTCGGATTCACCACCTTTTTCGGAGCCAAGTTATCTCGCATAGGAACCGCGGCCATTGTCACTTTTTCTCCCGGAGTTGCAAAGGGATTCTCAAAAGTTTCAAAAGCACTTGGTTCTTCTTGAAAGTCTTCAACTACTAAATTTTCTTGGGAAGTTAGTGTTTCTATAAGCCCTTTTCTACGGAGTGAATTTAGTCTTCTTGCGGTAGCTTCAATCTCGTGGTCAATCGGATCAATTGGTTGACCTCTTCGAGTTCTCCTACTCATGCAAAAAGTCCTACACACTCAAGAGAAGGATTAGTAACACAAAAGACTTAGTCTAAAATAGAACGAAAACAATTAATATCTAGCCGAACTCCCCGGCAACGGCGCCAAAAACTTGATGGTTATCAAATTAAACCTTGCAAGTGCACGGTTGTCGTCGCGCAAAATTGAGGGTCGATCCCACGAGGAGCTAGGAAGATTACTAATTGTTTATAGTCTCTTGTTTAGCTAAGTCGATAGAAATTAGAGTTTGATATTTTAACTAAACAACTAAACTAGTCAAATTAAAGTGCTAATAAACTAATTATGAAAATTGAGCAAGTGAGATTGTAAAAGATGTAATCAAGGTTAAGGAAGGCCTAGTATCCGATCAAGCCCTTAGCAATGAGTCATAGTGGCAATTAGTCAATCAACAAGTAATGGGTTCATGGGGTCAAGAGGGATAATGCTAGGTAAACTAACCACCCAACCCTCCCGAGTATAGATAGTCTCTTGAGTCGGGTAAAGGTCCCACTTCCATGGATGACCAAGGCCGAGCCCAAGGAATTAAGGTCAACAATAAGTCCCAACTAAGTCCTTCCCCACTCCCATGGATGGAATTCCTTAGTCAATTGGTTAAGTCTCTTTAGATGGGTCTCACTCCCGTGTATAACCCGCCTAGAGTCGATTTCCGAAGTATACCGGTACCTGCTACCATAAGTCCAACTCCCATTGATTGGCTAGGTAGCCCAAAATTGGCCCAACTTCCATTGATAGCCTCAAAAGGTTGGACAAGAGTAAAACAAAGGGTCAATTCAAATCACCCAACCAAAATCAATTACCCATAACACCACAACTTGTCAAAAGCGACTAATCACCAAAATAAACTCATCATTTAGGCTTAATCGGACCCTAGAAGGGTTAGTACTCACTAATCATGCTAATTAAACTAAGACAAATGATAAAGATTGACACTTTAGCAATTGACATGTTATAAAATCGATTTCTACTATTAATCATGCAATTAATAACTAAGATAATGATAATTAACTAATTAAATTATAATTGAGATGAAATTAAGCTTAATGGTGGTAACTTTAACTACAAGAAATGTAAAAATTCAAACTAAGAAATAAATAAAAAGCAAACAAGTAACTAATAAAGATGAAGGAAAGAGAAAAATACCAACACTTAAAGAACAAGGAACAAGGAACAAGGAAGAACAAAATTGAATAAGAAACTTGAACTTGAATTATATGAAGAATGGATGAAGATTTGATCTCCAAAATACAAAGGAAATTTCTTGTGTTTCTCTCTCTACTTTGCATAAAATGAAGCTTAGGGTTTTAAGATATGGATTTGGGGTATTTATATGACCCCATAATAGTCCATTACAAATTTCAGCCCAAAAAGGAAGAGAGATGAGGGGGGAAAACGAGTAAGATGAGGTACGTACCTCATCTTACGTTCCTCATCTTCTTCTTATACATCAAAAGTTGGTACAAAACTCAGTAAGATAAGGTACGTTATGGGCAGATGAGGTACATCCCTTGTCTTACGCTCCACATCTTCTTCAATAGTACCAAAGAATAGGTCCAAATCAGCCGGATGAGGTACGTTCTGGGAAGATGAGGTACATCCCTCATCTTATGCACCATATCTTACAATCTAACTAATGTTCCTAGCTTATAAACTTCATGTCCGACTTCCAAATCGCTTCGTTCTTCTTTTCCCTTGTCCAAAACTTGGTCCACCAAGGTACCTACATAAAGAAAGCACCAAGAGGAGTACCATTGACTCGAAATATGCACATAACAAACCGGGAAAATAGCCAAAAAGAGAACAGAGAACAAGATTTGCAAAAGTGGCCGAAAGTTAAGCTTTTTGGCAATGTAAGCACTCAAAATTGGGACTAACAAGAGTCTAGAAGGTAGATAAAACACGTGAAAATATAGAATTAGGATCACATGAGTCCACTCTATCTTTTTGAGTCCGTGAGTCCATGATACAATATCACACGTCATATTAAACAATATCACAGTTTATACTACACAAAAAAAAAAAATTCGTGATATTTTTTGTAATACTATATCACATGTTATGCTAAACAATATCACAGCTTACAATATCGTACGTTATACTAAACAATATCAAAGCTTACACTGAAAAAAAAAGTTTTCGAAAAAAAAAAATCGTGATATTGTTTTGTACTACAATATCACATGTTATGCTAAACAATATCACACATTATACTAAACAATATCACAACTTACACTAAAAAAAATGATAGTTGAAACAGTAGAGTAAGTAAAATGATAATAATATTAAAGGCACAAAGGGTTAGTACAAAGCTGTGAATACAGTAACAAAATTATATAATCAACCATTGATGTTGTTATATACGGAGTAGTATTCATTTTCCTTGTAGTATTTTATACTCGTGCGTTTTTCCAACAATACGTACCTTCAATGCAAGCACCACCAAGATCACCAGCCAGCGCTAGGGCGCTAGCAATCATTAACCTCACCATTGGCAACTTAACACCGACTAGCCTATATGTATTACTCTAGACAATCCGTATTTGACACAACAGAGGCAAGAGTCAATCCCCGGCGAAGTTTCAGGTATGATCCCTTCTTATGGCTGGCGAGCTTATATACGCAAGTCTAATGGACTATAAACGACCCGCAGAATCCTCAGGTCGAAAGGGACCTGGGGTATACTTTGACTTTCGCCTTGTCCAAGCCTCAGTCAAAGTGGGGGCTCTGTAGATACCCGTATCCGTCAATATTGGAATTTATAGAGAACCCGACAAACACCCGATGATGATAGGACACATGTATTCTTTAGTTGTCATTGTCATTATTTGGGTTCGTTTTACGATGTAGAATGAGCGTTGTCGACGGAGTATTTTATTAATTTAAATGATATTTAAATTAAAGCTTTTTTAAGGTGAATTCATTTTATTTTATTTTGAATTTATTTTCTCAAGTTTATTTTATTGAAAATAAAATAAATATTTGATTTGAAAAATCATTTTATGAGTATATTTGATTTGAAAAATCATTTATTTTAATGTGTTAATCGATTTAAAAAATCGATTTAAAAATCGAAAAAAACTCGTTTTAACCACGCGTTTTGGAGCTCGATTATAGCTCGGTTTTTGAGCCCGTTTTCTTTACGAGTTGGCACGAATCTCGAGTACACTAACCAACCTAGGCCTCTACCCATCCAACCCCAGTTCGAACCCCCATAACCACGGCCCAAATCCGTCCCAAATACTCCCCAACAGCCCGCATAACAAGCAACCCCCCCTGTTTTGCGTGCCAAATCCCGAGCCCAAAACCCGCTCCAAATACCACCAAAACCCGTGCCCATTAACCCTAACCCATACCCTAGTATCCTACCCATATTTCCTTAGCTTAATCACCAAGAAAACCCCTCACAAAACCTCTCAAACCCTCACAAAAGCTGCTGGAGAGCAGCTATGTGCAAACCGAGCCCGTCTGCCTCTCCCCTCTAAAACCCTACCTTAACTCCTTATAAATACCCCCCCTTCACCATACATTCATTCCTCTAAGTTCTCCATACATACTACCGTCACTTACAAGCTTTAAACTCCAGAAACAAACCCTAATTGCCTCTCAAAAACCCTCGACAAAACCGACTTACAAACCGAGAATCAGTTTGTGTCCTCTTTGAAATCGTTCGTTCAACCATCAAACCTCCATTAAAATTCGAGTTTCTTGTTCCTAATTAACCATACAACATCCATCTACACATTAGACAAAGATTTACGAGCCAAATTGCCCTTGAGAGTACACGAATTCCCTCGAAAAACAGAGTGTTATACACTCTTTTTTGACTTTTCTGTCTGTCCATTCTGTTTGTGCTCGTTTTTCGTGCCCAATAACTCAAAACGAGAAGGGATTGTTTTAAGATCTCTGTTCTCCTCTCTTTCTAGTTTTCAAAACATCTTTTAAATAGAATTTTCACCGTGAAACGAGAGAGAAATCGCAGTTTGAAAGTTGATGTCCAGATTCGCAAAAAAACGTGTTGTTTGCTTTGTTTCTTCGTCGACGACGGCCTCTCGAGATAAAATCTACCATCGATTACGACCCAAGACGGTGTCAACAATACATGTAGGTTGAGGGTGCATCAAATCCTCCTCTTTCTCCCTTTTATTTCGTTTTTTTATGTTTGTTTTTTTATTGTTTCGTTTTATTTTGTTTATCGATTGTTATCATTAACTACGAAACTAGTTTAGTCCGAGTATGAGTTAAAGTACCACCATGAACACCCGCGTTGACTTGAGATGGGAAAGAAATCCGCTACATCAGTCGGTCGTATCCCCCGTCTCATTTACATATCCTCGTGTTCAAGGTAGGGCATTAATAAAACGAATTCTAACTTCGCTCTTCGCTTTTGACCCCTCTCTTGTTTCGTGTAATTCGACCCACCCTAGGACCCTTCGCTTGTTAGTATGACCTCTGATTGTTAACATATAACTCGTTTAGATGACATTAGATCAATTTAATAACCTAATTAGACACGTTAGGTGGCTTCGACATAAGCATTAAAATCGATCAACAATTCTCTAATCTAATTGAACGCATCTCTCTTTTCACATGGTTTCTCGCTAGTATAAGAGTGCGTGATTAGCACCTTCTTATTAACACTCGATGAGTTAAATTAATTAGCGAACTTGACCTAATTCGACCCTTTAGGCCGTGTAGAGCATTCGGTTTTAGGCGAAGCTTTCTGACTTATTTTATCATCGTTTTCTAATGTGCATCCCGCATCGCTTTGCAAATCTATCTAACCTAATGAATCTAACCTAGGAACTAGGGTGGCCGTGGCTTTAGGCCGTGAGGGTGGCCGTGCCTCTTCTTGTTTCGTTTGTTTTATATCATTTGTTCTTTGTCGTTTCGTAGCTTGTAATTTATAGTTTGTTCATCGAGTTGTAACTTTCAAGTTTGTTTTACTTTTATCGAGTCAAAAGCTTCTTCAAAAACCTTAGTCTTATTTGGGTAGATGGTTGTGCTCCAATTCATGTAAGAGCGTAGTAAATCGCATGTTGTTTAAAGCGACATGGCCCGATTTATGCTAATGCATGCTTTGGTGTGTGGCCCTATGTCTAATTCGATAAGATTAAGTGAAAGCACGCATTACGAGGAGTGACCCAAGGCCATGAGTCATGTAAGCCGTGGGCCACCTCCCCTTGTGCACGTTTCCCTAGGCCGAATTGGCCGTGTAGTGTGTCGTGTATGTTTTTGTGTATAGCGTTGTATTTTAGATCGAGTTGTATCTTTAATTTCTCGTCGTGTCGGCATGAAATGCCTGGGTTGTAATAGGGTAGATCCCAACGGCTCCCCCATTCCCCTTAAGCCTTGTTTGCTTTGTATGTTGTTAGATCAATCAACCCACATGCTAAATTACAACTTTGACAAAGTTAGTTTAGTTGCATCTAAATCGACATAGGAACTTCACATGTTAGGGTTTTCGAAAACGATGTTTGCATATCATATATCGTAGTAGCTATGACCTTGTTTGAAATCCGATACTTGACTTAGTAGAGGCCGTTATCGACGGGCGGGGTTAGGTGTCCTTATGGGCTTCCTAACACGTACCCTCACCCCTTACTCAAGATCTATGGTTTGTGGATCCGTCTAAATACCATTGGATTACGAGAGTCATTCAAATCGAGTGATATAGGGTACAAGTCTTTATCTTTAATCACTCGTAGTCGTTTGGCTTTATGCTTTTCGACGAAAGGTGTAAAGTTGACTTGAACGGTTCCAAGTTCCCAAAAAACTTGGTGGCGACTCTAATTTGTCTTAATTCGATTTGAAAGAACCTCGAGTCGATTATGCCTAGTGTGGATCCCGCGGACGCAGCGATTCCCGCGGCGTTGTCCACGATTTGGCGACTCTCATTGGAAAAGAGGACTAGTTACACTTTGTTTCTAGGGTCTTTTCCTCCGAGGTGAAACTTGAAAAGAAAGTGTTGGAAAGTAAAACATTACTCATAGTGCTACGATTCATGCATAAACCCTTAAGGACTTTCCCGGGCCGTCCCAGCGTTTCTTTGTGATGCGTGGGGGGCGACGTCCCACTATGCTAGGAACTCGCACATTGCTTGCTTCCGCTCCGCCTCGCGTGGTTCTTGATGGTGGGGATGCTCTTCTAGGTACTCTACCTAAAGGCCCTTGCTCTATAAGACCGCAAAAGTATGGAGGGCATAGACCTTCTTGTAGAAGACTTGCCGAGACTTAGAGATGTCTAGGAGCATACATCCTTATAACATGAGAATGACAATGTGCAAGGTGTTTTCCCGAGTCTTTTCAAAATTTTCCATATTGATTTCAAAACCGAACTTTTGAACAACTTACTTTCAAAATAGCATGGTTTTAAAAACGCGGAATGCTGCCCAAATAGGACTAGATTTTTCGGTCCAAAATGATCTTTTATAGCCGGCATGCTGCCCATTTCAAAACTCACTTTCAAATCAATCCTTCGTTTTTCAAAATCAATCCAAAATGCCTCTCGAACCTTAACCAAGCATGAAATGCGTCGAGTCGTGTCCAGGTCCTGGCCGTGTTTGGCTAGTTGTGTCTCGTCTCAAGTGTCTAGAACACGACCTTGTCGGGTCGCCCAAGCTCACCTCTTGGGCTTCGAGTCATGTGGGTCGACCAATTGGTCTAGGATAGTCCACAGAAACGTCCAAGCTAGGCCATTTAGGGCATTTTCACTCGAACCTAAGGACTATGTTGGTCCAACCACGGGTTTAGTCACACCAAGTCCGGTTTAGAATCGAGTCATGATGGTTTGGGTCGTGTCGTTTTGTCGATCCCAAAATGAATCAAGGTCTAAATCCAACCGTGAGTCGAACCTTTTGGTTAGTCAGTCATAAGTCGAGTCTTTGTTTGAGTCAAGTTGGTGTCGTGTCCTTAAGTGTGCAGGGGCTCTTACTTTAAATATTGACTCGGTTCGGGGTTTTCTTGTAGAAAGGCCGCCAAAAACCCGACGTCAAGCAATGGAAGATGTTGTTAACAAGCTCACTGAGGCCGTGAACCTCATGATGACCCGCATGGATGCAATCGAATCTAAGCTGGGTGAAGATTCCCCTCTATCTACCCCACCTCTGACTGATCTGGAGAAACGGTTCAAGTTCATTGAAGACCGTCTGAAACTCTCCCAGGGGAAGAACATCCACTACGAGAATGCTAGGGCCTATGCCCCAGTACAGGATAATTTGCCTACAAACATGGTACTCACTGATATCCCAAAGTTTAAGGGCACAGACGATCCAGTCCACCATGTTAAGGCCTATAATGGGTACTTAGCACTGAAGGGAGTACCTGCTGACATGCTCTCTGAAATTTTCGCTCAATCTCTGGATGAACACCCGAAGGCGTGGTTCTACAATCTGGACCTTAAGAACTTCCCTACTTTCGAAGATATCACGGTGGAGTTCTGCAAGCACTATGCTAATAATGTCGAGATTCAAACCAATATAAGAACATTGGAGGTGATGACACAGAAAGACAAAGAAGGCTTTACTGAATTCCTTGCAAGATGGCGCGCTGAAAGCGTGAAATTAGCCAAGAAGCCTGATGAAGTTGAAATGGTAGATAAGTTCGTAAAGAATCTACGACCTATTTACCGCAATGCTTTGAAATACCAGAATTTTGGCTCTTTCAAAGAATTGATAAGAATCGGGATAAAGGTAGAAGATGATGTCATAAGGGCAGAGGCTGAAAAGCCGAAAGGATACCAAGGGGCCTCATCGTCTAAGGGCAAGGCCCCAGCAATGGCCCATATTGATGAAGCCATCAATCTATTAGAAGGGCAATCGAAGAAGTCGCAGCGCCAAACGCCTAGGGCATTCACCGATATCGGATGCACTTATACATATGCTCTCCAAAGGCTCATAGCCCAAGGAAAGCTGAAGCCTATTGGTCCAACTCCGGACCCTCCCGCTGATCAACAAGGTAAATGGTATAAACCAAATGCCTCATCGTGCCTTTCATCAAGGGAAAGGCCATGATACTTGAAAGGTGCTATCGATCAAGCATGAAATCCAAGACATGATTGAGAGTGGAACACTCCCGATCCCAACTGTTAAACCCAATAACATCACCAATCCATTTGGCGATCACGCTAACTTTGTTTCTGTCGAAGACAATGTCGATTATTCCCATCTTATCCGCCCATGTCACTTGAAAGGGGTGTTTATCGGGAAAATATTTTTGGATTGCTCTGAATTCTTGCCAAACCCGAAGAATGAAATTCAAGTCGGGAGTCTTGCTCTAGAATGTACTCCTCTCGTTAACGAAGTTAATAAAAGACAATTCGATTCACCAACCTTCATCACTGGCATAGGTCCTCAGAGGACTATCTCGGGATGGAGGCCGACCATCAAAGGGATCAAGGACAAGAGCCGAGCATCTAGGCTGACAGCTGAACAAGAGAAAGCTCAAGACCAGATTTGAAAATTATGAGCCGGGATCTGTTTTCTTATCTTAGTCGAGTCGAGTCTAGGACTTTCTTTTCTTGAAGTTGAGTCGTTTGTTCCACGATGACCTAGGGTGTGTCCTAGGAATCGTTCCTTTGAGTCTCTTAAGCATGTGTCATTCCAATAAAAGTTGCAGTTCGTTTCCAAATATGTCTTGTTTCCAATCCTCAATCATTCCAAAACATGATAAAATGCACAACACACTCAAAGGCATCCCTGGGGTAGAAATATGTCCCGTTTCAAAACGTAAGGTACAATAGGATTCCGTGTTTGATTCCTTTACCTATTCCATGTCTGGTGGTAGAAAACCTCCATCTGAACCAATGTTTATGACAAGCTTTTAGATGATTCTATAACGAACCCGGACTAGCTCCTTGTTTCCCCTATCGATGACGGAAGGCAAGCCTTTTCCCCAACAAAATCATCCCATCTCGAAGAGAGAAGAGACCAACCCATTTTAACAAGGAATTGTTAGTTCTAACCCAATTTAGTTGGCGAAGCCCAGTTTTCAGTGTGAATTCAATGGTAATAAGCAGTATGGGTGGAAGATCATTTTCAGAAAGAAAACGAAAAAAAAGAAAAAAAAGAAAGAAAAGGAAAAAGAGAAAAAAAAAGAAAGAAGAAAAAGGAAAAAAAGAAGAAGAAAAGAAAAAGAAATGTCTGGATGTTGATCGAATTTCAAAGGCGAAGCCAAAATGGTCAGGTAGTGCCATTTCCAGTCATCCATACCCCTAAGTCCTTCCCGAGGCATTTACGAGGGAATAGTTAGGGATTCTGAGAATCAGTCAGCTTGTGTTAGTACACCCAAGCCTTTAGGGTCCAGACATGGAAATTTGAAACCACATCGTTTCCCGACTCATTTGCACTCGGGTTTCATCAAACCTGAGACAACATTTCCAACCACGTTATAAGCCATAGCCCTTGGCCTTAACACCACAAAACAAACCTTCAGAATGATGGTTTACCTTACGTACCTATTTTTACCACATCCCAAAGAATCAAAACCTTTTGTACCAACTCTAGACACGGGATACAACGGTACCTTACAGGCTAGAATGGGATACGACATGATACCTTAGGTGAAACCTTTGAGTGTGTACACACAATCAAAATGCCATGTTTATGCACCATGATCGAACTACGTCGGATTTGATTTCGCTCCACGCGAATACGTAGGCAGTCCTTCAGAATAAGGGATTCAATCCACTCATCAACCAAGTTGTCATCTTGTCGGTTTATTACGGGTCTTAACCAAGTCCAAATGAAGCCACCTTTGTTTGAGTCGGTCTTAGCAGTCGATGTAGGCTAGGATAAGGATATAGGTTCAGATGAGTAGTGTCAAGTCTCATAATAAGCTTTATCTAACGGTGTAAGAAAAGATGCTGAGTCGATGTGAGTTTGTGTTGGGAACAGAAAATATGAAAAACCCGCTGAAAAGAAAGAAGGCGTGGAAGAAAAACAGTAAAAGCCCGCTGAAAAGAAAGAAGGCGGTGGCAAGAAATGATGAAAACTCGCTGAAAAGAAAGGAGGCGAGGAGAAGAGTCACAGAATGTTCCCAACAAGAGTGATGTGTGATGTCTAAGTGTTCTCGTAAAGTCAGTCTGTGTTTAGTGTCTGGGCGAAGCCAACGTTGTTGCTCTGTGAGTTTAATCCTCCTTGTCAATGCCAAGTGATCTTGATTCCCATGTGCCCTCGGGAGCACGCCCATGACATACGATATCTTCGTCCCAAGTTCGACGACCTTGTGATTCCCGTTTGCCATCTTTTGGCGCCGGAATGGCCAATTTACATTTCTACCCCTCAACAAGTCAATAATTGAATTAAAACCCGTGCACACTTACGGTTTTATTTTCCTTTTTTGTTTTACGGTAGCGGGCTACGCCCACGTTGTTTACGGGTCATATAGGGTGTCTGAGTCGTATTTCCTGCTCACCTATCAAGGTTCGATTTCAACATGCTAAATATTTCAAAATTTCAAAATTCCAAAAACTTTTTGCGAATTGTGGATAGATGGTCCAAGTAGTAGAAACTTCGGGTCGATGGCCCAATTATTCAAAATTTTCAAATTCAATTTTCGGGTCGATGGCCCAATCATTCAAAATTTCAAATTCAATTTCGAAGGGTAGATGGCCCAACACACCAAGTGATGTCAAATTTAAACTTCGGGTCGATGGCCCAATTATTCAAAATTTTCAAATTCAATTTTCGGGTCGATGACCCAGTATTTCAAATGATCCAATTTCAAGATCGATGATCCAAATGTGCTTATTTGATGATTATTGCTAGTACGTTTTTGTGTTTCAAATGTAGCAGGATATGCTTCAACTGGGGGCTCTAAAGTCTTCGACTTTAGAGCCATTACAAACTGGGGGCTCTAAAGCCGTTGGCTTCAGAGACCATTATCAAGATGAAATGGATGACATCCACTCAGAATTCAATTCAATACCAGAGTATGAAACGGAAGAATTCCGCAGCTGAAAGCAAATGATGAAAGTGGCGGCAACCTCATCGGAAAGTCCCGTCCCATTCGGACAAGCGCCAGCAGATGATAAATTTTGGGCAAATGTCAGCAGATGACGAATTTTGGACATACGCCAGCAGATGATAAACTTTGGGCATGTGTCGCGAGCTGCCGAACTACGACGCGGGTTTGATTCCGTCAGAAACGGATACGTAGGCGCCTAAGGATAAGGCTCAATCCACCATATATGCAATTTTATGGGTCGATGACCAACAATGATAATTTGACACAACAGAGGCAAGAGTCAATCCCCTGCGAAGTTTCAGGTATGATCTCTTCTTATGGCTGGCGAGCTTATATACGCAAGTCTAATGGACTATAAACGACCCGCAGAATCCTTAGGTCGAAAGGGACCTGGGGTATACTTTGACTTTCGCCTTGTCCAAGCCTCGGTCAAAGTGGGGCTCAGATACCCGTATCCGTCGATATTGGAATTTATAGAGAACCCGACAAACACCCGATGATGATAGGACACATGTATTCTTTAGTTGTCATTGTCATTATTTGGGTTCGTTTTACGATGTAGAATGAGCGTTGTCGACGGAGTATTTTATTAATTTAAATGATATTTAAATTAAAGCTTTTTTAAGGTGAATTCATTTTATTTTATTTTGAATTTATTTTCTCAAGTTTATTTTATTGAAAATAAAATAAATATTTGATTTGAAAAATCATTTTATGAGTATATTTGATTTGAAAAATCATTTATTTTGATGTGTTAATCGATTTGAAAAATCGATTTAAAAATCGAAAAAAACCCGTTTTAACCACGCGTTTTGGAGCTCGATTATAGCTCGGTTTTTGAGCCCGTTTTCTTTACGAGTTGGCACGAATCTCGAGTACACTAACCAACCTAGGCCTCTACCCATCCAACCCCAGTTCGAACCCCCATAACCACGGCCCAAATCCGTCCCAAATACTCCCCAACAGCCCGCATAACAAGCAGCCCCCCCCCCCTGTTTTGCGTGCCAAATCCCGAGCCCAAAACCCGCTCCAACTACCACCAAAACCCGTGCCCATTAACCCTAACCCATACCCTAGTATCCTACCCATATTACCTTAGCTTAACCACCAAGAAAACCCCTCACAAAACCTCTCAAACCCTCACAAAAGCTGCTGGACAGCAGCTATGTGCAAACCGAGCCCGTCTGCCTCTCCCCTCTAAAACCCTACCTTAACTCCTTATAAATACCCCCCCTTCACCATACATTCATTCCTCTAAGTTCTCCATACATACTACCGTCACTTACAAGCTTTAAACTCCAGAAACAAACCCTAATTGCCTCTCAAAAACCCTCGACAAAACCGACTTACAAACTGAGAATCAGTTTGTGTGTCCTCTTTGAAATCGTTCGTTCAACCATCAAACCTCCATTAAAATTCGAGTTTCTTGTTCCTAATTAACCATACAATATCCATCTACACATTAGACAAAGATTTACGAGCTAAATTGCCCTTGAGAGTACACGAATTCCCTCGAAAAACAGAGTGTTATACACTCTGTTTTCGCGGCTTTTCCTGTCTGTTCAGTTCTGTTTGTGCTCGTTTTTCGTGCCCAATAACTCAAAACGAGCAGGGATTGTTTTAAGATCTCTGTTCTTCTCTCTTTCTAGTTTTCAAAACATCTTTTAAATCGAATTTTCACCGTGAAACGAGAGAGAAATCGCAGTTTGAAAGTTGATGTCCAGATTCGCAAAAAAACGTGTTGTTTGCTTTGTTTCTTCGTCGACGACGGCCTCTCGAGATAAAATCTACCATCGATTACGACCCAAGACGGTGTCAACGATACATGTAGGTTGAGGGTGCATCAAATCCTCCTCTTTCTCCCTTTTATTTCGTTTTTTTATGTTTGTTTTTTTATTGTTTCGTTTTATTTTGTTTATCGATTGTTATCATTAACTACGAAACTAGTTTAGTCCGAGTATGAGTTAAAGTACCACCATGAACACCCGCGTTGACTTGAGATGGGAAAGAAATCCGCTACATCAGTCGGTCGTATCCCCCGTCTCATTTACATATCCTCGTGTTCAAGGTAGGGCATTAATAAAACGAATTCTAACTTCGCTCTTCGCTTTTGACCCCTCTCTTGTTTCGTGTAATTCGACCCACCCTAGGACCCTTCGCATGTTAGTATGACCTCTGATTGTTAACATATAACTCCTTTAGACGACATTAGATCAATTTAATAACCTAATTAGACACGTTCGGTGGCTTCGACATAAGCATTAAAATCGATCAACAATTCTCTAATCTAATTGAACGCATCTCTCTTTTCACATGGTTTCTCGCTAGTATAAGAGTGCGTGATTAGCACCTTATTATTAACACTCGATGAGTTAAATTAATTAGCGAACTTGACCTAATTCGACCCTTTAGGCCGTGTAGAGCATTCGGTTTTAGGCGAAGCTTTCTGACTTATTTTATCATCGTTTTCTAATGTGCATCCTGCATCACTTTGCAAATCTATCTAACCTAATGAATCTAACCTAGGAACTAGGGTGGCCGTGGCTTTAGGCCGTGAGGGTGGCCGTGCCTCTTCTTGTTTCGTTTGTTTTATATCATTTGTTCTTTGTCGTTTCGTAGCTTGTAATTTATAGTTTGTTCATCGAGTTGTAACTTTCAAGTTTGTTTTACTTTTATCGAGTCAAAAGCTTCTTCAAAAACCTTAGTCTTATTTGGTTAGATGGTTGTGCTCCAATTCGTGTAAGAGCGTAGTAAATCGCATGTTGTTTAAAGCGACATGGCCCGATTTATGCTAATGCATGCTTTGGTGTGTGGCCCTATGTCTAATTCGATAAGATTAAGTGAAAGCACGCATTACGAGGAGTGACCCAAGGTCGTGAGTCATGTAAGCCGTGGGCCACCTCCCCTTGTGCACGTTTCCCTAGGCCGAATTGGCCGTGTAGTGTGTCGTGTATGGTTTTGTGTATAGCGTTGTATTTTAGATCGAGTTGTATCTTTAATTTCTCGTCGTGTCGGCATGAAATGACTGGGTTGTAATAGGGTAGATCCCAACGGCTCCCCCATTCCCCTTAAGCCTTGTTTACTTTGTATGTTGTTAGATCAATCAACTCACATGCTAAATTACAACTTTGACAAAGTTAGTTTAGTTGCATCTAAATCGACATAGGAACTTCACATGTTAGGGTTTTCGAAAACGATGTTTGCATATCATATATCGTAGTAGCTATGACCTTGTTTGAAATCCGATACTTGACTTAGTAGAGGCCGTTATCGACGGGCGGGGTTAGGTGTCCTTATGGGCTTCCTAACACGTACCCTCACCCCTTACTCAAGATCTATGGTTTGTGGATCCGTCTAAATACCATTGGATTACGAGAGTCATTCAAATCGAGTGATATAGGGTACAAGTCTTTATCTTTAATCACTCGTAGTCGTTTGGCTTTATGCTTTTCGACGAAAGGTGTAAAGTTGACTTGAACGGTTCCAAGTTCCCAAAAAACTTGGTGGCGACTCTAATTTTTCTTAATTCGATTCGAAAGAACCTCGAGTCGATTATGCCTAGTGTGGATCCCGCGGACGCAGTTCCCGCGGGCGTTGTCCACAGAACGCTTTATTGTTATGTTGTAAGTTACTACTTTTGCCTATTGTTTTATTTTTCCATTATTGTAACTTGTTTAACTCTTTAATTTTCATATATGTATAGTTTCTATTCTTACCAGCTTTGAGTTCAACATGACAAACAAAACCTTATATTTCACCTCATTCATAAATTTTAAAAAAATAATTAAAAAAAATATAAGTTGCAAACAAAAAAAAAAATGATGCAAACCTTTTATCTCCCTCCCATAACTTTGGTTATCAATTTACCCTATTTATTTAACTTTATTATCTTCTTAATGATGATCTTTTTGCTTTCCCCTCACCATTATATAACAATAATCATAATTTCCATGTTATTCAAAGAATTGGTATGTAAAATACAATATTATAAAATTGCAAGACTAAATATTTCACTAAGTCATCTCACTAAGCCATGTGTCATAAAAACATTATTTTTTATTATCATGTGCCACATGCTTATTAGTAAAAAAACTTAAAAATATAAAGTCTAAAACATACAAAATAAATTAAAAAAAATTGATTCAAACTTTTTATCTCCCTCTCATAACTTTAGTCATCAATTTACCCTATTTATTTAACTTTATTACTTTTATTTAATGATGATTTTTTTGATTTCCCCTCACCATTATATAACAATCAAAATTTCCATTTTATTCCAAAAATTGGTATGTAAAGTTTACATAGATAAATAGAATATTTTTTTTACTTTTTTTTTCTTTATTGTATATTAAATTAATTAGAATATTATTTTTTATTACTTTTGTGTTTTCAAATTGCAGGAGGATGATATATACTCACATGTCAAAACAACTGTTACCTTAAACAACTTTTTATTAGTTGAATATGCAACTCTTTTCACTATGAAGTTTCATGCGGCAGCCCTAAAACCCCATTTATAATTTATACAATCTAATCAAAGGGGTACTTAAAATGACAAATTTAATTAAATGTAACATGGAAATTTTAATGTGACATGGATTATCAATTTATAGTTACATGGCATTGATTTCATTCACTCATCTATAAATAAATCTATACAATTTAATTAAAGGGTTATTTCATAACAATAATCCATCCTATTGGTGGTCTGCAATAATCACTTCATCCTATCAATAATCCCAATTAAATCCAACCTAAACACCATACCTTCTACTAACGATCCAAATTGACATTTTTTAAGTTTATGTTGGAATATTTGATAGTTTTTGGACAACCTAGCTGGTATATGTGATGTTTATGTGTAATATTTTCAAGTGATGAATCAAGAACTTGGTTTATTTGATACACATAAACATCATAAAATATCAGATGGTTCGTTATTAGAAGGTATGGTGTTTAGGTTGGATTTAATTGAGATTATTGATAGGATGGAGTGATTATTGCAGACCACCAATAGGATGGATTATTGTTATGAAATAACCCTTAATTAAATGGTACCTAAAATGACAAATTTTAATGTGACAAAAGAATGTTAATGTAATAAACTTTTTAGTTTCCTCTTATTTTTATACCTATTAATAATTAATACATTTTACTAATTTAACATCTAACTTTTTTTTAAAATGATGAATTTTTGGCTTCCCTCCTCATTTATACTAGCTATACACATTGTCATATTTTTGTCTATGATTATCATCTCTTGTGTTATCACAATATCTCTACTTATCTACCTTAAACACCTTTGAGATTTTATTTTGTCAGTCTAAACACTCCAACTCATTCAATCAATAAAGAGAACTTAAAATAACGCCTAAATATTTGTTGGAAGATAAACATTCATAGTCCTATAATCTTTAAGCTGATTAAAATAATAAATTACTAACGATCCCGTGATTTTCACGGGCTCTAAAACTAGTTACCTATTAAGAAGGTTAAATAAATCACAAAATGGAGTAATAATTATGATAATGAACTTCATTGTTGTTTATTTACATTTACATATTTTCGAGGTACTGTAAGTGACCGCTCTCTTGACTCAGGTTTGGGCCGGGATGTTACAAATTGACAAGTACTGAAGAAGTTTTGTTTTTTCTATAAGGACGCGTAGATATGAGTTTTCTCGTTAATTGTTTTTAAGTTGCACTAATTTAAGGTAAAACATTTGAATTAAAATTTATAGTGAACGTTGAGGAAAATCATTAACCCGTAAACTATGACCCAAAACTTGCTTGTTCGACTATTGACCCGACTTAATCACCCACTGGAAATAAGACAAACCCGATTAAGGTGTGTAATTAAAATTACCCATACCTAAGTCGAATTGAAACGAAATCAAATATTAGCTGATATTCTTACTTTAAACCCATTCGTTGTATAAAAGAATATCATAGTTTCAGAAAAAGGGAACCTTTCATCTCCCAATTATTTTCGTCTTTTTATTAAAACTACCGATTTCTAAAAAGATAATTAGTAACTACATAAAAATATATCAGACTATTTTAAATATGAAGACAAGATAATTAACTCCATTATCAAATTATACGGATATATAAATGGGTAGAATAAGTAAAACTACAGTATTTATTGCGTACAATCATCTCACCCTATGAGACAACCCCTTTATGTAAAAACATAACCCATTTATTAATAATAAATGAACAAAATTTTTTTATAAAAGTGATCGTCTCACGATGTGAGATCGTCTTATATTATAAGTTGTGGTAAAACAATCTCTCACAAGCGTGTTATGTGAAAACATCACAAGTAGATTTTTGCAAAACACGGTATATCAATGAATGAAGTGTTACGGAAGATGTCTTAGTCTAATGGTTAAAACGGAGGTATTGTAAATAATAAGTTCCATGTTCGAATCCCCCCTCCTCTCTATTGTAATGCGACTAAGTGCGCGCTTCGATTAAAAAAAAATGAATGAAGTGTTAGGCATTTCGGAATCATATGCCATATGAGTGGATTCACTATATGATCCAAAAGGGATTGAATCTACCATATGCATTAGTACGTGTGTGGATATGTTTTGAGCGCAGATTGGTTGTCAATGGCCATATAGGGAATAAATTCTCCACTAAAATGATAAAATTCTCGATTAATACGAAAAAAGAAAGTAAATATTCTTATGAAAAGTCATATTTAAATCAGCTACATTGTACATTAAATAAAATCAAGCAACATAAGTAAGAATAACTCACTTAGAGAAATCACGGATTTTAACTATTTTGCTAGTATTACACACTAGCTATATTATCTTTGTGAATGAAAATAAAGGTATACCCACAAATACTATCCTACAACTAGTTGTATAATAGCTATGTACAACCGCGTCAAAGTTATCGAGCTCTCACACAAAATTGTTGAGTTATTTTACAAGTTATTGAGTTATTTTACAAAGTTATTGAGCTTAATAATTATTCTGTTAAGCTCAACAACTTTGTATCATAACTCGATAATTTTGTTAATATAGCTCGACAACTTTGTAACAAAGCTCTACAACACTGGATAAGTTGTATATACAACCGACTGTATAATAGATTAACTGAGGTATACCTCTTTTGAGAAATCGGTTGGTCTATTTGATAACCGTCAACAAACATGAATGTCTTTATATCTTCAAGACAATTACGAAGGTCCTAAAAATGGTCCACATCAAATATATTAAGTCCCATATTAATAGTAGACTAAACGACTTAGAGTAGTATATCATCTTTGTATATGTTATTTGGATTTTATATATGAGTTCATATCATACACAACATGATTTAAATAACCTTTCTTATAGGGGTTAAAAAATTACAATGACCCCTTAAACACCCATTGTAATACTACGGTTTTATGAGTCTATGAGTACTCTATCGAGTGGTGCTTACTTTGTCGAGTAACTAGTTTTTGACGCAAAGCAGTAGTCTGCCTGTAGGGTACTCGATCGAGTAAATTGGGTACTCGATCGAGTAGGGGGCACTCGATCGAGTAAGTGCCTTACTCGATCGAGTAAGTTAATTTACGGGCTGAGTTTTGACAGGTTTTGTTAATGATGCGAGATTAATATATAATGTTTACCGTCACTTTTCTTAAACCTTTTTAACAAATCTAAAAACCTAATTAAGAAGAAAAGAGTTACGTAAGTGGATTCATCGCATCATTAGCAAATCCCCAAGGCTAGGAGAGTCGAATCATCTTGTTCTTTATACCGTTGTGATCCTTGCGTCGTGGGTAAGTTCTACATATCATTTTTATATAATTTGGTTAATATTGGTTAAACCCTAATTTAGGGATTTGATGCGCTAGAAGATGCCGAGGAGGTCACGGTTGGGCCAACTGATGAACATGGGCTGGTTGCTACTAATTCTCGAGTGGTGGATTACTTGGGCTCGCATTTCCAAGTCCAGGGAGTCGGAGTTTTATTTGTTGGGGATCCGAGTTGAGCTAGGCGTGGAGTTGAAGCTTGGAGCTGATTGTTTATTTCCAATTCCGTTATTTCCTTATTTCTTATTCTGTTATTTCCTTAATCTCGTTTAGGATATTTTATTTACTGCTATTTTATTTTTAAGCAAGAATAATATCTCATAGGAGATACTAGGTCAAGTTTATTAGTTTATTTGTAAGCCTATATAAGGCGTGACAGGCTGCTGCGTTTTGATTCATTCATCGTTTAATAAAAACTCAGAAAACCCGATTAAGTTTGATCACCAAACCCTAGATTTGAGAACGTACTTCAAGTCTTTCGCGATTGTTGTTCGGGCTCCGAACTCCTTCGTTATTAGCTGGGAATTCAGGTCGAATCTCAAGGCTAAATATCCCTTTCTTGTTTCGTGATTGTACTGTTCATTCGTGTTACTGTTCACCGTCATACTATTCATCGTTACTGTTCACCCGTCACTATTCATTCGTTACTGTTCACCCGTTGTTTTGTTAGTATTGCTGCTGTTATTACGTCATAAAATCACAAAAACAAGCCTTTTGTTTTCGCTATTCTGTTTTTGTTAGTTGCTGAAATTCAAGTCTTAAATCGTCACATTTAATTTGTTAATTGCTTCGGCGTTTTATATCATTTGTGGTAATCAGAGCAAGGACGATGGGAGACAACGCCAATCTATTGCAGCAGTTGCGTGAATTGTTTCGTGCAAACCCTGACTTAGGGACTCGCAATTTTGGTAATGCTAGGCGTTTTGAGAGTGCAAGGCCTGTGGATGAATTTAAGATCACGGAGTTACCAGAATTAGATGGTAATACAGACCCGGAGGTGTACCTTGAATGGGAACAGAACATAGAGAGGATGTTCGAGTTCAAGGATGTTCCTGACGAGAAGCGTTGCAAGTTCGCTATTTTGAAATTGGTGAAGAATGCGTCGTTGTGGTTTGAGAATCTTAAGGCCAAACGAGCAAGGGATGGCAAGGAGAAACTGAAATCTTGGGATGCCCTAAAACGAAAACTCAGAAAGAGGTATGTTCCGAGAAGCCATAAAATCGATCTTTATAGAAAAATTGCTGAATTGAGCCAAGGGAGTTTGTCAATTGTCGATTACATTGCTGAATTTGAAAAACTCTCTTTGATGAGTGAAATGGATGAATTAGAGGAACAAAAATGGCTAGGTTTTGTAGGGGACTGAACAAGAACATCGCTTTCACGGTGGATTTACAGAGTTATGATTCGTTTGATATGCTATGTCAATTATGTTTGAAGGTTGAAAGACAGAATAAAGTGAGTCGTTCTAGCACAAGTTTCACCCCGAAAAATAATGCATGGTCTAAACCCGAGGGAGCTAGGTCTGGTGGTTCCGTGTCTACAGTAGTCACGCCTACCCCCACACTCAAACCGCTCATTCGTGACAAACCAGAGGCGAGTGGCAAAGAGAAAGACCTGGACAAGGTCCGTTGTTTCAAATGTCAAGGGTTTGGTCACTTCCGAAGTGATTGCCCTAATAAAAGGATTGTTACTCTACGAGAAGCCATGGATTTGCGTGATGAGCTATCGTATGATTTGGCTGTTGAGGAGGAGGGATTGTTTGTGTTGAACGAAGAGGAGGAGGCCGAGAATGAGGATTTGTCTTATGAAGCTCCTACATATGATACTTTGGTCTTACGACGTATGTTGCACTCTAAGATTGAACCGGTAGTTGTCGAGCAACGAGATCAGATTTTCACACAAAATGTCAGGTTGGTGATAAGTGGTGTAGCGTAATTGTCGATGGTGGGAGTTGCACCAATGTTGCTGCTACGGAGTTGGTTGAAAAGCTTGCTCTTGTGACTATTCCCCATCCAAAGCCCTATACTTTGCATTGGCTTGATGACGGTAGTAAAGTGAAAGTTTCGAAACAGGCCCGAGTTAATTTTGCTATGGGTCCTTACAAGGACGAGGTCTTATGCGATGTTATACCCATGGATGCGTGCCATTTGCTTTTGGGACGTCCTTGGCAATTTGATAAGGATGTAACGCACCATGGGAGGAGCAATGAGTACACTCTGTTCTCTGATGGTAAGAAGGTAACATTGAAGCCTATGACCCCGAAGGCTATTCGTTCCATGTATTCGGGCAGAGGTAAGAAGCCAAGTTTAACCATGTTTGCGAATGAAAGAGAGGTTGAACAGGTGCTCGACAATGGTGGGTGTGTTTATGCGCTCATAGCCTTAAATCAGCCCCAACCACAAGTAAGTGAGCACGGTGCTATCAACGAGTTGCTTCTTGAATTTGCAGATGTATTCCCGGATGATTTACCTTCTGGTTTGCCGCCATTAAGAGGAATCGAGCATCAAATCGACTTGATTCCAGGAGCTCCATTACCTAATAAGGCTGCCTATCGAAGTAATCCCGAGGAAACCAAGGAGATGCAGCGCCAAATTGATGAATTACTACAACGAGGTTATGTGCGTGAAAGCTTAAGTCCGTGTGCTGTTCCGGTCTTATTAGTTCTAAAGAAAGATGGTTCGTGGCGAATGTGCATCGATAGTAGGGCTGTTAATAACATAACTATCAAGTATCGATTTCCTATCCCGAGACTTGATGATATGTTGGATGAGCTTCATGGTTCAGCGGTGTTTTCAAAGATCGATTTGCGAAGTGGATACCACCAGATTAGAATGAAGGAAGGAGATGAATGGAAAACCGCATTCAAGACAAAACACGGCCTGTACGAGTGGTTGGTAATGCCCTTCGGACTCACTAATGCACCAAGTACTTTCATGAGACTAATGAACGAAGTACTCAAGCCTTTCCTTGGTAAATTCGTTGTTGTTTATTTGGATGATATACTTGTGTACAGTAGAAGCATAGCTGAGCATTTGCGTCATCTAAGGGCTGTTTTCGAGGTGTTAAGGGCTCAAAAATTATATGGCAAAACCGAGAAGTGTTCGTTTCTGGTTGAGGAGGTTGTCTTTCTTGGTTATGTCGTTTCTAAGCATGGGGTGTCCGTGGATAAGACGAAGGTTGAAGCTATTCGTTCCTGGCCAGTACCTACAACCGTGACTGAGGTACGTTCATTCCATGGGTTAGCTTCCTTTTATCGACGTTTTATTCGGGATTTTAGTACCATTATGAGTCCTATTACCGAGTGCTTGAAGAAGGGCTCGTTCGTTTGGGGTACAGTAGCCCAGCGAGCTTTTCGAGTTGATTAAACAGAAGCTATGTGAAGCACCGATTCTTGCACTTCCTGATTTTGCAAAACCATTTGAAGTTGAGTGCGATGCTAGTGGTGTCGGAATAGGGGCTGTTCTTGTCCAACAAAAGCGTCCCATAGCCTATTTCTCAGAGAAATTGGGTGGAGCTCGCTGTAATTATTCGACATACGACAAGGAATTCTATGCTATTGTTCGAGCCTTGGATCATTGGAGCCATTATTTGAGGCCGAGTCATTTTATATTGCATTCTGATCATGAATCTCTGAAATACATTAACAGGCCGCAGAAACTTAATCCGCGACATGCTAAATGGGTCGAGTTTCTTCAATCGTTTCATTTCTCATCCAAGTACAAGGAGGGTAAAAGTAATGTGGTAGCTGATGCCTTATCTCGCAGGTATGCATTACTTACAACTCTTGGAGTAAGGCTACTTGGTTTCGAGATGTTGAAAGAGTATTACCCAAGCGATGCTGATTTTGGCGAGATTTTTAATGAATGTACTGCTGGTTCATTCAAGGATTACATACGGCACGACGGGTTTCTCTTCAAGGGAAATCGTTTATGCGTTCCTAAGCATCCAGTTAGAGAATTGTTGGTTAGAGAGGCTCATGGTGGCGGCATTGCTGGGCATTTTGGTACTCAAAAGACGCTCGAAATCTTACACGAGCATTTTTATTGGCCAAAGATGTTGGGTGATATAAAGAATTTGTTGAGCAAGTGTGCTACTTGTCATCTCGCAAAGAGTAAGTTCAAGCCGGGTTTATATCAGCCCTTACCAGTTCCTAATCGGCCTTGGGAGGATGTATCAATGGATTTTATCATCGCGTTGCCAAGAACACAGCGAGGTAAGGATGCTATAATGGTTGTGGTTGATCGCTTTTCAAAGATGGCACATTTCATACCATGCCACAAGACCGACGATGCTGCGAATGTGGCTGATTTGTATTTCCAAGAAATAGTGCGTTTACATGGTGTCCCAAAGACAATTGTGTCCGATCGAGACTCGAAATTCTTAAGCTATTTCTGGAACACTTTGTGGAGGAAATTGGGTACGAAGTTGCTGTTTAGTACCTCGCATCATCCCCAAACCGATGGGCAAACCGAGGTTACTAATCGTACTTTGGGGACTATACTTCGTGGGCTGGTTAGCAAGACACAAAATGATTGGGATGTGAAGCTAGCTCATGCCGAGTTTGCATACAACCGTACTCCAACCATAGCCACGAAGCACTCTCCTTTTGAAGTAGTATATGGCGTTAATCCGTACCTGCCCATAGACTTGATTCCGCTTCCTAGTGATGAGTTGGTACACAAGGATGCTGAATCGAAGCTTAAATCGATGTTGAAGCTACATGAGCAGGTAAAAAGGCGATTGAAACGGTAAATGAGGCTTACAAGAAAAGATCGAACAAAAACCGTAAGCCTAGGCTCTTTGAACCGGGTGATCTGGTTTGGTTGCATTTAAGGAAGGAACGTTTTCCAGGAAAGCGCAAGAACAAGCTCATGCCTCGAGCCGAGGGTCCTTATAAAGTAGTTGGGAAAGTGAATGACAATGCTTACAAGCTCGAACTTCCCGGAGACTATGGAGTTCACGCCACATTCAATGTGGGAGATCTTTCGCCATACTTAGATGATGAGGGGCTATCCGAATTGAGGTCAATTCCCTTTCAAGAGGGAGGGGATGATGCGCTAGAAGATGCCGAGGAGGTCACGGTTGGGCCAACTGATGAACATGGGCTGGTTGCTACTAATTCTCGAGTGGTGGATTACTTGGGCTCGCATTTCCAAGTCCAGGGAGTCGGAGTTTTATTTGTTGGGGATCCGAGTTGAGCTAGGCATGGAGTTGAAGCTTGGAGCTGATTGTTTATTTCCAATTCCGTTATTTCCTTATTTCTTATTCTGTTATTTCCTTAATCTCGTTTAGGATATTTTATTTACTGCTATTTTATTTTTAAGCAAGAATAATATCTCATAGGAGATACTAGGTCAAGTTTATTAGTTTATTTGTAAGCCTATATAAGGCGTGACAGGCTGCTGCGTTTTGATTCATTCATCGTTTAATAAAAACTCAGAAAACCCGATCAAGTTTGATCACCAAACCCTAGATTTGAGAACGTACTTCAAGTCTTTCGCGATTGTTGTTCGGGCTTCGAACTCCTTCGTTATTAGCTGCGAATTCAGGTCGAATCTCAAGGCTAAATATCCCTTTCTTGTTTCGTGATTGTCTTGTTCATTCGTGTTCTTCACCGTCATACTATTCATCGTTCTTTCACCCGTCACTATTCATTCGTTCTTGTTCACCCGTTGTTTTGTTAGTATTGCTGCTGTTATTACGTCATAAAATCACAAAAACAAGCCTTTTGTTTTCGCTATTCTGTTTTTGTTAGTTGCTGAAATTCAAGTCTTAAATCGTCACATTTAATTTGTTAATTGCTTCCGCGTTTTATATCAGGATTTGGGGGTTTTTATGATTATGTGGTTACAGTAGTGATAATATGTGTGTTTGTATAGGAGGAGGGTTCGTAGAAGAGAGGTTTTGAGACATCTGCTAGATCGTCTGATTCTGTGATTGCATTCTAGGTAGGGTTTCCCTACTCGGTATTAATTACATGATTTGTGGTGATTGTGTTGTAGTTAGTGATTGTTGATTGATTCAGACGGTTGTGATTTCATATTGTTGATTGTTTCAGACGGTTGTTGATGTTGTATTGTGGTTACTGTTTAACCTGTCTGTGTTCTTCTGGTGCGTCCCCCGGCCGAGTGGAGTCACTTGCGGGAGTGGCTTCACGCCCTTGATTCGCCTTCTGTGGAACTCGCCACAGAAGGGATGTGCACATTAATGAACTTGGGTTTATCGCTCGATGGAGATGAGCGGGGATTTGGTGGGTACGGCTGCAGTCCCCACTGGCGGCGTGGAGTACTTGTTGCGATGGGTACTCTGGCAGGGCTACACACTTTAGTGTGTAGTCAGTTGTGTAGAGATTGGAGATGGAGACTGGAGATTGGTTTGAGCTATTTGAGATGTTTCTGTTTCTGTTACATTGTGGCTATTGTTTTTGTGTAATTAGTACTGACCCCGTTTAAATGTTTTAAAAACTGTGGTGATCCATTCGGCAGTGGTGAGCAGTTATTGAGCAGGTATGATATGACGCGTATGGGATAGCTGAGATGAGTCATCACGTGGCAGTTAGAAGTCTTCCGCTGTGTCAGAAGATGTTTTATAGTTTTGACGCTTTTATCGATGAGACCGTCGAGAACCTTGTATTTCAGTTTAACAGTTTTGGTTTTGAACATGTAATCACTTTAAACTATATTGTTATTTAAATTATGTTTCTTCATTGTCATTTGATTATCATTGCCTCGGGTAACCGAAATGGTAGCACTTTCATGCCTTAAGTGGTCCTGGTAAGGCACTTGGAGTATGGGGGTGTTACACCCATTAACTCACAATTAAGATGAATGTCAATCTAGTCAACTTTAGACTATTATTAATCTTATACATTATTATCAGGCAATCCATCCGTGTGAATCAATTTTGTGTCGCTGGCTGATTTAGTTTGTGTTTCGATTTGTTCAAAGAAGTTTAATCCACATATCGATTTAACCTTGAGTCGGGTCATTTTGGTTTACTCTACCAAATTTTGAGTTTTACTAGGTGGTTTTAGAATGGTGCAGATCGAATATCCTAAAATCATACAACCTTTTGCTTGTTATAGTCCAAGTAACCAAGACACCAACTCAATACTTTTCCCGAGAGTTATGTTTTGCTCTTTTTTCTAAAATTCTAGGGTAACTTATCTAACAAATTTTCAACTATTTTTTATGAACTTAGTTCATTCTATCTTAAAATTGGATTAATATGCCCTCCGTCCTGGTCGTTTGATTACTTATTTCATTTATGTGTGTTTCATTCATTTGTTTACTTCCTCCATTGGAAATATTTCTGGTGGGTAATGTGATCATCCTCATATCCTATTGTCCATTTATCACTCAATAATAATACCCACAAATTATTGGAAATATAACTGCATTATTTTATGAGTTATCCACTCTTATCTTTTTGTATGCTCTAATAATAAATGTCCATATAACATTCCGTAATTTGCTTGTACACAATCTCCATTAATGACTGTATGTTGCGGCTAGGTATAGGTCTCTTAGGCTCTTAGCTTTGTCAGTTAAGCTTGTATAAATAATGTCGACTTTTACAAAAAAAAAAAATTCAAAAATTATCAATTCATTTCATTAGAAAAGAAATTACATTTGCAAAAACTAACAAAACAAAATATATCCTGTCAAAAACAGGATAAAACCGAGATATATGTTATAACTAGGAACGTAGATGATTTATAAGCAAGCCTATGATGATCTTTCTGTTTAGTTTTCATGAACATTCAAATAGCCACCAGATATTAATTGGATTTTCCTTTGGACAACAATTTTGCTTTCGTGCATGCTTGTTCACTATATTATTTATTCAATTCTTTCTTCTATTACAAATAGTCTCCTACTCTTTCCGTGCTCTTTGTGCCAATTTCAAAGGTAGCCAATTTCAAAGGCAGCAAATGATCGGGATGGAGGGAGTACCACATTTAATGATTGCACAACTTTTTGTATTTGTACCGTACTTACAAAAGTATGTGGAAAATAACTGTTAGCTATTTAACTTGAGTCCCGATTTTTTTACGATTATCATAAGGTAGTCTCTTTAATTTAGATAAAGAAAAGAAATGAAGAATATGATTCTTGTTTTAAAGGAGGTGATAGAAAATTCTTACGTTATGGTGTAAATTAGAATATTGAATCTACTTTTTTATATCCGTTATTGCGCATAGATGTTTTGCACTATATAAATAACTTAGGTGGTAGTATGGTTGGGGCAAGCAAGACGCAACGTTGAAATCATTAACATCTTCAAATATTCAAGATAAGAAGACTTTTGGTGCAGAAAACTAATTAGTAGTGTGCTTGTTATTTATTAAATAAATTACATTTTATTTGATTTTTTTACTACTTTCGCCGTTTTGAATGAAACTAAGGGATTTAAATTTCTTATACTTGTGTAATATGTACCATTAAAGCTCGATATGGCTACGATGCAAGAAGAAAATGTCACGGTTTGCGAGAAGACAGTCAAGCAACCACAAAATGGTACCCAAGCTACCATGAATAACCAGACCCATTTTGCTATGACCTTAGCTAGATCTCATAACTGGTCAGGCGCTCCGCTTGGCACTTTTCCGGCCATAATTTTTCCCAATAGCAGTTCCATATTTACCCACTTGAAGGGAAACTTTTTTGGTTCCAAAGCCGCAGTGGTGTATAATGGGAAAAATGCATCAGGCACGGACTGTTCTTGGGTTTTGGCATGACATGCACCTGCAGATAACACAGCCCAGATTCCTAATAGGGTAAATATGAATTATTTTAAAAGCACGCACATATTTATATTGGGTGATGATACGCTCATTAATCATTTTATCAGGTTGCAGTTTATTTTCCTCGATTCTTATTTTTTTTTGCTTTGTTTAAATGCAGGTATATGTTGTATGTGGTCCAAAGCAAGTCATTGCCAATCTGACCTTTGATCAAATTCAGCAAAAGTTGGACACTTCGTTAACTTTTGATACTTCCACCGATGCGGCTACCAAGACACGTGCTGACGGCAACATCAGTGACGCAGTCCCAGAGATTGCTACTCTTATCGCCGACTTTAAAGTCATGAACCCATAGTTGTCCATATATATAAAGTATTGTAATAATAAAGGTCGAAAAATTACCGTGTAATTTATGCTTTCATGTTAGCTACCAGTGCATGTACACTGGTTGCTAATACTATTACCTATTAAGAAGGTTAAATAAATCACAAAATGGAGTAATAATTATGATAATGAACTTCATTGTTGTTTATTTACATTTACATATTTGCGAGGTACTGTAAGTGACCACTCTTGACTCAGGTTTGGGCCGGGATGTTACAAATTGACAAGTACTGAAGAAGTTTTGTTTTTTCTAAAAGTACGCGTAGATATGAGTTTTCTCGTTAATTGTTTTTAAGTTGCACTAATTTAAGGTAAAACATTTGAATTAAAAATTATAGTGAACGTTGAGGAAAATCATTAACCCCTAAACTATGACCCAAAACTTGCTTGTTCGACTATTGACCCGACTTAATCACCCACTTGAAATAGGACAAACCCGATTAAGTGTGTAACTAAAAAGAAATTCGAATAAAAAAAACCCTAGAGAGCGATTTCCATGCACGCATAGAGTATGTGCCGCCGTTGATTTCTGGCCCATGGCCAGAAAGTCAATTCAGCAGAGACAAAGAGAGATGACGTTGCGAGGGAGGAGCATCCCTGCTACGAATGAGGTGGAGAGTTTGGAGGAAAATGGTGAGGAAAGTATGGTTTCAGCAAGCCCTAAAAGTATACGAACTGGTCCTAATGTTGAAAATGAAGGAAAAACAAGGAATATTCATGAGGTAGTAGGCATACCAGAGTTGGTAGTGGAGACAGGTAATGAATCAGAAGATGAGGATATCAGTGAAAGTGAGAATGAGGAAGGGAAGGAGGAAGCAGAATAGGGCAATGATACCTGATACCCGTCGTTGTGAGTACCAAAGATAAAATTTATAATCTCCTATTAAGACTAACCTAGGCTAGTGGCAACAGGGTCGAACCACAAGGAGGCAGTTGTAAATTTTAGTTGTTCTATGATCAGTCAAAGGTAACTATTATGGGGGTTGGTTGAATTGGTCTATAACTAATAACAATAAGAAGAAAATAAACTAAAGATGTGGATTAAACAGATAAAAGAAAGGTACTAGGATGGTCGGGTCATTACAAATGGCTTCCTATGGCAAAGAAACTAAGTCGGTCAATTAAACACGGTAAGGCGGGAAATAAGAGGTCCTCTCGGTCCACTCCTAACAAATAGCATCTCTCGATCTCACTATAGGTCCCTAATGTCACTAATACTAACTTCCGTCCTGAAAAGTGACTAATGGTCCAAACTATACCTATCTTTCGATCTTAGCACAGTTTAGTCGAGTTAATTGACGGTCACATAACCTACCCTACCTTTCGGTCTAATGGGTCGGTCACAAAATAGGTATCTAACTGGTCGCATGCATTCGATTTGTTAAATACAAGTTTAAAAACAATTAAAACGAAGATAACCTTACAAGGTCAGTCGATCGACCAACAATGTCAGTCGATCGACTGACACGCGGGTTCAGGCCGTGTCTAATCTAATGCCGCCTAGCCATAAATCGCCTACATCCTAGCACAAGCTATTTAGCTACTCATGGCAATGATGAAAACTATAACAACATTAAAGATTAAGACTAAAGAATTCATGCTTTGAATTGACAAAGAGAACAATAAACATAAACAATAAAACGGCTTAGGGAATTAACTAACAATTCTATACTAACGAAAATAAAGAAGAACAGGAATTAGGGCAGAGGAATACCGAGATTTCAAAGGAAGATTAAGATTAGGAACTGAAAGATCCGATGCTCAATAATAACCCAAACCCTAATTATTGAACTTTGCACAAAACTAAGTATTACTTTATGAAAACTTAAGTAAAAATTGATATAAAGCTTGATTCCCTATTCTGATGTTCTTAGGTTACGTTATATAGAAACCAACGCAACAATTATTTCCTAAAACCTAAACTTCACGGGCCTTGAGTTTCTCAATCTTTTAATTCCGTCTGGAATCGAAAGTCGTCGATCGATCAAGATGCTTTGGTCGATCGATCGCTCCTCAAGAATAACGCTTCGAAACCGAGCCTTGGTCGATCGATCGACTAGGTTGGTCGGTCGATCGACCGGCTAAGCTGCTACTTGACTTCTTTTAACTCGTGGACTTGTCTTTCGGGCCTTGGATTGCGCACCAAGCTCGTTCCTTAAGCAACTCCTTTACGTCATTTGCAATGCAGCTTACTCGGGGACAGATTTGGCTTGATTTCCCGTCGAATTCTTCACATTTCTGCAATAAAGTACAAAATACGGAAGTAGATGGAAATAGGGAGAAAAGCAGCAAATAGTACACAAATGAGCTCTGAAATGCGTGTAAAAAGAGATGTAAAACATCATATAAATGACACGCATCAAATCTCCCCAAACCAAACCTTGCTTGTCCCCAAGCAAGAACTAGACTCGATCTAATGACCTAATGGAACGAGTTCAATCTCGTGAGTGAATTGACAACTCGTAAAGCCTAAACCAATTTAATGCATAACCAACAATCGATTAGAAATGTGAATCATGCAAACGAATTATAAAGTCGTCAAAAAATCTATTTGAACTGTCGACTATAGGGACTTATCAAATTGGACTCTCACGGGTCGCTCAAATCACTCAATTAAGCACAGGTGATATATTTGTAAGATAGGAAGAATTAATTTTGTAGTGACTCTCACCTAACTACGACCTATGAAAACATGCCAGCAATAAAATATGAAAATGATCTCTACGACCGTACATATGCATTCCAACCAACAGATGACCAAAGACACATGCCGAGGTATATATATGGAAATGTGAGGTATGGGTAAGAAGAGGCAAAACATTTTATGGTGAAGTGGAGGTACAGGTGATCAAGCTAGTACCAAAACGGAACCAAGTGACAACATCCAACTTCTTGCTCAATAACAAACGAAACGGTGCTATAACGAGCACAAAACTCACAATCTCCAACCATCAAATCAATAAAACTCCCCATAGGATATAAATGAAACATGGGAGAAAAAATCGCCAAAGGATAAGGATTAAATCATGCGAATTGATTTTTTTTTCTTTTTCTTTCACGGACATCAGTCGATCGACCATATTGGGCAGTCGATCGACCTCCTTGAACAGTACGGAACTCTTTTTGTTTTTTCGAATCATTTTTTCATCTTTTTTTTTTCTTTCTTTCTTTCTTTCTTTTCATCTTCCCAACTTCATCTCAAAAGAGCAAATGCCACCAAAAATGAGTAACAATCCCAGAAACCAGACTACTAGCTTGACAGAGGTAGGCTATATGTAGGATGTAGTAAATGGGACAAAAAGGATATTTTTGGCAGTGTGGAGCTTATGGGCAAAAATGAGAAAAGGAAACCTCTACCACATGTGTCGACAAACCACAACCCGAATGCATACAGGTATTAAGTAGATCAAGTTCATATTCATGCAAATTTAAGGAAACATGTCTCATAAGGAGTACTACTCACATTCCTAAATAAACCGGTCATGAATGACACCGGTTATAAGCTCTAAACCTCAGAAATATGATGTAGCTTGCCAATTTTTAAAGTCAAGTCCAAAGTTCAGCAAATAGTTCAACGAAAACTCGTAGATATGCATTTACGATTCTACTAATAACATGTTAATTAGCAAGGCTTTAGGCAAAACAGGTGCAAATGCAAAATCATCCTTGAAATACTACCGTTCCGACTCGACCTATATGCTAAAATAAACATGCATTTTATGGGAATTTTTTTTGAAATTTTTTTTTTTTTTTTTTTTTAGATTTTCTTGTATATATAAGAAATGAAATAAACGATGCAAGGTAAGAAAGTAAACGTGAATGCAAGCAAATGAAATGCGACGCAAAACCCTTCCCCAAACCAAATCGCACAATGTCCCCATTGTGCAAAATCATGTAATGAAGAAAAATGGAAAACGGGAATTTGCGAGAAAAGGGAAATAAAACACAATGACATAAGGTAAAGACTTGGGAACTCACAAGACTTTAAGCGCAGAAAAGAAACCTCCCAAACCAAATAGCGTGAGCTAGGAGGTTTCAAGAGCAGCAGTGCCGATAAGTGTGCCTGAAAGACATAAATTACCACGCGTAAGACCGAAGAAAACAATTTTGAAACGTAAAAATTGTGCATAAATGAGACAAAAGAAGAAATAGATAATGCGACGGAAAATGAAGTGGAGTAGAAGACTCCCTTAGATCCGCATATCGACCAAACACAGCAGGGGAGAGGTCGTGAAAGAATATAGCAAAGAGCAGCAGCCGATCGACCTAAAGAGGCGATCGATCGACTGATGGTCGTGAACAAGAGCTCCTGTAACCCGCAACTCGCCGATCGACCAATGATACCAGTCGATCGATCAAAAACATCATTGCAGTGTCTTATTTCTTCGTAATTGCTCAATGATTTGAGCTAATAAGCTCTAAATACCTGCAAATGCACAATAGTACGCGCCAAAATTGCGCAAAAACCCAGAACGAAGTCTAAAGTACTTAAAAATCCTAAGCAAACAAAATAAAAGCGAAGTTTTTGCGCACACAAAAGCAATAGAAAATAGTTCGAAAGCAATAAAATGAAGTTTATAACGAACTCGATCAACTAATAGTTGATCAAAAAGGACCACGGTATGGCCCACTTTCGGCTTCGGCTACTAGAGGTAGCCTCAATGGTGCTCATCTTATCGGTTGCACCCTTCCCGGCTTGACAGACGGAGAATTCAAATGATCGGCGTCGTCATCTTCCCAATCAAGGACTCCCTCGTAATCATCGGAGTCCAAATCAGCCCATCTCACCTTGGCCGGCTCATCCTCTACTTCTTCATCAGTCCCATAGCTTAAGCATCCTAGGCCTCCTCTTTGAATGATCGGCTGCTTTACAGCTGGCGCAACTTGTAGTACTCCCTTCCCTAAACCAGCTCCTGCATTATTTAAAACACAGATTCTTCCTCCATATTGCTCCCAATCCGGGCGGAGGGGTTAATACAAACAAGAGTAATAGGCATGTCGGAAAGTACAAAGTACGATCTCTTTTCAGAGACCGTATTACAAGTGACGGGCCACATGGGATCCTTTTTCTTAGCCGGCTGGGCAAAAATAATAGAGTGCTTTCCTACTTTGAAGGTCAAGGTACCTAGACCGACATCGATGACCGCACCAGCAGTGTGCAAAAATGGCCTTCCCAAAATGATGGGACTATGGTCATCCTCAGGCATGTCAAGGACAACAAAGTCGACAGGGAAGAAAAACTTCCCTATCTGGACGGGTATATCCTCTAGGACTCCTATGGGCTCGACCGCAGATCGGTCACCATCCGGATCGTCATCTCGGTAATAGCAAACCTGTCGCTTTAAGCTTCCTAGCTAGACTCAAGGGCATGACACTTATGCTAGCTCCCAAATCACATAAAGCCTTTTCGATAGAAAAGGTACCTATGCTACAAGGGACGGAAAACTGCCGGGTCTTCTAACTTAAGGGCGCGAGTGAGACAGATAGGAACAAGACTCCTTGGTGAGTGCGACAGTGTGCACTGTTTCAAGTGACCGCTTTTTAGACAACAGTTGTTTCATAAATTTGGTGTAAGCGGGTACTTGGTTAACTAGCTCAAGGAAGGGGACTTGCACATTCAGACTACGGATAACTTTCTCAAACTTACTGAAAGATACCTGTTCCTTGGTTGGCACGAGTCTCTCCGGATATGGGGTCATAAGGAGCACCTTAGCCCTCTCCTCTAATTCGCGCGCGGCGCCCTTGGACTTTGGCTGGAAGTCCGTTACCTTTTCTTTGTTGAAGCTAGATCCCTCCTCCGACCGTCTCAAATGAGACCCATTGACCGTCATTGGATCGAACTTGAGCCGGATCGACCCATCAGCATTCGGGTCTGCCCCTAAAACTTTCGGGACGGTGGTACCCCGAAACAAGTGGTCTCGTAGATTAGTTGGCATTAAAGGACGAAAATCTTCAGCATCAGCAGTGATATTGGTCGATCGACCACCCTCCTCGGCGATCGATCGAATGCACAGTTCGAAGCTCCTGAACCCGTAAATCGATCGATCGACTAGGTATATCGATCGATCGATTTTCCCTCTGACGTCTTTTTCTTTGAATTGTTTGATGCTTTCTCTTGGCTTGTTTCTGGCTCATCTTTCTCGACAGCATCCTCAACCATGGCAGGACCGTCAAGGGTGGACCCGCTCCTCAAGGTGATGGCATTTAGGGTCTCCTTTTGTTCGGGTTGAGTGGGTAGGTGTCCGGGAGCTCGAGTGTTACTTTTACTAGCTAGTTGAGCAATTTGGCTCTCAAGTAACTTCATCCCGGCCTCTCTTGCTTGGGACTCCTTTAGCAAATGATTCTTAAGCTCGAAAACTCGAAATTTTGTGATTGTTGTTTCTTTGCTTTGCGGCACATAAGGAGGCTTAAATGCATCGCATTGTTGCTTTTGATGAGGCGGAACATACGGGCCTTTGTGGCGGATGTTGGGTTGGATTTTGGACATTTTGGCTTCTCCAACTCAAATTCGGGTGGCTTGGCTCAAAGTAGGTGTTTGTCTGCCTATAGTGTTGGAAGGCAGTGCAAGATTCAAATGGACTAGGGCAATTTTTTGAGACATGGCCCTCAACTCCACACCTTTCACGAGACGAAGGGACCGTCACACAAAGATTGACTTGGTATATCCCACCCTTAGAGACTCCTCCTAGCTCATACTTGTCAAATCTTGCAGTAAGAGCCTCAAGTGCAAAGAACAGAGGAAGATTCAGCAGCTCTCCTCTGGTTCCCTCTCGAATTCCCATACTCGGCCTTGTGGGTAGCGAGATCATCAATGATTTTCCACCCTTTGGTTGCTCCCAAATTTTCAAATGAATCTCCCATTGGCAAAAGATCCAAAATGGCCCTCTGATCGTCGTACAACCCATTGTAGAAATGATTGCACAAACTCCACTTTGCAATCCCATGGTGCGGTATGGTCCGCACCAACTTCTTGAATCGGACCCATGCCTCGTGGAAATTCTCATCCGGCCCTTGTTTAAAGCCCGTGATTTGAGCTCTAATAGCGATCGTCCTTGAAGCGGAGAAGTACTTCTTGTAGAACGCCAATGCCAATGTATTCCAATCAGTGATCTCCAGAACGGTCTTGTCCAAATCCCTATACCATTCCCTTGCGGCATCACGAAGGGAAAAGATGAACATGGTCTCCTTGATTTGATCCTGGGTCACGCCAGCTGGTGGGGGACTGGCGCTGCAGTAGTCAATAAAGGTCTCCATGTGCTTAGCCGCATCTTCATTTGCAGCTCCCAAACTGGTTTCTCTCAACCATAGTAATGTAAGCGGCTTTGGTTCGAATTTCTGGCTTCTCCGGTAATTCGAACCCTTTGTACAAGTCGGCGGTACTGTCGGCTCGGAAAAACTAGCTATACTCGCTTCCTCGACCATGACCGAGATTTCGGAGAGGTAACTGTTTCGGCCGAAGAGGTGGGTGAAGACTGTTGGTCTTCCTCAAACAGATCGTGCTCGAGATAGCTTGACAGAGTACTCGCTCTTCCTCGTCGACAATATCCTTCGTGCTCGTCTCAACCCGCGCAAAGATTTCTCTATCTCAGAGTCAAATGGTAATAATTCTCCACCCTGTGACCTGCGCATAAGATGAAACTACAACAAGAATATAAGAAAAGTTTAAGGAACAAAAGTCCCTTAAACTGAGAAAGACTGAAAATAAAAGCAACTAAAATTAGGACTATTGCCTCCCCGGCAACGGCGCCAAAATTTGATACCCGTCGTTGTGAGTACCAAAGATAAAATTTATAATCTCCTATTAAGACTAACCTAGGCTAGTGGCAACAGGGTCGAACCACAAGGAGGCAGTTGTAAATTTTAGTTGTTCTATGATCAGTCAAAGGTAACTATTATGGGGGTTGGTTGAATTGGTCTATAACTAATAACAATAAGAAGAAAATAAACTAAAGATGTGGATTAAACAGATAAAAGAAAGGTACTAGGATGGTCGGGTCATTACGGCTTCCTGGCGGCAAAAACTAAGTCGGTCCAATTAAACACGGTAAGGCGGGAAATAAGAGGTCCTCTCGGTCCACTCCTAACAAATAGCATCTCTCGATCTCACTATAGGTCCCTAATGTCACTAATACTAACTTCCGTCTGAAAAGTGACTAATGGTCCAAACTATACCTATCTTTCGATCTTAGCACAGTTTAGTCGAGTTAATTGATTTGTCACATAACCTACCCTACCTTTCGGTCTAATGGGTCGGTCACAAAATAGGTATCTAACTGGTCGCATGCATTCGATTTGTTAAATACAAGTTTAAAAACAATTAAAACGAAGATAACCTTACAAGGTCAGTCGATCGACCAACAATGTCAGTCGATCGACTGACACGCGGGTTCAGGCCGTGTCTAATCTAATGCCGCCTAGCCATAAATCGCCTACATCCTAGCACAAGCTATTTAGCTACTCATGGCAATGATGAAAACTATAACAACATTAAAGATTAAGACTAAAGAATTCATGCTTTGAATTGACAAAGAGAACAATAAACATAAACAATAAAACGGCTTAGGGAATTAACTAACAATTCTATACTAACAAAAATAAAGAAGAACAGGAATTAGGGCAGAGGAATACCGAGATTTCAAAGGAAGATTAAGATTAGGAACTGAAAGATCCGATGCTCAATAATAACCCAAACCCTAATTATTGAACTTTGCACAAAACTAAGTATTACTTTATGAAATCTTAAGTAAAAATTGATATAAAGCTTGATTCCCTATTCTGATGTTCTTAGGTTACGTTATATAGAAACCAACGCAACAATTATTTCCTAAAACCTAAACTTCACGGGCCTTGAGTTTCTCAATCTTTTAATTCCGTCTGGAATCGAAAGCTGGTCGATCGACTGAAGATGCTGGTCGATCGACTGCTCCTCAGCAACAGTAGCTTCTGGAAACCGAGCCTTGGTCGATCGACTGACTAGGTTGGTCGGTCGACTGGCTAAGCTGCTACTTGACTTCTTTTAACTCGTGGACTTGTCTTTCGGGCCTTGGATTGCGCACCAAGCTCGTTCCTTAAGCAACTCCTTTACGTCATTTGCAATGCAGCTTACTCGGGGACAGATTTGGCTTGATTTCCCGTCGAATTCTTCACATTTCTGCAATAAAGTACAAAATACGGAAGTAGATGGAAATAGGGAGAAAAGCAGCAAATAGTACACAAATGAGCTCTGAAATGCGTGTAAAAAGAGATGTAAAACATCATATAAATGACACGCATCAATACCCAAGAGGATGTTCCTGAAATAGGGACTGAGGAGATGCTGCAGTTAGAACAGGGAGATGTTGAAGAGGAGATAGAATACTGGAAGCAGGCTGTTGTATGTTTTATCTTAGGGGCCAATCCACCATGGGAGGTAGTTGAAGGCTTCATTAGACGAATATGGACAAGGTATAACATTGACAAGATCTCATTCATGCCTAATGGGATCTTTCTGGTTAGGTTTAAGACGATGGAAATGAAGGAAAAGGTCCTTGCGTCTGGACACTATCTATTTGACAATAAACCTATGATTGTTAAATCATGGGAATGGGACCTGGAGATGAATAAAGAGGGTGTGAAATGTGTGCCTGCGTGGATTAGATTGCACAAGTTGCCTCTAAAGTTTTGGGGAAAGGGATTACCAAAAATTGTAGGCATTGTAGGCAAATATGTCAAGAGTGATACAGCAACTGAGGAGAGAACTAGGTTAGGGTTTGCACGAGTAATGGTGGAGCTGGTAGTGGATCAGGATTTGCCAGCTGAAATTGCGTTTAAGGATGAACAAGGGATAGTGGATCATATAGAAATTGAATATGAATGGAAACCAATCAAGTGCAAGAAGTGTCAGGGGATGGAGCATGAATAGGAGCAATGCAGGAGAGACAAAATGATAAAAGAGAAGGCTGTTGTTAAGAAAGTCTGGAGGCCAGTTGTGCAACCTGCTAAGATTAAGACTTTCAGTCCGGCAGAGCAAGTGATCCCCAGTAAACCTGTGAGTTCTCCATCAAGGGTACTACATACTCCAGTCAAGAGACTAGTCATATTGAGAAGGGGTGGCAACTCACTGGAAGTAGCTAAGGATGGTTATAGTAGGGACTCTTTTGGAGCTCACTCGTATAAGGAGGTACTCAATTCTCCTGGAAAGGAAGGTGCTGTTGAAAATGGTATTGCTAATCCCCCTAATTTATCTAATGGATAGTTTAGGATTTTGGAATGTGAGAGGCATGAATAGAGAAGGTAAACAAAAAGCTATTAATTTCTTTTCACAAAATAAAGGTGTTGGTTTGTTTGGTTTATTCGAAACTAAAATAATGTGTAAAGCTTTTCATAAGGTTGTAAATAATTTCAATAATTGGTGTAGTTCTACTAATAGTGGATATCATAATGGGGGAAGAATTTGAATTTTATGGCAGCCTAAGTCTTTTAGGGTTCAGTTCCTGGAATATAATGCTCTATTTATTCACATGAAGGTAGAATCTTTGGTGAGTAGGACTACATTCTTTTTAACTATGGTGTATGCTTTCAATGGGGTGAATGATAGAGCTCCCCTTTGGGGGCATTTGAGGAGGCTAGCAGGAAATATTGCAGGACCATGGGCTATAGCAGGAGATTTTAACTGTGTTTTGTCTGCAACTGAAAGGGTTGGGGGCAATGTACCTTCTTTTGAGATGGAGTCTTTTAGGGATTGTGTGGCTGATTGTGGAGTTATGGACATTGCTGCAACTGGTGCTCTCTACACTTGGAATAACAAACAAAAGCCTGAGGAGAGGATTTATAGCAGGTTGGATAGAGTGCTGGTAAACAAAGACTGGTGTGATCATCTACATGACTTATATGCTCAATTTCTTCCCGAGGGGATGTATGACCATACTCCTTGCATAGTGAGCAGCACCAAACAGATGCAGGGCAAGCGTTGCTTCAAGTAATTTAACATGGGGGGTGGTTCTAAAGAGTTTATTCCTATTATGAGAAGTAACTGGCAGGTTAATGTGGTTGGGACTCCTATGTTCAAACTAGTGAAAAAGTTGAAGCTGCTGGAGCCTGCCCTTAGACAGTTGAATAGGGAGAAATTCAGTGATATTGAGAATGTTGCCGATGTCAAGCAGAAACAGATGGAAGAAATACAAGCCCAGTTAGGAAGGGACCCCTCTGATATGCAGTTGAGAGCTGATGAGTTTGATGCAGCTGCACAGTTGAAAGACCTTGCTGCAGCAAGGGACAATTTTCTTTCTCGAAAAGCCAAGCATAAGTGGATACAGGATGGGGACTCAAATAGTGCTTTTTTTCATGGCTTACTTAGGCAGAGAAAACATGGGAACAAGGTCTTCAGGGTGGAAGATACACATGGCAGAGTTTGTGATACACCTGGCCAAATTCAAAGTGCCTTTCTAGAATACGATAAAGGACTACTTGGGACCAATCACAGCACTGGCAAGGTTCACAGAAGTATAATCGCTTAGGGACCTAGCTACAGTCCCGAGGATTGTGCAGAACTGATGAGGCCTGTCAGTGGGAATGAGGTAATTAAGAGATGATTTATTCAGTATACCAGACATCAAGTCCCCTGGACCTGATGGTTATACCAGTAAGTTCTTCAAGGATGCGTAGGGGGAGATACGGGGAGATGTGATTGGGGAAGTCCAGGACTTCTTTTTGCAGAGGAGACTGCTAACTCAAATTAATGCCACAACCCTCACTCTTATACCTAAATCTGATAGACCTCAGAATGTCACCCAGTTTCAGCCTATTGCTCGTTGCAATGTTGTGTACAAAGTTATATCCAAGCTCATATGTGCTAGACTTGCTGCAGTGTTGTCCAATATTGTAGATCAGAACCAAGGTGCCTTCATTCAGAATAGGAGTATTCAGGAGAATATCTTGATCTGTCAGGACCTCATAAGACTTTATGAAAGACCTAATGCCTCAGCTAGATGCCTGCTCAAGATTGATTTGCAGAAGGCATATGATACTATGAAATGGCAATTTGTAGAGCAGCTTTTAAGAATGCTTAAGTTCCCACCTGAATTCCAAAGTCTGGTAATGCAGTGTGTTACTACTGCCTCTTTCTCTTTGTCTCTTCATGGAGAAATGTTTGGCTATTTTACTGGCATGAGAGGGCTCAGACAAGGTGATCCTGTAGCACCCCCTCATACAAAGGTACCTTACCAAGGACTATCCTAGCATGAAAGGCTGTTACCATCTCGGTTTCCCGAGGTTAGTATATCGAAGTTACAAATTCCAAACAACATTTATTAAAGTATAAAGAGTTAGCGATTACATTATCTCAGACCAACTCAAACTAAAAGTGTAAGGACTTCAATACAACTGAAATCAAAGACAGCTAAACTTGTAACAGCGAAAGCTAAACTCGAAGTGATGACTCCCCATGATTATCCCATAGTTAAACATCTGCATTACCTGTCATAATCTGCTCACCATCCCCGAATGGATCACCGCAGGTTTTACAAAACAAAAACACGGGGTCAGTTACTGCATAATTCAAATAAGACAAGTGCATAAAGCAAACAGCTGATCATCCTCCAATCCCAGTCTCACGATCTCATACAGTATCGGACTACACACCGAAGTGTGTAACCCTGCCAGACTACCCATCGCAACAGGTAGCCCTCGCCACCAGTGGGGGACCGCATGCAGCCAATCCCCACCTAAGTCGCGCTCATCAACGAGCGATAACCCTGTCCCTTAATGTGCACATCCCCTCCCATAACGGGTTCCACGGAGGGCGAACTAGGGCGTGAAGCCACTCCCGCAAGTGACTCCACCACAACCATCACAACACAATCACAATCACAATCACAATCACAATCACCACACCACCACCGCACCAACACTCCGACAATGATCAGCAAACAACCAATATACACAATACAACAAAGCATCTTAAATCAATTAGCCAGAAACTGAGTAGGGAAACTCTACCTTATCGCAATCCGCTTACGCTGCAATCAACCATACAAATGCATAACAAATACCACATCGTCACCTACAACAACAATCACATAATTCCAATAACTAACTGCAAAACCCCATTTCCCCCAATTCATGATTAAAGGCAAACCCTAGAATTAATCATCAACAAACATGGGAATAAAGACTTACCGACGAAAGGATGAAGGATTGAATGCGATTGCTAAGATTGTCCACACATACACAGAGGAGAGATTGGGAGTGATTAGAGCGTCGTACGTTTGATTAGGTTTTGTAAAATAATGTTTAGAAACTGATTATCGAAGTTATATAACCTCTAATTACTCCCAAATCAACCGCTAAAATATCACTCGCGGACCGGATACTCGGTCGAGTATTGAGTATACTCAGCCGAGTATCCTCTACTCGATCGAGTATTCTGAAAGATCATAGATCCATATTAGACTCTCTAATAAAAATTAAATTATCTCATAATTTATCATTTTAGTGATCTATGTAACATGCATGCAAATATAAAAGCATAAAAATGAAAGTTAAAGAAAAACAATTTCCTTACATAGATTTTTATGGTAATATGGGCACAAACTATATCACCTATCTAGTTTGTTCTTGAGCTAAAAAGAAATGGATGATTCTCCTTGAAAAACCTTCAAAAAGAAAGTCTCCTTCAAGTTGCACCCAAGAACAACACCCAAAATAATCTTACAAGTATTAACTAGATACTTGTAAAATTAACCCTTGATAATATTTGAAATATTACTAACACTCTTAGTAATAATATTTTTGATTACTAACTTCTTAGTAAATGATGTATAATAATTTTAGAGAGATAGACCAAGTTTTGTTCACATGTAAAAGTGAAGTAATGAAGTAAGTAAAAAATGAACAAAAGATAAAGTGTAAGTAGAGGAAGTGGCGGGTGGAGTAAGGTGGAGTGAAAGATTGATTTTCCTTATTTTTTTGTCCAATGCATTATGACACACATAATGATTACATGACAATTATGGAAGAAAAATAAGAAAACTGTAATGATCATGATCATCCACTACACTCCATTTACATGGTCCAATGTCACATTTACGGGTCCATTTTGGTTCTTATATTTGTCGCACAAATACGTGTAAATTTTATTTAAACATCGTTTCATGTTTAAATGCTTCCAATTAATTTCGTCCAAATCATTTCGTAAATATACATGTACCGCTACACATATTATTTACGTACTAATATTAATCACATTAATCAATTAGTACAATTTTAGTGAATTCACAATTAATTAACTAAAACCCGACTCCCAAAATTTATTATTCAATTATCGCATAATTAAATAATAACTGTCGTGCCTCGAGTTCGCAACTCGAAATCTCTCTAAATTAATCGACTAACTTCTTAGTCTATAAATCAAGGGACTAAATAAATTGTATCTCATACAATTAATTAGTTATCAATTGGGGTTCGTTCCTATAGGTTTGACCGAAAGGGGTCAGTTGATCACCGCCGTCTCACGAGAATAACATCAAACTCTAGTCAGCCAACCATTATAGATTTACGTTAATCAGCTGACGAGGATCAAATAATTAAATATCTGATGATATTCCCTTAATGAGATTTATTATGTAAATGCACTATTGTGGAGGACACTAACTCCAAAAATCTTCCACTTGTCCGACACAAGGTGTGCGCTACCAATTCTCTTGTCCGTTTTAATCTCCCACTCAATGCAAGGTGTCTTTCAGGTCGCACTTGCACATGAACATATCGCGAGCGGTTTTCTCGATCGGGAGTATGACTACCTGACCGGAAAAATCTCTCACATATTACTTCCGAGCGTGGCCACGCAATTGTAGTCATTAAATCCTCGAGTGGCCTTGAGATATAGTTACCCAACATGGGTGGACAATTCATGTATGCCCTATCTATCTTTGCCCAATACAGCTCATCATGACTCAGAAGATGTCCTTTTGGCCTCCTTTCACGGCATGACCTAGGACAAAAACCAAAGTCACTCAGAAACTGCATTGACTTGGATAATAGTCTCCAGTTAAAAGAATCGACTCATAGGAACGTCTTAGAGATCCCTGCCACGACCAGGCGTCTATAATAGAACTTAGGGACTCTCTAAATGGTCACTGTCCGGCAAAGTGTCACACACTCTGCCTATGTAATCGACTAGTCATCACGTATGACCTTATGGTGTTGAACAACCATCAATTGACTTACAATCTAGTCACTCCGAGACGTCACCTCATTAAGTGACTAGGGACAAAATACAATGTTCATCTTATTCACTTGAATATTGTTCAACATTGTTTCCACAACTTATTCAGATAAACAAGGTATTAAAAATTTAGTCATACTAAATAAAAGATTCAAAAATGAATACAAAAACAATGAATGCGATTATCATATATATAATAAGAGATACACTATCCAATTCTTACATATCCATAATCTAAAGAAAATCTGGTACTCGTCTCAATCCCATTGTGACGACATGACCATCATGCTTAGCCTTTGATAAAGGCTTGGTTAAAGGATTAACAATATTATCATCTGTCCCAACCTTACAAATGTCAATTTCCTTCCTTTCCACATAATCTCTAATTACATGGTATTTCCTTTCAATGTGTCTAGATTTGTTACTAGACTTCGGCTCTTTGGCTTGAAAAATAGCTCCACTATTATCACAATATAGAGTGATCGGATCTTCGGCGGAATGGACTACTCCTAGTCCCTCCATGAATTGCCTAATCCAAACAGCTTCCTTCGCAGCCTCAGACGCTGCAAGGTACTCAGCCTCTGTTGTAGAATCCGCAGTAACGCTTTGCTTGAAGTTCTTCCAGCAAACACCTCCTCCATTTAGCATAAACACATAGCCGGATTGGGATTTCATGTCATCCCGATCGGTTCGGAAACTTGCGTCCGTGTAACCTCTTACACGCAACTCAGTTTCTCCTCCAAACACTAAGAACGAATCCTTAGTCCTTCTCAAGTACATAAGGATGTTCTTTACGGCTATCCAAGGACTCTCACCAGGCTTGGCTTGATAACTGTAATACTCCGTATTTATAAGTCTCTGGGTACTCTATCGAGTAGGCCTTACTCTGTCGAGTAAGGGTGAGTTGCGTTTTAAAATAGTTTCTGACCTGTTGGGTACTCGATCGAGTAACTATGATACTCGATCGAGTAAGGGGGCACTCGATCGAGTACCTTAGCTACTCGATCGAGTAGCCGGTTTACGGGGAGTTATTTCTCGGGTTTTGTTAATTATGCGATTAAGGTATATAATATTTTCCGTCATCATTCTAAACACTTTTCAAAACCTAAATTACTGTCAAGAGAGAAAGCAAAGTACGTTCATCACCTTAATCGCATTGTTAGCAAATCCCGGAGTTTGGAAGGTCAGTTTTCATCGTTTGTTATACCGTCGAGATCCTTGCGTCGAGGGTAAGATCTATGTACCCTTTTTACTGTTTTTCCTTTAAGTTGGTTAAACCCTAATATGGGGATTTGGGGGTTTTTGTGTAGATTGTGATTTGGTAGTGTTTATATGTTTGTATGATAGGAGGAGGTTTTGTAGAAGAGGCTTTTTGATACAGCTGTTGATACCGTCTGACTGTTGTGTTTTCCAGGTAGGATTTCCTACTCAGTATTAGTCCCATAATGAGATGATTGTTGATGTGTTGAGATTGATTGTTTAATATCGTAATTGTATTGTGACGGTTGTGATTGTGATTGTTGTCTCTGGTTCTCGAGATGCGTTCTCGGCTGAGTGGAGTCACTTGCGGGAGTGGCTTCACGCCCTAGTTTCGCCTCCTGTGGAACCCGCCACAGGAGGGATGTGCACATTAATGGACAGGGTTATCGCTCGGTATGATGAGCGGGGCTTAGGTGGGAACGGCTGCGCCCATCGCGTGGTGGTCCAAAGGACGATCGGTGATTGAGATTGATGGGATTTGTGTGATTGTGTGTATGTGTGACGGTTAAGTCATCTTTATTTATCTTCTGATATATATAAGTTGTGTGATTAGTACTGACCCCGGTTGTTGTTTTGTAAAACTGCGGTGATCCATTCGGGGATGGTGAGCAGTAATTGAGAAGGTTTGAGTTGAGTACTGGGATAGCTGGGATGTGCCACCGTCTGACGATAGAAGTCTTCCGCTGTAGTTTTATTAGTTTTATAACATTTCAGTTAACTCAGTAGTTGGTTTGAGAACTTGTACCCGTATTTTAGGATTTGGTTTCAGTTGTACTTTTCACTAAAGTTATATTATTTAAAGTTGTTTCGTTATTGTCTTATGAATATCATGCCTCGGGTAACCGAGATGGTAGCATCCTTATACCTGAGTGGTCCTGTTAAGGCACTTGGAGTATGGGGGTGTTACAAATGGTATCAGAGCGACGATCCTGAAACCTGTAACCAATAAATCTAATGAATATAGGGAGTCAATTAAAATGAACCCGGGGTAAAGGTTGTAGGAGCTAAGGCAAAGGCTTGGGAGACGTCCTAAAGTCGCGAACTTGCCCTACAATTTTGAACCGGTCACATGGGTGGTATATGTCAAGTCGTATGCGTTGTTTGTTAGCTTGTGTGTGGATGTGATGAAGTATGTGTAATTGTTGGATGTTTGGAGTAGAAAGTTGAGAATATGAAAGAAAGATTGGTGAGGCATATAGAACCGTTGTTGGAATGAAAAGTATGATGAATGATTCATAATGTGACATAATAATAACATGTGAATAGAAATGTTGTGTAGTATACGTATATTTTGTTTGCATAGAGTTGTATGATAATTTTATGTACTTGTCCACGATTGTTCATGTGTATATGTTGTAAGAAGTGTGTAGCTGTAATGGATGAATTGGTTGGAAGAGATTAAGTAAGTAATTGCATAAGAATATGAAATTCATGTGTGGAGCATGTTTATGTGGGTAATGGATTGTATAATGTTGCAATGTTAGTAACATGTGAATAGGGGTTTTTATGTCGTATATTATGTTATTGTGTACGTAAAGTTATAAAATAAAAGCATGTGGGTAAATCGTGATTGACGAGTTAAATAATCTATGTGTATGATGAATGTTGTGGCTTGGCTTTTGAAAATAGTAACATATGATTAGGAATACTAGTGTTATGAGTTTTGGATTGGTTTTGTTTGCTTGGTTGTTGTTTAAGTTGTTTGGAAGTAAAAATCAAATAGTTATGTCGTCTGATTACAGCAAAGTTGTCTTTAAACTGTTATAACTTGAGATGCATAAATGATTTTAATGTGATTCCAATTGGAGGTGATAGCTTGTTCTTTTACGATTCTAACGATAGGTCACACGCCCAAAACGACTAAGAAATGAGTGAGTTATGACTGTTTTACAAAAACTGGACAGTGCTGAGAAATGCGTAGGTACTCGATCGAGTAGCCTTGGCACTCGATCGAGTAGGGGGGAACTCGATCGAGTACGTCAGTTACTCGATCGAGTGGCCCTGGTAATTTGTTTTACGTGCTTCCGATCTTCACCTACTCAATCGAGTAAGTCACTTACTCGATCGAGTGGACTGTACTCGGTCTAGTGACCCCTGTTTTGGGTCATATGCTTATGTTTTGACTTCGTTGCATATTATGTTTAATTCAAAGATGTTATTTTACTTCTTTATGCATTGTTTTACATGTATGTTGGTCTTGATACGTAAGTTACCCAATCTTATGGTGAAGTGAGTGGCACCTGTGGTCAGTAGGAGTTCAGTGGGAGGACATAAGTTATATGTGTTGTGATAGATAGTGGAAAAAGAAAAGGAAGATTGGTATGGTTTATTGAGACATAGAGCATGTTTTGTGAGATGAGATGAGCGATATGTTTGTATGTTGAGTAATGTAAAAGTAAATGAATGTGGGCAAGGGATGATGTGAGTTTATGGAACGTGAGAATGAAAAGATTGAAATGAGGGACACAAATGGTGGCAGCTTGAGATGTGCAAAGAATCATGGAGGGGGATGGTTAGGAGTCGTGTGGGTTAAGAATATACATAGTGAAAGTTCGTTTTAAAGGGGTTGAGAAGAGTGGTATATAGTGAACTTTGTGGAGACATGTTGCGAGGTGGATTTGTAGACAGTGAGTGAGTTTGGGGAGATTTGGTTTATTAAGAGGTGAAACCACTGTGGGATTTCCTTGGGCAATTAACGGAATGAAAGGAATTTTGATTTCTAGAGATGTACAAAGGAGATGCAATTGTCAAACAGTAAACGTTGATTCTATGGATGGATTAGTGGCAAGGGTGATTAATGGCATAATAAGAGAATATTTTATGGTAAGAAAGAGTGAGATGATATCGATATGAAATAATGAGATGTGGGTGTTGGAGCAATGAGAAAGTTACCGGAACACTAAAGAGTTAGGTAGAAGGGATAAGGAGTTGAATGGTTAATTGATTTTGTCGAGTGTAAAAGAAAAGAATGAGGGGAGTAAAACTAGGAAAATGTTGACCGGAGTTATGTGACATAAAAGTAAGGAATCGTCGAGATGTATGATACTATCAAGAGTAAGTAAGTTAATGATTATACAAAAGTTTCAGGACAACATGATTAATCCTGAGTGATACCCGTCGTTGTGAGTACCAAAAATAAGATTTATAATTCCTATTAAAACTAACCTAGGCTAGTGGTAACAGGGTCGAACCACAAGGAGGCAGACGTAATTTCTAGCTGTCTAATTCTAGTCTAAGGTAACGAGTGTAGGGGTTGAGTTGAATTGGTCTATAGCTAAGAGTAAATAAAGGCAATAAACTAAAAAGACGGATTAAACAGATAAAGAAGGGGTACTAGGATGGTCGGTTCGCTATAGTTTCGGCGGCAGCATACTAAGTCGGTCTGAATCAAACACATGTGAGGCGGGAAAATAAGAGGTCCTCTCGGTCCACTCTCACAGGTATCATCTTTCGATCTCGCTACAGGTCCCTAATATCACTAATACTGACTTTCGTCCTGAAAAGTGACTAATAATCTAAACTTTACCTATCTTTCGATCTCAGCATAGTTTAGTCATTTTAATTGGTGATCTAACAACTGTCCCTATCTCTCGATCTAACGGGTCAGTCAAATCCTAAACATTCAACTAGTCGTGTGCACTCGATTCGTCGAATAAAGAATTAAAACAATTAAAACGAAGGTAAAACCCTACGTGGCCAGTCGATCGACCAGGTATGGCGGTCGATCGACTGACATGCGATTCAGTCTACTATTTTCTAATGTCGCCTAATTCTACAGTTCCCCTACATCCTAGCACGAATAATTTAGCTACTCATACTAAGAATGATAACGAAAATAAAATTGATTAATAAACCTACTGAATTCATGGTTAAAACGGTAAGATAAACAATTAACATAAGATGATAATTCGGCTTTGGGGAAACTGATCTAGCAATTCTACAACTATGAATGAAAGCAAAATAACTTAACAAAATAACTGAGTACCGTGTGAATTGCGAAGGAAAAGAAAAAAGACGATTATCAAAGCGAATTGTATTCAATCCGAAATAATCCTTGAACCCTAATTATTGATAAACTAAAACTGACGAAAACTGAATGTAAAACTCCTCCTCTATTCTGAAATCCTAAGTTACGTTATATAGGAATATACGTAACACACTTATTTCCGAAACCTAAAAACTATGGGCTTCTTAATTCTCGATCTTTTATTTTGCGTCAGACCCGTTGTTCAGTCGATCGACCATAAGCATCAGTCGATCGACCAACTTGCATTGTACAGGAGCTGCTGATTATCGCGCTCTGGTCGATCGACCATCATCATCAGTCGATCGACCAAGGGTGCTGTACAGGAGTGCATTCTGACGAATTCTGCAGCGCGCACCGATCTTAAAACAGCTGCCATTTCTTCGTTCCTTGGTCAAATCAGGCGTTCTATGCAGCGTTGGAAAGCTAAGAGGATAAGATTTCACCTCCAATTGGAATCACTAGATTATCAGCTCTAGAACTCGAGATATTGCCATCTGAAGCAGGCTGCAATATCGTGAAGTGCTTCTTTGCTTGTTAAACTCGTACGCACCCGTGCTTTTGCTATTTTTAGGCCTTGAAACGCGCACCAAGTTCGCTTCCCGAGTCTTTATCCATGTCAAATGCAATGCTAGGTACTCGGGGACGGATTTAGCTTGATTTCTACTCATTTCCGCATAAATCTGCAATATTACATAAAAATACGAAAGTAGACGAAATGGGGCAAATAGTAGCATAAACTACATAATTGAGCTCTGAAATGCGTGTAAAATAGGGTGTAAAACATCATATAAATGACACGCATCAAACTTCCCCAAACCAAACCCTTGCTTGTCCCCAAGCAAGAACTAGACTCGATCCTAAAACCTAATGGAACGAGTTCAATCTCAGAGCGAAATGCAACATGTAAAGCCTAAACCATTTTAATGCAATAACCAACAATCAATTAGCAATATGAATCATGCAACCGAGTTATGAAGTCGTTCAAAAACTGCTGAACTGTCAACTATAGAGACTTACCAAATCGGACTCTCACGGGTCACTCAAATCACTCATAAGCACAGGTGAATATATATAAGAGGATAGAAAGAATTCATTTTGTAAAGACTCTCACCTAACTGCGACCTATAAGAACATGCCTGCAATATAATGTGAAAGTGATCTCTATGACCGTACATATGCATTCCAACCAACAAATGACCATGACACATGCCGAGGTAAATATGGATATGTGAAGTATGGGTAAGAAGAGGCAAAACACTTATGGGAAAGTGGAGGTACAGGTGATCAAGCTAGTACCATAACGGAACCATATAACAATATCCAACTTCTTGCTCATAATCAACAGAAACGGTGCTGTACAAGCACAAAACTCACAATCTCCAATATAATTAGCCAATCAACTCCCCCTAAGATACAAATGCAGCATGGGAGCAAAAATCGCCATTTGAAATAAAACCTCGAATTATGCGAATTGACTTTTTCCTCGGACTCCAGTCGATCGACCAATATGGGCAGTCGATCGACCGTCCTCTACAGTACACATGCGTTTCTTTTTATCTTTTTCGAATCATTTTTTTTCTTTTTTTTTCTTTTTTTTTTTCAGTTCTTTTTCCTCCTTCATTCTTTTTATCCAACAAAATCTCAATAAGAGCATATGCTACCAAAACGTAGTAACAATCCCAAGAACATAAACTACTAGCCTGACAAGGGCAGGCTAAATGTAGGATGTAGTAATGGGACAAAAAGGCTATTTTTGGCAGTGAGAGGCTCATGGGTAAAATGAATAAAGGGAAACCTCTACCACATGTGTCAGCAAACCACAAACCGAATGCATACAGGTATTAAGCAGATTAAGTTCATATTTATGCAAATTTATGTAACATGTCTCATAAGGAGTACTACTCACATTCCTAGATGAACTGGTCATAGATGACACCAGTTATAGGCTCTAATAACTCAGAAAATATAAGTAGCTTGCCAAAATTCTAAGCCAAATCTCAAGTTCAGCAAATAATTTAACGAAAAACTCGTAGACTATGTAAATGATTCTACTAATAACATGTCAATTAGCAAGGCTTAGGCAAAAACAACTGCAAATGCAATGTCATCATGGAATTACTACCGTTCCGACTCGACCTATATGCTAAAATAAACGTGCATTTTTCTGAAATTTTTCTGAAATTTTTGAAATTTTTCAATTTTTTGGTATTTTTGATTTATATGAAAGTGAAATAAACAATGCAAAACTGAAATGCAATAAGCGTGAAACAGAAATGCAATAAAAACATATGAATGCGACGCAAAACCCTTTCCCAAACCAAATCACACAATGTCCCCATTGTGCAAAATCATGTAATGAAAGAAAAGAGAAATGGGAATTTGCGTAAAATGAAATAAGACATGAAGTAAAGACTTGGAAACTCACAAGACTTTAAGCGCAGAAAAAGGAAACCTCCCCAAACCAGCGTGAGCTAGGAGGTTTCAGTAGCTAGCAGTGCTACCAAAAATTACCTGAAAAACAAACAAAACCACGCATAAAATCGAGAAAAACAATTTTGAAGTGGTAATTATGTGCAAAATTAAGAATATGGAAGAAATCAGAAATAAGATGGAAAATAAGGTGGAGGGAAGACTCCCTCAATTCCGCAAAACGATCAAACACAGCAGGGGAATGATTGAAAATAGGTACAGCAGCGAACATGGTCGATCGACTACATCACCCAGTCGATCGACCAGGTGAACAGGAACAGAAGCTCCTGGAGATCGCAGCTCAGTCGATCGACCATACTAGCCAGTCGATCGACTGGAATAACTGCTGTAACTTTCTGATTTCTTCGAATTAGCTCAATAACTTGAACTAATGATGGTCTATAAACCTGTAAATGCACAAAATAACGCGCCCAAAATTGCGCAAAACCCAAATGTAAAGTCTAAAGTATAGCTAATTATTGGAGCACACAAAAACAAATAAAGCTAAGTGTTCCAAAACCAAAATAAACGAAAAGTTTCAAACTCCGGGTTGCCTCCCGGTAGCGCTAGATTAGACGGTCCTAGCTCGACCCACTTTTCGATCATCAAAAAGCACAAATCACTGGCCCACTACTAGGCTTCTGACTGAACGCAGTGGCTTCAGCAACTGTCAAATCTAATCCCGGCCTCCACAACATGGCAACGGAAGAACAACGTCGTCTCGCAGCATCCGGATCCCAATCTTTCACCGCAGCGCACAGCTTCTTCTTAGACGGCATATCCTCATCAAGACCTCCTCCTGGATCATATATCCGGGCAGTGCCAGACTTCAAGCTAGGAACACCCAACTCACCTCCGGGGTCTTTGAACTTGCCAAGACCTGTAGAAAGAGAAACAAAGCGATGTTCCTCCAATTTGTTCCCAAACTGGGGCGGAGGCATCAATTCTACAGCAGCAAATGGTTCAACAGAAGGAGTAAGAAGGTATACATAATCGACTAAAGGAGTGGAATTACCTCTAATCGAATAGGAGTGGTCTTCATTTACCTTTTCATCGTCATCCGGAATAGGCGTTGGTGACGATTTAACAATTCCCAGGCTGCAGGTATCAATCGAACATCGTCACTACTCGATCGAGTAGTTTCCTCCTCCAGCATAACTGGTCGATCGACTACTGGTTCCAGTCGATCGACCGCTCTTCCTTCTGCAATGTCATTCGTTCGACCACACAAATCTGCTTGATCGAATTCTTCATGTGGCACAGCATTGAAGTCTTCAATTGACGCTTCATCGTCCTCCAAATCATCATCCTCCGAGTCATACATATCATCATTTTTCTCGGCAGCTACTTGAGCCAAGAGAAGCTCAAGTCTTTTGAAAGAAGCTTCTCTCTGTTCAGCCATTTCTTGCATTTGGAGTTTAAGCATCTCCACCATAGACTTCAATTCCGCACTCTCTTCAGAAGGAAGAGGGTCTTGCTGATGTGGTGCAAAGGAATATGAAGGCTCTTGGAACCCTTGCTGATAGTACGGATGTGGTGGCGTATAATGACCTTGTTTACAGTACCAGTAAGCATAGACTTGGTCCATATCTACTCGGCACATAACAGAATCATGCCCCTTAGCGCCACATCTCCCACAAATCTCCACTTGCTGCTCCCAAGGATGGAACATGAGTGGACTCTCCTGAAGTACTGCAAATAAACAATACTAAAGAAGAAGATGAGAACTGCCTCAAGGTACTCAGTCTTCCCTTGAGGCGAAAAACAGACTAAAATAAAACAACTAAAAATTAGAACAATTTCCTCCCCGGCAACGGCGCAAAAATTTGATACCCGTCGTTGTGAGTACCAAAAATAAGATTTATAATTCCTATTAAAACTAACCTAGGCTAGTGGTAACAGGGTCGAACCACAAGGAGGCAGACGTAATTTCTAGCTGTCTAATTCTAGTCTAAGGTAACGAGTGTAGGGGTTGAGTTGAATTGGTCTATAGCTAAGAGTAAATAAAGACAATAAACTAAAAAGACGGATTAAACAGATAAAGAAGGGGTACTAGGATGGTCGGTTCGCTATAGTTTCGGCGGCAGCATACTAAGTCGGTCTGAATCAAACACATGTGAGGCGGGAAAATAAGAGGTCCTCTCGGTCCACTCTCACAGGTATCATCTTTCGATCTCGCTACGGTCCCTAATATCACTAATACGACTTTCGTCCCGAAAAGTGACTAATAATCTAAACTTTACCTATCTTTCGATCTCAAAGATAGTCTAGTCATTTTAATTGGTGATCTAACAACTGTCCCTATCTCTCGATCTAACGGGTCAGTCAAATCCTAAACATTCAACTAGTCGTGTGCACTCGATTCGTCGAATAAAGAATTAAAACAATTAAAACGAAGGTAAAACCCCACGTGGCCAGTCGATCGACCAGGTATGGCGGTCGATCGACTGACATGCGATTCAGTCTACTATTTTCTAATGCCGCCTAATTCTACAGTTCCCCTACATCCTAGCACGAATAATTTAGCTACTCATACTAAGAATGATAACGAAAATAAAATTGATTAATAAACCTACTGAATTCATGGTTAAAACGGTAAGATAAACAATTAACATAAGATGATAATTCGGCTTTGGGGAAACTGATCTAGCAATTCTACAACTATGAATGAAAGCAAAATAACTTAACAAAATAACTGAGTACCGTGTGAATTGCGAAGGAAAAGAACAAAGACGTTTATCAAAACGAATTTTATTCAATCCGAAATAATCCTTGAACCCTAATTATTGATAAACTAAAACTGACGAAAACTGAATGTAAAACTCCTCCTCTATTCTGAAATCCTAAGTTACGTTATATAGGAATATACGTAACACACTTATTTCCGAAACCTAAAAACTATGGGCTTCTTAATTCTCGATCTTTTATTTTGCGTCGGACTTTGTTCATCGATCGACCATAAGCATCGATCGATCGACCAACTTGCGTTGTACAGGAGCTGCTGATTATCGCGCTCTGGTCGATCGACCATCATCATCGATCGATCGACCAAGGGTGTCTGACAGAGTGCATTCGACGAACTCTCGCAGCAGCGCACCGATCTTAAAACAGCTGCCATTTCTTCGTTCCTTGGTCAAATCAGGCGTTCTATGCAGCGTTGGAAAGCTAAGAGGATAAGATTTCACCTCCAATTGGAATCACTGGATTATCAGCTCTAGAACTCGAGATATTGCCATCTGAAGCAGGCTGCAATATCGTGAAGTGCTTCTTTGCTTGTTAAACTCGTACGCACCCGTGCTTTTGCTATTTTTAGGCCTTGAAACGCGCACCAAGTTCGCTTCCCGAGTCTTTATCCATGTCAAATGCAATGCTAGGTACTCGGGGACGGATTTAGCTTGATTTCTACTCATTTCCGCATAAATCTGCAATATTACATAAAAATACGAAAGTAGACGAAATGGGGCAAATAGTAGCATAAACTACATAATTGAGCTCTGAAATGCGTGTAAAATAGGGTGTAAAACATCATATAAATGACACGCATCAAACTTCCCCAAACCAAACCCTTGCTTGTCCCCAAGCAAGAACTAGACTCGATCCTAAAACCTAATGGAACGAGTTCAATCTCAGAGGGAAATGCAACATGTAAAGCCTAAACCATTTTAATGCAATAACCAACAATCAATTAGCAATATGAATCATGCAACCGAGTTATAAAGTCGTTCAAAAACTGCTGAACTGTCAACTATAGAGACTTACCAAATCGGACTCTCACGGGTCACTCAAATCACTCATAAGCACAGGTGAATATATATAAGAGGATAGAAAGAATTCATTTTGTAAAGACTCTCACCTAACTGCGACCTATAAGAACATGCCTGCAATATAATATAAAAGTGATCTCTATGACCGTACATATGCATTCCAACCAACAAATGACCATGACACATGCCGAGGTAAATATGGATATGTGAAGTATGGGTAAGAAGAGGCAAAACACTTATGGGAAAGTGGAGGTACAGGTGATCAAGCTAGTACCATAATGGAACCATATAACAATATCCAACTTCTTGCTCATAATCAACAGAAACGGTGTTGTACAAGCACAAAACTCACAATCTCCAATATAATTAGCCAATCAACTCCCCCTAAGATACAAATGCAGCATGGGAGCAAAAATCGCCATTTGAAATAAAACCTCGAATTATGCGAATTGACTTTTTCCTCGGACTCCAGTCGATCGACCAATATGGGCAGTCGATCGACCGTCCTCTACAGTACACATGCGTTTCTTTTTCTCTTTTTCGAATCATTTTTTTTCTTTTTTTTTTCTTTTTTTTTTCAGTTCTTTTTCCTCCTTCATTCTTTTTATCCAACAAAATCTCAATAAGAGCATATGCTACCAAAAACGTAGTAACAATCTCAAGAACATAAACTACTAGCCCGACAAGGGCAAAGCAAATGTGTAGGATGTAGTAATGGGACAAAAAGGCTATTTTTGGCAGTGAGGGGCTCATGGGTAAAATGAATAAAGGGAAACCTCTACCACATGTGTCAGCAAACCACAAACCGAATGCATACAGGTATTAAGCAGATTAAGTTCATATTTATGCAAATTTAAAGAACATGTCTCATAAGGAGTACTACTCACATTCCTAGATGAACTGGTCATAGATGACACCAGTTATAGGCTCTAATAACTCAGAAAATATAAGTAGCTTGTCAAAATTCTAAGTCAAATCTCAAGTTCAGCAAATAATTTAACGAAAAACTCGTAGACTATGTATATGATTCTACTAATAACATGTCAATTAGCAAGGCTTAGGCAAAAACAGCTGCAAATGCAATGTCATCATGGAATTACTACCGTTCCGACTCGACCTATATGCTAAAATAAACGTGCATTTTTCTGAAATTTTTGAAATTTTTCAATTTTTTGGTATTTTTGATTTATATGAAAGTGAAATAAACAATGCAAAACTGAAATATAATAAACGTGAAACATAAATGCAATAAAAACATATGAATGCGACGCAAAACCCTTTCCCAAACCAAATCACACAATGTCCCCATTGTGCAAAATCATGTAATGAAAGAAAAGAGAAATGGGAATTTGCGTAAAATGAAATAAGACATGAAGTAAAGACTTGGAAACTCACAAGACTTTAAGCGCAGAAAAAGGAAACCTCCCCAAACCAGCGTGAGCTAGGAGGTTTCAGTAGCTAGCAGTGCTACCAAAAATTACCTGAAAAACAAACAAAACCACGCATAAAATCGAGAAAAACAATTTTGAAGTGGTAATTATGTGCAAAATTAAGAATATGGAAGAAATCAGAAATAAGATGGAAAATAAGGTGGAGGGAAGACTCCCTCAATTCCGCAAAACGATCAAACACAGCAGGGGAATGATTGAAAATAGGTACAGCAGCGAACATGGTCGATCGACTACATCACCCAGTCGATCGACCAGGTGAACAGGAACAGAAGCTCCTGGAGATCGCAGCTCAGTCGATCGACCATATTAGCCAGTCGATCGACTGGAATAACTGCTGTAACTTTCTGATTTCTTCGAATTAGCTCAATAACTTGAACTAATGATGGTCTATAAACCTGTAAATGCACAAAATATCGCGCCCAAAATTGCGCAAAACCCAAATGTAAAGTCTAAAGTATAGCTAATTATTGGAGCACACAAAAACAAATAAAGCTAAGTGTTCCAAAACCAAAATAAACGAAAAGTTTCAAACTCCGGGTTGCCTCCCGGTAGCGCTAGATTAGACGGTCCCAGCTCTACCCACTTTTCGATCATCAAAAAGCACAAATCACTGGCCCACTACTAGGCTTCTGACTGAACGCAGTGGCTTCAGCAACTGTTAAATCTAATCCCGGCCTCCACAACATGGCAACGGAAGAACAACGTCGTCTCGCAGCATCCGGATCCCAATCTTTCACCGCAGCGCACAGCTTCTTCTTAGACGGCATATCCTCATCAAGACCTCCTCCTGGATCATATATCCGGCAAAGGCTGCAGTTCAAGCTAGGAACACCCAACTCACCTCCAGGGTCTTTGAACTTGCCAAGACCTGTAGAAAGAGAAACAAAGCGATGTTCCTCCAATTTGTTCCCAAACCAAGGAGGCATCAATTCTACAAGAAAAATGGTTCAACGAAGGAGTAAGAAGGTATACATAATCGACTAAAGGAGTGGAATTACCTCTAATCGAATAGGAGTGGTCTTCATTTACCTTTTCATCGTCATCCGGAATAGGCGTTGGTGACGATTTAACAATTCCCAGGCTGCAGGTATCAATCGAACATCGTCACTACTCGATCGAGTAGTTTCCTCCTCCAAAGATAACCGGTCGATCGACTCATCGGTTCCAACGATCGACCGCTCTTCCTTCTCGCAATGTCATTCGTTCGACCACACAAATCGCTTGATCGAATTCTTCATGTGGCACAAAGATTGAAGTCTTCAATTGACGCTTCATCGTCCTCCAAATCATCATCCTCCGAGTCATACATATCATCATTTTGCTCGGCAGCTACTTGAGCCAAGAGAAGCTCAAGTCTTTTGAAAGAAGCTTCTCTCTGTTCAGCCATTTCTTGCATTTGGAGTTTAAGCATCTCCACCATAGACTTCAATTCCACACTCTCTTCAGAAGGAAGAGGGTCTTGCTGAGGTGGTGCAAAGGAATATGAAGGCTCTTGGAACCCTTGCTGATAGTACGGATGTGGTGGCGTATAATGACCTTGTTTATAGTGCCAGTAAGCATAGACTTGGTCCATATCTGCTCGGCACATAACAGAATCATGCCCCTTAGCGCCACATCTCCCACAAATCTCCACTTGCTGCTCCCAAGGATGGAACATGAGTGGACTCTTCCAAATCTTTGCAAATAAACAATACTAAAGAAGAAGATGAGAACTGCCTCAAGGTACTCAGTCTTCCCTTGAGGCGAAAAACAGACTAAAATAAAACAACTAAAAATTAGAACAATTGCCTCCCCGGCAATGGCGCAAAAATTTGATACCCGTCGTTGTGAGTACCAAAAATAAGATTTATAATTCCTATTAAAACTAACCTAGGCTAGTGGTAACAGGGTCGAACCACAAGGAGGCAGACGTAATTTCTAGCTGTCTAATTCTAGTCTAAGGTAACGAGTGTAGGGGTTGAGTTGAATTGGTCTATAGCTAAGAGTAAATAAAGACAATAAACTAAAAAGACGGATTAAACAGATAAAGAAGGGGTACTAGGATGGTCGGTTCGCTATAGTTTCGGCGGCAGCATACTAAGTCCGTCTGAATCAAACACATGTGAGGCGGGAAAATAAGAGGTCCTCTCGGTCCACTCTCACAGGTAGCATCTTTCGATCTCGCTACAGGTCCCTAATATCACTAATACTGACTTTCGTCCTGAAAAGTGACTAATAATCTAAACTTTACCTATCTTTCGATCTCAGCATAGTTTAGTCATTTTAATTGGTGATCTAACAACTGTCCCTATCTCTCGATCTAACGGGTCATTCAAATCCTAAACATTCAACTAGTCGTGTGCACTCGATTCGTCGAATAAAGAATTAAAATGAAGGTAAAACCCCACGTGGCCAGTCGATCGACCAGGTATGGCGGTCGATCGACTGACATGCGATTCAGTCTACTATTTTCTAATGCCGCCTAATTCTACAGTTCCCCTACATCCTAGCACGAATAATTTAGCTACTCATACTAAGAATGATAACGAAAATAAAATTGATTAATAAACCTACTGAATTCATGGTTAAAACGGTAAGATAAACAATTAACATAAGATGATAATTCGGCTTTGGGGAAACTGATCTAGCAATTCTACAACTATGAATGAAAGCAAAATAACTTAACAAAATAACTGAGTACCGTGTGAATTGCGAAGGAAAAGAACAAAGCCGATTATCAAAGAGAATTGTATTCAATCCGAAATAATCCTTGAACCCTAATTATTGATAAACTAAAACTGACGAAAACTGAATGTAAAACTCCTCCTCTATTCTGAAATCCTAAGTTACGTTATATAGGAATATACGTAACACACTTATTTCCGAAACCTAAAAACTATGGGCTTCTTAATTCTCGATCTTTTATTTTGCGTCAGACCCGTTGTTCAGTCGATCGACCATAAGCATCAGTCGATCGACCAACTTGCGCTGTACAGGAGCTGCTGATTATCGCGCTCTGGTCGATCGACCATCATCATCAGTCGATCGACCAAGGGTGCTGTACAGGAGTGCATTCTGACGAATTCTGCAGCGCGCACCAATCTTAAAACAGCTGCCATTTCTTCGTTCCTTGGTCAAATCAGGCGTTCTACACAGCGTTGGAAAGCTAAGAGGATAAGATTTCACCTCCAATTGGAATCACTGGATTATCAGCTCTAGAACTCGAGATATTGCCATCTGAAGCAGGCTGCAATATCGTGAAGTGCTTCTTTGCTTGTTAAACTCGTACGCACCCGTGCTTTTGCTATTTTTAAGCCTTGAAACGCGCACCAAGTTCGCTTCCCGAGTCTTTATCCATGTCAAATGCAATGCTAGGTACTCGGGGACGGATTTAGCTTGATTTCTACTCATTTCCGCATAAATCTGCAATATTACATAAAAATACGAAAGTAGACGAAATGGGGCAAATAGTAGAATAAACTACATAATTGAGCTCTGAAAATGCGTGTAAAATAGGGTGTAAAACATCATATAAATGACACGCATCAATGAGTTTCGAGGAATTAAGGGAGTATGAAGTTGGTAGAATATCTGCATGATATGAGGTTTTGAGTAGAGAGTTAGATGATGACACAATTAAGGATAGTATTGGGAAGAATGTTGAGGTAGTGTGGTTGATGGATTTAATGTTAGTTATTTGGGATGCTAACCACAGATAGGAAAGAAATCGTGATGTTTAGAGATGAGTATAAGAGGTTTGATGCCCGGACAGTGGTAGTGTTATGGTTTGTGACTAGTGGTTAAGGGTGACGGTATATTAGAAAAGCAGCAAATCTAAAGAGGTTGATTTTGTAGGGACCAGATTGATAAGTATGGTTATGAAAGAGTATAAGATGTGGTTATATGAGGCGGTTGTTAGTAGTTTAGTATTAATGGAGTGGCTACATTTGGCAGAGGGTGATGGATATGCGAATGGGAGAATATGTTATGAGGTGTATACGAGTTAAGCTCGGGTGAGAGGTAACTTTTATCAGGTGGTAACTTACGTGATCAGGATTGACTGGTTGGATGTGATTACGGGTCTGTGATATATAAATGTTTGTGTGAGGTTTTGACCTCACAAGACGTGGTATGGTGTGATTATCATAAAGTTGTTATTTGAATGTTCTGTAATGCAAGTTGTTACTTGCGTGAAAGTCAGGCAGTGGCGGAAGTCGGGCACCCCTAACAACAGTAGGTAAGGGCTCTAGACGGGGGAGAGTCTCACAAGGTAAGTCTACAGACAGGAAGCCGTCTATCTTCCATGTCTGGTAGTCTGGGGTAAGCCAATGCTGAGAAAGCATGGCATCCAGACTCAGTAGCCTCTCTCCCTCGAGGTACTGCAAGTCACGAGGCCAAACGGGGAAGAAGGCACGGGCAAGAATGGTGGCTATGCCACCGCAAGCAATAGTTCCCGTCTCCTTCAGCCCCTGGCCCTGAAGGTACTGGGCGGTCAAGTAGGCAATGTTGAGGGTAAAAGGACCCTCACAGTCGATGTTCAGGTAACCGCCCAGGATGGAGAGCTCGGTGTTTGTGATGTTGTTCGGCTCCTTTCAGCCGAAAATAGTGCTCCCCATCAATCTAAGAAAACAACGGACAGGGGGAAGGTGGACCTGTTGGAGCTTTCGCTCCGCAAAAGTGGTCTAGGCCAGGGTCCGCCAAAGCTGACGAAAGACCCTCCTAGGGGCTGCAGTCTCGCCCGTAGAGGAGAGACCAAGTCGCCTACCAAACTCCTCTAAAGTCAACGGAAAGGTCCGGCTAAACAACCGGAAGGACACTGAAGAACTAGTGGGGTCAGCCTCGTGTGCCCCGGAGGAGAAGGTAAAGGAGCTGAGAAACTCAAGGCTCAGCTCCAGAAAGGTGCGGCCGCTCATAGTGATGAGTCCGGCCATCCCCGTGCCCCATAGTAAGTCACAAACCGACTCGTAGATACCGAGTCTCTCAAGTGCCGATTTCTCTAGAAATCGGGAAGGTACAAACACACAGCCTAGCAGGTTATAAAATTTCTTACAATGTAAAGCGTTAACAAAATGTACCTGCGGATAGTCTGGGTGAGGGTCGAGGGAAGTGTCCCCTCGAACTGTGACCGTGCTAGAAGTAGAAGGAGCAGCAGCTGAAGTAGAGGTGGCTGGAGCTGGCGTAGAACGGGACTGTCTACGACCTCGGCCTCTGGAACCCAGCGTAAGCCCGTGCAAGGATTTGGTGAGAGAACCGTGGTCTGCTCTAAAGGCATTCGTTGCCGCGAGTCCACCACAGGTGTAAAAGCGGCGGCTGGTGTAGAGGTAGTGGCTGTTGTGGCCACCACTGACGAAGAAAGGCTAGCAGTGGTGGTGGCCGTAAAGGAAGTGGCAGCCGAAACTGAGCTAGCAGCTGAGCTAGCTGGAGTGAAAACTGTACCTGCAGCTGAAACTAGGAACACTGGGGCTGCGGTACTCACTAAAGTGGAGACAGTGGCAACAGCAGGGGCCACTGTCTCAGACAGAGATGGACTAGAGGACGAACTAGTAGAGGGTAAAGAGCTAGAATCCATCCTGTATACAAAGGGCAGGGGACATGATAAGAAAACAGCGGCTAAAGGTAGCTAAAAACAGCAAGAAACCAGCATGTGACATCATTACAGTCCCCAAACAGTCGAGAAAAATCGACTCCAGCCCGAAAAATTCCCAAATTCCTCAAAAATTTCGAATGACAGCACGTAAATGGTGATAGGGAACGGGATAGCAAGTATTGACAGCCGTAATTAAACAACAACTGAGGTTAATTAAGTCATGAAAGCATATAAACCCGTCTGACAGTCGAAAAATTCGACTGAAATAGCCCTAATCGCGAAATCTCACGCAATATTCGAATTAATCATGCAACAACAGCGAGGAATGGGGATAGATCATCAAGTAAGACAGAGAAGGGCAAGCAATGACAAATTAAGTCGAAAAGTTCGACTAACAGTGGATTTCGAACCCTAATTCCAAATTTACCTCATAAAATTCAAAATAATCGAAATTAAAATGCATAGAGGATGAAGGAATTACTTACTTGACGAGAACAACCTACAAATTGAAAATAATCTTCAAAAAATCAAGCAAGAAAAGGCGATTTTTCGATCTCAAAATCGCGAACCCTAACCCCTCTTTAAAACCGTGTAAAGGAGCACGAATCAAGAAGAAAACAAAGGGCTTTGAAGGATTAAGTAGCAAGTAACAATATTTAGGAGACGGATTTGGTGATTGGGCAAGAAAAATGGGGATTTGGGGGATTTTTGGTCGCAATTAGGGAAGGGTTAGACGAAATTAGGGGAAAATGAATTAGAAATAAGAACAAAAGAGTTTAAGGAAGAAAAGCTCCCTGCGTCCTTTTGCATTTACTCGATCTAGTGGTTTTAAACTACTCGATCGAGCACTTTGATGCTCCATCTACTCGATCGAGTAGAATTCTACTCGATCGAGAACTCCCCTTTATTGCTTTACTCGATCGACCGGAAAGAAACACCCGATCGACCATTTTTCACTTGATCGAGTACAAAAAGTACTCGATCGAGCTCTTTTTTCGCGTAAGCTCTTGAATTTCGTCTTTCTTCCTTTATATTTGCGTAAAACTTCCCCAAACCTGCATAAAAACACGTGCAAAAATATCCCAAAATACCAAATACGCATAAGAACAGTCTATAGTCTTAAGTCTACGCTAAAAACTGTCTAAAAACTAATTGTCCTAATTAAAAGCAATAAAACAAATTCAACGGAAAATTCAAAAATTATTTATTACAAGGTGTTACACGGGCATTTCCCCGCTCAATTCCCAATGCAATTCAGTAGCCCCTTGGAGGGCTCCCCGACGGAGGACGCATCTCAAAGAACATTGATTGTCCTCTTCAGCTTCCATGAGCATGAATTTGAATCATTTAAAACAGTAGGAGGGGAGTAGTTCACATCCACGTAAGCGCGAACTTTCCTCGTCCTTGCTCCTTTATCACCAGCTGTAGCGTCATCATCTCCAATTTGATTGACAATAATTGCACACTGTCCTTTGACAGCTCCTTCATTGCTTTCATATGTACCTGCAGCAAGGAAAACAGACAAACTTTCCTCCTTTTTGCTCTCAATCTGAGGCGGAGGGGTAACAATAGCAGCACAATACTCCAAATTTTCATCTGGAGTGTCAATAATAGGGTCAATAGAAGAGAGGGCATTGCAAGGCTGAGCTTGCATGGGAGCCCTCCGGAGCTTAGACTGATGGAATATCAGTTCCTCATCCCCTACCTGGAAGGTCAAAGTCTTACCCCCGACGTCTATTACTGCACGGGCAGTAGACAAAAATGGTCTCCCTAAAATAATAGGGGTGTGTGCATCTTCGGGGATGTCTAAGACAACGAAATCAACGGGAATAAAGAACCTCCCGATCTTCACAGGTACGTCTTCTACTACACCTAGTGGCCGTGATATACTATGGTCGGCCATCTGGACAGTCATGTTGGTGCAACTCAGCTTTGTCAAACCAAGTCTCTTGGCCAGAGACAGCGGTAAGATACTCACGCTAGCGCCTAGATCGCATAACGCGTTATCAATCAAATGAGTACCGATATGACATGGAATTGAAAAACTACCCGGATCTGACTGTTTGGGAGGTATCTTATTTTGAAATAGGGCTGACCCTACCTCAGTCAAAGCTACGGTCTCATTATCACTAATACTCCTCTTACGCGATAAAATTTCTTTCATAAACTTAAGATAAGAGGGTACCTTTGTCAGCAATTCAGTGAACGGCACAGTGACTTCTAAGCTTCTCAGAAGTTCGAAAAATTTGCCGAATTGTTGATTAGCTTAAGTATTCTGCAGCCGCCTCGGGAAGGGAACCTTGATGGGTATCTCGAGCCCCTTGTTTCTCTCTTCCAATGTGTCACCCGGAGCAAGTTCTGTATCCTTTGGACGCTTCTTACCTCTCGAACGAGGTCTTTCCGGTGATTTCTCGCTTAATCGAGCACTAGCAGGCTCTCGAACAAGCTTCCCGTCATCAATATTACTCGATGACCAAATTGCTCATTCGATCGAGTAGAATCTTCAACAATATCACTCGATCGAGTGGAATTTTCACTCGATCGAACAGTTCCATCTTCCTGTTCACTCGATCGAGTAGAAAACCCACTCGATCGAGCACTTTCATCACCAAATCTGCTCGATCGACCTCCAGAAACCAGTCGATCGAGCACCTTCTTTGCCGTGAGCTCATTTTGTTCGCCAGAACACTGTTCATCATCAGTTATAGCCTTCCTCGGGTCTGATTTCAACACTAGCGGTCCCTCATATGAACGACCGCTTCTCAAATTTATCAAATTTACCGTCTCATGTGGATTCTTCTCATTTTGAGTCGGTAAATGACCCTGCTTTCTTGTGGATTGATTCGTGGCTAATTGGGCAACTTGAGTTTCAAGTGCCTTAATAGACACATCTTTCTGTTGATCACTCAGCTGCCACTGCTTTGTAAAGGACTGAAACATGGACTTTAGCTCACCAATTTCACTCACCCCACTGGAAGATGATGCACCGTGATTAGGAGGAGTGAAGGAAGAAGGCTTCTGAAAGCCTTGTTGATTCTTATGTGGAGGAACATAAGGCTGCTGCTGGTGCGGAGGAGGAGTAGGATTGAGCACATTTTGACTAGTCCACCTCAAATTGGGATGGACTGCCCCTTGATTGTTGTAATAGGAACCCCCTGAAGGAAATGTAGATCTATATACATACTAACATACTCATATATGTTAAAATTAATTTGTCATAAAATTAAATGTGGATTTTATGCATGCAAACATTAATAAAATAAGATAAGAAAACATTTTCTCACCATAAAGATTTCGGTCATAATGGGCACTAACAAGATCTCCTTCTTGTTAGTTCTTGAGCTTTCCATTAATGGATGAACATTCTTGACTTCAAATTAGAAGCCCTCCAATTAGTAGCACCCAAGACAATCCCTTAATCCCACAAATAAACATGTACTAGATGTTTGTATTGTAGTTTACCTTAAAATCTATTACTAATACTCATATACTACTTCTAGTAATCTTAGTAATTTATATGAACAATTTAGATTAAAATCTCATCCTTTTTGATGAAGATGGAAGAGAGAGAAGAGAGGAAATTCTACATGAACATCTTGCATGTTTTATGAATGGTAGTATTTTAAGAAAAATAAAGCAACCAACACTACTCAATTAAGAGTGTGTGCCGCCCAACTCTAGCCCAAAGGAGCATCATTGCTTTTCTTTTTCTCTTATCAAAAATATAGGTGTGTAAGAAAGTGGAGTAGGTTGTAAGGCTAGTCAAGAGTAGTCATCATGATGTTTATTTTATCAAATAAAATAAAACAACCAAAACCCACTAACACACCCACTATTTTCGGTCCATTATGTATAAAATGGACTACCATTTTATTTTTGTCAATTTGTCATTTGTCACACAATATGTCACATGTAGTATGATACATGTTACTAATTAATTAAATGCATATTTATCACATAAATATCATTTTATAAATTAATTAAATTACATTCAACAAATTGACTAGTGATGCTTGATCACTTAAATAAAATGGGTCATACAGTTATAATTCACAACTTCTTGTAATTATAATTAACCATTCATTCTTATCTTTATTGTTTCTCAAACAATAAATAATTTTAGCAACAAAGCATTTTATTACTAAAATAAATCTTATTTAATCCCATTACAATAAGATATCAATATTTTCTTTCTCACAAATCGAATTGTTCAATTTTAAGGAATTAATTAATCAGACGGTATACAACTAATTAACCTTTTCAATTAAGGGAATCGTCCTTTAGGTGTGACCTCAAGGGATCAACTGATCACCACCGTCGCACGACAGTAATGTCAAACTCTAGCCAGCCAATCATTACCGATATGTGTGGACCAGTTGACTATATATATGTAATGTATCATCCCTTCCGTATTATTGAAATGAGATTTAATAATGATATTTAAATCATGTGATCGCACTATTGTTGAGGACACATTTCCCAACAATCTCCCACTTGTCCTCGACAAGTGTGCGTCACCAATTCTCTTGTCCTATTACTATCTCCCACTCAATGCAAGGTGTCTTTCAGGTCGTACTTGCAAGTGATCATATCGAGAGTGGTTTCCTCGATCTGGAGAATAACTGATTGACCGGATTTATCCACTCTGGATACCTTCCGAGCGTGGCCACGCATTTCCAGTTCATTACTCCTCGAGTGGCCCTGAGATATTGTTTTAACCCTGACAAGGGGATGGACAATTCCTATTGCACTCATTCCCTTCGACTAGCCACAGCCATCATAACCCAAAATATGCCCATTTGACCCCATTTACGAAGGTCGTAGTAACACAAATCAAAGTTAATCTGAAATCGTGCCATCTTAGGTGAATAGTCTTTAGTCAAAAGAATCGACTCATTAGAATACTATAGTAGCTCTCGCCACGACCAGGCTATATAAATTGCCCGAACTCTATAAGCGGTCATAAGGCCCGACAAAATGTTCCTAACATGATCACCGCCTATGTGATCGACTAGTCATCTCACATGACTCTATGGCACTTGAACTTGCCATCAATCGCCTCACACTCTAGTCACTTCGAGACGTCACCTCATGCAAGTAACTATGGGCAAATACAATGTTAATCCGTGTTCACTTTAACGGGGTTCAATTGTCTCCACAACCCGTTTGGATGTAACAAAGTATAATAAAAGAGTTTTAAAAATAAAACTCGAACGACAAATGCGATTATCACACATGAATAGTCAATGCCTGATTACTATTTCATGTTCTATAATCTAATTTGATCTTGTACGTAGTTGTTCATTTCAATTCAATTGAAATGACATGACTCATCATGTTTAGCCTTTGAGAATGCTTTGGTTAGTAGGTTTTATCAATTTCTTGCACCTTACTCAACCTCACTACATACTCGTTTTCCTTTGTAATGTATACATTTGCATCACAAAACTTTCTGAGTACGTGTCGAGATCCAATCAAGACATAGGCCTTTTATCCTTAGAATAGCTCCCACTGTTTTCACAGTGTGCGGGACTCATCCTTCTTGCACATCTCATGATCGTAAGTGTACTCAATTTCCGTTATAAATATCTCTCATTGTTCTTTATTGCCTAGAACGATTCTAGAAAATCTACTTCTTAATAAACATTGCCACAATGGTATCTTAACCATCTTAATGTGTTTTGATTATGGTTTTGTCGGAAACCATGCGCAATCTCAATTGTCAATTGTCACTTGTGTAACACCCTTACACAATATTGCATCATAAACACTTTGCATCATAGCCTTAATGCTTCTGCAAGCACTTAAGGGTAATCTTTATAGCTCACTTGGTAAAGATTACTTAAATTCGATTTTGAAAACAATTCATCATACTTAAAGCATATGAAGTGTTATACATCATTTCTTTTTAATTGATTCGCAAAATGCGGAAGCAAATGAAATCAATCAAATATGTTCAATTTAATTGAACTAGTCATGAATCTTATCAACATAAGACTTCTTACTGACTCTAATATCATGTGGATTTATCTTCATAAATCCGGATATTCAAGATGTATTATAATACTCCAAAAGTCTTAAATCATTCCTAATGATCAATATGTCATCCACATATCAGACTAATTAAAATTTTCGTAACTCCCACTAAACTTCATGTATAACCACAACTTCTCGACTTATCGAGAAATATTTTATCACATGATCAAAATGTTGATTCTAACTCATTGATGTCCTACTTAAGACCCTCTCTTAAGTTTCACATTATCTTAGGATTGCAAGAATCTACTAAACTCATGATATGTATTGAATACATTCCTTCTATTGAAGAAGTGGGTTTTAGATTCATTCGCTATGTATTTCATAATATTGAAACACAATCCCTAAGAAGATCCAAATATACTTAAGCATTTCAATTAGTGCAAAACTCTTTGCAACCAATCTTGCTTTGAAATATCTCTTTATTAGTGCAAAACCCTTTGTCACTAATCAAGCCTTTTATTTCGGATTCTCATGGCTCTAAGCCTTGTATTGAGTTGTGACTTAATCACTCTTATGTAAGTCATACGTTCATTACTTTCTAGAAGTAATCAACTTGAATCAAACAATTTCTTTTGTAAGTTATAAGCTCTTTGCTTTCTTAAAAGTAGCATGAATTCATCATTTTTAACAAGTGACGAATTTAACCTCCTAGGTTTTGAAGAAACAATGTCTTACACAAAACGTCTCATGTAGCCAAGAAAAGACCAGTTTCTTGCGACATAACATTCTCTGTGGCTCTTGAATAATTTCTCCCACTCTGTCTTCTAGAAATAAACTTGTATTTTAGAAAGACAGCTTCATGAGCCGCAAACCCGTCGAGCTCGTGATAATTGCAAGGGAAAAATGAGCATTTGTTTCTTGTGAAAACTTACAACCATGGTACCCTTACCATTTCATATCTCATATGATTCGATTTAGTGGAAAAATAATTTAGACAAAAATGATAAAATCCCCAAAAGGATCAAGTAACTCAAAGTAACTTGATTGAAGTCCAAACCATATCGAATAGCGTTTGATCTCTTATCCATCCACACATTATTTCATAATGCGTGCTAAGAGAGATTAACTTGTGATACTATATCACATTTCCTTTGGCTTATATCAAAGTCTTCACTTTGATAATCCCATCACGACTAAATCGTGATTCCTTGAACTCTTTGAAATTCTTCAAAGATTTCTCTATTTACCTTATTAAGTGAACATACTAGCGTCAACTTAAATCGTTGGTAAAAGAAAATGATCAACCTATTTTGGATCGATGATTTACAACCCCGATCTCCTTTTCAACCAAAAAGCACGAGACATCTTGCTTTGAATACAAGATACGCATATACCATTAACAATCTAATGGTTTCAAGAGTACTCGATAACTCTTTGCGTTCATCATTCCAAAATTTAAGGTTTAATCTTGGGTTACCAATTTGAGTCTTACATCATCTTCATGATATATCATTCTAGTTTGGTTTAGAATATAATCACCTTGATGATGGGCTAGCCATACATCAAATCATGGTGTATAGGGTCACAAAAGTGAAAACCTCTTTTGTATCTTAACAAGTTTATATTCTTATTTAGAGTTAATGCACTTAATAGTCATAATTAAGTACAACTTTAAATCCAAAAACTAGATTGAGTACACAATTACTCTATCTCTCGACTTCATTGTTGCTAGTCGTCATATTCTAATCATCCTATGTATCAAACATAATGATGAAAACCACCACCGGTTTCTAATATTGACGGAGTAATACTAGCAAAATTTATGTTTAATCAAATAAACATTTAAAGAAGAAGGTTCAATTAGATGTCCCACAACTAACTTGTTGATTCTTCAATAATTTGGGGTAGTTTCCTTTCTCGTGTCTAACATTTAAGACAATGGAAACTTTATCGGTCGGGTTTGATAGGTTTAGTATCGTCATTCTCAACAACTTTACCTTTAACATTACCTTGTATCAATTCCATTATAATCTTTACTTCTTGAACCTCGTCCTCATCTTAACGGTTTAAGAGAATGCTCCCACTTAATTCAATGAGTCTTTGCTTTGAGAAGCAAAATTGAATTCATGAAGATTCACTCTTCATTTGTTCGTTTTAGTCTTAAAACTTTCATTGAAGTGGTTGCGTTATTTTGGTCAATTACGAATTCTGACAAAACTAATTACCAAAACAATTTATCGCTTCAAGGTACTTAATTCATTTAAGTACATGAAAAATAATCCATTGTAAGTAGATGTGTTAGTCAAGAATCAAAACCTGTTTGATAATGAATAACTTTAATCTATACTCTTAACAAGAGATCCTTAGCAATGGTTCGTTTGAGGTTTTAGAAGCAAATTCAAATTTTGTCTTTAGTTACGATGTTTTAATGGAGATTTGAATCAAAACGAAATGATATCGTATATGAATTGTGGTAAAGAAATAGAACAATATAACAACGGAATAGTGGAAAACTTAACATTTATCGTTTTATTAATACTTGAAAAACAAGTAAAGCATTTACATAGTGACCTCTACCCAACTATGATAAATGATTCCAAGACCCAAATTCATATCGACTTAGGCACGGGGTAGCCGATGAAACCTTCATCAATATAACTCGGTGGATTAACCTTTTAATCGATTCTACTTTTAGAACTCTTGGTCGATAAAATTACTCTAATATTTATCTATAGCCCAAAACACATCAACAAGGGCACGGGGTAGCCGATGAAACCCTCATCAATTACTTTTGTTGAGTTCAATCCAAATTTCGAATAAATGTGTCCATTATCCAAACCCACATTAACTTAGGCACGGGGTAGCCGATGAAACCCTCATCAACATGAATTCGGTGGATTAGACATTTATCACCCACTTCCCCTACGTAACAAGGTTTGTACCCCGGGGTAGCCGAGTGCACTCTCTCGCGAAATAGGTTTTCATGGTTTCTACTATTTGGTAAGGCTATGTCTCAATTGTTTGTTTTAGCGAGAGGTCATGTCAATTTATTATCTATCACGTTTTAAGTGAACTAAAGCGGTGAACTATGATAATTCTAATTGACACGGTCGATAAACTCGATAAAAAAAAAAAAAAAAAAAAAAAAAAAAAGGGGATGCATGTTTAGTTATGGCGATTTAGCGATGCATGCGACATAAAATAAAATGCAAGCATAAAAATAAATAAATCCTAGTATGGCCTTTCCTAAAAAAGAAAAACTATTAACCTATTACACATTCGGAAACCAACTCCATTGGTCCCTTGAACTTCGGTTGTGGCACGCATCTCTAGGTAACACCGTCTTTATGTATCGCCATTCTTGAAGAAATCCATCTTTTGGAACTCCGGAATGAATAAAATTACATAATAAATTACATAATTTCCTATTATACATTTGTAACTTAAAATAAAATAAATCTATTAAATTACAAAACGGTGATACGAGATCACAATAAAAATTACAACCGAATCGGTATTCCCATACATTTCGGGAAATACCAATTAAAATCTAAGGCCATACTAAGTAAAATTACATAATTCAAAATTACATAAATTAAAATTATGACAATCATAAAGAAAAATGCATCATTATAATATGTATGAACATGCTCAATTTTATGCTAAATCGCCTTTAATTAGCCAATATCGTATATTACTCGGTTTTTACGGTTTGCGTGATTTCAACATTTTATAATCACAAAAATACATAAACTCATATTTATGCATAAGTTAATTACCCTAACCTCTTAGGACTCAAAATATAGTCTTCACTAATAATTTGACCATAATTAACCTTTATTTACAAAATTGTTCATAAATGGACCAAAAATTACAAAAATAAGCTATTAAACTTCAAATAAATTACAAAAAATTCAAATAAATTCAAAATTTGAAATTTAAACTCATGAACATTCTGGAAAAATTCCATGACACTCATAATGTTCAAAATCTTAGGTTAAAAATTTCGAAATTTTTCGGGAAAAACAATGTTGCGGTTTATCGATTTATAATAAAATAATCATAAAAACATGGAAAAATTATTTTCACTAAATTTTCAATTTTAGATCTGAAAAAGATAATAAAATGCAACATTAGACGTTTTTCCTAAGTCATAGATTATGTTTTATTAATTTTCACTAATAATGTCACTATTTATGCTATTTTTCTTCAAAAATTCATAAATCATGCTAAAAGACTTCTTTATAGCCAATTATTTTACACACATCTTGTAAAATTGCATGTGACAACATATTAATTTTCTATGACCAGATTCGAAATTTAACTCATATTAACCTATTTTTCTCTTAAATCCGTATTTAATAATGAAAAATTCATTTTTCGAGCATAACAAGTCCAAAAATTATGAAAATTTACAGGTTATCTCAAAATAATATATGTAACAACATATCCAAAAACCAACTTAAAATTCGAAGTATAGCTAATTTTCGACCAAAAATGACATTTTTACTCATAAAATCACATTTAAATGTCATTATAGAGAAATATGAACAATAAAAATCCGAAAAAAATTAACCAAAATATCCTAAAACATTTTAGGACCAGAAATATTAACATGCATGGATTAATTTAGTGATATCTCATAATAACACAAATTTTACAAGTTTTATTTGTTATTCTTATAACTTGGAAAAACTTTTAACCAATTTGCATGCAAACAACCGTGGCTCATGATACCGATTGAAGGAAATGTAGATCTATATACATACTAACATACTCATATATGTTAAAATTAATTTGTCATAAAATTAAATGTGGATTTTATGCATGCAAACATTAATAAAATAAGATAAGAAAACATTTTCTCACCATAAAGATTTCGGTCATAATGGGCACTAACAAGATCTCCTTCTTGTTAGTTCTTGAGCTTTCCATTAATGGATGAACATTCTTGACTTCAAATTAGAAGCCCTCCAATTAGTAGCACCCAAGACAATCCCTTAATCCCACAAATAAACATGTACTAGATGTTTGTATTGTAGTTTACCTTAAAATCTATTACTAATACTCATATACTACTTCTAGTAATCTTAGTAATTTATATGAACAATTTAGATTAAAATCTCATCCTTTTTGATGAAGATGGAAGAGAGAGAAGAGAGGAAATTCTACATGAACATCTTGCATGTTTTATGAATGGTAGTATTTTAAGAAAAATAAAGCAACCAACACTACTCAATTAAGAGTGTGTGTGCCGCCCAACTCTAGCCCAAAGGAGCATCATTGCTTTTCTTTTTCTCTTATCAAAAATATAGGTGTGTAAGAAAGTGGAGTAGGTTGTAAGGCTAGTCAAGAGTAGTCATCATGATGTTTATTTTATCAAATAAAATAAAACAACCAAAACCCACTAACACACCCACTATTTTCGGTCCATTATGTATAAAATGGACTACCATTTTATTTTTGTCAATTTGTCATTTGTCACACAATATGTCACATGTAGTATGATACATGTTACTAATTAATTAAATGCATATTTATCACATAAATATCATTTTATAAATTAATTAAATTACATTCAACAAATTGACTAGTGATGCTTGATCACTTAAATAAAATGGGTCATACAGTTATAATTCACAACTTCTTGTAATTATAATTAACCATTCATTCTTATCTTTATTGTTTCTCAAACAATAAATAATTTTAGCAACAAAGCATTTTATTACTAAAATAAATCTTATTTAATCCCATTACAATAAGATATCAATATTCTCTTTCTCACAAATCGAATTGTTCAATTTTAAGGAATTAATTAATCTGTATCGGTATACAACTAATTAACCTTTTCAATTAAGGGAATCGTCCTTTAGGTGTGACCTCAAGGGATCAATCGATCACCACCGTCAAGACGACAAAGAATAATGTCAAACTCTAGCCAACCAATCATTACCGATATGTGTGGACCAGTTGACTATATATATGTAATGTATCATCCCTTCCGTATTATTGAAATGAGATTTAATAATGATATTTAAATCATGTGATCGCACTATTGTTGAGGACACATTTCCCAACACCCCTTCCTTGCCTGTATTGTTGAAAGGCGAAGGACTTGTTCCTTCTCCACAAGACAGTCAACAGCAGTGTGGCCATCATTACTTCCATATCTTTCACATGAAACGGTCTCTCCTCTAGTAAGAACATGGACCGTCTGAGGTTCCCCAGCTGCTTGTAACTCCAACTTGTCAAATCTAGCATTCATGGTTTCCAGCTGAGCCACAACCTGCTTATCTATCGCATGAACTGTCCTTATACTATCCCTCGGGTTTCCATACTCAGCACTGTGATTCGCCATCTCTTCAATAAGGGACCATCCCTTATCATCATCTGTATTCTCCTGGAATCTACCACTAGATGACGCATCAAGTATGGCTCTGTGGTCGTCATACAGTCCATTGTAGAACTGATTAGCTATGAACCATGGGTCAAAGCCATGATGAGGAATAGACCTCACCAATTTCTTGAATCGTGACCACGCCTCATATAAACTCTCATCGGGATTCTGTCTGAAACTAGTAATCTTGGCCCTCAGTAGATTGGTGCGCTGTGGAGGGAATTATCTCTTGTAAAAGGCAAGAACAAGAGACTCCCAATCTGTAACCCCATCACCGTGCGGTCCAAGTCGATCGACCACTCCTGGCCGAGTCGATCAAAGAGAAAGGAAATAGAACCTCCTTAATCTTGTCTTGAGTTACCCCCTTAGTGGCGGGGATAGTAGAACAGTAATCGGTGAAGGTCTTCATGTGCTTCCTCGGATCTTCACCTGCCACACCTCTATAAAGGTTTCTCTCCACCAGATTTATGTAAGAAGGACGGATGTCAAATGTATTCCCATCCTCCGTCTGAAGATTGAAACCCTTTGGAATTGAGGTGGCTGATAAGTATAATTTTAGTGTCATTATACCCCATATTTAATCCTTTATTACGACTCAATTTTGTATGCTTTATTGATAAATAGCTCATTTATTAGTTTTATTAGTTAACTAGTAATTATTTATTTTAATTATAAACAATATGAATAATGATTATTTGCTACCGTTTTGTTTTTGTTTTAATCTTTGTAGGTACCTAGTTGATTAAAGACGGAATAGATAAAGCGGATGTTGACTATGAGTCAAATCTATTTGAGACAAGGTCAGCACTTTGACCTTGACATTGGCAGAATTAATTGAACAAGGCCACACCAATTCATCATCATCGCACCACCATTCATCACCATTTAAGCATGTTCATCATTCCCCCTGCCTTCATCGTTCACCATTAACATCAACAATCCGAGCTCCATCTCCATTAAACCTGCAACAACAACAATGGCAGCAACCACATTCACCATTTTCACCCACCATTCCCATTGTTCCTGCACTTCACCTCCTTCACCATTAACAAACCACCATTTCATCAGTCCGACCTACAAGCAACAACTCCGTCATAGACGAGCAAAGAATCAACCGAAAGCGGCCCATCATCAAGCATGAACTCGGGATCGAAACCGAGTTAATTGGAATAGAAGCAATCGTTCTCTGAGTCGGGTCACCGGCTGCCGCCTACCCAACCGGCTGGGAATACGCAAAGAATTGACTCCATTTTCCGAGAGAACTCCCAGCCGGCCTTGTCACCGGTGGCAGCCCACCGGCTCGCAACACCCACAAAACGCAAATCGTGCTCCTAGACGGGTGACCGTCTGCCGCCCCCCAACCGGCTGGGAATACACTGATTTTCACCTCAAGTTTCCGGAGACTCCCAGCCGGTGTCAACCCCCGGCGGCCGGTGGACCTACTGGGCATCACTTTTGGCGTGTTTCAGATCCCGTTTCTTCCTTCTTGTTTTCTTTTTTATTTCTGTTTTGTACTCCGTATAAAACAATCCCCTTCCCCTTTTTTGTGTTTTTGTTGAGTCGGTTATTTGGGTCATAGTGGGAGATTAATATTATTATTATTATTAGATTATATTTTAATATTATTATTATTAGTAGTAATTAGTAGATTAGTACAAGTGGTATATAAAGACCACATTAGACCTTACACATTACCATACCTTGGAATTAAATTAGACTAGTTCATCTTATTCTCTCTCAATATTGTAAAACCCTCATATTTCCTCTCTTATTTTCATTCAATAAAAAGTTGTTATCTTTCTTTAATTATTAGTTTAATTCTTCTTTTGTTCATTCAAGTTCTTCTCTTTTCATTAGTTTACAATTAGTAATTTTGGGTTGTATTTGGAGAATTGAAGAATCCTTCCATATTTCAATCCAAGTTCCTTTCTTTGCTATTGAGTGGGTATAATTTCTCTTCCTAATTTCATTTGTTTACATTTATTTTTCTTTCAAGTTTAATCTTAATTGTTTATGTTAGATTGTTGTTATTCTCTCTCTTGTTCATCTTTTCTCTTCTCACCATTGTTGTTTACAAGATTGAATCTTTGATTTCTCATGTTAAAGATTGAGTCTTTGAGTTTATTGAGTTAAAGTTTGTGCCTTTAGTTTAATCTTCATTGTCTCTTGAATTAAATTGTCTTTCCTTATAATTTAAGTTGGATTGTTGCATGATTAGTAATAAAATTTGTACTTCCATTATGATTATGCATAAAGATTCCATCTTTATTGTCTCTCTTGCAATTAGGAACATGATTAGTGAGTAGTCTTCTACTAGGACTCGGTTTGACCCGACATGAGTAGTTTCACTAATTGAATCTCATAAAGGCTAATTATTTGGGGAAATTGGTGAGGGTAGTTTAGAGGATTGACTTGACTTATGGATCGATTTTGGGTAGTGTCGACTTGTAACCCTTGTCCACCAACGAGAGTTGGTTAGGTTGGGAATCGGGTACCCGGAATTTGGTCTTATCGCTAACCTTAGTTGAGACCGAAAGGGAGAACTAAGGGAGGGTGCCTCTAGACTAGCGTTTGAAATCGACCCTCGAGAGAGGGAGTGGGATGACCCGGAATACGATGGGGGCTTAATGACCTTGACCAAGTTCTTGACCTCCTCGGAATTGTGCATGATTTTGGGGTAGTTGAGTGTTGAGTTAGGGATTCCTACCTTCGAACCCGAGAGGGGGGTTGGTGGGTAGTGCTAGTGTCTTACTTCGAACCCGAGAGGGGGGTCTTAGGCGAATTAGAGCCATCTCCTCCTTACTTGTCTACCCGAGTGATTAGCCTAGGGAATTAATTGTGTGAAGTTATGAATTGTTGTGGGAGGACCGAGTTCTAGGCCTTTATGATTCACGTAGCTAACTTATAATCTAAGACAAAACTAGTACTCAATCCTTGATCTCCTTGTGGTTCGACCTCGACTACCCTACTACATTAGTTGAGTTAATTTGTTTGATCGGGTACGACGACCTCTACCCGCATATCAAAATGGCGCCGTTGCCGGGGAGCATTGGCATGATATTAGTTGTTTTGTTCTAGTTTAGACTAGGTCTTTCTTTGTTACTAATCCCTTTGTTGAGTAAGTGGAAGGTGTTTTAGAAGAACCAACAATGGCCGCGGTTCCTATGAGGGATAATTTGGCTCCGAAGAAGGTGGTGAATCCAAGTATTGTCAAGCCACCTATTCAAGCCAATAACTTTGATGTGAAGGCTACTTTGTTGCAACTAGTCCAAGGAAACCAATTCGGAGGGGGAACCACCGAAAACCCCAATGAACATCTTAATGAATTCTTGGATAGTTGTGACATGTTTAAAGCAAATGGAGTGTCGGAGGAGGCAATCCGCCTTAGGCTCTTTCCTTATTCTTTGAGGGGGAGTGCTAAGGAATGGTTGAAGAGTTGTGAGCCCGATTCATTTAGAACTTGGAATGATGTCTCCAAGGCCTTCTTGAACAAGTACTTTCCACCACAAAGGACCGCAAGAATCAAGAGTGAGCTCCAAGGCTTCACCCAACATGATGATGAGACCCTTTACGAGGCATGGGAAAGGTATAAGGGACTCCAAAGGTTGTGTCCTCACCACGGGATCGGAGATGATGAGTTGATCAACAACTTTTATGAGGGGTTGAGCAATGAAATGAAAATGAACCTAGATTCCGGCTCGGGAAAGGGGGCATTAGACAAAATTGATCACAAGACGGCTAAGGAGCTTATAGAAGAGATGGCATCCCGTACTTTTCATTGGAATAATGATCGCCACAAGAGGAAAGGGAAGTCCAATGTGGAATCAACAAACAATGTGGAAGTCAAGGGATTGATAGAGGAACTCAAGCAACAAGTTGCTTTGTTGAACTCTAGTAACACCTCAAGAAAATCTTCATCAAATTGGTCTCAAATGTATTGTTGTGAGATTTGTGGAGATCAAGGGCATCCACCAAATGAATGTCCTTTGATGATGGGAGAGGCAAATTGTATGGAGCAAGTGAATGGAGTGTGGGAATCAATTCCGGCTAGACAAGCATTCAACAACAATCAATACCATCCCGGAATGAGAGTCCACCCAAATTTTTCTCATGGCTCACAAAATGTCCAAAACCCCACTTTCCAACAAAATCCACAATTTACACCAAATTTCCAAGCCCAAAAGCAAAATACCACCTTTCAACCAAGACCACAATTCCAACCACTCAATCAACCAATCAACCCACCATTTCAACAAAATTCCCAACAATTCCAACAAACTTCTCAACCCTTTCAACAATCCACCCAACCAAAGTCAAATGTGGAGCTCATGATAGAGCAATTAATGAGTTCTCAAACCCAATTCATCACTCATTCCAACCAAATGCAAGAGGAGGCAACATCCTCTATCAACCAACTAAGGACTCAAATGCAAGCCTCCCAAAGAATGACGGATAATCAAATCTCTCAATTGGCTTCTCAAATAAGTCAATTTCAAGCCTCGAATGGAAAATTTCCGGGTAAAACCGAGACCATTAATGCTATACATTTGAGGAGTGGTAGGGAGTTGGAAGATCGGGTGTTCGTAAAGAGGAAAAAGAGTCGCAAACCGGAAGTTGTGGTTGAACCACCAAAAGTGGTTGAAGATGATCTTGTAGAGGTTGTTGTAGAGACTCCCATGCTTGTTGATGAGTCCACCAAGGTTTTTGATGAACCCACCAAGGTTGTTGAGGAACCCAAGCAACAAGTCGTGAGACCATATGTGCCACCAATCCCTTTCCCTCAAAGGTTGGCAAGAGCAAAGCTTGAGCAAAAGTATGGAAAATTCATGCACATGATGAAAGGTGTGAACATCACCATGCCTTTTATTGATGCCATCAAGGAGATACCCGCATATGGAAAATTCTTGAAGGAGTTGATTTCCAACAAAAATTCATTGGGTCCAACTACCATGGTCAATTTATCACAAGAATGTAGTGCTATCCTATTGCACAAGATGCCACCAAAGCTTGAAGATCCGGGTAGTTTTTCCATACCATGCACAATTGGGACCGTTCATATTGAGAGAGCCTTGTGTGACTTGGGGGCAAGCATTAGCCTCATGCCTCTCAATATCTTCAAGAAATTGAAGGGTTTTGAACTTTCACCTACAAGAGTATCTTTGCAACTTGCGGATAGATCGGTGAGGTATCCAATTGGCCTTGTGGAAGATGTACCACTCAAAGTGGGAAAGCTTGTGATACCTTGCGACTTCTATGTAATGGATATTCCCGAGGATTCCAAAATTCCAATCATCCTAGGGCGCCCATGCCTTGCTACCGGGGGTGCAATGATTGATGTTAAGAATGGGAAGTTTTCCCTTCAAGTTGGTGATGACAAGATGGAATTCTCGTTGGAAAAATCCATGAAATCTTCTTCTATAAGTGACTCTTGTTGTAGAGTGGATTTGTTGGAGGATTGCTTGAATGAGCATAATCTTGAGCTTTCATATTTGGACCCATTTGAAGTTTGTCAAACCAAGGAGGGGGATGGAGTTGATGATGTGTTGGGAGTTGATGTGAAGGAAGACTTGGGTAAAGATGACTCAAAAGAAGATGTATTTGAAGACCAAATTAATGATGAGATTGAATCATTCTTGAACTCCCCGGATTCATTTAATCTAAGCCCTTTAGAAGATGCACCTTGGTTGGATAACTCTTCAAGTGATTGGGAAGCTCAAATTGATGCCTTGGAGGCGGCCCTCAATGGAAATAGTTCGGTTCAAAAGGAGAGTCAAGAAAATGGGGATAAAAATGACATCATCATGAACCTCAATGTTGAGAAGTTGACTCCTCCACCTACTATTCCCAACCAATTTCCTTACCTTGGTGACCAAGAAGAGGGTTGTCCAACAAGTGAAACTTATGAGATTCTGTTCCTCCTACCACCTAACTACCATTCCAAGTTTAAGGGGTCTAACTATCAAAGAGACCCAAGAAAGGGAGCCAAGGAGGGTAAGAGGAACTATGAAAAGAAGTGTTGGAAAAGAAGATGGTTGTGGTATGCTATAGCTTGGTGCTATTTGTGCTTGTTTGAGGCTTTTGCTAAAGTTTTTGACCGGTTACTACGTGCCTTGTGTGACATGGATTGCTTCAACCAACAAAATTTTGGATGAGAGGTTTGGTGGAGTCCCTTAAGAACCATCGCATAGTATAAATTCTCTTCCTTTGCTTTATTTGTTTATGTTTTGCTTGCATTTGCATTTAGTTTACTTAACCGAATAAGAGTTAATCCAAATTAGCTCTCTTTGCATTCATCTAGTGTAGTTTGCATTATCCTTTCAATTTAGCTTATAGAATAATTCATGCATTACATTCATTAACCAAAAACCAAAAAAAAAAAAAAAAAAAAAAAAAAAATTGAAAAATCAAAAAAATCTTCAAAAAACATGTATTTTATTTTGAAATTTCCTCCACACATTTATTTCCATTTGAAATATGTAAATAAATAAGTGTGGGGAGGAAATTCCTTCATTCAAAAATACCAAAAACATGTTATTTATTTTCAAATATTCAAAAAAAAATTAAAAACATGTTCTTACATTTTGGAAAATTCAAAAATCAACAAAAATATGTTATTTATTTTTTCTTATTCTCTCCCTATGCTTTGTTCCATTGAGGACAATGTAAATCTCAAGTGTGGGGAGGGAAATATCCACTTTGTGCATATTGTTTATATTTGTATGTATTTGCTTGTTAATTTGAGAAAAATACAAAAATGCCTAAAAATTGAAAAAATTGAAAAATTTCAAAAAAATATTGCATTGTTTATATTATATATATTGCATTTGTCCTAACCATTTTGATAGGCAACACATGAATCATCGGAGAAGACGCTTGGTAAAATTCTTCCAATTCTTTTCTCCTTTATCCTTCCTTTTCTTTTTGTATATAAGCATGGAGGAGGACGGGATATGTGATGTGGGTGTTCCTTTTGGGAACCGTTTTGGATATGCGTGTGTTGTTGATGTGTTGTTAGGACTAGAACTTGTATGCATTTAGATTAGACATGTATATACGTGTTCACTCTTGCATTCACGTAGATTGTTCATATGTGTAGTTTGCATCCATACACTTTGCATCGTGTTTGTAAATAATTGTATAGAGGGTCTTAATGTGGAGGGCATATGTTGCCAATGATGATAATTTGTTTTGCCCGTGTCATTTCCCTCTTGATAGCTCGTGCCTTTTGATGACACATGTTAGGGTTTTTGCTTGCAAAAACCCGGAAGTCTAGCTTAACAACCAAGTTGCGACCACCTTGTGAGACCGTATTAGGCCCGAGACTTGACCTAGGTCCGATATAGCTACTAAAATGTGAGGATAGAGCCTCCTTATGGCCGGTCCATCAAACCGGTCCTGTTTAGGTCATGAGAGTAGTTCTCCTTACGTGGTATGTCATGTCAAAACGCACAAGTATGGTGCTCATTCCTTACCGTAGAAGTGTCGGTGTGCATATTGAGACATATTTATTCAAATAAAGTAACCTCACAATAGCCAAATAAGCTTTTGTTATGCCCTTGAGTCAATTGTTTCCTTTTGTTAACCCATTTTGAGCCTAAACCATATCGTTTCTATTGCCAACAAAACAACTACATCCCATAAACAACTCACCTTGGTTGAGTAGTTCGTCATTGTGGTTCTTTTGTGGAGTATATTTGGGTTGAAATTTTGACTCTCCTTGAGGTGTATGATCTTAATGCCACATGAGTGAAATGCAACTTTGGCTACTTTTGTTTAATAAGAGGTGAACAAGTCGTGAAAAATGCAAGAAAGAAAATCAAATAGAAAAGAAAAAAAATGAAGAAAAAAAAAACAAATAAAAAAAGAGAAAAATGAAATGAAAAACAAAAAGAAAAGAATGTATATTTTGTGCCAAATAAAGGGTTGATGGATTTGCAATTGATCTTGTTTTGAAAAGAATGAAATGAATGGATAGAAATGGCAATTTTTGCCAAATTTTGTGGAGGAATTGTTTTGCATTGGTACGATTTAGTGAATTGGTTAGATGTGGCGACTACTCGATCCGATAGCCTCACATGTCATAAAACGGTGCTTGCACCGATCCCTTTTCACCTAACCCAACCCCATTACAACCCGGTTGTCTCTCTTGTATGTGCATCATTTGGCATTTCTCTTGCGGATTTTGGATGGAGTACCATATTAGATTGCGGGCATGCCTCGCAAGTCGAGTTAGGAGAGTGATTTTGGTTACATTTTGTCACAAAAATCACCCCGTTCTTTCATTTGAGTGACTAGTGAAACCCGTGAGAGTCGGGCCTTGGTCTCCTTTGGTCAAAGGTTTGATATGGAGTCGAATCTTGTGTGTGTCGTGTCATTCTTGGGAGTATAGCTTCATACTTCCCCTTTCCCGCCTAGAATTTGTTTCTTTGGCACCCCGTGTTGTCAATATTGGTTACTTGAGCTAGAATTAGGGAGTCGACACCTTGGTAAGACCCGGAGATGACATCCTCCACTTATGACTCTCTTTGTTCGGTTTTTGAAAACAAAACGGCCGCTTAGATGAGGAAAGCGGTTTGACTTTTTGTAGATGCATCTTATGTGCTATTTTGTGCTTAAATGTTTGGATGTGTCAAAATTTTTCGCAAGCCCCCACTTGCCTTGCAAGGAAGCACATACCTCATTGTGTTTCGTTGTGAGTTGAAGGGACGGAGAAGGGCCGTTAATTGCCTCTCATCGGATTTTATTAGTTTAGCTAGTCTTTTATATTAAGGGTCTCGGTTTAGTTTAAATGAGCTGCTGAGGGACGAGTAAGGTTTAAGTGTGGGGAGATTTGATAAGTATAATTTTAGTGTCATTATACCCCATATTTAATCCTTTATTACGACTCGATTTTGTATGCTTTATTGATAAATAGCTCATTTATTAGTTTTATTAGTTAACTAGTAATTATTTATTTTAATTATAAACAATATGAATAATGATTATTTGCTACCGTTTTGTTTTTGTTTTAATCTTTGTAGGTACCTAGTTGATTAAAGACGGAATAGATAAAGCGGATGTTGACTATGAGTCAAATCTATTTGAGACAAGGTCAGCACTTTGACCTTGACATTGGCAGAATTAATTGAACAAGGCCACACCAATTCATCATCATCGCACCACCATTCATCACCATTTAAGCATGTTCATCATTCCCCCTGCCTTCATCGTTCACCATTAACATCAACAATCCGAGCTCCATCTCCATTAAACCTGCAACAACAACAATGGCAGCAACCACATTCACCATTTTCACCCACCATTCCCATTGTTCCTGCACTTCACCTCCTTCACCATTAACAAACCACCATTTCATCAGTCCGACCTACAAGCAACAACTCCGTCATAGACGAGCAGCAATCAACCGAGCAGCAGCCGCCATCATCAAGCATGAACTCGGGATCGAAACCGAGTTAATTGGAATAGAAGCAATCGTTCTCTGAGTCGGGTCACCGGCTGCCGCCTACCCAACCGGCTGGGAATACGCAAAGAATTGACTCCATTTTCCAGAGAACTCCCAGCCGGCCTTGTCACCGGTGGCCGGCCCACCGGCTCGCAACACCCACAAAACGCAAATCGTGCTCCTAGACGGGTGACCGTCTGCCGCCCCCCAACCGGCTGGGAATACACTGATTTTCACCTCAAGTTTCCAGGAGACTCCCAGCCGGTGTCAACCCCGGCGGCCGGTGGACCGGCTGGGCATCACTTTTGGCGTGTTTCAGATCCCGTTTCTTCCTTCTTGTTTTCTTTTTTATTTCTGTTTTGTACTCCGTATAAAACAATCCCCTTCCCCTTTTTTGTGTTTTTGTTGAGTCGGTTATTTGGGTCATAGTGGGAGATTAATATTATTATTATTATTAGATTATATTTTAATATTATTATTATTAGTAGTAATTAGTAGATTAGTACAAGTGGTATATAAAGACCACATTAGACCTTACACATTACCATACCTTGGAATTAAATTAGACTAGTTCATCTTATTCTCTCTCAATATTGTAAAACCCTCATATTTCCTCTCTTATTTTCATTCAATAAAAAGTTGTTATCTTTCTTTAATTATTAGTTTAATTCTTCTTTTGTTCATTCAAGTTCTTCTCTTTTCATTAGTTTACAATTAGTAATTTTGGGTTGTATTTGGAGAATTGAAGAATCCTTCCATATTTCAATCCAAGTTCCTTTCTTTGCTATTGAGTGGGTATAATTTCTCTTCCTAATTTCATTTGTTTACATTTATTTTTCTTTCAAGTTTAATCTTAATTGTTTATGTTAGATTGTTGTTATTCTCTCTCTTGTTCATCTTTTCTCTTCTCACCATTGTTGTTTACAAGATTGAATCTTTGATTTCTCATGTTAAAGATTGAGTCTTTGAGTTTATTGAGTTAAAGTTTGTGCCTTTAGTTTAATCTTCATTGTCTCTTGAATTAAATTGTCTTTCCTTATAATTTAAGTTGGATTGTTGCATGATTAGTAATAAAATTTGTACTTCCATTATGATTATGCATAAAGATTCCATCTTTATTGTCTCTCTTTGCAATTAGGAACATGATTAGTGAGTAGTCTTCTACTAGGACTCGGTTTGACCCGACATGAGTAGTTTCACTAATTGAATCTCATAAAGGCTAATTATTTGGGGAAATTGGTGAGGGTAGTTTAGAGGATTGACTTGACTTATGGATCGATTTTGGGTAGTGTCGACTTGTAACCCTTGTCCACCAACGAGAGTTGGTTAGGTTGGGAATCGGGTGCCGGAATTTGGTCTTATCGCTAACCTTAGTTGAGACCGAAAGGGAGAACTAAGGGAGGGTGCCTCTAGACTAGCGTTTGAAATCGACCCTCGAGAGAGGGAGTGGGATGACCCGGAATACGATGGGGGCTTAATGACCTTGACCAAGTTCTTGACCTCCTCGGAATTGTGCATGATTTTGGGGTAGTTGAGTGTTGAGTTAGGGATTCCTACCTTCGAACCCGAGAGGGGGGGTTGGTGGGTAGTGCTAGTGTCCTACTTCGAACCCGAGAGGGGGGTCTTAGGCGAATTAGAGCCATCTCCTCCTTACTTGTCTACCCGAGTGATTAGCCTAGGGAATTAATTGTGTGAAGTTATGAATTGTTGTGGGAGGACCGAGTTCTAGGCCTTTATGATTCACGTAGCTAACTTATAATCTAAGACAAAACTAGTACTCAATCCTTGATCTCCTTGTGGTTCGACCTCGACTACCCTACTACATTAGTTGAGTTAATTTGTTTGATCGGGTACGACGACCTCTACCCGCATATCAAAATAGCGCCGTTGCCGGGGAGCATTGGCATGATATTAGTTGTTTTGTTCTAGTTTAGACTAGGTCTTTCTTTGTTACTAATCCCTTTGTTGAGTAAGTGGAAGGTGTTTTAGAAGAACCAACAATGGCCGCGGTTCCTATGAGGGATAATTTGGCTCCGAAGAAGGTGGTGAATCCAAGTATTGTCAAGCCACCTATTCAAGCCAATAACTTTGATGTGAAGGCTACTTTGTTGCAACTAGTCCAAGGAAACCAATTCGGAGGGGGAACCACCGAAAACCCCAATGAACATCTTAATGAATTCTTGGATAGTTGTGACATGTTTAAAGCAAATGGAGTGTCGGAGGATGCAATCCGCCTTAGGCTCTTTCCTTATTCTTTGAGGGGGAGTGCTAAGGAATGGTTGAAGAGTTGTGAGCCCGATTCATTTAGAACTTGGAATGATGTCTCCAAGGCCTTCTTGAACAAGTACTTTCCACCACAAAGGACCGCAAGAATCAAGAGTGAGCTCCAAGGCTTCACCCAACATGATGATGAGACCCTTTACGAGGCATGGGAAAGGTATAAGGGACTCCAAAGGTTGTGTCCTCACCACGGGATCGGAGATGATGAGTTGATCAACAACTTTTATGAGGGGTTGAGCAATGAAATGAAAATGAACCTAGATTCCGGCTCGGGAAAGGGGGCATTAGACAAAATTGATCACAAGACGGCTAAGGAGCTTATAGAAGAGATGGCATCCCGTACTTTTCATTGGAATAATGATCGCCACAAGAGGAAAGGGAAGTCCAATGTGGAATCAACAAACAATGTGGAAGTCAAGGGATTGATAGAGGAACTCAAGCAACAAGTTGCTTTGTTGAACTCTAGTAACACCTCAAGAAAATCTTCATCAAATTGGTCTCAAATGTATTGTTGTGAGATTTGTGGAGATCAAGGGCATCCACCAAATGAATGTCCTTTGATGATGGGAGAGGCAAATTGTATGGAGCAAGTGAATGGAGTGTGGGAATCAATTCCGGCTAGACAAGCATTCAACAACAATCAATACCATCCCGGAATGAGAGTCCACCCAAATTTTTCTCATGGCTCGCAAAATGTCCAAAACCCCACTTTCCAACAAAATCCACAATTTACACCAAATTTCCAAGCCCAAAAGCAAAATACCACCTTTCAACCAAGACCACAATTCCAACCACTCAATCAACCAATCAACCCACCATTTCAACAAAATTCCCAACAATTCCAACAAACTTCTCAACCCTTTCAACAATCCACCCAACCAAAGTCAAATGTGGAGCTCATGATAGAGCAATTAATGAGTTCTCAAACCCAATTCATCACTCATTCCAACCAAATGCAAGAGGAGGCAACATCCTCTATCAACCAACTAAGGACTCAAATGCAAGCCTCCCAAAGAATGACGGATAATCAAATCTCTCAATTGGCTTCTCAAATAAGTCAATTTCAAGCCTCGAATGGAAAATTTCCGGGTAAAACCGAGACCATTAATGCTATACATTTGAGGAGTGGTAGGGAGTTGGAAGATCGGGTGTTCGTAAAGAGGAAAAAGAGTCGCAAACCGGAAGTTGTGGTTGAACCACCAAAAGTGGTTGAAGATGATCTTGTAGAGGTTGTTGTAGAGACTCCCATGCTTGTTGATGAGTCCACCAAGGTTTTTGATGAACCCACCAAGGTTGTTGAGGAACCCAAGCAACAAGTCGTGAGACCATATGTGCCACCAATCCCTTTCCCTCAAAGGTTGGCAAGAGCAAAGCTTGAGCAAAAGTATGGAAAATTCATGCACATGATGAAAGGTGTGAACATCACCATGCCTTTTATTGATGCCATCAAGGAGATACCCGCATATGGAAAATTCTTGAAGGAGTTGATTTCCAACAAAAATTCATTGGGTCCAACTACCATGGTCAATTTATCACAAGAATGTAGTGCTATCCTATTGCACAAGATGCCACCAAAGCTTGAAGATCCGGGTAGTTTTTCCATACCATGCACAATTGGGACCGTTCATATTGAGAGAGCCTTGTGTGACTTGGGGGCAAGCATTAGCCTCATGCCTCTCAATATCTTCAAGAAATTGAAGGGTTTTGAACTTTCACCTACAAGAGTATCTTTGCAACTTGCGGATAGATCGGTGAGGTATCCAATTGGCCTTGTGGAAGATGTACCACTCAAAGTGGGAAAGCTTGTGATACCTTGCGACTTCTATGTGATGGATATTCCCGAGGATTCCAAAATTCCAATCATCCTAGGGCGCCCATGCCTTGCTACCGGGGGTGCAATGATTGATGTTAAGAATGGGAAGTTTTCCCTTCAAGTTGGTGATGACAAGATGGAATTCTCGTTGGAAAAATCCATGAAATCTTCTTCTATAAGTGACTCTTGTTGTAGAGTGGATTTGTTGGAGGATTGCTTGAATGAGCATAATCTTGAGCCTTCATATTTGGACCCATTTGAAGTTTGTCAAACCAAGGAGGGGGATGGAGTTGATGATGTGTTGGGAGTTGATGTGAAGGAAGACTTGGGTAAAGATGACTCAAAAGAAGATGTATTTGAAGACCAAATTAATGATGAGATTGAATCATTCTTGAACTCCCCGGATTCATTTATCTAAGCCCTTTAGAAGATGCACCTTGGTTGGATAACTCTTCAAGTGATTGGGAAGCTCAAATTGATGCCTTGGAGGCGGCCCTCAATGAAAATAGTTCGGTTCAAAAGGAGAGTCAAGAAAATGGGGATAAAAATGACATCATCATGAACCTCAATGTTGAGAAGTTGACTCCTCCACCTACTATTCCCAACCAATTTCCTTACCTTGGTGACCAAGAAGAGGGTTGTCCAACAAGTGAAACTTATGAGATTCTGTTCCTCCTACCACCTAACTACCATTCCAAGTTTAAGGGGTCTAACTATCAAAGAGACCCAAGAAAGGGAGCCAAGGAGGGTAAGAGGAACTATGAAAAGAAGTGTTGGAAAAGAAGATGGTTGTGGTATGCTATAGCTTGGTGCTATTTGTGCTTGTTTGAGGCTTTTGCTAAAGTTTTTGACCGGTTACTACGTGCCTTGTGTGACATGGATTGCTTCATCCAACAAAATTTTGGATGAGAGGTTTGGTGGAGTCCCTTAAGAACCATCGCATAGTATAAATTCTCTTCCTTTGCTTTATTTATTTATGTTTTGCTTGCATTTGCATTTAGTTTACTTAACCGAATAGGAGTTAATCCAAATTAGCTCTCTTTGCATTCATCTAGTGTAGTTTGCATTATCCTTTCAATTTAGCTTATAGAATAATTCATGCATTACATTCATTAACCAAAAACCAAAAAAAAAAAAAAAAAAAAAAAAAAAAAAAAATTGAAAAATAAAAAAAATCTTCAAAAAACATGTATTTTATTTTGAAATTTCCTCCACACATTTATTTCCATTTGAAATATGTAAATAAATAAGTGTGGGGAGGAAATTCCTTCATTCAAAAATACCAAAAACATGTTATTTATTTTCAAATATTCAAAAAAAAATTAAAAACATGTTCTTACATTTTGGAAAATTCAAAAATCAACAAAAATATGTTATTTATTTTTTCTTATTCTCTCCCTATGCTTTGTTCCATTGAGGACAATGTAAATCTCAAGTGTGGGGAGGGAAATATCCACTTTGTGCATATTGTTTATATTTGTATGTATTTGCTTGTTAATTTGAGAAAAATACAAAAATGCCTAAAAATTGAAAAAATTGAAAAATTTCAAAAAAATATTGCATTGTTTATATTATATATATTGCATTTGTCCTAACCATTTTGATAGGCAACACATGAATCATTGGAGAAGACGCTTGGTAAAATTCTTCCAATTCTTTTCTCCTTTATCCTTCCTTTTCTTTTTGTATATAAGCATGGAGGAGGACGGGATATGTGATGTGGGTGTTCCTTTTGGGAACCGTTTTGGATATGCGTGTGTTGTTGATGTGTTGTTAGGACTAGAACTTGTATGCATTTAGATTAGACATGTATATACGTGTTCACTCTTGCATTCACGTAGATTGTTCATATGTGTAGTTTGCATCCATACACTTTGCATCGTGTTTGTAAATAATTGTATAGAGGGTCTTAATGTGGAGGGCATATGTTGCCAATGATGATAATTTGTTTTGCCCGTGTCATTTCCCTCTTGATAGCTCGTGCCTTTTGATGACACATGTTAGGGTTTTTGCTTGCAAAAACCCGGAAGTCTAGCTTAACAACCAAGTTGCGACCACCTTGTGAGACCGTATTAGGCCCGAGACTTGACCTAGGTCCGATATAGCTACTAAAATGTGAGGATAGAGCCTCCTTATGGCCGGTCCATCAAACCGGTCCTGTTTAGGTCATGAGAGTAGTTCTCCTTACGTGGTATGTCATGTCAAAACGCACAAGTATGGTGCTCATTCCTTACCGTAGAAGTGTCGGTGTGCATATTGAGACATATTTATTCAAATAAAGTAACCTCACAATAGCCAAATAAGCTTTTGTTATGCCCTTGAGTCAATTGTTTCCTTTTGTTAACCCATTTTGAGCCTAAACCATATCGTTTCTATTGCCAACAAAACAACTACATCCCATAAACAACTCACCTTGGTTGAGTAGTTCGTCATTGTGGTTCTTTTGTGGAGTATATTTGGGTTGAAATTTTGACTCTCCTTGAGGTGTATGATCTTAATGCCACATGAGTGAAATGCAACTTTGGCTACTTTTGTTTAATAAGAGGTGAACAAGTCGTGAAAAATGCAAGAAAGAAAATCAAATAGAAAAGAAAAAAATGAAGAAAAAAAAACAAATAAAAAAAGAGAAAAATGAAATGAAAAACAAAAAGAAAAGAATGTATATTTTGTGCCAAATAAAGGGTTGATGGATTTGCAATTGATCTTGTTTTGAAAAGAATGAAATGAATGGATAGAAATGGCAATTTTTGCCAAATTTTGTGGAGGAATTGTTTTGCATTGGTACGATTTAGTGAATTGGTTAGATGTGGCGACTACTCGATCCGATAGCCTCACATGTCATAAAACGGTGCTTGCACCGATCCCTTTTCACCTAACCCAACCCCATTACAACCCGGTTGTCTCTCTTGTATGTGCATCATTTGGCATTTCTCTTGCGGATTTTGGATGGAGTACCATATTAGATTGCGGGCATGCCTCGCAAGTCGAGTTAGGAGAGTGATTTTGGTTACATTTTGTCACAAAAATCACCCCGTTCTTTCATTTGAGTGACTAGTGAAACCCGTGAGAGTCGGGCCTTGGTCTCCTTTGGTCAAAGGTTTGATATGGAGTCGAATCTTGTGTGTGTCGTGTCATTCTTGGGAGTATAGCTTCATACTTCCACTTTCCCGCCTAGAATTTGTTTCTTTGGCACCCCGTGTTGTCAATATTGGTTACTTGAGCTAGAATTAGGGAGTCGACACCTTGGTAAGACCCGGAGACGACATCCTCCACTTATGACTCTCTTTGTTCGGTTTTTGAAAACAAAACGGCCGCTTAGATGAGGAAAGCGGTTTGACTTTTTGTAGATGCATCTTATGTGCTATTTTGTGCTTAAATGTTTGGATGTGTCAAAATTTTTCGCAAGCCCCCACTTGCCTTGCAAGGAAGCACATACCTCATTGTGTTTCGTTGTGAGTTGAAGGGACGGAGAAGGGCCGTTAATTGCCTCTCATCGGATTTTATTAGTTTAGCTAGTCTTTTATATTAAGGGTCTCGGTTTAGTTTAAATGAGCTTACTCGAGGACGAGTAAGGTTTAAGTGTGGGGAGATTTGATAAGTATAATTTTAGTGTCATTATACCCCATATTTAATCCTTTATTACGACTCGATTTTGTATGCTTTATTGATAAATAGCTCATTTATTAGTTTTATTAGTTAACTAGTAATTATTTATTTTAATTATAAACAATATGAATAATGATTATTTGCTACCGTTTTGTTTTTGTTTTAATCTTTGTAGGTACCTAGTTGATTAAAGACGGAATAGATAAAGCGGATGTTGACTATGAGTCAAATCTATTTGAGACAAGGTCAGCACTTTGACCTTGACATTGGCAGAATTAATTGAACAAGGCCACACCAATTCATCATCATCGCACCACCATTCATCACCATTTAAGCATGTTCATCATTCCCCCTGCCTTCATCGTTCACCATTAACATCAACAATCCGAGCTCCATCTCCATTAAACCTGCAACAACAACAATGGCAGCAACCACATTCACCATTTTCACCCACCATTCCCATTGTTCCTGCACTTCACCTCCTTCACCATTAACAAACCACCATTTCATCGATCCGACCTACAAGCAACAACTCCGTCATAGACGAGCAAAGAATCAACCGAGCAAAGAAACGGCCATCATCAAGCATGAACTCGGGATCGAAACCGAGTTAATTGGAATAGAAGCAATCGTTCTCTGAGTCGGGTCACCGGCTGCCGCCTACCCAACCGGCTGGGAATACGCAAAGAATTGACTCCATTTTCCAGAGAACTCCCAGCCGGCCTTGTCACCGGTGGCCGCCCACCGCTCGCAACACCCACAAAACGCAAATCGTGCTCCTAGACGGGTGACCGTCCGCCCCCAACCGGCTGGGAATACACGATTTTCACCTCAAGTTTCCGAGACTCCCAGCCCGTGTCAACCCCGGCGGCCGGTGGACCGGCCGGCATCACTTTTGGCGTGTTTCAGATCCCGTTTCTTCCTTCTTGTTTTCTTTTTTATTTCTGTTTTGTACTCCGTATAAAACAATCCCCTTCCCCTTTTTTGTGTTTTTGTTGAGTCGGTTATTTGGGTCATAGTGGGAGATTAATATTATTATTATTATTAGATTATATTTTAATATTATTATTATTAGTAGTAATTAGTAGATTAGTACAAGTGGTATATAAAGACCACATTAGACCTTACACATTACCATACCTTGGAATTAAATTAGACTAGTTCATCTTATTCTCTCTCAATATTGTAAAACCCTCATATTTCCTCTCTTATTTTCATTCAATAAAAAGTTGTTATCTTTCTTTAATTATTAGTTTAATTCTTCTTTTGTTCATTCAAGTTCTTCTCTTTTCATTAGTTTACAATTAGTAATTTTGGGTTGTATTTGGAGAATTGAAGAATCCTTCCATATTTCAATCCAAGTTCCTTTCTTTGCTATTGAGTGGGTATAATTTCTCTTCCTAATTTCATTTGTTTACATTTATTTTTCTTTCAAGTTTAATCTTAATTGTTTATGTTAGATTGTTGTTATTCTCTCTCTTGTTCATCTTTTCTCTTCTCACCATTGTTGTTTACAAGATTGAATCTTTGATTTCTCATGTTAAAGATTGAGTCTTTGAGTTTATTGAGTTAAAGTTTGTGCCTTTAGTTTAATCTTCATTGTCTCTTGAATTAAATTGTCTTTCCTTATAATTTAAGTTGGATTGTTGCATGATTAGTAATAAAATTTGTACTTCCATTATGATTATGCATAAAGATTCCATCTTTATTGTCTCTCTTGCAATTAGGAACATGATTAGTGAGTAGTCTTCTACTAGGACTCGGTTTGACCCGACATGAGTAGTTTCACTAATTGAATCTCATAAAGGCTAATTATTTGGGGAAATTGGTGAGGGTAGTTTAGAGGATTGACTTGACTTATGGATCGATTTTGGGTAGTGTCGACTTGTAACCCTTGTCCACCAACGAGAGTTGGTTAGGTTGGGAATCGGGTACCCGGAATTTGGTCTTATCGCTAACCTTAGTTGAGACCGAAAGGGAGAACTAAGGGAGGGTGCCTCTAGACTAGCGTTTGAAATCGACCCTCGAGAGAGGGAGTGGGATGACCCGGAATACGATGGGGGCTTAATGACCTTGACCAAGTTCTTGACCTCCTCGGAATTGTGCATGATTTTGGGGTAGTTGAGTGTTGAGTTAGGGATTCCTACCTTCGAACCCGAGAGGGGGGTTGGTGGGTAGTGCTAGTGTCTTACTTCGAACCCGAGAGGGGGGTCTTAGGCGAATTAGAGCCATCTCCTCCTTGCTTGTCTACCCGAGTGATTAGCCTAGGGAATTAATTGTGTGAAGTTATGAATTGTTGTGGGAGGACCGAGTTCTAGGCTTTCCTTTATTGTTTAAATCACTTTTCATTACTTGTTTTCTTAGTTTAGTAGTCTTAGTTTAATTTATTTTTAGTTTAGCAATTACTTTAATATTAATCAATTCCATGATTCGCGTAGCTAACTTATAATCTAAGACAAAACAAATACTCAAACTTGATCTCCTTGTGGTTCGACCTCGACTACCCTACTACATTAGTTGAGTTATTTGTTTGATCGGGGGAGTGCGACAAACCCCGTCTATCAGTGGCCTTGGGTACCGAATGACTAGAAAGTTTAGGCATCTTTACTGGTGATAACGGACTGTCTTCTTCGAAAAGAGAGTGATGTAGCTCTGGCTCGAAAGTACTCAAGTCTTCCTTTCGTGATTTTCTCTGCAGACGGAGTCTATGCCTGAATAGTCTCTCTGGCTCTGAATCAGCTGAAACTAATTCAAACATGTCTGACCTGGGCATAAACAACACTGAAAGAAAATAATAAGAACGGCCTAAAGGAATAAAAAATCCCTGAGACGGATAAAATAAACGAAACGAAAACAGATAGGGCAATTGCCTCCCCGGCAACGGCGCCAAAATTTGACACGTCTGTCGTGTACCTGTCAAAAATAAACTAACTAAACTAACTATATAGCTAGGGAAGTCAGGTCGATCTCCTCAGGGAGGCAAGATATCTGTAGAAGTCCGTCTATTTGGTCACAAATGGGGGGGGGGGGGGGTTGTTTGATTTGGTTTCTAAACTACGAAGTTAAAGGAAGAGAAATAGAGACAAGAGCAGTAAAGGCAAGAAATAAGTTTTAAACTATCAAGAGAGAGGAACATGTCGGGAATTCGGTTCACTACGGTAGTCCAGTGACTCAGCTGTAAGTTACTCAGACGAATTAATATAAGACGGATACGGAAAGGTCCTTTCGGTCCACTTTCTATCCTAAAATACCGCTAACTTAACTTTCATTCTCGTCAGGGTAGTCTACTGTTCATAGCAGGCCTATTTAGTCCAATCTTTCGATCTAGGATTAATTTTAGCCAGATTAAAAGGTGACTCAGAAGTGTGCACTCAACTAAGTCGATAAATACAATTAAATTGCTATGGTGACAGAGTCTCACAATTAATTCACCTAATTCATTTACTACATCGTCACATTCCTACCGCAGATCCCCTAATTCCAACATGAAAGGGGTTTAGCTACTCATAACGCTAATTAAATTATCAAAATTAACAGCAGACAAATTTCCAGCAGTAAACATTAAGAAATAACAAATAAATTGCATAAAAGAGTAAATTAGGGCAAGGAATAAATGAAGTAAAACGAATGATTAAAGCAAACAAATGATTAATTATTATTAAGAGAAGAGAAATGAATTACAATCTTGCGAATCCGGCGTAAAGAACAATCGAATCCGAGTAAAAATAATCCCAAAGTAAGGTTACAGTGAATAGCCAAAGCAACGCAGTAAAGTTTTGACAGTAGGAAAATTAGATAATGAAAAAGATAGATCCTAATGACCTAGTAAAGCGTGCTTAAATAGAAAAGTAAATAAGTTTAACGAAATAAAGCACTCACGGGCTAATTTAAATCCCATAATAGCAGAAACCACTCGATCGAGTGGAATAAAACCACTCGATCGAGCAAAACCTCAACATAATCTACTCGATCGAGTAGATAGTTACTCGATCGAGTAACTCAACTTTCAGCAACTTAAGGATCGAGTAGAAAACTACTCGATCGACCAACCATGGATGCAGAAACCGTTCGATCGAGTGAATAAACCACTCGATCGAGTCTTCTGTCTTCATTTCAGCTTAGACTCGTGCCCGACTGCCTCGTAATCCGTGCCTTGACGCTTCCAAACGCAGTATCTCACTCTGGAAAATCCCGTCTCCTCTAAATGCATGCAAAAAGGACGAAAAAGGGTACGATTCCACTACTTTCGCGTTCATTTCTACAAAATGGACAAAACGAACCAAAGTAGCCAATTCGGGGCAAAATACTATAAAAATAGTATAAAAATGCATAGAAATACGTGCTGAAATAGGCTAAAAAGACTATACAAAATGCACGTATCAGCCGCATCGTATTGACGGACTTTAGGTGTTTCTGAAAACATAGTAATCATACGAGTGAATATCTCGTACGCATTTAAAGAAATGCATGAAAGCTTGAGCTTTAGGGACATCGACCATATCAACACATTCTTGATATCATTCGACATCCTCACGTGGTCATCATAGGCGGTCTGCACCGCCGATGAAGCCCTTGGACCGGGCTCGATGGGAGGAGCTTCGGTCAAGTAAGTGAGCACATTGTCGGACAACGCGACACTTTTGATGTTGGATTCCCATTCAAGAAAGTTACTACCGTCATCTTTTAAGATACATTTGTCCATTACGGACCTTAGCCATGAATCTTTGCCTAGTGAAGTAGTCGATGAAGTTGAAAAAGTTGCCATTGCAAATTAAAATGCTACAACAAATAAGGAAAAATTAACATCCATTGTTTTAAAATACTTGTGAAAACATGTTTAACAAGTTTTAACATTTATATAATGATCTCCCACTAAATTATATAAATGATTCCAAGACCCAAATATTAAACAAAATGAGCATCGCTTGGGCGAAACATCCCATAATAGTGTAAATTCGGTAAGTCACATTGACTAATTCTACCTCTAGAACTCTTGGTCGACGAATTTCCTTAAATCCATCTACTAGCCCCGGAACACAAGACCGTCCTATATCCCGTTGATTCCAACCAATTTTGGCGTGTGATAACCGGTTACCACCCTACTTACTCAAGGTAAAAAGAGAACACCCCGCTTGGGCGAGCGTGACTCTAATGAACAAGAGATTCATAGGTGTTACTAATTGGTAAGGCTAATCTCAATTTTAGTTATGTGAGAGATCTTGTCAATTTAGTCATAAATTCCCTATAAGTGAACTAAGTCGGTGAATGTAAATGACGTGAATTGACAACCGCGAAGATAAAATGCATGTGAATGGCGATTTTGGCATGCGCGAAAATAAAACAAGCAAGCAAGTAAGCATATGAAAAATCCTAGTATGGCCACCTAGTTATTAAAAAACTAGTCTATTACATTTCGGAAACCAACTGCTTATTCCCTTGCCTCTTCATTCCAAAAGTGGCTCCTTCGTGTGGGATTTGGAACACCTTCCAAAAATAGACTCCGTCTCGATGTAATCCGTCTTTTGGAAACGCCGGTACGAATAACTATTACAATTTAATTACATAGCTATTCCTATTATACATTAATTAATAAAATAAATAAAATTATTAATTAATTACAAATCGATGATACGAGATCGTATTTAATTACAAACAAATCGCTATTCCCATTCATTTCGGGTAATAACGATTAAAAATAAACTAGACCATACTAAGTACAACAAGATAAATAATTTAAATAAATGACAATCATTCATTCAACTTAAATAAATATTCTTAAAATGTTGTAAAATGATGCCAAAATCTCCCTATCTATCAATCGTTGGTATCCATCTCGGTTTTTGTGGATTTAATCGACTTTTAACATGTAAAAATCAATAATCAACTCTTAAATCTCATTTAAGTCCAAACTAATTATCCAAAATGTTTTAGACCTCAAAATTAGTCCTCAATAATTTTATGATGAAGAATTAGTTTGATTTGGTGATATTTTGCTAATTTAATCGGTAAAATCATAATTTTTAAGAAAAAATCCAAACTAATTGAAAAGTTATCCAAAAAATTGAAACAAAAATTTTGAGTATTATGGAACACTCCCAAGAACACCAAAATGTCAGAAAAATTGCCCCAAAAATTCGGATAAAATTTATGAAGAAAAAGATTGATATTTATCGGTTTTTAACCACTAAAACCAATAAACATCAAAACAAGGTGAAACCACATTTTAAATTTCACTTTTAAATTAAATAATATTTTTAAATGTACATAAATTTATCAAGGGTAGAATCAATCGTTCAAAATTATGATTAATTTATTTCACTTTTATCGACTTTTATCTCATAAATTCAATAAACATGCAAAACTTCAAACAAACCTTCAACATTTTGCATACAATAATTAGAAAACGTGCATGAAACACCATAAAAATTCCATGACCTGAATCAAATTTTAACTATTTTTAGTAAATTTATAACTAAAATACGGCATTTTGACTCGGTTTTTTACTAAAAATCATTAAAAATAGCAAAATAACTTCATAAATCACCAAACTTTATCACAAATCTTTTGAGATCAATAGGTGTGCATGCCCCAAAAATTTCGTGCTACAACCTCATCTAACACAATTTTTGTGTTTTTATAAATCATCTCATAATTTATTAATATGCTTAAAATCAACATGCAAACTACAAGCCTGAGCTCTGATACCACTTGAAAGATCATAGATACATATTAGACTCTCTAATAAAAATTAAATTATCTCATAATTTATCATTTTAGTGATCTATGTAACATGCATGCAAATATAAAAGTATAAAAATGAAAGTTAAGGAAAAACAATTTCCTTACATAGATTTTTATGGTAATATGGGCACAAACTAGATCACCTATCTAGTTTGTTCTTGAGCTAAAAAAAAATGGATGATCCTCCTTGAAAAATCTTCAAAAAGAAAGTCTCCTTCAAGTTGCACCCAAGAACAAATCACCCAAAATAATCTTACAAGTATTAACTAGATACTTGTAAAATTAACCCTTGATAATATTTGAAATATTACTAACACTCTTAGTAATAATATTTTTGATTACTAACTTCTTAGTAATTGATGTATAATAATTTTAGAGAGATAGACCAAGTTTTGTTCACATGCAAAAGTGAAGTAATGAAGTAAGTAAAAAAAAAGAACAAAAGATGGAGTGTAAGTAGAGGAAGTGGCGGGTGGAGTAAGGTGGAGTGAAGGATTGATTTTCCTTATTTTTTTGTCCAATGCATTATGACACACATAATGATTACATGACAATTATGGAAGAAAAATAAGAAAAGTGTAATGATCATGATCATCCACTACAGTCCATTTACACGGTCCAATGTACCATTTACGGGTCCATTTTGGTTCTTATATTTGTCGCACAAATACGTGTAAATTTTATTTAAACATCGTTTCATGTAAATGCTTCCAATTAATTTCGTCCAAATCACTCCGTAAATATACATGTACCGCTACACATATTATTTACGTACTAATATTAATCACATTAATCAATTAGTACAATTTTAGTGAATTAACTAAAACCCGACTCCCAAAATTTATTATTCAATTATCGCATAATTAAATAATAATTGTCGTGTCTCGAGTTCGCAACTCGAAATCTCTCTAAAATAATCGACTAACTTCTTAGTCTATAAATCAAGGGGCTAAATAAATTGTATCTCATACAATTAATTAGTTATCAATTGGGGTTCGTTCCTATAGGTGTGACCGAAAGGGGTCAGTTGATCACCGCCGTCTCACGACAATAACGTCAAACTCTAGTCAGCCAACCATTATCGATTTACGTTAATCAACTGACGAGGATCAAATAATAAATATCTGATGATATTCCCTTAATGAGACTTATTATGTAAACGCACTATTGTGGAGGACACTAACTCTAACATATTCATCATACTCGGCCGAGTATTCCTCGGCAGTAGCCAAACAGACCCCACGACACACACTACTCGACCGAGTAGGCCATACTCGGTCGAGTACCAGCCTATAAAATCCGTAGTATTACAGTTTTCCCCCCTTAAAAAGAACTTCGTCCCCGAAGTTCCAACCCAACCTATAAAACCTGGACACCTAACACTAAGTCTACCAACCACACTTACTTCCACAACATGACTCACGATACCGTCCCAACTACAACATAGCCTCTCAATACTAACTCCATAATATTACCGAATAACCGCAATATAATGTTGCCAACTCTGTGTCACTTCTATAACGCTTACTAGCACCTCAATACCAAGACAATCCACAAAATAAGATCAACCATCAAAACGGAATGTTACATTCTACCATCCTTAAAACGAACTTCGTCCTCGAAGTTTACTCACACACATAAACATCCTCACACAATCCGTTACTCACACTCCTAAACATCATACTTCTACGAGCACTGCCATTACCTGTAATAAAATCGACCATCACACAAATCCATCCTTATTCTACACCAACACTCAAACTTCCCATTGCAACCTGTATGACCATCAAACTCTCTTGTCGCATCCTACTCCTCTTAAGATAAATGTTACGTCCTCGTAACTCACTAATACTAGGTCCTTTGCTATACCTCCCATAATCCTCATTACTACCGCATGACAACGATAACCCACTATAACCTCAATACCTACAACCATTCCTATATCCAGGACTCTCTTTTTTTAACAGTTCTCGTGCCTCTAATTATTCTGTACTCCCATGACATATATCATAAAATCCTCGTGTATAACCACTACTCCATCTCTGCTACATTACCACAAAAGAACATACTTCTATATACATATACACTCATCTCCACAATCTTATCTCACAATCCTCAAGTGTTACACACACTTACATTAGCTTCTCAAGTTCCTTTCTTTTATTACCACAAAACTCACCCTTGACTTGACATGATACTAAGTCCTAAAACTCCGTACTCGTTGTCCCAAGAAAAGGTGTTAAACCACATGTAGTTCCAGTTCAATACCACACATGCTCCTCAATTATCTTACCACAACTATGTCCACCAATGCCTCATCTAAAACAACATCAAAAGTGCTCCAACAACCTCTCACAACGTTGTCCCATTATCAGAATATTACTTTACCATGACAACAACAGAACCATACCCAACTCTCTTTCATATCATCCTCTATACAAACCAATAGGAACATACCCATACCGACACTGGTAAGAAACATCGGTAAACAACACAATGGTCTATACGCCCCGACTGACACTGACAAGAAATAGCAGTAAACAAACAACGATCTATGACAACACGAAAAATACTGTAGATACCCAGTATCTGCACCTTCCAAAAACCACCCGATGATGATCGGACTATAACGTGTTTTTGATATGCGTACGTGGATTGACTATACATGAGAAAGTTTAATGCACTACTCGGATATGAAAAATGATTTCGAAAGTTTTCTAACTTCATTTGCATTAAAATAACACTATTTAGAGTTAAAACCGTCTTCGGACCCAAAACCGACTCAGAAACCCGCAACTCGAGTCAACCTGAGTCAACCCGAGTCAACCCAAATCTCTATGATTCCTAAATAATGCCATGAATGTTTTCATCATGTCATTTCCATTAAAATGACCCTAATTAGAGTCAAAACCGTGTTCGGACCCAAAACCGACACAGAAACCCGCAACTTGAGTCAACCTGAGTCAACCCGAGTCAACCTAAATCTCGAATGTCAAAAATAATGCCATGAATGTCTTCATCATGTCATTTTCATTAAAATGACCCTAATTAGAGTCAAAACTGACACCGAGCCAAAAACCGTCTCGAAATTCAAATCCCGACTCACACGGGTCAAACCCGAGTCAAAGACACAAAATACCTACCCCAAATATCACCTAAGATGAAGCTTACACGGCTAAGAAACCATCAAAGACCACAAATCACAACCAACAAAACATTGGTTAGAACAAATGCAAAATCCAAATTTGCGAAAGGGACAGTACACCCCATTGAGTCACGGTGTGGTTCGCGCCTCAATGGGGTGTCTCCTTAGCCTCCATGCAAAATCGACCGACCTACCATCCCACATTTCTCTATAAATACCCACCATCACACACCATAAACTTCACGCGAGTGTCCGCCCCCTCACCTCTCTCTTAAACTTCTAGACTCGACTTCCTAAGTCACAAAATCGACACGTGTTTACGACCTACCGATCGTAAACACAAGCCTTACACATATTGTTTGATACCGTCGCCGTGCATTCGACCAACCCATTCGACCAACTCATTTCATTAATCAACATGTTTTAATTAACATACTTTCAACATATTTTCAAAATCAAATCCTTTTTTAAGGCACTCTTTTAAACTTCTTTGATCGCGATTAGTCACAACGAGAAAACCGTCTTAAAGTCATCTACTTCGCAAACATCAATACACATAAGTTTGAGGGTGTAAATATCCCACTTATTTCATGTCTTTACTGTTTTCATAACTTTATGAACATGAACAATGCATAACACGATTCAAATTTAGGCTAGACGAGCCAAAACTGAGTTTTGGCTTGAGACAGAAGCTCCTTGCTATGCAAGGGAGCTCGCGCCTCTTGTGGGTCTCGGGTCAGACTCGTCCGTGTTTGAGTTCGTCTTTCCTTCAACACTTTCTTTTATTTTTACTTCTTTCCTTTTACGGTTTTTACCATTTTAATTCATTTTTATGATGAACATATTTTGACCATTATAAAAATCATCCTTGGTTCCTTATACCATGACGGTTTATTCCGTGACTCGATGATATTATTGGTTAATTACATTTTAATGGGTATTTTAACACACTTTTCTTTTATTTACCATTTTTCTCATTTGTTTACATTTGTAAATATATTAGTCATAATTCATAATCATCCTTGGTTCTTTATACCATGTCGGTTTAATCCGAGTACGATGACAAACATGACTAATTACAAATAATTGAACTTAACATAATTAGTTCAAATCAAACATTTTACATTTTTATTTGTAAACTATGCTTTCCAAACATGCAAATCCGACAACGAATATTACTAACATAATAGTAATTATTTCGAGTCATGCAAACAACATTTGCAAATTATTTAATCACAAATACGGTTTTAAATAACCTTTTCAAGAACCAGGAGACACCCCCTTGGGTCGCCTCATGGCTCGCTCCCCAAGTGGCCGCCTGTTTTCATACTTTAAAACCTGGGCAGAGCCCCTTTCTTCGCCAATAGGCTCGCGCCCCAATGGGGCTGCTTGGCACTGGTCTGCCTCGTCTTTAGCATTTATCTTGGATGATCCCAATTACGGTTAATCCGAATACATGACGGATCAGATTGACAAGCTTATGTTTTTACACTTTGTCATTTGACATCCTTTTTCAAATAAATGGATCGTGTTAAGCATCATAGCCCGAATTTGGTAAATGGATGTTTAATTTCCGTTTTCACATGCAAATCAATCTAAATCCAACTTGACATCTTATGCTTGATATTTGGATTAACAAACCGACTTAGAAAGCTCACATGTTAGGTTAAACTTTTGGATGTGCATTCATGCATTTACACCGTTTTATCAAATCTTGCACTTAAACAACCACGATCGATCAGTAGAGGCCGCTAACGCGGGCATGATTGGGTGTGCGATTAAAGGGCTTCCCAATACGTACCCTCACCCCTTACTTAGAACCTTTGGATAGTGGATGGCCTTATCCAGGGCGTATGAGAGTCATTTTAGGCATAGAATGCTAAAAGGGGGACGAGTCCTTATCTTTAGTACCTATGTCAAACACTGCTTTGTGCTTCGTTTGACCGAGGTATAAAGTGGATTCGAACGGGTTCCAAGCATCCCACAAATGCTTGGTGGCGACTTCGAACATCTCTAATCGTTTCGAGACCCTTACCGAGACGAAACCGACCGATCTAAAACGATCCGGTCGAAAGCATTTTTACGCCGCCGAGCGTGGATTTCAAGAGACCTCTGGACGTCCACAGATTGGCCTGGCGTGCAGGTGGCCCGTGACCGCGGACGGGTAGGCGGCCTAAATCCGCAGACCAAGGCGTGGCCCATGTCCACAGTTTGGCGACTCCGCTGGGGAAAACTATGACATTTGTGTCTTTGTGATCCTTAGAGGTGAAACTCGAACGAGGTCGTGGTTAAAGTGCATTAATTGATATTACGGTCATAAGTCGGGTTCCTTGTCCGGGCCCACAACCTAACCCTTTTCGACCAATTGGCTCGTCTCGTCGGCGTGAATTTTCTCATCCCCGCAATTCGAATCCCGATTGAGTCAAGCATACCATTGACGTTACACATTTCTGTTTCGTCAAAGAGCTTTCATCACTTTCGAGCACGAGGCTAGGGCACCCTCCTTACACATTTTGTTTGGATTGGTATCCCTCTCGCAAATCGGGTTTTGATTGCTTGGTGTGTAACAAACCCTTTTAAACCAAAACCCATGTCAGCATTATGCATAATATAATGAACTGTGAGTGCTTATGTGTTTTGTGATCATAAGTCCTTCCGTGTCATTTTAAACTTTCAAAAACACATTTCGCGCCGTTATAATGGCCATTTCAAACCTCGGTCTTTTGCCGACCGTTGCACGCCTTTCTAGGCCGTCGTAATGACGATTTTCAAATCTGGTTTTCTATAACCATTTCAACACGCCTTTCTAGGCCGTCATAATGACAATTTTCAAACCCGATTTTTATAACCATTTCAACACGCTTTTCTAAGCCGTCGTAATAACGATTTCAATTCTCACACTTTTCGATTTGCATACCGTCTTTCAAAAGTTAAACGGTTTTCTAACCCGTCGTAATGACGAATTCAATCCTCACGATTTCCAATTTCAAATCTTGAAAACGAATTTAACCATTTTCAAATTCTATTCAAAATCAAATCATTTGAAAACGAATTTAACCGTTTTCAAATTCCAATTCAAAATCAAATCATTTGAAAGCCAATTTCACCGCTTTCAAATTCCAATCAAAAATCAAATCATTTGAAAGCCAATTTAGTCGTTTTCAAATTCCAATCAAAAATCAAATCATTTGAAAACGAATTTAACCGTTTTCAAATTCCATTCAAAATCAAATCATTTGAAAACGAATTTAACCGTTTTCAAATTCCAATTCAAATCAAATCATTTGAAGGCCAATTTAACCGCTTTCAAATTCAAATCAAAAATCAAATCATGTGAAAACAAATTTAACCGTTTTCAAATTTCAATTCAAAATCAAATCATTTGAAAATAAATTTAACCGTTTTCAAATTTCATTTCAAAATCAAATCTTTGAAAACAAATTTAACCGTTTTCAGATTTCAAATCCAATTTCAAATCATTTAAAAACAAATCTAACCGTTTTCAAATTTCAATCCAATTTCAAATCTTTGAAAACAAATTTAACCGTTTTCAAATTTCAAATCCAATTTCAAATCTAACCGTTTTCAAATTTCAAATCAACCTTCAAATCATTTGAAAGCAAATTTAACAGTTTTCAAATTTCAATTCAAAATCAAGTCTTTGAAAACAAATTTAACCGTTTTCAGATTTCAAATCCAATTTCAAATCATTTAAAAACAAATCTAACCGTTTTCAAATTTCTATCCAATTTCAAACCATTTGAAAACAAATTTAACTGTATTCAAATTTCAATCCAATTTCAAACCATTTGAAAACAAATTTACCCGTTTTCATGGCCATTGTGATGACGATTCCAAATTATTCGATTCTCGATTTTCTAATCCGTGATTCGGAATTCCAAAATCCGTCTTTGGAAACAACACATTGTTTTCAGAGCCGCCGCAATTTCAACTCAAATCGTCTTTTGAAAACAAACTTAAGACAACTCTTTCAACTGCCCGACCTTTTGAAGATCCCTACTCTTTGGAAACTGTCCATAAAACGACAAATGAATCTTTTTGAAAATTTCTATTTTCGAAAATTTCAGTCCACCTTTCCGATTCAGCCTCGAGTCGATTAGAGTCCAGTCGATTTAAAGTCAAGTCGTCTAGATAATGTCGAGTCTCCGCCGAAGTTAGTACCTACCTTCTGGTCTAGGTCGTGTCGCCTAATTGTCGAGACATATTCAATGGCGTTAGCAGAGTCAAAACCTCTCGGCTATTAAACCCGTCTTTCCCCTACATTACGGGTCAAAGGTGAAGTTTGTGTACATGTCTTGTCCAACGACGTCACGCCAGTAACACACATCCAAACAGAGTCAGAAGTAGTCTGTCTAGGCATCACTATGCCAAAGTCGACACTCGAGTCTAAGTTCAATGTCATGCACCAAGGGTTCAAACACAAAAGGTCATTCATGATCTTTAATGAACTCATAACTTAGTCACACCGTCGCGTCTTCACGACGTATTTGTCTTTTATACATATGTGTCGTACTTGCCTTTGTTTGTGCAATCCCTTGCCAAGACAAGTTATAACGCCTATCGTTATGTCAATAGGAATCCCTTGGGTGCCATCAATCGCCAACCAGGAACTCCAGAAGCTGATCAACCTTCATCAGCCATGACTTCTGCTGAAACCAACAACATGGTCCTTCGACTCATAGCTACCGTGGAAAACTTGAGCACTCGTCTCTCCCAAGTTGAGGACAAAATGATAACCGGGAATTCTCCCTCTTCCGATATTGAACAAAGGATTAAGCTCCTTGAAAGACGACTACTTGCCAACGACAAAACCAAAACCAGACGACCTCATATGTCCTTCCCTGATTTGGGTATGCCTTATGCCACAGCCTTGGAAAGGCTAATCTCCAATGGAAAACTCCAACCAATTGGTCCAACTCCCGACCCTCTTCCAAACCAGCGAGGACGTAGATGGGACCGAAACCTGTTTTGTCAATATCACCAGGGTCATGGACACGATACTGAAATGTGTCTCCCCCTAAAATGTGCCATCCTTGATATGATCGAAAAGGGCGAGTTACCATTACCTCCCTCAACAAACCACAAAAACAACCCTCCAGAAAACCCAGTTGGACACAGTCAGGAATCTTCCCTAGACTGCTCTCACCTCATTTCTCCTGACGATGAGAAAATTCATGCAATTTATGAGGATGGCATACAAAGCGGTGTAATCATGCTCTCCGTCTCCATCAACAACATATTCTCAAGGCTGCAACTGGCTATCGATGATTTGAACACTCGGGTGGCTAATTTGGAGAAGAGGTTTGGTAGTACTGAAAATGAACTTGACCATCAAGGAAACCAACCCTTGGTTCACCAACCAACGACTGTTGAAAATGAGGAGTCATCCGATGGTTCCCACATCCATGAACCCACCAACAAAGAACGTGAAATCACCTCACCAAGATCCCCTTCAAAATACCAAGCAACATCCCCAAAATTTCCCATTGACAACAACCAAATCCTGTTTCCGCCCAGGATTGACAAAATCAAAAACAAAAACAAAACTCACAAAAACATCCAAAAAAACACCAATGTTGGAATCGTGGGAAAACATCAAAGGGTATTCACAGATCTGGGGATAACATATGCCACCGCTCTGGAGATACTTGCTTCAGAAGGAATGCTGCAACCCATTGGTCCGACTCCGGACCCACCCGAACACAGAAGAGCCCGGTTCTGGGATGGTAATGCCTATTGCCAATACCATCAAGGCAAGGGCCATGACACCGAATCCTGCTTCAAACTCAAGAACACCATTCAAGATATGATCGAGGCTGGCAAGATCATAATTGCACCTCTCAGTCAAGATAATCCTCCTGAATGTCTCAAGTCAAACAGCAAGGTTGAACGTTCTCAAAGGACATTCACTAGGCTCAACACAACCTATGCCGCAGCTCTTCAAAAGCTCATGACTGAAGGGAAGCTACAACCAATCGGGCCCACTCCGGACCCGTCTGAATGCAAGAAATCCCGTTTCTGGGACGGCAGTGCCTATTGCCAATATCATGAAGGAAAAGGTCATGACACTGAAACATGCTTCAAACTGAAACATGCTATTCAAAATATGATCGACAACCATCAACTGATAGCTTCATCCCTATTCCAACCAAGTGATGAAGACAACCCTAATGAACATCTCATTCTGCAAGGAGATAAAAGCCTCATAGACTGTTGTCCTCATATCATCCCCAACAACGAGAGTGAAGTGCTCAAGTGGGTCAATGCTCAAAACAAGACGATCAAGCCGCTGAATGCTGCGAAAGAAACCTTCAAGGAGGAACATGATGATTAGGAGTTCGTATCTACGATTAAGTCCGAGTCCGAGTCTTAGTCTTTCTCATATCTATCCTAGCGTCTGTCCTTTTATTCCTAAGAGACAACTGGGGGCTGTCCCCATGAGTCACATGTATTCATCGAGTCTGTGCTAACCTCTTATTTATCTAAATAAAAGCACGATTTCCATCTATCATATATTCTCTCATTTACCATTTCCCGTTGACAACGAGAATTGATTTGAGAATTGATTTAAAACAAACAACATGCTCCAATTCAATGTGAGTACACTCGAGTGACGTTCCGTATCGAGTAAGCAGAGGACCCGAAACTCCGTGTCCATTTTCTTTACCTATTCCATGTCTGGCAATAGAAACCTTTCATTAGCACCCAATTTAGAACGAGCTTCAATCAAAGGGATTCTACGACGAACCTAGATAACAAACCTGGACATCTCCTTGTTCATGTTCAATGACGGAAGGCAAGCCCATTCCCCACAAAAAATATCTCATCACCAATTATCAACCTTTCACCAACGGGTACATCCCCGTCTGCACCTTTACCTGCCTCGAACGAAGGATGGCAAAGAACCAATAAATCAAAAGCCAAAGCGAAAGGCCAAAATCAAAGGCCCAAGCCAATAGCCATTCACTCAAAGCCAAAGCGAAAGGCCAAAATCAAAGTCCCAAACCAACGGTCATTCACCCAAAGCCAAAGCTCAAGGCCAAAATCAAAGGCCCAAGCCAATATCCATTCGCCCAAAGCCAAAGTTCAAGGCCAAAGCAAAAACCAAAGCCGAAATCAATTCGCTCAAACCAAAAAAACCAAAGCCAAAGGCTACTCACCCAACGTCAAGGCTAAGACTCAAGCCAAAATCAAAACAAAACAAGATTGAAACCCTTTTCCCAAGAAGGCCAAAATCCAAAGAAAGCATCCAACACACAAAATCCTGGACAAGTTAGTCCAAAATACCAAGTCCAGGACCTACAGGTCCAAAGCCCAGGACCCATGAGTCCAACATATAAAGTCCAGGACCAACAAGTCCAAAGCCCAGGACCCATGAGTCCAAAACACCCAGTCCAGGACCAACAAGTCCAAAGCCCAGGACCCATGAGTCCAAAACACACAAAATCCTGGACAAGTGAGTCCAAAATACCAAGTCCAGGACCAACAAGTCTAAAGCCCAGGACCCATGAGTCCAAAACACACAAAATCCTGGACAAGTGAGTCCAAAATACCAAGTCCAGGACCAACAAGTCCAAAGCCTAGACCAACGAGTCCAACACATCAAATCCCGGACCCACAAGTCCAAAACACCAGACACTAAAACCTCAACCAACACTGCTTCACCCTTAAGTCCTTCAACAGACTATTACAGGGAGACCTATCTAGGATCCTGGGGATTCCCCCTCAAGATCATAACCAACACTGCTTCACCCCTAAGTCCTTCTAGAGACTGCTACAGGGAGACATATCTTGGCTTTTGAGGATTCCCCTCAAGCTCGTAATATCACACCTTAACCTTTAAGGTCCAGACATGGAAATCTGATCCCATGTTATTTACCAACCATTTCGTGCTCAGGCCACATCAAGCCGGAGACCCCATTCCGCACCACACTACAAGCCGTTACCCATCGGCCTAAACACCACAAAATTCTTGCTCCAGATTTTTATCTGTTAAGCAAACCCATTATTACCAAGCTCCACATTCCCTAATGTTGAAGCCATTTTTCACCACCATCCCCACGGAGTCCTCGAATGCTTTGCTATCGAGAACGGGACATACCCAATCTACCCTTAGAGCCTGATACGTGCCTAATGTATAGCCTTTTTGGCCTATTTCAGCACGTATTTCTATGCATTTATATACTGTTTTTATAGTATTTTGCCCCGAATTGGCTACTTTGGTGTATTTTGTCCTTTTTGTAGGAATGATCGCGAAAGTAGCGGAACCATGCTCTTTTCTGTCCTTTTGCATGCATTTAGAGGAGACGGGACCATCCCAGAGTGAGATGTTGCACTTAGAAGTGTCGCTGCACGCTTTACGAGGCATTTTGGTGAAGACGTGAGCTGAATTGAAGACCCAGGTGGTCTATCGAGCTGTTTGATGGTCTATCGAGTGATTCCTAAGCTTCCGAAGACTCGATCGAGCTACTGCTTACTCGATCGAGTGATCCACACATGACCAGTCCTCGATCGAGTTCCCTGAAGGTCGATCGAGGAGTTTCTGCTGAGCTGATGGTCGATCGAGTAGTCTAATCTACTCGATCGAGAGGCTTTTGACTTCGTGGGCTTAATTAGTCCGTGTTTTAGTATTTCCGCATAAACACTTAGGGGTTTTGGCTATTTAACCTATGTTTACTAGGTTAATTAGGATCATCTTTTACTTAATCTTTTTATCTATCTTTTTACCTTCCTTCACTGGAGAACTAGTTACGTTGCTTAAACCTTCTACTGTTACTTTCGTTTTCGGATTGCTTCATCGGATTTCGTGCTCTTTACGCCGGAAATTGCTGGATTGTAATTCTCTTCCCCTTTTTAATAATAATTAACCTTCCTTTGTTGTTGAATTCTTGTTTTATGTTATTGTCTCTTTCTGCCCTAATTTCTATTAGCAATTTTTATTATCATTTCATTATGTCATCTGCTGGAAATTTATCTGCTGTTAGAATAGTTATGAGTATGAGTAGCTAAACCCCTTCATGTTGGGATTAGGGGATCTGCGGTAGAATAATGACGACGTAGTGAATGAATTAGGCGAATTGACATAAGAGACTCTGTCACTATAGCAATATAACTGTAATCACCGACCTAGTTGAGTGCACGCTTCTATGTCACCCATTAATCTGGCTACAATTAACCCTGGATCGAAAGATTGGATTAAATAGGCCTGCTATAAACAGTAGACTACCCTAATGAGGACGAAAGTTAAGTTAGTGGTATTTTAGGGTGGGAAGTGGACCGAAAGGACCTTCTAATATCCGTCTCGTATTAGTTCGTCTGAGTCATTTACTGCTAAGTTGTTGAACTACCGTAGTGAACCGAATTCCCGACATGTCCCTCTCTATTTGATAGTTTAAAATCATTTTCTTGCCTTACTGCTCTGCCCTTATTTCTCTTCCTTTTACTCCGTAGTTTAGAACCAAAAATTAATCAAACCCAATTGTTACCTTAGAATTAGAAATAGATAGCTGTAGTTACATTCCTCCCTGTGGATTCGATACTCACGCCTCTACTACATATTTAGTTGAGACCGTTAGGTTTTATTTTTGACAGTGCGCGACAGACGTGTCAAATTTTGGCGCCGTTCTTGGGGAGGCAATTGTTCCAATTACTAGCTGTTTTATTTTTAATTCTCCTTTTTAGTTTAAGGAACATCGTTCCTTAGACTGTTCTCATATCTTGTTTGTAGTTTCGTCTTATGCGCAGGTCGCAGGGTGGTCCACTACTACCTTTTGATCCCGAGATTGAGAGATCTCTGCGCGTAAAAAGGAGATTATTTCAAGAGCAACAGTCGAGGAAGAGCCCGGTTCTCGTGGTAACTTTTACGAGAACGAGCTTTTCGAAGACAATCCACCATCTTCTCCAGTTTCCAATTCATCACTTGAGTCTATCACTTTCCCGGAATTTCCCGAAATGGCCGAGGAAGCTACCATTGCTAGTCACTCCGAGCCCACCGTGACAATCTTTATAAAGGGTTCGAATCGCCGGAGATGCTAGGAAGTTCGAGCCTAAGCCTTCTTACATTAGCATGGTCGAGAAAAATCGGTTCGGGAGTCTGCGAAGGAAGATGCGGCTCAACATATGGAGACTTTCATTGATTATCGCTGCTCCATACCACCTCCCACTTTGGCGTGACAGTACCACCAAATCAAAGAAACTATGTTCATCTTCTCACTCCGCGATCTTTGCGAGGGAGTGGTACAGAGATTTAGACAAAGTCCGCTCACGGCATAACAGTTGGAATTCGCTAGCATTGGCGTTTTATAAGAAGTATTTCTGCGCTTGAGAACCATCGCCATTAGAGCTCGGATAACCGCCAAACAGGGCCCGACGAGAACTTCCACGAGGCATGGCTGCGATTTAAGAAATTGGTGCGGACCATACCGCATCACGGCTTCGAAAAATGGAGTCCGTGCAACCATTTTTACAATGGTTTATATGATGATCGAGGGCTATATATTAGATGCGGCAGCCAACGGTCGATTTTCTGACAACTTGGGGCCGACGAAAGGATGGAAAATCATAGATGATTTAGCCACTCACAGGGCCGAATACGGGAATTCAAGGGGAAACCAAAGGAGAGTCTGCGAGTCCTCTTCGGTGGGTGCGTTAGAGGCCCTTACTGCTAGGTTCGACAAGTACGAACTAGGGGGAGCTCTAAAGCCAGGGATGTACCAGGTTAATGCCATGACAGACGGTCCTTTCGTCTGTACGAGGTGCGGGGTAGACGGACATGTCGCTGATTATTGTCCTAGTCCTTATGAGCAATGTGCTGCCTTCCAACATTACAGGCAAAACAACACTCATTACGAGCCAAATATCCACCCCAACTTGAGGTGGAGTAACCAGAACAATGTACTCAATCCCACCGCCCCTCCAAATCAGTCGCAACAACCATATATCCCTCCACATCAGAAGCAACAAGGCTATCAGAAGCCTCCGTCTTTCAACCCTCCTAACCACGGTTCATCTTCAAGTGGGGTGAGTGAAATGGGCGAGTTAAAGTCTATGATGCAAGCCATTACAAAGCAGCTTCATGCGAGTGATCAACAAAGAAGCACAAGTGATCAACAGAGAGACGCGACCATAAAGGCACTTGAGACTCAAGTTGCCCAACTCGCCGCGAATCAATCCTCGAGGAAGCCCGGTCATTTGCCAACTCAAAATGACAAGAACCCAAATGAGACGGTGCATTTGATAGAGTTGAGAAGCGGTCTTTCTTATGAGGGACCAGAAATGAAGAAATCAGACCTGGGTATAGCTGCAAATGATGATGAACAAGTTACGTTAAGAAGAAGGGACTCACGACACAACAGTTACTCGATCGACTGAAATCAGGTGTTCGATCGAGTGGAAATGGTGAAGAATCTGGTCGATCGAGTAGTCTTCCTACTCGATCGAGTGAACTGGAAGCTGAAGATGGTCGATCGAGTGGAGTTGCTGAAGAAGTAGCTCGATCGAGTGACCACACTGCTCGATCGAGTAACATTGATGACGGGAAGCTTATTCGAGAGCCTGCTAGTGCTCGTTTAAGCGATGAATTACCAGAAAGGCCTCGTTCGAGAGGTAAGAAGCGCCCAAAGGATACTGAACTTGCTCCGGAAGACACTTTGGAAGCGAGGAACAAGGGACTTGAAATTCCAATTACGGTTCCCTTCCCAAGGCGGCTGCAGAACACCAAGATTAATCAACAGTTCAGCAAATTTGTTGAGCTTTTGAAGAGTTTGGAGGTTTCCGTGCCGTTCACTGAATTGCTTACTAAGGTACCTTCTTATTTACGATTTATGAAGGAGATTTTAGGTCGTAAGAGGAATATAAATGATAATGAGACCGTAGCTTTGACGGAGGTGGGGTCACCCCTATCTCAAAATAAGCTACCTCTTAAGCAATCAGACCCGGGTAGCTTTTCGATCCCTTGTCACATAGGAATGCAATTGATTGATAATGCACTATGCGATTTAGGCGCTAGTGTAAGTGTTCTACCTTTGTCTCTAGCTAAGAGACTTGGTGTGACAAAGCTGAGTTGCACCAATATGACTGTCCAGATGGCCGACCGTAGTCTATCACGGCCACTAGGTGTAGCGGAAGATGTACCTGTTCGGATCGGGAAGTTCTTTATTCCCGTCGATTTTGTCGTCCTAGATATCCCCGAAGATGTGCACACCCCTATCATTTTAGGGAGACCATTTTTGTCCACTGCCCGTGCAGTGATAGACGTCGGGGGGAAAACTTTGACCTTCCAGGTAGGGGATGAGGAGCTGACTTTTCGTCAGTCCCAATTCCGGAGGGCTCCCATGCAAGCTCAGCCTTGCAATGCCCTCTCTTCTGTTGACCCTATTATTGACACTCCAGATGAAAGTTTGGAGAATATTGCTATTATTGCTAACCCTCCGCCTCGGATTGAGAGCAACAAGGAGGAAAATTCGTCCGTTGTCCTTCTGCGCAGTGCAGATGAAGGCAAGAAAGGAGCGATCAAAGGACAGGTGGAACCATTGTCAATCAAACCGAGCCAAGAAGGCTAAGGAAGGCGACAGAGGGGCGAGGACGAAGACGGTTCGCACCTACATAGATGGGAACTACATTCCTCCTACTGTCACAAACAGCAATTCAAGCTCATGGAAGTCAAAGAGGACGGTCAGTATCGCTGAAGTGACGTCCTCCAGTCAGAAGCCCACCAAAGGGCTACTGAAGGCTAATGGGAATTAAACGGGGAAATGCCCCGTGTAACAAAGTGTAATAGACAAGTTTTGAATTCCTTTTGAATTTCTTTTATTACGTTTTTAATTAGGACAATTAGATTAGACAATTTTTTTTAGCGTAGACTGAGACTATAGACTGTTTTGCTGCGTATTTGGTATTTGGGATATGTTTGGAATTGTTTTACGCAGGTTTGGGGAAATGCACGCATTTCGAGGAAGAAAAGGTAGAAATTCAAGGAAATATACACGAGGAAGTCCTCGATCGAGTACTTTTGTACTCGATCGAGTGAAAGATGGTTCGATCGAGTCTGCTGGCTACTCGATCGAGGAAGACCACGGAGGAACAGGTCGATCGAAGGTTTCTTATTCGATCGAGCAAAGGGGATATCAAAAGTCCTCGATCGAGTGATTAAAACCACTCGATCGAGTGGAATGAACAGTAAACGACGGGAGTTTTTCTTCTTAAAACTCTTATTTTTTCTAATTCATTTCATTTCACCCCTAATTTGTCTAACCCCCTCCTTAATGTGCGGCTAATTTCACCCCCAAATCCCCATTTTTTGCCCAAAATTATCGAATCCACCACCAACATCTTATTGCTAGCTAATTATTCTTCAATAGCCCCTTGTTTTCCCCTTATTTGGTGTTCATTTTCACGGTTTTTGAGGGAAATTAGGGTTTGCGGTTTTTCAATCGAAAAATCCGTCTTGCTTGCTTGTTTTTGAAGATTAATTGCTTGTTTTAGGATAATCATCATCAAGTAAGTGTTTCTATCACACTCTTTGCAATTTCTCTTGATTTAATTCGCATTTTTGAGGTGATTTTGAATTAGGGCTCGAAAATTCCATGTCTAATTGAATTTATTCGATTAAATTGTGTTTAATTGCCCTTGATTAGCTTGATGATGATATTTTGGCAATCCCTCACTGTGTTTGCATGTTAAATTCGAATTTTGCGCGATTTTCGCGATTAGGGTCCCTGTGAGTCGAATGTATCGATTGTTAGACGGTTGTCTCGCTGCCACGCTTTGTTATTTGCGGTTATTGCCTACTTGTTACTGTTGTTAACCGCTGTTAACTGCTTTCCCGTCCCCTATCGCCATTACATGCTTTGAATTATTAGGAATCTCGCGCTGTGAATGGTTATTCTCGACTGCCCGGAGTGATACATGCCCCATTTTCGGTTTTCATGCTGTATTCACCCTTTTGCAGTCACTGTTTTATCATATTATCACCACTCGCATGCTGTTTTTCGAAAATTTTTGAGGAATTGCTTGGTTTTGTATGCTGAAGTCGAATTTTTCGACTAATAGGGCCATTCTTTTTGCTGTCACATGTTGGTTAGCGGTTGTTTTAACCACGGTTAGCAGCAAATTCTCTTATTCATGCCCTTTTGACACTTTGCAGGATGGACGCGAGCTCTCTTTCTTCTACTAGTACGTCCTCCACCCTTCTTCGAGCGAGCCGAGTGGTCCCTGCTTTGTTGCCACCACTCCGCCTTAGTCACTCTTTGCTGACACCCGATTCTACTTGTCTCACAGCGGGGACGATTTCCTCGCGGCTAGCACACTGGGAGCTCGGTTCGAGCTTCACAGCCATCACCCTCACTCCCACCAGGCCTTTCTCTTTCTTTGGATCGTGGACGGACGCCCGTTTCCAGCGGCTGGTATGTCGCCACCGAGACCACACCGAAAGAAGCTAGCCAGCTAGCCCTCACTTCCGGCCCGTCGAGGTCATTGTTACGGGAGAGGGCGCTTTCACACCTGCATCAAGATGCCCACGATGCGTTTCACTTCGAGGCTCACCGGACACGGTTAGTCTCTTTACTTCGTGCCCCCTCTCCTCCACCCGTTTCCTTGCGCGGATCGACCTAGAGACCTTAGGCATTTACGCGAGGTCCGTAGTTTGTTGAACGGGACGGGTATGTCGGGTTTGATCACCATGCAGGAGGCTACCATTCGTACCCTTACGTACGAATTCTTTAGCTCCTATTCCTTTGACACCGACTCTTACGCCGCTGACCACTCCAGCTCCTGCATTCACTTTCGACTCCGCAATGAGTCGCACACCGGTGTCTTTGGCCAAGTTTGGCCAGGTTTTAGGCCTAGTCGGTGACGGTCCCACCGCCCCACCTCGAGACCTCCTTCACCACTTTGGGCTCGCGCTTACTCACACTCCCTTCCACTCACGGAAGGGAGCTCACATTCACTTACCTGCGCCCCATTACTACTTGCGTCATTAGGAGAGACCATTTTTGGGCGCCCCGAGCCCAATAACGTGACCAACACTGAGCTAGCGATTCTCGCTGGGTACCTCAACATTGACTACGGTACCCCGTTTGTTCTAAACATTGCCTATCCGGTAGCTCGGCATTGGAACGGGATTGGGACTCGGGTCAAGACCGCTATTGTCTGTGGCGGGCTAGTGACTAGGATCGCCCGCGACCTTTACCCCACTGACCCTTCACTCACTGCACCTGCTGAGGTGGATCAGCTTGACCTGGATGCCATGGCTGTCTTGACCTGGTTCCCAAAGGCGAAGGGGAGTGCGAGGACGTGGAAGATCCGTGGTTCCACGTCCTCATTACCTTGCCGTGCTCTACCCTTCCGCCACTTCTACCGCTCTCTCGGCTGCCGAGGGAGCGAGGCCACCTCCACCTACCTACCACCTTACCTTCACCCCTCCTCCTTCTTCTAGGAAGAGGAAGAGGGAGGCCGGGCGTCTTCTAGCTCCCGTGGCCCCGACTCGGCCCAGGCCGGGACCGACACACCCACGCCTCGGCCCTACACCTTCACTCACTCCACCCCCACTTGACCCTCCTTCCTCGGTTCGGCTTTTCCGGCCAATTTTGTCCGCCTCCCGCTTTAGAGGCGCCCGAGGATATGTGCGGTACCTTCTTTTGAGATGAGGCGGGATATGGCTTTAGCTGTATTCCCGCTTTACGAGTTCCATATCCGAGCCCGGCGACCGATTCCAGAGGGGTGGCCGCATCCTTCCTTCTACCGATACCCGGCGGACGGGTACCCTCCGTTTTCTTCGACTCGAGGAGGAGCCGGAGGAGACAGCGAGTAGCACGAGAGGTGCGATTCTGGGCGGAGATCGGCGAGCGAGAGCGCCGAGAGGAGCAGAGTGACCCTCCGTTCGTACCCCGTCCCGGAGGATCAGCCTGGAGATGACGACCGAGTCTCCCCCTTGTTTGTTGCTGGTTTGGGAGACTGTTTTGTTGAGTCGGAGTACACGAGAGACGGCGGTGCCGACGACGAGTAGCTTTTGGTCTACTCACTTCCCCGCTTTTCGGCTGGTTTGGGGAAGTTCGTGCTTTGTATGTTTTCTTACTCTTTTTATTTCGTCTCCTTTATTTTTATTTTATTGGTTGTATACCCCCATCCCCATTTTTCTCGTTTGGTGTATCTTTGGAGGACAACGAGGGCGTTGTCCGTTTTGGTTTGGGGAGGGTATTGCATCCTTTTGAGTCTGCATCTGCATTTGTTTTGCATTCACGTTTAATTTTTCAGTTTGCATTTGTTGTTTATTTTCATAAAAATCAAAAATCAAAAAAAAAAAATTTAATTTAGAAAATGTTAAAAAATTCAAAAAATTTCACGTTTATTTTTGCATTTAGGTTGAGTCGGAACGGTAGATTCCCGTGATGAAATTGCACTATAGCTTGTCATATTACTTGAGCCTTGCACTTCAATTGATGGTTTTAGCTTTGTCATACGCATAGTCTACGAATTTCTGTTCAAATAATAGCTGACTGTTTAGACTTGACCTAATAAACTGGCAAACTACTTAAAAATTCTGAGTTTTAGAGCCATAACTGGTGACATTCATGACCAGTTCATTAGGAATTTTGAGAGTAGTACTCCTTGCATAACATGTTTGTCTCATTTGCACATTAATGACATTCAATTTCTCGTCAAATGCACATATTCGGGTTTGTGGTTGGTGTCACATGCAGGGAGGGTCTTGCAATTCCCCTTTCTTTACATTTTACACCCATTTAGCTCCACATTGACCAAAACTTGCCTTTTGACCCATTAGCCACATTCCAAACTAAGCCTGCCTAGTCAAGCTAGTTAGTCTGTTCTTTTGTGGTATGTTTTCCATTGCAGTTTGGTCCGTAATTTCTGTTTGGAGTTGGTGTTTGTGATAAGAAAGGAGGAAGAAAGAAAAAAGAAAAAAAAAAGAGAAAGGAAAAACGTGAAAGAAGAAGAAAAAAAAAAAAGAAAATGAAAAGAAAAAGATGATGAGATTCACGTACAAAAAAAGAAAAAAAGTTGTGAAAAAAAGTTGGACCCTCTTGTCAGAGTTGAGAAGATGTTCGAAGATGTACAATCGACAAGAGGGTTGATTGTTTCAGTTAAGTTGTTTCAGACAATGTGTTTAAAAAAGGGAACTTTGTGACCGTCTGACTCCTCCACTCTTATTCCACATTTTTTGAGGAGATTGTGCTTCCAGTCTAGTGAGTTTTGTGCCAAGTGAAGGGCACCTGTGTTAGTCTTTCGGTCGGTTTGAGATCCGGATGGTTTATTATGGTCCTGTTAGGAACTAGCTTGACGCTTTTACCTCCACATTTCCATAACTTGTTTTGCCTTTTCTCACCTGAACCTCACTATTCCCATACTATTTGCAAACCCTCACTTTGTGACGGACATTATTGGTTGGAGTGTGTGCATTAGTACTTGAATTGTCTTTCATTTTTGTTGCATGCATGCTATGTAGGTCGCAGTTAGGTGAGTGACTGCCTTTCTTCTCTCTTTTACATATAACATTTGCCCTTTGCTTCATGAGAGAAGAGTGACCACGTGAGAGTCCGGTTTTGTTGGTCTTGCAAGGTCGATAGGTCGACTTTATTTACGAAATGACTTATAATTCGTTTGCGTATTGACTCGCCTAGCTTTAATCGTTGATTTTTGTTGCATTAAAGTGGTTCAAGTAGACAAGTTAAGTTAGCTCTGAGTTATCATTTCCGATCCATTAGTTTAGTTTTGAGTTTACTCGAGGGCGAGTAAAGGTTTGGTTTGGGGAGATTTGATACGTGCCTAATGTATAGCCTTTTTGGCCTATTTCAGCACGTATTTCTATGCATTTATATACTGTTTTTATAGTATTTTGCCCCGAATTGGCTACTTTGGTGTATTTTGTCCTTTTTGTAGGAATGATCGCGAAAGTAGCGGAACCATGCTCTTTTTCTGTCCTTTTGCATGCATTTAGAGGAGACGGACCATCCCGGTGTGAGATGTTGCACTTAGAAGTGTCGTCGCACGCTTTACGAGGCATTTTGGTGAAGACGTGAGCTGAATTGAAGACCCAGGTGGTCTATCGAGCTGTTTAATGGTCTATCGAGTGATTCCTAAGCTTCAAGACTCGATCGAGCTCGCTTACTCGATCGAGTGATCCACACATGACCGATCCTCGATCGAGTTCCCGAAGGTCGATCGAGGAGTTTCTCTTTGGTGATGGTCGATCGAGTAGTCTAATCTACTCGATCGAGAGGCTTTTGACTTCGTGGGCTTAATTAGTCCGTGTTTTAGTATTTCCGCATAAACACTTAGGGGTTTTGGCTATTTAACCTATGTTTACTAGGTTAATTAGGATCATCTTTTACTTAATCTTTTTATCTATCTTTTTACCTTCCTTCACTGGAGAACTAGTTACGTTGCTTAAACCTTCTACTGTTACTTTCGTTTTCGGATTGCTTCATCGGATTTCGTGCTCTTTACGCCGGAAATTGCTGGATTGTAATTCTCTTCCCCTTTTTAATAATAATTAACCTTCCTTTGTTGTTGAATTCTTGTTTTATGTTATTGTCTCTTTCTGCCCTAATTTCTATTAGCAATTTTTATTATCATTTTATTATGTCATCTGCTGGAAATTTATCTGCTGTTAGAATAGTTATGAGTATGAGTAGCTAAACCCCTTCATGTTGGGATTAGGGGATCTGCGGTAGAATAATGACGACGTAGTGAATGAATTAGGCGAATTGACATAAGAGACTCTGTCACTATAGCAATATAACTGTAATCACCGACCTAGTTGAGTGCACGCTTCTATGTCACCCATTAATCTGGCTACAATTAACCCTGGATCGAAAGATTGGATTAAATAGGCCTGCTATAAACAGTAGACTACCCTAATGAGGACGAAAGTTAAGTTAGTGGTATTTTAGGGTGGGAAGTGGACCGAAAGGACCTTCTAATATCCGTCTCGTATTAGTTCGTCTGAGTCATTTACTGCTAAGTTGTTGAACTACCGTAGTGAACCGAATTCCCGACATGTCCCTCTCTATTTGATAGTTTAAAATCATTTTCTTGCCTTACTGCTCTGCCCTTATTTCTCTTCCTTTTACTCCGTAGTTTAGAACCAAAAATTAATCAAACCCAATTGTTACCTTAGAATTAGAAATAGATAGCTGTAGTTACATTCCTCCCTGTGGATTCGATACTCGACTGCCTCTACTACATATTTAGTTGAGACCGTTAGGTTTTATTTTTGACAGGTACGCGACAGACGTGTCAGAGCCCACTTTTTAGTGTGCTCAAATGATAAGGAACTTTTTCACAAATTACACCTCTTCGATTCATGATCAAGAGGTATTTATCTCCAATCAACCTTCGAGTCATCGAACGGAATTTTCCGTCGTGACGCTCAACTCCAAATTTTTATCTGTCAAACAAACCTGTTATTACCAAGCTCCACATTCCCTAATGTTGAAACCATTTTTCACCACAATCCCCACGGAGTCCTCGAACGCTTTGCTACCGAGAACGGGACATACCCAATCTACCCTTAGGGTCCACTTTTTAGTGTGCTCACATGATAAGGAACATTTTCAAAAATTACACCTCTTCGATTCATGATCGAGGGGAATTATCTCAAATCAATTTTTCGAGTCACCAAACGGCTTTTACCGTCGTGACCCACACACTTAAAGGTCCTAACATCTCGCTTAGGCACACGCAGTTCTGAACTACGATCTGGTTTGATTTCACATCACGTGAATACGTAGGCAGTCCTTCAAGGACACAACCATACACTTCAAAATCACTTCAAGGTCCTAACATCTCACTTAGGCACACACATTCTGAACTACGATCTGGTTTGATTTCACACCACGTGAATACGTAGGCAGTCCTTCAAGGACTCAACCATCCACCTCAAAATCACTTTAAGGTCCTAACAACTCGCTTAGGCACACACAGCTCAGAACTACGATCTGGTTTGGTTTCGCACACACACGAATACGTAGGCAATCCTATTACAAGGGCACAACCGCATACTCCTTGCACAACCCTTTCAAATTTTCAATCCTCAATAACCAGCTCAGAACTACGATCTGGTTTGATTTCGCAAACACGCGAATACGTAGGCAGTCCCCCAACAAGGACACAACCGCACACCCATTTAAATCTCAACCATCAACATCAATCCTCAAAAGCAGCCCACCCAGCTGCCAAAATTAATCTTATACCTCTTTACTGGGGGCTTCTTCCTTAAGACGTCGCCCATTCCTTCTTTTGTCAAATTCTTACCTTCCCACTCTGGGGGCTTCTCTTTCGAGACGCCACCCATCCTTTATCCTCAAGCATCTTTTGAGTCTCAACTACAGTCCAAAATAAACCACCTTTAGCCTAGTGCTCGATTTGGACGATGACATGGTCTTGGTTCCGCCCTCCGAATCATCATACCTCGAGAAGGGATCTGAAGTAAGCAGACAGAGGCGAAGATGTCTGGAGAAGATCATCAATTCATATTCCCCAGCTGAGCGGACCGTCTACTCCAAGGATCTGATGCGCGTTGTCACCCTTTCTTGGCTAAGGAGTTGCGCACACATAAGCAAAGTCTGTTAGAGTCACCCCCGTGTCGTGTCGATATTGGGTTTGTATCACGTTCACGACTGGCCATTTGTCAGTCTGTCAATATGCGTCTGTGTCAGTCAATGTCGCAACGGTCACGTTTCTCCAATTTATCAAATCACAGATCTACGAGTAACAAGACTCGCATTTAAGTTTCACAACATTCAAAAATTCTATCTCCCTTCGCGTGAGATAATACATGCTAGTTGCTTATATGCTAATTGCTCACATTCTTATGTACTTATGTGCTTATATGCTTGCGTGCCTACATGTGTGTCTATGCGACTGCAGATTTGTGTGGCCACTAACCATGCAGATAATCTTGAGAAGACAAACTCACTCCAACTGAGTACTGGGTTCTTCCCAACAAACGGCGACCCGTCAAGTCCAAGGGCTTTAACCACGTCGATTACATGGCATACGCTACCTCCCAGCGAGCAGTAACTCATATCCCCGACGAGTCCTGAGAAGTTTCTAACTCCCCAGCGAGTGCCGATTTTCAAATGGATGTCACACATGCTATTTCCCACAGTCGATCTTTCGACCACCATGGCTGGCGAGCCTTTGTCCGCAAACAAGATACAACTCAAGTACGTATCCCGAAGATGCCTCGGGTACGACTCCTTTTCACAAGCTGGCGAGCCTTTGTCCGCAAACAAGATACAACTCAAGGACGTATCCCGAAGATGCCTCGCGTACGACTCCTTATCACATCTGGCGATCCTTTGCACGCACACGAGATACGACTCAAGGACATATCCCAAAGATGCCTCAGGTATGACTCCTTCCTATGGCTGGCGAGCCTCAAAACGCACCACCTTCAACACCAGCTGGCGAGCCTTTGCACGCACACGAGATACGACTCAAGGACATATCCCGAAGACGCCTCAGGTATGACTCCTTCCTATGGCTAGCGAGCCTCAAAACGCACCACCTTCAACACCGGCTGGCGAGCCTTTGCTCGCAAATGATTGAAGGACGTATCCCGAAGATGCCTCAGGTATGATTCCTTCTTATGGCTGGCGAGCCTTTATACATAGTCTAATGGACTTTAAACGACCCGAATCGGAAGTCGACAGACTCTAAAATGTTCCCGACGCCAGGTCCTTGACTCGAATCCTCGAGTCGCCTCGACGTCGCCCTTCCCGACGGCAGGTCCTTGGCTCAAATCCTTTTGAGTCGCCTAGATGTCGCAATGGTCTTCAGGTTGTAATCTTAGATTGACCTAGAGATCATACTTTGACTTTCGCCCTGTCCAAGCCTCAGTCAAAGTGGGGGCTCTGTAGATACCCAGTATCTGCACCTTCCAAAAACCACCCGATGATGATCGGACTATAACGTGTTTTTGATATGCGTACGTGGATTGACTATACATGAGAAAGTTTAATGCACTACTCGGATATGAAAAATGATTTCGAAAGTTTTCTAACTTCATTTGCATTAAAATAACACTATTTAGAGTTAAAACCGTCTTCGGACCCAAAACCGACTCAGAAACCCGCAACTCGAGTCAACCTGAGTCAACCCGAGTCAACCCAAATCTCGAATGTCAAAAATAATGCCATGAATGTTTTCATCATGTCATTTCCATTAAAATGACCCTAATTAGAGTCAAAACCTTCTTCGGACCCAAAACCGACTCAGAAACCCGCAACTCGAGTCAACCTGAGTCAACCTAAATCTCGAATGTCAAAAATAATGCCATGAATGTCTTCATCATGTCATTTCCATTAAAATGACCCTAATTAGAGTCAAAACTGACACCGAGCCAAAAACCGACTCGAAATTCAAATCCCGACTCACACGGGTCAAACCCGAGTCAAAGACACAAAATACCTACCCCAAATATCACCTAAGATGAAGCTTACACGGCTAAGCAACCATCAAAGACCACAAATCACAACCAACAAAATATTGGTTAGAACAAATGCAAAATCCAAATTTGCGAAAGGGACAGTACACTTCATTGAGTCACGGGGTGGCTCGCGCCTCAATGGGGTGTCTCCTTAGCCTCCAAGCAAAATCGACCGACCTACCATCCCACATTTCTCTAAAAATACCCATCATCACACACCATAAACTTCACGCGAGTGTCCGCCCCCTCACCTCTCTCTTAAACTTCTAGACTCGACTTCCTAAGTCACAAAATCGACACGTGTTTACGACCTACCGATCGTAAACACAAGCCTTACACATATTGTTTGGTACCGTCGCCGAGCATTGCACCAACCCATTCGACCAACTCAACTCATTAATCAACATGTTTTAATTAACATACTTTCAACATATTTTCAAAATCAAATCCTTTTTTAAGGCACTCTTTTAAACTTCTTTGATCGCGATTAGTCACAACGAGAAAACCGTCTCTAAAGTCGTCTACTTCGCAAACATCAATACACGTAAGTTTGAGGGTGTAAATATCCCACTTATTTCATGTCTTTACTGTTTTCATAACTTTATGAACATGAACAATGCATAACACGATTCAAATTTAGGTTAGACGAGCCAAAACTGAGTTTTGGCCTGAGACAGAAGCTCCTTGCTATGCAAGGGAGCTCGCGCCTCTTGTGGGTCTGGGGTCAGACTCATCCGTGTTTGAGTTCGTCTTTCCTTCAACACTTTCTTTTATTTTTACTTCTTTCCTTTTACGGTTTTTACCATTTTAATTCATTTTTATGATGAACATATTTTGACCATTATAAAAATCATCCTTGGTTCCTTATACCATGACGGTTTATTCCGTGACTCGATGATATTATTGGTTAATTACATTTTAATGGGTATTTTAACACCCTTTTCTTTTATTTACCATTTTTCTCATTTGTTTACATTTGTAAATATATTAGTCATAATTCATAATCATCCTTGGTTCTTTATACCATGTCGGTTTAATCCGAGTACGATGACAAACATGACTAATTACAAATAATTGAACTTAACATAATTAGTTCAAATCAAACATTTTACATTTTTATTTGTAAACTATGCTTTCCAAACATGCAAATCCGACAACGAATATTACTAACATAATAGTAATTATTTCGAGTCATGCAAACAACATTTGCAAATTATTTAATCACAAATACGGTTTTAAATAACCTTTTCAAGAACCAGGAGACACCCCCTTGGGTCGCCTCATGGCTCGCGCCCCAAGTGGCCGCCTATTTTCATACTTTAAAACCTGGGCAGAGCCCCTTCCTTCGCCAATAGGCTCGCGCCCCAATGGGGCTGCCTGGCACTGGTCTGCCTCGTCTTTAGCATTTGTTTAGGACGATCCCGATTACGGTTAATCCGAATACATGACGGATCAGATTGACAAGCTTATGTTTTTACACTTTGTCATTTGACATCCTTTTTCAAATTAATGGATCGTGTTAAGCATCATAACCCGAATTTGGTAAATGGATGTTTAATTTCCGTTTTCACATGCAAATCAATCTAAATCCAACTTGACATCTTATGCTTGATATTTTGATTAACAAACCGACTTAGAAAGGTCACATGTTAGGTTAAACTTTTGGATGTGCATTCATGCATTTACACCGTTTTATCAAATCTTGCACTTAAACAACCACGATCGATCAGTAGAGGCCGCTAACGCGGGCGGGGTTGGGTGTCCGATTAAAGGGCTTCCCAATATGTACCCTCACCCCTTACTCAGAACCTTTGGATAGTGGATGGCTTTATCCAGGGCGTACGAGAGTCATTTTAGGCATAGAATGCTAAAAGGGGGACGAGTCCTTATCTTTAGTACCTATGTCAAACACTGCTTTGTGCTTTGTTTGACCGAGGTATAAAGTGGATTCGAACGGGTTCCAAGCATCCCAGAAATGCTTGGTGGCGACTCCGAACATCTCTAATTGTTTCGAGACCCTTACCGAGACGAAACCGACCGATCTAAAACGATCCAGTCAAAAGCATTTTTACGCCGCCGAGCGTGGCTTTCAAGAGACCTATGGACGTCCACAGATTGGTCTGGCGTGCAGGTGGCCCGTGACCGCGGACCGGTAGGCGGCCTAAATCCGCGGACCGAGACGTGGCCCATGTCCACAAATACTCGTATCACAACACGAATTACCGTGCACAGTGCACAACAACCACATCGATAGCCATCTTAACTTTTACAATCTCATAACACTAACTCAGCACAACTTTCTTAACCACAAGACTTTCTTAAAACTGCTCTACCAGATCACGACGCAACATATTAGATGGGATCACAAATACCAACCTTATGAATATTATCCATACCATGACTCTTGAGGTCGGAACCTCACACCATTACTTACAAATATCATACATACAGATATAAGTATAACATATGACGCGGAACGCACATATAACAACTCATAACTATCACTCCACACCATTAATCGTGAGGCCAGGATCTCAAACAAAGTTTTACACACCTCATGGACCCATAATCGAATCTAACTAGCCAATCCTGATCACGTAAGTTACCACTAGACAATGAATACCTCTCATCCGGACTTAACTCAGGTGCCTTTCATAACATATCCTCTCATACAAACAATTATCACCCCTCCGGCAAATGTAGCCATAACATCAGTACCCAACTTCCAGCGAACACCTCATATATCCACATCTTATACTCCCTCACAACCAAACATAGTAATCACCTCAAAAAAATCAACCTCGTTAGAACAACTAACTTTCCTAAAGTAACATCATCCTCAACCACTAGTGACAATACTATGACACCAACATCCTTCATGTGACTACTCTCTTACTATCACTTCTTAATATAACAGTCCGTTTCCTCTCTTTGGTTATCATCCCAAATAACGAACATCCAATTCATCAACAAAATCTACCTCAACAATATTCCCAATTCTATTCTTTATCATATCGTTACCTAACTCTCCACCAAAATCTCAGATCTTGCAAACACTCTACAAGCTTCTTATTCCCTTAATACCTCGAAACTCACGGCTAACATGTCGTCCTGCTCTCCTATATAACCATTAAATCACACCCTCTAGTGAGGCTATCGTACATTTCCATAATTTCCTACCTTCATGCTCCTTAACTTCGGTCAACGTTCTCTCAACCTACTTTCATCCCTCTTTCCCCCTTTTTACTCAATAATACCAATTAATAATTCATCTCCTTTCTCTTTCTACCTAACTCTTTAGTAATTTGTTTATTTTCGCATAACTCCACAACTCTAATTCCATTAATTCGTATCAATATCTTATCACTCTTCTTATCATTTATCCTCTCTCATCTTGCTTCTCACTCACCCTTGTCACCATCCAGTTCACACACTAACATTTACTCTTCAATTAGTCGTATCTCCCTTTCGTATCTCTAGAAAACCAAAGATTTACCTCATACCGTTAATTTCCCAAAGAATTACACACTAGGCTCACCCCTTGATATTCCAAATTCCCAAACTCCGTCACTATCTACAAATCCACGTCGCGACATAACTCCATCTACGTTCACCAAATACCCCTCTACTTCATCCCTCTAAAGCAATCTTTCATTACATATATCCTTAAGCAACACAATCCTAACCGTCTCCCTCCATAAATCCTTACACATCTCAATTTGCCACTATTCGCATCCCTCATCTCGATCTTTCATCCTCACATTTCTTTACACTTATATCACTCTTGCCCATAAACACTGACTTTTATATTACTAAACACACGACTATATCACTCACCATATCTCACCAACATGTTCCTTACCTTGATTAGCTCATCATTCATCCCTTTCCTTTTTCCACTATCCCTCACAACCATATTAACACATGTCTTCCTTACCCAACACATGTCCTTCAAAAGCCGGAATTCTCCTTGTCATAGCCTTTGGTAACTTACGTATCCAGACCGTCACATATATAAAAGAACGCTTTAAGACCCAAAACATACATGTGTACATACGCTATGACTCAAAAAAATGTAAGAACATAGCCACCGACTCAAAACAAAAGTAAGAACATAGCCACCGATTAAAAATTAAGGTAAAAACATAGCCACCGACTCAAAATGGACGCCCCTGAGGTACTCGGCCGAGTTCACGACTCCAGAAGCTAAAAAGGATTATCACAGAGAGATTACTCGGCCGAATATGGAATACTCGGTCGATTATCAAAAAATTCTCGGCCGAGTAGGGACTACTCGGTCGAGTATCGGCACAGTTCTCAGCACTGTCCAGTTTTCATAAAACAGTCATATCTCACTCGTTACTTGGTCAATCTGAGCATGTGACCTATCGTTAGAATCGTAAGAAGACAAGCTATCACCTCCAGTTAGAATTACAGCATTATCATTTCTAGAACTCAACTTATGACAGTTTTAAGACAACCCTTCCAAAATCGGTTTGCGTACAAATCAATTTTTCTAAACCAAAACAATTTGAACATACATAAGGCAACAACAACAACTCAATACTTCAAGAAATCAGTACATAATTGAACTATTATCATACCCACATTAGAATTTATACCCACATAAGAATTTAAACACGACATTCATTTATATAGACGCATGACCTTAATCCCATGCTACTACCAACAAATCACACATCAACATCATCATGATCATATACACATGTACCACTATCCTTTTGAAAGCCACATAATAAACACTTAACATGCCAATCATATTTTATGCTCAAAGTTTAACATCAAAAATTTTCGATACATCTTGCAACAACCATCACATTCCAGTTCCTTCATCATTTCATTCATCCATGCACAACACTCATGCCACAAGTACTACACACACATGACTCGACATACAACAATTTCCAAGACTCTCCCATGTGGCCGGTTAGAGATCGTAAGGGCCTCAATGCAACTTCGGAACGTCTCCCAAGTCTTTGCGGTAGCTCATAACAACTCTCCCCGGGTTCATTTTATTCAGACTCCCTAAGTTCATTGGATTGATTAGTTTTAGGTGCCAGAATCTTCGGCTCTGATACCACTTTGTAACACTCCCTCGTACCAAGGTACATTACCAAGGACTACCCTAGCATAAAAGCCTGTTACCATCTCGGTTTCCCAAGGTTAGTATATCAAAGTTACAAATTCCAAACAAGATTTATTAAAGCATAAAGATTTAGCGATTACATTATCTCAGACCAACTCAAACTAAAAGTGTAAGGACTTCAATACAACTGAAATCAAAGACAGCTAAACTTGTAACAGCGGAAGCTAGACTCGAAGTGATGACTCCCCATGATTGTCCCATAGTTAAACATCTGCATTACCTGTCATAATCTCTGCTCACCATCCCCGAATGGATCACTGCAGGTTTTACAAAACAACAACACGGTGTCAGTTACTGCATAATTCAAATAAGACAAGTCCATAAAGCAACCAGCTGATCATCCTCCAATCCCAGTCTCACGATCTCACACAGTATCCGACTACACACCGAAGTGTGTAGCCCTGCCAGACTACCCATCGCAACAGGTAGCCCTCGCCGCCAGTGGGGGACCGCAGCCAATCCCCACTGTTAGGCCCAGTATAGCCTGGTCTGATCATAGCCTAGCCCGACCCTACTAGGCTGATTAAGGCAACCTAGGACCGGACAAGTCTTACTACTATAAAGCCGTTAAAGAACATCACAACAAGAAGGCTACTAAATCCTGGCAGAAAGGCTTGATGGTAAGCACGGAATAGCCTGGTAATACTCCTAGACAGGCTGGATTGAGTTGAAAAGCAGGCTAACGATTACAACAAGATTAATGATCATGTCCTATTATCAAGGAAGACCAAGTCTAATCACGAAGCTATATTACCAATGAACCTGGACATACAAGAGGAGGATGAGTTGCTGAAATATTCAAAGGAGAACGAGTCAACCGAGTTAATAGGGAGTGTGCCCTATTAATCCGGTAACAGCTCCAACAAAAGAGGGGAACGTTAAAGATGAATCCAACGTTATCATTTGAGAAGTATAAATAGAATGGAAACACAATTGTAAAGGAGATACACATTTTTGCTTATTAATCAATATATATCACAAATTATCCTCTATTTTCTCTCTGGTATTTGAGTTTAGGCGCCTGTTTGTATTTAGCCTATATTAAAAACGTAATAACACAATTTATATTATATTCTCTTCTGTCATCCGTTCATACTTATATTTCTAATTTATAGAACTAGATACCCTGACTACTCTATAATTAAGCCGGATCCTTTCAGGAAAATCCTGCTAAAACAATTGGCGCCCACCGTGGGGCATCTAGTTCTTCAACCAATAAAATTCCCTTCATCATTTAATATTCACACACAAAAATGGTGGAACTCACCGCAGAACAACAATTAGCGGCTGCCCTGGCCAAGATCAAAGAATTGGAAACAATCCAAGAGAAGGCAGCTCAGTGAAGGCAAATCAATAGGTCAAGGAATCGAGTCTAGCTCAAGAAGAAATTGGAAAATCGGGCTTCGGGCTCCAAGACCAGATTCGAACCAGGAACCCCATTCTCATCCATTATCAAAAACATTGACTTCTCTAATTTTGGAACCCCGAGAAGGACACATTATCCGACCCCAACCATTCCCAATGATGAGACAAACAAAATGAAGCGGAATAATGATGGCTATGCTTCAGAAATCCAAAACTCCACAACAAAATAGAAAATATACCCGGAGTGCCGGACCACTCGTGGTCAAGTAGAAGTTGATGACTTTGCGATTCACCCTTTGCAGATGAAATTGCAAAGATTGATCTCCCAAGAAATTTACTTGTTCCATCCATGAGAACTTATGATGGAACCTCCGATTCACAAAATCATGTTGCCATATTCAAACAAAAAATGTTGGTCGCCTCAATACCCAGTGAACTCGAGCAAGTCCGCATGTGCAAAGGCTTTGGTACAACCCCGACCGGAGCGACATTACAATGGTTCATCAATCTCCCAAATGGAGGTATCAAGAATTTCGCAGAATTGATCAATGCCTTCAATCAACAATTCGCAAGTAGCGAGAGATATGGCCAAGAGACCCGTAAACTGTTCAGGATAAAGCAACTTCCTGAAGAATCTCTCAAAGAATTCCTGGCCGATTTGTCAAAGAAAACGTGGCCATTCCCAGGATGCGATGAAGAAACAATGGTAGAAGCATTCGGCAAGGAGTCCTGCTTGACAGTGACATCTATGCGATCGACCAAGAAAGCATGTCCAACCTTTGCCACTGTTCAATCCATCGCTTTAGAGCATGTCAGATTGGAAGAAGACCTCAACTTCAGAACGAACTCATCCGGAGGAAAGCAAGGCTATGGACACACTAACGAGGAAAAGTTCCTACCGAAAGGAAGCAATCCCAGATCAAGACCCTATTCCAGGCCCGAACGATCCAAGTCAATATGGCACAAGAACACAAAGGTAACCTTTCTAGCCTTCCAACTATTCCCGAATATAACTTCTCTATTAATACTGCAGGATTAATCAAACGCTGGAAAACCTGGGAGATACGATTAGATGGCCAAAGAAATCCGATAACCCCAGGAAAGATCCAACAAGATGGTGTGACTTCCATCGGGACATCGGACACACCACGAAGAATGCATCCAACTCGGAAACAGTGGCATATCTTCTAAAGAAAGGCTACTTGAAAGACATAATCCAGCAGCCAAAGAACAAAGATGAAGGATAAAACAAGAGAGACCCGAGGCGGCAGAGACCCTCCTCCTCCTCCCCCCCATCTATGAAGTCAAATTCATAAATGGAGGATCGAAATCGTGGTCTAACCAAATCGGCCGCCAAAAGAATATCCAGGGAGTCCAGACTCCAACCTCCTCCCTGGCCCAAGTCATTGCCTGCTATTACCTTTGATGACTCGGATGCAAGGAATATCGGATCTACAACATGACACCTGGTAATCACCATGCAAATCGGCACAAAGAAAGGTGTCAAGAATCCCGATAGACGGAGGCGCTTCAATCAACCTGGTGATGCTTGACGTCCTTAAAGCTATGAAGATAGACGAAGGGAAGATCATCAAGAAATCCAGCGTCCTGGTTGGATTCATGGAGAGACAAAGAACACCTTGGGAGAAATCAGCCGCCTACCTATGTAGAAGGCGTGGCTTCATATGAAAGATTTGGAGTAATGGATTGCCTATCCTCGTATAATGTAATCCTGGGCGGACCATGGATCCACAATGTCAAAGCAATCCCATCAACATACCATCAATGCGTGAAAATTCCAACAGAATGGGGATAACCACCATCGAGGAGAACAAAGGACGGCTCGAGTGTTACACTCGGGCTTTGAAACCCTCAAAGTCGTAAGTCCTTGCATAGCAATTAAAGTCACCTGTCAGGGAAGAATATATAGCACAATCACAGATGGAAACAGGAGAAGTCACATTAAACCCAGAATTCCCTGACAGGAAAGTACTTGTAGGGTCAGATGCACCCGACTCAATCAGACCAAATCTGGTCAGCTTTCTCAAAACTAAAATGTCTTGTTTTGCTTGGTCACATTTTGATATGACTGGTATAGATGCTGATGTTATTACTCATAAGTTAAATATTGACAAATCCTTTAAGCCTGTACAACAAAAGAGAAGAAAATTCGCTGCAGAGAGGCATGAAATCATCAACCAAGAAGTTGACAAGCTACTAGACATGGGAATGATCAGGGAAGTAATGTACCCTGACTGGCTTGCAAACGTAGTAGTCGTCCAAAAGAAAAATGGCAAATGGAGAGTCTGTGTAGACTACACCGACTTGAACAAAGCCTGCCCAAAAGATCCATTTCCCCTGCCACACATCGATGCAATGGTAGATGCCACTGCAGGACACGAAATGTTAACATTCATGGATGCCTCCAGCGGATTTAATCAGATAAAAATGCATCCAGCAGACCAGGAAAGCACAACTTTCATCACTGAAAGAGGTATATATTGTTATACTGCTATGCCCTTTGGATTAAAAAATGCAGGTGCAACCTACCAAAGGCTAGTCAACATGATGTTCAAAGACCAGATAGGAGACACCATGGAAGTCTATATAGATGACATGGTAGTCAAGTCAAAAAAGGCAGAAGACCACGTCAAAGACCTGGAAGTAGCCTTTCAAATACTGGAGAAATTCAATATGAAGCTCAACCCACAAAAATGCCACTTCGGAGTCTCAGCAGGCAAGTTCCTGGGCTACATGGTGACAAAAAGAGGAATAGAAGCCAGCCCTGAACAGATCAAAGCTATTCTGGAGCTAGAACCACCAAAGACAGTCAAAGACATACAAAACCGACGGAAGAATAGCGGCCCTGAACAGGTTCATTTCAAGATCATCAGAGAGGTGCAAATCATTCTATAACCTACTAAGGAAAAACAAGGACTTTCAATGGACCCCTGATCATCAGACCGCCTTTGAAGACCTAAAGATATATCTATCCTCTCCTCCCCTGCTGGCAAAACCAATCAAAGATGAACCCCTGACAGTATACCTGTCAGTCACAGAAACTGCTGTCAGTGCAGTCCTGGTCAAAGAAGCAGACGGACAACAGCACCCTGTCTATTATGTAAGTAAAAGTCTACTGGACGCAGAGATCAGGTATGGCCTACTTGAAAAATATGTTTTAGCTTTAATTATGAGTTGCACAAAATTAAGACCATATTTTGAAAGTCACCCTATAATAGTCAGAACCAATCTCCCTATCAAGTCTGTACTTAGGAAACCAGAATTATCCGGACGAATGTGTAAATGGTCAGTACAGCTAAGCACATACAACATAACATTTGAACCAAGGACAGCAATTAAGTCACAAGCATTAGCTGATTTTGTGGCTGATTTTAGTCCGACCCTAGAACCCGACCTAATAAAAGAAGTGAATAAACTGACCAGCGACCAAACAGACCTAGAATGGACCCTATTCGTCGATGGTGCAGCCAACATGAGGGGCACAGGACTGGGGTTAGTACTAAAATCGCCACAGGGGGATAAGATAGTACAGCTATAAGGCTGTGCATTTGAGGCCACCAACAATGAGGCAGAATATGAAGCCCTGATAGCCTGATTAAAGGTATGTATTGACCTTGGTGTGCAAAACCTAAAGGTACGTACTGATTCCCTTCTTATCTCCAACCAAGTAAATGGGATATATACTGCAAAAGACTCCAAAATGATGCTTTATCTGGACGTTGTCCAAATTTTAAAAGGAAAATTTCGAAATTTTAATATTGACCAAATTCCCAGGGATTTGAATACCCAGGCCGATGCTCTAGCCGGCCTAGGATCCAACTTTAGTCCCCTTGACTTCGACAAAATACCCATCGTGCATTTATTAGAACCTGCAATAAATAAACAAGATGAGAGTTTCCCAATCTACATTGCTAATTCTTGGACAAAACCTTACTATGACTGGCTACAACAGGGAATCCTTCCCTTAAATAAGCAAGATGCCAGAGCACTAAAAATAAAAGCTGCTTCATATACTATTATTGACAACGTGCTTTTTAAGAAATCGCAGGCCGGGCCGTACCTCGGATGCCTGGAACCACAAGAAGTCGAAAGGATACTATCAAAATCCATGAAGGATACTGTGGAAATCATAAAGGTAGAAGAAGCCTGGCAAGCAAAGTACTCGAAACAGGTTATTATTGGCCTACCCCCGAGAGCCGATGCCTGGATTTTAGCTCTAAATGCAAAGCTTGTCAGATTCACGGACCATACATCCATCAGCCATCCGAGGAGCTACATTCCATATCCGCACCCTGGCCATTTATGAAGTGGGGCATGGATATAGTAGGAAAACTACCTCAAGCACCCGGACAGAAAGTTTTCATGCTAGCAATGACTCGATTACTTCTCCAAGTGGATAGAAGGCGAATCATACGGGCAAGTCAAGGAGAAGGATGTCATAGCATTCATCAAACACAACATCATATGTAGATATGGCATCCCCTCTGAAATAGTATGCGACAATGGCACACAATTTGTGGGAAAGAGAACAAGAAATTTCTCGTGCTCAATGGAACATCAATCTGGTAACATCCACACCAGGATATCCAAAAGCCAACGGTCAAAATGCGTAATCCATAATAAAGTGGTAATCAGCTGCATAAAGAAAAAGCTGGAAAGAAGAAAAGGTAGATGGGTTGAAGAGCTCCCCACGGTCCTTTGGGCCGACGAACCACGCCTAAAACATCCACCGGCCAAACCCCTACTCCTTGGTCTATGGATGTGAAGCGATAATCCCGGTACCGAGGTGGACATTCCATCACCAGGATGTAGCCTGAACACAACAACAAACAATATACCTCTAATGGAGGATAGCCTGGACTTAACGAAGAGCTAAGAGATGCAAAGAAGCATCGATTAGCGATATATCGAAAAAGAGTTGCGAGAAGCTACAACAAGACTCACAAAGCCGGGGTATTCGGGGTAGGAGATCTTGTTCTCAGGAAAGTATTCCAAAACACAAAAGAAAAGAATGCTGGCAAATTGGCCCCAACCTGGGAAGGTCCCTACCTAATTGACTCAATAGTCGGCCAGGGAGCCTACAGATTACAAACCCTGGAAGGCGAGATGATCCCAAGAGCTTGGAACATTGCACACCTAAAATTATTTCACATATAAAATATATCTCCCGGTTCAGGTATAATTTTCGTGTTCACATTTCCTGTCTAGCTTGATATGAAATTACATGTATGATACTTGCCATTACGTGAATAAATGCAATATATGATTTCTTCAAAATTGCGTGCTAAAGTACTGATCTATGTTCCCATATCTTTACCAAGTAGAATCTCCAATACTTGTTTTTACATACTGCATTTTATTTAAAACAAATCTTAAAGATTGGGGGCTACCCCCACCAACATTTAACTAATACCCAACTGATATCCAAAATTCAGTTGCAAAACAGGCCTTATAATACTGAGCTCAACATAACATACAAACCTGGAAAATCTATTCCTGGACTGTATGACATAAATGGGTCATAAGCCCTCCAGACAGGCAAGGGACATAAGCCTTCCAGACAGGCAACAACCCCACCCATAACACATTAAACTGGCCAGATCCAGCACAAAAACTGGCCAGATCCAGCACAAAAAATGGCCTCACCACACACCTAAAAAACATCCATTCCAGGGACATCCCCCCTGGATGGGTCAAAAAAAATGTTTCTAAATATTCATTCCAGGGACATTCCCCCTGGATAGACCAAAACCTAAAAGAAAAACAAAACTAAGTTATTTTTGAGCCAGTAACCGACTCACAACCATCCGCCATTTCCTGGTCACCAGACTTTGCCTTGGAAGGAGGAGAATCCACTTCTTCTTCTTGACCCATACTAGCCAAATCAGGATACTGAGCGTCCAAAGCTATCTCATCCCGGTCCGGATTCCAATTAGCCCGGTCAGATTCTGGATCCCTCATAGCATCAACCCGGCCTTTCCCGAAGAAGTATTGAGCTGCATCAGCCAACCTCGCCTCCACCAATTCCTTTTCAAGAAGAAGCTCCTCATTCTTTCTCAACGATCTGCATTGCCTGCTTCTCGGCCTCCCAACTCCACTCGACCCTTCTCGGCATTTTTCGCAGCCACCTCACAAACTATAGCGCCCCTGGTTGACTCCTAGAGTTGTCCCCAACAGAGATTGAAGTACTACTTCATTACCCCTGGATGTGTGCAGGTCACGATTAACTTTATCCGAGTTTTCCTCCAAACTAGAAACCCTGGCCTGGCGTCCCTAAGGCCGACAAGCGTAGCCAACCCGGCATCCAACCCCTACATACATACAAAATCAATCAACCAAATACAAGGCAAAACAAAAAACACATGAACAATTAAAAATATCCCTTTACAACTAACCTCCCTAGCCCGGGAAGCAAGTTCAGCAGCCCTTGTTACAAGAGAAGTCGAATAGAAACCACTCGGTAGACGACTCAAGGGTACTAGCGCACAATAGCTAGTCGCTCATCTTTGCAGAAAACTCATCTATCCGTGCCAGGGCATCATCCATGTCATCAATCCTAGCGGGCACTTGCCTTATACTCCCGAGTGGGTTTGAGCCGGGATAGGCTGTTTCTCTCCTTCCTCCTCTTCCAGGATAACATCTTCCCACTTTCTTTTTTGAGCCGGACGATCTCCGGTGACATTACCCTGGTGGATCTTGAGGAGGTGAACATCGAAACCAGGATATCAAGCGTTTTGTCACTCCCACTAGCCTCCTGGCTCTTGGGTATCATTCAAAGAATCCTAGCCACCCCAGCCTTCAAATCCTTTGCGAAAAGCTGGCCAGCCTAGCGAAAGACCTAAATACTGAATATATAAAAAATATACGTGAGTATCAAACAAAGAACGACAGAAGATAACGGCCAACATAAAAGCATACGAGAAGACGTACGGAAAGAGCGGAGAACTAGGCTTGTCTTTGGGTACTCGACCCCAGTCGGCTTGGTCTTCATATACCGGGGCAACAACTCCCTGCCCAAACTAGCTGGCCAGGTCCTCTCCTCCTCGGGAATAGCAAGGAAAGCCTCTATCCCGAAACAGCCTCCTCATCAAGAGGATCACAACTCCAATCGGGAGCCGCAAAAACCGTCAAAGTTACACAGTAAGAATCGAAATCCATTAATTTCATATAATATATATTGCAAAATAAAAAGTACAAGGAACCTACCACTCTCCAAGGAGGATATCTCGATAATCAAAGCCCGATCCCAAAGTCTCGGTCCGGACAAACAGAAAGTCTTTGCCCAATTTTTATCATCTCCAGAGTCCAGGTTAGTAATTAATGGAGACATTTTCGATTTTATTCTCAAATTAAAGCGACCATCAACAGGATTTTTCATATGATATACTGCCTTGATATCATTAATAGTAATTACAAGATTATGTTTAGCACATAAATTTTCAATAGAATGGACAAGTTTCCAAACCATTGGCATAATCTGAAAAGGTGACACCTCCATAGCACGAATGGTGTCAATCATTAAGGGAGTAAAAGGTAACTTACACTGCTTTGAACGCCCATTCAAAAATACAGAACCAGACCAGGTGATACCCGATTAGCCCCGACCGGACAAAACTCGGGATCCATACCTCGGTAGATTCAGAATTATTTTCTTCTCCATTAGAATCTTGTCATAGTTTGTTTTTAGTAAGTTTTCCTCAGGGAAAGAAGAATCCAGAGATTGAAGAGCAGTAAAAACAGAATCCTGATACTTGAAAGCCACAGCACGAGCAGGAGGATCAATTTCCCTCACCTCTTCTTCTTGGATGTCTGTGGGTTCAGGCTCAACAGCAGCAGCAGCTCTTTGGGATGCAGGACGTTTCTTGGCTCCCATATCTCTGAACGTTCGATTTATTGTGATGAAATTGAAATTATTGAGAAAGTATAAATTAGCAGAACAAGGTTCCTGGGAAGTAGAGGAGAATTTCAGAAGAATATTTAGTAAAGAAAGTGGAGGAAATTTGGTAAAGAACAACCCCGCACCAAATACCGTATTTATAGGAGATGTATAACGGCATGAAAAACCTAGGAATTGCAAAACTGTCAGCATGACATCACTTAGCCGTTGCAGTGTTCAACGGTAAGTAGGAGTCTAAGAGTCACTGAATAAATATGACTCTTCTTATTGTTTAACCCGGTAAAGTTGACATCTCACCCCTGGCCAGATCCAGCATGGGTAAAATGTCAAGGGGCAATTGTTAGGCCCAGGTTGCTGGTCTGATCATAGCCTAGCCCGACCCTACTAGGCTGATTAAGGCAACCTAGGACCGGACAAGTCTTACTACTATAAAGCCGTTAAAGAACATCACAACAAGAAGGCTACTAAATCCTGGCAGAAAGGCTTGATGGTAAGCACGGAATAGCCTGGTAATACTCCTAGACAGGCTGGATTGAGTTGAAAAGCAGGCTAACGATTACAACAAGATTAATGATCATGTCCTATTATCAAGGAAGACCAAGTCTAATCACGAAGCTATATTACCAATGAACCTGGACATACAAGAGGAGGATGAGTTGCTGAAATATTGAAAGGAGAACGAGTCAACCGAGTTAATAGGGAGTGTGCCCTATTAATCCGGTAACAGCTCCAACAAAAGAGGGGAACGTTAAAGATGAATCCAACGTTATCATTTGAGAAGTATAAATAGAATGGAAACACAATTGTAAAGGAGATACACATTTTTGCTTATTAATCAATATATATCACAAATTATCCTCTATTTTCTCTCTGGTATTTGAGTTTAGGCGCCTGTTTGTATTTAGCCTATATTAAAAACGTAATAACACAATTTATATTATATTCTCTTCTGTCATCCGTTCATACTTATATTTCTAATTTATAGAACTAGATACCCTGACTACTCTATAATTAAGCCGGATCCTTTCAGGAAAATCCTGCTAAAACACCCACCTAAATCCCGCTCATCAACGAGCGATAACCCTATCCCTTAATGTGCACATCCCCTCCCGTGACGGGTTCTACGGAGGGCGAACTAGGGCGTGAAGCCACTCCCGCAAGTGACTCCACCACAACCATCACAACACAATCACAATCACAATCACAATCACAATCACAATCACCACACCACCACCGCATTAACACTCCGACAACGATCAGCAAACAACCAATATACACAATACAACAAAGCATCTTAAATCAATTAGCCAGAAACTGAGTAGGGCAACCCTACCTTGTCGCAATCTGCTTACGCTGCAATCAACCATACAAATGCATAAAAAATACCACATCGTCACCTACAACAATAATCACATAATTCCAATCACTAACTGCAAAACCCCATTTCCCCCAATTCATGATTAAAGGCAAACCCTAGAATTAATCATCAACAAACATGGGAATAAAGACTTACCGACGAAAGGATGAAGGATTGAATGCGATTACTAAGATTTTCCACACATACACAGAGGAGAGATTGGGAGTGATTAGAGCGTCGTACGTTTGATTAGGTTTTATAAAATGATGTTTAGAAACTGATTATCGAAATTATATAACCTCTAATTACTCCCGAATCAACCGCTGAAATATCACTCGCGGACCGGATACTCGGTCGAGTAGAGAGTATACCCGGCCGAGTATCCTCTACTCGGTCGAGTATTCATCATACTCGGCCGAGTATTCCTCGGTAGTAGCCAAACAGACCCCACGACACACACTACTCGACCGAGTAGGCCATACTAGGTCGAGTACCAGCCTATAAAATCCGTAGTATTACAGATCCATTGTCACCTCTTCCCTTTACACTCTGTATGGAGTATTTAACACGAACCTTAAAGTATGCTGCTGCTAAATATGAGTTCAATTACCACCCTATGTGTAAACAGCAAAGGTTAGCTTGCCTTATGTTTGTTGATGATGTGCTTTTGTTTAGTAAAGGAGATACTAAGTCCATGATGCTTCTGTTACAATGTTTCTCTACATTCTCTAAAGCATCTGGCTTGAAAATTAGTGCAGCTAAGTCCAATGCATACTTTAGAGGGGTGCATATCAGATTAAGCATGACATTTTGAGGGTCTCAGGTTTTACTGAAGGAGTTCTCCCTTTTAAGTACTTGGGAATGCCCATACAAACTACTAGACTTAAAAAAGTAGATTGTGCATGTCTCATTGAGAAAATATGTGGGAGGATCCATCATTATGGAGCAAGAAATTTTCATATGCTGGGAGACTTGTCTTGATCAAATCCGTCCTTAATACTTTGTACTCCTACTGGGCATCTATGTCCATCATACCTAAAGGTATCATTAAGAGTATAGAAGCCATCTGCAGGAATTTTCTTTGGGAAAATGGCACAGAATACAAGAGGGTTCCCCTAGTGGCTTGGGATAAGATATGCAAACCAAAGGAAGATGGAGGTCTAGGGATCAAGGATCAGGGGACGTGGAACAAGGCAATGGTTGGACGTTTGGTAAATTGGATTACTGAGAAAAGGGATTATATTTGGATACAGTGGGTACAATGGAATCATCTCAAAGGTAGGGATTGGATGGAGTATAGCCCCTCTGCAAATTCCAGCTGGGTTTGGAGAAGGATATATAAAGTCAAGCAGGAAATTACTCATGGGTTTGTGGATGGGGTTTGGGTGGTACAGCCGTCTGGATATACACCTGCTCGTTGCTATGAGTGGCTCAGAGAGGCTAGGCCACCTGTCTACTGGAGCAAGGTGATATGGAATAACTGGGCAGTTCAAAAACACCAGTTTATGGGATGGTTAGTGGCTCATGAGGCCCTCAATACAGTTGACAAGCTTGCTAGCTATGGGATTGCTGTAGATGATAGATGCCTACTGTGTGGTCAGTCAGGAGAATGCTTATCACATCTATTTTTTTTCCTGCCAGTACAGTAGGAGGGTGATATTAGCTATGCAGCAGAGTACTGGTTGCCAGCTTCCTCTGGTGACTGACCTGGTTTGGTGGTCAAGTAGGGGAGGTACTTCTGTCCAGAGAGGAGCTCAGATTGCTTTATTTCTAGGAGCACTCTATTTTATCTGGTATCAAAGGAACAGGTGCAGAATTGACAATGTTCTGATGCATCCGGGTAAGCTAGCAATGTAGATTGTTGATGGTGTGAAAAGCAGAATTAGAGGTCGAGAGAAGTTGAGTATGAATGTCAATGACTTAGCCTGGCTTAGTCAGAAAAATCTTATGTAATTAGAGGAGTGCCTGTTTAGGTATTTTTTACCAAGTTGATTGATTCGGGTCAATGCGGTCTTACTCGTTGGTTGGTTGTATGATCGTGCGTATGTTGATATTTAAATAACGAAATAAAGTACTTAATGTAAATTGACACGTAAGATTTGGTGACGCGGAAAACCCAATGTGGGAACAACCGCGGGAGGGATGGTACCCTGCCGAATATAGCACTATACTTTAATAGGAGGTTGATTACAATTGAGACGTAAAGCTAATCCTGCTGGCATGAGGTGTCAGGCCTGCAATATCTTCGGACGGATGTATATTTGTGTATGGGGACGTGCTAATTCTTTGGTGCAAATGTGCGTGTGGATGCGTTGTTGAATGTCCTTCTTGATTTGCTTCCTTGGCTATTTATAGGGTGAGAACCCTAGATATGTCCTACTTTGATTATGGAAAGGGAATATAATTTCCATAAGAACTCTTTCCATATTTGGCCGTCTCCCTCAATTCTCCCTGATCTCCCTAACTTCTCCCTAAATTCTCCCTAACTTCTCCCTGACTCTCCTTTTCTTAATCTGGACATTTTCTCTTATGGGCCCCTGGTCTTCTTTCAGCCCGTTCCCCCTTTTCCTAATCACGGGCTCCCTTCCTCCTTATCACTCCTCCCATAGCCTTTTATTTTATTAAGTGGGCCTTCCTTATCACGCTATTTTTAGCCCAAACAGTTTGCCCCAAATTTCTTGTGAAGTACGCTTCGAGGTGTCGAGCAAGGAATTTACGTAATCAAATGCTTAAACCCTAAGCCGTCATTTGTACTTCTTTTCATGCAGCTCCATCACGTCAGCCGCCCATTTCCTCTTTACTCGCACCCTACTCTTTCTCTCTTCCTTTATAATCTCAACCCCCACTTTGTACTTTCATTTATTCCAAATCATTTCAAAAACACTCCTTCTCTCTAAACCCTCAACCTTCCTTTTCTTCTACCTTGTCGTCTTCACTGTTCCGCTCTCCATCGTCACTTCCAACAGGTATTCTTCCCCTTTCCTCCTTTAATTTCCATTTTCTCTTTCTTCACCATGGGTAAAACCCATCAACCTCTGCACCTACTGACCGTAATCTTGACCCAACCTTTCCTTCTCGGGGACTCTTTAAATATCCCCACGACTGTGATTCTGCTTTGACTGCTGCTGACATTCCCATGATCAAGGGTTTGCTTGGTCTTGGTGACGGGGTGGATATTGTCATCCCTGAACCGGGTCAGAAAGCCGACGCCCTTCGTCCCGGATGGGTTTGTTTTTACTTGTACCCGTTTAAATATGGCCTCCGTTTTCCTTTTCCCAAACTCATCCAAGACTTCATCTTTACCAATAATTTCGCCATGGCACAAATTTTGGCTGCCATCTGGAGGGTTCTTCTTTACTCCCTGGCCGATGGTCAGAACACTGGTAAATCTATCACTCTGGGTGACCTAGCCCATATGTACAACATCAGGTCCCTGGGTTGGAGTCAATTCTCATTCCGGGGTCGTGGAGAGGCTCCCTTCAGGCATGTATCCAATTCCCGTGATGAGAAATGGTTTGAGGACTTCTTCTTCGTGGGGAAGGACACCATCCAGCCGCCTGCTGATTACATCTTTGAGAAATGGGTCATAACTTCGAGTAAGTAGTCTCCCTGTCACCTGGTTTATTTATCTCGCTGCTTACTAGCTTACTTCATCGTCCTCGTGCAGGCCCCTGTGACCTGACTCGCATTGGTGCCAAGATCCTTGCCTGCAGCAAATTATTTAGTATCTCTGAATCTGAGAGAAAGTTCCCAGACCTGCTCCCTGGTTTTTCATCTGCTTCCTCTTCCAACCCACTTCAATCAGCTCACAACATGTCTTCTGGCGAGCTTATCACAATCGTTTCAGCTTGCAACTTTTATTAATGCTTTATTTGTTCTGACGCCTGAGACTACATCTCCTTGCAGGTTCAAAAGTTGATCCTTTAGAAATCATCCTCCAAAGCGCCAACAGGAAGAGACCTTCTGCCAGCCCTGACGTGGCCTCTGCCTCCAAGAGGAGTGCTCCTGCTGCTTCCTTCTAGACTCCTCCTACGTATTCTAGTTCTGCTGTTCCTGAGCCCTTGGAAGTTGATCCGATGTCCCGTCATCCGCCTACTCCTCCTGTCAGTCTCCGTTCCTCATCCAACGGAGGTATTACTGCTCATTTCCAAGAGGGTTTTGGGAATGTAGACAAGGTACCATACTGGCCGGAGATCGACCAGCTGCTCTTCCCTCCTCTGAAGGAGATATTCTCAGAGTTCTCCCCAGAGGAGATGGCTGAGAATGACGTGCACAATGCCTTCATGGTGAATGCTCTTCATCTTCTACTTATTTGTTTTCTTTTGTTTAGATTCTGCCCTTTAACTTCCTTGTTGACTTCTGATTTTTCCTGCCCCAGACCCTCCAGTCTGCACTCTACAACAGGAAGATGATCAACATAGTGCAGACCACCAGCCGTGCCACCAACGCCAAAAACCAGGAGCTGAAGGGGACAATTGCCGATTTGGCGCAGCAGCGGTCTGATCTGAAGGAGCGTGTGGTGGGGTTGAAGACTGAGCTTGCTGTCGCCAAGAAGAAGCTGAAGGAAGGGGCTGATCAGCTGGCTCGCACTCAAGAGGTGTGCAGCACTTTCTCTGACTCCCTCAAGCGCTCTGACGAGAAGATAAGCGGGCTGATCTCCCTGGCCAACAATGTTGTTGCTTATGCTACCTGGCAGAGAAAAATCAGCGGGATGCGTGCTGCTCTTGAGGAGGCTCCCACCCAGCAGGCTGTAGAGGAGGAGGAAAAACAGCTGGTGATGCTCTACCCCACCCAACCTGATCTGAGTGCGCTGATGCCTGAAGTTGGGGAGGTGAATTCTCCTGCATTGGCTGAGCAAGCTGCTGGTGGAGATGCTTTGGAATGTTCCGGATCTTTCGATGGAGCTTTGGATGCTATGTCAGCTGAGGGTATGCAAGCTGGTGCGGTACCTGAAACAGGAGGTCGGCAGGCAGAGGATGTGCCAGAGGTGGAGGTCATCAATGTGACCGATAATTAAGTATTTCTTTTTTATGTTTTGATGAACTTTTGGCAGTCTGGCCCAGAGGTGGCAGACTTGTAAGTTTTAAAACTCTCTTTTTTTTTTGTGGTTGCTCCGCCAAGGTGGCGGTTAAAACTCAGGGACCATATTTTGGAATATCCTTGCCGCAGTTTTGGCAAGGTTTAATTTATATCTTGTGCTTTTTCCCTTAGGTTTCCTTAGTTTAGGAAACTGTCGTATCAGCCTGTTTGGCTGATTTAGGCGAGTCATGTCGTCCTGAGAAGGTCGACTTTCGACTCACTAGGCTGCCGTCGACTGATGGCTGATTTAGGCATATGCCGCAATGTAAGGAGGAGTGGCCGTGTCAACCTGAGAGGCTGATTTAGACCAGCCTTGTCATCCTGAAGAGGTTGATCAAGACTAAGCTAGCTGCCGTGTCAGCCTGATGGCTGATTTAGGCGTATGCCGCAATTTTGGATTACTTAACCTTGTTCATGACACAAGGTGTGTTCATCACGTTTAAAGCCAGCAGGGGCGTAATTTAGGCAAGTTTATCGTCATTCTAGGACCGATGGGACGCTGCAGGATTCTGGTAGCGCAGATATCCCTACGTTCTATGTTTGTGCATGCATGCTGGGGCCCTGATTAATTGTGATTAGTGCGAGCTACGTCCAGGGGTGGCATCAGGGGTAGCTGGATAAGCGTATTTAGCTGTCAACCAGGCTCCCTTTCGTATGTTCGACAGTCCGCCTGGTGAGGGTGCTCCTTGTGGAGAAAATAGGTTAGGCATGTTGGAGTGTCATGTGCCTTGTCACCCCGCGTTGGCAGTTGACAGTCCTGCTAGATATCCTTTCAATGTACCATAGACACTAGGATTCAAAGTGATGTACTTAGAGAAGCCTGAAAATAGGAAAATCTATTAAAATGATGTGAAGTACCTATCGCCATCTCATGGGGTACCAGAGCAATTGTGGTCCCCGGACGCTGTCAGACCACACCATCTAATAGTAGTTTAAAGTCTTAAAAATAACTAGAGACACCAGAAATAAAAGTGAAATTGGTAGTATGCCTACTACCGGATTTTTATCTTAACTTTAAAAATGACTTGACTTTTCATAGTACATCATTCTGAAGGCTAAAGTCTACTTATTATTAAAAGTAATATCTCTTCAGGTGAAGTATGTTCCATGGGCGTTGTATGATTTGACCGTCCATAGTCATCAGTCTGTATGCACCATGGCCAACAACTCCTTCTACCTGGTATGGTCCTTCCCATTTATAGGCAAATTTGCCCGCTTTTCGATTTTTGGTGTTTTGAAACACCTCTCGGAGAACCAGGTCTCCTACCTCCAGGAGCCTGACTTTCACATTCTTGTTGTAACTCCTGGCCACTGACTGTTTGTAGGCAGCCAGACGGATTTTTGCGTTTGCTCGCAGCTCGTCAATTGTGTCTAGGCTTCTGGCCATCTCTGCACTGTTCAGTTCCACTATCATATTTTCATACCTGTGAGTGGGAACTAGAACCTCTGATGGAATGACTGCTTCCGCGCCAAACACCAGGCTGAAGGGTGTTTGACCTGTTGCTATCTTTGGTGTCGTTCCGTCTAACCATAACACTAGTGGCAATTCATCTGCCCACTTTCCTCCTAACTCCTGTAACCTCCTTCTCAGATTGTCCATGATGATTTTGTTGCTGGCCTGGACTCAGCTTGCCCGTTGGACTTCGGGGTCCTGGGTGCTGACTTTTTTAAGGTGATGTTCCACCTGGCACAGTATCCCTCGGTATCGTTGGAGATGAATTGTGAGCCATTGTCACATATGATTTCTGATGAGATACCAAACCTGCAAATGATGTTTCGTTTTATAAACGAAATGACTTGTTTATCTTTTACTTCTGTGAATGCTTCTGCCTCTATCCACTTGGAGAAGTAATCTGTCATGACAAAGACATCCGTGTTCTGTTTCCTGTGGCTCGTGGCAGAGGTCCTACTATGTCCATGCCCCATGCCATGAATGGCCAGGGAGAAATGATAGGGTGCAAGGGTTCTGTTGGCTGATGGATCATTGGTGCGGAGCGCTGGCAGGCGTCACATTTGCGTGCCTACTCTGCTGCGTCTGCCTTAATTGTAGGCCAGTAGTATCCCTGCCTGAGGGCTTTATTTGCCAGACTCCTGCCCTCTGCATGGTTTCCACATTCGCCACTATGAAGAGCATGCAACACAGTCTGCGCTTCTCCCTTTTCCAGGCATCGTAAGTAGGGTCCTGCCAGTGATTTTCTGAATAGTATATCGTCAATAAGTATGAATCTGGAGGCCTTCACTCTGAAAGCTCTCACTTCTTTCTTGTCATCTGGTAGCTTGTTATGACGTGCTTGATCTAGGTAAGGTGTGCGCCGATCCTCTCTCTTTGCCGCTTGTTCGGTTTGTTTGGTCAAAGGCTTGCTGTTGGCGAGAGTTTTCACCTTCCTCTGTAATTGCTTGGACTCCTTCCCCGTTCTGTGAATCCTCCAGTTCCCCCTTATCTACTTCATCTGCCTTCTGGATGGAAGGCTCTAGCATGTGTGCTATTGGAATGCTGGATAGTTCTGTTGGCTTGAATGTTGCCCCCAGAGTTGCTAAGGCATCTGCTTCCACGTTCTGACTCTGGGGATCTGCTTAAGCTTGCAAGTTTCGAATTTCTGTTTTAACTCTTTCGCTACTTTTAGGTATGCAATCATCTTCGAATCTCTGGCTATAAACTCATCATTCGCGTGGTTGACTATTAGTAGAGAGTCACTGGATATGAGCAGATGCCTGGCCCCTAACTCCAGAGCTAGCTTCATTCCTAATATCAAGGCCTCGTACTCTGTTTCATTGTTGGTTGCCTTGAATTCACATCTTACTGCTTGTGCTATCAGGTCTCCCTGTGGTGATCGCAGGATTAACCCTACACCTGCCCCTCTTTGGTTGGAGGCTCCGTCAATGTGCATCTGCCAAACCTCTGTCTCCTTGCCCCCCTCTAAGGTGAGGATTTCCGCATCTGCCAGATTCTGGATGGTTGGGCTGAAGTCTGACGCGAAGTCGGCCAGTGCTTATGATTTGATTGCTGTTCTGGGATCATACTGGATATCGTACCCACTGAGGTGTACAGACCATTTTGACATTCTGCCTGATAGCTCAGGCTTCCTCATGATAGATTTCAGCGGGTAGTTGGTCACGACATGTATGATGTGGGACTCAAAATAGAGGTGCAGTTTGCGAGATGCCACTACCAGTGCTAGTACTAATTTTTCAAGAGATGTGTACCTGGTCTCTGCCGGCAGCAGAGACTTGCTTACGTAGTATATCGCTTCGCTCCTTTTCTTTTCTGCTCTCGACCGAAAAAGACTCACTTGCTACCTCTGTGACGGCCAGGTATAGGAATAGTGGTTCTCCTGGCTTCGACTTCGGCAGCAGCGGAGGGCTGCTGAGGTAGTGTTTCAACTCTCTGAAGGCTTGCTCGTGATTCGAGGTCCATTCAAACTTCTGGCTTTTCCTTAGTACGTTGTAAAACAGCCTGCATTTATCTGAAGATCTTGAAATGAACCTGTTCAGGGCTGCTACCTTTCCAGCTAGTCTTTGAACATCTTTAGGCTTCTCAGGTGACTCTAGTTGTAAGACAGCTTTGATCTGCTCGATGCTGGCCTCTATCCCTCTTTGAGTTACAATGTAGCCTAATAATTTTCCAGAAGATACTCCGAAGGTGCATTTAGATGGGTTTAGCTTCATTTTGTATTCCCTGAGGGTGCTGAATGTTTCTGCCAGATGCCGTATGTGATCTTTGGCTTTTTCTGACTTCACCACCATATCATCAATATACACCTCCATAGTTCTTCCTATCTGCTCTTTGAACATTCGGTTAACCAGCCTTTGATATGTGGAGCATGCGTTCTTTAGACCGAATGGCATGACATTGTAGCAATATATTCCTCTTTCGGACATGAATGTCGTCTTCTCTTGATCTACAGGATCCATCTTAATCTGGTTGTATCCACTCCATGCGTCCAGGAATGTTAACATCTCATGTCCAGCTGTCGCATCTACCATGGCGTCAATATGAGGCAGCGGGAAGGGATCTTTAGGGCATGCCTTGTTGAGGTCGGTGAAGTCCACACATACTCTCCACTTCCCATTCTTCTTAGGCACCACCACTACGTTAGACAGCCATTCTGGATATTTTACTTCTCTTATTTTCTTTGCTGCCAACAGACTATCTACCTCTTGGTTGATCACCTTGTTTCTTTCCGCTGCAAACTTTCTTCTTCTCTGCTGGATGGGTTTACACTTTGGGTCCACACTAAGCTTATGCATTATGATGGACGGATCTATCCCTATCATGTCATCGTGTGACCATGCAAAACAATCCATGTTATCCTGTAAGAACTTGACTAGTTGCTGTCTCAAGCTTCCTGTGCATCCTGCTCCAATGAGCACAGTTCTTTCTGGGTGCAGCTTGTCCAAGTTGATTTGATCCAGCTCTTCTGCTGGGGGTTCGATGTATTCATCCCGGACAGTCATTTGTTTAGAATCGCTATGCGAGAGGGTCGCGTGCACTTAAGTGCCCTCTTATAGCAGCCTCTAGCTTCCTCCTGATCTCCTCTTATTGTTTCTACTCCCCATGGTGTGGGGAACTTTATGCACTGGTGATATGTTGAGGGGACTGATTTTATCTGATGCAGCCATGGTCTTCCCAAGATGACATTGTAGGTGGAGGGGCCGTCTATAACCAGGTACCTGACTTGCTTGTTGGCTCCTCCCACAGGTCGGGATGACTATCTCGCCCAATGAGTTGGCTGTTTCCCCACTGAAGCCTACTAGCGGAATAGTCTTCTTCTGCAAATCCTTCTCGCTGAATCCCATGTTCTCTATGGTTTTCAACATGATCAAGTTGACCGAGCTACCTGTATCTACCAAGACTTTCTTAACTGTGCAATTGGCCATTGATTAGGTGATAATAAGTGCGTCATGATGTTCTCGTTCGTCGTATGTATCTCCTTCATCAAAGCTGACCGCTAGTAGGTCGCTGTGAGAAATTCTGCAAGAATTGGCTGGCCTGTCTCCTTTGGTCTCGGTGGCACGTCTCTTGGCTCGAGTATGTCGGCCCCGCTTAAGTCCGAGCCGCTTGTTATCACGTTTATGATTTTGGTGCATGTGGGTGGGTTTGCAGGCTTGGCGGTGCCTACCTTATCCTGCTGCTTGCCCCCACGTGGTAATAGGTGGCCCAGCTTTCCTTGCTCATACAGGCGCTTGATCTCTCTTTGTAATGTGTAGCAATCCTCAGTGTTGTGCCCAATATCACGGTGGAACTCACACTTCTTGTTGCTATCCTTTCTCCATGCTTACTCTCCCACTGGTGGGTTGGGCCACCTGACTCCATCTCCCATTTCCCTGAGGGCTTTCAGGATTCCTCCGATACCTGTAGTGAATCCATATTCTGCCAGAGTGGGGAGTTGCTGATTTTCCTCGATTCTGTTGACTCCCCTTCCATATGGTCTGTACCTCTCATCCTTCTTGCTGGTAGTTTGTTTTCTTCCTGATTTCTCCACGGCTGAGGTACTAGAAATACTTGGCGTGCTTAGTAAGCTGGCTCTGGCTAGGATATCTTCCTCCAATCTGATTGCGGCACGCCTTCTCTCCGCCTCGAAACTATGGCAGGAATGCATAGTCAGCTGCTTGTATAGGTCGGAGTCGTGGTGGAGGCCTCTTCTGAAGGCTTCTACTGCTGTTGAGACATCGCACTCTTGCACCGCTACCTTCTCATTGTTAAACCTAGTATTGTATTCTCCAATGCTCTCTCCGCCCGGACGATTCTCAGTACGGATCTCTGCGTGCTTCTCGCGGTTTTCTCGCTTTGCGAATCGTTGGGTAAATGCGTTTACCAATTCGGCAAAATGTAGATATCGACTGTTGGCGGGCTCACAAACCATCGAAGTGTCGGTCCTGTTAGGGTTGACCCAAACCCTTTGCACATGCAAGCCTCCTTGACTTGCCCTACAATTTATTCTTGTCATCATCTTCTTCAGTATCTTGGCTTATATGATCAAAGGGATCTGCTGTGCCGTCGAAGAGAGGCACATTTGGATTTTTGAATCCCTTTGGCATGGCCGTGATGGATATGGTGTCCACGAATGGTGAGTCGAATAGGCGTCCGATCTTTGCTTTCTCGAGTGGGGTGGCAACCACAGGACCTGCTTTGTATTTCTTTTAACTCCAATCTGCGATTTGTTATCTTTGCCTAAATCGGGTCCGCCCGTCGCCGCCCGTTGGTTCAATATACGCCTCCGATCCGAGCTCTTGAAGGTTCGATGTGTTTCGACTACTAGAGGAGTTGTTGTAACGACCGCCCTTCTTTGCCGATTCATTTGTTGGTTCGACTCGGATCCTGCTCTAGGTGTCTGATCGACCGTTGCGGGGCTGCTGACAGGGAGGCCACCTGCTCGTGCTTCCACACAGCTGGCCACAGGCCAGTCACCCGGCGTGAGGTATCCCAGCCCTCGTGGGGTTATCCTTCCATCTCGATGGTATTGTGGATGATCCAATCTCGTTATCGATTCGACGGTATCGTCGAAGTGGATTTCTGGCTGATGCTCCTCGCGTCGGATCTACTAGTGGAGACTTTCCTACGTGCCCGCCCGCTTGCCGGGGTGGCAGATCTATTTGTTTCAGATGTCTATCTGCGCCCAGAGCTCTCTGTCCCTCTTCCTTGCTTCGGCTTCAGCTTTCTTCTGGTCCTCTCTCATGTTTTCCATGGCTTTCTGGAGATTCTCTACGCCAGTGAGCAAGATTTGTGTGGGACTAGGTGGCGGGGTGATGCCTGAGCTCGACGTTCCTTTATCTGATCTGGCCTGGGTTGCGACAGCAGGAGTCCTAGGAGGTAGAGAGGTTTTTCTGTAGGTATGACTCTTGAGATGTGTCCGGGAGCCTGTGTAGCCACTGTTGATGTTGGATTTTGAGTAGAGGGCGGTGGTGGCGATGGTTGTCTGCTCCCTGACACGGCGTCCGATGCTTGCTTATCCATTGTGTATTTAGAGTATCAACGATTGACGACCACAATGCCCCACGGTGGGCGCCAAACTGTTTAGGTATTTTTTACCAAGTTGATTGATTCGGGTCAATGCGGTCTTACTCTTTGGTTGGTTGTATGATCGTGCGTATGTTGATATTTAAATAACGAAATTAAATAAAGTACTTAATGTAAATTGACACGTAAGATTTGGTGACGCGGAAAACCCAATGTGGAACAACCGCGGGAGAGACGGTACCCTGCCGAATATAGCACTATACTTTAATAGGAGGTTGATTACAATTGAGACGTAAAGCTAATCCTGCTGGCGTGAGGTGTCAGGCCTGCAAGATCTTCGGACGGATGTATATTTGGGTATGAGGACGTGCTAATGCTTTGGTGCAAATGTGCGTGTGGATGCGTTGTTGAATGTCCTTCTTGATTTGCTTCCTTGGCTATTTATCGGGTGAGAACCCTAGATATGTCCTACTTTGATTATGCAAAGGGAATATAATTTCCATAAGAACTCTTTCCATATTTGGCCGTCTCCCTCAATTCTCCCTGATCTCCCTAACTTCTCCCTAAATTCTCCGTAACTTCTCCCTGACTCTCCTTTCCTTAATCTGGACGTTTCCTCTGATGGGCCCCTGGTCTTCTTTCAGCCCGTTCCCCCTTTTCCTAATCACGGGCTCCCTTCCTCCTTATCACTCCTCCCATAGCCTTTTATTTTATTAAGTGGGCCTTCCTTATCACGCTATTTTTAGCCCAAACAGTGCCTATCTTGTAATTCTTTCTCGTTATGATATATATACTACTCACATTTCACCAAAAAAAAATAATAAAAAAAAGAAAATAAATATTCTTATGAAAAGTCATATTTAAATGAGCTTTGTTATTGTACATTAAATAAAATCAAGCAACATAAGTAAGAATAACTCACTTAGAGAAATCACGGATTTCAACTATTTTGCTAGTATTACACACTAGCTATTATCTTTGTGAATGAAAATAAGGGTATACCTCTTTTGAGAAATCGGTTGTTCTATTTGATAACCGTCAACAAACATGGATGTCTTTATATCTTCAAGACAATAACGAAGGTCCTAAAAATGGTCCACGTCAAATATATGAAGTCCCATATTAATAGTAGACTAAACGTCTTAGAGTAGTATATCATCTTTATATATGTTATTTGGATTTTATATATGAGTTCATATCATACACAACATGATTTAAATAACCTTTCTTAGAGGGGTTACAAAATTACAATGACCCCTTAAACACCCATTAACTCACAATTAAGATGAATGTCAATCTAGTCAACTTTAGACTATTATTAGTCTTATACATTATTATCGGGCAATCCATCCGTGTGAATCAATTTTGTGTCGCTGGGTGATTTAGTTTGTGTTTCGATTGGTTCAAAGAAGATTAATCCAGATATCAGTTTAACCTCGAGTCAGGTCGTTTTGGTTTACTCTACCAAATTTTGAGTTTTACTAGGTGGTTTTAGAATGGTGCAGATCGGATATCCTAAAATCATACAACCTTTTGCTTGTTATAGTCCAAGTAACCAAGACACCAACACAATACTTTTCCCGAGAGTTATGTTTTACTCTTTTTTCTAAAATTCTAGGGTAACTTATCTAAGAAATTTTCAACTATTTTTTTATGAACGTAATTCATTTTATCTTAAAATCGGATTAATACGCCCTCCGTTCTGGTCGTTTGTTTACTTATTTCATTTATGTGTGTTTCATTCATTTGTTTACTTCCCTATTGGAAATATTTCTGATGGGTAATGTGATCATCCTCATAACCTATTGTCCATTTGTCACTCAATAATAATACCCACAAATTATTGGAAATATATCTCCATTATTTTATGAGTTATCCACTCGTATCTTTTTGTATGCTCTAATAATAAATGTCCATATAACATTCCGTAATTTGCTTGTACACAATCTCCATTAATGACTGTATGTTACGGCTAGGTATAGGTCTCTTAGGCTCTTAGCTATGTCAGTTAAGCTTGTATAAATAAAGTCGTTTTTTACAACAAAAAAAATTCAAAAATTATCATTGCATTTCATTAGAAAAGAAATTACATTTGCAAAAACTATGAAACTATGAAACAAAACAAAATATATCCCGTCAAAAACAGGATAAAACCGAGATATATGTTATAACTAGGAACGTAGATGATTTATAAGCCTATGATGATCTTTCTGTTTAGTTTTCATGAACATTCAAATAGCCACCAGATATGGGATTTTCCTTTGGACAACAATTTTGCTTTCATGCATGCATGTTCACTATATTATTTATTCAATTCTTTCTTCTATCACAAATAGTATCCTACTCTTTCCGTTGTCTTTGTGCCAATTTCAAAGGTAGCAAATGCTCGGGATGGAGGGAGTACCACATTTAATGATTGCACAACTCTTTGTATTTGTATTGTACTTACAAAAGTATGTGGAAAATAGTCATTAGCTATTTAACTTGAGTCCCGATTTTTTTACGATTATCATAAGGTAGTCTCTTTAATTTAGATAAAGAAAAGAAATGAAGAATATGATTCTTGTTTTAAAGGAGGTGATAGAAAATTCTTACGCTATTGTGTAAATTAGAATATTGAATCTACTTTTTTATATCCGTTATTGCGCATAGATGGTTTGCACTATATAAATAACTTAGGTGGTAGTATGGTTGGGGCAAGCAAGAGGCAACGTTGAAATCATTAACATCTTCAAATATTTCAAGGTAAGAAGACTTTTGGTGCATAAAACTAATTAGTAGTGTTCTTGTTATTTATTAAATAAATTGCATTCTATTTGATTTTTTTACTACTTTCGCCGTTTTGAATGAAACTACGGGATTTCTTATACTTTGTGTAATATGTACCATTAAAGCTCGATATGGCTACGATGCAAGAACAAAATGTCACGGTTTGCGAGAAGACAAATCAAGCAACCACAAAATGGTACCCAAGCCACCATGAATAACCGGACCCATTTTGCTATGACCTTAGCTAGATCTCATAATCGGTCAGCGCTCCGCTTGGCACTTTTCCGGCCACAATTTTTCCCAATAGCGCTTCCATATTTACCCACTTGAAGGGAAACTTTTTTGGTTCCAAAGCCGCATGGTGTATAATGGGAAAAATGCATCGAGCACGGACTGTTCTTGGGTTTTGGCATGGCATGCACCTGCAGATAACACAGCCTAGATTCCTAACAGGGTAAATATGAATTATTTTAAAAGCACGCACATATTTATATTGGGTGATGATACGTTCATTAATCATTTCATCAGGTTGCAGTTTATTTTCCTCGATCATTCTTATTTTTTTTTTTTTTTTTTTTTGCTTTGTTTAAATGCAGGTATATGTTGTATGTGGTCCAAAGCAAGTCATTGCCAATCGACCTTTGATCAAATTCAAAAAAAGTTGGACACTTCGTTAACTTTTGATACTTCCACCGATCGGCTACCAAGACACGTGCTTGACGGCAACATTAGTGACGCAGCCCCCAGATTGCTACTCTTATCGCGGACTTTAAACTTATCCCATAAAGTCACGGACCCATAGTTGTCCATATATATAAAGTATTGTAATAATAAAGGGTCGAAAAATTACCGTGTAATCTATGCCTTCATGTTAGCTACCAGTGCATGTACACTGGTTGCTAATACTATTACCTATTAAGAAGGTTAAATAAATCACAAAATGGAGTAATAATTATGATAATGAACTTCATTGTTGTTTATTTACATTTACATATTTGCGAGGTACTCTAAGTGACCGCTCTTGACTCAGGTTTGGGCCGCGATGTTACAAATTGACAAGTACTGAAGAAGTATTGTTTTTTTCTAAAAGGACGCGTAGATATGAGTTTTCTCGTTAATTGTTTTTAAGTTCCACGCACTAATTTAAGGTAAAACATTTGAATTAAAAATTATAGTGAACGTTGAGGAAAATCATTAACCCCTAAACTATGACCCAAAACTTGCTTGTTCGACTATTGACCCGACTTAATCACCCACTGGAAATAGGACAAACCCGATTAAGGTGTGTAATTAAAATTACCCGTACCTAAGTCGAATTGAAACGAAATCAAATATTACCAGATATTCTTATTTTTAAACCCATTCGTTATATAAAAGACTATCATAGTTTCGGAAAAAGGGAACATTTCATCTCCCAATTATTTTCGTCTTTTTATTAAAACTACCGATTTCTAAAAAGATGATTAGTAACTACATAAAAATATATCGGACTATTTTAAATATAGGAGACAAGATAATTAACTCCATTATCAAATTATTCACTACTACAAATTCAGGCAACCACAACGGCCCCTTAACAACGCTTATTCACGAAAATCACTAAAAGACGTAGAATGGATAATTATCTTTGCACGAAATTTTACTAAACTTAATTACAACGGTTATGTGTTGTTAATCGTTGTTATTGGTTTTAACAACGGGACAAACTTGGACAACCGTTGTTAATATAAAAACTAATAACTACAGTTTACTCTGTAATACATTATAACTGTTGTTAATAATTTGGCGCAAAATTAGTGAAAAGTAATTACAACGGTTATATTAGAACCCGTTGTTAATACTTTTTAACAACGGTTGTCAAAGGAACCGTTGTTAATATATTCTCTAATGACAACAGGTTTATGTGTAATTACCGTTGTCAATACTTTCAAGCAAATACCACAATATATACCACACAAACACAGATCAGCTACAGCCAGAAACACAAACACACAACCACACTCTTTCTCATCGTCGCTTTATCATCTCCGTCACTGTTGTTGTCATCGTCTCTTTCTCTATCTAATTATCAGGTATATATCTATCGCTTTATGGTTTTAGGTTTTGTCATCTCCGTCATTATTGTTCTTTCTCTAATTATTTTATTTGCATGTGTTTTTCTCCGTCATTGTTCTTAATTTCTCTAATTATTATTCGCTTATTTTTTCTGCGTTTATTAGTAAAACAAATTAAATAAAATAAAACAAAGAAGATGATGGAGAGGATAGTAAAACAAATACACATTTAACATACATAAACTTAATTAATTGATATATATACACATAAAATTAATGTATTGCTAAAAATACAATTCTTAGATGTTCATATAGGGATGCATTCTCTTCTTTGATATTCATCGTCTTCTCGTTTGCTATTTGGAGGTTTTGTTCCGCAGATGCAATATCTTCATATAGTTGCATTATCTCATGCTCTAACAAGCCATTTTTTGGCGTCCTTGAGTGCGATCCGAGCATCCTCAAGGAAGAACCCTTTCCTCTCGATTTCCAGCAAGCGGCGTATGAAACTTTTGTTGTACTCGGTCATAATGCATGTTAAATGAATGGTATCATTCATTATTGAAGGAAGTTTGGAGTTTATTAGGTTTTAAAGATTTAGGGTTTGGAGTTTAGGGTGGAGATAGTGATATAATGGATTGGTTATTGAGATAGTGGAATGAATTTATAATTAGTAATGTGTCGTTTGAGTTGTTTTTTAATTAATATGTTTAGGGTTTGATGCTTAAATTAATACGAATTTTGTTTAGGAAGTTGTGTCATATCCCTGCTTCAAATCTTATAACCCTTCGCATTTCATATATTGTGTCCTTTCATGCAGGGATTTTGGCAGTAATAATGCATGCATCTAGTAATATATAATTAATTGATGCATGAGGGATTTTGGCAGTAATGCTTTGTTTTTTTTTTTTTTTTTTTTTAAAACCAATAACAACGGTTATTTAAAAAAAACCCATTGTCGTTAGTTATAACAACGGTTTTTTCTATTGTAACCGGTGTTTATAACTTTCTCACCAAAAATTAGTCACACTTTCCACAACGGTTATTTAAAAAAAACCCGTTGTCTTTAGTTATAACAACGGTTTTTTCTATTGTAACCGTTGTTATAACTTTCGCACCAAAAATTAGTCACACTTTCCACAACGAATGACTCGTAACAACAACGGTTTTTAACCGTTGTTAATAGTTTTCACAACGATTTTCTTAAAAAAAACCAACCGTTGTTAAAACCTTTAACAACGGACGCTTTAACAACGTCCGCTTTTTTATATACCAGGGTCTTTAACCGTTGTTATACCCTATATCTGTAGTAGTGATTATACGGATATATAAATGGGTAGAATAAGTAAAACTACAGTATTTATTGCGTACAATCATCTCACCCTATGAGACGACCCCTTTATGTAAAAACATAACCCATTTATTAATAATAAATGAACAAGTTTTTTTATAAAAGTGATCTTCTCACGATGTGAGACCGTCTTATATCATAAGTTGTGGTAAAACAATCTCTCACAAGCGTGTTATGTGAAAACATCACAAGTAGATTTTTGCAGAACACGTTATATCAATGAATGAAGTGTTACCGAAGATGTCTTAGTCTAGTGGTTAAAACGGAGGTATTGTGAATAATAAGTTCCATGTTCGAATCCCCCCTCCCTTTTATTATAATGCGATTAAGTGCGCATTTCAATTGAAAAAAAATGAATGAAGTGTTAGGCATTTCGGAATCATATGCCATATGAGTGGATTCACTATATGATCCAAAAGGGATTGAATCTACCATATGCATTACTACGTGTGTGGATATGTTTTGAGCGGAGATTGGTTGTCAATGGCCATATAGGGAATAAATTCCCCACTAAAATGATAAAATTCTCGATTAATACGAACAAAGAAAGTAAATATTCTTATGAAAAGTCATATTTAAATGAGCTACATTGTACATTAAATAAAATCAAGCAACATAATAAGAGAATAACTCACTTAGAGAAATCACGGATTTCAACTATTCTGCTAGTATTACACACTAGCTATTATCTTTGTGAATGAAAATAAGGGTATACCTCTTTTGAGAAATCGGTTGTTCTATTTGATAACCGTCAACAAACATAGATGTCTTTATATCTTCAAGACAACTATGAAGGTCCTAAAAATGGTCCATGTCAAATATATGAAGTCCCATATTGATAGTAGACTAAACGTCTTAGAGTAGTATATCATCTTTGTATATGTTATTTGGATTTTATATATGAGTTCATATCACACACAACATGATTTAAATAACCTTTCTTAGAGGGGTTACAAAATTACAATGACCCCTTAAACACCCATTAACTCACAATTAAGCTGAATGTCAATCTAGTCAACTTTAGACTATTATTAGTCTTATACATTATTATCGGGCAATCCATCCGTGTGAATCAATTTTGTGTCATTTGGGTGATTTAGTTTGTGTTTCGATTGGTTCAAAGAAGATTAATCCAGATATCAGTTTAACCTCGAGTCGAGTCGTTTTGGTTTACTCTACCAAATTTTGAGTTTTACTAGGTGGTTTTAGAATGGTGCAGATCGGATATCCTAAAATCATACAACCTTTTGCTTGTTATAGTCCAAGTAACCAATGACACCAACACAATAATTTTCCCGAGAGTTATGTTTTACTCTTTTTTCTAAAATTCTAGGGTAACTTATCTAAGAAATTTTCAACTATTTTTTTATGAACGTAATTCATTTTATCTTAAAATCGGATTAATACGCCCTCCGTTAAATTCGTTTGTTTACTTATTTCATTTATGTGTGTTTCATTCATTTGTTTACTTCCCTATTGGAAATATTTCTGATGGGTAATGTGATCATCCTCATAACCTATTGTCCATTTGTCACTCAATAATAATACCCACAAATTATTGGAAATATATCTCCATTATTTTATGAGTTATCCACTCGTATCTTTTTGTATGCTCTAATAATAAATGTCCATATAACATTCCGTAATTTGCTTGTACACAATCTCCATTAATGACTGTATGTTACGGTATAGGCCTCTTAGGCTCTTAGCTATGTCAGTTAAGCTTGTATAAATAATGTCGTTTTTTACAAAAAAAAAAATTCAAAAATTATCATTGCATTTCATTAGAAAAGAAATTACATTTGCAAAAACTATGAAACTATGAAACAAAACAAAATATATCCCGTCAAAAACAGGATAAAACCGAGATATATGTTATAACTAGGAACGTAGATGATTTATAAGCCTATGATGATCTTTCTGTTTAGTTTTCATGAACATTCAAATAGCCACCAGATATGGGATTTTCCTTTGGACAACAATTTTGCTTTCATGCATGCATGTTCACTATATTATTTATTCAATTCTTTCTTCTATCACAAATAGTATCCTACTCTTTCCGTTGTCTTTGTGCCAATTTCAAAGGTAGCAAATGCTCGGGATGGAGGGAGTACCACATTTAATGATTGCACAACTCTTTGTATTTGTATTGTACTTACAAAAGTATGTGGAAAATAGCTGTTAGCTATTTAACTTGAGTCCCGATTTTTTTACGATTATCATAAGGTAGTCTCTTTAATTTAGATAAAGAAAAGAAATGAAGAATATGATTCTTGTTTTAAAGGAGGTGATAGAAAATTCTTACGCTATTGTGTAAATTAGAATATTGAATCTACTTTTTTTATATCCGTTATTGCGCATAGATGGTTTGCACTATATAAATAACTTAGGTGGTAGTATGGTTGGGGCAAGCAAGAGGCAACGTTGAAATCATTAACATCTTCAAATATTTCAAGGTAAGAAGACTTTTGGTGCATAAAACTAATTAGTAGTGTTCTTGTTATTTATTAAATAAATTGCATTCTATTTGATTTTTTTACTACTTTCGCCGTTTTGAATGAAACTACGGGATTTCTTATACTTTGTGTAATATGTACCATTAAAGCTCGATATGGCTACGATGCAAGAACAAAATGTCACGGTTTGCGAGAAGACAGTAAAGCAACCACAAAATGGTACCCAAGCCACCATGAATAACCAGACCCATTTTGCTATGACCTTAGCTAGATCTCATAACTGGTCAGGCGCTCCGCTTGGCACTTTTCCGGCCACAATTTTTCCCAATAGCAGTTCCATATTTACCCACTTGAAGGGAAACTTTTTTGGTTCCAAAGCCGCAGTGGTGTATAATGGGAAAAATGCATCGGGCACGGACTGTTCTTGGGTTTTAGCATGGCATGCACCTGCAGATAACACAGCCCAGATTCCTAACAGGGTAAATATGAATTATTTTAAAAGCACGCACATATTTATATTGGGTGATGATACGTTCATTAATCATTTCATCAGGTTGCAGTTTATTTTCCTCGATCATTCTTATTTTTTTTTTTTTTTTTTTTTTTGCTTTGTTTAAATGCAGGTATATGTTGTATGTGGTCCAAAGCAAGTCATTGCCAATCTGACCTTTGATCAAATTCAGCAAAAGTTGGACACTTCGTTAACTTTTGATACTTCCACCGATGCGGCTACCAAGACACGTGCTGACGGCAACATTAGTGACGCAGTCCCAGAGATTGCTACTCTTATCGCGGACTTTAAACTTATCCCATAAAGTCACGGACCCATAGTTGTCCATATATATAAAGTATTGTAATAATAAAGGGTCGAAAAATTACCGTGTAATCTATGCCTTCATGTTAGCTACCAGTGCATGTACACTGGTTGCTAATACTATTACCTATTAAGAAGGTTAAATAAATCACAAAATGGAGTAATAATTATGATAATGAACTTCATTGTTGTTTATTTACATTTACATATTTGCGAGGTACTCTAAGTGACCGCTCTTGACTCAGGTTTGGGCCGCGATGTTACAAATTGACAAGTACTGAAGAAGTATTGTTTTTTTCTAAAAGGACGCGTAGATATGAGTTTTCTCGTTAATTGTTTTTAAGTTCCACGCACTAATTTAAGGTAAAACATTTGAATTAAAAATTATAGTGAACGTTGAGGAAAATCATTAACCCCTAAACTATGACCCAAAACTTGCTTGTTCGACTATTGACCCGACTTAATCACCCACTGGAAATAGGACAAACCCGATTAAGGTGTGTAATTAAAATTACCCGTACCTAAGTCGAATTGAAACGAAATCAAATATTACCAGATATTCTTATTTTTAAACCCATTCGTTAAATAAAAGACTATCATAGTTTCGGAAAAAGGGAACATTTCATCTCCCAATTATTTTCGTCTTTTTATTAAAACTACCGATTTCTAAAAAGGTGATTAGTAACTACATAAAAATATATCGGACTATTTTAAATATAGGAGACAAGATAATTAACTCCATTATCAAATTATTCACTACTACAAATCCAGGCAACCACAACGGCCCCTTAACAACGCTTATTCACGAAAATCACCAAAAGACGTAGAATGGATAATTATTTTTGCGCGAAATTTTACTAAACTTAATTACAACGGTTATGTGTTGTTAATCGTTGTTATTGGTTTTAACAACGGGACAAACTTGGACAACCGTTGTTAATATAAAAACTAATAACTACAGTTTACTCTGTAATACATTATAACTCTTGTTAATAATTTGGCGCAAAATTAGTGAAAAGTAATTACAACGGTTATATTAGAACCCGTTGTTAATACTTTTTAACAACGGTTGTCAAAGGAACCGTTGTTAATATATTCTCTAATGACAACAGGTTTATGTGTAATTACCGTTGTCAATACTTTCAAGCAAATACCACAATATATACCACACAAACACAGATCAGCTATAGCCAGAAACACAAACACACAACCACACTCTTTCTCATCGTCGCTTTATCATCTCCGTCACTGTTGTTGTCATCGTCTCTTTCTCTCTCTAATTATCAGGTATATATCTATCGCTTTATGGTTTTAGGTTTTGTCATCTCCGTTATTATTGTTCTTTCTCTAATTATTTTATTTGCATGTGTTTTTCTCCGTCATTGTTCTTAATTTCTCTAATTATTATTCGCTTATTTTTTCTGCGTTTATTAGTAAAACAAATTAAATAAAATAAAACAAAGAAGATGATGGAGAGGATAGTAAAACAAATACACATTTAACATACATAAACTTAATTAATTGATATATATACACATAAAATTAATGCATTGCTAAAAATACAATTCTTAGATGTTCATATAGGGATGCATTCTCTTCTATGATATTCATCCTCTCCTCGTTTGCTATTTGGAGGTTTTGTTCCGCAGATGCAATATCTTCATATAGTTGCATTATCTGCGGCTCTAACAAGCCATTTTTTTGGCGTCCTTGAGTGCGATCCGAGCATCCTCAAGGAAGAACCTGTACTTCCTCTCGATTTCCTGCAAGCGGCGTATGAAACTTTTGTTGTAATCGGTCATAATGCATGTTAAACGAATGGTATCATTCATTATTGAAGGAAGTTTGGAGTTTATTAGGTTTTAAAGATTTAGGGTTTGGAGTTTAGGGTGGAGATAGTGATATAATGGATTGGTTATTGAGATAGTGGAATGAATTTATAATTAGTAATGTGTTGTTTGAGTTGTTTTTTAATTAATATGTTTAGGGTTTGATGCTTAAATTAATACGAATTTTGTTTAGGAAGTTGTGCCATATCCCTGATTCAAATCTTATAACCCTTCGCATTTCATATATTGTGTCCTTTCATGCAGGGATTTTGGCAGTAATAATGCATGCATCTAGTAATATATAATTAATTGATGCATGAGGGATTTTGGCAGTAATGCTTTGTTTTTTTATTTTTTTTATTTTTTTTAAAACCAATAACAACGGTTATTTAAAAAAAACCCATTGTCGTTAGTTATAACAACGGTTTTTTCTATTGTAACCGGTGTTTATAACTTTCTCACCAAAAATTAGTCACACTTTCCACAACGGTTATTTAAAAAAAACCCGTTGTCTTTAGTTATAACAACGGTTTTTTCTATTGTAACCGTTGTTATAACTTTCGCACCAAAAATTAGTCACACTTTCCACAACGAATGACTCGTAACAACAACGGTTTTTAACCGTTGTTAATAGTTTTCACAACGGTTTTCTTAAAAAAAACCAACCGTTGTTAAAACCTTTAACAACGGACGCTTTAACAACGTCCGCTTTTTTATATACCAGGGTCTTTAACCGTTGTTATACCCTATATCTGTAGTAGTGATTATACGGATATATAAATGGGTAGAATAAGTAAAACTACAGTATTTATTGCGTACAATCATCTCACCCTATGAGACGACCCCTTTATGTAAAAACATAACCCATTTATTAATAATAAATGAACAAGTTTTTTTATAAAAGTGATCTTCTCACGATGTGAGACCGTCTTATATCATAAGTTGTGGTAAAACAATCTCTCACAAGCGTGTTATGTGAAAACATCACAAGTAGATTTTTGCAGAACACGTTATATCAATGAATGAAGTGTTACTGAAGATGTCTTAGTTTAGTGGTTAAAACGGAGGTATTGTGAATAATAAATTCCATGTTCGAATCCCCCCTCCCTTTTATTATAATGCGATTAAGTGCGCATTTCAATTGAAAAAAAAATGAATGAAGTGTTAGGCATTTCGGAATCATATGCCATATGAGTGGATTCACTATATGATCCAAAAGGGATTGAATCTACCATATGCATTACTACGTGTGTGGATATGTTTTGAGCGCAGATTGGTTGTCAATGGCCATATAGGGAATAAATTCCCCACTAAAATGATAAAATTCTCGATTAATACGAACAAAGAAAGTAAATATTCTTATGAAAAGTCATATTTAAATGAGCTACATTGTACATTAAATAAAATCAAGCAACATAATAAGAGAATAACTCACTTAGAGAAATCACGGATTTCAACTATTCTGCTAGTATTACACACTAGCTATTATCTTTGTGAATGAAAATAAGGGTATACCTCTTTTGAGAAATCGGTTGTTCTATTTGATAACCGTCAACAAACATAGATGTCTTTATATCTTCAAGACAACTATGAAGGTCCTAAAAATGGTCCATGTCAAATATATGAAGTCCCATATTGATAGTAGACTAAACGTCTTAGAGTAGTATATCATCTTTGTATATGTTATTTGGATTTTATATATGAGTTCATATCACACACAACATGATTTAAATAACCTTTCTTAGAGGGGTTACAAAATTACAATGACCCCTTAAACACCCATTAACTCACAATTAAGTCAATGTCAATCTAGTCAACTTTAGACTATTATTAGTCTTATACATTATTATCGGGCAATCCATCCGTGTGAATCAATTTTGTGTCGCTGGGTGATTTAGTTTGTGTTTCGATTGGTTCAAAGAAGATTAATCCAGATATCAGTTTAACCTCGAGTCGGGTCGTTTTGGTTTACTCTACCAAATTTTGAGTTTTACTAGGTGGTTTTAGAATGGTGCAGATCGGATATCCTAAAATCATACAACCTTTTGCTTGTTATAGTCCAAGTAACCAAGACACCAACACAATAATTTTCCCGAGAGTTATGTTTTACTCTTTTTTCTAAAATTCTAGGGTAACTTATCTAAGAAATTTTCAACTATTTTTTTATGAACGTAATTCATTTTATCTTAAAATCGGATTAATACGCCCTCCGTTACGGTCGTTTGTTTACTTATTTCATTTATGTGTGTTTCATTCATTTGTTTACTTCCCTATTGGAAATATTTCTGATGGGTAATGTGATCATCCTCATAACCTATTGTCCATTTGTCACTCAATAATAATACCCACAAATTATTGGAAATATATCTCCATTATTTTATGAGTTATCCACTCGTATCTTTTTGTATGCTCTAATAATAAATGTCCATATAACATTCCGTAATTTGCTTGTACACAATCTCCATTAATGACTGTATGTTACGGTATAGGTCTCTTAGGCTCTTAGCTATGTCAGTTAAGCTTGTATAAATAATGTCGTTTTTTACAAAAAAAAAAATTCAAAAATTATCATTGCATTTCATTAGAAAAGAAATTACATTTGCAAAAACTATGAAACTATGAAACAAAACAAAATATATCCCGTCAAAAACAGGATAAAACCGAGATATATGTTATAACTAGGAACGTAGATGATTTATAAGCCTATGATGATCTTTCTGTTTAGTTTTCATGAACATTCAAATAGCCACCAGATATGGGATTTTCCTTTGGACAACAATTTTGCTTTCATGCATGCATGTTCACTATATTATTTATTCAATTCTTTCTTCTATCACAAATAGTATCCTACTCTTTCCGTTGTCTTTGTGCCAATTTCAAAGGTAGCAAATGCTCGGGATGGAGGGAGTACCACATTTAATGATTGCACAACTCTTTGTATTTGTATTGTACTTACAAAAGTATGTGGAAAATAGTCTATTAGCTATTTAACTTGAGTCCCGATTTTTTTACGATTATCATAAGGTAGTCTCTTTAATTTAGATAAAGAAAAGAAATGAAGAATATGATTCTTGTTTTAAAGGAGGTGATAGAAAATTCTTACGCTATTGTGTAAATTAGAATATTGAATCTACTTTTTTTATATCCGTTATTGCGCATAGATGGTTTGCACTATATAAATAACTTAGGTGGTAGTATGGTTGGGGCAAGCAAGAGGCAACGTTGAAATCATTAACATCTTCAAATATTTCAAGGTAAGAAGACTTTTGGTGCATAAAACTAATTAGTAGTGTTCTTGTTATTTATTAAATAAATTGCATTCTATTTGATTTTTTTACTACTTTCGCCGTTTTGAATGAAACTACGGGATTTCTTATACTTTGTGTAATATGTACCATTAAAGCTCGATATGGCTACGATGCAAGAACAAAATGTCACGGTTTGCGAGAAGACAAGAAAGCAACCACAAAATGGTACCCAAGCCACCATGAATAACTGCACCCATTTTGCTATGACCTTAGCTAGATCTCATAATCGGTCAGGGCGCTCCGCTTGGCACTTTTCCGGCCACAATTTTTCCCAATAGCAGTTCCATATTTACCCACTTGAAGGGAAACTTTTTTGGTTCCAAAGCCGCAGTGGTGTATAATGGGAAAAATGCATCGGGCACGGACTGTTCTTGGGTTTTAGCATGGCATGCACCTGCAGATAACACAGCCCAGATTCCTAACAGGGTAAATATGAATTATTTTAAAAGCACGCACATATTTATATTGGGTGATGATACGCTCAATAATCATTTCATCAGGTTGCAGTTTATTTTCCTCGATCATTCTTATTTTTTTTTTTTTTGCTTTGTTTAAATGCAGGTATATGTTGTATGTGGTCCAAAGCAAGTCATTGCCAATCTGACCTTTGATCAAATTCAGCAAAAGTTGGACACTTCGTTAACTTTTGATACTTCCACCGATGCGGCTACCAAGACACGTGCTGACGGCAACATCAGTGACGCAGTCCCAGAGATTGCTACTCTTATCGCGGACTTTAAACTTATCCCATAAAGTCACGGACCCATAGTTGTCCATATATATAAAGTATTGTAATAATAAAGGGTCGAAAAATTACCGTGTAATCTATGCCTTCATGTTAGCTACCAGGTGCATGTACACCGGTTGCTAATACTATTACTTATTAAGAAGGTTAAATAAATCACAAAATGGAGTAATAATTATGATAATGAACTTCATTGTTGTTTATTTACATTTACATATTTGCGAGATACTCTAAGTGACCGCTCTTGACTCAGGTTTGGGCCGCGATGTTACAAATTGACAAGTACTGAAGAAGTTTTGTTTTTTTCTAAAAGGACGCGTAGATATGAGTTTTCTCGTTAATTGTTTTAAAGTTCCACGCACTAATTTAAGGTAAAACATTTGAATTAAAAATTATAGTGAACGTTGAGGAAAATCATTAACCCCTAAACTATGACCCAAAACTTGCTTGTTCGACTATTGACCCGACTTAATCACCCACTGGAAATAGGACAAACCCGATTAAGGTGTGTAATTAAAATTACCCGTACCTAAGTCGAATTGAAACGAAATCAAATATTACCAGATATTCTTATTTTTAAACCCATTCGTTATATAAAAGACGATCATAGTTTCGGAAAAAGGGAACATTTCATCTCCCAATTATTTTCGTCTTTTTATTAAAACTACCGATTTCTAAAAAGATGATTAGTAACTACATAAAAATATATCGGACTATTTTAAATATAGGAGACAAGATAATTAACTCCATTATCAAATTATTCACTACTACAAATTCAGGCAACCACAACGGCCCCTTAACAACGCTTATTCACGAAAATCACTAAAAGACGTAGAATGGATAATTATCTTTGCGCGAAATTTTACTAAACTTAATTACAACGGTTATGTGTTGTTAATCGTTGTTATTGGTTTTAACAACGGGACAAACTTGGACAACCGTTGTTAATATAAAAACTAATAACTACGGTTTACTCGTAATACATTATAATCGTTGTTAATAATTTGGCGCAAAATTAGTGAAAAGTAATTACAACGGTTATATTAGAACCCGTTGTTAATACTTTTTAACAACGGTTGTCAAAGGAACCGTTGTTAATATATTCTCTAATGACAACAGGTTTATGTGTAATTACCGTTGTCAATACTTTCAAGCAAATACCACAATATATACCACACAAACACGGATCGCTACGACCCGAAACACAAACACACAACCACACTCTTTCTCATCGTCGCTTTATCATCTCCGTCCATCATGTTGTTGTCATCGTCTCTTTCTTTCTCTAATTATCGGGTATATATCTATCGCTTTATGGTTTTAGGTTTTGTCATCTCCGTCATTATTGTTCTTTCTCTAATTATTTTATTTGCATGTGTTTTTCTCCGTCATTGTTCTTAATTTCTCTAATTATTATTCGCTTATTTTTTCTGCGTTTATTAGTAAAACAAATTAAATAAAATAAAACAAAGAAGATGATGGAGAGGATAGTAAAACAAATACACATTTAACATACATAAACTTAATTAATTGATATATATATACACATAAAATTAATGCATTGCTAAAAATACAATTCTTAGATGTTCATATAGGGATGCATTCTCTTCTATGATATTCATCGTCTTCTCGTTTGCTATTTGGAGGTTTTGTTCCGAGATGCAATATCTTCATATAGTCTGCATTATCTCAACGCTCTAACAAGCCATTTTTTTGGCGTCCTTGAGTGCGATCCGAGCATCCTCAAGGAAGAACCCAGTACTTCCTCTCGATTTCCAGCAAGCGGCGTATGAAACTTTTGTTGTACTCGGTCATAATGCATGTTAAACGAATGGTATCATTCATTATTGAAGGAAGTTTGGAGTTTATTAGGTTTTAAAGATTTAGGGTTTGGAGTTTAGGGTGGAGATAGTGATATAATGGATTGGTTATTGAGATAGTGGAATGAATTTATAATTAGTAATGTGTCGTTTGAGTAGTTTTTTAATTAATATGTTTAGGGTTTGATGCTTAAATTAATACGAATTTTGTTTAGGAAGTTGTGTCATATCCCTGCTTCAAATCTTATAACCCTTCGCATTTCATATATTGTGTCCTTTCATGCAGGGATTTTGGCAGTAATAATGAATGCATCTAGTAATATATAATTAATTGATGCATGAGGGATTTTGGCAGTAATGCTTTGTTTTTTTATTTTTTTTATTTTTTTTAAAACCAATAACAACGGTTATTTAAAAAAAAAACCATTGTCGTTAGTTATAACAACGGTTTTTTCTATTGTAACCGTTGTTATAACTTTCTCACCAAAAATTAGTCACACTTTCCACAACGGTTATTTAAAAAAAACCCGTTGTCTTTAGTTATAACAACGATTTTTTCTATTGTAACCGTTGTTATAACTTTCGCACCAAAAATTAGTCACACTTTCCACAACGAATGACTCGTAACGACAACGGTTTTTAACCGTTGTTAATAGTTTTCACAACGGGTTTCTTAAAAAAAACAACCGTTGTTAAAACCTTTAACAACGGACGCTTTAACAACGTCCGCTTTTTTATATACCAGGGTCTTTAACCGTTGTTATACCCTATATCTGTAGTAGTGATTATACGGATATATAAATGGGTAGAATAAGTAAAACTACAGTATTTATTATGTACAATCATCTCACCCTATGAGACGACCCCTTTATGTAAAAACATAACCCATTTATTAATAATAAATGAACAAGTTTTTTTATAAAAGTGATCTTCTCACGATGTGAGACCGTCTTATATCATAAGTTGTGGTAAAACAATCTCTCACAAGCGTGTTATGTGAAAACATCACAAGTAGATTTTTGCAGAACACGTTATATCAATGAATGAAGTGTTACCGAAGATGTCTTAGTCTAGTGGTTAAAACGGAGGTATTGTGAATAATAAGTTCCATGTTCGAATCCCCCCTCCCTTTTATTATAATGCGATTAAGTGCGCATTTCAATTGAAAAAAAAATGAATGAAGTGTTAGGCATTTCGGAATCATATGCCATATGAGTGGATTCACTATATGATCCAAAAGGGATTGAATCTACCATATGCATTACTACGTGTGTGGATATGTTTTGAGCGCAGATTGGTTGTCAATGGCCATATAGGGAATAAATTCTCCACTAAAATGATAAAATTCTCGATTAATACGAACAAAGAAAGTAAATATTCTTATGAAAAGTCATATTTAAATGAGCTACATTGTACATTAAATAAAATCAAGCAACATAAGAGAATAACTCACTTAGAGAAATCACGGATTTCAACTAATCTGCTAGTATTACACACTAGCTATTATCTTTGTGAATGAAAATAAGGGTATACCTCTTTTGAGAAATCGGTTGTTCTATTTGATAATCAAACAAACATAGATGTCTTTATATCTTCAAGACAACTATGAAGGTCCTAAAAATGGTCCATGTCAAATATATGAAGTCCCATATTGATAGTAGACTAAACGTCTTAGAGTAGTATATCATCTTTGTATATGTTATTTGGATTTTATATATGAGTTCATATCACACACAACATGATTTAAATAACCTTTCTTAGAGGGGTTACAAAATTACAATGACCCCTTAAACACCCATTAACTCACAATTAAGTCAATGTCAATCTAGTCAACTTTAGACTATTATTAGTCTTATACATTATTATCGGGCAATCCATCCGTGTGAATCAATTTTGTGTCGCTGGGTGATTTAGTTTGTGTTTCGATTGGTTCAAAGAAGATTAATCCAGATATCAGTTTAACCTCGAGTCGGGTCGTTTTGGTTTACTCTACCAAATTTTGAGTTTTACTAGGTGGTTTTAGAATGGTGCAGATCGGATATCCTAAAATCATACAACCTTTTGCTTGTTATAGTCCAAGTAACCAAGACACCAACACAATAATTTTCCCGAGAGTTATGTTTTACTCTTTTTTCTAAAATTCTAGGGTAACTTATCTAAGAAATTTTCAACTATTTTTTTATGAACGTAATTCATTTTATCTTAAAATCGGATTAATACGCCCTCCGTTACGGTCGTTTGTTTACTTATTTCATTTATGTGTGTTTCATTCATTTGTTTACTTCCCTATTGGAAATATTTCTGATGGGTAATGTGATCATCCTCATAACCTATTGTCCATTTGTCACTCAATAATAATACCCACAAATTATTGGAAATATATCTCCATTATTTTATGAGTTATCCACTCGTATCTTTTTGTATGCTCTAATAATAAATGTCCATATAACATTCCGTAATTTGCTTGTACACAATCTCCATTAATGACTGTATGTTACGGTATAGGTCTCTTAGGCTCTTAGCTATGTCGCTTAAGCTTGTATAAATAATGTCGTTTTTTACAAAAAAAAAAATTCAAAAATTATCATTGCATTTCATTAGAAAAGAAATTACATTTGCAAAAACTATGAAACTATGAAACAAAACAAAATATATCCCGTCAAAAACAGGATAAAACCGAGATATATGTTATAACTAGGAACGTAGATGATTTATAAGCCTATGATGATCTTTCTGTTTAGTTTTCATGAACATTCAAATAGCCACCAGATATGGGATTTTCCTTTGGACAACAATTTTGCTTTCATGCATGCATGTTCACTATATTATTTATTCAATTCTTTCTTCCATCACAAATAGTATCCTACTCTTTCCGTTGTCTTTGTGCCAATTTCAAAGGTAGCAAATGCTCGGGATGGAGGGAGTACCACATTTAATGATTGCACAACTCTTTGTATTTGTATTGTACTTACAAAAGTATGTGGAAAATAGCTGTTAGCTATTTAACTTGAGTCCCGATTTTTTTACGATTATCATAAGGTAGTCTCTTTAATTTAGATAAAGAAAAGAAATGAAGAATATGATTCTTGTTTTAAAGGAGGTGATAGAAAATTCTTACGCTATTGTGTAAATTAGAATATTGAATCTACTTTTTTATATCCGTTATTGCGCATAGATGGTTTGCACTATATAAATAACTTAGGTGGTAGTATGGTTGGGGCAAGCAAGAGGCAACGTTGAAATCATTAACATCTTCAAATATTTCAAGGTAAGAAGACTTTTGGTGCATAAAACTAATTAGTAGTGTTCTTGTTATTTATTAAATAAATTGCATTCTATTTGATTTTTTTACTACTTTCGCCGTTTTGAATGAAACTACGGGATTTCTTATACTTTGTGTAATATGTACCATTAAAGCTCGATATGGCTACGATGCAAGAACAAAATGTCACGGTTTGCGAGAAGACAGTCAAGCAACCACAAAATGGTACCCAAGCCACCATGAATAACCAGACCCATTTTGCTATGACCTTAGCTAGATCTCATAACTGGTCAGGCGCTCCGCTTGGCACTTTTCCGGCCACAATTTTTCCCAATAGCAGTTCCATATTTACCCACTTGAAGGGAAACTTTTTTGGTTCCAAAGCCGCAGTGGTGTATAATGGGAAAAATGCATCGGGCACGGACTGTTCTTGGGTTTTGGCATGGCATGCACCTGCAGATAACACAGCCCAGATTCCTAACAGGGTAAATATGAATTATTTTAAAAGCACGCACATATTTATATTGGGTGATGATACGCTCATTAATCATTTCATCAGGTTGCAGTTTATTTTCCTCGATCATTCTTATTTTTTTTTTTTTTGCTTTGTTTAAATGCAGGTATATGTTGTATGTGGTCCAAAGCAAGTCATTGCCAATCTGACCTTTGATCAAATTCAAGAAAAGTTGGACACTTCGTTAACTTTTGATACTTCCACCGATGCGGCTACCAAGACACGTGCTGACGGCAACATCAGTGACGCAGTCCCAGAGATTGCTACTCTTATCGCGGACTTTAAACTTATCCCATAAAGTCACGGACCCATAGTTGTCCATATATATAAAGTATTGTAATAATAAAGGGTCGAAAAATTACCGTGTAATCTATGCCTTCATGTTAGCTACCAGTGCATGTACACTGGTTGCTAATACTATTACTTATTAAGAAGGTTAAATAAATCACAAAATGGAGTAATAATTATGATAATGAACTTCATTGTTGTTTATTTACATTTACATATTTGCGAGATACTCTAAGTGACCGCTCTTGACTCAGGTTTGGGCCGCGATGTTACAAATTGACAAGTACTGAAGAAGTTTTGTTTTTTTCTAAAAGGACGCGTAGATATGAGTTTTCTCGTTAATTGTTTTAAAGTTCCACGCACTAATTTAAGGTAAAACATTTGAATTAAAAATTATAGTGAACGTTGAGGAAAATCATTAACCCCTAAACTATGACCCAAAACTTGCTTGTTCGACTATTGACCCGACTTAATCACCCACTGGAAATAGGACAAACCCGATTAAGGTGTGTAATTAAAATTACCCGTACCTAAGTCGAATTGAAACGAAATCAAATATTACCAGATATTCTTATTTTTAAACCCATTCGTTATATAAAAGACGATCATAGTTTCGGAAAAAGGGAACATTTCATCTCCCAATTATTTTCGTCTTTTTATTAAAACTACCGATTTCTAAAAAGATGATTAGTAACTACATAAAAATATATCGGACTATTTTAAATATAGGAGACAAGATAATTAACTCCATTATCAAATTATTCACTACTACAAATTCAGGCAACCACAACGGCCCCTTAACAACGCTTATTCACGAAAATCACTAAAAGACGTAGAATGGATAATTATCTTTGCGCGAAATTTTACTAAACTTAATTACAACGGTTATGTGTTGTTAATCGTTGTTATTGGTTTTAACAACGGGACAAACTTGGACAACCGTTGTTAATATAAAAACTAATAACTACAGTTTACTCTGTAATACATTATAACTGTTGTTAATAATTTGGCGCAAAATTAGTGAAAAGTAATTACAACGGTTATATTAGAACCCGTTGTTAATACTTTTTAACAACGGTTGTCAAAGGAACCGTTGTTAATATATTCTCTAATGACAACAGGTTTATGTGTAATTACCGTTGTCAATACTTTCAAGCAAATACCACAATATATACCACACAAACACAGATCAGCTACAGCCAGAAACACAAACACACAACCACACTCTTTCTCATCGTCGCTTTATCATCTCCGTCACTGTTGTTGTCATCGTCTCTTTCTCTCTCTAATTATCAGGTATATATCTATCGCTTTATGGTTTTAGGTTTTGTCATCTCCGTCATTATTGTTCTTTCTCTAATTATTTTATTTGCATGTGTTTTTCTCCGTCATTGTTCTTAATTTCTCTAATTATTATTCGCTTATTTTTTCTGCGTTTATTAGTAAAACAAATTAAATAAAATAAAACAAAGAAGATGATGGAGAGGATAGTAAAACAAATACACATTTAACATACATAAACTTAATTAATTGATATATATATACACATAAAATTAATGCATTGCTAAAAATACAATTCTTAGATGTTCATATAGGGATGCATTCTCTTCTATGATATTCATCGTCTTCTCGTTTGCTATTTGGAGGTTTTGTTCCGCAGATGCAATATCTTCATATAGCTGCATTATCTGCGGCTCTAACAAGCCATTTTTTTGGCGTCCTTGAGTGCGATCCGAGCATCCTCAAGGAAGAACCTGTACTTCCTCTCGATTTCCTGCAAGCGGCGTATGAAACTTTTGTTGTACTCGGTCATAATGCATGTTAAACGAATGGTATCATTCATTATTGAAGGAAGTTTGGAGTTTATTAGGTTTTAAAGATTTAGGGTTTGGAGTTTAGGGTGGAGATAGTGATATAATGGATTGGTTATTGAGATAGTGGAATGAATTTATAATTAGTAATGTGTTGTTTGAGTAGTTTTTTAATTAATATGTTTAGGGTTTGATGCTTAAATTAATACGAATTTTGTTTAGGAAGTTGTGTCATATCCCTGCTTCAAATCTTATAACCCTTCGCATTTCATATATTGTGTCCTTTCAGGCAGGGATTTTGGCAGTAATAATGAATGCATCTAGTAATATATAATTAATTGATGCATGAGGGATTTTGGCAGTAATGCTTTGTTTTTTTATTTTTTTTATTTTTTTTAAAACCAATAACAACGGTTATTTAAAAAAAAACCATTGTCGTTAGTTATAACAACGGTTTTTTCTATTGTAACCGTTGTTATAACTTTCTCACCAAAAATTAGTCACACTTTCCACAACGGTTATTTAAAAAAAACCCGTTGTCTTTAGTTATAACAACGATTTTTTCTATTGTAACCGTTGTTATAACTTTCGCACCAAAAATTAGTCACACTTTCCACAACGAATGACTCGTAACGACAACGGTTTTTAACCGTTGTTAATAGTTTTCACAACGGGTTTCTTAAAAAAAACAACCGTTGTTAAAACCTTTAACAACGGACGCTTTAACAACGTCCGCTTTTTTATATACCAGGGTCTTTAACCGTTGTTATACCCTATATCTGTAGTAGTGATTATACGGATATATAAATGGGTAGAATAAGTAAAACTACAGTATTTATTGCGTACAATCATCTCACCCTATGAGACGACCCCTTTATGTAAAAACATAACCCATTTATTAATAATAAATGAACAAGTTTTTTTATAAAAGTGATCTTCTCACGATGTGAGACCGTCTTATATCATAAGTTGTGGTAAAACAATCTCTCACAAGCGTGTTATGTGAAAACATCACAAGTAGATTTTTGCGGAACACGTTATATCAATGAATGAAGTGTTACCGAAGATGTCTTAGTTTAGTGGTTAAAACGGAGGTATTGTGAATAATAAGTTCCATGTTCGAATCCCCCCTCCCTTTTATTATAATGCGATTAAGTGCGCATTTCAATTGAAAAAAAAATGAATGAAGTGTTAGGCATTTCGGAATCATATGCCATATGAGTGGATTCACTATATGATCCAAAAGGGATTGAATCTACCATATGCATTACTACGTGTGTGGATATGTTTTGAGCGCAGATTGGTTGTCAATGGCCATATAGGGAATAAATTCTCCACTAAAATGATAAAATTCTCGATTAATACGAACAAAGAAAGTAAATATTCTTATGAAAAGTCATATTTAAATGAGCTACATTGTACATTAAATAAAATCAAGCAACATAAGAGAATAACTCACTTAGAGAAATCACGGATTTCAACTATTCTGCTAGTATTACACACTAGCTATTATCTTTGTGAATGAAAATAAGGGTATACCTCTTTTGAGAAATCGGTTGTTCTATTTGATAACCGTCAACAAACATAGATGTCTTTATATCTTCAAGACAACTATGAAGGTCCTAAAAATGGTCCATGTCAAATATATGAAGTCCCATATTGATAGTAGACTAAACGTCTTAGAGTAGTATATCATCTTTGTATATGTTATTTGGATTTTATATATGAGTTCATATCACACACAACATGATTTAAATAACCTTTCTTAGAGGGGTTACAAAATTACAATGACCCCTTAAACACCCATTAACTCACAATTAAGCTGAATGTCAATCTAGTCAACTTTAGACTATTATTAGTCTTATACATTATTATCGGGCAATCCATCCGTGTGAATCAATTTTGTGTCGCTGGGTGATTTAGTTTGTGTTTCGATTGGTTCAAAGAAGATTAATCCAGATATCAGTTTAACCTCGAGTCGGGTCGTTTTGGTTTACTCTACCAAATTTTGAGTTTTACTAGGTGGTTTTAGAATGGTGCAGATCGGATATCCTAAAATCATACAACCTTTTGCTTGTTATAGTCCAAGTAACCAAGACACCAACACAATAATTTTCCCGAGAGTTATGTTTTACTCTTTTTTCTAAAATTCTAGGGTAACTTATCTAAGAAATTTTCAACTATTTTTTTATGAACGTAATTCATTTTATCTTAAAATCGGATTAATACGCCCTCCGTTCTGGTCGTTTGTTTACTTATTTCATTTATGTGTGTTTCATTCATTTGTTTACTTCCCTATTGGAAATATTTCTGATGGGTAATGTGATCATCCTCATAACCTATTGTCCATTTGTCACTCAATAATAATACCCACAAATTATTGGAAATATATCTCCATTATTTTATGAGTTATCCACTCGTATCTTTTTGTATGCTCTAATAATAAATGTCCATATAACATTCCGTAATTTGCTTGTACACAATCTCCATTAATGACTGTATGTTACGGTATAGGTCTCTTAGGCTCTTAGCTATGTCAGTTAAGCTTGTATAAATAATGTCGTTTTTTACAAAAAAAAAAATTCAAAAATTATCATTGCATTTCATTAGAAAAGAAATTACATTTGCAAAAACTATGAAACTATGAAACAAAACAAAATATATCCCGTCAAAAACAGGATAAAACCGAGATATATGTTATAACTAGGAACGTAGATGATTTATAAGCCTATGATGATCTTTCTGTTTAGTTTTCATGAACATTCAAATAGCCACCAGATATGGGATTTTCCTTTGGACAACAATTTTGCTTTCATGCATGCATGTTCACTATATTATTTATTCAATTCTTTCTTCTATCACAAATAGTATCCTACTCTTTCCGTTGTCTTTGTGCCAATTTCAAAGGTAGCAAATGCTCGGGATGGAGGGAGTTGTTAGAAAAAGTGGAGCAATATATTACCGTAAATAATATTACAACAATATAAAATAATATAAATGACATAAATAAAAGAATAATAATATAAAATAGAGTAGAGAAGAAAGATGTAGCCTGGGTCGAATCGCGCTAGGCGCTTTCCTAAGAGAGATAACGCCTCCACTGCACTGGTTACCAAATAGTGCGTTCCTCTCCCAAGATACGACAACCCGTTGGACTCCTTCGGTAGCAGCAAGAGGAGCCCCCGAACCGATGACCGCCCGATGCTCAATAATATTTTAATAACGAAAGTAACTTTTACGCATTATAGAATAAGGATTTGTAAAATAATATAGTATATAAATATACATCGACTTGTGTCGGAATCTATTTGCAAGTATGCGTAGTTTCTTATATCTTGATATTATGAGCCAAAACCAGTAAAGACCACTCCATGGCAAAAATCATCACATGTTGTTTAAATAGTCAAGACTCCATATCAACGTAAAGATAGCAATTAAACCATAATCACATACGTTACAAATGTAACGTTGGATTTAGCAATCAAGATCAACATAATAAACGGTCATTAAAAGACCTCAATAATCAAATACACGATTATCTGATAAATACCATTTGACCAAGTCTAAACAACTTTTGTAACTCATAAACATAAATGATTATTATTCCATAATTTTATTACTTGGCCAAATATTAAAACTCACAATTAAATATAATTCTTAAATCATAAATTTTCCAACAATCCCCCACATGATTTAAGAATTTTAAAACATTTTAAAAAAATAAATAAATAAGATTTTAAATCCAAAAAGAAGAAATATCATTTTATAAAATAATAATAGTGAGCATATTATACCGCGTAATAGGTGTAGGTACCTTTCGGGTTTGAACCAACACTTAGTGTAAGTGAGCTTGCACTCGAAAGAACCATAGTAGTATAAATACTTTGAACTAGGTCCCTTAGATCAAGTTTGGACTCACCACACACACGGCACGGGCAATCGATCAGGTTCTATCAGTGGTGCGCGTTAATGGTCATGCGTAGGTATCTTGTATCATGAGTGTCTCTAGGGAGTTGCCCACGTCCCATAGTAGCGACCACACTACGAACACTCACTAGGTGAATCCTCCAAGGGTAGGTGTGACATCCACCCCGCAAAAAATTATGCCTTCGGATTCATTAAGAGTCAATGCTCAACCTCAAACCGTCACAACCAAAAACATTGAGAGCACCTCATAAAACACAAATATCACACTTCGCCATAGGAATGAGACGCGGACCAAAATAAAATATCCGCCAAATAAATGGTGCTCTCCTTAATTAGCCCACCCACAGCTTCGTTATTACCCGTTGAACTTCTTTCATGGGATCTCCAATCTTTGAAGACGGGTTTCCACTGCGATGGCTACCACATGGGCAATAAGTCTCATTCCCCTCGACGATTAAATTCTCATAATTCAAGTACGTACTTGCTGGCCAGCTTTCTCATAAATGGATCCGTGATATCACTTTCTGAATATTCAAATAAGACCACCATCATGATGGAAAAATACGTGTCTCAAAGACCACGTCTCAAATATCTCATTTTCTCATCAAACTTTGCGATTTTAGCTTTTATCTAAAAATCTTCCACCACATAACAATGGAATAGGAAGGATAGGCGGCTCGAATAATATAAGTATATAGAATATATCTCGATAACTCTTTGATCATTTCGCTTCCAAGCTCGTGGTATCCAATATAATATAATAATAATAATAATCCACAACGAAAATTTCCATGATACCGCATCTCCGTAAAAATAAATAGCCATGATACCAAACCTCCGCCATATAAAAATAAATAGCCATGAGAAGGGTCATCCACCATATAAAAATAAATATAATATATAACCATGGTGGCCTTTGGTCTCAAAAATAAATGACCATCTCCCTTTAACATTCCTTCAAGTAAAGAAAGAAAAACACAATTAGCTAGTGAGATATATAATTTATGTCCCAAATTCTATGCATGCTTTCACCATATTTAACTAGTACATGTGATAAAATCTCATGAATATACGTCACCAATTTAATAGTGGTAAAAAAAATCACACACCAAGCCAAAACTCTAGATGTTCTCAATACATCACATATCAAAGCTAAATAAACATGGTGATAAGATTAATATTCAAACAAACATTACTCTTTTAGCATTTACAAAATATTCATTGATAATAGACAATGATAAAAGCATTAGCAAGTCACCCAAAGCATACATATGGTACATGTATAGTTTACCACCATTATCACCTCATAAATCATAGCTAGTCAAGTATAAAACACAATGACTTTCGACATTAACCAAACATCATATGGAGTAGTATTGTAGTAAACAAATATAGCAACATACTTAGCTTTTATTTACGGCACAAATTAAACGAGAACAAAACAAATTCATAGGTAAAAGTACTCCCACCATAATATCTTGGAGACAAATAAATATGGTCAACAACTCTATAAAGTAAATGATCTATTTGCACAAACGCAAATAACTCATAACCTAATTCTCATCACCCAAAAAAAAAAAAAAAAAAAAAAAAAAAAAAAAAAAATTAATTTTTGCGCCCAAATTAATTCGCTAACCACTGAAATCAAAGATCATACAAAATTGTAGATCGAAAACAACCCCCACATTAATCAAGTCCATCACTAAAAGATAAATAAATAAATAAAAATTAACTTTGTAGAATATAAACCAATTTAAATTATATGAGAATATCACCCAGGCAAAACACAACCAATTCAAATCACATCAACTATCATCAAAATAAAAACTTGGTAACAGCCGGTACGCAACAAGCAAGTTCTAGAAACAAATGTAAGCTATGGACTCATGCTATAATCAGAGAGTATTAAGCCATGTATCACAACTTTGTAAAACAAATGTTGATAAACAGATAAATAAATTAGCTTACTAAAATTTGTATATGAGCGACTATCTCTACGCGAAAGTACTCGTATGATTTATACAATATACATACACAAATTATTAATTACGGAGTATGTTATTACGGAAAAAGCATTATCAAATTCACCGATTCTGTGATGAACAAACCGAGAATACTCGTATGAGTGTATGACACAACATTCAAACACAAACAAAACACTAGATTAAATCATTAACAAAAAAAACTAAGACAACTAGACAAACTTCATGCAATTTATTAGACGTTTTGTTTAATCCTACATACTGGCAAAATCACATCCAACTACTCATTAGGTTGGCCCCTAATAAAAAAGTACGGTGTAATATTATTTACGATAATGCCTTATCTCTCTTAGATTGTTAGAAAAAGTGGAGCAATATATTACCGTAAATAATATTACAACAATATAAAATAATATAAATGACATAAATAAAAGAATAATAATATAAAATAGAGTAGAGAAGAAAGATGTAGCCTGGGTCGAATCGCGCTAGGCGCTTTCCTAAGAGAGATAACGCCTCCACTGCACTGGTTACCAAATAGTGCGTTCCTCTCCCAAGATACGACAACCCGTTGGACTCCTTCGGTAGCAGCAAGAGGAGCCCCCGAACCGATGACCGCCCGATGCTCAATAATATTTTAATAACGAAAGTAACTTTTACGCATTATAGAATAAGGATTTGTAAAATAATATAGTATATAAATATACATCGACTTGTGTCGGAATCTATTTGCAAGTATGCGTAGTTTCTTATATCTTGATATTATGAGCCAAAACCAGTAAAGACCACTCCATGGCAAAAATCATCACATGTTGTTTAAATAGTCAAGACTCCATATCAACGTAAAGATAGCAATTAAACCATAATCACATACGTTACAAATGTAACGTTGGATTTAGCAATCAAGATCAACATAATAAACGGTCATTAAAAGACCTCAATAATCAAATACACGATTATCTGATAAATACCATTTGACCAAGTCTAAACAACTTTTGTAACTCATAAACATAAATGATTATTATTCCATAATTTTATTACTTGGCCAAATATTAAAACTCACAATTAAATATAATTCTTAAATCATAAATTTTCCAACAGGAGTACCACATTTAATGATTGCACAACTCTTTGTATTTGTATTGTACTTACAAAAGTATGTGGAAAATAGCTGTTAGCTATTTAACTTGAGTCCCGATTTTTTTACGATTATCATAAGGTAGTCTCTTTAATTTAGATAAAGAAAAGAAATGAAGAATATGATTCTTGTTTTAAAGGAGGTGATAGAAAATTCTTACGCTATTGTGTAAATTAGAATATTGAATCTACTTTTTTATATCCGTTATTGCGCATAGATGGTTTGCACTATATAAATAACTTAGGTGGTAGTATGGTTGGGGCAAGCAAGAGGCAACGTTGAAATCATTAACATCTTCAAATATTTCAAGGTAAGAAGACTTTTGGTGCATAAAACTAATTAGTAGTGTTCTTGTTATTTATTAAATAAATTGCATTCTATTTGATTTTTTTACTACTTTCGCCGTTTTGAATGAAACTACGGGATTTCTTATACTTTGTGTAATATGTACCATTAAAGCTCGATATGGCTACGATGCAAGAACAAAATGTCACGGTTTGCGAGAAGACAGTCAAGCAACCACAAAATGGTACCCAAGCCACCATGAATAACCAGACCCATTTTGCTATGACCTTAGCTAGATCTCATAACTGGTCAGGCGCTCCGCTTGGCACTTTTCCGGCCACAATTTTTCCCAATAGCAGTTCCATATTTACCCACTTGAAGGGAAACTTTTTTGGTTCCAAAGCCGCAGTGGTGTATAATGGGAAAAATGCATCAGGCACGGACTGTTCTTGGGTTTTGGCATGGCATGCACCTGCAGATAACACAGCCTAGATTCCTAACAGGGTAAATATGAATTATTTTAAAAGCACGCACATATTTATATTGGGTGATGATACGTTCATTAATCATTTCATCAGGTTGCAGTTTATTTTCCTCGATCATTCTTATTTTTTTTTTTTTTTGCTTTGTTTAAATGCAGGTATATGTTGTATGTGGTCCAAAGCAAGTCATTGCCAATCTGACCTTTGATCAAATTCAGCAAAAGTTGGACACTTCGTTAACTTTTGATACTTCCACCGATGCGGCTACCAAGACACGTGCTGACGGCAACATTAGTGACGCAGTCCCAGAGATTGCTACTCTTATCGCGGACTTTAAACTTATCCCATAAAGTCACGGACCCATAGTTGTCCATATATATAAAGTATTGTAATAATAAAGGGTCGAAAAATTACCGTGTAATCTATGCCTTCATGTTAGCTACCAGTGCATGTACACTGGTTGCTAATACTATTACCTATTAAGAAGGTTAAATAAATCACAAAATGGAGTAATAATTATGATAATGAACTTCATTGTTGTTTATTTACATTTACATATTTGCGAGGTACTCTAAGTGACCGCTCTTGACTCAGGTTTGGGCCGCGATGTTACAAATTGACAAGTACTGAAGAATTTTTGTTTTTTTCTAAAAGGACGTGTAGATATGAGTTTTCTCGTTAATTGTTTTTAAGTTCCACGCACTAATTTAAGGTAAAACATTTGAATTAAAAATTATAGTGAACGTTGAGGAAAATCATTAACCCCTAAACTATGACCCAAAACTTGCTTGTTCGACTATTGACCCAACTTAATCACCCACTGGAAATAGGACAAACCCGATTAAGGTGTGTAATTAAAATTACCCGTACCTAAGTCGAATTGAAACGAAATCAAATATTACTAGATATTCTTATTTTTAAACCCATTCGTTAAATAAAAGACTATCATAGTTTCGGAAAAAGGGAACATTTCATCTCCCAATTATTTTTGTCTTTTTATTAAAACTACCGATTTCTAAAAAGGTGATTAGTAACTACATAAAAATATATCGGACTATTTTAAATATAGGAGACAAGATAATTAACTCCATTATCAAATTATTCACTACTACAAATCCAGGCAACCACAACGGCCCCTTAACAACGCTTATTCACGAAAATCACCAAAAGACGTAGAATGGATAATTATCTTTGCGCGAAATTTTACTAAACTTAATTACAACGGTTATGTGTTGTTAATCGTTGTTATTGGTTTTAACAACGGGACAAACTTGGACAACCGTTGTTAATATAAAAACTAATAACTACAGTTTACTCTGTAATACATTATAACTGTTGTTAATAATTTGGCGCAAAATTAGTGAAAAGTAATTACAACGGTTATATTAGAACCCATTGTTAATACTTTTTAACAATGGTTGTCAAAGGAACCGTTGTTAATATATTCTCTAATGACAACAGGTTTATGTGTAATTACCGTTGTCAATACTTTCAAGCAAATACCACAATATATACCACACAAACACAGGATCATTACGACCAAAAACACAAACATTACACAACCACACTCTTTCTCATCGTCGCTTTATCATCTCCGTCACTGTTGTTGTCATCGTCTCTTTCTCTCTCTAATTATCAGGTATATATCTATCGCTTTATGGTTTTAGGTTTTGTCATCTCCGTTATTATTGTTCTTTCTCTAATTATTTTATTTGCATGTGTTTTTCTCCGTCATTGTTCTTAATTTCTCTAATTATTATTCGCTTATTTTTTCTGCGTTTATTAGTAAAACAAATTAAATAAAATAAAACAAAGAAGATGATGGAGAGGATAGTAAAACAAATACACATTTAACATACATAAACTTAATTAATTGATATATATACACATAAAATTAATGCATTGCTAAAAATACAATTCTTAGATGTTCATATAGGGATGCATTCTCTTCTATGATATTCATCCTCTCCTCGTTTGCTATTTGGAGGTTTTGTTCCGCAGATGCAATATCTTCATATAGTTGCATTATCTGCGGCTCTAACAAGCCATTTTTTTGGCGTCCTTGAGTGCGATCCGAGCATCCTCAAGGAAGAACCTGTACTTCCTCTCGATTTCCTGCAAGCGGCGTATGAAACTTTTGTTGTACTCGGTCATAATGCTTGTTAAACGAATGGTATCATTCATTATTGAAGGAAGTTTGGAGTTTATTAGGTTTTAAAGATTTAGGGTTTGGAGTTTAGGGTGGAGATAGTGATATAATGGATTGGTTATTGAGATAGTGGAATGAATTTATAATTAGTAATGTGTCGTTTGAGTTGTTTTTTAATTAATATGTTTAGAGTTTGATGCTTAAATTAATACGAATTTTGTTTAGGAAGTTGTGCCATATCTCTGCTTCAAATCTTATAACCCTTCGCATTTCATATATTGTGTCCTTTCATGCAGGGATTTTGACAGTAATAATGCATGCATCTAGTAATATATAATTAATTGATGCATGAGGGATTTTGGCAGTAATGCTTTGTTTTTTTATTTTTTTTATTTTTTTTAAAACCAATAACAACGGTTATTTAAAAAAAACCCATTGTCGTTAGTTATAACAACAGTTTTTTCTATTGTAACCGGTGTTTATAACTTTCTCACCAAAAATTAGTCACACTTTCCACAACGGTTATTTAAAAAAAACCCGTTGTCTTTAGTTATAACAACGGTTTTTTCTATTGTAACCGTTGTTATAACTTTTGCACCAAAAATTAGTCACACTTTCCACAACGAATGACTCGTAACGACAACGGTTTTTAACCGTTGTTAATAGTTTTCACAACGGGTTTCTTAAAAAAAACAACCGTTGTTAAAATCTTTAACAACGGACGCTTTAACAACGTCCGCTTTTTTATATATCAGGGTCTTTAACCGTTGTTATACCCTATATCTGTAGTAATGATTATACGGATATATAAATGGGTAGAATAAGTAAAACTACAGTATTTATTGCGTACAATCATCTCACCCTATGAGACGACCCGTTTATGTAAAAACATAACCCATTTATTAATAATAAATGAACAAGTTTTTTTATAAAAGTGATCGTCTCACGATGTGAGACCGTCTTATATCATAAGTTGTGGTAAAACAATCTCTCACAAGCGTGTTATGTGAAAACATCACAAGTAGATTTTTTCAGAACACGTTATATCAAAAAATGAAGTATTATCGAAGATGTCTTAGTCTAGTGGTTAAAACGGAGGTATTGTGAATAATAAGTTCCATGTTCGAATCCCCCCTCCCCTTTATTATAATGCTGCGCATTTCGATTGAAAAAAAAAATGAATGAAGTGTTAGGCATTTCGGAATCATATGCCATATGAGTGGATTCACTATATGATCTAAAAGGGATTGAATCTACCATATGCATTACTACGTGTGTGGATATGTTTTGAGCGCAGATTGGTTGTCAATGGCCATATAGGGAATAAATTCTCCACTAAAATGATAAAATTCTCGATTAATACGAACAAAGAAAGTAAATATTCTTATGAAAAGTCATATTTAAATGAGCTACATTGTACATTAAATAAAATCAAGCAACATAAGTAAGAATAACTCACTTAGAGAAATCACGGATTTCAACTATTCTGCTAGTATTACACACTAGCTATTATCTTTGTGAATGAAAATAAGGGTATACCTCTTTTGAGAAATCGATTGTTCTATTTGATAACCGTCAACAAACGGGTCAAACTTGCACAACCGTTGTTAATATAAAAACTAATAACAACAGTTTACTTTGTAATACATTATAACCGTTGTTATTAATTTGGCGCAAAATTAGTGAAACGTAATTATAACGGTTATATTAGTACCCGTTGTTATTACGTTTTAACAACGGTTGTAGACGCAATAACCGTTGTTATTGATGTTATGAAGATTAAAAGAACAAACACCATGTACAGATCGCTTTATTCTGTTATACGCTACAAAACACAAACACAAGCTAATACTGCTACACAAATATCATCCTTCATTCCTCCCTGATCGTCTCTCTCTGTCTTCATCTCCGCCACTATTGTCACCGTCTTCTCTCCCTGATCGTGTTTATCAATCAGGTATATATGTTTCTTATTAACTATTTCTTATTAAGATTTTCAAGCTATATATATAGGATTGTTCAATTTCCTGGCCTATGAATGTCGATTATTTTTGAATTTGCGAATTTGTTGGGTTATTATCTAATTTGTTGGTAATTTAGCTTAATTGATTTCCTGAATTTCGTTTATTTGTTTGCCTATTATTGGATTTTCTGAATTAGTTGCCTATATATTACGAATGTAGAAAAATGACTTGAACTTGGAGGATTGATGCAAATATGAGTGACCCCAACTATAAGGATGGTTTAGCTGAATTTTATGAAGTCGTTGCGAACAATTTGAAAGGTTCTTCTAGTATTCCATGTCCTTGTGAAAGATGTGGTAATATTAGGTATATGGCTTTTCCGGACGTTAAAATACACCTAGAAAAGTATAGTTTTAGTCGATCCTATACACGTTGGATTTTTCATGGGGAGCCATTAGAGGACGAGAATAGCTTTGAAGAAGATGATGTTGAGGTATACGAAAGGCTAACTGATGATCCTGGGTTTGCCGAGTTTTTTGAGTTGGAAGAGTTGGAAGCAGACAAGTTGAATGTTGGGTATATAGATAATGAAGAGAATGATGATGAGTCGAATGCTTTTCAAGATGTAGGTGATGACACTATTAATTGGGATGACCTTAACAACATGTATGAGAAGTTGTGTGAGTCTGAAGCACCTCTGTATCCTGGTTGTAAGTTCACAAAAATGTCGGCTGTGGTAAAGTTGTATAATATCAAGGGGGCAAATGGGGTGAGTGACACGTGTTTCACTAGTTTTTTAGCCTTGATAAAGGAGTTGCTTCCAGATGGTAATGTTCTACCTGTTAAGACATATGAGGCTAAAAAACTAATAAGAGGAGTGGGTATGAAATATGAGAAAATACATGCATGTCCAAATGATTGCATATTGTATCAGAAATTATATCAAAACTTAACCAATTGCCCTAAATGTTTGGAGTGGCGTTATAAGGATAAGGAAGGGATCCCGAGAAAGGTGTTGTGGTATTTTCCAGTGATACCAAGATTCATAAGGATTTATGCGAATAGCGATGATTCAAAAATGTTAACTTGGCATGAAACTGGAAGAATAAATGATGGAAAACTAAGACACCCGGGAGATGGTATGCAATGGAAATAGTTCGACGCCAAGTATCCCGAGTTCGACAATGAACCTAGAAACTTACGTCTAGCGCTGTTCACTGATGGAATGAACCCACACGGAAACATAAGTAGTCAACATAGTACTTGGCAAGTAGTGTTGGCTATTTATAACTTACCTCCATATGTGTGCATGAAAAGAAAGTATTTGATGTTGTCGTTGTTAATTTCCGGCCCTAAACAACCTGGAAAGGATATAGATGTCTATTTGGAACCTTTTATAGATGATTTGCGAATGTTGTGGGATAGTGGGATAGAAGTATTTGATGCATATAAGAACGAAACTTTCAATTTGAGAGCGATGTTATTGTGTACAATATCTGACTATCCAGCTTATGGCGACCTTTCTGGGCACACAGTTCATGGGAAAGAGGCTTGTCGAGGATATCGAGTCTGAATACTTGAAGTCTTCTCGTAAGTATGTGTATATGGGAAATAAGAGGTTCTTGTATCATGATCATTGTTATCACAAGAAGCAGAAAGCATTAAATGGAAGTCAAGAACTTCGTCAACCTCCTAGAATTTTGAGTGGGCATGAAGTGTATCAGAAAGTAAAGCATATTGAGATAGATTATGGGAAGAAGAGCGGCTCTAAATTGTCTACTCGTGGGTATAAGAAAAGATCCATTATTTTTGATAAACTTCCATATTGGCCTGATCTGGAGGTCAGGCATTGTCTCGATTTCATGCACATTGAGAAAAATGTTTGTGATAATATTATCAATACCCTTATGAATGTTCCCAGTAAAACAAAGGATAACGCCGCAGCTAGGGAAGATATGCAAATGATGGGTATTAGGCTAGAGTTGGCACCACAGAAGAGAGGTAATCGTACATTTTTACCGCCAGCAGCTTATACCCTTTCACGGAATGAGAAAAAAAGAGTTTTGTGCATGCTTGAATGGAATTAAAGTGCCACATGGTTATTCGTCGAACATCAAAAACCTAGTGTCGATCCAAGACCTAAAACTCACCGGGTTAAAGTCACATGATTGTCACACTTTGATGCAACAATTACTACATGTGGCTATTCGTTCCATTTTACCTGAAAAGGTAAAATATTCTATAACTAGATTTTGTCTCTTCTTCCAGTCCATATGCAAGAAAGTCATCGATCCCGATGACGCAGATTCATTGCAGGACCTCATTGTAACCTCTCTTTGTCAATTGGAAATGTATTTTCCACCCTCTTTCTTCACTATCATGATTCATCTGACCATTCACTTGGTTAGGGAGATTTTGTACCTTGGGCCCGTGTACTTGAGATACCAGTATCTTTTCGAAAGATTGATGAAAGTCTACAAGGATTATACATCTAATCGGTATCGTCCGGAAGGTTGTATTGTTGAACGCGCTATTTTAGACGAAGCTCTTTCATATTGTTACGCTCATCTCTCCCCTGAGGAGTTGATTGGCGTTCCTAATAATCGTCATAGTGACTGGATGACCGGAAAAGGTATTAGGGGCCGGGTTGAAAAAATTGTGACAAATGAAATGTTGCATTTAGCACATACGTATGTGCTAAACAATGAAGATGAGGTGCAACCTTATATTCAACAACACAAAGATGAGCTCAAATACGATCACCCAAACAAGACCGAGAAGTGGATTACAAACGAGCATACGAAGACGTTTGGAGAGTGGTTTAGCAATATTGTCTTAGAGTATAAGAATCAAACTGGTGATGACATCTCTCCTAGGATACTACGTCTTGGTTTAGGTCCAAATGCCAAGGTCACCTTTTACAGCAGTTTTGCCATTAATGGATATACTTTTTACACCCGCGAGCAAGATGAGTTGAGCACAATGCAAAATAGTAGTGTGAGCTCTGAATTTGAGGCAATGCACTTTGCTACTTCAAAAGATAAAAAGCCTATTTGGGGAAAATGCCTTTATTATGCTGTTATTCAAGAAATATTGGTATTAGATTACATTGATTTCACAATGCCTTTGTTTCAATGTAAGTGGGTTGATAACAACATCCATTGTGTCCGAAAGGATAATATGGGATTTAAGTTGGTCAATCTGGGTAAGGTTGGCAATAATAAGGATGATCCTTTCATAATGGCATCCCAAGCAAAACAAGTATTCTATGTCACCGATACTATGGATAAGAAGTGGTCTGTTGTACTGTCTATAAGGAGTAGAAGGAGTAGTGCATCCGATAATGGTGATGATGATCAGGATGTCGTTTTTGAGGGAATGGATCACTCTACCACTGTATTTTATTTCGACGATGTTGACACTGATCATGAGGACACTGAAAGCATCTATATGCGTGATGACCATGGTGAAGGTATTTGGGTTAACGAAGAAACTATGACATCCAAGAAACGTCCCCGGTCCTGAGATGGTCTATAATGTAAGTTATTAGCTTTTATTTTTTGTAGATACCTCATTTCTGCACCTCCCGCAAACCACCCGGTGATGATTGAGCCGCATGTTTGGTACGCGGAACGATTTGTGATAGTTCGTAAGTTTATCATCAAGTGATTGCTCAAACATTTATGTCTATCTCTTAGTTGTCATCTACGCGCCGATACGGTCGTTTTGACAGTAATTAGATTACATTTGGAGTCCGGGCCTAAAACCGTCTTCATTTTCTGATAACCGCAAAATCCCGAGTCAGAATGTTCTGGAATGTTCCGGATATTTCTATTCCATATTTTTATAAATCTTTTACAATCTTTTAATCTTTGGTAAAGAATTTCCGGTAATATTCATACAAAATATTAAGGAAAATAAGATTAATCCGTTATTCCATAAATTAAACACGGAAATCTTTCTTCCGCAGGAGGAAACCACTTGGGAACAGACGCAGTAGGTGCTGCGCCTCTTCCAAGAGACGCACTTGTGGGGTAATATCCGTATAAAACCCTTAAATTTTAGGACTATAACGTAAGTTTAACATGCGATTTATGGTCATAAACGAAAAACAATAGAGAAACGATAAAGAACAAGAATCAACCTCGGGTCCTTTGTGAATGCGGCCTAAGAACAGAAATCAATATAGATTTCCTCCTAATCGTTGCACCCAAGACCGTCTGAGACTATGCCCCTTGTGCTAGAAAGTACTCTCTAATTGCTTTGCAATATTGAGAGAGTTTTTGTGAGGTTTTCGATGTGAGATCTAGGTTTCAGAGAGAATGCCTCCAAAACCTAATTTTTGTGCAAAAATATGCTTAGGTCAAAAGGAGAGAAAGCTCTCCTTTTGTTTGTTTCGGCCTAAACCGTGAGCTTCATGGGGAAGTGGGCTTTCACTTCCTCCTTATTTTAACTCGTGGTCCGACTCGAAAATGCTAAAATGTATATGACGGGATTTTATTATAAATCGTCATCGGTTATCGGTTATTAAAATATCGACTAGTAACATGGATTAGTCGACATATTAATACTTGTCCGACAAAGACAATATTGTATAATTAATTCAATATACATCAATTAAATATAATCGTTTATATTCAATTTACGAATTAACCGCTTAATTCGTCTTAGCCATTGTTATTTAATCCGTATTAAATAATTATCTCAACATCGCGTTTGACTAATTATTAGTCAATAACTTCGACTAACTGCTTAGTCATATTAGGCATCAATATGACTGTATTTTCATACCGTCACATCTCTCAAACGTATCCTATAGGTGTGACTTTTAGGGACCAGTTGATCACCGCCATCTGTATGACAATAACGTCAAACTTATCTAGCAAGCCAACCGTTATTGATAAACGTGGACCAACTGATAATAATACAAAAGTATACCCTTTGATCCTTTTAGAGATTTATATGTCATTGCACTAACTGTAGAGGACACCAGCCCCAACAAGCTCCCACTTGTCCGTACAAGTGTACGTGCAATAACGTTATCCGCACTAACTGGAGGACACCGGCTCCAACAAACTCCCACTTGTCCGTACAAGTGTATGTGCGATAACCGATTCTCATATCCATTTAAAATTTCTCCCACTCAATGTAAAACAATTTGCAGATCCGGATCCGCAAAGGTCGTATTTTACAATCGATCTGTATCAAGAGTGGTTTCCCCGACTAGAGAGTAACTTAACTGATAAAACGAATTCGTATTCGAGCATGGCCATGCATTTCAGTTACAGCTCCTCGAGTGGCCCTGAGAAATATCGAGTACCTGATAAAGGCTGAATATTTCCTTCAACTCGACTCCTGCCGATCTAAGCACAGCATGAAATGACCCAGAAAAAATCTACTTGGCCCCCTGTTACGGATGACCGTGAGAAAGAAACCAAAGTCACCCAAAATCTGCCTTAATCTCAAGAGACAGTCGATAGTCAAAAGAATCGACTCTTAGGATCACCATGGAGGTCCTATCCACGACCTGGCACCGAATGTTATAAAACATTTAGGACTCCACGTCGATGTCACAATTGTGTCCTACGAGATATCCGTATAACTCTCCTCTGTGATTGGTCAGTCAACCGTTTGACTTATGGCTCGTTGAACCCACCATCAACCAACGTCACAAAATAATTGCCAGAGTTATCAGCTCACGTGGGCAATTAAGGACCAAAAATATAATGTTTGTTCAGTTCACTTTGTGGTGTTCAAAATTGTCGTACAAATCCACATGAAAAACAAAATATATAAATATCAAAACGATGATGTCGTATAGAGTACAAAAGAGAATGAATCTAATCCATAAAAGAGTACTACAACTCAGGAACACGTTTAATTCCCATGGAATTAACATGCCCTTCATGCTTATCTTGTCGTAATGGTTTAGTGAGAGGATCTGCTATGTTATCCTCAGTAGCAATCTTTTCTATCACTACTTCCTTTTGCTCCACGTAATCTCGGATTAGATGAGCTTTCCGTTGTACATGTCTAGACTTGTTGCTAGACTTAGGCTCCTTAGCTTGGAAGATGGCACCTCTATTGTCGCAATAGATGGTGATCGGGTCATTCGAACTAGGCACTACGGATAGTCCTTGTTAGAATTGACGCATCCATATCGCTTCCTTTGCAGCTTCGACGCGGCATAGTACTCGGACTCGGTCGTAGAATCTCTTTGTAACACTTTGTTTGGAACTCTTCCACTGATCGCAGCGCCATTAAGAGTACAAACGAATCCAGACTAAGATTTCGAGTCATCTCGATCCGTTTGGAAGCTAGCATCTGCATAACCGGTTGCGCATAGCTTTTGTTCGCCTCCATAAGTCAATGCCCAATCTTTAGTCCTCCGTAGGTACTTAAGAATGTTCTTGACAACCATCCAATGTGATTCACCTGGATGCTGTTGGAATCGACTTGTCATACTCAATGCATATGCCACGTCCGGACGTGTGCATATCATGGCATACATGATTGATCCTATAGCCGAGGCATAAGGAATCCGTGTCATGCGCTCTTTCTCTTCCGGTGTCTCTGGTGCCTGAGACTTGCTCAAATGCACCCCTGGAGCCATAGGAAGAAACCCCCTTTTGGAGTTAGTCATGTTGAATCTCTCTAGAATCTTGTCTATATAAGACTCCTGACTGAGAGATAACATCCGACGTGATATATCTCGATAGATACGGATGCCCAAAATTCTTTGTGCCTCACCCAGATCTTTCATCCGGAAATGGTTTTTCAACCATACTTTCACCGAAGTTAAGAGAGGTATGTCATTCCCAATCAGGAGTATGTCATCGACATACAATATTAGGAAGACAATCTTGCTCCCACTCGACTTGATATATAGACATGGTTCCTCGACCGATCGAGTAAATCCATTTTCTTTTATCACTTGGTCGAAACGATGATTCCAACTCCGAGAAGCTTGCTTAAGTCCATAGATGGAACGCTTAAGCTTGCACACTTTCTTAGGATGTTCTGGATCGATGAAACCTTCGGGTTGTACCATGTACAACTCTTCCTCCAAATAACCGTTTAAGAAGGCGGTTTTCACATCCATCTGCCAAATTTCATAGTCATGAAAAGCGGCAATCGCTAAGATAATCCGAATGGAACGCAGCATGACTACGGGTGCAAAGATTTCATCGTAATGCAAACCTGGCACTTGGGTGAAACCTTTAGCAACTAGTCGTGCTTTATAGATATCTTGTTGACCTTCCACAGAATGCTTTATCTTGTAAAGCCATTTGCATTGAAGGGGACGAACCTTAGCAGGTAAGTCAACAAGATCCCATACGTTGTTCTCATACATGGAGTCCATCTCGGATTGCATGGCCTCAAGTCATAGCTTTGAGTCGGAACTAGTCATGGCACCTTTATAGGTTGCGGGTTCACTACTCGTTAAGAGTAGAATGTCATCTATGTCATGTTCCTCGACCATACCAATGTATCTGTCCGGAGGAATAGAGACTCTTCCCGACCTCCTAGGTTCCTCAGGAATATTAACCGCAGCCGGGATTGAAGAAACTGGTTCCTCCAATGGTTGCTCGGTATTTGGTTCTGGAATCTCCGATAGCTCGAAGGTTCTATTACTCTTCGCATTCTCGAGAAATTCCTTCTCTAAGAATGTCGCACTAGCCGCAACAAATACACGTTGTTCGGTTGGCGAATAGAAGTAATGACCAAGTGTTCCTTTAGGATAACCTATAAAGTATGTCTTGACCGATCGCGGGCCGAGCTTATCCTCGTGTCTCCACTTGACATAAGCCTCGCAGCCCCAAACCCGTATAAAGGACAAGTTAGGGACCGTTCCCTTCCATAGTTCATATGGAGTCTTGTCAACAGCTTTAGACGGACTTCGGTTAAGTATTAGAGCAGTTGACAGAAGAGCATAACCCCACAATGAATCAGGCAACACGGTGTGACTCATCATGGATCGAACCATATCAAGTAGTGTTCGATTTCTCCGTTCGGACACACCATTCAACTGAGGTGTTCCAGGTGGAGTTAACTGCAAGGCAATCCCACAGTCCTTAAGGTGTTGATTAAACTCGTGAGAAAGATACTCGCCACCACGGTCTGATCGCAGTGTTTTAATCTTTCTACCAGTAGGTTCTGTACCCGATTCTGGTATTCTTCGAGTAGACTGATTCATCTGATTCATGAAGATCCGAAGCCAGGACTCACGGTCCAATGTGACACTTGGCATTGGGTCGTCAGCACGGCCAGCCATTATGTTATTAGCAGTTTAAATTATCGTGATCTACACTGAAAAAGAAAGGAAAAACAAAACGAAATAAGCAACTCATCGAGGTGATTTAAGTCTATTTAAAATTCATTTTAACGTGTAGACTCATTGCACTTGTATAATCGATCTACCTCAAGAATTATACAAATGATCCCAAGACTCAATTTCCGTAAATTGATAAGCCAACTGTTTAGCTAGTTCTATCGTTAGAACTCTTGGTCGATAGATTTCCGTAAATCCTATCTATAGTCCACCATAATCACAGGATCGTACGAGTGACCATAGTGTTGAGATAAAATAGGTCAATCAGTTCCAACTTACCCGACGTAGAAGGGGTCATATTATGCCTACCGACGAAGAAGGGATTCATTGGAGTTTGACCTATAAAGACTATTCTCAATTTTGGTTATATGAGGAAGATCCCATCAACTTAGTTTTAATTCATTTTCAGTGAACGAAAAACTAGCATTGCGTGAATGAATTAATTTAGGTGATGGCTTATAAAAACGTGTGATATCTGTATATCATAGAAAACTAACGCGTGACCTCTATATGAGTCAGTTTTCATGCAATTATTAGGTGGTTTGGTTTTAGGCGGAATATGATGCAAACTATCGTTACGATGAAAACATAAATAAAAAGCAATACGTAAATAAAAATTCCTAGTGTGGCCTATCCTAGTAAAAAGAACATAATACAACTTTGGAATCCACCGTTGGACCCGAGAAGCTTGTCTTGATGTTCCATCTTTGTTCATTCAGCGGGAGTGAGCATCCGATCTCCATCTTTGGTCTTCTCAAAATTACAATTTAAAAAATTACAAAATATAAACCTATTTACATTCTAAATTAAAACTGTAATTACAAGGAAAAATCAAAACGGAGATGCGAGATCTCAAAATACAACCAAGACCGTGTTCCATCATTACGGTAACACGTTCTACTAAGGCCACAATAAGTTACAACCGTTTGTAAAATTAAATACGTAATAAAAAAAAATCATTCATGGCATTCAAAAAGTAACGATAAATAAAAAAATGTATCAACTAAAACAAAATTTATTCGTGACATAATTCCGTAATTATGTTAAATTTATCCAAACCACCTTTTAACAATTAAAATTATGTGACAAAACCGCTTCTATCAACTTAATTTTAATTCATGATAATCCGTTACTTTAAATCGCTTTAAAATAACTAAATGGTACGTGAGTGAACCGTTTCACTATCAAGCGATTGTACAAAATCCGTATTATGCACATTATGGCCGAGAGAAAAAAAAATAAAAACACGAAAAATATATTTTTCTTTCTTTCTTTCACGGCTGGACCGTAAAAAAATTTTTTTTTTTTTATTAATCAGCTCATGCCGAGAGCAATAACACGAAAAAAAAAATTAAGCTGCCTCATGCCGTGAGCAACAACAGCCAAACAAAAAAGAAAACACCAATTGCAATTTGAACATAATCCGTATTAAAACGAAATTACAATTGACAAATTTTTAACATATTGCTATGATTATCGTTTAAAATAACAATATGCAAAGAACAAATCAAAAAACAAAATCAGACGATTGAGACTGATCAGCAGTAAGCCGTGTGGCACGACTTCCAATGCAAAAAAAAAAAATTAAAAAACAGCCGTGAAAAAAAATCTGGCCGCACGTTTTTTTTTATGCAAAAATTTATCGATTCAATTCGTTTAATGAAAATCAACATGGAAAAATTACGTGGCCTCGCTCTGATACCACTTGTGGGGTAATATCCGTATAAAACCCTTAAATTTTAGGACTATAACGTAAGTTTAACATGCGATTTATGGTCATAAACGAAAAACAATAGAGAAACGATAAAGAACAAGAATCAACCTCGGGTCCTTTGTGAATGCGGCCTAAGAACAGAAATCAATATAGATTTCCTCCTAATCGTTGCACCCAAGACCGTCTGAGACTATGCCCCTTGTGCTAGAAAGTACTCTCTAATTGCTTTGCAATATTGAGAGAGTTTTTGTGAGGTTTTCTATGTGAGATCTAGGTTTCAGAGAGAATGCCTCCAAAACCTAATTTTTGTGCAAAAATATGCTTAGGTCAAAAGGAGAGAAAACTCTCCTTTTGTTTGTTTCGGCCTAAACCGTGAGCTTCATGGGGAAGTGGGCTTTCACTTCCTCCTTATTTTAACTCGTGGTCCGACTCGAAAATGCTAAAATGTATATGACGGGATTTTATTATAAATCGTCATCGGTTATCGGTTATTAAAATATCGACTAGTAACATGGATTAGTCGACATATTAATACTTGTCCGACAAAGACAATATTGTATAATTAATTCAATATACATCAATTAAATATAATCGTTTATATTCAATTTACGAATTAACCGCTTAATTCGTCTTAGCCATTGTTATTTAATCCGTATTAAATAATTATCTCAACATCGCGTTTGACTAATTATTAGTCAATAACTTCGACTAACTGCTTAGTCATATTAGGCATCAATATGACTGTATTTTTATACCGTCACATCTCTCAAACGTATCCTATAGGTGTGACTTTTAGGGACCTTTGATCACCGCCATCTGCATGACAATAACGTCAAACTTATCTAGCAAGCCAACCGTTATTGATAAACGTGGACCAACTGATAATAATACAAAAGTATACCCTTTGATCCTTTTAGAGATTTATATGTCATTGCACTAACTGTAGAGGACACCAGCCCCAACAGCAGTGACTGTTGCGCCTCTTCCCAGGTCCTTTTCTGCGTATTTTTCATATCTTTTCGAGATTCACTTCCAAAGTTTCTCCGAAAACCCTATTCCTCCACGTGATTAGTATAAATAGGAGCCTTCGCTCCTCATATTTCTCACGCGAGTGTCCGCCCTTCTCTTCTCCCTTTGCATTCTAGACCACGTTCTTACTTTTTGGCGTCTACGTGCTTGAACTTTTGACCACGTAAGCTCGGATCTTTCTGAGTACCAGCCTCGTTTTGCATGACCGACCAATTTGACCAACTCCACAATCAATCAACTTAATCAATCTATTTAATTCCTCCTAGAGGGCACTTTCGTCGTACATTCGAGTCGAGCATCACTAAACGTTAACTTAGTTCATCTCGTTTCGTCAAACATGTAAGTCTGAGGGTGTAAATCCCTATTTTATTATTGTTCTTTATTTTTTGTAATCATAATGTAAGATTTATGTCGAAAGTATTCTTAAAACCGATTTGTAAAACCTTGTTTAAAAACCCCTTGTACGGATTATCAGAAGACAACCGTCGAAAAAGGACGCAAAGAATCGCTACGCCTCTTGAAGGACGCAGATCACTGCTGCGCCTCTTCGTGAGGGCCGCCAGCGATTCTCGCTTCCTTTCTTCTTCCTTCGTCTTTTGTTCGTCCTATTGTTTTTGTTTCGTCTTTCAATTGTTCATATTTCTTTTAGCACAATAATTTCTAATATGATAATTTTAACATGTAAATCTTTATTATTTAATTCATTAAATTCCGACTTAAATCCCTTATAATCCAATATTTGCGGGTTTTCGTCATTAAAATCAATTCGGATTTTAGAGGTTCGATTTACCCATATTGAATCTCTGGAATTCATCTTTGATATATTTGCATCTGTTATTCATCCGTCACCATCATTAATTCGTCATTAATAACCTGTTTAGTCTAATTAATTTGATTAATTTGATTAGTTTGTTAGTTTATATTCATTAATTAATCTCTTAATCTTGTATTAATTCGTATTATTTAGTTTCATTCATGTTTTCTCGTTTTTTATGACCTCATTCATATGTAAATAATCTGCTAATCACTTCCATCCGAGTCAAATAATATTAATCGATCATTAAAATCACCAACGAATATTAACGATTTGCAATTCCGGCTTCACGACGGGCGAGCCAAGAACGGACGGACGCGATCATTGCGCCTCTTCTTCAAGGACGCAGCTCTCTTGCTACTTTGTTCTGGTTGATTTCTGTCCCTGAACTCCCGTTTTGCCTTGACCTAGTTTATTAGTTTACGTATTAATTAACTATTATTCGTATTATCACCCTAATTCCTGTTCGTTAATTCATTTATTTATTCTTTCTCAAATTATCCGTTTTAAAAGTATTTTCGACATAAATCATTAATCCAATGTAATTATTGTAAGTTTCTTTATTTTCTTTATTGTATTTTTGTATTGTATTTCTTTTATCGTATTGCTTGTATGTCCTCACATGTAATCAACCCTAAATTCCTACTTTGACATTAATGTATGCTAAATTACGTGTTCACCGACTTAGTATTAATTCTCACATGCTAGGATTAATCTAATGGATGTTGCATTGCATGCATATAAACCTTCAACATATCGAGTATGAATAACTTCCCTAATCATTAGTAGAGGCCGCTATCGAGGCGGGCGGGATTAGGTGTTCGATCAAAAGAGCTTCCTAATACGTACCCTCACTCCTTACTCCAGATCTTTGTGAACATCTGTGTTCATTGACATTCACGAGAGTCATTCTAGACATAGAATGCTAAGGGTAACGAGTTCTTGGTGTTCATGTCACTACTTTGTGTCTTGACATGACACGAGGTATTCGAACGGTTACAATTTTCCACAATAAATTGGTGGCGACTCCACAAATGCAAACGCTTATTCCCAAGCGCCCCCGTGGGCCCGCGTCCACATTTTTATTTTTATTTTTTAAATATATATATCTTCCTTTTAGTTTTTTTTTTTAAATAACTATCTCCACTGAACAGATTTGCATTTAGGAACTGCATATTTAATACAAACGTAAAGCACTGATACTCTCGACGCTACTTATACAACAGTACTGGAAATCTTACAAGACCACAGGGTTACACATTACCTTTATTTAAGTTGCCTTATCATACAGGCCCACGACACTGCTTATGATAGGCGGATACAGACACACACAGTTTGACACTCAACAAATACACACGACGTTGTTTGAAAGTTTCAACCATAGACACAGACACATTTTGTAGGGGTTTTAGGGGTACATTGCTTGGAAAACAGCCACAACCTGGTTGTGGGCATCGACATTTTCTGAACTGGCCGACTGCTGCCCATCAAAGATGGTTGCATACGGCACTTGGACATAGTCCATGGTATTCTTCAGAAGCTCGGTATCCTGGTCTGTGGCTACCCAGAGGTATGATTCGAGTGTTGATCGATTCGGAGCATTCCAGTCGTTCCTGCCATGGCCTTTGAGTTGAAACATCATGTCAAGCTTAAATGCTGATTCTGCATGTGCAAGTGACGTTCCAAACCGAATGAGTAGACTCCCTTTGAATCCCCATGGCCCCCATTGTGGCTTAATTCTGCTGACCGAGTATCCCAGCTCAATAAGCTTATTCCTCAAAGGATTAAAGCTTTTGGCAGCAAATTTTCAATTGTCTATATCTATGTGGCCTGGGACATTCATCAGGACACTGTGATATGGACGACCAACATTTTGAGTCATTTTCAGACCAATAATTTGATGGTTTATTTGTGAGTTGTAGGGAGCTAATGGATACTGAGCTAATGGGATGCCTCTTTTCTGAATTTATAGCAAGTTTGAGATGTGTTCCGGGAGTGTATGTATGTTGTCTTTAGCTTTGGTAGCTAATGGCCATTGTTAAAGATTCCAAAATTTGGCATGATAAATCCTGTAGATATGCAGTATGCTTGCTGTTGTTGTTGTCTTATTTTCTTGATCTTATTATTAGATGTGGATGCTGTTGTTGAAATTGCTGATTAATGTTGCAGTATATAGTGCTTCATTGTTTACCATTTTCTTCTATTACGATTTGTGATGTTCTTTGTATTGTTCTGATTTGGACTGTAATGCAATTACAGTAATTTAAAAAAAAAGAGTTAAACAATAACAACGGTTATATTGACATTACCCATTGTAATTACTTTCAACAACGGGTTATAACACAGGAATCGTTTTTATTGGTTTATTAGATTCAAAAAAATGAGATAGGAAGTGACAACGATTGTAGTACTTCTACCCGTTGTCATTGCTTTTTTTGTCTCATTTCATATTGGCGCAAATTGGGTGAAAATATATTACAACGGGTATATTTTAACCGTTGTCATAACTTTATTACAACGGTTGACTTTTATTGGCCCGTTGTTATTAACATATCACAACGGTTTTGTTTTAAGGATCCGTTGTCAATAGTTTGTCTTAATAAAAAATTAATTTACAAACACATACAGGTATACAACATACCACACAAATACAACACAAACACACACAACAGTTCAACCGTTGGTATCCCGAGTTTATTCTCTCTCCCCCGCTTTCTACATTCTCGTTGCCGACCGTCGCCCAGTTTCCGACGCCCAGATTCCGTCGCCTTCCCTTATCATCCCGCTCGTTCTCTTTATCATTATCATCATCAGGTTTGTTCACTTTTGTGTTTCGTCATTAGGGTTTTAAAATCATCTTTTTTTGTTTTTCATCTGTTTGTTTTTCGTCTTCTTTGTTATCTTTATCATCCCGCATCATCTACTTCATTCCTCTTATTAGGGTTTTAGGATTTTAGAAGCTCAAACTGTTGTTTTAAATTTTCATTGCTCCTTAGGGTTTTAGATACTCTGCATGTCTTTGTTCATTTCCTATTTCATTCATATTTAGGTTTTTAGGATTATCATGGGTGAAAAACGGAAAAGAAGTCAAAAGGATAATAAGCCTGGGGATAATAAGCCTGGTGAGAGGGGTGCTACGAAGTGCCTGCCCGCCCCCTGCACTATAGCGGCTAAACAACCGCTTAGTATAACATGGAACGCGAAGGGTTTGCCTACTGGTCCAAATGCGAAGGATTTATCCACTTGGATTGGAGTTGTAACAAGACAGTTTGTGCCTATCCATTTAGATGAAATGAGGAATTTGAATCCTGTATTGGAGAAGTTACTCTTGGATCGTATAAAGGTATGATAACTTATGTGGCGAAACAACATTTCATTTTGGAGGTAAATTGAATGTTATGTAAATTGAATGATATGATGATGCAGGAAGCCTTTGATATTGCCGAATGCTATGATAAGTATTTAATAAAGAAGGCATGATCTGTCTTAAGGCAGTGGAAGTGTGACGTTGGTAAGTATTGGTTGTATGTTGACAAGGAGACGGGGGAGATGCGTAAGAGCCCACCGTCAAACAAGTGTCCCACCATCACTCAGGAACAATGGGATATTTTCAAAGCGATTCGAGCTAGTGAGAAGTTGGAGGTTAAGTATCCTCGCCTTTTAATGATTTACCTATCATTTTTTTAATTAATGAGTTCTCTATAATTTTTTTATTATCTCATCTACTTGCGCTTTTATATAATTTGAAGGCCGTTAGAAAAAGAAATCGTGCTAACATTTCATGCAAGAAGGGGTTATGGTATGGTTCTCGAGGCGGTTACAGATTGATAGAAAACCAACTCGTAAGTAGCATCGCCTGTTTATTTGATTTTTTTAATCACACTTGGACTTGATACACACACACACACACACACACACACACACACACACACACACACACACACACACACACACACACACACACACACACACACACACACACACACACACACACACACACACACACACACACACACATATATATATATATATATATATATATATATATAAATGTTACCATGTTAATGTGTAGGTGTCAAAGGGAGTGACCGACTTGAATCGGCACGTAACTTATAAAGAAGGGCACACGCCTAAAGGATCCCGGCCGTGTGACAAATATAATCAGGAAGTGTTGGCCAACATAGTAAGCCTAAGTCCCTAGACATGCCAACTACCTCGTCGAAACAACAACTTGATGAAGTATTTAATTAACTTCTCCATTTTTTTAAAAACCTCTTTTTATTTATATTTTTTCTGTATTTCTAAAAAGCATGGAAATTTTGTGTAGGGGACAAAAAAGACGGATAAGCCTAAGTCCTCAGACATGCCAACTACCTCGTCGAAACAACAACTTGATGAGGTATTTAATTAACTTCTCCATTTTTTTTAAAAACCTCTCTTTATTTATATTTTTTCTGTATTTCTAAAAAGCATGGAAATTTTGTGTAGGGAACAAAAAAGACGGATAAGCCTAAGTCCCCAGACATGCCTACTACTGCCTCATCATTGAAAGAGCAGGTTGATGAGGTATTTAGTTAAGTACTCTTTTATTTTTATTACTCCAACTAGGATATGTTACCTTTGGATTTTTTATTATTTTATTTATCTACATGTATAGGCTGGTAGTAGCACAAAAAGAGAAAAGCATTATTTCCCCGAACTGAAAGATGTTAGGAGTATAACCTCCACTAATTTTTCTGGGAAGGAATACATGCAAAAAGTAAGAACGATGACGATGACGGAACTGTATATGGAGGCTAGCCGTCGAATAGCAAACGAGCAATTGATAATTATTTCGCTCGATGAGGATATTTTAGGGATTGAGCGCGAAGCAATTCTGTCATGGGAGCTGCTAGCCATTTGAACTGGCCTTCTCGAGATTGATGTCCAACCCCTATTTGTTTGGACGAAGTAAGTTTCTTTATAAATCATTTCATATTCTAATATTCTGACTAGATAGTGTTTTAAATACCGGAATTAATACCGTAATAATATAGGTTCTTGAAATCGAGAGTGATCCCCGAGAACAAGATTCCATGTGATCTATACGGATTCCTGTGCCCCTATATTTTATCTATGCATATCAAGTTGATTTCGTACGAAGATCGGGTAGATTATATTGCTCGGGAATTGGCGACAAACAAAAAGCTCATTTTTGCCCCTTATAATGAAATCGGATAATAAACAAATTAATATTACGATTCCACCTACAATTGCATTTTCATAACTAATATATGTACTTGTTAATAATGATGATTTCTCTTGATTTAGGAGACATTGGGTGCTAGCAGCCATCATGCCGACCAAGAAGAATGTTTTTTGGTTGGACTCTTTGCATAGAGTATCAAGCGAGACCTTTAAGGCCTTGATTATTAAGTAAGTTTATAATACTGATTTATTTATAATAATATTAAGTTTCATTTTTTATTTATAGCAAAAAGCTCATTTTTGCCCCAAAAATATGAGTTTCTGCCTTTTTTTTTTTTAAATAAAAAAAAGGGCCTTTGAGAAGAAAAGAGCTAACGAGGATCAACCCACGAAAGATTCTGATGATGGCCCTACTTTTATTACGATAACAGGGGTACGTGCTCAAATACAATACCTTAAGTGAAAAAATCTGTCTTTAATAATAATACGTGCGCAAATACAAAACCTAAAGTGCAAGATTCTGATGTGGGCCTTCTCGTCTCTTCGTTTTTTATGTAATAATAGGTCCTCGCCAGCCGGATAGCATACAATGTGGATACTACGTTTGTCGGGTTCATGTTGGAGGTTATTACGCGAAGATATATCCTTATTCCAGAAAAGGTTAGTAATTTAATAATGTGTTTATTAATTTTTTAAAATTAGAGCTGATGTTGTCTTGCTTGCTGCTATACCATGATGTTACTATGCTGAATGATGTATGTTGTTACACTAATGAACAACACTAATGTTGCTGTCAATCAATAATGTCTTGTCTTTGTTTTTTCCGCAGTATGTAATCAACGCGCCACAGGTACCTGAGTACAAAAGGCACCAATTAGACGAGGTAAGGGACTTGTTGGGGAAATACGTCTTAGAACATTGCAATGAAGACTAAATGCATGATACTTAGAGCTTAGATCAGCTTAGTAAATTTTTTGTTGAAGTTAGGAAATGATCTTTGTAGATAGAGCTAGGGGGATGCACAGTTTTAGGAATCTTAGTTCATGTAAAGTGATCAAATTGTTAGTATGAATTAATCTGAAAGTGAAACAAATTGTAAGTATGATGCTGTTGTTGTGGTTGAATTGTATCTATTGAGTTAAGATGAACCCAAATGTGATTTATCTTTGATCTTTGATATATGCAGGATTTTGAATGGCATGAAACAAATTTAATTTTAAAAAAATTTACGAAAAAGTAATAAAAACGGTTACTAAAAAAACCGTTGTAAATACCTTTCACAAATACCCGCGCATAATATTCAACAACAGGTTTTAAAAGAACAACCGTTGTAAATACCTTTCACAAATCCGCTCATAATATTCAACAACAGGTTTTAAAAGAAAAACCGTTGTTACTAACAATTTCAAAAACGGTTATGTTCCGTATACCCGTGTTGTTAAAAGTCTTCACAATTTTGGTGGGAAAGATACAACAACGGTTTTTTATATTATAACCGTTGTTATATCTTTCCCACCAAAATTTTGTCAAACTTTCCACAACGACTTACTCACAACAACAACGGTTTTTAACCGTTCTAAATAATTTTCACAACGGTTTTAGTAAATAACCTAACCGTTGTAAATACCTTTTACAACGACCGCTTTAACAACGTCCGCTTTTTGTTTTAACAACGATTTTTACCCGTTGTTATAGCATGTATCTGTAGTAGTGTTACCAGATATTCTTACTTTAAACCCATTCGTTGTACAAAATAATATCATAGTTTCGGAAAAAGGGAACCTTTCATCTCCCAATTATTTTCGTCTTTTTATTAAAACAACCGATTTCTAAAAAGATGATTAGTAACTACATAAAAATATATCGGACTATTTTAAATATAGGAGACAAGATTATTAACTCCATTATCAAATTATTATACGGATATATAAATGGGTAGAATAAGTAAAACTACAGTATTTATTGCGTACAATCATCTTACCTTATGAGACGGCCACTTTATGTAAAAACATAACTCATTATTAATAAATGAATAACTTTTTTTATAAAGTTATCGTCTCACGATGTAAGACCGTCTTATATTATAAGTTGTGGTAAAACAATCTCTCACAAGCGTGTTATGTGAAAACGTCACAAGTAGATTTTTGCAAAACACGTTATATCAATGAATATTGTGTTATCGAAGATGTCTTAGTCTAATTGTTAAGACGGAAGTATTGTGAACAATAAGTTTCAGGTTCGAATCCCCCCTAGTGTAATGCGACTACGTCCGCGCTTCGATTGAAAAAAAAAAAGAAAAGAATGAAGTGTTAGGCATTTCGGAATCATATGCCATATGAGTGGATTTACTATATGATCCAAAAGGGATTGAATCTACCACGAATTACTACGTGTGTGGATATGTTTTGAGCACAGATTGGTTGTCAATGGCCATATAAGGAATAAATTCTCCACTAAAATGATAAAAATTCTCGATTAATACGAATAAAGAAAGTAAATATTCTTATGAAAAGACGCATATTTAAATGAGCTACATTGTACACAAAATAAAATCAAGCAACATAAGTAAGAATAACTCACTTAGAGAAATCACTTGCTAGTATTACACACTAGCTATTATCTTTGTGAATGAAAATAAGGGTATACCTCTTTTGAGAAATCGGTTGTTCTATTTGATAACCGTCAACAAAGATGGATGTCTTTATACCTTCAAGACAACTATGAAGGTCCTAAAAATGGTCCACGTCAAATATATGAAGTCCCATATTAATAGTAGACTAAACGTCTTAGAGTAGTACATTATCTTTGTATATGTTATTTGGATTTTATATATGAGTTCATAGCATACAAAACATGATTTATATAACCTTTCTTTGGAGTCGTTTGGTTGGATGTACGAATTTGTATTGCCTAGTAAGTCATAAAACATGTGATTTTAGAATTCATGTGAATTAGAAAATATTGTTTGGTTGTCATGTAAGAAGTGCAATTCATGTAGCCATTGCCACTTACCTAGGGGGACCTAGATAAGTCACTTTCTCCATTATGGAGGAATTGGAATTCATGAGATCCCAATTCATGTGAATTTGGGTAACCAAACAATATGTCAATTTTTCAATTCACATGAATTTAAATTCCTGTGTTGTTTAGTGGGTAACCAAACGACAATGACCCCTTAAACACCCGTTAACTCACAATCAAGATGAATGTAAATCTAGTAAACTTTAGACCGTTATTAGTCTTATACATTATCGGGCAATCCATCCGTGTGAATCAATTTCGTGTCGCTGGTTGATTTAGTTTGTGTTTCGATTGGTTCAAAGAAGATTAATTCAGATAAAAGTTTAACCTTGAGTCGGGTCGTTTCGGTTTAATCAACCAAATTTTGAGTTTTACTAGGTGGTTTTAGAATGGTGGAGATCGGATTTCCTAAAATCATACAACCTTTTGCTTGATATAGTCCATGTAACCAAGACACCAACATAATACTTTTCCCGAGAGTTATGTTTTACTCTTTTTTCTAAAATTCTAGGGTAACTTATCTAACAAATTTTCTAAAATTCTAGGATAAAAGTTCTAAGATCCTATAACCAGTTGTACCCAATTGTATGTTATAGAACTCGAGCTATATAATAAAGTTTTCGAGTTTTGTTTTAAAAAAGGCGAGCTATACCCTAAAATTTCTGAACTACTCACTTAAACATGAAAAAAATTAACTATAAAAAAGCTCAAAAAAAAAATACACATAAGCTCGATAAGATATAACTTTTGGAACAAATAGTAAATCCACTCAAAACATATCGACACACGTAGTAATGCATGGTAGATTCAATCCCTTTTGGAACAAATAGTAAATCCACTCATATGGCATATGATTCCGAAATGCCAAACACTTCATTGATTGATATAATGTGTTTTGCCCAAAATCCACTTGTGTTGTTGTCACATAACACGCTTGCGAGAGATAGTATTATAAGACGGTCTCACACCGTGAGACGGTCACTTTTATAAAAACGTTATTCATTTATTGTTAATAAATGAGTTATCTTCTTACATAAAAGAACCGTCTCATAGTATGAGACGGTTGTACACAATAACAATCGTGGTTTTAGTTATTTTACTCATTTATATATATATATATATATATATATATATATATATATATATATATATATATATATATATATATATATATATATATATATATATATATATATATATATATATATATATATATATATATATATACGTATATTAATTTGATAACGTAGTTGAGAATTTTGTCTCCTATATTTACAATAATCTGATATATTGTTTTGTAGTTACTAATCTTTTTAGAAATCAATAATTTTCATAAGAAGGCAAAAAGAATTGGGAGGTGAATGGTTTCCTTTTTCCGAAATTATGATATACGTTTATACAATGAAATGTTTCAAGTAAGAATATCTTGTCAAATCTAATTTTGTTTCATTTTGATTTCGGTATGGGTCATTTTAATTAGACACTTTAATCGGGTTGTCTTATTTCCAATCGGTGATTGAGTCGGGTCAAAGTCGATCAAGCAAGTTCTGGGTCATAGTTTAGGGGTTAATGATTTTCCTCAACGTTCATTATAATTTTCAATTCAAACGTTTTACCTTAAATTCGTGCAACTAAAATACAATTAACGCCAAAACTCATAACTAGGCGTCCTTTTACAAGAATCAAAACTTCTTCAGTGCTTGTCAATTTGTTGAGTTAGACGTGTTCAAGTGTATTAGATGACTTACCTTGTTCCTACTAAATTAAGTCACTAGTGAGTAGTCCATATCTTACGACAAGCGTGTAACATTTAATGGTATGTCCAAAAATAAATTTTGCTTTAGCAAACTTTGTACAAGAAAAGAAATTAGCCTTGATCATGGCATAAACACCTACGACATAAGTATGAGTTTAGCGAACTAAAAGAGCTGAGTAATGAGTAAACACTACGCCAAATAAGATATCCAATAACGGTCAAATAATGCAAATTACCGTTTTTAAATAGAAACACGGGAACGTTATTGTAACGACGGTTGTTAAATATATACCACGGTTGTACAAATAACACGCGACCGTTATATAACATCAAGAACCGTTATAAAATCTTTTAAGAAACCGTTGTTAGATCTTAAGAACGGTTTCAAATCTGTTGTCGTAGTTTACTATTGACAACGTCTTATCGTTCCAAAATCGTTTTTAAATATTATATATGATAACGTTCATTTCGTTATCTTATTTAATTGAATGTCAAAATTTAACAACGGCTTTATTGCGTACAAAACCGTTGTTATATTCATCTGTTGACAACGGTATGTAACCGTTATCTATTTTTATTGATAAAATTTTGTTATCGGTTCTGCTTAAATAAACTGTTGTAAAAGTTTTGAACTCGACAACGGTAATCGTTCGTTATCTTATATTTTTGGCGGTTTGAATGGGAGGGAAAATATGTCAACGATATTTATCTAAATAAAATCGTTGTCAAATAATTGTTTGCAACAGGTTATTTTTAACCGTTATCGTTTTTAATTATTCTTTTTAAAAAAAAAAATTTAGCCTGTTCTAGCAGCTGCTGATATGCTATTTTTTCAGCAGCTGCTGAAATGCTATTTTTCAACTACTGTTGCAAAATAGCATTCCAGCAGCTGTGCAGTGCAAAAATTCAATCCTGTATCAAAATATTACACCCCACAATCAATTAAACCCAGTTTAAAAACAGTACAAACAGGATTATCAACAGCCAAACAGTACGTGTATAGTGTCTGTGGTTGTTGGTGTATTTCTTCAGTTACTGACCTTGTGTGGTTTTGTCTTGTTGTTTGTTTCTGTTGTGTCTGCCGTGATCCCTTATGGTGAGCAGTCAGTCTTAGCAGGTTGTGATCTGGATGTTAGCTGGGTGCTTGGCGGGATGAGTCTCTCACGAATCACGACATAAGTAGTTCATAGAGCTGATAGTGGTTTTGAGTTGTATCTTATTTATATCAGTAGTTTCGTTAATCACTGTAATATAACTTAATTGTTCTTTTATCGACATTTGATTATTACTGTCGTCGGGCAACCGAGATGGTAACGGCCTTATATGCTAGGGAAAATCTTGTTAAGGCTCCTTGGTATATGGGTGTGTTACATTTATGGAATAAATATCCGGAATATTCTAAGACATTCCGACCCGGCATTTTAAACGGTTTCTTAGAAAAATGAAGCGGTTTTTGACCCGAACTCCAAATGAACTCTAATTACTGTCAAAACGACCGTATGGGCGCGTAGATGACGACCAAGGGGTAGACACGAGTTTTTGAGCTATCACTTGATGATAAACTTACGAACTGTCATAAATCGTTCCACGTACCAAACATGTGGCCCAATCATCACCGGGTATTTGGCGGGAGGTGAAGAAATGAGGTATCTACAGGGTAATAAAGTCATGATCCCGCTATTAGGTTGTTTGAGATGGAAATTATGGGGTTCTTTGAGGATATTAAGTTTGAGTGGAAGAAAACGTTATGGACATTGTCTTAAATCTCCTTGTACATGATCATAAGATCAATTCGGTAGAACAAACTCAAATACCTCACGAACCAATTTGTTAGATGATCCACTTAATAAGGATAAATTCAACTACATTAGTTACATTGTTCCTATATGGATAACAATGTAATGAAAGACTAAAACTTGCATTAAGAGTTAGATAATGGATGGTAGAGATGATTGATAACGCTTTATTTTACCTCTTTTTAACTCACGTTTTATCTCTTATTTAGTCGAATTAATAACCCGAGTTGAGTTTATTCACTCATTTTAGTCTTATATAGCACATTAGCCGACTAGTTTTAAATAATGAAATTATAGTACTATTTTTGGATGTTGGCACTCCTTTCGTCTTTTTATCTTATAGGTACCAAGTTCGAGTATGAAAAACGGTTCAAAACGGATTAAAGAAAGACGAAGCCGAAATGAACAAGTTAAAGACTTGACTCCACAATTTCAAAGGCACCTTATTTCTCTTGTTGGGCTGTTACTTTCGTCTTGCAAAATGTATATGGGCCCATGCATTGTAATGCTCCTAGTCCACTAGTCCGATTTCGAAAAGAGAACAAGGAATAGGCAGCTCCACAATTTGGAAATATATGCATTTATTTTGGTTCCCAGGGGACACGTGGAAAGGGGAGCATCACATTTTTTTGGAGAGGAGAACAGCTTGATTTTGGGGGTCTGTTTTTCGGACAAGGAGCTGAGCAGAGAAGAGGAAAATAGGAGCAGTAGACTAGTTTAGGACTGTTACGATTTTGTTCTTCCAATATCAAACATTCACATTTTCTTGATTGTTCCTTAGTCTAGATTTAGATTATCGTCTTAATTCACAACATGGTATGAAGATCTATCCTTTCAATTTCTTTTTAATTCAAGTTGGTATTATTTTCTCTCTTTCCTTTTCTTATTGTTATTTAATTATAGTCATGTTTTTAGTTAGTGTAATTACTTTAATTAGTTAAAGTTTTAGTCTTTATTACTCTTGGTATGTTTAGTGTTAATTTATTTATGTTTAATTCTTAGATTGGTTCAAGTTTTAGTCTTCACCATATTTAGTGTAGCTTATTCATGTTTATTAGTCATTAAATTATGTTAAAGTTTCAATCTTTATCACTTTACTTTGTTTAATTTTATGTTTAGAATAATTATAAATGTGTTTAATGTTAGTTTAGTAATGATTAGTGAGTAATTTTCTCACTAGGGTTCGATTAGTCCCAAACATGTGTTGTTTACATGACTAAATTCCAATTTTGATTAGTTGTTGGGTAATTGGTTTGGGTTAATTAAAGGATTTGACTTGTTATGTTTCACTTGGGATTGTTGTTGACTTTTGACCCTTGACCGTCGACGAGAGTTGACTAGGTTAGAAGTCGGACCACCTCACTTAGACTAGTCGCCAACTTGAGTTGAACCCGGGAGGGAGAACTTGAGAAGGGTGCCTTTAATTTTCGGTTTGAAATCGACCATTGGGAAAGGGAGTGGGATGACCGGGAATCTATCGTAGTCTTAATGACCTTGACCAATATTTGAGTTGGGGAAATCGAGTCATGAGCCCGGGAGGGAGTTGAGTCGATACTACTAGTGTCCTATTATGAGCCCGGGAAGGAGTTAATAGGCGAATTAGAGGCGTTTTCCCTTGACTATTTCCCTAACGATTAATTAACGGGATTTATGATGGTAGATGAGCATGTTAGTGGATAAATCGGACCCTAGGCTTTCCTTATTGCTTAAATATTTATTTCATTACTTGTTTATTTAGTTTAGTAGTCTTAATTAGTTTAATTTAGTTAATTAGTTTAATATTAATCAATTTCATGATGCGCGTAGCTAACTTATAATTTGAGACAAAACTAATGCTCAATCCTTGATCTCCTTTGTGGTTCGACCTCGACTACCCTTACTAGTTGAGTTAAATTGTTTGATCGGGTACGACGACCTCTACCCCGTTTATCAAAAATGGCGCCGTTGCCGGGGAGGTCAATAGGTTGATATTAGTTTAGTTTTAGGTTTGTTAGACTACGTATTTGTTACTTGTTACTTGTTACATGAAACTTGTTGCATGTTACTTAAGTGTTGCATTACTTGTTTTCTTGTTACTTGTCTTTTATTTGTCACTTCTTTGAGCACACATGACAATGTCTTGCATACGCGATCATTGTAGACCAAACCTTACTCATATTAACCGACCTATTAATATTGGGGTGGTGGAAGTTGATTATGAGTTTGATATAGGTCTTATTGAGTTGATTCGACAAGATGTCTTTTGTGGTTTAGATAGTGATGAAGCAATTGACCATTTAGAGACTTTTGAGGCAAATTGTGACCTTGTCAAGAAGGAGGGATTATCGGACCAAACCATTAAACTCTTACTTTTTCCCTTTAGTCTTAAGGGTGAAGCTAAGAGATGGTTATGTTCTCACCCTTCTAGCACCTTTTGCACTTGGGATGACTTAGCTCAAGCCTTTTTAAACAAGTTTTACCCTCCCTCTAAAACCGCCTTTAGGAAACGTGAAATTTATAATTTCCAACAAGGCGAGTTTGAGACTTTGAGTGAGACTTGGGATAGGTTTAAGGGTTTGTTGAGAGCTTGTCCCCACCATGGTATTTCACCTTGCGAAATCATGCTTATTTTCTTTGATAATTTGCTTCCTTCTCTTCAAAACTTTGTGACTATATCATCCGGAGTAGGGGCATTTGATAAGTTGAGCATTGATATGGCTAAAGATTTAATTGAGAACATGGCTCGTGTCGATGAGGATCGAAATTCAATTTGGGCTACATTTAAGAGAGGACCACAAAGTAGACTTAAACGTAATGATTATTCTATGTTTGATGTAATAAGTGGAAATGTGGACTTCTCTTCTTATGTGGATGTGCCTTATGTTCAATCTCATGTTCTTAATCTTCATGTTCCCCTTTCCCATGACATTGTGAATGATATGCATGAGTTTTCATCTTCTTATGAATCTTATGGTGATGTAAAACATGATCTTGATATGTGTTCTTATACATCCATACCCTTTGAGAAGATGGATGATGATGATAATATGTGCTTGGGTGAGACAAGTAATCTTCTTAGTGAGAACTTTGAGGATTTTGAAGAGGGTTTTGAGCCTTTGAGAGGTGAAGTTAGTGGTGAAAAAGAATATGCTTTGAGTGAAAAAGAATCAAGAGAAGATTGTTTTGAGGAGGATGATGTCTTTAATGATTCTTGGGATAAAGAGATTGTTGTCACTCTTGATGATAGCCTTGGGGTAAAGTGGGATGATGATGTTGTTGATGTTGACTTTTTAGGAGAATCCATTTTTGAGAGTTTCCTTGAGGAAGCAACCATGACTACCCCTATACTTAAGGATGACTCTTTTATTCCCATTATTTTGCATCCACTTGACTTTCGTACCTCTTTACTTGAGCCCATGCTTATTGATGATGATTGTGAGAATCCTACCAAAGATGTTGTTTTGGCTCCTTGTTTGACTTTTAATGATTATTTGAGTGAGAATTTTGAGGATAAGAGTGAAGAGGAAGTGAAGGGCAAGGAGACTAGTGAAGTCTCCAATGTTGTTGATCGTCCAAGTGTTATAGGGTTTGATCATCCTCCTCCCACAAGAGAGGACATATTTTACACTATTGAATTTGAGAGTGCGGTGGAGAATGATCAATTCCTCGATAATGTGAGGAAGCTCAAAGATGTGAGCTTGGTCGATAATGAGAAGGATATGGGTGGCCTTACCCATAGGATGTGGGATCCCGGTTAGTTTGGGACCAAGCTTAGGTTTGGCGGTATCCTTAAAACCGCGCTCCTTGGGAGGCAACCCAAACTTTGTATGCATCTTTTTCTTTTTTGAAATATTTTTTCAAAAATCAAAAATACGTTCTTTTCTTTGAAAAAAAAAAAAAAATTTAAAAACCCAAAAACATGTATTTATTTTCTTATTCTCTTCCTACACTTGGTCCATTGAGGACAATGTACATTTTAAGTGTGGGGAGGGAAATATCCACCTTGTATATATTTGAATATAAATTCGATAAAACTTTTTAAAAAAAAAAAAAAATCCAAAAAATTTCAAAAATTTGAATTTTTTTCAAAAAACATGTTTTTGTTTGTCTTTATTTTCCTCCCATATGTAAATAAATAAGTGTGGGGAGGAAACTTTCCATACATGTCTTGTATATATTGTTGTTTGTGAAATAAAATGTATAGGTACATTTGGAATATCGGAGGCATATGCTAAGGAGTTAGAAGACGCTTGGTATAATCGTTCTTATCTCTTCTCCTTTCCCCCTCTCTTTTCTCTTATTTATAATTGAGGAGGTTGGGCTTTGTATGTTGAGGAGGATGTTCCAATTTTGGAACTTGGTGATGTGTGCTTATATGTTGTTAGGATTAGTTGCATTAGTCTTTTTGACATATAGTTTGATAGTTGCACTTGCATTATAACATGTATATACTAGTTGCATCATTGCATATAGTTGCATTTAGTTAAAATGTTTTGAAAAGTACCTAATTGGGAACTTTGACAAGAGCAATTAGGCCATTACAAATACTTTTTCAACTTAAGACTTTGCCTACTAGAATGGAATTGAAATACCCTAGGTTGTGTCATCCTAGTATCTTTCGACCCATGACCCAAAGCCTAGTCAAGGGTTTGCATATAAGTCACCTATCCAACCCCGTGATGCGATATGGACTTGGTTAACTTGTCTTGGTGACCTTGATTGACTTGGCGGTATGACAACCAAAAAAATATCTTTCATGAATAAGTTTAAAGTGCTCATTTCAAAGATTTTGTGATGTGGAAACGTTTTAAATGCCAATGAAACCTCAAAGTGTTTTGAAATGTTGAAATTTTGCGAAGTTAGTTGTTTTGATGGAGGCGTACCACTTCGATGTGCTTTGGAGAGGGATCCATTGAATTGGGCCCCCACACGGTTGTGAATTCAACCGCCCAAAGACAGAGTGACTATCACCCCGAAAAGCTATTGTCTAGAGGTTAACCGGTTGCCTAATAAGCGATTGGCGAAAGCAAAAGACATTAGCAAGGAAGGGACAAACCCCATCTTAAAGTTTTGAAATGTGAAATGCGGAAGTTGAAATGAGGTCAAATTTTGAATGATAGTCAGATCCACCTTTTTGTACAATGAATTGAGCACTTCATTCCCAAAAACCTTTTTGTTATGCCGCCTTGTCGAGCTTGGTACGATCCATGACCTTTACTTTTGTAGAGAATTCGAGACTTGTCATGTCATATGCCACTAGTTTCATGGGGATCATCATTCCACGCCATCCGATCGCTCTTGACGAAAGCATTTGGAAATTGAGGACGAAAGTAGTCTAGTTTAACACCATTTGGAGGTGATTTGGTTCCATTCTCTTAGACTTAGTGGTTTGTTGAACTAGTATTTGTGACGGATTATATGCCCTTATATTTGTTCTCTCTTAGTTGACTCCGCCATTTGGATGAGGAAAGTGGCTATTCTTTTTGTTGATGCATCCTTATTTGTTTCTTTATGCTTAATTATTGGATGTGTCTAAATTTTGTGCAAGACCCAACTTGCCTTACGAGTCGTGTTTTACCTCATAAGCACAACTACGTGAGTTGAAGGGGCGTTGAGTGCGCTAATACTCATTCGGATATTATTAATAGAATAACCAAGTGATGCTTATATTGTGCATACACTTCTAAATAAAAGGTCTATCTTTTGCCTTGCATTAACCATGATTTTGCTTACTCGAGGACGAGTAAGAGATAAGTGTGGGGAGATTTGATAACGCTTTATTTTACCTCTTTTTAACTCACGTTTTATCTCTTATTTAGTCGAATTAATAACCCGAGTTGAGTTTATTCACTCATTTTAGTCTTATATAGCACATTAGCCGACTAGTTTTAAATAATGAAATTATAGTACTATTTTTGGATGTTGGCACTCCTTTCGTCTTTTTATCTTATAGGTACCAAGTTCGAGTATGAAAAACGGTTCAAAACGGATTAAAGAAAGACGAAGCCGAAATGAACAAGTTAAAGACTTGACTCCACAATTTCAAAGGCACCTTATTTCTCTTGTTGGGCTGTTACTTTCGTCTTGCAAAATGTATATGGGCCCATGCATTGTAATGCTCCTAGTCCACTAGTCCGATTTCGAAAAGAGAACAAGGAATAGGCAGCTCCACAATTTGGAAATATATGCATTTATTTTGGTTCCCAGGGGACACGTGGAAAGGGGAGCATCACATTTTTTTGGAGAGGAGAACAGCTTGATTTTGGGGGTCTGTTTTTCGGACAAGGAGCTGAGCAGAGAAGAGGAAAATAGGAGCAGTAGACTAGTTTAGGACTGTTACGATTTTGTTCTTCCAATATCAAACATTCACATTTTCTTGATTGTTCCTTAGTCTAGATTTAGATTATCGTCTTAATTCACAACATGGTATGAAGATCTATCCTTTCAATTTCTTTTTAATTCAAGTTGGTATTATTTTCTCTCTTTCCTTTTCTTATTGTTATTTAATTATAGTCATGTTTTTAGTTAGTGTAATTACTTTAATTAGTTAAAGTTTTAGTCTTTATTACTCTTGGTATGTTTAGTGTTAATTTATTTATGTTTAATTCTTAGATTGGTTCAAGTTTTAGTCTTTACCATATTTAGTGTAGCTTATTCATGTTTATTAGTCATTAAATTATGTTAAAGTTTCAATCTTTATCACTTTACTTTGTTTAATTTTATGTTTAGAATAATTATAAATGTGTTTAATGTTAGTTTAGTAATGATTAGTGAGTAATTTTCTCACTAGGGTTCGATTAGTCCCAAACATGTGTTGTTTACATGACTAAATTCCAATTTTGATTAGTTGTTGGGTAATTGGTTTGGGTTAATTAAAGGATTTGACTTGTTATGTTTCACTTGGGATTGTTGTTGACTTTTGACCCTTGACCGTCGACGAGAGTTGACTAGGTTAGAAGTCGGACCACCTCACTTAGACTAGTCGCCAACTTGAGTTGAACCCGGGAGGGAGAACTTGAGAAGGGTGCCTTTAATTTTCGGTTTGAAATCGACCCTTGGGAAAGGGAGTGGGATGACCGGGAATCTATCGTAGTCTTAATGACCTTGACCAATATTTGAGTTGGGGAAATCGAGTCATGAGCCCGGGAGGGAGTTGAGTCGATACTACTAGTGTCCTATTATGAGCCCGAGAAGGAGTTAATAGGCGAATTAGAGGCGTTTTCCCCTTGACTATTTCCCTAACGATTAATTAACGGGATTTATGATGGTAGATGAGCATGTTAGTGGATAAATCGGACCCTAGGCTTTCCTTATTGCTTAAATATTTATTTCATTACTTGTTTATTTAGTTTAGTAGTCTTAATTAGTTTAATTTAGTTAATTAGTTTAATATTAATCAATTTCATGATGCGCGTAGCTAACTTATAATTTGAGACAAAACTAATGCTCAATCCTTGATCTCCTTGTGGTTCGACCTCGACTACCCTTACTAGTTGAGTTAAATTGTTTGATCGGGTACGACGACCTCTACCCCGTTTATCAATGATCTAATCACGTTTTGCCAAACCATTGAAGGTCCTAACTCACATAAGTGGATTAATGCCATAAGGTAATAAAAAAATAAGTCATTTGATGAACAATAATATTTATGGCCTTGTTCTATTACCTAAATTTGTGAAATATATTGGTTTCAAATATTTATTTGTTATCAAGAAGGGTTCAAAAGGTAATGCGACATTCAGGATCATCTTGTCGGTATTGATTATAAGGACATTTGGCATATTCGGTTTTTCAGTTACACTGGATGGATGTTATAGATATGCTTCTCAATGGTGACATTGATGAAAATATACAATGCAGTAACTAGAACTTTGATTCAATGGATTCAAAGTAGATTTTCTACAATAAGGGAATTCATCCAATAAAGCTCAAGTAAGGTTTTCCGTCATAAAGATACAAATATGCCATGCCATCATCTTATTTGTTTTAGATGAATGTGGTAGATGATTGTAGATACTCAAGATTCAATGGGAGTAAATAAATATTTCTAGTTAATACCCTTTCAGTAAAGAAGACAATTTTGTCTCATTAATACCCTAAATGAAATATATTCAGAAAATACAGTAATGCTTAACTTTATGTGTTTCAGAAGTTGTTTCATGTATTAATTACGTAATATGGTACATACTTTGTTTGTGCGTGTTTGGATATTGTGTATATTCTAGAGTGACAGATATTAAGGTAATACAGATTAGGATCTTGGAACCACTAAGGGCAGCCAAATATTGTTATTCATTTATATTTGGAACAAAACATTATTTCTAGGAGGTCGATTCAGGTTGAGATCATTCGGTATTTCGCCTCCTAGTTGGTTATGAACATTTGTCTTGAGGCTGCGAATTCGGTACGGTATTGAAAGATCACTTACGTAATTTTATGACAAATCTGCAGTTATTATAGTTTCTAATAACATTATAAGTGATGTACTGTTTAAGAAACAATTCAGAGTGAAAAAGTGTCAATTATACATGTTGATACAAACTCCATTTTGCGAATCCGCTTACTGTGGAATTACCACCCACGGTCTTTCTTGAGCTCATTGCTCAAACGGGTGTTTTGGTTTTAAGGAAATTCAGTTTAAGTGGGAGTTTGTCATGTTAGACACATTAAAATTTACGGTTATTAACTTCTGCAGAAATCAGGTTTTTGGCTTACGGTTTCACTCTGTGTTATTTTTTTGTTGATCTCACTAAGGTGGGCCAGTTGGAAATATGCATATTTGGATCACATTTGGATGTTATTTTCATGCTTCACTCCCATATTCGATTCATGTCGTTGGTTATAGTGACATATGTGACCATTGAGGGTCCTGCTACGACAAACTGGAGCAAAGGCCGCTTTGATCCTATGTTGGTATGAATGATGGATCAAATTGCTTAAGACGGTTGGATGTTTGATAGCTTTTTTGAGCTCATAAAGTTATTGTAAATACAATTATCAAGTGTCACACATATATGAATGTATTTGGCCCAAGTGGGAGATTGTAAGAATTATGGACCTAAATACAATCTATGTGGACAAATTATTTATTCGGTAATAATTGTATTTATGCGCTATCTATTAAGTTAAGCCCAAATATAAAGTGATCCACTATAGTATATAAATACAGGCTTATTTACGTCTTAAAAGGTATAGATCGGTCTATTATATAAGTGTAGATACCCATTAGGTTTGCTAATGCATGATGGGCGCATTAGACTAAGGAGACTATATATAAGTCACCTGGGTTATGGTCCCTAGTAGCACACAATAATCTAATATCCCCGCATCCCATCAATAGAGAGATCAACACGGTATGTGTGTCAACTAGAAGACCTAATCTGAAGACCGTCCCTTCAGGCGGTTCATCCCTATCTTTCGTCATGAAATCAGGTACATTTCCGCTTTACAATTTATACCGAGTAATTTGATATGAAGTTATGGTCTCAATTCAGATTAATTTCATAAAAATAAATTATTTAATTTCATTGAAATTCGTTTATTTTTACAATTGATTCTGCCATGATTTAATATTAGTGTAATGATTTGCTTGCGTTTAGATAAAAACTTAACAATATTATAATTTCCTGTTACTATTTTTTGTTTTTTCTACCTTAAAGTTCATAATTCCCCTTTTCTAGATCTGAATTTCCTATTAATGTTAATTACTTGCAGAATTAACTACTTTGACTTGCAATTAGTGACATATGGGCTTTTAAACAACATCACTTAAACAGACACGTTGTAGAAATATATTTATATTAATAATGCTCACTGAAGTTTGTTACATGGAACACTACATGAATAGTTATGTCTCAATGGAGGAAGATTGGTAAAACACTGAATGAAATAGAGAACAAATTTTGGCCCTAGCCACAATTTGTCCTAAGAATACATGCTCTTATTCGTCGTATATTGAGGTTTCAAACATTACAGCTGCGGAGATTATGAATAAATAAAAAATTGCGGAAATCGTTTTTTAACTTCTACGAAAAAAATAATTAGTAGGCCACAAAATTTTATACCTGTAGTTTCAAAGGGGGGCCATTATTGAAAGCCAATCAATTAGTTTAATTAGGGTATAAACGAGCGTTAGCTTCAATATCGTGAACTCGTCTTCATGCGTACTTGTACAAGTAACTAGGCTCGCAAATATGACAATGTAAATAGACTACAATGAAGTTCATTATCATAATTATTACTCCATTTAGTGATTTATTCAACCTTCTTAATAGGTAATAGTATTAGCAATCAGTGTACATGCACTCGAAGCTAACATGAAGGCATAGATTACACGGTAATTTTTCAATCCTTTATTATTACAATACTTTATATATGGACAACTATGGGTCCATGGCTTTATAGGATAAGTTTAAAGTCTGCGATAAGAGTAGCAATGTCTGGGACTGTGTCACTGATGTTGCCGTCAACACGTGTCTTGGTAGCCGCGTCGGTGGAAGTGTCAAAAGTTAACGAAGTGTCCAAGTTTTGCTGAATTTGATCAAATGTCAGATTGGCAATGACTTGTTTTGGGCCACATACAACATATACCTGCGTTTAAACCCAGTAAAAAAAATTAGAATGATCGAGGAAAATATATTGCAACCTAATAAAATGATTAATGAACGTATCATCTCCCAATATAAATACGTGCGTGCTTTTAAATAATTCATATTTACCCTGTTAGGAGTCTGGGGTGATGTGTTATCCGCAGGTGCATGCCATGCCAAAACCCATGAACAGTCCGTGCCTGATGCATTTTTCCCATTATACACCACTGCCGCTTTGGAACCAAAAAAGTTTCCCTTCACGTGGGTAAATATGGCACTGTTATTGGGAAAAATTGTGGCCGGAAAAGTGCCAACCGGAGCGCCTGACCAGTTATGAGATCTAGTTAAGGTCATAGCAAAATGGGTTTGGTTATTCATGGTGGCTTGGGTACCATTTTGTGGCTGCTTGACTGTCTTCTCGCAAACCGTGACATTTTGTTCTTGCATCGTTGCCATATGGAGCTTTAATGGTACATATTACACAAGTATAAGGATCTTAATCACTTTGTTTCATTCAAAACGGCGAAATTAATAAAAAAAATGAAATAGCATGCAAATTATTTAATAAATAACAAGAACACTAATTAGTTTCATGCGTCAAAAGTCTTCTTTAATTACCTTGAAATTTGTAAAGATGTTAACGATTTCAACGTTGCGTCTTGCTTGCCCCAACCGTACTTCCACCTAAGTTATTTATATAGTGTTTGAAAACATCTATGCGCAACAACGGAGATAAAAAAAAAGTAGATTTCTATTTAGCGTAAGAATTTTCTATCACCTTCTTTAAAACAAGAATCATATTCTTCATTTCGTTTCTTTCTCTAAAGAGAGTACCTTTTGATAAACGTAAAAAAATGAGGACTCAAGTTAAATAGCTAACACTTATTTTTACATACTTTTGTAAGTACAATACAAAGAGTTGTGCAATCATTAAACTTGGTACTCTTTCCATCCAGATCATTTGTTACCTTTGAAATTGGCACAGGCATGAAAGCCGAATTGTTGTCCAAAGAAAAATCCAATAGCTAGAAAACTAAAGAGAAAGATCATCATAGGCTTATAAATCATCTATGTTCCTAGTGAACATGCATGACAGAATATGTTTTGTTTTGTTTCATAGTGTGATAGTTTTTGCAAAATGTAATTTCTTTTCTAATGAAATGCAATGATAATTACTAGAAAGAATACATGACGACATTATTTATACAAGCTTGACTAACAAGCTAAGCGCCTAAGAAATCTAAACTTAGACGCAATATACAATCATTAATGAACATTGTGTACAGCAAGCAAATTACGGAAAGTTATGTGGACATGAATTATTAAAAATAAAAAAAAGGTATGAGTGGATAACTCATAAGATAATGAAGATATATTTCCAATAAATTGTGGGTATTATTATTGAATCACAAGTGGACAATAGGTTATGAGGATTATAACATTACCCTCTAGAAATATTTCCAATGAAGAAAGATAAAAAAATAAATGAAACACACATAAATGAAATAAGTAAACAAATGACTATGACGGATGGCATATTAATCCAATTTTAAGATAAAATGTACTACGTTCATAAAAAAGAGTTGAAAATTTGTTAGATAAGTTACCCTAGAATTTTAGAAAAAAGAGTTAAACATAACTCTTGGGAAAAAGATTGTGTTGGTGTCTTGGTGACTTGGACTATAACAAGCAAAAAGTTGTATGATTTTAGGATATCTGCTCCGGACCATTCTAAACTCGCATAATAAAACTCAAAATTTGGTTGAGTAATAAATCGAAACGACCCGACTCGAGGTTAAACTTTTATCTGAATTAATCTTCTTTGTACCAATCAAAAGACAACCTAAATCAGCCAACGACACGAAACTGATTGACACGGATGGATTACCCGATAATGTATAAGACAAATAATGGTCTAAAGTTGACTAGATTGACATTCATCTTAATTATGATTTAACGAGTGTTTGAGGGATCTTTGTAATTTGGTAACACCTCTTAAGTATGGATACATGAGTATGCAATGAAATGATATATAAAAAACCAAATAACATATGCAAAGATAATATACTACTCTAAGACGTTAAGTCTACCATCAATATTTACTTTGTTTGTTCGTATTAATCTTTGGGTGGTTGTACAATGTTACTCAAAGGCTCCGTTTGGCAAGACATTTTAGGTACCTGATTTGGTCAAAGTAGCTTATTTGAACAAAATTCCAGGCACCTTATTTTTCTGTAAGCGTTTGACAAGTAGCTTATTTAACCAAATAAGGTACCTGAAATGAAATGCTACCTAGAGTAGCATTTGAGATTTCAGGTACTTGATTATTTGATTTGATTTTCCGTTTTTACCCCTTAAATTTATACTATTAAATTATTATCATATCTTTTTACGTCATTTCATTAAAATCAGTTAGTTTTTCAGTTAGTTTGCCAAACATTTTTTTATATAATCAGCTACCTTATCAGTTCCTAATTTTCAGCTACCTTATCAGTTACCTTTTCAGGTTTCAGTTAGCTTTTCAGTTTTCAGCTACCTTTTCAGGTTTCAGCTACCTTTTCAGTTAGTTTTACCAAACAGAGCCAAAGTGAGTTATTCTTATTTCACGTTGTTTGATTTTATTAAATATACAACTTAACTTATTTAAAGATGCGTCTTTTCAGAAAAATATTTACTTTGTTTGTTCGTATTAATCTTTGGTGGAGAATTTGTTCCCTATATGGCCATTCACAACCAATCTGCGTTCAAAACATATCCACACACGTAGTAATGCATGATAGATTCAATCCCTTTTGGATCAAATAGTAAGTCCACTCATATGGCATATGCTTCCGCAATGCCAAACACTTCAGTCATTGATATAATGTGTTTTGCAAAACCCACTTGTGATGTTGTCACATAACACGCTTGTGAGAGATAGTTTTATGACAAATTACACACTATTTTACGGTCTTATACAATGAGACGGTCACTTTTTATAAAAAAAAAGTTGTTCATTTATTATTAATAAATGGGTTATCTTTTTTACATAAAGGGACCGTCTCATAGTGTAAAATGGTTGTACACAATAACTACTTTAATTTTAGTTATTCTACCCATTTATGTATCTGTATATTAATTTGATAATCGAGTTAAGAATTTTGTCTCCTATATTTACAATAGTCCGATTTTTTTTTGTAGTCAATAATCATCATTTTAGAAATCAGTAGTTTTAATAATAAGACGAAAAGATTTGGGAGATGAAGGGTTCCCTTCTTCTGAAACTATGATATTCGTTTATACAACGAAAGGTTTAAAGTAAGAATATTTGGTCAAATTTAGTTTCGTTTCAATTCGATTTCGGCAGGGGAAATTTTAATTAGACACCTTAAACGGGTTGTCCTATTTTCAATCAACATTGAGTACATTAGCCAAAGGTTTAAAGTGATAGGTAGAATAGCCAAATCCTCCCTACTACTAAGAGAATAAAAATTTTCTTAGTTTTCCCTCCAAAAGGCATCTAGCTAAATAAGGTAACAAGTAAAAAAAAATCATTACATTATTATCTTTTCAATTAATATATTCTTATAATTAAACTCTAATCTTTTTAATTAAAATTCATATTTATGACTTTTTCATTAAAATCCATAATTTATTATGCAATCATTTCCATTTCCATAGATATTATTTTTCATCAGTTTCACTCTAAAATTACGCAAACCTGCTTCTTATGCAATCTTTAACATAATTATTGACATCACTTACACCCTAAAATTACGTAAATTAACCAAGTGGTGTTAGTCCAATGGTAACCGGGTTAAACCTTGAAGCTTGCAGAAATGCAGGAGTTGAGAGGTCCCGGGTTCGACTACCTGCTGGGGCGATGATCACTTGGCCACTGCAGCCCCCTGAAGGGGGTGGCTTACATGGTCCATATGGTGGTGCGGGAATGCATGGGCCCGGGGGGATTCAACCCCCTCGTCATCAAAAAAAAAATAAAATTACGTAAATCTGTTTCTTATATTATCCTCATCAATTACACTCTAAATATGGTGTATATTTTAAATGACGTAACCATTTTTATGTATTTTTTTTTAATTAAAAATAAAAAAAATATTAGTCTAATTATTCGTAAATCGTCTTTTTAAGTGCGTGCTATACTGTATTTACCTGATTTTCTTATAAGGTTTATACGCGTTTTAATTAGATTTTATATTTTTACATCACTTAATTGTAATTTAATGTCATAAATTAGTTTCATGCAATGATATAGCATTATAGAGTTAATTTTTATAGTAAAGTAAAAATGGTTTAAGACAAAAATAACTTAACTTAAAGTGTCTTTTGATGGTAATAAACTTTCCTTTTCTACCTCTTACTAAGATTATATCAGTACATTATAACATTAAACGTACAGTTAATTTATGCAATTAATTTAATGAGAATGTCTTTTTGTAAAACAAAACTAAAAAATACCGTGCTGTAGCACGGGGATCTATACTAGTTCTTTCATTAATTCTTTAGACACATTACATAAATCTTTCGTCCTTTTTTAAATGATCGATCAAATTGTTCAAGTATATGTATTACTTTAACAAAATAAATTATTTAATTTCATTGAAATTAGTAATTTTTTACTATTGATTCTGCCATGATTTAATATTAGTGTAATGATTTGCTTGCGTTTTGATAAGAACTTAACAATATTATAATTTCCTGTTACTATTTTTTGTTTTTTTCTACCTTAAAGTTCATAATTCCCTTTTTCAAGATCTAAATTTCCTATTAATGTTAATTACTTGCAGAATTAGCTACTTTGACTTGCTATTAGTGCCATATGGGCTTCTAAACAACATCACTTAAACACACCTTGTAGAAATATTTTTATATTAATAATGCTCATTGAAGTTTGTTACATAGAACACTACATCAATAGTTATGTCCGTAATACTCCGTATTTTAGTTGGAGTACTCGGTCGAGTACTTGGTTGGTACTCGGGCGAGTGTGTGTTACTCGGCCGAGTATACTTGACCGAGTAAATCAGTTCAGCAAGTTGACAGTTTTTTTTATATTTTGACCAAGGGTATCGTTATAATGCTTAAATCATTTCTAGTTCATTTTAACATCTCTAAAAACAATTTTCTAAACCTAGAGAGAGGGAGAGGAAGAAGAGTGTCGAGCCTTTCATTGGATTGGAGATTTCTCCCCTTTTTTCAACCCAATTCGATTTCCCTGTTTGTAAGTCAATTTCATTCAATTGTTTATAATATTTTAAAATCTTCGTATTCGAAAAGTTTGAAAAGAGAGTCCATTTATTTGAAGTCTAGTTTATGCATATCAAATTTCATAGTCATATTCCTTATGGTTTGTCCTAGATGATTTATTTATGAACATGTCGCTGAAAAGTCCGCGAATCTGTTTTGGTTGTGGAAAATGATTTGAAACCCTAATTTATATGTCGATTCAGTTTTGGGGCTTTTCCAGACATCATATTTTTAGAGTCTACACGATAATATGATTTGGAATTACCGAAAAATGATGTTTTAAATTCATTTTATGAGTCAATACTTTTTATGCGACATATTCTGTTAGCTTTTAGAAATCAGTCTGAAAACCCTTGATAAGTTTGGAATTTGAGAAACGTACATTAGATATTGTGACACCCCCATATACCAAGGAGCCTTACTAAGACCTTCCCTAGCATATAAGGACATCACCATCTCGGTTGCCCGAGGTAAGTAATCATCAAAGGTCAATAAAAGAACATTTAAACTGTTTACAAGTGTTACAACCAAACTGCTAAAAGAAAGATACAACTCATCACTATAAACTATATCCTGTCGTTACTCGTGAGGACTCATCCCAGCCCGGACTCCAGCAACCATCCAAAACAACACCTGCTAAGACTTACTGTTCACCATAAGGGATCATGGCAGATACAACAAAACAAACAAGACAAACCAAACAAGGTCAGTAACTGAGACAAGACACAACAAACATAACCAACCTATAACAACCACAACCACAACCAAACACACACACAGTCACAACCACTCCAACCAATCTTCGTCACCGACTGTCCACTGGACCAGCCCTGCCAGTGGGGGACCGCAGCCGTTCCCACCTAAGCCTCGCTCATCATATCGAGCGATAACCATGTCCCATTAATGTGCACATCCCCTCCCGTGGCGGGTTCCACGGAGGGCGAAACTAGGGTGTGAAGCCACTCCCGCAAGTGACTCCACTCAGCCGAGGACGCACCTCAAGAACCAGAGACAATCAACCACAGACAGCTGCAATACATCAACAACCAACAAACTGTATACACCAACCGATTACCACATATACTCTGTCACACAATTACAATAGCACAACAACCACGACACAACAACCGACACACTAGACCATCCACAGAAATTGAGTAGGCGAACCTACCTTTAACCAAAAGCAGCGATTCCTCGATCAACCATACGACATCAACCAAGCAATCAATCCCTAAACAATCAGTATACAGCCTATTACTATCACTACCACCATACAAAGAATCACAAAGACAAAGATGGCGATGATGACATACCTACGCATCTCACAACGGTGTCAAGACCGCTACCCGACTTAGGCAACCCATACACAAGGTACTAGCATCCTCAAAGGCTCCCATGGAAGGTATTTGGTGAAGGGAAGAAGAAGAAACGACACCTAGGTTTAGGGGAAAGAGGCGGAAATGATTTGCGGTTTTGACGAAACACGATTATAAACCCTCGCTGAAAAGACGCTACTCGATCGAGTAACTAACGTACTCGATCGAGTGCCCCATACTCGATCGAGTATCCAAGCTACTCGATCGAGTAGCCTCTACTCTATCGAGTACCACCCACGTAGAAAGGCAACCAAGGCAACGGTAACTCTGGCGCGCATCACTAAGTGATACCACCTGCTCCCAAGGTCGGTCAAGGTCGGTCAACGAGTCCCTAAAAGGGCGGGTATTACAGTCTTCCTCCCTTAAAAAGAACTTCGTCCCCGAAGTTCCACTCACCCTTCCCAAAAGCACAAGACACGGAAACAAGGTCGACGCCACCATTCTTCCAACATAGGTCACTACACTCTAGAGGTACCATCCCACCATGTCATCATCATCAACTGTCTAATACTATATACAAAAACTTCCACGAACCATAACGTTAATTACCAAATTCACCAAATGTACTAACACCATTAACAACCATACTACGACTCTGAACTTTCAGCTACGTTCAGTCACACAGCTATGGAACTATACTCTCCCTAGTCCATGATTGCCAACACGAAATATGTCACACAACACTAACATGTTGCCAAACGATCCTATCACAATGCAGGACTCAAAGCTGTACAACTTCATTACCGTTCTTGACATACTTATCTCTCTATGACCGTCCTTTCATAACAAACTACTCAACCTTTACTTAAATATACAAATTACTCATCAAACAATGAAAACAATTATAACTTCATGCTGGAAATATAACAAAACAATAGAAAACATTATAAACAAATAACAAGATTATTATAATATCGGCCTTTTTATTTTGCGACATTACTCTTCCCCTCTAAAAGGAACTTCGTCCCCGAAGTTCAGCACCGAATTATTATACACATTACTAATACTTATCCCTTGTCATATAATTCCTTGTTGACATTACTCATTAATCATAGCAACCATGAATCCATAAATGCATCCGCTACCTTACTCGAATATTTAGCCACAATCATGAACACATGTATGTATCAAGTCGTATATAAAGGAAATACGCGAACTCCGTGAAATAATAACAAGTCTTTTCCATGATAAATAAGTTAGGTCACTATTTGTCACAAATCTGCATTCATAATCCAAGCACGTCTTCCAACATATCAAATTAACGGTCCAGACATGTTACTAATCGTCAACAACCATGTTTAACATCGACACATGTAAGAATATAACCATTAAAACAATTATAATTATCGAAATGTCTCTGAAATAGTGCTACTCGATCGAGTGTATAAGGTACTCGATCGAGTGCCCTCTACTCGATCGAGTGTCTTAGCTACTCATCGAGTAGCCTGAGATCAGAATGCTCTTTTCCTGTCACACCTGCAGCTACTCGATCGAGTGAGGGGCACTCGGTCGAGTGGCCACGGGTCAAAAGCTACTCCAAAACTTCCCGACACATCACAAGGTAAGTAAATATATGCACAACATCTCATAAACGCGAGTCGGGATGACAACCCGACTCCAAAATTCTGCAATCAAGTCTAAGCTAAGCAAATACAGCCTTATGGCCACCAATACAACCCAACGTAAAAAGTTCAAAATGAAATAAACTAACATCCAACATAACCAACAACCATACTCAAAAGAAAAGAAAGGAGTATCACTCCTGCTGCTGCTGCTGCTCCTCCATGACGTAATCCTCCGCTCCGTCACCACCCGAAGTACCTGCCCCCGAAGCCCCAAGACCTGCACCATCCCCCGCTCCACCCTCTGGACTCACATACCATGGGGTCAAACCGCCAAAAGCAAAAGACTGTGGTGTTCCCCACGCGGACATATCCACTCTGTAGGAGTTGAAAACTCCGCTGTAGTCTCCAACTCCGCTCCACCACACCGTATGCGGTCCCTCGGTCCCAATACCCTGAGCATATGCCATCTCGTGCATGTTCCGGAGCGTCAAGGTAGAGGACACTCTCTCTGCCAAGTTGCTCGAACGTGTCTCTGGGGTATCAAGGTAGGGATAGCAAGGAAGTGGGTACTGAGGTGGTGCTGCTGGCTGTGACTGGGTCTCAGCCGTCCTCTCCCTCACACGACGTGGTCCTCTCCCTAGCCTTGGTCTATCCTCTGCCGCTCTCACATTCTCCCCCTTCCTCGTCTCGGGCATAACCTGAAGGATCGTATCATCTATGAGGTACGTCTGTCTCGGTCGGGGTGCATCCTCATCCTCCTCCTCATCAGAATCAACCGCATCTAATGGCTCAGTCGGTGGGAGGTGCTCAGGAGCCAGTATCCTCATCCAACTCATACCCCACACCCTCCATGCTAGGCTACCATCCGCCAAAGTTCTCAGCCATTTCAGGTCGAGGAAATAATCTCTATCCATGGTAGGCACCAGGGTGGCTAAGGGAACGTACTCGGAGGAAGCCTCAAATGAAGCTAGCTTTTCAGCTAACCGGGTGGCAATAGCACCGCAACTCAGGTACTTGGTACTAGAAGAGGCCATCAAGGCAAGACTGGCATAAACCATAGCGGTAGCATTGAAGACCACCTTCTCGGTCCGCTCGGGGTTAAGATAGGCCATCAGAAGCAACAACTCGTGAGAGTTCAACTTACTCATATCCGACCTCTCGTAAAGAAGGTTCGACACAACACGAAGGAAGATTCTCAAGGTAACATGTTGCACATCATTAATCAACATGTTACTAGCGGTGGGAGCTGACTTCCCGGTGATACAGGGCATAAGAAGGCAAACTCCGCACTCAGACGGTATGTCACGAAGGGCATCCTTGGAAGGCTTAGACAAACCAAGGTGGAAAGCAAACAGGTCCATGGTTAAAAGGAAACTGGTTTTCATCAGACGGAATTGTACAGTCTGCTCAACCGGCTCGTATTTAAACGAGCTCATGAACTCAAGAGTCAGAAAAGCATAAGAATGCTTCCGTAGACGATATAGCCCAGTGAACCCCAAAGTCTCGAAAATGTGACGGACATCCGTCTCAATACCCAGGTCCTCTAAGATAGTCGTGTCAACACAACGGGTTGGTCTCATTTTGCGAGTCTGTAAAGCTACAAACCTCTTCCGTTGGTTAAAGTCTACGAAGACTACCGAAGGGTACTCTGGTACCGCCGGTACTAGTGGTCCGCTACCCTCCCCAACTTCGGGCTGAGAAGCCCTTCCCCTGTTACTTTGCCGGGTTCCCAAGTTTAGTCTCGGCATCTGTTCAACACATAATTTAAATACACTAACATGTGTGCACCAAAACATGCTAATTACACCAATTATACCATGAAAGAATCAGCTAAGTACACACTATCACCAACAATTTCCCAAATTACAACAAAATTCAAGTTTTCAAAGTTCAGACGGTCTTTACAGCTGCGAAAATTTTGTCAAAATCAACATGAGTTAATTCATCTATTACAATTTCTAGGACCGCTACATTCAAATTGCATCCATGTACAACACAAAATCCCAATTATATGAAACGAATTTCAATTTGAGGCACTTTTAAGACGGAGTTTTAAGGCAAATTTTGAGGTGAAAGTCACAAAAATCAACTCCCCACACAACATATACAACATACATTACTCAAATTTCATCCTTCAACATGTAAAAAACAACCAAAAATCAATTTGATTTCTCAAACCCTAGAAAATTCGGTCATCAACATATGCAATTTCTATTTGAGTTTTGTATTTTTAATCAACAATAATCATAGAAGGGAAACATATAAATCATATTGCATCAATTATAAGCAATTTTTCTCACATATAAATCGAATTTTCAGATTTTTCTAACATCCTAATTGTTTCTAATTGATGAAGAACATTAAAATAGAAAGGAAATTCATACCTTGATCAAATAGGAAATACAAGAACAATTATAAGTAAAAGAATTCACCCAACAAATCACCACAAACACAAGAATTGAAGAGCTTGAGAGAGATATGGAGATTAGGGTTTGTGATATGTGAAGAAGGAATAAGAAGAATGAGGGAGAAAAAGGGTTTATGAACCCGCGAATTTTCCCGGTACTGTAGCTTACTCGATCGAGTGTCTAGGGTACTCGATCGAGTAGGCGCTATTTTATCGAGTAACCGTAGGAAAATTATCTACATCTCGACGTCGTAGCTTCCTAACTAGATCGGGTGAGGTCTACTCGGTCTAGTAAGCACTCACACTCGGTCAAGTAAGGTTGGGTACGCGGTCGGGATCACAAGGTTAAATGAATATTCCTGCAAAACAACATCACGTGTCGATTCCAAACCAAGTCCGGAAGTCATCACCGGTTATCGTATTCATTCACATTATACCATTACTACTCATTTATATTGCAACCATTTCACCAACTAAGACTTATAGCACATCGTTTCATAACGAAATTCACACAACATAGTTTACCCTACAATTGAGTCATCCATATATGCAATTAACTCATTATATCATGTCTAACCTTTGTCTACAACATCGTTAACAAACTAATAATCACCTTATTCTGAGCACACATTTTGCATTAACCTTTCATGTGTCATCCAAGTACATTAGCAACATATTCATGCTTCAACATAAACCAATTAACTTACTCAAATTAATCACGTCATAGGTGGAAACTTTCAGTCATACACATATCGCATTCATCCATTAACGTCTTATAATTCTCATTACAATTCTATAACTATTTAACTACTAACATTAGCACTATTATAGGGCTTATGAAATCGTATAAAACTACCATTACTAACAAGCTGAAGCAAATATAACCGTTACCACATTCCAGATCACATCACACATTTCTACTCTTTCACATACTTCTATCGTATTAGACCTTTTCACGATTCTCATTATCATCCCACTCACATATAAGTTCCAACAAAATATTTACCATGCATACTTCTATCTTAACTATTACACTCACACTATATTCAACAAAGACTCATCCACAATCATTTCTATCATAATCACCATACACATTAGGCACATCTTTGTCGACTCCACATTCCCATACCCAGTGACTGGCTTAAGCTCAATGGGGCCAAGATTTCGAAATGAGGGCGCCTACTCATCCAAAATCTAGCATCAGCTGGGGCTCCCATTACACATACACCAGGTTCATTTTATTAGACTCACTACGTTCATTAGGTTCATTTGTTACAGGTTCCAAAATCGTCGCTCTGATACCACTTTGTGACACCCCCATATACCAAGGAGCCTTACTAAGACCTTCCCTAGCATATAAGGACATCACCATCTCGGTTGCCCGAGGTAAGTAATCATCAAAGGTCAATAAAAGAACATTTAAACTGTTTACAAGTGTTACAACCAAACTGCTAAAAGAAAGATACAACTCATCACTATAAACTATATCCTGTCGTTACTCGTGAGGACTCATCCCAGCCCGGACTCCAGCAACCATCCAAAACAACACCTGGTAAGACTGACTGCTCACCATAAGGGATCACGGCAGACACAACAAAACAAACAAGACAAACCAAACAAGGTCAGTAACTGAGAGAAGACACAACAAACATAACCAACCTATAACAACCACAACCACAACCAAACACACACACAGTCACAACCACTCCAACCAATCTTCGTCACCGACTGTCCACTGGACCAGCCCTGCCAGTGGGGGACCGCAGCCGTTCCCACCTAAGCCCCGCTCATCATATCGACCGATAACCATGTCCCATTAATGTGCACATCCCCTCCCGTGGCGGGTTCCACGGAGGGCGAATTTAGGGCGTGAAGCCACTCCCGCAAGTGACTCCACTCAGCCGAGGACGCACCTCAAGGACCAGAGACAATCAACCACAGACAGCTGCAATACATCAACAACCAACAAACTGTATACACCAACCGATTACCACATATACTCTGTCACACAATTACAATAACACAACAACCGACACACTATACCATCCACAGAAACTAAGTAGGCGAACCTACCTTTAACCAAATGCAGCGATTCCTCGATCAGCCATACGACATCAACCAAGCAAGCAATCCCTAAACAATCAGTACACAACCTATTACTATCACTACCACCATACAAAGAATCACAAAGACAAAGATGGCGATGATGACATACCTACGCATCTCACAACGGTGTCAAGACCGCTACCCGACTTAGGCAACCCATACACAAGGTACTAGCATCCTCAAAGGCTCCCATGGAAGGTATTTGGTGAAGGGAAGAAGAAGAAACGACACCTAGGTTTAGGGGAAAGAGGCGGAAATGATTTGCGGTTTTGACGAAACACGATTATAAACCCTCGCTGAAAAGACGCTACTCGATCGAGTAACTAACGTACTCGATCGAGTGCCCCATACTCGATCGAGTATCCAAGCTACTCGATCGAGTAGCCTCTACTCTATCGAGTACCACCCACGTAGAAAGGCAACCAAGACAACGGTAACTCTGGCACGCATCACTAAGTGATACCACCTGCTCCCAAGGTCGGTCAAGGTTGGTCAACGAGTCCCCAAAAGGGCGGGTATTACAGATATGATTTGTAGCTAAGACTCATGGAGTTCCAATCCAATTTGCCTTGCATCGATTCGATTTTAATGGAATTAGTTATGCATTTTATACCGAGTCTGTCATGTGCTGGAAAATCAGGAAAAGTCGTGTTTGTTCTTTAGGTTGATATTCTTATTAAGTTATGATGAGTCTAGGTTATGTGCATGATGAATTAATTGAGTAGGTGGTAATTATACATAACTATGCTATGTAGGTGATGGATATGTGAAGGATCATGATTGATTGCTTGTGTGTGCTTGGATTGCGAAAAGGTAGGGTTCCCCTACTCAGTTATTGTTCAATTGATTTAAGATTGTATTGCGATTGTGGTAATTGTTATTGTGATTATCTGTTGATCTTGGAGTTGGAGTTGGGTGTTGGAGTTATGATGGTTGTTGATGAAGTTCGCGAGGTTCATCCTCGGCTGAGTGGGGTCACTTGCGGGAGTGGCTTCACGCCCTAGTTTTGCCCTATGTGGAACCCCTCTCAGGAGGGGATGTGCACATTAATGGATAGGGTTATCGCTCGTTGATGAGCGGGTCTTAGGTGGGGATTGGCTGCGGTCCCCCACTGGCGGCGAGGATTACCAGTTGCGATGGATAATCTGGCAGGACTACACACTTCCGTGTGTAGTCGGTTACTGTGTGAGAATGGGAGACGGAGGTGGATGTTGATCAACTGGTTACCTTTTTGTACTTGTATTACTTTGATTATTCTGTTACTGACCCCGTTTAAATGTTTTAGAATCTGTGGTGATCCATTTGGGGATGTTGAGCAGATTGTGACAGGTGATGATGTTTACTAGCTATGGGGACGTCATGGGGAGTCATCACTCGAGTCTAGCTTACGCTGTTATGAGATTCATCATTCAGTTTTTAGTTGTTGGAACATTAGTAACCTTTATTTATTTTGGTTTTGGATTTTTGTAACATGTAAACATTAATCAGTTATATTTTAAATTGTGTTTTCGATTGGTAACTTTGATATAGTAACCTCGGGCAACCGAGATGATAACAGTCTCTCATGCTAGGGTAGTCCTTGGTAAGGTACTTTGGTATGAGGGGGTATTACTATAACACCTCCGTACACCAGGATGCCTTACCAAGGACCGTCCCAGTATATGAGGGTGTTACCATCTCGGTTACCCGAGGTAGTAGATCAAATAGACAATAAAAGAACATTTATAATACATTACCGTACTCTTTACAACTCGGTACAAAACTAATTACATGTGATGATAGAGACTACTATAACTTGTGATTCTGCACTTCTAAACCGGTAGCGTGATGACTCGATCCCTCCAAGCCCAGCAGCCACTGCTAAGCCAACTGCTCACCATCCCCGAATGGATCACAACAAATACCACAAAACAAAAACAACGGGGTCAGTACAGTCTAATCAATAAGACAACAAGACAAACAACTAGCTGATCATCCACCATCACCGAACCCCAGAATCACACACCATGACCGACTACACACCGAGGTGTGTAGCCCTGCCAGATTACCCATCGCAACAGGTAATCCTTGCCGCCAGTGGGGGACCGCAGCCAATCCCCACCTAACCCCGCTCATCAACGAGCGATATCCATGTCCCTTTATGTGCACATCCCCTCCCGTGGCGGGTTCCACGGAGGGCGAACTAAGGTGTGAAGCCACTCCCGCAAGTGACTCCACCACAATCATCACAACACCATCACAACCACCATACCACCACCGCACCAACACACCAACGATGATCAGCAGACAACAATCATACACAATATAACAATACATCTCAAATCAATTAAACAGGAACTGAGTAGGGAAACCCTACCTCATTGCCAATCATAAAAAGCATCCACATATAGCCAAGAAAGACTCCGACATGCATCCTACAACGATAACCATCTCCTATTATACAACTATCCTCCATAACCTACTAAAAGAGACACAAGGCAGTGACATACCTAACGACGCGAACCGACGGTGACACGGACGATGACCACACGCGCATCCTTCCTAAGCAAATCCCGACCTTCCCATGGTTGAGGTGTAGGCTATAAACATGAGAGTGTATGGAGGTAGGGGTGATAGGAGAGAGTGGTAGCTTAGGGTTTGAGAAAGAGGAACTGTCGAGAAAATGAGAAATGAAATGAGTCTCGCGAACTTGCATTTTATATTAACGCGTCAACAGCATCCATACTCGGTCGAGTACTGGTATACTCGGCCGAGTAGGCTCTACTCGGTCGAGTATAGGTAATACTCGGCCGAGTAGCCTCTGCTAGGTCGAGTAACCACTCCTATGTGGTACCTATTCCAATCATAGCCTCTCACCTATTCCTCCCTAAGGTCTTCCTTGGTCAACAGGGTCGGTCAACAGAGTCCTTAAATATCCTGGGTATTACAGTCTTCCCCCCTTAAAAAGAACTTCGGCCGAAGTTCAGCCCACACGACTCCAAGACTATACCTCCATGTATTACCGACCAACAACTATCACTTACAAAACATACAGCAAAATAATCCTATCATAGACTCACAACAAAATATGTTCCCTTATACACCAACCACTAACGATCATACAAAGTTGTTCAAACGCTCGTTCATATAACTTAAAATGCCACCAAGTACCACAACACTGTAGCATAGATACCATTTCAATAACATGCAACATAAATACAATTTCAATAACATAGACATAATTTCATCGTTTGCTTTTGCGACATTACTCTTCCCCTCTTAAAGAAACTTCGTCCCCGAAGTTCACCACTAAACCGCTTCCCCGATCCTAAATTGACACATATATCCTTCTACTGACATTACTCGCAAACTGCAACCAACATTGATTCCTGCTGACGGAACCTAAGCTATGACATTACACAACTACAACTCATAACAACAGAATCTGACGGAAATTAGGTAATATATTTCTCGAGATGTTATTACTGAATGATAGTAACTTTATCAATTATCTGTTATTTAGTCCCGTAATTCATGTTACACATTATAGCCATTGAGTTTCACTCATCCAATTTGACCAGTTATAACTATAATCAATCACTGACACCACGGAAGATTGCGTTAGATAACCAAACATATATATGTATAGGACTCGTGACAGCTACAATACTCTCTTGTCATTATATAATCATGACCCACACAACTTATGGAAGTACACCCAATTGCAGCACTTTGAACAATGTAAAAGCATTCGTGTTAGCCATGGCAAGGTGACAAAACATTCATATTTTAACGTGTTATCCAAGCACATACATACATATAACATGATTGCACTTCATACGGGGATAATCGGTTACGCTAAGCGACACTATTAGGCACCTACAAGCTTTGATATATAAATATCCAAAAGAAATATGATGATCTAAAATATGAAACACAAGAAGTTCTTGTAACAGTAATAATCGGCCGAGTGTGAGTGGCTACTCGGTCGAGTAAGCTCTACTCGGTCGAGTATAATAGCATACTCGGCCGAGTAGGCTCTGCTCGGTCGAGTATAGGTAATATTCAGCCGAGTAGCCTCTGCTAGGTCGAGTAACCACTCCTATATGGTACCGATTCTAATCATAGGCTCTCACCTATTCCTCCCTAAGGTCTTCCTTGGTTTACAGGGTCGGTCAACAGAGTCCTTAAATATCCTGGGTATTACAGTTACAAAGTGGTATCAGAGCGACGATTCTGGAACCTAAAACTAATGAACCTAATGAACATAGGGAATCTTAATAAAATTAACCCGGAGAGAGTTGTTTGGAGTTACCGCAAAGACTTGGGAGACGTCCTGAAGTCGCATTGAGGCCCTTATGATCTCGAGTCGGTCACATGGGGGAGTCTTGGGAACCATTGTGTGTTTAAAGTCATGTGTGTTATAATTGTAGTTGTGATTTTTGTGATGTTGTTGGATGAAGTGAGAAAGTAATTTGTGTTGTACTTGTACCTTTATGTATATATTGGATGAAGTATATTTTTGGGTTGAATAGAAGTGATTGGAGTATATGTAATGGGATGTGGGGTATGTCTATATGATCATGATGATGTTAATGTTTTGTTTGTTGGTAGTAGCATGCGATTAAGGTCATGCGTCTATATATATGAATGTTGTGTTTAATTTAGATATGGGTATGATAAAAGTTCACCTATGTACTGGTTTTTAGAAGTATTGAGTTATTATTTGCCTTATTCATGTTCAAGTTGTTGTGTTAAGAAAAATTGATTTGTATGAAAACCAAATATGGAACGACTGTCTTAAAACTGTCATACGTCGAGTTATAGAAATTATATTACTGTAATTCCAATTGGAGGTGATAGCTTGTCCTCTTACGATTATAACGATAGGTCAAACACCCAAAATAACCAAGTAACGAGTGAGATATGTCTGTTTTACGAAAAATGAACGTTGCCGAGAACTGTGCCGATACTCGACCGAGTGAGCCTTACTCGGACCGAGTAACCCATATTCGACCGAGAAATATTTCTGTGATAATTCTGTTCAGCTTCTGGAGTCGTGAAGTCGGCCGAGTAGTCTTATTACTCGACCGAGTGTCCTGTACTCGGTAAAGTACGTCATGTACTCGACCGAGTATGTTTTATGTGACCGAATCTTCTGACCAATTATAATACGTGATGTTAAGTTTGTTACTTTGTGTTTTATAAATGCTTGGTTAAGTACCTGGGGAATACAAGTATAGTAGCATAAAGGATTACAAAGAATAAAGACCGAAAGATGATTTATTTCTCAGATTCTGCCTCTTAATTGTTTTGGCTGCTATTTTATACATGTTTAAGATATGTTAACTAAATTTTTATATGTGTTACTCTCGTGTGTTAACTTTCATTTGCCGCTAGTTTCATGCTTATACAAGTTACGGATTAAGAAAAACAAGTATTTTAGTGAGCAGTGGTCAGAATGTTACTGCACAGTGCTAATTTCGACCAACCAATTTGTAAAATTTGCCATTTTATATGTGTACATGATTTTTGAGTGATTCCAACTCTCCTAATTATTAGCCCGTAGAAGTTTCCAAATTGATGAACCTCACTTGATATGGATGTGTCATTACTGAATTATGATTTTTGCAAGTTGACCTTGAAACGCGACAAATTGCTGATAACAATCTGTTTTGACCCGTCGGTTTGGGAAAATCCTTATAAATTGATTATTTTTGCTTTGGATCTAATTTCAACTCTCCCCCTTCCGTGACTCCGTGTATTTTATAAAAAGTATAAAAACTCATGTATTCGTTAATGTAACACCCCCATACTCCAAGTGCCTTACCAGGACCACTTAAGGCATGGAAGTGCTACCATCTCGGTTACCCGAGGCAATGATAATCATAAGACAATAAAGAAACGTACTTTAAAAGTAAATATAATTTAATTGATTACATGTCTCAAACAAAACTGCTAAATGAAATACAAAGTACTCAAACGGTCTACTGATAAAACTATCAAAGCTACTAGACATCGTCTGACACAACGGAAGACTTCTAACTGCCACGTGATGACTCATCCCAGCTATCCCCTGCGCATCAATCATACCTGCTCAATAACTGCTCACCACCCCCGAATGGATCACCACAGTTTTTAAAACATTTAAACGGGGTCAGTACTAATTACACAAAAACAATGCCACAATGAAACAAGTACACAAACAGCTCAACAGAACCCCAGTCTCCATCTCCAATCTCCACACAACCTACTACACACTAAAGTGTGTAGCCCTGCTAGAGTACCCATCGCAACAGGTTACTCCTCGCCGCCAGTGGGGGACCGCAGCCGTTCCCACCTAAGCCCCGCTCATCTCCATCGAGCGATAAACCCATGTTCATTAATGTGCACATCCCTCCTGTGGCGGGTTCCACAGGAGGCGAATCAAGGGCGTGAAGCCACTCCCGCAAGTGACTCCACTCAGCCAGGGACGCACCCCGAAGAACACATACAGATAAACAGTAATCACAATAAAACCTCAACAACCGTCTGAAATAATCACCAATATGAAATCACAACCGTCTGAATCAATCAACAATCACTAACTACAGCACAATCACCATACACATCATGTAATTAATACTGAGTAGGGAAACTCTACCTGGAATGCAATACAGTCAGACGATCTCAACAAATTTGTTATCAAAAGCCTCCTCTACGAATCCTCCTCCTAACATAACATCACATATATCACTAACCACACAAAACTAACACAAATCCCCAATTCCCAAAATTAGGGTTTAACAAGAATTAATTAAATATAACAAATTCGGTACGTAGATCTTACCCTCGACGCAAGGATCACAAAGATGTAAAGAAAGATGAATTCCGACCTTCCAAGCTCCAAGATTTGTCAATAATGCGACGAATGCGAAGTACGTAGGTTGAAATCTATTTTTCAAAGTAATTAGGTTTGTAAAAGCGTATTATGAAAGTGACGGAAGTGTTTATATACTAATTCGCATTATTAACAAAACCCGACAAAACATTACCCTTACTCGACAGAGTCAGGCCCACTCGATAGAGTACCCAGAGACTCATAAAACCGTAGTATTACAGTCTTCCCTCCTTAAAAAGAACTTCGTCCCCGAAGTTCAGCCCGTACATAAAAACCAACATACTAACTCGGTCAAGACGCAACAAAGCTACTAAGAACCCAAAACAAAACCCCAACTTATAAAACATGAAATCATGAACTCTTAACACCAACTCCACCAACTATTCCTACCTCCACACATCACTCACGATTTCGTATCAACTACATCATAAACTCTCCCGACACTATCTCCATACACTACTAACTACCATCCACTAACGCTGCTAGCTCCATAATATATCATCCACTACCAAATCCAATATCAAGACACTCATAGACATCAAACGGAATGTTACATTCTACCACCCTTAAAAGGAACTTCGTCCTCGAAGTTTACTCACACTCATAACCTCATCATCCAACTGTCAACACTAGTGAAATATTCTCACACTCCTAAACATCACACTACTACAAGCACGGCCATGGCCTTTTAACAACATCAACCACAATATATACAACTTCATTCTTTATGCTACACCAACACTCTAATTCGAATTATACTACGACATGCACAATCATCAAACTCTCTTTTATCGCATCCTACTCCTCTTAAGATAAATGTTACGTCCTCGTAACTCACTAATACTATATCCTTAGTTATATCTTCTCATTATTCTCATCACCATCACATGTCATAGATAACCGCCTATAATCTAAACACTCGCTAATCATATATCCAAGGTTCTCTTACTTAAACATTTTTCATCCCTCAATTCATTCGGTACACCACCTAACCTATACCACAAAATCCTTAGCTTAACCAAAACTTCACTTGTTCCCTATTACCGCCAAAACGACATAATCCTCTATACGTGCACCATATCCATACTCATAACTCACGATCCACAATTATTACGCACACTCTCACTAGACCCTCAAGTTCTTTTCTTTCATTACCGCAAAACTCATACATAACTTAACATGACACTAATTCCCAACACCCTACACTCACTGTCTCAACGAAAGATTATGAACCACCTGCAGCTTTCAGATCATTACCGCACCTGCCATGACTATGTGCACCTATGCCTCATCTACAACAAGATCAAATGTATTGTAACAACTTTTGACAACTGTGTCCCATCAACGGAATATCACCACACCATGACAACAACGAAAACATATACAACTCTCTTTCATATCATATGCTACCCTCATTCCCAAACTAGTAAGAAACATCAACAAACAAAACGACAGTCTACATGTTCAACCAAAACTCACAAGGAACAACAGCAAACAAAACAACAATCTATGTATAACTGGTATGTACTTTCGAAAACTCGTATCATAATCATCTCGCCTACTCCACCACAACCGGTGACGGCATCACAACACCGCCACCAACAGCCACACCGCAGTGCGAAAATACCCGCATCACAACACTACGTACCATGCCCGGATCACCACCCGAGGCACAACAACCACATCGATAGACATCACAACTACATACCATTCCATAAACACTGACTCGGAAATAACTTTTCGGACAAGAAAACTTACTCAAATCCACTTTACTAAATCACAACGCAACATATTATATGAATAAATGGATAAGCACCTCATGAACATCATTCCTACCATTTCACGGAATACACATGCATTATAAATACACATACAATTATAACTAACCATGCCAGATCAATCAAATTATTACCCTTTTTTTTTATCTCATTCAATTAGGTTACCGTACTCAACATATAGAAAAATTCAGATAACAACTTTATAATTATCACACAATACCATTTCTTGTGATGTCAAAACCTCACACAAACATTTATACACATCATAGACCCGTAATCACATCCAACTAGTCAATCCTGATCACGTAAGTTACCACCTGATAAAAGTTACCTCTCACCCGAGCTTAACTCGTATACCCCTCATAACATATTCTCCCATTCGCATATCCATCACCCCCTGCCAATTGTAACCATACCATTAATACTCAACTACTAACAACCGCCTCATATAACCACATCTTATACTCTCTCACAACCATACATATCAATCTGGTCTCTACAAAATCAACCTCTTTATAATGGCTACCTTTCTAATATACCATCACCCTTAACCACTAGCCACAAACCATAACACTACCACTGTCCGGACATTAAACCTCTTACACTCATCTCTAAACATCACGATTTCTTTCCTATCTTTGGTTAACATCCCAAACAACGAACATCAAATCCATCAACAAAATTACCTCAACATTCTTCCCAATACTATCCTTAATTGTATCATCATCTAACTCTCCACCAAAATCTCATATCATGCAGATATTCTACCAACTTCTTACTTTCCTTAATTCCTCAAAACTCAAGACTAATCATGTTGTCCCGAAACTCCTATATAACCATTAACTAACATCCTCATGATTGGTGTCACACATCTCGACGACTCCTTACCTCTATATCACATAACTCCGGTCAACATTTTCCTAGTTTTACTCCCCTCATTCTTTTCTTTTACACTCGACAAAATCAATTAACCATAAAACTCCTTATTACTTCTTCCTAACTCTTTAGTGCTCCGATTACCTTCTCATTGCTCCAAAACTCAAATCCCATTATTTCTTATCGATATTATCTCACTCTTCCTTACCATGGATCTTCTCTTATCATGCTATCACTCTCACTTATCACCAATCAATCTACACAAATCATCAACTCCATCTCGTTTTTTTTTTTTTTTTTTTTTTTTCCCTTCAGTTTTTCAATCCCAAAACTCATTTTATACTGCTAACTGCCCAAGGAAATCACACATCAGTTCCACCTCTTGATAACCAAATTCCCAAACTAAATCTCAATCCACAAATCCAGATCGCTGCATAACTCAATCTAAGCTCTTAATACACCATTACTTTCCATTTACCTATAACGACTTTTCCATTACATATATTCTTAACCAACCGAGTGATAACTGCCTCCCTTCATAATCCTTAAACATCCAAAGTTACCATCATATGCGTCTCTCATTTCATTCTTTCATTCTCACGTTCCATAAACTTACATCGTCCTTTGCCCACATTCACTTACTTTTACATTACTCAACACACAATCATATCACTCATCTTGTCTCACAAAACATGCTTTATGCCTCAATTAAGCCTTGCCAATCTTCCTTTTCTTTTTCCTCTATCTATCACAACCACATACAGCTCATGTCCTCCTCACCGAACTCTCACTGACCACAGGTGCCACTCCCTACACCATAAGATTGGGTAACTTACGCATCAAGACCAACATACATGTAAAACAATGCATAAAGAAGCAAAATAACACCTTTGAATTAAACATAATATGCAACGAAGTCAAAAGATAAGCATATGACCCAAAATAGGGGTCACTAGATCGAGTACAGGCCACTCGATCGAGTAAATGACTTACTCGATCGAGTAGGTGAAAGTCAGAGACACGTATAAAAAAATTACTAGGGCTACTCGATCGAGTAAGGGGTACTCGATCGAGTACCAAGGTGCACTCGATCGAGTGTGGGCCACTCGATCGAGTACCCTACGCATTTCTCAGCACTGTCCAGTATTCATAAAACGGTCATAACTCACTCGTTTCTTGGTCGTTTTGGGCGTGTGACCTATCGTTAGAATCGTAAAAGAACAAGATATCACCTCCAATTGGAATCACATCAAAGTCATTTATGAATCTCAAGTTATAACAGTTTAAAGACAACTTTGCTATAATCAGATGACATAATTATCTGATTTTCTCATTCAAACAACTTAAACATCAACCAAGCGAATAAAAGCGACTAAATACTTGTAAAACCACTATCCCTAACCACATGTTACGACCTACCAAAAGCCAAACAATAACATTTATCATGCTCATATAACATTCAACTTATCACTCATGTACTACCGTATACTTTAACTTTATAACTTTTCGTAAAACAAAACATACTCATACATTTACAAATCCTATTTCCATGTTACTAATACACCAATATTACAAATCTACTTCGTCACCTAAACATATTCATAATCACGAAATTCATATCTTCATGCAATTGCCACTTCATCTTTTCCAATCAATTCATCTAGTTCAATCACATTCTTCATCTAACAAGTGCATATTATACGAACTTATTATATAGCTTTACGCAAACAAAATTACGTAAAATCATATCACACCCCCTAATCACATGTTACTAGTATATCCCCATTATAAATCATCCATCCTGCAACATCATTATTCATCACATATTATCATATATGAACTACTCCCTTTTTCTACCACATCATTCATCATTCTCATATACTTTTCCAACAATTCAAAACAACATTGTAAACCAACTATCATGCAATTCATGTATTCAATCAACGACAAATACAATCATATTATCATCCTCCTTCACTACACATCTCATAGCCTCTACATGCATGCATCCATCGATTCATACAACACCTTACTATATAGATACACAACACACAAGGTAAACACATAGCGATCCCGACTCATATCCCATGTGACCGGTTCAAAATTGTAGGGCGAGTTCGCGACTTTAGGACGTCTCCCAAGCCTTTGCATTAGCTCCTACAACTTTTACCCCGGGTTCATTTTAATTTGACTCCCTATATTCATTAGGTTCATTGGTTACAGGTTTCAGGATCGTCGCTCTGATACCATTTTGTAACACCCCATACTCCAAGTGCCTTACCAGAACCACTTAAGGCATGGAAGTGCTACCATCTCGGTTACCCGAGGCAATGATAATCATAAGACAATAAAGAAACGTACTTTAAAAGTAAATATAATTTAATTGATTACATGTCTCAAACAAAACTGCTAAATGAAATACAAATTACTCAAACGGTCCACTGATAAAACTATCAAAGCTACTAGACATCGTCGACACAAATGGAAGACTTCTAACCGCCACGTGATGACTCATCCCAGCTATCCCCTGCGCATCAATCATACCTGCTCAATAACTGCTCGCCACCCCCGAATGGATCACCACAGTTTTTAAAACATTTAAACGGGGTCAGTACTAATTACACAAAAACAATGCCACAATGAAACAAGTACACAAACAGTTCAAACAACTCAACACAACCCCAGTCTCCATCTCCAATCTCCACACAAATGACTACACACTAAAGTGTGTAGCCCTGCTAGAGTACCCATCGCAACAGGTTACTCCTCGCCGCCAGTGGGGGACCGCAGCCGTTCCCACCTAAGCCCTGCTCATCTCCATCGAGCGATAAACCCATGTTCATTAATGTGCACATCCTTCCTGTGGCGGGTTCCACAGGAGGTGAATCATGGGCGTGAAGCCATTCCCGCAAGTGACTCCACTCAGCCAGGGACGCACCCCGAAGAACACAGACAGATAAACAGTAATCACAATACAACCTCAACAACCGTCTGAAACAATCACCAATATGAAATCACAACCGTCTGAATCAATCAACAATATGAAATCACAACCGTCTGAATCAATCAACAATCACTAACTACAACACAATCACCATACACATCATGTAATTAATACTGAGTAGGGAAACCCTACCTGGAATGCAATACAGTCAGACGATCTCAACAGCTGTTATCAAAAAGCCTCCTCTACGAATCCTCCTCCTAACATAACATCACATATATCACTAACCACACAAAACTAACACAAATCCCCAATTCCCAAAATTAGGGTTTAACAAGAATTAATTAAATATAACAAATTCGGTACGTAGATCTTACCCTCGACGCAAGGATCACAAAGATGTAAAGAAAGATGAATTCCGACCTTCCAAGCTCCGGGATTTGTCAATAATGCGACGAATGCGAAGTACGTAGGTTGAAATCTCTTTTTCAAAGTAATTAGGTTTGCAAAAGCGTATTATGAAAGTGATGGAAGTGTTTATATACTAATTCACATTATTAACAAAACCCGATAAAAAATTACCCGTAAACCGGGCTACTCGATCGAGTAACTGACGTACTCGATCGAGTGCCGCCTACTCGATCGAGTACCAAGGCTACTCGATCGAGTACCCTACAGGTCAGAAACTATTTTAAATTGCAAAACACCCTTACTCGACAGAGTAAGGCCCACTCGATAGAGTACCCAGAGACTCATAAAACCGTAGTATTACAGTTAAATTGTTATTTATTGGTGATTCTGGAAGTTATAGCATGCTTTATAGTGCCTGTGAATGTGTGTTTGATGACAAGTTTCTAATAAAGGTTATACTATGAATTTCGAAGTCTTAGTTTCTATGTTTTGGCAACAGTTTAGGTGACATTAGAAGTAGCTTAACCTATAAGCCTATGTGGAATAAGTGATGACATTGAAAGGCGTCGTGTCTTATATGCTTCTTATTACATGATGATGTTTGCAAATAGCATGAACATGAATGATAGCTAGGTCGATTAAGTGGATTGATTGTTGCACATGTTATAAATAGTAACAATTGTGATTACGTGCAAGTAAATTGTGGTTACCTAAGCTAACGAGTTTGATTGAGTCAAATATGTCACATGGTGGTTGAGTATATTATCGGCATGAATATGAGATAGAACATAATATGTGTTGAATGAATCGTTGTAGGATGAGGTAAGTCGTATAATAATCCATGAATAATGTACGATGACTTTATGATCACTACGCCAAATAAGACATCCAATAACGGTCAAATAATGCAATTACCGTTATTAAATAGAAACACGGAACCGTTATTGCAACGACTGTTGTTAAATATATACCACGGCTTTATACAAACACGCGACCGTTATCTAAAATCAATAACGGATCTATAACACCGTTATCACAACTGAAGAACCGTTATAAAACTTTTTTTAAATATGTTTATGGCAACGGGTATACTTTTAAGAAACCGTTATTAAATATTAATAACAGTTTCAAGCCCGTTGTTATAGTTTACTCTTAACAACGGTTTAGTGGTTTCAAAATCGTTGTTAAATATTATATTTGACAACGGTTCATTTCGTTATCTTATTTAATTAAATGTCAAAATTTAACAACGGTTTTATTGCGTGCTAAATCGTTGTTATATTTATCAGTTGATGAAACTTTGACAACGGTTCTTCTTAGATTAACTGTTTTTGACATTTTGAACTCGACAACGGTTATCGTTCGTTATCTTATATTTTTGTGGTTTGAATGGGAGGGAAAAGATGTCAACAGTTATTTATCTAAATAAAACCGTTGTCAAATAATTGTTTGCAACGGGTTAATTATAACCGTTATCGTTTTTAAATTTTTATTTTTAAAAAAAAATTGTTTTAGCTTGTTCTAGCAAAATAAATACTATTTTTCAAAGCGTGTTTGTAGCATTCTTTGGAATGCTATTTTTAATTTCTTCTTTGAAAATAACATTCAAAGAACTCCGCACGCAAAAATTCAATCCTGCATCAAAATATTACACCTCGTGATCAATTAAGCCTAGTTTCAAAACAGTACAAACTGGTTGATCAAAAGCCATAAAACACAACTTCCTTAAAAAAACAAAAGAAGCCAATACACAATGGCTCTATATATATACACATTCACACATACATAAAGTATGAGCAAACTATTGAGACTCCGCTAATGAAACAACATAACTAGCCCACATATTTCTCATCTGATTGATGTCGTCTGGCGAATATTCTGGGACTTTGTTGAGTATTAGTGGAAACTACAATTCAAAATATATATATAATCAAAATAGATATAATACATGGAAGTATACAGAATTGAACTCAGTTTATGTCTGAAATAGTTTTTAAATCACACTAACCCGTATCGGAATTGTATACAGTTTTCCGTCGATAACCTTCCACATGGACTCACAAACGTAAAAGACGCATTGTTTGTCGTCTGGTGCTTTAGGAGACTATTATATAAATCACACACAAATCAGCTGAATTAGATAATCAACCGCTCGCATAAACATTAATTAAATGATACGAGTAATTATTAAGAATACACTTACTATTGGCGTCATAAAATTGGGATCAGTGTTGCTTTCATATTTCCCAAGTGGACATAATCTTTTTTTTGCTTCAAAAACACTAATTCGTAAAAAAAATACACACATGCCATTGTTATTTGCATATATATGGCTTAAGTCATACAATAACAAATGACATTATTGAAGGTTGTAAACTTACTCAGTTATCATCCTTATACAACTGTCAGAGGGTTTGCCTTCGCGAGAGTCAATCCAGTACACTGTTTTTGTTTCTACTTGGATTGCCAGTAGCACCCAATGCTTCCTATTCATTTTGGGACATAGAACTGTTAGTTAATTTACACGCATTTAAGCATGTTAATAATAAATTTACAGAACCGTGATTCATTACAATAATCACGTACTATACATACATATTCTCACTGTAGGAGGCAAGCCATAGTTTTTTGGACGACATCAACCGACGAGCGATACTATTGATTTGTTCTTCGTATGAAATTCTGTGCACAGAGAACGCCTTAGGACTCAAGAATCCGTAGGCGTGAATTGGGACCTTCCACTCAGCGAACTGATTATTGAGGTACCTATTATGCCACATGGAACGAAGATTGTTATTGTAATTGATAATTTAAACAAACATCATTATTCGTAAATGGAAATGACTAAATAGTTTTATTAATAAAACTTACTTCATCCAAATCAAAATGTGAACAACATCTAAATTGTCAAGGTCGACAAATTCCATCAGTTGCTTTGGGTCCAGTATGGCTATATCACCTGCGCCCATGACTTCCTTTTCAATGTTAATCATGACTACATCCCCTGTAGGTGACCTCTTTACAGCAAGGTGTGCAAAGCCTTCAGCGAAGCAGTTTTCATCTTTTTCTTATATTCACACGATTCATAATAAGAATCATAAGCATGCTTGACTGCAACAACCTTCGTTAACGTAGTAGTAATTGCTTTAGCTGCCATCATGGCTTTGCTTAAGTTCTGCAAATGTAAAGATTAAAGTACTTACGATATGTTAATATTCGTACCCTAATCTATTTAAAGAACAAGTAATAATTAACGTCTGCATATAGGTACCTCGGGGATGACAATATTGATGAGGTTGGCAGGCCATTGCACATAAGAGCTTAGGGCTTCTTTCAAATAAGTGACCTCCTCATTAGGAAATGGTACTTTTACTTCCCCATACTCGTCTTTATATAATTGGGACACTTCCACTTTCCTGTATTTGTTACGAAGGGGTATACCATGAACCTTAACTTGCTGAAGCCGGTCGTAATTGAACACATATCCCCTGGCAACAACAACTTTCTGTTTCCCCTGTAAATAGGACAGACGACAAGCCACCTTGCAATCGCCCTTCACGACAGCTTTAATAAATTAGTACACATACATTCACTACCTTTAATAAATTTCATAAGTAAAAAACGTGTACTGAGATGAATAATTATAAACTAGAAGCTAATACCTTTTTCGGTGTTGAGAAGAACATCTGATCATCAACTACCTCCACTTCATCCCGTGTCACGGCCTTCCTGGCATCCTCTTCCTCTTCAACTTTCCTGATATCGATCATCAGCTTCCACTTCAGTCTCATTTCCCATTTCCTTCTCCCTTGTCATGTCATCCTCGACTTCCTTCTTTACATTAACACTTGTCCACATAACACGTACTGATTTTCCAAATCATATAACTCATTATATATATATATATAAGACATAAATATTATTACCTCTTTTTCCTCCTCTTCCTCCTCCTCCTCCTCCTTCTTCTCCTCCTGCTCCTCTTCCTCCTCATGCTGCTCCCCCTCCTCCTCCTCTGCTTCCTTTATGACTTGTTGAACCATATCCAACTCCTTTTCTGATGGCTTTTCCCCAGTTTCCAACATTCTCACCATCAACCTGGCTATTTTCTATAGTTGTGTTGTAGAAATTAATGTCAACATATATAGTTGTAAATTAATTACGTTTGTTGAAATACAGTATTTATACATTACCTTCTTGGAATCATCACCACATCGAGTAGTTTTCCCAACATACTTAGTGATACCAACATGCATTCCTACCCCTCTCACACGACCTTGATGCCCTGCTTTGCCGATTGCCCTAGCAAGAATGTCATCACGTCCTCCAGGCTTCAATTTCCTGTAACACCCCCATACTCCAAGTGCCTTACCAGGACCACTCAGGTATAAGGATACTACCATCTCGGTTACCCGAGGCAATGAATATCATAAGACAATAACGAAACAACATTTAAATAGTATAACTTTAGTGAAAGGTTACAATCCGAAACCAAATACCAAAATACGAATACAAGTTCTCAAAACCAACTGTCTACTGAGCTAACTGAAATGTTTATTAAACTACTAAAGCTACAGCGGAAGACTTCTTTCATCAGACGGTGGCACATCCCAGCTATCCCAGTAACTCAACTCATACCTGCTCAATAACTGCTCACCATCCCCGAATGGATCACCACAGTTTTCAAAACATTAAACGGGGTCAGTACTAATCACACAATATAGATATAAACCAACAATACGGTAAACAGACAGCTCACACAGTCACACACACACAATCACACCACTCCAATCAATCTCCGTCACCGACTATCCACTGGACCAGCCCTGCCAGTGGGGGACCGCAGCCGTTCCCACCTAAGCCCCGCTCATCATACCGAGCGATAACCCTGTCCCATTAATATGCACATCCCCTTCCGTGGTGGGTTCCACGAAGGGCGAAACTAGGGCGTGAAGCCACTCCCGCAAGTGACTCCACTCAGCCGAGAACGCATCTCGAGAACCAGAGACAAACAATCACAATCAACAACCGTCACAATACGAATACGATATTATTCAACAACCAAACACATCAACAACACATTATGGGACTAATACTGAGTAGGGAAACCCTACCTGGAAAGCAACAAAATCAGACGGCCTCACAGCTGATATCAAAATGCATCTTCTACAAATCCTCCTCCTAACATACAAACATATAATCACTACCAATCACAAACTACAACAAAACCCCCAAATCCCAATATTAGGGTTTAACCAACTTTAAGGAAATACTATAAAAACGGTACGTAGATCTTACCCTCGACGCAAGGATCACAAAGGTATAAAGAAAGGTGAAATACGACCTTCCAAACTCCGGGATTTGCCAACAATGCGATTGAAGCGAAGAACGTAGTTTGATTTCTCTTTTCTTAGTAATTAGGTTTTAAAAGTGTTTAAAGAACAATGACGAAAATAATTATATACTTAATCGCATTATTAACAAAACCCGAGAAATCATCCCCCGTAAACCGGCTACTCGATCGAGTAGCTAAGGTACTCGATCGAGTGCCCCCTTACTGGATCGACTATCTACGTTACTCGATCGAGTACCCAATAGGTCAGAAACTATTTTAAACTGCAACTCACCCTTACTCGACATAGTAAGGCCTACTCGATAGAGTACCCAGAGACTCATAAAACCGTAGTATTACAGTCTTTCCTCCTTAAAAAGAACTTCGTCCCCGAAGTTCAAACCACAACAAAACAAAGACTCACACTACAACACTCCCGACTCAACACCCAAAATAAAACTCAACATAAAACATGTTACTAACCCAAACTCAACCCGACAAATATACCGACACAACATACAAAAGGGTATAAAACTCTTAAAAACTCTTCGCGATCATCTCCTACCCCCCTAAAAGAAACAAGGTTACGTCCCCGTAACCATACATACCTGATCAAAAAGGAAAGGGTAACGCTCTCTCATGGCCTCCTCTGCCTCCCATGTAGCTTCCTCAGTCTCGTGGTTAGACCAAAGGATCTTAAGCAAAACTGTCTCACCACTCCTAGTCTTCCTAACCTTCCGGTCAAGAATCTGCTTAGGTACTTCAAGATATGATAAGGACTCATCTAGCTCTAAGCTCTCTACCTCTAACACATGTGACGGGTCACTCACATACTTCCGCAGCTGAGATACATGAAACACATTATGCACTCTCTCTAACGCATCTGGTAAAGCCAGACGATATGCAACCTCTCCAACCCGTTCTAAGATCTCATAAGGACCGATGAACTTCTGACTCAGCTTGCCTTTCTTCCCAAATCTCATAACCCCACGCATAGGAGACACTTTCAGAAGGACCTTATCCCCAACCTGAAACTCTATATCCCGGCGATGTAGATCTGCATAACTCTTCTGCCTATCCTGAGCTGCTCTCATCCATTCCCTGATCATCTTAATCTGTTCAACCATCTCATGTACCATCTTTGGTCCTACAACCACTGCCTCAGCACTATCATCCCAACAAATCGGACTCCTACATCTCCTCCCATATAAAGCCTCAAACGGTGCCATGCCAATACTAGTGTGATAGCTGTTGTTGTAAAAAAACTCTATCAAATCCAACCTCTGTTCCCAGCTACCACCAAAATCCATCACACAAGCTCGTAGCATATCCTCAAGAGTCTTGATTGTTCTCTCAGTCTGCCCATCTATCGCAGGATGAAATGCTGTGCTCATCTTCAAAGTTGTTCCCAACGATTCCTGCAACTCTTTCCAAAACCTTGATATAAATCTCGCATCTCTGTCAGACACTATGTCCTTAGGGACTCCATGTAACTTAAGCACATTCTTTCGATAAGCCATAGCCAATTATGCTTTAGTCCATGTATCTTTCATTGGCACAAAGTGAGCTGACTTGGTCAGTCGATCCACTATTACCCATATCATGTTGTTACCCTGTTGACTCTTTGGCAAACCCACGATAAAATCCATAGAAATGGATTCCCACTTCCACTCAGGTACCTCTAAAGATTGAATCTTACCTTGTGGTCGTCGCTGTTCCCTTTTAACTCTCTGGCATGTCAAAACAACGGGCCACAAACTCAGCTGTTTCTTTCTTCATCCCAGGCCACCAAAAAGTGTTCTTTAAATCCTTGTACAGCTTGTCACCACCTGGATGTCTTGAATATGGTGTACAATGTGCCTCTGTCATGATAGTCCTTTTCAGCTCCTCATCATTAGGGACACACCACCTACCATCGAACCTCAAACTACCATCTGTATGAATAGAGAATCGAGACACTGTCCCTTTCTCTACTCCAGCTCTCCACTCAACGATCTTAGGATCCAATGCCTGTTTACCTCGAATATCATCATAAAGATCGGGTTATACTGTCAAATCTCCCATGGCATCTCTTTTCTGCATCATATGTATCCCAAACTTCGCTACCTCATCTCTCAACCTCATCAAAAATAGAGCTGTACACAAAGAATGTACACTCTTTCTACTCAAAGCATCTGCAACAACATTGGCTTTCCCTTCATGGTAGATAATTTCCATGTCATAATCGCCAATCAGCTCCATCCACCTCCTCTGTCTCATGTTCAACTCCTTTTGAGTGAAGATGTACTTGAGACTCTTGTGATCAGAAAATAACTTAAAGATTGCTCCATAAAGGTAATGTCTCCATATCTTGAGAGCAAACACCACTGCACCCAACTCCAGATCATGTGTTGGGTAGTTCTCCTCATACGGCTTCAATTGCCTAGAAGCATAGGCAATCACCTTACCGTTCTGCATCAACACACATCCCAACCCATTCTTTGAGGCATCTATATAAACCTCAAAGTTCTCGATCCCTTCAGGCAATGCTAAGATAGGAGCTGTGGTCAAACGCTCCTTTAATGTTTGGAACGCCGTCTCACAACTCTCATCCCAACGAAACCTGTTCTCTTTCCTCATCAACGCTGTCATAGGCCTAGCTATCTTGGAGAAATCTTTCACGAACCGTCTGTAGTATCCAGCTAAACCCAAGAAACTTCTGATCTCAGCAACATTCTTTGGTGCTTCCCACTTTGTCACTGCCTCAATCTTTGCCGGATCCACAGCTACTCCCTCCTTAGAGATCACATGCCCTAGAAAAGCAACTTTTTCTAACCAGAACTCACACTTGGACAGCTTAACATATAACTCATGCTCCCTCAAAGTCTGCAACACAATCCTCAGATGCTCCTCATGTTCCTCCTTAGTCTTGGAGTAGACTAAGATGTCATCGATAAACACCACCACAAACTTGTCCAAAAACTGTCTGAAGATTCTGTTCATCAAGTCCATAAACACAGCCGGTGCATTAGATAACCCAAACGGCATCACCACATACTCATAATGACCATACCTCGACGTGAAAGCTGTCTTTGGTATGTCCACCTCTCTAATCTTTACCTGATGGTATCCCGACCTCAAATCAATCTTGGAAAAGACTGATTCACCACTCAACTGATCAAACACGTCATCTATCCTTGGCAAAGGATACTTGTTCTTCACCGTCACTCGGTTCAGCTCCCTGTAGTCTATGCACAACCTCAAACTCTCATCTTTCTTCTTCACAAAAAGAACTGGTGCTCCCCACGGCGATACACTAGGTCTAATGTATCCCTTCTCTATTAGATCATCTAATTGTTTCTTGAGCTCCTCCATCTCTTTAGGACCCATTCGGTACGGTGCCTTAGAGATTGGCCCCGTCCCCGGTTTCAACTCAACTGTGAAATCTATCTCCCTCTTCGGAGGCAACCCCGGAATCTCCTCTGGAAAAACATCTGCAAACTCTCCTACCACTGGTATCTGATCAACTGTCGGACTCTCTATCCGGTCATCTCTCACATGGCACAAGATCAAAGGACATCCCTTCCTCAGATAAGACTTCAAGGTGACAGCTGCAATCAACTTAACTTTGGGTTTGACTAGAAACCCACGATAAGACACACTAACACCTTTAGGACCTCTCAAAGACACTTTCTTTTGATGACAGTCTATCTTAGCTTTATACTTTCCCAACCAATCCATCCCGACTATCATCTCAAAACCGTCAAAAGGAAACTCTAGCAAGTCTACAGGTAGATCAACTTGCCCAACTATCATAGGTACATCCCTATATAACCTCCCACATGATACAGACTCACCCGAAGGTATAAAAACTTGCTCGCTTACAGACTCATATACCCTCAAACCCAACCTTTTAACATGACTCGAAGATACAAACGACTGAGACGCCCCCGAATCAAACAAAACAAAGGTATTAATACCGTTAACAAGAAAAGTACCAGTGATAACATGTGCATCATCCTAAGCTGTCTTCTTGTCCATCATGAACAGCTTTCCACTGGTCTTATGTCCACCTCCCTGGACAATACTGGCTGATGTGGTCGGCTTAGCACCCGACCCCTGATTGTTGTTGTTGTTCGTAGCTGGTTTCTGATAAGAATTACCGCCATTGCGGTTACCTCCACCCTGATAGCCCTGACTTCCCCGGTTAGACCATGACCCAGACGGTCTATTGCTCGCATAACTCGTGCGGTCCCGAGAATAGCTCCCCCGAGCCGATCCCTGAAAAGCCCCAGGCATACTCGTGCACTCATGTCTCTTGTGGCCTACACCGCCACAGCCAAAGCAAGTCATTCCCCAACTACCACTGCTACTCACACGACCACGCCCAAAGGAAGCCCCAGCACTGAACCCTGACCCAGAAGAAAACCCTCTAGTTTGATTGTGGTTGCCTTTCTTGTGACTAGATTGGCCACCACCCTCACTCTCAGCCTTTCTTTTCTCAACACCCACTCTCTCCTGGCCATCTCTACCAACCTCTCAGCTCTCCCAGCCCTCTCATAAGCTTCCTTAACATCAGTAAGGACTCCCACGGGTAGCTTATCCATGATCTTAGGGGTCAACCCCCTCTCAAACCTCAGCGCCAGGTTCTCCTCACTCAAACCCATATCCTCAGCATACCTAGACTTCTCATTAAACTGCTTGTAGTACTCAGCCACAGACATGTCAGATGTCATCTTAAACCCATCAAACTCCTCTCTCAGCTTACTCCTCACATGTTCCGGTACAAACTCTTTCCTCATAGCCCTCCGAAACTCTTCCCAAGGTATAGCAGGTAAGCCCTGGTTCGTATACAACTCTCTAGCACTCACCTTCACCTTGTCCCACCACTCACCAGCTGCTTCCCTCAGGTAGAACGCAGCTTGTTCTACTCTCATCTCATCAGGATAGTGAACCAAGTCTAGTATGTTCTCCATCTCACGATGCCAGTTATCATGAAGGTTAGGCTCCCCAACCCCCTTGTACTCTTTTGGGTTAAACCTTGCTATATAAAGGCTGATCTTAGAGTGATCAACCTCCTCATCCTTTCCCACTTTCTTTAAGGCCTCGGTAAGAGCATCCTGATGCTCCAACATCTTAACGATATCATCTATGTTCATGGTCTCAGCTCTCGCATACAAAGCGTTTCTCTTGGGCGGCATCTTGAAACTATATAAGAAAGGATAGATATAAACATACGCACTGTAACCCCAAAACATAAAAACAGACTGCCTAGAACACACTCGATCGAGTGCCTAAACCTACTCGATCGAGTAGCGGCTACTCGATCGAGTGCCCACCATACCCGATCGAGTGCCCCGACATCAGACCCCAAACAGACTTTCTGATCTCTAACATACTCGACCGAGTAGCCCAGCTACTCGATCGAGTGACCCCCTACTCAATCGAGTGCCCGAGGTACTCGATCGAGTGCCCAAAAACACGATTCTGGTTTAAAAACCATCAAATACCCACTCGATCGAGTTAGACCCACTCGATCGAGTCATGCTAACTCGATTATGCTACCCGCATGCTATATCATATCCCAACATACTATACAACTTTATAAACCCAACATTATACTATAGTTAAGCATGCAATTCTACCAAACTTCTCATACGATCAACAAACAATTATATCATATTATCAAACGCCACATAGTAAACATACAACATGCTTCTTGTTCAAACAACAGTTCTATATACTTCACCAACCTTTCGTTCACAATCTCAACTTCTACTCCAAACATCCAACAATTACAACATACATCATCACATCCACACACAAGCTAACAAACAACACATACAACTTTGACATACACCCCCCATGTGACCGGTTCAAAATTGTAGGGCGAGTTCGCGACTTTAGGACGTCTCCCAAGCCTTTGCATTAGCTCCTACAACCTTTACCCCAGGTTCATTTTAATTGACTCCCTATGTTCATTAGATTTATTGGTTACAGGTTTCAGGATCGTCGCTCTGATACCATTTGTAACACCCCCATACTCCAAGTGCCTTACCAGGACCACTCAGGTATAAGGATACTACCATCTCGGTTACCCGAGGCAATGAATATCATAAGACAATAACGAAACAACATTTAAATAGTATAACTTTAGTGAAAGGTTACAATCCGAAACCAAATACCAAAATACGAATACAAGTTCTCAAAACCAACTGTCTACTGACCTAACTGAAATGTTTATTAAACTACTAAAGCTACAGCAGAAGACTTCTATCATCAGACGGTGGCACATCCCAGCTATCCCAGTAACTCAACTCATACCTGCTCAATAACTGCTCACCATCCCCGAATGGATCACCACAGTTTTCAAAACATTAAACGGGGTCAGTACTAATCACACAATATAGATATAAACCAACAATACGGTAAACAGACAGCTCACACAGTCACACACACATAATCACATCACTCCCATCAATCTCCGTCACCGACTGTCCACTGGACCAACCCTGCCAGTGGGGGACCGCAGCCGTTTCCACCTAAGCCCCGCTCATCATACCGAGCGATAACCCTGTCCCATTAATGTGAACATCCCCTTCCGTGGCGGGTTCCACGAAGGACGAAACTAGGGCGTGAAGCCACTCTCGCAAGTGACTCCACTCAGCCGAGAACGCATCTCGAGAACCAGAGACAAACAATCACAATCAACAACCGTCACAATACGAATACGATATTATTCAACAACCAAACACATCAACAACACATTATGGGACTAATACTGAGTAGGGAAACCCTACCTGGAAAGCAACACAATCAGACGGTCTCACAACTGATATCAAAATGCTTCTTCTACAAATCCTCCTCCTAACATACAAACATATAATCACTACCAATCACAAACTACAACAAAACCCCCAAATCCCAATATTAGGGTTTAACCAACTTTAAGGAAATACTATAAAAACGGTACGTAGATCTTACCTTCGACGCAAGGATCACAAAGGTATAAAGAAAGGTGATATCCGACCTTCCAAACTCCGGGATTTGCCAACAATGCGATTGAAGCGAAGAACGTAGTTTGATTTCTCTTTTCTCAGTAATTAGGTTTTAAAAGTGTTTAAAGAACAATGACGGAAATAATTATATACTTAATCACATTATTAACAAAACCCGATAAATCATCCCCCGTAAACCGGCTACTCGATCGAGTAGCTAAGGTACTCGATCGAGTGCCCCCTTACTCGATCGAGTATCTACGTTACTCGATCGAGTACCCAACAGGTCAGAAACTATTTTAAACTGCAACTCACCCTTACTCGACAGAGTAAGGCCTACTCGATAGAGTACCCAGAGACTCATAAAACCGTAGTATTACATTTCCCTTCCTGTACTTCCTTCTCACAGATCCTCTACATACACATAAAACCATTAAGCAACTCACAATTATATAACTCCGACTACCAGTGGTAGGAGTGGCATATTTATTCAAACTTACAATTTTCTCTTTGATGTCCTTATCATATTTAGTTTCCCTCTTTCCATTCTTAGGAGTGTGACCTTCCACCCAAGCGTCGTGACGACTGAATTTTCCAAGCTTTGCCTACAATTCATTCATCACATTGATATCCTCTCAAAATATGTATAATTATTATGAACATATATAACATTTATCACCTAATAGTCTAATACTATAAGAATTATGTACTTACAAGTTTCTTCTTAATCAATCTATAACCACCTCGGGAGCTGTAAAAGACGGTCTTTTTCTTTGAAATGTTCGCCTTGTTCCTCTCACTCATAGCCTTCATCAAATAAATTGTATCAAGAAACGTAAGCATGGCCAAACACTAAACTAAGTATACTTCTTTACTTATTATTATTATTATTATTATTTTTTTTTTCTTTTTTTAATAAAAGGATGCGCGCAGCTTTCATTAAAAGAAAAATAAAAGTTTACATGAAATTGGTGGGGAGCCGAGAAACAAGCTGGGCTCCCACACCCTTAGCAACAGCAAAGCTAAGTCTAGTAAAAATGTAAGCGGCCATCCGAGCCCCCGCATCCTGAGATACCGAGAATTTCTGGATCTGCTTGAACAAGGCAACAACATCCGAACCCAGCTCCCCAAGTGATGAGAAAGAGAAGGGAAGGAAACCATAACCCGCTGCCGCACACAAATCCCCGTACTTAGCACACTTACGCTGCGCAGCATCAGCAACAACCCGGCCAGGCACAAAATCCGTCATCCCAGTCTGAGTCAAAGGAGAAGACCAAGTCAAGTCAACGCACACATCACGTCTTCTGTCCCAAGAATAAAGCAGCAAATCCGCAGGACGAAGAGAACCCCCATGCCCGTCAACCAAACCGATATCAACCTCCATTCCCGCAGAAATACCCGATCTATAGCAGATGTCGAAGAGAGTGTCACGGACGAGGTTACGCCGATGTTTAACGCCCACAGTACCAGTACAAGAGACAGCGTGGTCCCCAAAAACATCATCAAGAAAAACCCGAGAGCAAGCTGGACAAGGCCTAGAGATCGTGAATAACGGAACACCCAGACGATACCCAAGCACACTACGGTAAGTCCTCCCGTTCATAGTCTGACCCAACCCCGAGATAGGAACCGCACGCAACCAATCAGAGGAGTGGGAACTCTGTTGAGACTGCCACAAAGCAAGCTGGCGAGGTGTCAAAGAGAAAACAGTCTCTGAGGTCGCAGCAACCGTCGCGAAATAAATGTCTGCCAATTTCTTCATAAGTTTGGGGGCAGCAATTTCACTAGGGTTACCTAAGATACTAGAGCCGGTAATCACAGTAAAACCCTGCGCGGCATCATCAAAAGCAGGGCCAGCAGCTACAATACCAGAAGGACCGAGTAGTTTAGCCTGCAAATCAGCAGACTGCAAACGGGACGCAATAAAAGCATAATGTAAAACATCCCCTGCCGCATAGACACCTAGACCACCAAAATGAAAGGGGAAAGTAGCAAGGCGCCACTGCCAATCCCCAAAACCCGGACCAGACGCGGTGACGATGCGTTCCAAGCTGGAATGAAGAGCAGCATCAAAAGGGAGATGGACGGACCCAAAAACACTAGGGGAGCAAGCACGAAGGGAGAAAAAGAGCTTAGAAATACCAGTACAAGCTCGAAGTAGAAGCAACTCACATTGCGGGTCCTCAATCCTCGCAACCAAGTCCATTAGCTCAATGGTCTTAGTTACTCTCCTCGCCACAATCTCACTGTCAAAACCAGGGCAAGCACTGACAGGTCCACCCAAAACTGTAACACCCCGCACGGGCCGAGCAATAGAAGGGGGGAAAACCCCAGGGAGCCGACTCTGAGGATCCTCAACAGGCCAAAAGACCTCCATCTTGGAGACATTAAGGTGCAGACCAAAACGGGGGCTACCCGCCATAATCAAATCCAAGACCTTCCCCACCTCCAAAGTATCCCCCACAATAGTGCCATCATCCAAGTACCATGCCTGCATAGTGAGGTAAAAAATGTCCCGGATTTTGCATAGCAAGGGATGCAAAACCAAAGCGAAAAGCAACGGCCCCAAAGGATCACCTTGCTGGACACCCTGACAAGACCACAAGCAATGCTCCCCATAAAAAAGACGGGCAGGGCTGGAATAACAAAACTCCACCCAACGGAAAAGAACCGGGCAACGTCGGTTGACTTCCTGAAGCATGGTCGTACGATCAACAAGGTTGAAAGCATTCTGGAAATCAACCAGCAACATGGAAAGTCCCACCTCAGCACCCCGAGCCTCTATGAGCCGATTCAAGGCATGCAAGATAGCCTCTCCTCCACAGGACACACCCACCCCAAACTGTAAACCAGCAAAGTGTAACACCCCCATACTCCAAGTGCCTTACCAGGACCACCCAGGTATAAGGATGTTACCTGATGCGTGTCTAAAATATGATGTTTCACACTTTATTCTACACGCATTTCAGAGCTCAAATGTGCAATATATGCCATTATTTCCCTATTTTCCTCTACTTTTGTGTTTTTGTCTATTATTGCAGAAATATGAAGAATTGAGCGGAAATCGAGCCAAATCCGTCCCTAAGAAATTAACATTGCATTTGACATGAAGTATTGACTCGAGGAATGAGCTTGGTGCGCGTTTCAAGGCCTAAAGATAGCAAAAGCATGGGTGCGTACGAGTTTGACAAGCGAAGAAATGCTTCTCGACATTGCAGCCTGCTTCAGATGGCTATATCTCGAGTTATAGACCTGATAATTGAGTAATTCCAGTTGGAGGTGAAAGCTTATCCTCTTAGCTTTCCAACGCCATATAGAACGCCTGATTTGACCAAGGAACGAAGAAATGGCAGCTGTTTTAAGATCGGTGCGCTGCGAGAATTCGTCGAATGCACTCTTCGTCACAAAACCTTAGTCGATCGACTGATGCTTATGGTCGATCGACCAGAGCACGAGATCAGAAGCTACTGTTCAGTATAGGTTCAGTCGATCGACTGATGATTATGGTCGATCGACTGAACAACGGGTCTGACGCAAAACAATAGATCGAGAAACTTGAAGCCCAAAGCTATGTTAGGTTTAGGAATAATGTTACGTACACTTTCTATATAACGTAACCTAGAACATTAAGTTTCACATTCAGTTTTTACTAGTTCTTTAGTCAGTTTAGTTTGTCGAATAATTAGGGCTTAGAATATTGGTGTGCATCAGATTTTCGTTCGTTCTTCTAATCATTCCGTTACAATCCCTCTGAAATTTCGGTATTCTTTCTGTTCTATTTCAGTTTATCTTTATCGCATTCATAGATTTAGAATTGCTAGTTAGTACCCAAAGCCAATTATCGTTTCTCGCTAATTGTTATTTGATTACTTCAAGCATGAATTCAATAGTTTATTTCGTTATGGTTATTGTTATTTCCACTGTTGTTATGAGTAGCTAAATTAATTGTGCTAGGAGGTAGGGGAATTATAGTGTAGGCGGCAAAATAATGAACACGGACTGAATTCGCATGTCAGTCGATCGACCGCCATACATGGTCGATCGACTGACCACGTGAGGTTTTCCTTTCGTTTTAATTGTTTTAATTCTTTATTCGACGAATCGAGTGCACACGACTAGTTGAATGTTTAGGATTTGACTGACCCATTAGATCGAGAGATAGGGACAGTTGTTAGATCACCAATTAAAATGACTAAACTATGCTGAGATCGAAAGATAGGTAAAGTTTAGATGATTAGTCACTTTTCAGGACGAGAGTCGTATTAGTGATATTAGGGACTTATAGCGAGATCGAAAGATGCTATTTGTTAAGAGTGGACCGAGAGGACCTCTTTATTTCCCGCCTCATGTGTTTTGATTTAGACCTGTTTAGTATCTTTGCCCGAAACTATAGTGAACCGACCCTCCTAGTACCTTTCTTTATCTGTTTAATCCGTTATTTATTTTATTGTCTTTTATTACTCTTAGCTATAGAACAAATCAATTAAACCCCCACAACTGTTACCTTAGACCAGATTTAGACAACTGAAATTCCCTTCCTCCCTGTGGTTCGACTCGTGCTACCACTAGCTTCTGTTAGTTTAGCTCGGAATTATAAATATTATCTTTGGTACTAAAACGACGGTATCATTACCATCTCGGTTTCTCGAGGTAATGATAATCATAAGACAATAACGAAACAGTATTTAAACAGTATAACTTTAGTGAATAAGATACAATCTCAAAACCAATTGTCTACTCAACTAAATGAAATGTTTAATAAACTACTCATGCTACCGCGGAAGACTCTATCATCTGAATGTGGCACCTCCCAGCTATCCCATGTAACTCGACTCATACCTGCTCAACAACTGCTCACCAACCCCGAATGGATCACCACAGTTTTTAAAACATTAAACGAGGTCAGTACTAATCACACAATTTATATAATCCAACAACACAGTAAACAAACAGCTCAAACATCACAAATATACTCCGAACTCCATTCCCAACTCCACAATCTTGACTACACACTAAAGTGTGTAACCCTGCCAGAGTGCCCATCGCAACAGGTCACTCCACGCCGCCAGTGGGGGACCGCAGCCGTACCCACCAAATTTCCGCTCATCTCCGTTGAGCGAATAACCCAAATTCATTAATGTGCACATCCCTCCTGTGACGGGTTCCACAGGAGGCGAATAATGGGCGTGAAGCCACTCCCGCAAGTGACTCCACTCAGCCAGGGACGCGCCCCGAAGAATACAGACAGATACAATCAATCACAACTACTATCATCAACCAAATCCAGCAATCGTCACAATACGAGTATGATAATATTCAACAATCACAAAACACCAACAACTCATTATGGGACTAATACTGAGTAGGGAAACCCTACCTGGAAAGCAACACAGTCAGACGGTCTCAACAGCTGATATCAAAAGGCTTCTTCTACGAATCCTCCTCCTACCATACAATCATATAATCACTACCAATCAAGAGATACAACAAAACCCCCAAATCCCCAAATTAGGGTTTAAGTAACTTTAACAAAATACTATAAAAACAGTATGTAGATCTTACCCTCGACGCAAGGGTTACAACGGTATAAAGAAAGGTGAAATCCGACCTTCCAAGCTCCGGGATTTGCCAATAATGCGATTGATGCGAAGAACGTAGTTTGTTTTCTCTTTTGAAAGCAATTAGGTTGTAAAAGTGTTTAAAGAAAGTGACGGAAGTAATTATATACTAAATCGCATTATTAACAAAACCCGACAAATCATCCCCCCGTAAACCGGCTACTCGATCGAGTAGCTGACATACTCGATCGAGTGCCTCCTACTCGATCGAGTATGAAGGTTACTCGATCGAGTACCCAGCAGGTCAGAAACTATTTTAAAACGCAACACCCCCTTACTCGACAGAGTAAGGCCCACTCGATAGAGTACCCAGAGACTCAAAAAACCGTAGTATTACAGTCTTCTCTCCTTAAAAAGAACTTCGTCCCCAAAGTTCAAGCCACAACAAAACAAAGACACACACTACAACACTCCCGACTCAACAACCAAAACAAAACTCAACGTAAAACATGTTACTAACCCAAACTCAACCCGACTCAACCACAACAAACATACCGACACAACATGAAAAAGGTATAAAAGCTCTTAAAAACTCTTCGCGATTATCTCCTACCCCCCTAAAAGAAACAAGGTTACTTCCCCGTAACCATACATACCTGATCAAAAAGGAAAGGGTAACGCTCTCTCATGACCTCCTCTGCCTCACACCCCCATACTCCAAGTGCCTTACCAGGACCACCCAGGTATAAGGATGTTACCATCTCGGTTGCCCGAGGTAATGATAATCATAAGACAATAACGAAACAGTATTTAAACAGTATAACTTTAGTGAATAAGATACAATCCGAAACCAAATACCAAAATACGGTTACATGTTCTCAAAACCAATTGTCTACTCAACTAAATGAAATGTTTAATAAACTACTCATGCTACAGCGGAAGACTCTATCATCTGAATGTGGCACCTCCCAGCTATCCCATGTAACTCGACTCATACCTGCTCAACAACTGCTCACCATCCCCGAATGGATCACCACAGTTTTTAAAACATTAAACGGGTCGATTAATCACACAATTTATATAATCCAACAACACAGTAAACAAACAGCTCAAACATCACAGACATACTCCGAACTCCATTCCCAACTCCACAATCCTGACTACACACTAAAGTGTGTAGCCCTGCCAGAGTGCCCATCGCAATAGGTCACTCCACGCCGCCAGTGGGGGACCGCAGCCGTACCCAACAAATCCCCGCTTATCTCCGTTGAGCGAATAACCCAAATTTATTAATGTGCACATCCCTCCTGTGACGGGTTCCACAGGAGGCGAATAATGGGCGTGAAGCCACTCCCGCAAGTGACTCCACTCAACCAGGGACGTGCCCCGAAGAACACAGACAGATACAATCAATCACAACTACTATCAGCAACCAAATCCAGCAATCATCACAATACGAGTATGATAATATTCAACAATCACAAAACACCAACAACTCATTATGGGACTAATACTGAGTAGGAAAACCCTACCTGGAAAGCAACACAGTCAGACCGTCTCAACAGTTGATATCAAAAGGCTTCTTCTACGAATCCTCCTCCTACCATACAATCATATAATCATTACCAATCAAGAGATACAACAAAGCCTCCAAATCCCCAAATTAGGGTTTAACTAACTTTAACGAAATACTATAAAAACAGTATGTAGATCTTACCCTCGACGCAAGGGTTACAACGGTATAAAGAAAGGTGAAATCCGACCTTCCAAGCTCCGGGATTTGCCAATAATGCGATTGATGCGAAGAACGTAGTTTGTTTTCTCTTTTGAAAGCAATTAGGTTGTTTAAGTGTTTAAAGAAAGTGACGGAAGTAATTATATACTAAATCGCATTATTAACAAAACCCGACAAATCATCCCCCCGTAAACCGGCTACACGATCGAGTAGTTGACATACTCGATCGAGTGCCTCCTACTCGATCGAGTATCAAGGTTACTCGATCGAGTACCCAACAGGTCAGAAACTATTTTAAAACGCAACACCCCCTTACTCGACAGAGTAAGGCCCACTCGATAGAGTACCCAGAGACTCATAAAACCGTAGGATTACACAAAGTAGGACGACAAAGAAGGACCCACCATAAAAGCACCAACCTTAGAGACAAGCCGTCTCCAGACAGTGCCAACAGCAATAGGACGGACCCCACCACCTGGTTTAACAAGCGGCGTGAGAGGAGCGCTGGCAATGTACTCACCCAAAGCAAGAGGGCACCGACCCTCAAGAAAAAGATTAACCACCCTAGTAATAGAAGTGATCAACTCATCAGAGACAGCCACAGCAGCGCCACTCAAACAATCCATAAGGTGCTGGGCACGAAAACCATCCCTCCCACAAGAAGTACCACGAGGGAAACTCCGAATCATATCCAAAACCACTGACTCAGAGGCAACCAGAGGATGAAGACCCCCAGATAAAGGAGGCAATGAAGGATGTGGGGCGACAGGATGCTTCTCACGCAAGGCCACAAGACTGGCATCAGAGTAGGGGGCGACCCCAGAGGAAGAAAGCACCCGAACAGCAGCAGTATAATGACCATCACAAATCTTCCGCCGACATTGACGGAGGTTAAGCTCACCCAAATCCAGATCCTCCTCCACATGAAACAAAGAAGGACCCTCATCAAAACACTCCTGCAACAGCTGCAAACCCCCCCCCCCCCAGGTGCCCCCAAGCAAGGATAGCCCTAGCAATACTCTCCTCCTGACGCTGGCGCCGAATAGCAGTCCTACACTCAACATTACTCCGAGGAGCGAAAGTCCTAAGCAGACACAGTGGCAAAACAAGTAAACGAATCCAGCGGGAGAGATCACTAGGGGAATCAGCCACATCATCCAGAGCTCCTTTCAAAGCCGAGCAAACCCAAGACGACACTTAGGAGGAATATACTTTACAGTGCGGAGGCCCAAAGCTTTTGTTGCCAGCTCTTTCTTTTCACCCAATTCTCTTAATATTAATTTAAATTGCTCGCAGTAGGTGCTTATTGCTCGCCTCGCTCTTGTGACATGCTATGTTTCCCTTATATATTTCCAAGTAAAGGGTGAGTCCCATGCCTTAGTTTGTGGATCGCGGTCTCACACACTAATCCCTACAGGTGCCCGTAGTAGGCCGGCCGCCATACCTAAACAATCATCATATCGGTCCCTAAGCCCTATTGTTGGAAAGGCTCGGCTTCAAAACCGTACGTGGAGCTTCCGCCTCATACGGCTCCTCTAGGGATGGAAGTAGGCCCAACCCAGGCTTGTGCGGTTAAGGTTGTTGTACACGAAAATCTTCTAAAATAATAGAACTATATAAAGACTGTGACAACAAAATTTTTAAAAAGTATAACGCAGGCTAATGCCTGCTCGATAACAAATTTATCATAACGGGCACTACGGTGAGACGTGAAAAGACCTGATCCCACTCCGACCTCGATACCCTAATAATATAATATGTCAAATCGTCTTGCGCTTTTCTCAGAAAGTACTTAGATTGTTCGGGAGCTTTCTAATACTAAGTTCAAGCCGGGCCCGGCTATAGATATATAATATAAGCATGCTTGTAGCATTATACTCTTAAAAACAGGCACTACCATTGTTCTTTTTAATTTTCAGAAGCGAGGTGAGGTATTTAATTCTCGACTTAGATTAGAAGATTTTAATTAAATTTTAATGTAAATACAGATTTATACGTAAATACTCATCAACACTTTTCTTCCGTATTCTGCTTTTTGCATTTTTTGATTTGAAGTTCCAGAACAAGTTTAAAGAAACTTAGCTTCTTAGGCACGCAAGCTACCTGCGGTTTGACTTCCCTCACCGAATTGGGATGATTTCAAACAACTAACATTACTTCGCAACTCTAACATTAAAATTCCTTTCTTTCTTTTAATTAAAAAAAAGAACTACTTACTTAAGCTTAAGGATTTCATAGTAAATAGAATGAAGACTTTTCTTATTCAGCAAATATGCATGGAATTCATATTTATTCATACCTTCCTTCCTTACAGAAATTATGACTACTAAACGATGACTCCTGGGGTGCCTTTGGACATAAAGAAAGTTGGTCTTCTGCTTCCTCTCTCCCAAAGCAAGGGCCACTCTCACGCGTGTTTGAGGATCGATAAGCGGCTTTTGCTTGAGGAATTAAAGCTCGGCCTTAGCTTACAGTTGTTTACGATATAAATGCTTTAGGCGCTCTACTTACCTAGGTTCTTGGGCCCCGAACAAAAAATCTAAGTTAAGTCTCCACCCCATCAGTGAGACTTGAGTCCTTTTCTTTTACCGAGACTCTTTCCTATGCTATTTATTTGAGGTTAGGGTTTAGCCCTTAGTATAAGAAACAGTAACATCCATCCTTTTTCTTTGATTCATTCCGTGGCTAGAAATCCGCTCTATCAATTAGAAAAGGCTAAAACAAAGAATAAGCTGAAATATACGTATCGACAGCTCTATGTCATGTGTCATGATCATGAAAAGGGTATCTGAGTATACCTATGGAGCAGCCTTATCTTAGTCAAGCCCTTATAGCATAGCCGGAGGATAATAGATTGGAAGCGAGTCAATCCCCTATAGTATATAATATAATCTATAACAACCCGACCCACCACGGTCGTAACACAACCCAATAAGATGGGATATGTACCATTGGGCCCATTACTTGTCCTCACTTTAAGCCCAAAAGCACAAGGTCTTGTTACTAAGTGGTGGGTGGAATCCCTTATAAATATATCACAACCTCCTCAATTCCCCGATGTGGGACAACCTTACTCTCAATAACTTGGGGTGTTACAATCTCACCCACTTAAAGAACACAACGTCCTCGTTGTGCCTCCAACTTGACCGCAGCCAAGCCCAGAATCATCCCCCGCTAGGTGTGTGACCCGGGTACTCCCGACCACGGGCTCACCACACGGTCGCATGGTCGCTCTGATACCATTTGTAACACCCCCATACTCCAAGTGCTTTACCAGGACCACTCAGGTATACGGATACTACCATCTCGGTTACCCGAGGCAATGAATATCATAAGACAATAACGAAACAACATTTAAATAGTATAACTGTGGACAACGCCCGCGGGAACTACTTCCGCGGGATACACACTAGGCATAATCGACTCGAGGTTCTTTCGAATCGAATTAAGACAAATTAGAGTCGCCACCAAGTTTTTTGGGAACTTGGAACCGTTCAAGTCAACTTTACACCTTTCGTCGAAAAGCATAAAGCCAATCGACTACGAGTGATTAAAGATAAAGACTTGTACCCTATATCACTCGATTTGAATGACTCTCGTAATCCAATGGTATTTAGACGGATCCACAAACCATAGATCTTGAGTAAGGGGTGAGGGTACGTGTTAGGAAGCCCATAAGGACACCTAACCCCGCCCGTCGATAACGGCCTCTACTAAGTCAAGTATCAGATTTCAAACAAGGTCGTAGCTACTGCGATATATGATATGCAAACATCGTTTTAAAACCCTATCATGTGAAGTTTCTATGTCGATTTAGATGCAACTAAACTAACTTTGTCAAAGTTGTAATTTAGCATGTGGGTTGATTAATCTAACAACATACAAAGCAAATAAGGCTTAAGGGGAATGGGGGAGCCGTTGGGATCTACCCTATTACAACCCAGGCATTTCATGCCGACACAACGAGAATTTAGAGATACAACTCGATCTAAATACAATTGCTATATACGACACCATACACGACACATGGCCATTCGGCCTAGGAAAACGTGCACAAAGGGGTGGCCCACGGTTTACATAACTCACGGCCTTGGGTCACTCCTCGTAATGCGTGCTTTCGCTTAATCTTATCGAATTAGACATTGGGTCACACACCAAAGCATGCATTAGCATAAATCGGGCCATGTTGCTTTAAACAACATGCGATTTACTACGCTCTTACATGAATTGGAGCACGTCTATCTAACCAAATAAGACTAAGGTTTTTATAAATCGATTGACTCGACCCAAAAGAAAACTAATTACAAGTGAATTACAAGAGATGACTCGATAAGCAAAAGGTAATTACAAAATACAAAACAACGATGAATAAACGATATAAAGATGAAGCAAGAAAGACAAAAGGCACGGCCAAGCACACGGCCCCAGGCACGGTCACCCTAGTTCCTAGGTTAGGTTCATTAGGTTAGATATATTTTCAAAGCGATATAGGATATACATTAGAAATTGATGATAAAAGAGGTCAGAAGGCTTCGCCTAAAACCGAGTGTTCTACACGACCTAAAAGGGTCGAATTAGGTCAAGTTCGCTGATTAAGGCTTCGTCGTTTTATTAATGCCCTACCTTGAACACGAGGATATGTAAATGAGATGGGGGATACGACCGACCGATGTGGCGGATTTCTTTCCCATCTCAAGTCAACGCGGGTGTTCGTGGTGGTACTTTAACTCATACTCGGACTAAACTAGTTTCATAGTTAACGATATCAAACGACAAACAAAACGATAAACAACGTAAAACGAACAATAGAAAACAAACATAAAAGAACGAAATAAGAAGGAGAAGAGGAGGATTTGATGCACCCTCAACCTACATGTATCGTTGACACCGTCTTGGGTGGTAATCGATGGTAGATTTTATCTCGAGAGGCCGTCGTCGACGAAGGAACAAAGCAAACAACACGTTTTTTGTAAATCTGGACAGCAACTTTCAAACTGCAATTTCTCACTCGTTTCACGGTGAAAATTAGATTTAAAAGATGTTTCGAAAACTAGAAAGAGAGTAGAACAAAGATATTAAAACAAACCACGCTCGTTCTGAGTTATTGGGCACGAAAAATGAGCACAAACAGAACTGGACAGACAGGAAAAGCCGCGAAAACAGAGTGTATGACACTCTGTTTTTCGAGGGGATTCGTGTACTCTCAAGGTCAATTTGGCTCGTGAATCTTTATCTAAGATGTAGATGGATGTTATATGGTTAGTTAGGAACAAGAAACTAGAATTTTAATGGAGATTTGAAGGGAGAACGAATGGTATTTCGAGAGAGACACAAACTGTTTCTCAGTTTGGATGTCGCGGTTTTGTCGAGAGTTTTGAGAGGCAATTAGGGTTTATTTTTGGAGATTAATGCTGGTGAGTGACGTTAATATGTATGGAGAACTTAGAGGAATGAAATTATGGCAGAGGGGAGGTATTTATAGGGAGTTAAAGTAGGGTAAAAGAGAGCAACAAGCAATCGGGCTCCCTGTTTCGCTGCTGCTGTCCAGCAGCTTTCGTGGGGTTTTTAGGGTTTGTATGAGGGGTTTGCTTGGTGTTTAAGCTAAGGTAATATGGGTAGGATACTAGGGTATGGTTTAGGGTTAATGGTCACGGGTTTAAGTGGCGTTTGGAGCGGGTTTTGGGCTCGGGTTTGAGCACGCAAAACAGGGGGGGCTGCTTGTGTTATTTGCGGGCTGTTTGTGGAGTGTTTGGGACGGGTTTGTGGAAGGGCATGGGGGTTCGAACTGGGGTTAGATGGGTAGAGGCCCAGGTTGGTTAGTGTACTCGAGATTCGTGCCAACTCGTAAAGAAAACGGGCTCAAAAACCGAGCTATAATCGAGCTCCAAAACGCGTGGTTAAAACGAGTTTTCGATTTTCAAATTCGACTTTTCAAATCAAATAACACATTAAAATGAATGATTTTTCAAATCAAAAATATATTTTATTTTCAATAAAATAAATTTAAGAAAATAAATTCAAATTAAAACAATAAAATGAACTCGTTTAATTTAAATATCATTTAAATTAATAAAATACTTCGTCGACAACGCTCATTCTACATCGTAAAACGAGCCCAAATAATGACAATGACGACTAAAGAATACATGTGTCCTATCATCATCGGGTGTTTGTCGGGTTCTCTATAAATTCCAATATCGACGGATACGGGTATCTACAGAGCCCCCACTTTGACTGAGGCTTGGACAAGGCGAAAGTCAAAGTATACCCCAGGTCTCTCTCGACCTGAGGATTCTACAGGTCGTTTATAGTCCATTAGACTTGCGTATATAAGCTCGTCAGCCATAAGAAGAGATCATACCTGAAACTTCGTTGGGGACTAACTCTTGCTTCTGTTGCGTCAAATTATCATCGTTGGTCGTGGACCCATAAAATTGCATATATGGTAGATTGAGCCTTATCCTTAGGCGCCTACGTATCCGTTTATGACGGAATCAAACCCGCGTCGTAGTTCGAGAACTGCTGACACATGCCCAAAGTTTATCATCTGCTGGCGTTTGTCCAAAATTCGTCATCTGCTGACATTTGCCCAAAATTTATCATCTGCTGGCACTTGTCCGAACTGGTACGGGACTTTCCAAGGAGGTTGCCGCCGCTTTTATCATTTGCTTTCAGCTAAGGAATTCTTCCATTTCATACTCTTGTATTGAATTGAATTCTTGGTGGATGTCATCCTTTACATCTTGATAATGGTCTCTGAAGCCAACGACTTCAGAGCCCCCAGTTTGCAATGGCTCTAAAGTCGAAGACTCTAGAGCCCCCAGTTGAAGCATATCCTTCTATATTTGAAACAAAAAAACGTACTAGCAATAATCATCACATAAGCACATTTGGATCATCGATCTTAAAATTGGATTATTTGAAAGATTGGGTCATCGACCCGAAAATTGAATATTGAAAACTTTGAATAATTGGGCCATCGACCCGAATTTTGAATTTTGACATCGCTTGGTATGTTGGGCCATCGACCTGAGGTTTGAAGTTGAAGTTTTGGAATGCTGGGTCGTCGACCTAAATTTAAATTTGAATGACTGGGTCATCGACTTGAAATTTGAACAAATTGAAAATTTTGTATAATTGAGCCATCGACCCAAGTTTTTCAAATTTCAGAATTATGAAATATTTGGCATTTTGAAATCGAACCTTGATGGGGTGAGCATGAAATACGGCTCGGACACTCTGTATGACTCGTAAATAACGTGGGCGTAGCCCGCTACCGTAAAACAAAAAAAGAAAATAAAACCGTAAGTGTGCACGAGTTTTAATTCAATTATTGACTTGTTGGGGGTAGAAATGTAAATTGGCCGTTCCGGCGCCAAAAGATGGCAAATGGGAATCACAAGGTCGTCGGACTTGGGACGAAGATTTCGTATGGCATGGGCGTGCTCCCGAGGGCACATGGGAATCAAGATCACTTGGCATTGACAAGGAGGATTAAACTCACAGAGCAACAACGTTGGCTTCGCCCAGACACTAAACACAGACTGACTTTATGAGAACACTTAGACATCACACATCACTCTTGTTGGGAACATTCTGTCACTCTTCTCCTCGCCTCCTTTCTTTTCAGCGAGTTTTCATTATTTCTTGCCACCGCCTTCTTTCTTTTCAGCGGGCTTTTACTATTTTTCTTCCACGCCTTCATTCTTTTCAGCGGGTTTTTCATATTTTCTGTTCTCAACAAAAATCCACACCTATCTGACTGAGCATCTTTGTCTACACCGTTAGATAAATCTCATTCCGAGACTAGACACTACTCATCTGAATCTATATCCTTATCCTAGCCTACATCGAGCGCTAAGTCTGACTCAAACAAAGGTGGCTTCATTTGGACTTGGTTAGGACCCGTAAGAAACCGACAAGATGACAACTTGGTTGATGAGTGAATTGAATCCCTTATTCTGAAGGACTGCCTACATATTCGCGTGGAGCGAAATCAAATCCGACGTAGTTCGATCATGGTGCATAAACATGGCATTTTGATTGTGTGTACACACTCAAAGGTTTCACCTAAGGTATAATGTCGTATCCCATTCTAGCCTCTAAGGTACCGTTGTATCCCGTGTCTAGGGTTGGTACAAAAGGTTTTGATTCTTTGGGATGTGGAGCTTGGTAAAAATAGGTTCGTAAGGTAAACCATCATTCTGAAGGTTCGTTTTGTGGTGCTAAGGCTAACGGGTTATGGCTTACATCGTGGTTGGAAAAGGTGTCTCGGTTTTGACGAAATCCGAGTGCAAATGGGTTGGAAAACAATGTGGGTTCAAATTTCCATGTCTGGACCCTAAAGGCTTGGGTTTACTAACACAAGCTAACTGATTCTCAGAATCCCTAACTATTCCCTCATAAATGCCTCGGGAAGGACTCAGGGGTAAAGAGGTTACTACTTAAGCTTTTGGGCTTCGCCCATTGAACTTCAACTATGGGTACTTGACTTGAATTCTGGCTTCTGTAACTTCGACATTCAACCAAAACATTCTGCAATAACTTCAACATTTTTTTTCTTTTTTTCTTTTTTCTTTTTCTTTCATCACTTTTCTTTTTTCATTTTTCTTTTCTTTCATCCTTTTTTTCCATCTTTTCATTCTTTTTCATCTTTTTTCTCTCTTTGAAAATAATCTTCTATTCATTCTCTTAGTCATAAATGGATACACCTTGAAAACTGGGCTTCGCCAACTAAATTGGGTCAGAACGAACAATTCCTTGTTAGAACGGGTTGGTTTCTTCTCTCATCGAGAGGGGATGATTCTGTGGGAAAAAGGCTTGCCTTCCGTCATCGATAGGGGAAACAAGGAGCTAGTCCGGGTTTGTCATAGAATCATCTAAAAGCTTGTCAAAAGCACTGGTTCTGATGGAGGTTTTCTACCGCCAGACATGGAATAGGTAAAGGAATCAAACACGGAATCCTATTGTACCTTACGTTTTGAAACGGGACATATTTCTACCCCAGGGATGCCTTTGAGTGTGTTGTGCATTTTATCATGTTTCGGAATGATGGAGGATTGGAAACAAGACATATTTGGAAACAAACTGCAACTTTTATTGGAATGACACATGCTTAACAGACTCGAAGGAACGATTCCTAGGACACACCCTAGGTCATCGTGGAACAAACGACTCAATTTCAAGAAAAGAAAAACCTAGACTCGACTCGACTAAGATAAGAAAACAGATCCCGACTCATAATTTTCAAATCTGGTCTTAAGCTTTCTCTTGTTCAGCTGTCAGCTTAGATGCTCGGCTCTTGTCCTTGATCCCTTTGATGGTCGGCCTCCATCCGAGGTAGTCCTCTGAGGATCTACGCCAATGGTGAAGGTTGGTGAATCGAATTGTCTTTTACTAACTTCGTTAATAAGAAGAGTACATTCTAGAGCAAGACTCCCGACTTGAATTTCATTCTTCGGGTTTGGCAAGAATTCAAAGCAATCCACAAATGTTTTCCCGATAAGCACCCCTTTCAAGTGACATGGGCGGATAAGATGGGAATAATCGACATTGTCTTCGACAGAAACAAAGTTGGCGTGATCGCCAAATGGATTGGTGATGTTATTGGGTTTAACGGTTGGGATCGGGAGTGTTCCATTCTCAATCATGTCTTGGATTTCGTGCTTCAGTCGATAGCACCTTTCAGTATCATGGCCTTTCCCTAGATGAAAGGCACAGTAGGCATTCGGTTTATACCATTTACCTTGTTGATCAACGGGAGGGTCTGGAGTTGGACCAATAGGCTTCAGCTTTCCTTGGGCTATGAGCCTTTGGAGAGTGTATGTATAAGTGCATCCGATATCGGCGAATGCCCTAGGTGTTTGGCGCTGCGACTTCTTCGATTGCCCTTCTAAGAGATTGATGGCTTCATCAATATGGGTCGTTGCTGGGGCCTTGGCCTTAGACGATGAAGCCCCTTGGTACCCTTTCGGCTTTTCAGCCTCTGCCCTTATGACATCATCTTCTACCTTTATCCCGATTCTTATCAATTCTTTGAAAGAACCAAAATTCTGGTATTTCAGAGCATTACGGTAAAATGTGTCGTAGGTTCTTTACGAACTTATCTACCATTTCAACTTCATCAGGCTTCTTGGCTAGTTTCACGCTTTCAGCGCGCCATCTTGCAAGGAATTCAGTAAAGCCTTCTTTTTCTTTCTGTGTCATCACCTCCAATGTTCTTATGTTGGTTTGAATCTCGACATTGTCGGATAGTGCTTCTGCGAACTCCACCGTAATATCTTCGAAAGTGGGGAAGTTCTTAAGGTCTAGATTGTAGAACCACGCCTTTGGGTGTTCATCCGGAGATTGGGCGAAAATTTCGGAGAGCATGTCGGCAGGTACTCTCTTCGATTGCTAAGTACCCCTTATAGGCCTTAACATGGTGGATGGATCTTCTCAGCCCTTAAACTTTGGGATATCGTGAGCACCATGTTTGTGGGCAACTTATCTGAATCGGGGCATAAGCCCTAGCATTTTCGTAGTGGATGTTCTTCCCCTGGGAGAGTTTCAGACGGTCTTCAATGAACTTGAACCGTTTCTCCAGATCAGTCAGAGGTGGGGTATATGGGGAGGAATCTTCACCCAGCTTGGATTCGATCACATCCATTCTAGCCCTCATGAGGTTCACGGCCTCGGTGAGTTTGTTAACAGCGTCTTCCATTGCTTGAAGTCGGGTTTTTGGCGGCCTTTCTACAAGAAAACCCCGAACCGAGTCAATATTTAAAAGTAAGAGCCCCTGCACACTTAAGGACACGACACCAACATGACTCAAGTCAAGACTCGACTTAAGACTGATTAACCAAAAGGTTCGACTCACGGTTGGATTTAGACCTCGATTCATTTCAGACTCGACAAGACGACATGACTCAAGTTGTCATAGCTCAATTCTAAACTGGACTCGGTGTGACTAAACCCGTGATTGGACTAACATAGCCCATAGGTTTAAGTGAAATGCCCTAAATGGCCTAGCTTGGATGTTTCTGTGGACTATCCTAGACCAATTGGTCGACCCACATGACTCGAAGCCCAAGAGGTGAGCTTGGGTGACCCAACAAGGTCGTGTTCTAGACTCTCGGGGCAAAACACGCCTAGCCTAACACGGCCAGGACCCGGACACGACTCGACGCATTTCATGCTTGGTTAAGGTTCGAGAGGCATTTTGGATTGAATTTGAAAAATTGAATAATTGATTTGAAAATGAGATTTGAAATGGGCAGCATGCCGGCTATAAAAGCTCATTTTGGGCCGAAAAATCTAGTCCTACTTGGGCAGCATTCCGCGTTTTTAAAACCTTGCTATTTTGAAAGTAAGTTGTTCAAAAGTTCGGTTTTGAAATCGATACGGAAAATTTGAAAAGACTCGGGAAATTCATTTCGCACATTGTCATTCTCATGTTATAAGGATGTATGCTCCTAGACATCTCTAAGTCTCGGCAAGTCTTCTACAGAAAGGTCTATGCCCTCCATCCTTTTTGGGTCTTATAGAGCAAGGGCCTTTAGGTAGAGTACCTAGAAGAGCATCCCCACCATCAAGAACCATGACGAGGCGGAGCGGAAGCAAGCAATGTGCAAGTTCCTGGCATAGTGGGACGTCGCCCCCCACGCGTCACAAAGAAGCGCTGGGACGGCCCGGGAAAGTCCTTAAGGGTTTATGCATGAATCGTAGCACTACGAGTAATGTTTTACTTTCCAATACTTTCTTTTCAAGTTTCACCTAGGAGGAAAAGACCCTAGAAACAAAGTGTAACTAGTCCTCTTTTCCCAAAGAGTCGCCAAATCAGGACACAACGCCCATGGAATCGCTCCGCGGGATCCACACTAGGCATAATCAACTCGAGGTTCTTTCGAATCGAATTAAGACAAATTAGAGTCGCCACCAAGTTTTTTGGGAACTTGGAACCGTTCAAGTCAACTTTACACCTTTCGTCGAAAAGCATAAAGCCAATCGACTACGAGTGATTAAAGATAAAGACTTGTACCCTATATCACTCGATTTGAATGACTCTCGTAATCCAATGGTATTTAGACGGATCCACAAACCATAGATCTTGAGTAAGGGGTGAGGGTACGTGTTAGGAAGCCCATAAGGACACCTAACCCCGCCCGTCGATAACGGCCTCTACTAAGTCAAGTATCGGATTTCAAACAAGGTCGTAGCTACTGCGATATATGATATGCAAACATCGTTTTAAAACCCTATCATGTGAAGTTTCTATGTCGATTTAGATGCAACTAAACTAACTTTGTCAAAGTTGTAATTTAGCATGTGGGTTGATTAATCTAACAACATACAAAGCAAACAAGGCTTAAGGGGAATGGGGGAGCCGTTGGGATCTACCCTATTACAACCCAGGCATTTCATGCCGACACAACGAGAATTTAGAGATACAACTCGATCTAAATACAATTGCTATATACGACACCGTACACGACACATGGCCATTCGGCCTAGGAAAACGTGCACAAAGGGGTGGCCCACGGTTTACATAACTCACGGCCTTGGGTCACTCCTCGTAATGCGTGCTTTCGCTTTATCTTATCGAATTAGACATTGGGTCACACACCAAAGCATGCATTAGCATAAATCGGGCCATGTTGCTTTAAACAACATGCGATTTACTACGCTCTTACATGAATTGGAGCACGTCTATCTAACCAAATAAGACTAAGGTTTTTATAAATCGATTGACTCGACCCAAAAGAAAACTAATTACAAGTGAATTACAAGAGATGACTCGATAAGCAAAAGGTAATTACAAAATACAAAACAACGATGAATAAACGATATAAAGATGAAGCAAGAATGACAAAAGGCACGACCAAGCACACGGCCCCAGGCACGGCCACCCTAGTTCCTAGGTTAGGTTCAATAGGTTAGATAGATTTTCAAAGCGATATAGGATATACATTAGAAATTGATGATAAAAGAGGTCAGAAGGCTTCGCCTAAAACCGAGTGTTCTACACGACCTAAAAGGGTCGAATTAGGTCAAGTTCGCTGATTAAGTTAACTCGTCGAGTGTTAATAAGAAGGTGCTAATCACGCACTCTTATACTAGCGAGAAATTAGGTGAAAAGAGAGATGCATTCAATTAGGTTATAGAATTGTTGGTCGATTTTAATGCTTGTGTCGAAGCACCCTAACATGTCTAATTAGGTTATTTAATCGATCTAAAGTCGTCTAAACGAATCATATGTTAACAAACAGGTGTCAAACTAACATGCAACGGGTCCTAGGGTAGGTCGAATTGAACGAAACAAGAAAGGGGTCAAAAGCGAGGAACGAAGTTAGGATTCGTTTTATTAATGCCCTACCTTGAACACGAGGATATGTAAATAAGATGGGGGATACGACCGACCGATGTGGCGGATTTCTTTCCCATCTCAAGTCAACGCGGGTGTTCGTGGTGGTACTTTAACTCATACTCGGACTAAACTAGTTTCATAGTTAACGATATCAAACGACAAACAAAACGATAAACAACGTAAAACGAACAATAAAAAACAAACATAAAAGAACGAAATAAGAAGGAGAAGAGGAGGATTTGATGCACTCTCAACCTACATGTATCGTTGACACCATCTTGGGTGGTAATCGATGGTAGATTTTATCTCGAGAGGTCGTCGTCGACGAAGGAACAAAGCAAACAACACGTTTTTTGTAAATCTGGACAGCAACTTTCAAACTGCAATTTCTCACTCGTTTCACGGTGAAAATTAGATTTAAAAGATGTTTTGAAAACTAGAAAGAGATTAGAACAAAGATATTAAAACAAACCACGCTCTTTGTGAGTTATTGGGCACGAAAAACGAGCACAAACAGAACTTGACAGACAGGAAAAGCCGCGAAAACAGAGTGTATGACACTCTGTTTTTCGAGGGGATTCGTGTACTCTCAAGGTCAATTTGGCTCGTGAATCTTTGTCTAAGATTTAGATGGATGTTATATGGTTAGTTAGGAACAAGAAACTAGAATTTTAATGGAGATTTGAAGGGAGAACGAATGGTATTTCGAGAGAGACACAAACTGTTTCTCAGTTTGGATGTCTCGGTTTTGTCGAGAGTTTTGAGAGGCAATTAGGGTTTTTTTTGGAGATTAATGCTGGTGAGTGACGGTAATATGTATGGAGAACTTAGAGGAATGAAATTATGGCAGAGGGGAGGTATTTATAGGGAGTTAAAGTAGGGTAAAAGAGAGCAACAAGCAATCGGGCTCCCTGTTTCGCTGCTGCTGTCCAGCAGCTTTCGTGGGGTTTTTAGGGTTTGTATGAGGGGTTTGCTTGGTGGTTAAGCTAAGGTAATATGGGTAGGATACTAGGGTATGGTTTAGGGTTAATGGGCACGGGTTTAAGTGGCGTTTGGAGCGGGTTTTGGGCTCGGGTTTGAGCACGCAAAACAGGGGGGGCTGCTTGTGTTATTTGCGGGCTGTTTGTGGAGTGTTTGGGACGGGTTTGTGGAAGGGCATTGGGGTTCGAACTGGGGTTAGATGGGTAGAGGCCCAGGTTGGTTAGTGTACTCGAGATTCGTGCCAACTCGTAAAGAAAACGGGCTCAAAAACCGAGCTATAATCGAGCTCCAAAACGCGTGGTTAAAACGAGTTTTCGATTTTCAAATTCGAATTTTCAAATCAAATAACACATTAAAATGAATGATTTTTCAAATCAAAAATATATTTTATTTTCAATAAAATAAATTTAAGAAAATAAATTCAAATTAAAACAATAAAATGAACTCGTTTAATTTAAATATCATTTAAATTAATAAAATACTTCGTCGACAACGCTCATTCTACATCGTAAAACGAGCCCAAATAATGACAATGATGACTAAAGAATACATGTGTCCTATCATCATCGGGTGTTTGTCGGGTTCTCTATAAATTCCAATATCGACGGATACGGGTATCTACAGACTTTAGTGAAAGGTTACAATCCGAAACCAAATACCAAAATACGAATACAAGTTCTCAAAACCAACTGTCTACTGAGCTAACTGAAATGTTTATTAAACTACTAAAGCTACAGCGGAAGACTTCTATCATCAGACGGTGGCACATCCCAACTATCCCAAAGAACTCAACTCATACCGCTCAATAATTGGTCACCATCCCCGAATGGATCACCACAGTTTTCAAAACATTAAACGGGGTCAGTACTAATCACACAATGTAGATATAAACCAACAATACGGTAAACAGACAGCTCACACAGTCACACACACAATCACACCACTCCCATCAATCTCCGTCACCGACTGTCCACTGGACCAGCCCTGCCAGTGGGGGACCGCAGCCGTTCCCACCTAAGCCCCGCTCATCATACCGAGCGATAACCCTGTCCCATTAATGTGCACATCCCCTTCCGTGGCGGGTTCCACGAAGGGCGAAACTAGGGCGTGAAGCCACTCCCGCAAGTGACTCTACTCACCCGAGAACACATCTCGAGAACCAGAGACAAACAATCACAATCAACAACCGTCACAATACAATTACGATAATATTCAACAACCACAACACATCAACAACACATTATGGGACTAATACTGAGTAGGGAAACCCTACCTGGAAAGCAACACAATCGACGGTCTCACAAACCGATATCAAAATGCTTCTTCTACAAATCCTCCTCCTAACATACAAACATATAATCACTACCAATCACAAACTACAACAAAACCCCCAAATCCCAATATTAGGGTTTAACCAACTTTAAGGAAATACTATAAAAACGGTACGTAGATCTTACCCTCGACGCAAGGATCACAAAGGTATAAAGAAAGGTGAAACCCGACCCCTGACTGTTGTTGTTGTTCGTAGCTGGTTTTATGAGTCTCTGGGTACTCTATCGAGTAGGCCTTACTCTGTCGAGTAAGGGTGAGTTGCAGTTTAAAATAGTTTCTGACCTGTTGGGTACTCGATCGAGTAACGTAGATACTCGATCGAGTAAGGGGGCACTCGATCGAGTACCTTAGCTACTCGATCGAGTAGCCGGTTTACGGGGGATGATTTCTGTAGATACCCGTATCCGTCGATATTGGAATTTATAGAGAACCCGACAAACACCCGATGATGATAGGACACATGTATTCTTTAGTTGTCATTGTCATTATTTGGGTTCGTTTTACGATGTAGAATGGGCGTCGTCGATGAAGTATTTTATTAATTTAAATGATATTTAAATTAATGTTTTTTAAGTGAATTCATTTTATTAATTTAAATGATATTTAAATTAATGTTTTTTTAGTGAGTTCATTTTATTATTTTAAATGATATTTAAATTATGGTTTTTTTGAGGTGAATTCAATTTATTTTATTTTATTTTGAATTTATTTTCTCAAGTTTATTTTATTGAAAATAAAATAAATATTTGATTTGAAAAATCATTTTATGAGTATATTTGATTTGAAAAATCATTTATTTTAATGTGTTAATCGATTTGAAAAATCGATTTTAAAAGCGAAAAGAACTCGTTTTGAACATGTGTTTTTGAGCTCGATTTTAGCTCGGTTTTTGAGCCCGTTTTCTTTACAAATTGGCACGAATATCGAGTACACTAACCAACCTAAGCCTCTACCCATCCACCCCTGTTCGAACCCCCATAACCACGGCCCAAACCATGCCCCAAATCACCCCCAACCAGCCCGCAAAACACGAAACAGCCCCCCTGTTTTGCAGCTCAATCCCGAGCCCAAAACCCGCTCCAAATACCACCAAAACCCGTGCCCATTAACCCTAACCCATACCCTAATATCCTACCCATATTACCTTACCTTAATCACCAAGAAAACCCCCCAAACGAACCCTAGAAAACCCCCCAAAAGCTGCTGGACAGCAGCTATGCTCAGCCAAGCCCGTCTGCCTCTCCTCCCTTTTACTCTACTTTAACTCCTTATAAATACCCTCCCTTCACCATACATTCATTCCTCTAAGTTCTCTATACATCCTACCTTCACTCACAAGCTTTAAACCGCAGAAACAAACCCTAATTGCCTCTCAAAAACCCTCCACAAAATCGACATACAAACTGAAACTGTTTGTGTGTCCTCCTCGAAAAACAATTCGTTCCTCCCTCAAACCTCCATCAAAACTCGATTTTCTTGTTCCTAATTAACCACATAACATCCATCTACACATTAGACAAAGATTTACGAGCCAAATTGCCCTTGAGAGTACACGAAATCCCTCGAAAAACAGAGTGTTATACACTCTGTTTTCGCGGTTTGTTCCTGTCTGTCCAGTTCTGTTTGTGCTCGTTTTTCGTGCCTAATAACTCAAAACGAGCAGGGGTTGCTTTAAGATCTCTGTTCTCCTCTCTTTCTAGTTTTCAAAACATCTTTTAAATCGAATTTTCATCGTGAAACGAGGGAGAAATCATTGTTTGAAAGTTGCTGTCCAGATTTGCCAAAAACGCGTGTTTGCTTTGTTTCTTCGTCGACGACGGCCTCTCGAGATAAAATCTACCATCGATTACGACCCAAGACGGTGTCAACGATACATGTAGGTTGAGGGTGCATCAAATCCTCCTCTTTCTCCTTTTTTTATTTCGTTTTTATGTTTGTTCTTTTATAGTTTGTTTTGTTTGTTTATCGCTTTTTATTTATCGTTTAAATTAACTATGAAACTAGTTTAGTCCGAGTATGAGTTAAAGTACCACCATGAACACCCGCGTTGACTTGAGATGGGAAAAGAAACCGCTACATCAGTCGGTCGTACACCCCCGTCTCATTTACATATCCTCGTGTTCAAGGTAGGGCATAAATAAAACGAATTTCTAACTTCCGTTCCTCGCTTTTGACCCTTTGTTGTCTTGGCCAATTCGACCCACCTTAGGACCCGTTGCATGTTAGTATGACCTCTGATTGTTAACATATAACTCGTTTAGATGACATTAGATCAATTTAATAACCTAATTAGACACATTAGGGTGCATCGACATAGCTTTAAAAATCAACTGACGATTCTGTAACTTAATTGAACGCATCTCTCTCTTTCACCTAATTTCTCGCTAGTATAAGAGTGCGTGATTAGCACCTTCTTATTAACACTCGATGAGTTAAATCAATTAGCGAATTTGACCTAATTTGACCCCTTTAGGCCGTGTAGAATGCGCGTTTGCAAGGTATCTTTTCAAATTGATCAACGTCGTTTCTAACTAGTTTTCTAATTTGTTTCGAGCTCGTTTCGCAATAAATTGATCTAACTAATTAACCTGACCTAGGACTTAGGGTAGCCTTGTTTGGTTTGGCCGAGATTTGGCCGTGTCCTTTGATCTTTCTCGTTTCGTTTGTTTCGCATCGTTTGTTCTTTATTGCTTTGTCGCTTGTAATTTATCGTTTGTTATCGAGTTGTAATTTTCAAGTTAGTTTTCTTTTATCGAGTCAAAACCTCTTCTAAAAACCTTAGTCTTGTTTGGTTAGATGGTTGTGCCCTAATGCAAGTAAGAGCGTAGTAAATCGCATGTTGTTTAAGGCAACATGGCCCGATTTATGCAAATGCATGCTTTGGTGCGTGACCCAATGTCTAATTCGATAAGATTAAGTGAAAGCACACATTACGAGGAGTGACCCAAGGCCGTGAGTCATGTAGGCTGTGAGTCACCCCTTTGTGCACGTTTTCCTAGGCCGAATTGGCCATGTGTCGTGTGTGGTGTCGTATGTAGCAATTGTATTTAGATCGAGTTGTATCTTTAATTTATTGTTGTGTCGGCATGAAATGCCTGGTTTGTAATAGGTAGATCCCACGGCTCCCCCATTCCCCCTTAAGCCTTGTTTGCTTTGTTTTGTATGTTGTTAGATCAATCAACCCACATGCTAAATTACAACTTTGACAAAGTTAGTTTAGTTGCATCTAAAACGACATAGAAATTGTTGTCACATGTTAGGGTTTAAAACGATGTTTGCATATCATATATCGTAGTAGCTATGACCTTGTTTGAAATCCATACTTGACTTAGTAGAGGCCGTTATTGACGGGCGGGGTTGGGTGTCCTTATGGGCTTCCCAACACGTACCCTCACCCCTTACTCAAGATCTATGGTTTGTGGATCCGTCTAAATACCATTGGATTACGAGAGTCATTCAAATCGAGTGATATAGGGTACAAGTCTTTATCTTTAATCACTCGTAGTCGATTGGCTTTATGCTTTTCGATGAAAGGTGTAAAGTTGACTTGAACGGTTCCAAGTTCCCAAAAACTTGGTGGCGACTCTAATTTGTCTTAATTCGATTCGAAAGAACCTCGAGTCGATTATGCCTCGTGTGGATCCCGCGGACGCAGCTTCCCGAGGGCCTTTTCCACATTTGGCGACTCATTTGGGGGGAAAAGAGGACTAGTTACACTTTGTTTCTAGGGTCTTTTCCACCGAGGTGAAACTTGAAAAGAAAGTGTTGGAAAGTAAAACATTACTCATAGTGCTACGATTCATGCATAAACCCTTAAGGACTTCCCGGGCCGTCCCAGCGTTTCTTCGTGATGCGTGGGGGCGACGTCCCACTATGCTAGGAAGCTGCACATTGCTCGCTTCCACTTCGCCTCGCGTGGTTCTTGATGGTGGGGACGATCTTCTAGGTACTTTACCTTAAGACACCTTGCTCTATAAGACCGCAAAAGGATGGAGGGCATAGACCTTCTTATAGAAGACTTGCCGAGACTTAGAGATGTCTAGGAGCATACATCCTTATAACATGAGAATGACAATGTGCAATTTGTTTTCCCAAGTCTTTTTCGAAATTTCCCATGTCCTTTTCAAAACCGAACTTTTGAAAAACTTACTTTCAAAATAGCATGGTTTTAAAAACGCGAATGCTTTGCCCAAATAGGACTAGAATTTTCGGCCCAAAATGAGCTTTTATAGTAGCCGCATGCGCCCATTTCAAATCTCATTTTCGAATCAATCTTTCGTTTTTTTTCAAAACCAATCCAAAATGCCTCTCGAACCTCAACCAAGCATGAAATGCGTCAAGTCGTGTCCAGGTCATGGCCGTGTTAGGCCGGGTGTGTTTCGTTCTAAGAGTCTAGAACACGACCTTGTTGGGTCACCCAAGCTCACCTCTTGGGCCTTGAGTCATGTTTGTCGACCTTTTGGTCTAGGATAGTCCACAAAAACGCCCAAGCTAGGCCATTTAGGGCGTTTCACCCGAACCTATGGGCTATCTTAGTCCAATCACGGGTTTGGCCACACCGAGTCCGGTTTATAACCGATTTATGACAGTTTGAGTCATGTCGTTTTGTCGAATCTAAAATGAACCAAGGTCTAGATCCAACCATGAGTCGAACCTCTGGTTAGTCAATCTCAAGTCGAGTCTTTGTTTGAGTCAAGTTGGGGTCGTGTCCTTAAGTGTGCAGGGGCTCTTACTTTAAATATTGACTCAGTACGGGGTTTTCTTGTAGAAAGGCCGCCAAAAACCCGACGTCAAGCAATGGAAGATGCTGTTAACAAGCTTACTGAGGCCGTGAACCTCATGATGACCCGAATGGATGCAATCGAATCTAAGCTGGGTGAAGATTCCCCTCCACCACTGACTGATCTGGAAAAACGGTTCAAGTTCATCGAAGACCGTTTGAAACTCTCCCAGGGGAAGAACATCCACTATGAGAATGCTAGGGCCTATGCCCCGGTGCAGGATAAGTTGCCCACGAACATGGTACTCACTGATATCCCAAAGTTTAAGGGCACAGAAGATCCAGTCCACCATGTTAAGGCCTATAAGGGGTACTTAGCACTGAAGGGAGTACCTGCTGACATGCTCTCTGAAATTTTCGCCCAATCTCTGGATGAACACCCGAAGGCGTGGTTCTACAATCTGGACCTTAAGAACTTCCCCACTTTCGAAGATATTACGGTGGAGTTCTGCAAGCACTATGCTGACAATGTCGAGATTCAAACCAACATAAGAACATTGGAGGTGATGACACAGAAAGAAAAAGAAGGCTTTACTGAATTCCTTGCAAGATGGCGCGCTGAAAGCGTGAAATTAGCCAAGAAGCCTGACGAAGTTGAAATGGTAGATAAGTTCGTAAAGAATCTACGACCTATTTACCGCAATGCTCTGAAATACCAGAATTTTGGCTCTTTCAAAGAATTGATAAGAATCGGGATAAAGGTAGAAGATGATGTCATAAGGGCAGAGGCTGAAAAGCCGAAAGGGTACCAAGGGGCCTCATCGTCTAAGGCCAAGGCCCCAGCAACGACCCATATTGATGAAGCCATCAATCTCTTAGAAGGGAAATCGAAGAATCCGCAGCGCCAAACACCAAGGGCATTCACCGATATCGGATGCACTTATACATACGCTCTCCAAAGGCTCATAGCCCAAGGAAAGCTGAAGCCTATTGGTCCAACTCCGGACCCTCCCGCTGGTCAACAAGGTAAATGGTATAAACCAAATGCCTACTGTGCCTTTCATCAAGGGAAAGGCCATGATCTTGAAAGGTGCTATCGATCAAGCACGAAATCCAAGACATGATCGAGAATGGAACACTCCCGATCCCAACTGTTAAACCCAATAACATCACCAATCCATTTGGCGATCACGCCAACTTTGTTTCTGTCGAAGACAATGTCGATTACTCCCATCTTATCCGCCCATGTCACTTGAAAGGGGTGTTTATCGGGAACATATTTATGGATTGCTTTGAATTCTTGCTAAACCCGAAGAATGAAATTCGAGTCGGGAGTCTGGCTCTAGAATGCACTCCTCTCATTAACAAAGTTAATAAAAGACAATTCGATTCACCAACCTACATCACTGGCGTAGATCCTCGGAGGACTACCTCGGGATGGAGGCAGACCATCGAAGGGATCAGGGACAAAAGCCGAGCATCTAAGTTGACAGCTGAACAAGGGAAAGCTCATGACCAGATTTGAAATTATGAGTCGGGATCTATTTTCTTATCTTAGTCAAGTCGAGTCTAGGACTTTCTTTTCCTGAAGTTTAGTCGTTTGTTCCTCGATGACCTAGGGTGTGTCCTAGGAATCGTTCCTTCGAGTCTTTTAAGCATTTGTCATTCCAATAAAAGTCGCAGTTTCGTTTCCAAATATGTCTTGTTTTCAATCCTCAATCATTCCGAAAACATGATAAAACGCACAACACACTCAAAGGCATCCCTGGGGTAGAAATATGTCCCGTTTCAAAATGTAAGGTACAATAGGATTCCGTGTTTGATTCCTTTACCTATTCCATGTTTGGCGGTAGAAAACCTCCATCAGAACCAGTGCTTTTGACAAGCTTTTAGATGATTCTAGGACGAACCCGGACTAGCTCCTTGTTTTCCATATCGATGACGGAAGGCAAGCCTTTTTCCCCCAAAATCATCCCTTCTCGAAGAGAGAAGATATCAACCCGTTCTAACAAGGAATTGTTAGTTCTTACCCAAATTAGTTGGCGAAGCTCAGTTTTCAAGGTGTATCCATTTGTGACTAAGAGAATGAATAGAAGATCATTTTCAAAGAGAGAAAAAAAATGAAAAAGAATGAAAAGATGAAAAGATGAAAAGATGAAAAAAAAGGATGAAAGAAAAGAAAAATGAAAAAAGAAAAGTGATGAAAGAAAAAGAAAAAAAGAAAAAAAAGAAAGAAAAAGAAGAAAAAAAGATGTTGAAGTTATTGCAGAATGCTTTTGGTTGGATGTCAAAGTTACGGAAGCCAGAATTCAAGTCAAGTACCCATAGTTGAAGTTCAATGGGCGAAGCCCAAAAGAGTAAGTAGTGACCTTTTTACCCTCTAAGTCCTTCCTGAGACAGTTACAAGGGGATAGTCAGGAATTTTGAGAATCATTCCGCTTGTTCTGTTAAGTACACCCTAGCCTTTAGGATCCAGACATGGAAATTTGAACCCACATCGATTCCCAACCCATTTTGTACTCGTGGTTCATCAAACCCGAGACACCCATTCCAACCACATCAGCAGCCATAGCCCTTGGCCTTAGCACCACAAAACAAACCTTCAGAATGATGGTTAACCATTCCAACTTGTTATTACCAAGCTCCACATCCCAAAAGATCCAAGCCTTTTACACCTAACCCCAAACACGGGATTTAACGGTACTTTACAGGCTAGAATGGGATACGACATGATACCTTAGGTGAAACCTTCGAGTGTGTACACACAATCAATATGCCATGTTTATGCACCATGATCGAACTACGTCGGATTTGATTTCGCTCCACGCGAATACGTAGGCAGTCCTTCAGAATAAGGGATTCAATCCACTCATCATCCAAGTTGTAATCTTGTCGGTTTATTACGGGTCTTAACCAAGTCCAAATGAAGCCACCTTTGTTTGGGTCGGTCTTAGCACTCGATGTAAGCTAGGATAAGGATATAGGTTCGGATGAATAGTATCAAGTCTCAGAATGAGCTTTTCTAATGGTTTAGGCAAAGATGCTGAGTCATATAGACGTGGGTTTGTGTTGGGAACAGAAAATATGAAAAACCCGCTGAAAAGAAAGAAGGTGTGGAAGAAAAATAGTAAAAGCCCGCTGAAAAGAAAGAAGGCGGTGGCAAGAAATGATGAATACTCGCTGAAAAGAAAGGAGGCGAGGAGAAGAGTGGCAGAATGTTCCCAACAAGAGTGATGTGTGATGTCCAACTGTTGTCATAAAATCAGTCTGTGTTTAGTGTCTAGGCGAAGCTAACGTTGTTGCTCCGTGAGTTTAATCCACCTTGTCAATGCCAAGTGATCTTGATTCCCATGTGCCCTCGGGAGCACGACCATGCCATACGATATCTTCGTCCCAAGTTCGACGACCTTGTGATTCCCATTTGCCATCTTTTGGTGCGCCGGATTGGCCAATTTACGTTTCTACCCCCAACAAGTCAATAATCGAATTAAAACCCGGGCACACTTACGGTTTTATTTTCCTTTTTGTTTTACGGTAGCGGGTTACGCCCACGTTGTTTACAGGTCATACAGAGTGTCTGAGTCGTATTTCCTGCTCACCCGTCAAGGTTCGATTTCAAAATGCCAAAGATTTCAGAATTCCGAAATTTCAAAAACTTTTTGCGAATTGTGGGATAGATGATCCAAGTAGTGGTACATTTCAAGTCAAGGTTTAAATCTCAAAGTTCAAAATCAAATAACATGTTCAAATTTCGGGTCGATGACCCAGTCTTTCAAACTCAAATTTCGGGTCGATGACCCAACATTCCAAGTGATGTCAAATTCAAAATTCGGGTTGATGACCCAATTATTCAAAATTTTCAAATTCAATTTTCGGGTCGATGACCCAATCTTTCAAATGATCCTATTTTAAGATCGATGATCCAAATGTGCTTATGTGATGATTATTGCTAGTACATTTTCTATGTTTCAAATATAGCAGGATATGCTTCAACTGGGGGCTCTAAAGTCTTCGACTTTAGAGCCATCACAAATCAGGGCTCAAGCCGTTGGCTTCCGAGACCATTATCAAGATGTAAAGGATGACATCCACCAAGAATTCAATTCAATACAAGAGTATGAAATGGAAGAATTCCGTAGCTGAAAGCAAATGATGAAAGCGGCGGCAACCTCCTCGGAAAGTCCCGTCCCATTTGGACACCTGCCAGCAGATGATAAGCTTTGGGCAAGTGTCAACAGATGAATTTCGGACAAGTGCCAGCAGATGATAAATTTTGGGCAAATGTCAGCAGATGATGAGTTTTGGACGTACGCCAGCAGATGATAAACTTTGGGCATGTGTCAGCAGTTGCCGAACTACGACGCGGGTTTGATTCCGTCAGAAACGGATACGTAGGCGCCTAAGGATAAGGCTCAATCCACCATATATGCAATTTTATGGGTCGACGACCAACGACGATAATTTGACACAACAGAAGCGAGAGTCAATCCCAACGAAGTTTCGGTATGGTCTCTTCTTATGGTCAAGCGAGCTTATATACGCAAGTCTAATGGACTATAAACGACCCGAAGAATCCTGAGGTCGAGAGGGACCTGGGGTATACTTTGACTTTCGCCTTGTCCAAGCCTCAGTCAAAGTGGGGGCTCTGTAGATACCCGTATCCGTCGATATTGGAATTTATAGAGAACCCGACAAACACCCGATGATGATAGGACACATGTATTCTTTAGTTGTCATTGTCATTATTTGGGTTCGTTTTACGATGTAGAATGGGCGTCGTCGATGAAGTATTTTATTAATTTAAATGTTATTTAAATTAATGTTTTTTAAGTGAATTCATTTTATTAATTTAAATGATATTTAAATTAATGTTTTTTTAGTGAGTTCATTTTATTATTTTAAATGATATTTAAATTATGGTTTTTTTGAGGTGAATTCAATTTATTTTATTTTATTTTGAATTTATTTTCTCAAGTTTATTTTATTGAAAATAAAATAAATATTTGATTTGAAAAATCATTTTATGAGTATATTTGATTTGAAAAATCATTTATTTTAATGTGTTAATCGATTTGAAAAATCGATTTTAAAAGCGAAAAGAACTCGTTTTGAACATGTGTTTTTGAGCTCGATTTTAGCTCGGTTTTTGAGCCCATTTTCTTTACAAATTGGCACGAATATCGAGTACACTAACCAACCTAAGCCTCTACCCATCCACCCCTGTTCGAACCCCCATAACCACGGCCCAAACCATGCCCCAAATCACCCCCAACCAGCCCGCAAAACACGAAACAGCCCCCCCTGTTTTGCAGCTCAATCCCGAGCCCAAAACCCGCTCCAAATACCACCAAATCCCGTGCCCATTAACCCTAACCCATACCCTAATATCCTACCCATATTACCTTACCTTAATCACCAAGAAAACCCCCCAAACGAACCCTAGAAAACCCCCCAAAAGCTGCTGGACAGCAGCTATGCTCAGCCAAGCCCGTCTGCCTCTCCTCCCTTTTACCCTACTTTAACTCCTTATAAATACCCTCCCTTCACCATACATTCATTCCTCTAAGTTCTCTATACATCCTACCTTCACTCACAAGCTTTAAACCGCAGAAACAAACCCTAATTGCCTCTCAAAAACCCTCCACAAAACCGACATACAAACTGAAACTGTTTGTGTGTCCTCCTCGAAAAACAATTCGTTCCTCCCTCAAACCTCCATCAAAACTCGATTTTATTGTTCCTAATTAACCACATAACATCCATCTACACATTAGACAAAGATTTACGAGCCAAATTGCCCTTGAGAGTACACGAAATCCCTCGAAAAACAGAGTGTTATACACTCTTTTCGTGATTTGTTCCTGTCTGTCCAGTTCTGTTTGTGCTCGTTTTTCGTGCCCAATAACTCAAAACGAGCAGGGGTTGCTTTAAGATCTCTGTTCTCCTCTCTTTCTAGTTTTCAAAACATCTTTTAAATCGAATTTTCATCGTGAAACGAGGGAGAAATCATTGTTTGAAAGTTGCTGTCCAGATTTGCCAAAAACGCGTGTTTGCTTTGTTTCTTAAATCGACGACGGCCTCTCGAGATAAAATCTACCATCGATTACGACCCAAGACGGTGTCAACGATACATGTAGGTTGAGGGTGCATCAAATCCTCCTCTTTCTCCTTTTTTTATTTCGTTTTTATGTTTGTTCTTTTATAGTTTGTTTTGTTTGTTTATCGCTTTTTATTTATCGTTTAAATTAACTATGAAACTAGTTTAGTCCGAGTATGAGTTAAAGTACCACCATGAACACCCGCGTTGACTTGAGATGGGAAAAGAAACCGCTACATCAGTCGGTCGTACACCCCCGTCTCATTTACATATCCTCGTGTTCAAGGTAGGGCATAAATAAAACGAATTTCTAACTTCCGTTCCTCGCTTTTGACCCTTTGTTGTCTTGGCCAATTCGACCCACCTTAGGACCCGTTGCATGTTAGTATGACCTCTGATTGTTAACATATAACTCGTTTAGATGACATTAGATCAATTTAATAACCTAATTAGACACATTAGGGTGCATCGACATAGCTTTAAAAATCAACTGACGATTCTGTAACTTAATTGAACGCATCTCTCTCTTTCACCTAATTTCTCGCTAGTATAAGAGTGCGTGATTAGCACCTTCTTATTAACACTCGATGAGTTAAATCAATTAGCGAATTTGACCTAATTTGACCCCTTTAGGCCGTGTAGAATGCGCGTTTGCAAGGTATCTTTTCAAATTGATCAACGTCGTTTCTAACTAGTTTTCTAATTTGTTTCGAGCTCGTTTCGCAATCAATTGATCTAACTAATTAACCTGACCTAGGACTTAGGGTAGCCTTGTTTGATTTGGCCGAGATTTGGCCGTGTCCTTTGATCTTTCTCGTTTCGTTTGTTTCGCATCGTTTGTTCTTTATTGCTTTGTCGCTTGTAATTTATCGTTTGTTATCGAGTTGTAATTTTCAAGTTAGTTTTCTTTTATCGAGTCAAAACCTCTTCTAAAAACCTTAGTCTTGTTTGGTTAGATGGTTGTGCCCTAATGCAAGTAAGAGCGTAGTAAATCGCATGTTGTTTAAGGCAACATGGCCCGATTTATGCTAATGCATGCTTTGGTGCGTGACCCAATGTCTAATTCGATAAGATTAAGTGAAAGCACACATTACGAGGAGTGACCCAAGGCCGTGAGTCATGTAGGCTGTGAGTCACCCCTTTGTGCACGTTTTCCTAGGCCGAATTGGCCATGTGTCGTGTGTGGTGTCGTATGTAGCAATTGTATTTAGATCGAGTTGTATCTTTAATTTATTGTTGTGTCGGCATGAAATGCCTGGTTTGTAATAGGTAGATCCCACGGCTCCCCCATTCCCCCTTAAGCCTTGTTTGCTTTGTTTTGTATGTTGTTAGATCAATCAACCCACATGCTAAATTACAACTTTGACAAAGTTAGTTTAGTTGCATCTAAAACGACATAGAAATTGTTGTCACATGTTAGGGTTTAAAACGATGTTTGCATATCATATATCGTAGTAGCTATGACCTTGTTTGAAATCCATACTTGACTTAGTAGAGGCCGTTATTGACGGGCGGGGTTGGGTGTCCTTATGGGCTTCCCAACACGTACCCTCACCCCTTACTCAAGATCTATGGTTTGTGGATCCGTCTAAATACCATTGGATTACGAGAGTCATTCAAATCGAGTGATATAGGGTACAAGTCTTTATCTTTAATCACTCGTAGTCGATTGGCTTTATGCTTTTCGATGAAAGGTGTAAAGTTGACTTGAACGGTTCCAAGTTCCCAAAAAACTTGGTGGCGACTCTAATATGTCTTAATTCGATTCGAAAGAACCTCGAGTCGATTATGCCTAGTGTGGATCCCGCGGACGCAGTTCCCGAGGGCCTTGTCCACAATTTCTCGGGTTTTGTTAATAATGCGATTAAGTATATAATTATTTTCGTCATTGTTCTTTAAACACTTTTAAAACCTAATTACTGAGAAAAGAGAAATCAAACTACGTTCTTCGCTTCAATCGCATTGTTGGCAAATCCCGGAGTTTGGAAGGTCGGATTTCACCTTTCTTTATACCTTTGTGATCCTTGCGTCGAGGGTAAGATCTACGTACCGTTTTTATAGTATTTCCTTAAAGTTGGTTAAACCCTAATATTTGGATTTAGGGGTTTTGTTGTAGTTTGTGATTGGTTGTGATTATATGTTTGTATGTTAGGAGGAAGATTTGTAGAAGAAGCATTTTGATATCAGCTGTGAGACCGTCTGATTGTGTTGTTTTCCTGTTAGGGTTTCCCTACTCAGTATTAGTCCCATAATGTGTTGTTGATGTATTGTGGTTGTTGAATATTATCGTAATTATATTATGACGGTTGTTGATTGTGATTGTTTCTCTTTGGTTCTCGAGATGCGTTCTCGGCTGAGTGGAGTCACTTGCGGGAGTGGCTTCACGCCCTAGTTTCGCCCTTCGTGGAACCCGCCACGGAAGAGGATGTGCACATTAATGGGACAGGGTTATCAGTCGGTATGATGAGCGGGGCTTAGGTGGGAACGGCTGCGGTCCCCCACTGGCAGGGCTGGTCCAGTGGACAGTCGGTGACGGAGATTGATGGGAGTGATGTGATTGTGTGTGTGTGACGACTGTGTGAGCTGTCTGTTTACCGTATTGTTGGTTTATATCTATATTGTGTGATTAGTACTGACCCCGTTTAATGTTTTGAAAACTGTGGTGATCCATTCGGGGATGGTAAGCAGTTATTGAGCAGGTATGAGTTGAGTTACTGGGATAGCTGGGATGTGCCACCGTCTGATGATAGAAGTCTTCCGCTGTAGCTTTATTAGTTTAATAAACATTTCAGTTAGCTCAGTAGACAGTTGGTTTTGAGAACTTGTATTCGTATTTTGGTATTTGGTTTCGGATTGTAACCTTTCACTAAAGTTATACTATTTAAATGTTGTTTCGTTATTGTCTTATGATATTCATTGCCTCGGGTAACCGAGATGGTAGTATCCTTATATATGAGTGGTCCTGGTAAGGCACTTGGAGTATGGGGGTGTTACATAATCAATCTTCGCTTCTGGGAAGTTGATATGCAGCGTAAGATATAGAGGTCACGGCTAGAGACCCTGTTCGGGGGACTTACTCTAAAGGATCGGGAGATTACGCAAAAGCGGATGTAGAATCGGCCGCTAGATCCGAACTTCCCGGAGATGACGTAACAGAGACTTAGTGGCTCGCTGTCATATCTTAAGTTTCAATGGGCACCCTGTACCTCGGCGGGAGGTATGCACACAAAAAAGCGGGCGCATGGGAGAGTCCTTAGGCTTTAGGCTTTCTTTCCTTCTTTTGTTGTTGGAATTGGAGGTTAAGTGGTTAAGCAATTCAAGGAACCGAGCCCTTTCAAAACAAAACAAGAATGGAGTACCTCTTTTGGTATTTCATGTAAGCCCTCTCCTTATGTCCCAAGACGACTTCGTGCCTTACCCAATCCAATTCTTAAGAAAACCTAATCGGCGCGTCGCTCGACCGCCCTCTCACATTCTAACGAGCAAGTCAACTCCCTTACTTAGGGAGTTTTCTCCCGTGCCATTTGACTACATGACCCTAGTAAAGTCAAGCTGATGCCTTAATAAACTAGGCGATTCAAAGAACTCAACTAAAAGGGGAAAGGATGAACGCTAGCCCTTGTCGTTGCAACTCCAACCCCCCAAGGCCAATGATCCAATCCAGATAGAAGCCTTCCTTAGTTTAGTTTCCTACCTGCTTAGCTTGCCCTAAATAGGACTTCCCCTTACCAATAACCGAAGTAATACTAATGATTGACGCAACAGTGAGTTTTGAAGCCATATCATTCATGGACGAAAGTTTTGGGTACAATCAAATAAAAAAGCACCTGGACGACCCCGGAGGATCCAAGCTAGGAATAAAAAGAAAAAGTTTTTTAGTTTTAGCCTAATTCGTCTTCCATATTTCTCTTCTATGAGTTTGTCCTTTCTTTTATCTTATTTTTTTTTCTTGTTAGATAGTCAATATAAAACGTAGTAAAAGAGTATGTTTTTGTCAGTACGGAAAGCTAATCTTCTTATTTAAGATAATTACTAAGCTAATAACAGCGTATTCAAACAGCCGATTTGCCGCTAACACCGGTAATTCAGCTTTTTGATATCCCAATAGGTACGAAACTACGCTATTCAAAGCATCGAGAAGGAATCGCAGTGTGACAGATCCTATGTCTTAGTTCTCTGCTACTTCAGCTATATGCTTCTAACTGGTCTTTTCCAACTGTAGCAGGGGTAATGCAATGCCTCCAAGATCTCACTTCATTCACCTATCTGCCTCCTTTGTTTCAGAGTGCGCTTAAAAAGTTTCTGCTTTTAGTCTCCCTTCTTTTTTCAACCAATTAGTCTTATAAAATAATGATTCTACAGATCAGAAAAAGATTTAATTTAAATTAAAATCTTTTCTTCCCACGCGTTACGCACCCGTTCGCCACTTTGTTCTCAACTTTTCTCTTCCCGATTCACCCCGGAGTTTATTTTTATTTTTGGTGAGGGAGGGACTCGAACCCACGCCTCTTGGTCATGAGCCCGACGAGTTCTTCCAATTTCTCCACCTCGCTTCTTTGTCTTTTGTTCTCTTTACTTATATATTAAATTCTTTTGAAGTTAACATAAAGTGGGACCTCGAAACAAGAGAACAAATGCGATCGACTTAGTTGCCAAATTGCCGCCGCCAATTTGCTACGCACGCTCCAAGAGGAACGAGTCAACTAATCTCGTCGGTCTATAAAATTCAAATGCAAGAGACTCAATTTCCACTGCACAACAATCTTTAGGACGAAAGCTATCAATCTATCCTCGCCGCACTTGAGTTGCTTGCTTGAACGCATGTTCCGGGGCTTGACTCCAGTAAGTCTTTTTTTTCGAGATCAAAACTATGCCTCTTTCTTTAAGAAAAAGCATCGATATGAAGTGCCCATTTAAACTTAGCTCGAGCAAGCGTACATTTGCTGTTTCGGTAAAACGAGTCTCTTTCTTATTCTTATTATTATTATTATTATTATTATTATTATTATTATTATTATTATTATTATTATTATTATTATTATTATTATTATTATTATTATTATTATTATTATTATTATTATTATTATTATTATTATTATTATTATTATTATTATTATTATTATTATTATTATTATTATTATTATTATTATTATTATTATTATTATAATTATTATTATTATTATTATTATTATTATTATTATTATTATTATTATTATTATTATTATTATTATTATTATTATTATTATTATTATTATTATTATTATTATTATTATTATTATTATTATTATTATTAAGTTACCTTAAATTTGCCAGACTGCCTATAAGTGATATAGCTATCCCAATGGTCCTGACTGACATACGGATACTTCTTTTTTGGTGGGTACTTGTTCATCTCCCCGGTTTCCTTGTTAAACAAGTGGTTCTCAGCAATCTTTAACTTCCAAGATCTGAGGGATTTCCCTGTCTTTTTTTTAGGTACTTATCATACATTTCGGGGACAACGTAAGCTAACTGCATATATGATGAACGTAGTTGGTACAAGTGTTTCGGCTAATACACATATCAAGTAGTAACTTAATTTCAGCAAAAACATTTATTATTGTATATACATACCTTTATTCTGTTTATTAGCATGGTGTTTCGTATTTTACTCAGTTGGTTTATACGCGGCGTACCGAGAGGCACATACTGTCTTACACAACAACCAATCCAACTCGCAAAATACCCGGCATACTCACCATATGGCAGCCCCGTATCTTTATCCCATTTTAAAGGATTAGTTATCTTTGAATTTATTGCTTCTAGGGAAACCCTGTGCCGCATTCGACCCGCAGTGTGTTGCAAATTATTATCATCACCTGAGTCGTCGCCTGACGCATTTCCATGGTTTGTTTTCCTCTTTTGGACCATATCTAAAGAAGAAATTAATAAACAAATAATAACAAATCTCTAGAGATGAGGGTTTATTACTTCTTTAAAGAGCAGAATCTGGATTGATCTAGCGGCGGCAATGGCGACGATGATGATGACTGCGACGACGATGGGGTAGTCTGGTGGTTGATGGGAAGCTCAATGTTTGAGGATATTATGTGGGGGAGGGGAAGCTCAGAGTATATATGTGTCCTGAATAACACGTAGTCTGGTGGTTGAGGGGAAGCTCAATGTCCTGAATAACACTTGCAAGACCTTGTTTATTGGAAAGGAATCAACACGGTAGAAGAAAAACCGTTGTATTTTGTTCCCAAATAGACAACGGTTTTGTTTTAAACCGTAATTGTTTAGGACTATCTACAACGGGTTTGAAATAACCGTTGTCTGTAATATTTTCATGTTGTTTGATTTTCCCGCTAAGAAATAAAGCATCATTTTTATATACATAACAACGGCCTAAACCGTTATAACTGTACACGTCCTGAACAACAGTTTGGGTATAACCGTTTTACTTTATACGAAGTATTTCATTGTGTTTGATTTTACCGCCAAGAAATAAAGCATCATTTTCATATAGATAACAACGGCCTGAACCGTTATAACTGTACACGTCCTGAACAACGATTTAGGTATAACCGTTTACAATAGCAGTTTGATATATAACAGCAAGACAATAATTACACATGACATAAGATATCTTGATTGGATTTGCTGATATTTTCACGGCTGCCGGGAACGTTTTTTGCTAGTCTCTTCATTAATCCAAATACCTTCATCATGATCATTACCAAATTGCGATATAGCACTGTGATCAAGTCCTTCAAATTCGACGTCTTCATCATCTGGAATTCGGCGATGGCAAGATTAAACAACTGACCACTTCTTATACATAGGATCGGTAACATAAAACAGTTGTTTTGCTTGTGACGCTAATATAAAAGGATCGTCCTTGTTTCCAACCTTGTCAAAATTTACTAATGTGAATCCTAAATCATCCTTTCTAACACCATTGTTGTTGTCAACCCACTTGCACCGAAATAGAGGTATCTCAAAATCCATGTAGTCTAAAAGCAATATCTCTTGAATAACTCCATAATATTGCATTGTACCCAAAATAGGATTTTTATCCTTTGAACTAGCAAAGTATATTGCCTCAGAATCTACACAAACTCCACTGTTTTGCATTGTGCTCGACTCTTCTTGAATGCGGGTATAGAAAGTGTACCCATTGATCGCATACCAACTATAAAAAAGTTGCACGAGCATCAGGACCGAAAACGAGATGTCGTAGGCTGGTTGAGCAATCATCAAATGGGTTATCATCATCGTAAATAGTATCCTTAAACCAGTCACTAAGTTGCTTGTAATGCTCATTTGCATACCACCTTTCATTCTTGTGAGGGTGTTTTCCGTTAAGGTAACTCTGGTGTTCCGTAGTGTAAGGTTGTACATGATCATCGATAAATAGAACGTATGTATGAGCTCTATGTCGCATGTCATATGACATATCCTTGGAAACACGACCCCTTACACCTTTTCCATTCATCCACTCACTATGACGATTCGTAGAAGCTCCAATTAACTCATCCAAGGAGAGGTGCACATAACAATACGAAAGTGCTTCATCGATAATTGCTCGCTCAGCAATACACCCCTCTGGACGATACCTATTAGATGTGTAATCCTTGTAAACTTTCATCAATCGTTCGAATGGGTACTGATATTTCAAATACACTCGCCCGAGATAAAAAACCTCCCGGACTAGGTGGACAGTCAAATGAACCATGATAGTGAAAAATGAGGGAGGAAAATACATTTCAAACTGACAAAGACTGGTGACGAGGATCTCCTGCAAAGTTTCCGCTTCATCGGGATCAATGACTTTACTGTTGATTGATGATATGTGATTAGTTTACACCTTTTTACTTCCCATTTCCCATGCGTTTCAACCTCCTTAGCACGGTTTTAGCTTCCTTTCGCTCATCTTTTGCCCTTTTATTCCATGTACCGCCATATTACGGTTCCCCGTGATCTTTTGCGGGGAATTAGCCTCGAAAAAGGGAAGACGGAATGAAACCCGAGTGAAAGGCTAACCCGTGTTAGCTTGAGAAGAAAAAGAGGTGAAGAATGCTGAGAAGAGTGTTATGTCGGCAGACCGGCAGCCGGTCTGGCCACCGGCAGAACACACTCCCCACAATTCCAAGGAAAATGGAGAAAGAAGCTGAAGGCTGTGTTCTGCCCGCAGGCCGGCAGCCGGTCCACCGGTAGAACACAGCAGCTAGAGTGGATTTAGAATTAGAGAAGAAAAGGAGTTTGGCCTCGCTACCGGTAGACACACCGGCAGCCGGCCAACTGGCAGAGCGCATCACAAGGAAGAAATTGAAGACCTGAAGACAGTGTTCTGCCGGCAGGCCGGCAGCCGGTCCACCGCCAGCTATTTCCAAATTTTCAAGGTTTATTTAACCCCCCAGCCGGTAGGCGAACCGGCAGCCGGTCCACCGGCAGAACGCAACATCTAACGGATTTTGGGCTTTTCTCCTCTTTTCTCCTCTTTTCTTCTTAATCTTATAAAAGACTATAAATACCCCCTCCCTTAACCATTTGTACACACAACCCTAGACCTAAATTAATTTCCTTTTCCAAGTTTGAATCTTGTTAATTACATTGCTAATCTTTCCTTAATTAGAACAAGTTCTTCAATTATTTAGTAGTAGAAATTGGGTTGTAAGAAGATTGAAGGTTCCTCCTTCTTTATTGTTCAATCCAAATTCCTTTCTTGCTATTGAGTTGGTATTATTTCTCTTCCTAATTTCATTAGTTTACATTTGCTTTTCCTTTAAGTTTTTCTTGATTGTTTATGTTAAATTTTCATCCTTGTTGTTTGATTGTTGTTATTTTCACTCTTGTTCATCTTCCCTTTGTTCATCCTTGTTATTTACACCCAAAGATTGAGTCTTTGATTTCCTTGTGTTAAAGATTTAATCTTTGAGTTGCTTGTGTTAAAGATTGTGTCTTTTAGTTCAATCATCCTCATTATTAGATTAAATTATCTTTCTTCATATTTATTGTTGGATTGTTGCATGTTTAGAAATAGAATTCATCATCCCATTATGTTTATGCTTAAAGACTCCATCTTTATTGTTTATCTTGCCTTTAGAGACATGATTAGTGAGTAGTCTTCTTCTAGGACTCGGTTTGACCCGGTATGGGTAATTTCACTAATTAATTCTCATTAAGGCTAATTTGTTGGGGGAAATTGGTGAGGGTAGTTTAGAGGAATTACTGTTGGAGTAAGTGTCCCCGACAATAATGCGATCACAATAGTCGATCATATTGATCACATATTTAAATCTCATACCAAGAATACGAAAGGGATGATACATTACATATATAGTCAACTGGTCCACATATATCGGTAATGATTGGCTGGCTAGAGTTTGACATTACTGTCGTGCGACGGTGGTGATCAGTTGATCCCTTGAGGTCACACCTAAAGGACGATTCCCTTAATTGAAAAGGTTAATTAATTGTATGCCGATACAGATTAATTAATTCCTTAAAATTGAAAAAATTATTATCATAACAGAGAAAATGACATCTTATTATAATGTGATTAAATGAGATTTTATTTAGTAATTTAAGAAGCTATATTACTAAAATTAATCGGTGTTTGCGAAACACGCGAGATGAGAATGATAAGTTAGTTATAAATACAAGATGTTGTGAATTATAATAACTAGTAATTAAATGACCATTTTATGAGAAAGTAATTTTAAATTACTAGTCAATTTGTTAAATATGATTTATTTAATTTGTAAATGATATTTAATTTGTTAAATATGCATTTTAAATTAAAACATGACATAAGACATGTCACATGTCACATGACATACAATTGTACAATTGACAAAAATAAAATGGACTCCATATTACACTACATAAACCGAAATTGATGGGCAATGTATATAGTTTTGTCTTTTTCCATTTGTCTTATTCTTTTGTCTAAAATGCATGATAGTGACATGACTATGGACAAAGGCTTACACATTTGTCTTGTGAAGACAAAAAGGAAAAAGAAAAATTGTCCACTACTCAATGGTACCAACCGGTTTTGTGAGCAAATAAGAGAGGATTTTTCCTCTATTATTCATTCTAACATATTTTTTATGAAAATACCTCTCTCTCTCTCTTGTTCTTCATAAAAGTCCTTTTTATGAATCTAATTTGTTCATATCAATCACTAATAATACTAGTAGTAGTATATGAGTATTAGTAATCAATTTTAAGGTAAATAACATTACAAATATCTAGTACATATTAGTTTGTGGGATTAAGGGATAGTCTTGGGTGCTACTAATTGGAGGGCTTCTATTTTGACGTCATGAATGTTCATCCAATATTGGAAAGCTCAAGAACTAACAAGAAGGAGATCTTGTTGGTGCCCATTTGAACGAAATTTCAATGGTGAGAAATTTATTTTCTTATCTCTTCTTATTTAGTTTGCATGCATAAGATTTAAATTAATTTTATGACTAAATTAATTTGTAACATATAAGAATATGTTAAGTAATGAGATATAGATTTCTAACAAGTGGTATCAAGAGCCTTAGGTTGTTTGCATGCAAATCGGTTATAGTTTTTCCGAGTTATACGATTAACATATACAACTCAAAAATTTGTGTTATTATGATATATCACGAAATAAACTATGCATGTTAAAGTTTCTGATCCTAAAATGTATTTAGGATATTTTGGTTAATTTATGCATTTTTATTGTTCATTTTATATAATATTGGTATTAAAATGTGATTTTTATGATAAAAATGTCATTTTTGGACGAAAATTAGCTAAACTTCGAATTTTCTAGTAGTTTTTGGATATATTTTCACATATATTATTTTTAGATGATCTGGAAATTTTTAGAATTTTTGAAGTTTTTATGCTCGAAATATGGATTTTTCATGATAAAAATCGAATTTAAATGAAAAATAGGTTAATATGAGAAATATTTCGAATCTGGTCATAGAAATTTAGTATGTTGTCACATACAATTTTACAAGATGTGTGTAAAATAATAGGCTATAATGAAGTCGTCATGCATGATTTATGATTTTTTGATGAAAAATAGCATAAATAGTGACTTAATTAGTGAAAAATTGCTAAAACATACTTCATGACTAAGGAAAAACGTCACATGTTGCATTTTATTATCTTTTTCAGATCTAAAATTGAAAAGTTGATGAGTATAATTTTTCTCATGTTTTTATGATTTTAATTGATAAATCCGATAAACCGCAACATAGTTTTTCCGATAAATTTTTCGAAATTTTAACCTACGTTTTTGAATATTATGAGTGTCATGGTATTTTTTCCAGAATGTTCATGAGTTTGAATTTTGAATTTCAAATTTCAAATTTATTTGAAATTTTTATGATTTATTTGGAGTTTATAGCATTTTGTTGTAATTTTGAGTCCATTAATGAACAATTTTAAGAAATATAAGTTAATTATAGTCAAATTGTTAGTGGAGACTAATTTTGAGTCCTAAGATGGTTAGGGTAATTAACTTGTGCATAAATATGATTTTATGTAATTTATTGTGATTTTAAAAGGTTGAATCACGCAAATCCGTAAAAACCGATTAATATACGATATTGGCTCTTTAAAGGCGATTTAGCATAAAATTGGGCATTTTCATACATATTATAATGCTGCATTTTATTTATGATTGTCATAATTTTATTTTATGTAATTTTTGAATTATGTAATTTATACTTAGTATGGCCTTAGTTTTTAATTGGTATTAACCGAAATGTATGGGAATATCGATTCGGTTGTAATTTATTGTGATCTCGTATCACCGTTTTGTAATTTAATAGATTTATTTTTATTTTAATTACAAATGTATAATAGGAAATTATGTAATTTGTTATGTAATTTAATTATTTCGGAGTTCCTTGAAGACGGTGTCACTCAAGAAGGTGATACATAAAGACGGTGTTACCTCGAGATGCGTGCCAAAACCGAAGTTCAAGGGACCAATGGAGTTGGTTTCCGAATATGTAATAGTTAATTAGATTTTCTATTTTAGGAAGGCCATACTAGGATTTAATTTATGCTTTGCATTTTATTTATATGTTGCATGCATCGCTAAATCGCCATAACTAAAACATGCATTATCATTTAAATCGAGTATATCGACCGTGTCAATTATAATTATCGTAGTTCACCGCTTTAGTTCACTTAAAACGTGATAGATAATAAATTGACACGACCTCTCGCTAAAAAATAAACAATTGAGACTTAGCCTTACCAAATAGTAGAAACCATGAAGTACCAGTTTCGCAAGGGAGTTGAGCCGGCTTTACCGTAAGACAAACCTTGTTACGTTGGTGAAGTGGGTGATAAATGTCTACCCACCGAATTTATAAAGATGAGGGTTGTTTTCGGCTTTACCGATGCCCAAGTTGATGTAAATTTGGATCATGGACACATTTATTCGAAATTTGGGTTGAACTCAACGAAAGTATTCTCGACGGTTGCCGGATGTGTTTCGGGCTAAAGATAAATATTAATGTAATTTTATCGACCAAGAGTTCTAAAAGTAGAATCGATTAAAGAGTTAATCCACCGAGTTATATTGATGAGGGTTGTATTCGGCTTTACCGATGCCCAAGTTAATATGAATTTGGATCTTGGAATCATTTATCATAGTTGGGTAGAGGTCACTATGTAAATGCTTTACTTGTTATTTACAAGTATTAATAAAACGATAAATGTTAAGTTTTCCACTATTCCGTTATCATATTGTTCTATTTCTTTACCACAATTCATATACGATATCATTTCGATTTTTGATTCAATTCTCCATTAAAACATCGTAACTAAAGACAAATATGAATTTGCTTCTAAAACCTCAAATGAACCATTGCTAAGGATCTCTTGTAAAGAGTATAGATTAAAGTTATTCATTATCAAACAGGTTTTTGATTCTTGACTAACATATCTACTTACAATGAATTGTTTCTCATATGCTTAATTAAATTAAGTATCTTGAAGCGATAAATTGTTTTGGTAATTAGATTTGTAAGAATTCGTAATTGACCAAAATAACGCAACCACTTCAATGAAAGTTTTAAGACTAAAACGATTGAATTGAAGAGTAGTCTTCATAAGATTCAACTTTGCTTCTCTAAGTAAAGATTCTTTGAAATAAGTGGGAGCATTGTCTTAAACCGTTAAGAAAAGGACGAGGTTCAAGAAGTAAAGATTATAATGGAATTGATACAAGGTAATGTTAAAAGTAAAGTTATTGAGAATGACGATACTAAACCTATCAATCCCGACCGATTAAGTTTCCATTGTCCTAAATGTTGGACACTAGAAAGGAAACTACCCCAAATTATTGAAGAATCAACAAATTAGTTGTGGGACATCTAATGGGACCTTCTTCTTTAAATGTTTATTTGATTAACATAAATTTTGCTAGTACTACTTCGTCAATATTAGAAACCGGTGGTGGTTTTCATCATTGTACTTCATACATAGGATGATTAGAATATGACGAACTAGCAACAATGATGTTGAGAGATAGAGTCATTGTGTACTCAATCTAGTTTTTGGGTTTAGAGTTGTACTTAATTATGACTATTAAGTGCATAAACTCTAAATAAGAATATAAACTTGTTAAGATACAAAAGAGGTTTCACTTTTGTGACCCGATACACCATGATTTGATGTATGGCTAGCCCATTATCAAGGTGAATATATTCTAAACCAAACTAGAATGATATATCATGGAGATGATGCCAGACTAAAATTGGTAACCCAAGATTAAACCTTAAATTCTGGAATGATGAACGCAAAGAGTTATCGAGTACTCTTGAAACCATTAGATTGTTAATCTTATGGTATATGCGTATCTTGTATTCAAAGCAAGATGTCTCGTGCCTTTTGGTTGAAAAGGAGATCGAGGTTGTAAATCATTGATCCAAAATAGGTTGATCATTTTATTTTTACCAACGATTTAAGTTGACACTAATGTGTTCACTTAATAAGGTAAATAGAGAAATCCTTGAAGAAGTTCAAAGAGTTCAAAGAATCACGATCTAGTCGTGATGGGATTATCAAAGTGAAGACTTTGATATAAGCCAAATGAAATGTGATATAGTATCACAAGTTAATCTCTCTTACACACATTATGAGATAATGTGTGGTTGGATAAGAAATCAAACGCTATTCGATATGGTTTGGACTTCAATCAAGTTACTTTGAGTTACTTGATCCTTTTGGGGATTTTATCATTTTGTCTAAATTATTTTTCCACTAAATCTAAAACGAATCATATGAGATATGAAATGGTAGAGTACCATATTTGTAAGTTTTCACAAGAAACAAATGCTCATTTTTCCCTTTCAATTATCACAAGTACGACGGGTTTGCGGCTCGTGAAGCTGTCTTTCTAAAAATACAAGTTTATTTCTAGAAGACAGAGTGGGATAAATTATTGAAGAGCCACAAAGAATGCCACAGAGAATGTTATGTCGCAAGAAACTGGTCTTTCTTGACTACATGAGACGTTTTGTGTAAGATGTTGTTTCTTAAAAACATAGGAGGTTAAATTCGTCACTTGTTGAAAATGATGAATTCATGCTACTTTTAAGAAAGTAAAGAGCTTATAGCTTACAAAAGAAATCGTTTGATTCAAGTTGATTACTTCTAGAAAGTAATGAACATATGACTTACATGAGAGAGTTTAAAGTCACAACTCAATACAAGGCTTAGAGCCATGAAAATCCAAAATAAAAAGGCTTGATTAGTTGCAAAGGGTTTTGCACTAATAAAGAGAGATTTCAAAGCTTGATTGGTTGCAAAGGGTTTTGCACTAATCGAAATGCTTAAGTCTATTTGGATCTTCTTAGGGATTGTGTTTCATTATGAGGATACACATACAACAAGTGAATCTAAAACCCACTTCTTCAATTAGAAGGAATGTATTCAATACATGTCTTAAGTTTTGAAGATTCTTGCAATCCTAAGATAATGTGAAACTTAATAGAGGGTCTTAAGTAGGACATCAATGAGTTGGAATCAACATTTTGATCATGTGATAAAACATTTCTCGATAAGTCGAGAAGTTGTGTTTATACATGAAGTTTAGTGGGAGTTATGGAAATTTTAATTAGTCTTATATGTGGATGACATATTGATCATTGAGAATGATTTAAGACTTTTGGAGTATTATAATACATCTTTAATTTCCGGATTTATGAAGATAAATCTACATGATATTAGCGTCAAATAAGAAGTCTCATGTTGATAAGATTCATGACTAGTTCAATAAAATTGAACATATTTGATTGATTCCATTTGCTTCCGCTGCCGAACCAATTAAATAGGAAATGATGTATAACACTTCATATACTTTGAGTATGATGAATTGTTTCAAAATCGAATTCAAGAAATAATCACCAAGTAGCCATATTGATTACCCTTAAGTACTTGCAGAAGCATTAAGGATATAATGCAAAGTGTTTTTTGATGCAATTTTGTGTAAGGGTGTTACACAAGTGACAATTGACAATTGAGATTGCGCATGGTTTCCGACAAAATCATAATCAAAACACATTAGGATGGTTAAGATATCATTGTGGCTATGTTATTTAAGAAATATATTTTCTAGAATCGTTCTAGGCAATAAAGAACAATGAGAGATATTTATAACGGAAATTGAGTACGCTTGCAATCATGAGATGTGCAAGAGGATGAGTCCCGCACACTGTGAAAACAGTGGGAGATATTCTTAGGCTAGAGGGCCTATGTCTTGATTGGATCTCGACACGTACTCAGAAAGTTTTGTAATGCAAATGTATACATTACAAAGGAAAACGAGTATGTAGTAAGGTTGAGTAAGGTACAAGAAGTTGATAAAACCTACTAACCAAAGACTTCTCATAGGCTAAACATGATGAGTCATGTCATTTAAATTGAATTGAAATGAACAACTACATACAAGATCAAATTAGATTATAGAACATGAAATAGTAATCAGGCATTGACTATTCATATGTGATAATCGCATTTGTCGTTCGAGTTTTACTTTAAAACTCTTTTATTATACTTTGTTACATCCAAACGGGTTGTAGAGACAACATTGAACCCCGTTAAAGTGAACCCGGATTAACATGGTATTCGCCCATAGTCACTTGTATGAGGTGACGTCTCGAAGTGACTAGAGTGTGATGCGATTGATGGCAAGTTCAAGTGCCATAGAGTCATGTGAGATGACTAGTCGATCACATAGGCAGATCAAGTAGGAACACTTTGTCGGGCAAAGACCGCTTATAGTGTTCTGGCAAATTTATATAGCCTGGTCGTGGCGAGAGCTACTATAGTATTCTAATGAGTCGATTCTTTTGACTAAAGACTGTTCGCCTAAGATGGCACAGTTTCAGATTAACTTTGATTTGTGTTACTACGACCTTCGTAAATGCGGTCAAATGGGCATATTTTGGGTTATGATGGTTGTGGCTAGTCGAAGGGAATAAGTGTGATAGGAATTGTCCACCCCCTTGTCAGGGTTAAAACAATATCCCAGGGCCACTCGAGGAGTAATGAACTGGAAATGTGTGGCCACGCTCGGAAGGTATCTATGGTAGATAACTCCGGTCAATCAGTTATTCTCCAGATCGAGGAAACCACTCTCGATATGATCACTTGCAAGTACGACCCGAAAGACACCTTGCATTGAGTGGGAGATAGTAATAGGACAAGAGAATTGGTGACGCACACTTGTCGAGGACAAGTGGGAGATTGTTGGAGTAAGTGTCCCCGACAATAATGCGATCACAATTGTCGATCATATTGATCACATATTTAAATCTCATACCAAGAATACGAAAGGGATGATACATTACATATATAGTCAACTGGTCCACACATATCGGTAATGATTGGCTGGCTAGAGTTTGACATTACTGTCATGCGACGGTGGTGATCAGTTGATCCCTTGAGGTCACACCTAAAGGACGATTCCCTTAATTGAAAAGGTTAATTAATTGTATGTCGATACAGATTAATTAATTCCTTAAAATTGAACAAATTATTATCATAAGAGAGAAAATGACATCTTATTATAATGTGATTAAATGAGATTTTATTTAGTAATTTAAGAAGTTATATTACTAAAATTAATCGGTGTTTGCGAAACACGCGAGATGAGAATGATAAGTTAGTTATAATTACAAGATGTTGTGAATTATACTAACTAGTAATTAAATGACCATTTTATGAGAAAGTAATTTTAAATTACTAGTCAATTTGTTAAATATGATTTATTTAATTTGTAAATGATATTTAATTTGTTAAATATGCATTTTAAATTAAAACATGACATAAGACATGTCACATGTCACATGACATACAATTGTACAATTGACAAAAATAAAATGGACTCCATATTACGCTACATAAACCGAAATTGATGGGCAATGTATATAGTTTTGTCTTTTTCCATTTGTCTTATTCTTTTGTCTAAAATGCATGATAGTGACATGACTATGGACAAAGGCTTACACATTTGTCTTGTGAAGACAAAAAGGAAAAAGAAAAATTGTCCACTACTCAATGGTACCAACCGGTTTTGTGAGCAAATAAGAGAGGATTTTTCCTCTATTATTCATTCTAACATATTTTTTTATGAAAATACCTCTCTCTCTCTCTCTCTCTCTTGTTCTTCATAAAAGTCCTTTTTATGAATCTAATTTGTTCATATCAATCACTAATAATACTAGTAGTAGTATATGAGTATTAGTAATCAATTTTAAGGTAAACCACATTACAAATATCTAGTACATATTAGTTTGTGGGATTAAGGGATAGTCTTGGGTGCTACTAATTGGAGGGCTTCTATTTTGAAGTCATGAATGTTCATCCAATATTGGAAAGCTCAAGAACTAACAAGAAGGAGATCTTGTTGGTGCCCATTTGACCGAAATTTAAATGGTGAGAAATTTATTTTCTTATCTCTTCTTATTTAGTTTGCATGCATAAGATTTAAATTAATTTTATGACTAAATTAATTTGTAACATATAAGAATATGTTAAGTAATGAGATATAGATTTCTAACAATTACATGGTTAAGGATTGAGTTTTGGGTAGTGTCGACTTGTGACCCTTTTCCACCAACGGGAGTTGGTTAGGTTGTAAATTGGATACCCGAAATTTGGCCTTGTCACCAACTAAGGTTGAGACCGGAAGGGAGAACCGAGGGAGGGTGCCTCTAGACTAGCGTTTGAAATCGGCCTCGGGGAGGAGGAGCGGGATGACCCAGAATACGATGAGTACTTAATGACCTCGACCAAATTCTTGACCTCCTTGGAAAAATGCATGTTTTCGTGGTTGTTGGGTTTTGAGTTAGGAATACCGACTTTCGAACCCGGGAGGGGGGGTTAGTTGGGATAGCTAGTGTCCTATTGCGAACCCGGAAGGGAGGTTCTAGGCGAATTAGAGCCATCTCCCCCTTGCCTTTCTACCCCTTATGATTAGCCGAGAGAACTAACTTGTGGAATTACGTATATCCGTGGGAGGACCGAGTTCTAGCCTTTCCTATTATTTGATCTACTCTTAATCCTTTTTAGCTTGTTCTTTGCTTGTCTAGTTTATTAGCCTTTTAATTTGCTAGTTTAGTGCTAGATCGTTACCACCTCTCTATTTATTTTGACTTAGCTAAGCTCGTGAATTAGAACGATTAGTAGTCCACCTAGTCCTTGTGGGATCGACCCTCTAAAGTGTGCATCGACAAATCGTGCACTTGCGAGGTATAACTTGATACCATTAAGTTTTTGGCGCCGTTGTCGGGGAGTACGGCTAGATATTAATCGTTTTTGTTCTAGTTTAGACTAAGTCCCTTGTTACTAATCTTTTCTTTCAAGTGCTTAAGTCTTTTGCATGAGTAGGCGACAAAGAAGAGGTCAACCAACATATCCTATTGATCTTGAAATTGAAGCTACGGGAAGAAGACTTAATTCTCTAAGAAGAAGGGGTTTTCTAGACACGCCACCGGTAGAAGAAAGTGATCAACAAGAAACTACCAAACTATTTGAAAATCCTTTTGGAGTAGTTTTTGAAGAACCTAACATCATGGGTGATCCGGTTCCGATAAGAGAGACTATGGCTCCTAAGCACATAGTCAATCCAAGCATCCAAAGGCCAAGAATTCAAGCTAATAACTTTGAGATCAAAAATGTCTTGCTCAACCTTGTTCAAGACAACCAATTTGGAGGAAGTCCCTTGGAGAACCCAAATGATCATCTAAATGAGTTCCTTGAAAATTGTGATATGTACAAGTCGAATGGGGTCTCCGATGATGCGGTACGCCTTAGGTTGTTCCCCCGTTCACTTAGGGGTTCGACCAAGGATTGGTTAAAGAATTGTGACCCCGATTCCTTCAAGACATGGGATGAGTTGGCTTCGGTATTTTTGAACAAGTATTTCCCACCCTCAAGAACGGCCAAAGTCAAGAGTGAACTACAAAGCTTTACTCAAGAAGAGGATGAGACCTTATATGAGTCATGGGAGCGGTATAAGAGACTCCAACGGTTATGCCCCCACCACGGCATCTCTGAGGCCGAGCTAGTGAACAATTTTTACAAGGGGTTAACCCAAGACCTTCGGCTTTCATTAGATGCGGGGTCGGGAAAAGGTGCCTTAGACATTTTGGGGCATAAAGCGGCAAATGAGCTAATTGAGGAGATGGCCTCACGGACTATGGAATGGGGAAGTGATAGGCAATCGAGAAAGGGCAAGAACAAGGATTCTAACGCGGTTTTGAATGTGGAGGTTAAGGGAATGCTAGATGAACTCACCCAACAAGTTGCTTTGCTAAATTCAAAACCTTCAAGCTCTGATATGAGGCAAGTCTTGTCTTGTGAGTTGTGTGGGGAACAAGGGCACACTCCAATTGGGTGTCCCTTGATTGCACCCATCCAAGAGGAGTGCTATGAGCAAGCTAATGGCGTTTGGGAATCCACAAGTGCAAGGCAAGGGTTCAATAATAACAACAACCAATTTGGCAATGGAAAACGAACTCATCCTTTCTTGTCTTATGCTTCACAAAACATTCAAAACCCAACCACTTCCTCACCACAACAACAAAGGTTCAATCAAAACTCTCAATTCCAAAGACAAATCCCACCCGGTTTCCAAGGAAAACAATTTGTCACTCAAAACCAACAACCATTTGGGGGTTTCAAGGGACAAAATTTCAATCAACAACAAAACCAAAATTTCCAACCTCGGAACCAAAACTTTCAAACCCCTCAAAAACCTTCTTGGGAGCAAGCCTTTGAGCAATTGGTGATTTCAAACGAAAAAGCCGACTCAAAGCTTGACAACCACATTGCCTCACAAAGCCGGGTTAATGATGAAATAAGAGCATCCCAAAAAGCTACGGAAACTCATGTAGCCCAAATTTCTCAACAATTGAGTTAATTGGCTCAAAATCCGGGGAAGTTTCCGGGTAATACGGTTAACCCAAGGGAGATGAATGCGGTATTTTTGAGGAGTGGAAGGCAATTGGAGGAGGTTGAGAAATCTCCTAAGTGGAAGAGGAAGAGGGTGTCTAGTGAAGTAGTGAAAGAGCACCCGGTTGAAGTTGTGGAAGAAGGTGAAATTAGGGTGGAGAAGTCAAAGGAGGTGGAGATGGTTGATCCTCCAAAGCAAGATGAACCTATTGCAACTAAGGCCAAAGAATGTACTCCACCACCAAGGGAGTATGTAGCACCGGTACCCTTTCCACAAAGGCTTGCAAGGCCTAGGCTTGAAAAGAAATATGAGAAGTTTGTTGAGATCTTGAAGGGAATGAATGTCACGATTCCTTTCCTTGATATGATTACCGAAATTCCATCATATGATAAATTTCTTAAGGAACTTGTCACTTTGAAAAAGAAGAATGGAGAGGTGCAAACCATCAACCTCTCTAAGGAGTGTAGTGCTATTCTTACTCACACAAACAAGCTTCCAAATAAGCTAGAAGATCCGGGTAGCTTCTCAATGCCGTGTTCTATCCAAGGAGTGGCTAGTAAAAGAGCATTGTGTGACTTGGGGGCTAGTGTGAGCCTCATGCCACTTTCAATCTTCAAGAAGCTTGATTTGGGAGATTTGAAGCCAACTAGAGTTTCACTTCAACTAGCCGATCGATCGGTTAAATTTCCCATTGGTGTGATTGAAGATGTACCCTTGGTTGTTGGGAAGCTTATCATACCATGTGATTTCTTTGTCATGGATATGCCCGAGGACTATAATGTGCCTATTATCTTGGGGCGACCTTGTCTTGCCACCGGTGGAGCAATGATTGATGTGAAGAGTGGCAAGTTATCTTTGCAAGTGGGTGAAGATAAAGTGGAATTTGAACTCACCAAGTCTATGGAAACTCTATCTTTAGGTGACACTTGTTGCATTGTGGACATTCTAGAGAATCCCATTGAGGAGCATGACCCAAAAGCTTCCTCTATGGATCCTTTGGAAACTTGTCTTGTTAATGGGTATGAAGTTGATGACAAAGATGTAGAAACTCTTGCATATGTGTGGATGTTGGATTCCGCTCCAATTCATGAACAAGCTCCCAAGTTTGAAATGTTGGAAGTTGGTAAGAAGGAGGAGAGTTCCATGCCTCCTCCTACGGTTGAACTTAAACCTCTTCCCCCTTCTTTGAGATATGAATTTCTTGGTGATAATTCCACTTTTTCCGTCATCATCAATAGTGAACTTGATGACACCCAAACCTCAAAACTACTTTCTTTGCTCAAAAGGTTTAAGGGTGTCCTTGGGTACACGATTGGTGACCTCAAAGGGATTAGTCCCTCTTTGTGCACTCATAGAATTTTGCTTGAAAATGAGGATGCTTCCTCCATTGAGGCACAAAGAAGGCTTAACCCCATAATGAAAGAAGTTGTGAGGAAGGAGGTCCTCAAACTACTTGATGCCGGTATTATCTATCCCATTTCGGATAGTAGGTGGGTAAGCCCGGTTCATGTGGTTTCAAAAAAGGGAGGAATGACGGTAGTGAGAAATGATAAAAATGAATTTATTCCCACTAGAACGGTCACCGGGTGGAGGATGTGTGTGGACTATAGGAAATTGAACAAATCTGTTAGAAATCTATATCTCATTACTTAACATATTCATATATGTTACATTTAATTTAGTCATAAAATTAAATACAAATCTTATGCATGCAAACAATAGTAAATATAGCGAAGAAAATCGATTTCTCACCATCTAATATTTCGGTCATCATATGGGCACCAACAAGATCTCCTTCTTGTTAGTTCTTGAGCTTGCCAATAATGGATGAAGATTCATGACTTCAAAATAGAAGCCCTCCAATTAGTAGCACCCAAGACTATCTCAAAAAACCACAAAATAATATGTACTAGATATTTGTAATGTGGTTTACCTTAAAATTGATTACTAATACTCATATACTACTACTAGTATTATTAGTTATTGATTTATACAAATTAGATTCATCAAACTAGATTTTATGATGAACAAGAGAGAGAAGTTTTATGTTTTTCTTAAACATGAGAGAATGATAAAAATGAGGAAAAATCCTCTCACTATACACACCAAAACCGGTTGGTCTATGAGTATATGGACCAATTTTTCTTTTTCTTTTTGTCTTCACAAGACAAATGTGTAAGCCTTTGTCCATAGTCATGTCACTATCATGCATTTTAGACAAAAGAATAAGACAAATGGAAAAAGACAAAACTATATACATTGCCCATCAATTTCGGTTTATGTAGTGTAATATGGAGTCCATTTTATTTTTGTCAATTGTACAATTGTATGTCATGTGACATGTGACATGTCTTATGTCATGTTTTAATTTAAAATGCATATTTAACAAATTAAATATCATTTACAAATTAAATAAATCATATTTAACAAATTGACTAGTAATTTAAAATTACTTTCTCATAAAATGGTCATTTAATTACTAGTTAGTATAATTCACAACATCTTGTAATTATAACTAACTTATCATTCTCATCTCGCGTGTTTCGCAAACACCGATTAATTTTAGTAATATAACTTCTTAAATTACTAAATAAAATCTCATTTAATCACATTATAATAAGATGTCATTTTCTCTCTTATAATAATTTGTTCAATTTTAAGGAATTAATTAATCTGTATCGGCATACAATTAATTAACCTTTTCAATTAAGGGAATCGTCCTTTAGGTGTGACCTCAAGGATCAATCGATCACCACCGTCGCATCGACGCAAGAATGTCAAACTCTAGTCAACCAATCATTACCGATATGTGTGGACCAGTTGACTATATATGTAATGTATCATCCCTTCCGTATTCTTGGTATGAGATTTAAATATGTGATCAATTATGATCGACAATTGTGATCGCATTATTGTCGGGGACACTTACTCCAACAATCTCCCACTTGTCCTCGACAAGTGTGCGTCACCAATTCTCTTGTCCTATTACTATCTCCTACTCAATGCAAGGTGTCTTTCGGTCGTACTTGCAAGTGATCATATCGAGAGTGGTTTCCTCGATCCGAGAATAATCGATTGACCGGAGTTATCTACCATAGATGCCATCCGAGCGTGGCCACGCATTTCCACTTCATTACTCCTCGAGTGGCCCTGAGATATTGTTTTAACCTGACAAAGGGGTGGACAATTCCTATCGCACTTATTCCCTTCGACTAGCCACACCATCATAACCCAAAATATGCCCATTTGACCCCATTTACGAAGGTCGTAGTAACACAAATCAAAGTTAATCAAATCGTGCCACCTTAGGCGAATGTCTTTAGTCAAAAGAATCGACTCATTAGAATACTATAGTAGCTCTCGCCACGACCAGGCTATATAAATTTGCCAGAACTCTATAAGCGGTCACTGTCCGACAAAGTGTTCCTAACAGTCTGCCTATGTGATCTACTAGTCATCTCATATGACTCTATGGCACTTGAACTTTCCATCAATCGCATCACACTCTAGTCACTTCGAGACGTCACCTCATACAAGTGACTATGGGCGAATACCATGTTAATCCGGGTTCACTTTAACGGGGTTCAATGTTGTCTTTACAACCCGTTTGGATGTAACAAAGTATAAAAGGAGTTTTTAAAGTAAAAACTCGAACGACAAATGCGATTATCACATATGAATAGTCAATGCCTGATTACTATTTCATGTTCTATAATCTAATTTGATCTTGTATGTAGTTGTTCATTTCAATTCAATTAAAATGACATGACTCATCATGTTTAGCCTATGAGAAGGCTTTGGTTAGTAGGTTTTATCAACTTCTTTTACCTTACTCAACCTTACTACATACTTGTTTTCCTTTGTAATGTATACATTTGCATCACAAAACTTTTTGAGTACGTGTCGAGATCCAATCAAGACATAGGTCCTCTAGCCTTAGAATAGCTCCCACTGTTTTCACAGTGTGTGGGACTCATCCTTCTTGCACATCTCATGATTGCAAGTGTACTCAATTTCCGTTGTAAATATTTCTCATTGTTCTTTATTGCCTAGAACGATTCTAGAAAATCTATTTCTTAAATAACATAACCACAATGGTATCTTAACCATCCTGATGTGTTTTGATTATGGTTTTGTCGGAAACCATGCGCAATCTCAATTGTCAATTGTCATTTGTGTAACACCCTTACACAAAATTGCATCATAAACACTTTGCTTTACTTCCTTAATGCTTCTGCAAGCACTTAAGGGTAATCTTTATGACTTACTTGGTAAAGATTACTTAAATTCGATTTTGAAAACAACTCATCATACTCGAAGTATATGAAGTGTTATACATCATTACTTATTTAATTGATCCGGCAGCGGAAGCAAATGGAATCAATCAAATATGTTCAATTTGATGAACTAGTCATGAATCTTATCAACATAAGACTTCTTATTGACGGTAATGTCATGTGGATTTATCTACATAAATCTAGATATTAAAGATGTATGATATTACTCCAAAAGTCTTAAATCATTCGCAATGATCAATATGTCATCCACATATAAGACTAATTAAAATTAAAATTTCCGTAACTCCCACTAAACTCCATTTATAAAGACAACTTCTCGACTTATCGAGAAAAGTTTTATAACATGATCAAAACATTGATTCCAACTCATTGATGTCCTACTTAAGACCATCTCTTAAGTTGCGCATTATCTTAGGATTGCAAGAATCTACAAAACTCAAGACATGTATTGAATACATTCCTTCTAATTGAAGAAGTGGGTTTTAGATTCACTCGCTATGTATTTCATAATAATGAAACACAATCCCTAAGAAGATCCAAATAGACTTAAGTATTTCAACCAGTGCAAAACTCTTTGCCACCAATCAAGCCTTTTTATTTCGGATTTTCATGGCTCTATGCCTTGTATTGAGTTGTGACTTAAACACTCTCATGTAAGTCATATGTTCATTACTTTCCAGAAGTAATCAACTTGAATCAAACAGTTTCTTGGTGAGTTGTAAGCTTTTTACTTTCTAAAAGTAACACTAACTCATCATCTTCAACAAGTGATGACTTTTAACCTCCTAGGTTTTGAAGAAACAACGTCTTACACAAAGCGTCTTATGTAGCCAAGAAAGACCAGTTTCTTGCGACATAACATTCTTTGTGGCTCTTGAATAATTTCTCCCACTCTGTCTTCTAGAAATAAACTTGTATTTTAGAAAGACAGTTTCACGAGCCACAATCTCGTTGTACTCGTGATAATTAAAAGGAAAAATGAGCATTTGTTTCTTGTGTAAGCTTACAACATGGTACCCTACCATATCATATCTCATATGATTCGTTTAGATTTAGTGGAAAAATAATTTAGACAAAATGATAAAATCCCCAAAGGGACCAAGTAACTCAAAGTAACTTGGTTGAAGTCCAAACCATATCGAATAGCGTTTGAATTCTTATCCAACCACACATTATTCCAAAATGCGTGCTCAGAGAGATTAACTTGTGATACTATATCACTTTTCGTTTGGCTTATATCAAAGTCTTCACTTTGATAATCCCATCACGATTAAATCGTGATTCCTTGAACTCTTTGAAATTCTTCAAAGATTTCTCTATTTACCTTATTAGGTGAACACATTAGTGTCAACTTAAATCGTTGGTAAAAGAAAATGATCAACCTATTTTGGATCAATGATTTACAACCTCGATCTCCTTTTCAACTAGAAGGCACGAGACATCTTGCTTTGAATACAAGATACACATATACCATAATGATCTAATGGTTTCAAGAGTACTCGATAACTCTTTGCGTTCATCATTTCAGAATTTAAGGTTTAATCTTGGGATACCAATTTGAGTCTTGCATCATCTATATGATATATCATTCTAGTTTGGTTTAGAATATATTTACCTTGATAATGGGCTAGCCATACATCAAATCGTGGTGTATAGGGCCACAAAAGTGTAACCTCTTTAACAAGTTTATATTCTTATTTAGAGTTTATGCACTTAATAGTCATAATTAAGTACAACTATAAACCCAAAACTAGATTGATTACACAATGACTCTATCTCTCAACACCATTGTTGCTAGTCGTCATATTCTAATCATCCTATGTATCAAGTACAATGATGAAAACTTCCACTGGTTTCTAAAAATTGACGAAGTAGTACTAGCAAAAATTATGTTAGTCGAATAAATATTTAAAGAAGAAGGTCTCATTAGATGTCCCACAACTAACTTTCTGATTCTTCAATAATTTGGGGTAGTTTCCTTTCTAGTGTCCAATATTTAAGACAATGGAAACTTTATCGGTCGGGATTGATAGGTTTAGTATTGTTATTCTCAATAACTTTACTTTTAACATTACCTTGTATCAATTCCATTCTAATCTTTACTTCTTGAACCTCGTCCTCATCTTAACGGTTTAAGAGAATGCTCCCACTCATTTCAATGAGTCTTTGCTTTGAGAAGCAAAATTGAATTCATGAAGATTACTCTTCATTTGTTCGTTTTAGTCTTAAAACTTTCATTGAAGTGGTTGCGTTATTTTGGTCAATTACGAATTCTGACAAATCTAATTACCAAAAAAATTTATCGCTTCAAGGTACTTAATTCAATTAAGTATATGAATAACAATCCATTGTAAGTAGATGTGTTAGTCAAGAATCAAAAACCTGTTTGATAATGAATAACTTTAATCTATACTCTTTACAAGAGATCCTTAGCAATGGTTCATTTGAGGTTTTAGAAGCAAAATTCATATTTGTCTTTAGTTACGATGTTTTAAAGGAGATTTGAATCAAAAATCAAAATGATATCGTATATGAATTGTGGTAAAGAAATAGAACAATATGATAACGGAATAGTGGAAAACTTAACATTTATCGTTTTATTAATACTTGTAAATAACAAGTAAAGAATTTACATAGTGACCTCTACCCAACTATGATAAATGATTCCAAGATCCAAATTCATATTAACTTGGGCACGGTGTGGCCGATGAAACCCTTATCAATATAACGCGGTGGATTAAGTCTTTAATCGATTCTACTTTTAGAACTCTTGGTTGATAAAATTACATTAACATTTATCTTTAGCCCAAAACACATCCGACAAGGGCACGGTGTGGCCGATGAAACCCTTATCAAAAACTTTTGTTGAGTTCAATCCAAATTTCGAATAAATGTGTCCATGATCCAAACCCACATTAACTTGGGCACGGTGTGGCCGATGAAACCCTCATCAACATGGATTCGGTGGATAGACATTTATCACCCACTTCACCAATGTAACAAGGTTTGTCTTACGGTAAAGCCGGCTCAACTCCCTTGCGAAACTGGTACTTCATGGTTTCTAATTTTTGGTAAGGCTAAGTCTCAATTGATTATTTTTAGCGAGAGGTCATGTCAATTTATTATCTATCACGTTTTAAGTGAACTAAAGCGGTGAACTACGATAATTATAATTGACACGGTCGAAATACTCGATTAAATGATAATGCATGTTTTAGTTATGGCGATTTAGCGATGCATGCAACATATAAATAAAATGCAAAGCATAAAAATAAATCCTAGTATGGCCTTCCTAAAATAGTAAATCTAATTAACTATTACATATTCGGAAACCAACTCCATTGGTCCCTTGAACTTCGGTTGAGGCACGCATCTCGAGGTAACCCCGTCTTTATGTATCGTCTTCCTTGAGTGACACCGTCTTCAAGGAACTCCGGAAAAAATAAATTACATAACAAATTACATAATTTCCTATTATACATTTGTAATTAAAATAAAATAAATCTATTAAATTACAAAACGGTAATACGAGATCACAATAAATTACAACCGAATCGATATTCCCATACATTTCGGGCAATACCAATTAAAAACTAAGGCCATACTAAGTAAAATTACATAAAATAAAATTATGACTATCATAAATAAAATGCAGCATTATAATATATATGAACATGCCCAATTTTATGCTAAATCGCCTTTAAGGAGCCAATATCGTATATTAATCGGTTTTTACGGATTTGTGTGATTCAATCTCTTAAAATCACAATAAAATACATAAATTCATATTTATGCACAAGTTAATTATCCTAATCATCTTAGGACTCAAAATTAGTCTCCACTAACCATTTGACTATAATTAACTTATATTTCTTAAAATTGTTCATTAATGGACTCAAAATTACAATAAAATGCTATAAACTCCAAATAAATCATAAATATTTCAAATAAATTTGAAATTTGAAATTTAAACTCATGAACATTCTGGAAAAATACTATGACACTCATAATGTTCAAAAACTTAGGTTAAAAATTTCGAAATTTATCGGGAAAAACAATGTTGCGGTTTATCGGATTTATCAATTATAATCATAAAAACATGAGAAAAATTATATTCATCAACTTTTCAATTTTAGATCTAAAAAAGATAATAAAATGCAACATGTGACGTTTTTCCTTAGTCATGAAGTATGTTTTAGCAATTATTCACTAATTAAGTCACTATTTATGCTATTTTTCATCAAAAATTCATAAATCATGCATGAAGACTTCATTATAGCCTATTATTTTACACACATCTTGTAAAATTGCATGTGATAATATACTATATTTCTATGACCAGATTCGAAATATTTTTCATATTAACCTATTTTTCATTTAAATTCGATTTTTATCATGAAAAATCCATATTTCGAGCATAAAAACTCCAAAAATTCTAAAACTTTCCAGATCATCTAAAAATAATATATGTGAAAACATATCCAAAAACCACTGGAAAATTCGAAGTTTAGCTAATTTTCATCCAAAAATGACATTTTTATCATAAAAATCACATTTTAATGCCAATATTATATAAAATGAACAATAAAATCCATAAATTAAACCAAAATATCCTAAAACATTTTAGGACCAGAAACTTTAACATGCATAATAAATTTCGTGATATATCATAATAAACACAAATTTATAAGTTTTATATGTTAATCGTATAACTCAGAAAAACAATAACCGATTTGCATGCAAACAACCAAGGCTCTTGATACCGCTTGTTAGAAATCTATATCTCATTACTTAACATATTCATATATGTTACATTTAATTTAGTCATAAAATTAAATACAAATCTTATGCATGCAAACAATAGTAAATATAGAGAAGAAAATCGATTTCTCACCATCTAATATTTCGGTCATCATATGGGCACCAACAAGATCTCCTTATTGTTAGTTCTTGAGCTTTCCAATAATGGATGAACATTCATGACTTCAAAATAGAAGCCCTCCAATTAGTAGCACCCAAGACTATCCCAAAAACCCACAAAATAATATGTACTAGATATTTGTAATGTGGTTTACCTTAAAATTGATTATTAATACTCATATACTACTACTAGTATTATTAGTTATTGATTTATACAAATTAGATTCATCAAACTAGATTTTATGATGAACAAGAGAGAGAAGTTTTATGTTTTTCTTAAACATGAGAGAATGATAAAAATGAGGAAAAATCATCTCACTATACACACCAAAACCGGTTGGTCTATGAGTATATGGACCAATTTTTCTTTTTCTTTTTGTCTTCACAAGACAAATGTGTAAGCCTTTGTCCATAGTCATGTCACTATCATGCATTTTAGACAAAAGAATAAGACAAATGGAAAAAGACAAAACTATATACATTGCCCATCAATTTCGGTTTATGTAGCGTAATATGGAGTCCATTTTATTTTTGTCAATTGTACAATTGTATGTCATGTGACATGTGACATGTCTTATGTCATGTTTTAATTTAAAATGCATATTTAACAAATTAAATATCATTTACAAATTAAATAAATCATATTTAACAAATTGACTAGTAATTTAAAATTACTTTCTCATAAAATGGTCATTAAATTACTAGTTAGTATAATTCACAACATCTTGTAATTATAACTAACTTATCATTCTCATCTCGCGTGTTTCGCAAACACCGATTAATTTTAGTAATATAACTTCTTAAATTACTAAATAAAATCTCATTTAATCACATTATAATAAGATGTCATTTTCTCTCTTATAATAATTTGTTCAATTTTAAGGAATTAATTAATCTGTATCGGTATACAATTAATTAACCTTTTCAATTAGGGGAATCGTCCTTTAGGTGTGACCTCAAGGGATCAACTGATCACTACCGTCGCACGGCAGTAATGTCAAACTCTAGCCAGCCAATCATTACCGATATGTGTGGACCAGTTGACTATATATGTAATGTATCATCCCATCCGTATTCTTGGTATGAGATTTAAATATGTGATCAATTATGATCGACAATTGTGATCGCATTATTGTCGGGGACACTTACTCCAACAAAATCCACCCGGAAGGATCACTTTCCTTTACCGTTCATGGACCAAATGTTGGAGAGATTAGCTCAACACAACTACTTTTGCTTCTTGGATGGCTACTCTGGATTCTTCCAAATCCCTATCCATCCAAGTGACCAAGAGAAGACTACCTTCACTTGTCCATTTGGCACCTATGCATATAGGAGGATGCCATTTGGCCTATGTAATGCACCATCTACTTTTCAAAGAGCTATGATGTCCATTTTCTCCGATTTTGTTGAACAAGAAATGGAAGTTTTTATGGATGATTTTTCGGTTGTTGGGAAATGCTTTGAAAGTTGTTTGGCAAATTTGGAGAAAATTTTGAACAAGTGTCAAGAGTCTCACCTTGTGCTTAATTGGGAGAAGTGTCATTTTATGGTACAAGAAGGTGTTGTGTTGGGACACATAGTGTCCAATCGTGGAATAGAAGTTGACAAGGCTAAGGTTGAGGTCATTGCTAGTCTCCCACCTCCCACCAATGTTAAGGGGGTGAGAAGTTTCCTTGGACATGCGGGCTTTTATCGCCGCTTCATCAAGGACTTCTCCAAAATTGCGAGACCTTTGACCGAATTGTTAGCCAAAGATACTCCTTTTGTGTTCTCTAACCGATGTCTTGATGCTTTTAATAGGTTAAAGGAAGCTTTGACAAGTGCTCCAATCATACAACCTCCGGATTGGAACTTGCCATTTGAGCTAATGTGCGATGCAAGCGATCAAGCTTTGGGCGCAGTTTTAGGCCAAAGGAAGGATGGAAAGGTGCATGCAATTCATTATGCTAGCAAGACTCTTGATGAAGCTCAAACCAACTACTCAACAACGGAAAAGGAACTCTTGGCGGTGGATTTTGCTATGGAGAAGTTCCGGACTTATTTGGTGGGAGCTAAAGTGATAGTGTTCACAGATCATGTTGCTTTGAGACACTTACTCATCAAAAAGGAGTCCAAGCCTCGGTTGATTAGGTGGATATTACTTCTTCAAGAGTTTGACATGGAGATAAGAGATAAAAAGGGAGTTGAAAATGTGGTGGCCGACCATTTGTCCCGGTTAATCAACCACAATGTTGAGAATGGGCTTCCTATCAATGATTATTTGCCCGATGATCACTTGTTGTCCCTAAGTTTAGGTGAGGCACCATGGTATGCGGATATTGTCAATTATTTGGTCTCCGGGATAATCCCTCATGATTATGACTATCACAAGAAGAAGAAGTTCTTTCATGATGTGAAACACTATTATTGAGATGACCCATGTTTGTATAAGTCTTGTGCCGGTGGGATGATAAGAAGGTGTGTTCCGAGAGAGGAAGCTACCTCCATAATGAGCCATTGCCATGACTCACCTTGTGGTGGCCATGCAAGTTCCAAGAAAACGGCCGCTAAAGTACTTCAATGAGGTTTCTTTTGGCCAACTCTATTCCGTGATGTTGCCTTTTATGTTAAAGGATGTGATAAATGTCAAAGGAGTGGAAATATCACAAGGAAACATGAAATGCCAATGAATTTCATGCTTGAGGTTGAGCTTTTTGATGTGTGGGGGATAGATTATCAAGGTCCCTTCCCATCATCGTTTGGAAGTGAATACATACTTGTGGCGGTAGACTATGTAAGCAAATGGGTTGAGGCCATCCCGACCAAAACTTGTGATGCTAAGGAAGTGATCAAGCTACTTCAAAGGATCATTTTTCCAAGGTTTGGGTCCCGAGAGTCCTCATTAGCGATCGTGGCCCGCATTTCGGAGAAAGAGAATTAGAAGCCTTATTGAGAAAGTATGGTGTGCAACAAAGGAAGAGTCTTGCTTACCATCCACAAGCAAATGGGAAAGCCGAGATTTCTAACCGGGAGTTAAAGACTATACTTGAGAGAACCGTGAACAAGTCGAGAAAGGATTGGTCCTTAAAGATTGATGATGCTTTGTGGGCTTACCGGACGGCATTCAAAACACCAATCGGTACCTCACCATTCCGATTGGTGTATGGCAAGGCTTGTCATTTGCCGGTGGAACTTGAACACAAGGCATATTGGGCTATTAAGCATCTCAACTATGACTTGAAGGCGGCCGGTGAGAAGAGGCTCCTTGATTTAAATGAATTGGAGGAATTTAGGCTAGAGGCTTATGAGAATGCTAAGTTGTACAAGGAAAGGACGAAAGGATTTTATGACAAGTGCATCATTAGGAGAGAGTTCAAGGAAGGTGAATTGGTTATACTTTATGATACCCGTTTGAAGCTTTTTTCCGGGAAGTTGAAGTCGAAATGGTCCGGACCATTCACCGTTGTCCGATCTTTCCCTCATGGGGCGGTTGAAATAGCCCAAGGAGATCGAACTTTTAAAGTAAACGGTCAAAGACTAAAGCACTATTACGTGGGCAATCCCGTCCAAAGGGAGATAAAAATCCTTGAAACCTCCCTAGTCAATTAAGCTATTTCGTCTTCTTCATGAAAATTGTTGGCTTGTTTACTTGGTCGAGCCTACGACATAAAACAAGGGTGCTACATGGGAGGCAACCCATGGAATTTGTGTATAGCATGCATTTTAGGTAGACAATGAGAGCTTTGGAGTCATATTTTGTTAACTTTGGATTGGTGACGGAAGGCGTATTTGGAGAAAACAAGCCTTATTTTCGTTTGACCCGAAATCCCGACATGATGCGTCGGTGTAGCTGTGGAAAACACGAGTCCCGAGGTCAACGAAAAATTCTCGAATTCCGAGTTAATGAAAATTGAACAAGTTGAAAGAAAACAAGTGAAAAAGAGCTGAATGTAGTGTTCTCGCGTAGGCGGCGCCGGTGCCCTACCTAAGCACCGAGACCAAATTATTTTGAAGAAAATTGAAGGAGGGATGTGTTCAGCCGGTAGGCCGGCAGCCGGCTCACCGGCAGGGAACACATAATATAGCTGAAAAGTGGAAGGATTCTTTGCAGGCAGTGTGTTCTGCCAAGCGGGCGGAATGCCCACCTACCGGACACACACAAGGTTGTTGAGAAAGCTGAGGAAATGAGTGGAGTAGTGTTCTACCGGTAGGCCGGCAGCCGGCTCACCGGCAGGACACACCTGTCAAGGAGAAATTGGAATTGAGGAGAGTGTTCTACCGGTGGACCGGCAGCCGGTTGGTCCACCGGTAACGAGAACAAATTTTTGAAGGAAAATTTCGAAAAATTAGAAAAAAGGGGGGTGTGCTCAGCCGGCAGACCGGCTGCCGGTCCGCATACTGGCACAACGCACACAACAGACCACGATTAAAACATAAAAACCCCAAATTCTTTTCCGTTTCAACGCCTTTCCTTCTTCATTCATCTTTCATTTCTCCTCAAAACTCAACCTAACTTCCTAAAATCTCAACTAACCTTCAATCAACCTTCACTAAACTCCCTCTAATCTTCACAATGGCGGGAAGGAGAACAAGAGCCGATGTCGCAAGGGACCAAGCGGAGTTGATTGCTCGAGCCGCCAACGACACAAACCCCGATCCAGATTTTCCGACGGTGGATTTTGCCACCCAAACTCAAAAGGGTAAGTTTATTCTATTCAAAAATCGTCCCCTAACCACCACTAAGTTTCTATATCATCCGTCCTTGTCGGCCCTCGGGTTAGCTAGGGAAACGGAAGCTCTCTTTACCGGGGTAGGAATGAGGGGAATGTACACAATGCATGAATATACTTACCCCCGACTCACATGGGAATTTTTGAGTAGTTTGCGGATTAGCAAGCACCGACAATCAAATTTGGTGACTACCCTTAGTTTCCGTCTTATGAACAAGGACCACACATTTTCATTGGGTCGGTTGGCTCATATATTTGGGTTAGATAATGCCGCATCACATAACCCACCCGCTGATTTTCATTATTCCCGAGTGTGGAAGGCGATTTCCGGTCTAGAGGATAAGGTCGGGGTGAAAAGGGCCGCAATTAATTGCCACAATCCCGTCATTCGGGTGTGGCATCGATTTATGGGATTCACTGTTCTTGCAGTGGATGAGCCGTGGGTATTTCGGACCAATGAACTTGAAATTTTGGGGTCCTACTTGTTTACAAAACCCACCGCCTTCAAGATTAATGTGGCTCACCACCTTGCAATTCATTTATCAAAGATTGCCAATGCTCCGGGGCAAAAAGTCCCAATACATGTGGGTGGCATCATCACCCGAATTGCTCGAAATTTGGACCGTCCGGTAGACCTTTCTACCATGAATTGGATACCCGGGTGTTAGGCCCAGTTTAGCCTGGTCTGACCATAACCTGGCCTGACTCAACAAGGCTGATTGATCAAGACAAGAACCGGACAAATCTGACTACTATTTAGCTGCTGAAGAATATTGTGGCAAGAAGACTACTAAATCCTGGAAAAGAAGCCTGATAGTCAGTATATCATAGCTTGGCGGAGTACTAAAAACAGCCTGGATTAAGCAGATAAACAAGAAATGCGATTGTATAAGCCAGATAACCAAGCCCTATTCTCAAGGAAGACCAAGTCCAAACCTAAAACTATTTAATCCATGAATCTGGACGGAAAGAAGAGAAAAAGCTAAGGATTGGTTGAGTTGAGAACGGGTCAAGCGAACTAATAGGAAGCATGCCCTATTATTCCGGCAACAACTCCTACCTTTGGGGAGAACGTTATACATTTATAACGTTATTCATTGTAACGTTGGGAGGACGGTAGAGAACTATAAATAGGAGAATTTAACAATTGTAAAAGAGATTCATTATTAGTTAATTTTATCTATACTTTATCTTTTTACTCTTGAGCATTCAGATATTTATACAACATTGTGCCCGGTCTATCAAAATAATAAAAAGCGTTATCCTTTATATTTATTTCTTTCTTTATCATTTATTCATTCCATTCTAATTTCATAGAACTAGATACCCTGATCACTATACAACTAAGCCGGATCCCTTCAGGAAAATCCTGCTAAAACAATTGGCGCCCACCGTGGGGCATCTAGTTCTTCAACCAATAAAATTCTCCTTATTATCTTTCAATTAATATTCACACACAAAAATGGTGGAACTCACCGCTGAACAACAATTAGCGGTACTCCTCCAAAAATCAAGGAATTGGAAACAATCCAAGAGAAAGCAGCTCAGGCTGAAGCAGAAATTAATAGGCTGAAGGAATCTGAGTCTAGCCTGAAGAAGAAATTGGAAAATCAGGCTTCGGGCTCCAAGACCAGATTCGAACCAGGAACCCCATTCTCATCCATCATCAAAAACATAGACTTCTCTAATTTTGGAACCCCGGAGAAGGATACATTATCCGGCACTCCAACCATTCCCAATGATGAGACAAACAAAACTGAAGCCGCAATAATGATGGCTATGCTTCAGGAAATCCAAAAACTCCACAACAAAATAGAAAATATACCCGGAGTACCGCACCACGGGTCAAGTAGAAATTGACAGACTTTGCGGATTCACCCTTTGCGATGAAATTGCAAAGATTGATCTACCAAGAAATTTACTTGTCCCATCCATGAGAACTTATGATGGAACTTCGATTCACAAAATCATGTTGCCATATTCAAACAAAAAATGTTGGCTGCCTCAATACCCGGTGAACTCAGGCAAGTCTGCATGTGCAAAGGCTTTGGCACAACCCCGATCGGGGCAACATTACAATGGTTCATCAATCTCCCAAATGGAGGTATTAAGAATTTTGCAGAATTGATCAATGCCTTCAATCAACAATTCGCAAGTAGCAGAGATATGGCCAAGAGACCAAGCAACCTGTTCAGGATAAAGCGACTTCCCCGAAGAATCTCTCAAGGAATTCCTGGCCAGATTTGTCAAAGAAAAAGTGGCCATTCCAAGATGCGATGAAGAAACAAAGCAGAGAAGCATTCGGCAAGGAGTCCCTGCTGATGGTGATATTTATGCGGATCTGACCAAGAAAGCATGTCCAACCTTTGCCACCGTTCAATCCATCGCCTTAGAGCATGTCAGATTAGAAGAAGACCTCAACTTCAGGACGAACTCATCCGGAGGAAAGCGGGGGCTATGGACATACTAACAGAAAAGCTCCTACCAGAAAGGAGGCAATCCCGATCGACCCTATTCCAGGCCTGAACGATCCGAAGTCAATATGGCACAAGAACATAAAGGTAACCTCTCTAGCCTTCCAACTATTCCCGAATATAACTTCTCTATTAATACTGCAGGATTAATCAAACGCACTGAAAACCTGGGAGATACGGTCAGATGGCCAAAGAAGTCCGACAACCCCAGGAAAGATCCAACAAGATGGTGTGACTTCCATCGGGACATCGGACACACCACGAAAGAATGCATTCACTCGGAAACAAGTGGCATATCTTCTAAAGAAAGGCTACTTGAAAGATATAATCCAAAGAGCCAAAGAATAAAGATGAAGGACAAAATAAGAGAGACCCGTGGAAGCGGCGGGGATCCTCCTCCTCCTCCTCCCATCTATGAAGTCAAATTCATAAATGGAGGATCGAAAATCGTGGTCCCGACCCAGCTCTGCAGCCAAGAGAATATCCAGGGAATCCAGACTCCAACCTCCTTCCAGGCCCGAGTCATTGCCTGCTATTACCTTTGATGACTCGGATGACTGCAAGGAATATCGTGTCTACACCATGACACTGGTAATCACAATGCAAATCGGCACAAAGAAAAGTATCAAGAATCCTGATAGATGGAGGAAGCTCAATCAACCTGGTGATGCTTGACGTCCTTAAAGCTATGAAGATAGACGAAAGCAAGATCATAAAGAAATCCAGCGTCCTGGTTGGATTCAGTGGAGAAACAAAAAACACCCTGGGAGAAATCAGCTTGCCTACCTATGTGGAGGGCGTGGCTTCATATGAGAGATTTGGAGTAATGGATTGCTTATCCTCGTATAATGTAATCCTGGGCAGACCATGGATCCACAATGTCAAAGCAATCCCATCAACATACCATCAATGCGTGAAAATTCCAACAGAATGGGGGATAACCACCATCGAGAGAGAAACAAAGGATTGCTCAGGAATGTTACACTCAGGCTTTGAAACCCTCAAAGTCAGGTAAGTCCCTTGCATAGCAATTAAAGTCACCTGTCAGGGAAGAATACATAGCACAAACACAGATGGAAACAGGAGAAGTCATATTAGACCCAGAATTCCCTGACAGGAAAGTACTTGTAGGGTCAGATGCACCCGACTCAATCAGACCAAATCTGGTCAGCTTTCTTAAAACCAAAATGTCTTGTTTTGCTTGGTCACATTTTGATATGACTGGTATAGATGCTGATGTTATTACTCATAAGTTGAACATTGACAAATCCTTTAAGCCTGTACAGCAAAAGAGAAGAAAATTTGCTGCAGAAAGGCACGAAATTATCAACCAAGAAGTTGACAAGCTACTGGACATGGGAATGATCAGGGAAGTAATGTACCCTGACTGGCTTGCAAACGTGGTAGTCGTCCAAAAGAAAAACGGCAAATGGAGAGTCTGCGTAGATTATACTGACTTAAACAAAGCCTGCCCAAAAGATCCATTTCCCCTACCACACATCGATGCAATGGTAGATGCCACTGCAGGCCACGAAATGTTAACATTCATGGATGCCTCCAGCGGATTCAATCAGATAAAAATGCATCCAGCAGACCAGGAAAGCACAGCTTTCATCACTGAAAGAGGTATATATTGTTATACTGCTATGCCCTTTGGATTAAAAAATGCAGGTGCAACCTATCAAAGGCTAGTCAACATGATGTTCAAAGATCAGATAGGAGACACCATGGAAGTCTATATAGATGACATGGTAGTCAAATCAAAAAGGCGTAAGACCATGTCAAAGACCTGGAAGTAGCCTTTCAAATATTGGAAAAATTCAATATGAAGCTCAACCCACAAAAATGCCACTTCGGAGTCTCAGCAGGCAAATTCCTGGGCTACATGGTAACAAAGAGAGGAATAGAAGCCAGCCCTGAGCAGATCAAAGCTATCCTGGAACTAGAACCACCAAAGACAGTCAAAGACATACAAAAGCTGACGGGAAGAATAGCAGCCCTGAATAGATTCATCTCAAGATCATCAGAAAGATGCAAATCGTTTTATAACCTGCTAAGGAAGAACAAGGACTTTCAATGGACCCCTGATCATCAGGCTGCCTTTGAAGACCTGAAAATATACCTATCCTCTCCACCCTTGCTGGCTAAACCGGTCAAAGATGAACCCCTGACAGTATACCTGTCACAGCTAAACCGTCGGTGCGATCCAGTAAAAGAAGCGGACGGACAACAAGACACCACATGCTATTATGTAAGTAAAAGTCTGCTGGATGCAGAGATCAGGTATGGCCTACTAGAAAAATATGTTTTAGCTTTAATAATGAGTTGCACAAAATTAAGACCATATTTTGAAAGTCACCCTATAATAGTCAGAACAAATCTTCCTATTAAGTCTGTACTTAGGAGACCGAGAATTGTCCTGGACGAATGTGCAAATGGTCGATCCAGCTAAGCACATACAATATTACGTTTGAACCAAGGACAGCAATTAAGTCACAAGCACTAGCAGATTTTGTGGCTGATTTTAGTCCGACCCTAGAACCTGACCTAATAAAAGAAGTAAATAAACCGACCAAATGACCAAACAGGACCTAGAATGGACCCTATTTGTCGATGGAGCAGCCAACACAAGGGGCACAGGCCTAGGTGTAGTACTAAAATCACCACAGGGGGATAAGATAGTACAGGCTATAAGCTGTGCATTTGAGGCCACCAACAATGAGGCAGAATATGAAGCCACGATAGCCGGGTTAAAGGTATGTATTGATCTTGGTGTGCAAAATTTAAAGGTACGCACTGATTCCCTTCTCGTCTCCAACCAGGTAAATGGCATATATCTTTGCAAAAGACCCCAAAATGATGCTTTATCTAGATGTTGTTCAAATGCTTAAATCAAAGTTTAAAAACTTTGATATTGACCAAATTTCCGAGGACTTAAATACCCAGGCCGATGCCTTAGCCGGCCTAGGGTCCAACTTTAGTCCCCTTGATTTTGACAAAATACCCATTGTGCATTTATTAGAACCTGCAATAAACAAACAAGATGAAAGTTTCCCAATCTACATTGCTAATTCCTGGACGAAACCTTACTATGACTGGCTACAACAGGGAATCCTACCCTTAAATAAGCAAGATGCCGAGCACCGAAAATTAAAGTCGCCAGTATACTATTATTGACAACGTGCTTTTTAAGAAATCGCAGGCCGGACCTTACCTCGGATGCCTGGAACCACGGGAAGTCGAGCGATATTATCAAATCCATGAAGGATACTTTGGAAATCACAAAGGTGGAAGAAGCCTGGCAAGCAAAGTACTCGAATCAGATATTATTGGCCCACCTTAAGAGCCGATTGCCTGGATTTTAGCTCTAAATGCAAAGCCCGTCGATTCACGGACCATATATCCATCGCCATCCAAGAACTACATTCCATATCCGCACCCTGGCCATTTATGAAGTGGGGCATGGATATAGTAGGAAAACTACCTCAAGCACCCGGACAAAAAGTTTTCATGCTAGCAATGACTGACTACTTCTCCAAGTGGATAGAAGTCAATCATACAGGCAAGTCAAGGAGAAAGATGTCATAGCATTCATCAAACATAATATCATATGTAGATATGGCATCCCCTCCGAAATAGTATGCGACAATGGCACACAATTTGTGGGAAAAAGAACAAAAGACCTTTCCCGTGCTCAATGGAACATCAATCAACATCCACGCCAGGATATCCAAAAGCCAACGGTCGCGAGAATCCAAGAACAAAGTGGTGATCAACTGCATAAAGAAAAAGCTGGAAAGAAGAAAAGGTAGATGGGGTGAAGAGCTCCCCTGGTCCTTTGGGCGTGAAACCACGCCTAAAACATCCACCGGCCAAACCCCTACTCCTTGGTCTATGGATGTGAAGCGAATACTGCCGAGGTGGACATTCCATCACCGGATATAGCTTTGAACACAACAACAAACAACGTACCTCTAATGGAGGATAGCCTGGACTTAACAGAAGAGCTAAGAGATGCGGCAAGCATCGATTAGCGAAGATACCAAAGAAAGAGTTGCGAGAAGCTACAACAAGACCACAAAGCCAGGGTGTTCAGGGTAGGAGACCTCGTTCTCAGGAAAGTATTCCAAAACACAAAAGAGAAGAATGCTGGCAAATTGGCCCCAACCTGGGAAGGCCCCTATCCGATTGATTCAATAGTCGGCCAAGGAGCTTATAGACTACAAACCCTGGACGGAGAAATGATCCCAAGAGCTTGGAATATTACACACTTAAAACTATTTCACATATAGAATATATTTGCACAATCCAGGTATAACTTTTTACTTTAAACACTTCTTGCCTGAAAACTACATGTATGATACTTGCAATTACATGAATAAATGCCGTATATGATTTCTTCAATTTATATGTCCAAATACTTATTTATATTCTCATATTCACTTAGCGAAATCTTCAACACTTGTTTTACATATTGCATCTTAGTTAAAACAAATCTTAAAGATTGGGGGCCACCCCCCACCAAATATCCAACTGATATCCAAAATTCATTGCAAAAAAGCCTTTAAATACTCGAGCTCAACATACAAACCGGAAAATCTATTCCTAAATCAGTATGACATAGATGGGTCATAAGCCCTCCAGACAGCAAAGGACGTAAGCCCTCCCAGGCAGTGCAACAACTCCACCCATAACACATTAAATCGCTCGATCCATCGAATAATTTGATCCGATGAATCGCCGATCCATCGAACAATCGGCGGATCCAAAGACATGTCCAACATCAGTACCTTATCAAAACACGAAAAGAAACAAAACAAAGACCAAATATTTATTCACCCAAAATACTGGTCCCACCTAATAACCATCCATTCCGGGGACATTCCCCCTGGATGGGCCAAAAAATTCCTTAAAAATCTAAATATTCATTCCAGGGACATTCCCCCTGGATAGACCAAAACCCAAAAGAAGAAACTAAATTATTTTTGAGCCAGTAACCGACTCACAACCATCCACCATCTCCTGATCACCAGACTTTGCCTTGGAAGGAGGAGAATCCACTTCTTCTTCTTGACCCATGTTGGCCAAGTCAGGGTACTGAGCGTCCAAAGCCATCTCATCTCGATGCCTGATTCCAATTAGCCCTGGCCGGATCTGATCCCTCATAGCATCAACCCGGCCTTTCCCGAAGAAGTACTTGAGCAAAGATCACCAACCGCGCTTCCACTAACTCCTTTTTCAAAGCAGAAGCTCTTCATTCTTTTTCAACTGATCCCGCATTGCTCCGCTTCTCACCTCCAACTCCAACTGACAACCTTTTCAAGATTTTTCGCAGCCACCTCACAAACTATAGCGACCCTGTTGACTCCTTAGCATGCTACCAACCGAGATTGAGCACCACTTCATTACCCCGGATGAGTGCGGTCACGGTTTAGCCTATCCAGTTTTCCTCCAAACGGTAACCTTGGCACAGGCGTCCCTAAGTGACAAGCGTGAGCTGACAAAGATCCAACCCTGCGTACATACAAAATCAATTAAGCAAATACAAGGTAAAACAAAAAGCACATAAACAATAAAAAATAGGAGTCCTGCTTCTAACCTCTCTAGCCTGGGAAGCGAGTTCAGCAGCCCTTGTTACAAGAGAAGTCAGAATAGAAACCACCCTGGTAGACGAATCAAGGGTACTAGCAGACAATAGTTGGTCGCTCATCTTTGCAGAAAACTCATCTATCCGAGCCCGGGCATCATCCATGTCATCAATCCTAGCAGGCACTTGCCTTATACTCCTGAGAGGCTGAGCTTGAATAGGCTCTTTGTCTCCCTCTTCCTCTTCCAAGATCACATCCTCTCTCTTCCTTTTTTGAGCCTGGACGACCTCTGGTGACACTATCCTGGGCGGATCTTGAGGAGGCTGGACATTAGAAATCAGGATATCCAAAGTCTTGTCACTCCCACTAGTTTCCTGGCTCTTGGACTGTTCAGCAATCCTAGCCACCCCAGCCTTCAAATCCTTGGCAAAAAAGCTAGCCTAACCTAGCGAAGACCTAAACACTGGATACATAAAAAATATACGTAAATATCAAACCAAAAAGCGACAAGAAGACAACACCAAAATAAAAGCATGCGAAGACGTACGGAAAGAGCAGAGAACTAGGCTTGCCTTTGGGCACTCGACCCCATCGGCTGGTCTTCATATACCGGGCAACAACTCCCGCCCAAATCGGGTGGCCAGGTTCTTTCCTCCTCAGGAATAGCAAGGAAAGCATCTATCCTGGAAATAGCCTCCTCATCCAGAGAATCACAACCCCAATCAGGAGCTACAAAAACCACCAAAATTACACAGGTAAGAATCAAAACCCATTAATTTCATATGACATATTGCAAAATAAAAAGGTACAAGGAACCTACCACTCTCCAAGGGAGGATATCTCGAGTAATCAAAGCCCGATCCCAAAGTCTCGGTCCTGGACAAACAGAAAGTCTTTGCCCAATTCTTATCATCTCCAGAATCCAGGTTAGTAATTAATGGAGACATTTTCGACTTTATTCTCAAATTAAAACGACCATCAACAGGATTTTTCATATGATAAACTCCCTTAATATCGTTAATAGTAATTACAAGATTATGTTTAGCACATAAATTTTCAATAGAGTGAATAAGTTTCCAAACCATTGGCATAATCTGAAAAGGTGATACCTCCATAGCACGAATGGTATCAATCATCAAAGGAGTAAAAGGCAACTTACACCGCTTTGAACGCCCATTCAAAAATACAAACCAACCAAAGTGAGACCCGGTTAGCCCCGACAAGGGAGATTCGAGGATCCACACTTCGGTAGATTCAGGAATTATTTTCTTCTCCCTTAGAATCTTGTCATAGTTTGTTTTTAGCAAATTCTCCTCAGGGAAAGAAGAATCAAGAGATTGAAGAGCAGTGAATACAGAGGAGGATCAATTTCCCTTACCTCCTCCTCTTGAATATCTGTGGGTTCAGGCTCAACAGTAGCAGCAGCAGCTCTCTGGGAAGTAGGGCGTTTTTTGGCTCCCATATTTGGTGATTGTTTGATTTATTATTGAAATTTTCGAGAATATGCAAAATAACAGAACAAGATTACTAAGAAGAAGGGAAGAAATTCAGAAGAATTTTAGAAGAGTTTCAAAGAATATTCAAAGAAAGAAAGTGGAAGAAAATTGATGAAAAATAATCTTGCCCTAAATACCGTATTTATAGAGAAGTGAATAACGGCATGAAAAACCTAGGAATTGTAAAACGTCACAAGATGATGTCACGTAGCCGTTGCGGTGTTCAACGGTAAATAGGAGTCTAAGAGTCACCGAATGAATATGATTCTCTTTAATTGGTTAACCCGGTAAATTTGACATCTCACCCCTGGCCGGATCCAGCACGGGTAAAATGTCAAGGGGCAATTGTTAGGCCCAGTTTAGCCTGGTCTGACCATAACCTGGCCTGACTCAACAAGGCTGATTGATCAAGACAAGAACCGGACAAATCGACTACTATTTAGTCAAAGAATATTGTGGCAAGAAGACTACTAAATCCTGGAAAAGAAGCCGATAGTCGATATCATAGCTTGGCGAGTACTAAAAAGCACTGGATTAAGCGGATAAACAAGAAATGCGATTGTATAAGCCAGATAACCAAGCCCTATTCTCAAGGAAGACCAAGTCCAAACCTAAAACTATTTAATCCATGAATGCGGACGGAAAGAAGAGAAAAAGCTAAGGATTGGTTGAGTTGAGAACGGGTCAAGCGAACTAATAGGAAGCATGCCCTATTATTCCGGCAACAACTCCTACCTTTGGGGAGAACGTTATACATTTATAACGTTATTCATTGTAACGTTGGGAGGACGGTAGAGAACTATAAATAGGAGAATTTAACAATTGTAAAAGAGATTCATTATTAGTTAATTTTATCTATACTTTATCTTTTTACTCTTGAGCATTCGATATTTATACAACATTGTGCCTTGGTCTATCAAAATAATAAAAAGCGTTATCCTTTATATTTATTTCTTTCTTTATCATTTATTCATTCCATTCTAATTTCATAGAACTAGATACCCTGATCACTATACAACTAAGCCGGATCCCTTCAGGAAAATCCTGCTAAAACACCGGGGAAACTTATTTAACCAAGCATTACTTGACCACCAAGCTTGAGTGGCTTAAAGTGAACCCCATTGACGGCCATGAGTATTGGCAAATCAACTACAATAATTCTATCCGACTTCCCAATGTCACCGCCATTAAAATTGAGAAAGACAAGGAAGACTACCTCCTCCCGATTGAAGCGGAGGTATCCACCGACCAACCTCCCCCTAATCCTCGACGTGTGTATTCACGGGATCATAGAGTGGACACTCCTTCCTCCCTCCAATACACCTTGCCACAAACTCACCAACCCCCACCATGGCAATTTCAACCCGGTGAGAGGTCCTCCTCGAGCCAACCTTCCTACCCTCCCTTACCACCTTCCCTTACCGAGTGGATGGAGAGGATGGACATTGCTACGGCAAAGGCCGCGAGTGAGAGGGATGTATTGGGACGGAAATTGGACCGCATTTATTATGATTAATCCACCGGTTCCTACATGATCTACGACGACTTTTGTAGACGGGACTACGTCCCCTTTGATGCCCCACACCCTTCCTACTTTACTTGGCCCGACGGGAACTACCCCAAGGACGGGACGATAGTTCACGGAGGTTTTAACCTCCAACCGGACTACTTTTCCGCCCCCATTTTTCCCCCTAGGCCCGAGTTTCAACCGGAGGGGCATAACGCCCACTGGGTGGGGGGCATCCGCCCCTACTTTGCTAGTGACGTGGGTGCTACGGGGTCCGGTGGGGCCTTTATGGGAGATGCTTCTACGGGAGGTGATGGCGGTGTGATGATGATGAGTGGAGACTTTACGGGAGGTCTCATGGGCGGCGGTAGTGGAGGTGACCTAACCTTCAACCCCGATGACTTGATTCAAGGCTCCGAGTATTGTACTGGAGAAAATGATGATGATGATGATGAGATGGACTCCTAGTCCCGAGAGCCGAGTCGGTGGCCCAACCTCCTCCCTAATCAATCCAAAATGACAAGTATGATCTCTCCCTTAATCAAAATTATCTCCATCATGTTTAATTTTTCGCATGCATATAGTTAGAAATTCACATAGTTGCATTCATATAGGATTGCATTAGGTTTCAAATTTGTAATATATTGTCACATTTAGACATTGCATTCACTTAGTGTAGCTTGCATTGTAGTTTAAATATTGCATATAGAATAGAACATGCATTGCATTCATATTATAAAATCACAAAAAAAAAAAAAAAAAAATTGAAAAATGACAAAAACCAACAAAAACATGTTCTTTTATTTCCCTAAATGCCCTCCCATGTCTATAAATAATTGTGGGGAGGGCCTTAAAAAAACCCAAAAACATGCATTTTCATTTTAATTTCCTCCACACATTTATTTCCATTTAGAAGTAATGTAAATAAATAAGTGTGGGGAGGAAATTCATATATTCAAAATCACCAAAAATATGTCTTTTTAATTTTCAAAAACAAAAATCCCGAAAACATGTTATTTTTATTTTCAAAAATCAAAAATCCAAAAATATGTTCTTTTCTTTTTCCTATTCACTCCCTATGCTTTTGTCCATTGAGGACAATGTACATCTCAAGTGTGGGGAGGGAAATATCCACTCTTGTGAATATTTGTTTATACTTGTACATACTTGTAAATGTGATAAAAATTCAAAAAATGCCTAAAAATTGAAAAAAATTCAGAAAAAAAAATACAAAAACATTGCATTGTATATATATGTTGTTTGTTGGCTAACCCTTGCCATAGGCATCAACCGTATGAGGCAAAAAGGAGACTAGAAGACCGCTTGGTATACACGTTCCTACCTCTTTCTCCTTTTCCATTCTATCTCTTTTTATATTGCTGTATAATATGGTGGAGGACGGGTTTTTGTGCCTTGGATGTTCCTTTGGGGAACTATTGGATTGTTGGTGTTGATGTGCTGTTAGGCTTAGTCAACTTGTTGCATGTCTTTATTCTTGTTTGGTTCAATTTTCGCTTGCATATGTCCTTGTATATACGTGTTTTTTTTTCAAATTTGAAGTCTCGCATCCGTTTGTAAATAAATGTTTTGCATGAACATGGTCTAGGAAGGGAACCAAGTACCCCCATGATGAGTTATTGTGCCCAATTGTGCCTTTCCCCTCCCCGTGACTCGCACCCATGACCTCTTAGTTAGCCGAGGGAGGCGGGCTTGACCAATGAGTTTAGACCGATCTTGTGAGACCTAGGGCCCTAGACTAGACCTTAGGCTCGACTTAGCTACTCAAAGGAAAAGGTAGAGCCTCCTAGGGTGGGTACATCCATACCCCACCCTCATCTAGGTTTGAGAGTAGGTCTCCTCGCGAGGCGTGTCACATCATGACGCATAAGTGTGTCATTTCGTCCTTAGACCGTGAAATTGCATTACATTTTGTGCACATGATATGAAGCAAAAGTCCGTTTGCATATGAACCTCACATAGCCAGATAGCCTTGTTCTCTCCCCTCCATTATTCCCCTTTTTGATTCACCCCCTTGAGCCTTAGCCTATTCATTTGGCAAACCCACCAAAATAGCTACATCCCATAACCACCCTTCCTTAATCAAGAATTGGTCGGTTTTGTAGTTGTGTTGTAGGAGGTGATTTGGGTCATGATGGTGGATAGTGTACATGTCCACTCGGCTCAAGAGCTTGGTGTTTTCGGCATTGTAAATAAATAAGAGGTTTTAAAAAAGAAATGAAAAACAAAATAGAAAAGTGAAAAAGTCATGAAAAAAATCAAAAAATGAGTTGTGTTGTATATATACGTTGAGAAGAAAAGAAAAAGGCAAGCAACACCCCTCCTCATCATTAAACGGGGTAGAAAAAGCCGTTGCTAAATAAAAGGGCAAATTGATGTTTTTCCAAAAATGAGTCGGGTTTACACATTTTTTGCATGGCTTAGGAAACCGAGCCTTTGTTACGGTGTAGACGTTACCATTTGTTGAAATAAGAGGAGTACTTTTGAGCTTTTCCAATTTGAGTTGGGTTTATGCAATTTTTGCATAGTTTTGGTGATCCATGCTATGTTAGGGCATAGACGTGTCTCATGTGTTGCAATAAGAAATGGGTTACGATGTGTCGGCAATTCTTGATTTGAACCCCACATATCCAAACGGTGCTTGCACCAATCCCGTTTTGACCTACTCCCTAGCCTCGTTACAACCCTTTGTTTTATATTGTGTGCATTATACCATTGTTTGCATTTCATTGGACATAGGACGGTCTTACACCTTAGATTGCGGGCACGTTTTCGCTAGTCGAGTTAGGAGAGTGATTTTGGTTACTATTCGTCACAAAAATCACCTTGTTCTTTCATTGAGTGACGAGTGAAAACCGTGAGGATGTCGTTGCCTAGGTCTCCTTAGTCATGGGTCTTTATGGTTGAATCTCGTATCGGTTTAGTAATTCTCGGCGGACTTGCCTACTTCTCCTTACCCCGCTCTTGAATTTGTTTCTCGGGCATTGCTCACACTAGGGTTGCTAAACCCATGCTTAGGGGGTTGGCACCTCAATGGGAACTTCTGAGACGGTACTCCCGACCAAGACCGTGTTTTGTTGTTTGAAAAATCCGGCCACTTAGATGAGGAAAGTGGACCATTTTGTTAGATGTGTTCTATTGTTTGGTTACGTGCTTTCATGATAGATGCATCGCAATTTTGTAGCAAGACCCAACTTGCCTTGCAATAGGGCACTCTTCCCTCATGGGTGTCAAATTGTGAGTTGAAGGGGCGTTGAGTGCGCTAATACTCATTTGGCTATTATTTTTAGAATAATTGAGTGATGCTTATATTGTGCACGCACTCTCAATGGTAACTATGGTTGTCTCTTTTGCATTGCCTTTGGACTTACTCGAGGACGAGTAAGGCTTTAGTGTGGGGAGGTTTGATATGTGATTAGTTTACACCTTTTTACTTCCCATTTCCCATGCGTTTCAACCTCCTTACCACGCTTTTAGCTTCCTTTCGCTCATCTTTTGCCCTTTTATTCCATGTACAACCATATTACGGTTCCCCGTGATCTTTTGCGGGGAATTAGCCTCGAAAAAGGGAAGACGGAATGAAACCCGAGTGAAAGGCTAACCCGTGTTAGCTTGAGAAGAAAAAGAGGTGAAGAATGCTGAGAAGAGTGTTCTGCCGGCAGACCGGCAGCCGGTCTGGCCACCGGCAGAACACACTCCCCACAATGCCAAGAAAAATGGAGAAGGAAGCTGAAGGCTGTGTTCTGCCGGCAGACCGGCAACCGGCCCACCGGCAATCGGCCCACCGGTAGAACACAGCAGCTAGAGTGGATTTAGAATTAGAGAAGAAAAGGAGTTTGGCCTCGCTACCAGTAGACACACCGGCAGCCGGCCAACCGGCAGAGCGCATCACAAGGAAGAAATTGAAGACCTGAAGACAGTGTTCTGCCGGCAGGCCGGCAACCGGTCCACCGGCAGAACACACTTGCCAGCTATTTCCAAATTTTCAAGGTTTATTTGACCCCCCAGCCGGTAGGCGAACCGGCAGCCAGTCCACCGGCAGAACGCAACATTTGACGAATTTTGGGCTTTTCTCCTCTTTTCTCCTCTTTTCTTCTTAATCTTATGAAAGACTATAAATACCCCCTCCCTTAACCATTTGTACACACAACCCTAGACTTAAATTAATTTCCTTTTCCAAGTTTGAATCTTGTTAATTACATTGCTAATCTTTCCTTAATTAGAACAAGTTCTTCAATTATTTAGTAGTAGAAATTGGGTTGTAAGAAGATTGAAGGTTCCTCCTTCTTTATTGTTCAATCCAAATTCCTTTCTTGCTATTGAGTTGGTATTATTTCTCTTCCTAATTTCATTAGTTTACATTTGCTTTTCCTTTAAGTTTTGCTTGATTGTTTATGTTAAATTTCCATCCTTGTTGTTTGATTGTTGTTATTTTCACTCTTGTTCATCTTCCCTTTGTTCATCCTTGTTATTTACACCCAAAGATTGAGTCTTTGATTTCCTTGTGTTAAAGATTTAATCTTTGAGTTGCTTGTGTTAAAGATTGTGTCTTTTAGTTCAATCATCCTCATTATTAGATTAAATTATCTTTCTTCATATTTATTGTTGGATTGTTGCATGTTTAGAAGTAGAATTCATCCTCCCATTATGTTTATGCTTAAAGACTCCATCTTTATTGTTTATCTTGCCTTTAGAGACATGATTAGTGAGTAGTCTTCTTCTAGGACTCGGCTTGACCCGGTATGGGTAATTTTACTAATTAATTCTCATTAAGGCTAATTTGTTGGGGGAAATTGGTGAGCGTAGTTTAGAGGAATTACATGGTTAAGGATTGACTTTTGGGTAGTGTCGACTTGTGATCCTTGTCCACCAACGGGAGTTGGTTAGGTTGTAAATTGGATACCCGAAATTTGGCCTTGTCACCAACTAAGGTTGAGACCGGATGGGAGAACCGAGGGAGGGTGCCTCTAGACTAGCGTTTGAAATCGGCCTCCGGGAGGAGGAGCGGGATGACCAGGAATACGATGAGTACTTAATGACCTCGACCAAATTTTTGACCTCCTTGGAAAAATGCATGTCTTCGTGGTTGTTGGGTTTTGAGTTAGGAATACCGACTTTCGAACCCGGAAGGGGGAGTTAGTTGGGATAGCTAGTGTCCTATTGCGAACCCGGAAAGGAGGTTCTAGGCGAAATAGAGCCATCTCCCCCTTGCCTTTCTACCCCTTATGATTAACCGAGAGAACTAACTTGTGGAATTACGTATATCCGTGGGAGGACCGAGTTCTAGCCTTTCCTATTATTTGATCTACTCTTAATCCTTTTTAGCTTGTTCTTTGCTTGTCTAGTTTATTAGCCTTTTAATTTGCTAGTTTAGTGCTAGATCGTTACCACCTCTCTATTTATTTTGACTTAGCTAAGCTCGTGAATTAGAACAATTAGTAGTCCACCTACTCCTTGTGGGATCGACCCTCTAAAGTGTGCATCGACAAATCGTGCACTTGCGAGGTATAACTTGATACCATCAATTGATTTGAAGAAATAGCAAAATCTAATTATAGCATGTCGAACCTTTGGAGGTAGAATGGAACGAACTACCATAGCTAGTAGTTGTTGCATCAATGTATGACAGTCATGTGACTTTAAACCAGTAAGTTTTAGGTCCTGCAATGAAACAAGGCTTCTAATATTAGATGAATAGCCCTCTGGCACCTTAATTGTAATACTACGGTTTTATGAGTCTCTGGGTACTCTATCGAGTGGGCCTTACTCTGTCGAGTATGTGTGTTTTGCAATTTAAAATAGTTTCTGACCTGTAGGGTACTCGATCGAGTAGCCTTGGTACTCGATCGAGTAGGCGGCACTCGATCGAGTACGTCATTTACTCGATCGAGTAGCCCGATTTACGGGTAATGTTTTGTCGGGTTTTGTTAATAATGCGAATTGGTATATAAACACTTCCGTCACTTTCATAATACGCTTTTACAACCTAATTACTTTGAAAAAGAGATTTCAACCTACGTACTTCGCATTCGTCGCATTATTGACAAATCCCGGAGCTTGGAAGGTCGGAATTCATCTTTCTTTACATCTTTGTGATCCTTGCGTCGAGGGTAAGATCTACGTACCGAATTTGTTATATTTAATTAAGTTTTGTTAAACCCTAATTTTAGGAATTGGGGATTTGTGTTAGTTTTGTGTGGTTAGTGATATATGTGATGTTATGTTAGGAGGAGGATTCGTAGAAGAGGCTTTTTGATAACAGCTGTTGAGATCGTCTGACTGTATTGCATTCCAGGTAGGGTTTCCCTACTCAGTATTAGTCCCATAATGTGTTTGACACGTCTGTCGCGTACCTGTCAAAAATACCAACTGGCTCTAACTAATATAGCTAGGGAAGTCGGGTCGAATCCACAGAGAGGTAGGAAATTGTCAGCTTAATCTAAGTTCGTCAAGGTAACCAAATTGGGGGGTTTTAAAAATGATGTTCTAAACTAAGAAGAATAAGGAAGAGAAAATAAGAGGAAGGAATTGATCAGATAAGGAGAAACAGCTAAGACAGACGGTTCACCATAATCATTCAGTCAAGTAATCTAGGTCTCAGATTAATGCAAATACGATCTAAGGGGTAGCGAACGTAACCTTTCGGTCCTTAATTCACCCTAAAGCGTAAACAGCTTAACTTTCGCCCTCACTGCAATACCCTATTGTTCGCTACTAGTCTCGCCTTTTCCAACCTTTCGGTTCAGGTTAAGGATCACTAAGAAATAAAGGTCTAATTGCGTCGACTCAATTAGACGAATACAGTTAATTGTAACATTTAACCAACAAAGACAATACCAGCATTAACCCAATAAATCGATTACTCTCCCTTCATAATTATGGATCCCCTATAGTCTTAGCAGAGGGGAATTAGCTACTCATAACCAACGAATTATCAATAACAAAAAATAGATAATTGGAATTCAACATTATAAAAGACTAATAAGAATTGAATTAAAGTAATTACGATAACTATTATAGGGAAGAAGGAATTAAAGCAATAAAAAGGATTAAAAGATTAAGGAAGAATGATAATACCAATACAATCTGAATCCGAGTATCAAAAGTATAAGGAAAGAGCAAAATCCAAAGAACAGTAAAAAAGTATATCGTCAAAATGGACCAACGAGAGAAGAGAGAGCCCCCGTAACGTAGTTCACTACTTTAGTCTTATACTAAAAATCCATCCTATAACCTAATCTATGGACTAATTACGAAAGCCCATAAAGTAATTAGGCGGATAAAGGCTGTAGAAGGGTAAACCACTCGATCGAGTGGAAATAAACCACTCGATCGAGCAATCAGGCATCAATCTCCTCGATCGAGTAGAAATAAACTACTCGATCGAGTATTCCTTGCTTTGCTTCCTCTTGCGTGTACTCAAAAGTGGTCGATCGAGTAACTTTAGGCAAATAAAGCATTCGATCGAGCAATAAATCACTCGATCGAGCTGTTTAAGCTCGTTAGACCTTGAAATACTTCCCGAAACCAGTTCACGCGTCTCCAAAAAATGTTAGATTCCAAGCTCCGGCTCCTTATTCTCCATGAATGCATGCAATTGGGACAAATTAGGCTCGATTTAACTCATCTTCGGTTAATTCCTGCAAATTACATAAAACGAACCAAAGTAGGATATTCGGGGGCATTTGTAGCTAGATGTTACATAAAAAGTACAGAAATGCGTGTGAAAATGAGGTGAAAACCTTATATAAAAGACACGCATCAAATCTCCCCAAACCAAACCTTTGCTTGTCCCCAAGAAAATATGAATGCAACTAAGAATAAACAGTGGAACGGGACCAACGCATCAGCTACAAATCATCCACTAGAACCAATTTAATGCGACAAAATGACAAAATGGCAAATGAGAAGTGCAAACGAGTTAAATCAATGTTTCAAACTTACTGAACCGTCGACCTTGCAAGATTCAAAAAGATGTCGGACTCTCACGAGTCGCTCGTCACTCAAAATTAGGCACAAGGTAAGTATATATGTGAAAGATAGGAAGAAGTAGAGACACTCACCTAACTCGACCTATAAGAACATGCATGCAGTTAACATGAATAAAGTCTCTACAACCGTACATATGCATTCCAACCATACTAATGACCAAGACACATGCCGAGGACTTACATTTGGGTAAGTGAGGTAATGGGTAAGAAGGGGCTAAAATGAATTTGGATATGTGGGATTAATAGCCAGGCTAGCAACAACGGATCCAAATATAAACTGCATCCCAACTTCGTACTCAAAATAGCAAGATGAAACGGTGCAAAAATTTATGCACTAATGTAATACTCCGTATTTATAAGTCTTGGGGTACTCTATCGAGTAGGCCTTACTCTGTCGAGTAAGGGTAAGTTGCGTTTTAGAAAAGTTTCTGACCTGTTGGGAACTCGATCGAGTAACTAGGGTACTCGATCGAGTAAGGGGGTACTCGATCGAGTACCTCGGGTACTCGATCGAGTGTCCGGTTTTACGGGGAGTTTTCTCGAGTTTTGTTAATTATGCGATTAAGGTATATAAGCTTTGTCGTCATTATTCTAAATCACTTTTGCAAAACCTAAATTACTGTTTAAGAGAGAAAGCAAGCAAGTTCTTTATCCTAATCGCATTATTAGCAATCCCCGGAGTTTGGAAGGTCAGTTCTTAGCGTTGATTATACCGTTGAGTTCCTTGCGTCAAGGGTAAGATCTATGTACCCTTTTTATTGTCTTTCCTTTGATTTGGTTCAACCCTAATATAGGGATTTGGGGGTTTTTGAGTAGTATGTAATTGGGTAGCATTTATATGTTGTATGATAGGAGGAGGTTTCATAGAGGAAGCTTTTTGACACAGCTGTAGAGATCGTCTGACAGTGTGCTTTCCAGGTAGGGTTTCCTACTCAGTATTAGTCCCATAATGGGATATTGGTTGATGTGTTGTGATTGGTTGTTTGATGTAGTAATTGTATTGTGATTGTGGTTGTGATCGTTGTCTATGGTTCGCGAGGCGTGGCCTCGGCTGAGTGGGGTCACTTGCGGGAGTGGCTTCACGCCCTAGTTTCGCCTTCTGTGGAACCCGCCACAGAAGGGATGTGCACATTAATGGACAGGGTTATCGCTCACTATGTGGAGCGGGGATTTGGTGGGTACGGCTGCGGTCCCCCATTGGCAGGGCTGGTCCTGTGGACAGTCAGTGATGGAGATGATTGGATTTGGCGTGTTTGTATGTGTGTGACAGTTAAGTTGTCTGTTTATCTTATTGTTAATATATGTTGAATTGTGTGATTAGTACTGACCCCGATGTTGTTTTGTAAACCTGCGGTGATCCATTCGGGGATGGTGAGCAGATATTGAGCAGGTATGAGATGAGTACTGGGATAGCTGGGATGGCCACGACATGATGATAGGAGTCTTCCGCTGTAGTTTATTAGTTTATTTACATTTCAGCTAGAACAGTCAGTTTGAGAACATGTATTACATTTTTGGTTTGGTTTTGAGAATTGTAACTCTTCGCTAAGTATTTATATTTAAACGTTGTTTCTTCATTGTTTATTTGATTATCATTGCCTCGGGTAACCGAGATGGTAATGTCTTCATACCTGAGTGGTCCTGGTAAGGCACTTGGAGTATGGGGGTGTTACAAATGGTATCAGAGCGACGATCTTGAAACCTGTAACCAATGAACCTAATGAACATAGGGAGTCAATTAAAATGAACCCGGGGTAAAAGTTGTAGGAGCTAATGCAAAGGCTTGGGAGACGTCCTAAAGTCGCGAAGTCTCCCTACAATTTTGAACCGGTCACATGGGGGGAGTGTTTGTCAAGTCGTATGTGTTGTTTGGTTAACTGGAGTGTGAAGGTGATGAAGTGTGTAATTGTTGGATGTTTGAAATAGAAAATTTGAAAATGTAAAAGAAAGGTTGGTGATATATGGAAATTTGTAGTTGGAATGATAACATGTTGGATGTTTACAAGATGGCGTTTAATAACATGATATAATGATCTCGTAGATCGTATGAAAAGATGCATAGCATTATACGTTTAGTTATGATATAATATGTGGTTTTATGAAGTTTTTAGCATGTTAGCATATGATATAGCATGCGGGTAGCGTTTCTGAGTTGGCATGACTCGATCGAGTGGGACCGACTCGATCGGATGGGTTTTTGATGATTTCGAGTCCGGAATCGTGTTTTTGGGCACTCGATCGAGTACCTGGGGCACTCGATCGAGTAGGGGGTCACTCGATCGAGTAGCCTAGCCACTCGGTCGAGTATGTTAGAGACCAGAAGGTCTGTTAGGGGTCTGATGTTTGGGTACTCGATCGGGTATGTTGGGCACTCGATCGAGTAGCCCGTTACTCGATCGAGTGTGTTTGGGAACTCGATCGAGTAGGTTCTGGGAAGCGTGTTTTCATGTTTTGAGGTTTAGTACCTGTGTTTATGTCTACCCTTTCTTATATATAGTTTCAAGATGCCGCCCAAGAAGACTGCTTTATATGCGAGAGCTGAGCTTATGAACATAGATGACATCGTTAAGATGTTGGAGCATCAGGATGCTCTCACCGAGGCTTTAAATACTGTGGGGAAAGATTAAGATAAGGATAAGGAGAAGGAGGTTGATCATTCTAAAATCAGCCTCTATATAGCGAGGTTTAACCCGAAAGAGTATAAGGGGGTTGGGGAGCCTAACCTTCTCGATAGTTGGCTTAGGGAGATGGAGAACATATTAGATTTAGTTCACTGTCCTGATGAGATGAGAGTGGAGCAGGCTGCGTTCTATCTGAGGGAGGCAGCTGGCAAGTGGTGGGATACAGTGAAAGTGAGTGCTAAGGAGATATATACAAACCAAGGTTTACCTGCTATACCTTGGGAGGAGTTTCGTAGGGCTGTGAGAAAGGAGTTTGTACCGGAGCATGTGAGGAGTAAGTTGAGAGAAGAGTTTGACAGTTTTAAGATGACCGCTGAGATGTCTGTGGCCGAGTACTACAGGCAGTTCAATGATAAGTCGAGGTATGCTGAGGATATGGGTTTGAGTGAGGAGAATCTGGCATTGAGGTTTGAGAGGGGGTTGACCCCTAAGATTATGGATAAGTTACTCGTGGGAGTCCTTACTGATGTTAAGGAAGCTTATGAGAGGGCTGGGAGAGCTGAGAGGTTGGTGGAGATGGCTCAGGAGAGGTTAGGTGGTGAGAAAAGGAAGTCTGAGAGCGAGGGTGGTGGCCAATCTAATCACAAGAAAGGCAACCACGGTCGATCTAAGGGGTTTTCTTCGGGTCGGGGTTGATCTTTGGGGCTTCCTTTGCGCGGCCGGGGAAGTGTTAGTGGTAGTTGGGGTGTGACCTGTTATAGCTGTGGTGGTGTAGGCCACAAGAGACATGAGTGCACAAGTGCACCGAGATCTTTCCAAAGACCTGCGCAGAGCTACGCGAGCAAATGCACCCGGGCCGGATCATGGCCAAACCGGGAAGTCGAGTTACCAGTGGGAGGCAACCGCAACGGCGGTAATTCTTATCAGAAACCACCGACGAACAACAACAATAATCAAGGGTCGGGTGCTAAGCGACCACATCACCAAGATCTTTTCTAGGGTGGTGGACGAAGACCAAAGTGGAAAGTTATTCATGATGGAGAAGAAAGCAGCTGAGGAGGATGCTCACTTATCACCGGTACTTTCCTTGTTAATGGTATTCATACCTTTGTTTTGTTTGATTCGGGGGCTTCTCAGTCGTTTGTATCTTCGAGTCATGTTAAGCGGTTAGGTTTGAGGGTATATGAGTCTGTTAATGAGCATGTTTTTATACCTTCGGGTGAGTCTGTATCATGTGGGAGGTTGTTTAGAGATGTATCTATGATAGTTGGGCAAGTTGATTTCCCTGTAGACTTGCTAGAGTTTCCGTTTGACGGTTTTGAGATGATAGTTGGGATGGATTGGCTGGGAAAGTATAAACCTAAGATAGACTGTCATCAAAAGAGAGTGTCTTTAAGAGGTCCTAAGGGCGTTAGTGTGTCTTATCGTGGGTTTTTAGTCAAACCCAAAGTTAAGTTGATTACAGCTGTTACTTTGAAGTCATATCTGAGGAAGGGATGTCCTTTGATATTGTGCCATGTGAGAGATGACCGAATAGAGGGTCCGACAGTTGATCAGATACCAGTGGTGGGTGAGTTTGAGGATGTGTTTCCAGAGGAGATTCTGGGGTTGCCGCCGGGAAGAGAGATAGATTTCACGGTAGAGTTGAAACCAGGGACGGGGCCAATCTCTAAGGCACCGTACCGCATAGGTCCTAAGGAGATGGAGGAGCTTAGGAAGCAGTTGGATGATCTGATAGAGAAGGGATACATTAGACCTAGTGTATCGCCGTGGGGAGCACCAGTTCTTTTTGTGAAGAAGAAAGATGGGAGTCTGAGGTTGTGCATAGATTATAGAGAGCTGAACCGAGTGACGGTGAAGAACAAGTATCCTTTGCTAAGGATAGATGACCTGTTTGATCAGTTGAGTGGTGCATCAGTCTTTTCTAAGATTGATTTGAGGTCGGGGTACCATCAGGTGAAGATTAGAGAGGTGGACATACCAAAGACGTCTTCCACGTCAAGGTATGGTCATTATGAGTATGTGGTGATGCCGTTTGGGTTGTCTAATGCACCGGCAGTGTTTATGGATTTGATGAATAGGATCTTTAGACCGTTTTTGGATAAGTTTGTAGTGGTGTTTATCGACGATATCTTAGTCTATTCTAAGACTAATGAGGAACATGAGGAGAATCTGAGGATTGTGTTGCAAACTTTGAGGGACCATGAGTTGTATGCTAAGCTATCCAAGTGTGAGTTCTGGTTAGAGAAAGTTGCTTTTCTGGGGCATGTGATCTCTAAAGATGGGGTAGTCAGGATCCCAAAAAGATAGAAGCAAAGTGAAAAAGTGGGAAGCACCAAAGAATGTTGCTGAGATCAGGAGTTTTCTGGGTTTAGCTGGATACTACAGACGGTTCGTGAAAGATTTCTCCAAGATAGCTAGACCTATGACAGCGTTGATGAGGAAAGAGAACAGGTTTCGTTGGGATGAGAGTTGTGAGACGGCGTTCCAAACATTAAAGGAGCGTTTGACCACAGCTCCTGTCTTAGCATTGCCTGAAGGGATCGAGAACTTTGAGGTTTATACAGATGCCTCAAAGAATGGGTTGGGATGTGTGTTGATGCACAACGGTAAAGTGATTGCCTATGCTTCTAGGCAATTGAAACCTTATGAGGAGAACTACCCTACTCATGATCTGGAGTTGGGTGCGGTGGTGTTTGCTCTCAAGATTTGGAGACATTACCTTTATAGAGCAATCTTTAAGGTATTTTCTGATCACAAGAGTCTCAAGTACATCTTCACCCAGAAGGAGTTGAACATGAGACAGAGGAGGTGGATGGAACTGATTGGCGATTATGACATGGAAATCATCTACCATGAAGGGAAGGCCAATGTAGTTGCTGATGCTTTGAGTAGGAAGAGTTTACATTCTTTGTGTACAGCTCTATCTTTGATGAGGCTGAGAGATGAGGTAGCGAGGTTTGGGATACATATGATGCAGAAAGGAGATGCCATGGGTGATATGACAGTACAGCTTGAGTTTTATGATGACATTCGAGGTAAACAGGCGTTGGATCCTAAGATAGTTGAGTGGAGAGCTGGAGTAGAGAAAGGGACAGTGTCCCGATTTCTATTCATACAGATGGTAGTTTGAGGTTCGATGGTAGGTGGTGTGTCCTAATGATGAGGAGTTGAAAAAGACTATCATGACAGAGGCACATTGTACACCATATTCAGTACATCCTGGTGGTGACAAGCTATACAAGGATTTGAAGAAAACGTTTTGGTGGCCTGGGATGAAGAAAGAGACAGCTGAGTTTGTGTCCCGTTGTTTGACATGCCAAAGAGTTAAAGGGGAACAGCGATGACCACAAGGTAAGATTCAGTCTTTAGAGGTACCTGAGTGGAAGTGGGAATCCATTTCCATGGATTTCATTGTGGGTTTGCCAAAGAGTCAGCAAGGTAATAACATGATTTGGGTAATAGTGGATCGACTGACCAAGTCAGCTCACTTTGTTCCAATGAAAGATACATGGACTAAGGCACAATTGGCTATGGCCTATCGAAAGAACGTGCTTAAGTTACATGGAGTCCCTAAGGACATAGTGTCTGACAGAGATGCGAGGTTTATATCGAGGTTTTGGAAGGAGTTGCAGGAATCGTTGGGAACAACTTTGAAGATGAGTACAGCATTTCATCCTGCGACAGACGGACAGACTGAGAGAACAATCAAGACTCTTGAGGATATGTTGCGAGCTTGTGTGATGGACTTTGGTGGTAGCTGGGAACAGAGGTTGGACTTGATAGAATTTTCTTATAATAACAGCGATCACACTAGTATTGGAATGGCACCGTTTGAGGCTTTGTATGGGAGGAGATGTAGGAGTCCAATTTGTTGGGACGATAGTGCTGAGGCAGTGGTTTTAGGACCAGAGATGGTGCATGAGATGGTGGAACAGATTAAGATGATCAGGGAACGGATGAGAGCAGCTCAAGATAGGCAAAAGAGTTATGCAGATCTACATCGCAGGGACATAGAGTTTCAAGTGGGGGACAAAGTTATTTTGAAAGTGTCTCCTATGCGTGGCGTTATGAGATTTGGGAAGAAAGGCAAGCTAAGTCAGAAGTTTATCGGGCCTTATGAGATCTTAGAGCGAGTTGGGGAAGTTGCATATCGTCTGGCTTTACCAGCTGCATTAGAGAGAGTGCATAATGTGTTTCATGTATCGCAGCTGCGGAAGTATGTGAGTGATCCGTCACATGTGTTAGAGGCAGAGAACTTAGAGCTAGATGAGTCCTTATCATATCTTGAGGTGCCTAAGTAGATTCTTGACTGAAAGGTTAGGAAGACTAGGAGTGGTGAGACAGTTTTGCTTAAGATCCTTTGGTCTAACCACTTGACTGAGGAAGCTACATGGGAACCAGAGGAAGCTATGAAAGAGCGTTACCCTTTCCTTTTTGATCGGGTATGTATGGTTACGGGGACGTAACCTTGTTTCTTTTAGGGGGGTAGGAGATGATCGCGACGAGTTTTTAAGAGTTTCATACCCTTTTTGTATGTTGTGTCGGTATGTGTGTCGGGATGAGTTGGGTTAGTAACATGTTTTATGTTGAATTTTGTTTTGGTTGTTGAGTAGGGAATGTTATGGGAGTACCTTTGCTTAGTAGTGGTTTGAACTTCGGGGACGAAGTTCCTATTAAGGAGGGAAGACTGTAATACTCCGTATTTATAAGTCTTGGGGTACTCTATCGAGTAGGCCTTACTCTGTCGAGTAAGGGTAAGTTGCGTTTTAGAAAAGTTTCTGACCTGTTGAGTACTCGATCGAGTAACTAGGGTACTCGATCGAGTAAGGGAGTACTCGATCGAGTACCTCGGGTACTCGATCGAGTGTCCGGTTTTACGGGGAGTTTTCTCGGGTTTTGTTAATTATGCGATTAAGATATATAAGCTTTGTCGTCATTATTCTAAATCACTTTTGCAAAACCTAAATTACTGTTTAAGAGAGAAAGCAAGCAAGTTCTTCATCCTAATCGCATTATTAGCAATCCCCGGAGTTTGGAAGGTCAGTTCTTAGCGTTGATTATACCGTTGAGTTCCTTGCGTCAAGGGTAAGATCTATGTACCCTTTTTATTGTCTTTCCTTTGATTTGGTTAAACCCTAATATAGGGATTTGGGGGTTTTTGAGTAGTATGTAATTGGGTAGCATTTATATGTTGTATGATAGGAGGAGGTTTCATAGAGGAAGCTTTTTGACACAAATTTGTAGAGACCGTCGACAAAGTGTGCTTTCCGGTAGGGTTTCCTACTCAGATTAGTCCCATAATGGGATATTGGTTGATGTGTTGTGATTGGTTGTTTGATATAGTAATTGTATTGTGATTGTGGTTGTGATTGTTGTCTATGGTTCGCGAGGCGTGGCCTCGGGCGAGTGGGGTCACTTGTGGGAGTGGCTTCACGCCCTAGTTTCGCCTTCTGTGGAACCCGCCACCGAAGGGATGTGCACATTAATGGACAGGGTTATCGCTCACTATGTGGAGCGGGATTTGGTGGGTACGGTGCGGTCCCCCACTCGGCAGGGCTGTCCAAAGGACGATCGATGATGGAGATGATTGGATTTGGCGTGTTTGTATGTGTGTGACAGTTAAGTTGTCTGTTTATCTTATTGTTAATATATGTTGAATTGTGTGATTAGCACTGACCCCGATGTTGTTTTGTAAACCTGCGGTGATCCATTCGGGGATGGTGAGCAGATATTGAGCAGGTATGAGATGAGTACTGGGATAGCTGGGATGGCCACGACATGATGATAGGAGTCTTCCGCTGTAGTTTATTAGTTTATTTACATTTCAGCTAGAACAGTCAGTTTGAGAACATGTATTACACTTTTGGTTTGGTTTTGAGAATTGTAACTCTTCGCTAAGTATTTATATTTAAACGTTGTTTCTTCATTGTTTATTTGATTATCATTGCCTCGGGTAACCGAGATGGTAATGTCTTCATACCTGAGTGGTCCTGGTAAGGCACTTGGAGTATGGGGGTGTTACAACTAAGCTCACAAAACACCAAGAATCGTCAACTCCCCATAAGATATAAATAAGAGATGGGAGTGAAAATCATTATCCAATTCTCATTTTTCTTCACACGAGATTTATTTTCTTTTTTTTTTCTTCTTTTCTTATCTCTCTTTTTTTTCTTTTCTGTTTCATTTTTCATCATTTTTTTCATTTTTTCAGCAATTCTTTTTCTTTCATTCCCTTCAATTCCTCCACCATCTTCTGAAATCAGATAAAATAACCATATTGCAATAAAACATTCCAAAAACTACTCGTCACTAGCTCGGGTAGGGTAGGAAGTATTATAGAAAGTAGCTAATAGGACAAAAAGGCAATTTGGCTATGTGGGGCTCATGGGTAGAATGAAATAAAGGGAACTGCCTCTCCTAACATGTGTCACCATCCACAGACCGAATGCATACAGGTATTCAGAAGACTAGACTCATGCTTATGCAAATTGATGTTACATGCCTTAAAGAGAGTACTACTCACATCCTAAATGAAACCGGTCATGAATGTCACCAGTTTATAAAGCTCTAACCTCAGAATGTAGTGTAGCTTGCCGACACAATGAATCAAGTCTATTCGTTCAGATAAGAGAGAAACAAAAACTCGTAGATTATGCACATAATCATGCCAACTAAATGTCAAGAATATGCAAGGCTCAAGTAAGGATTCAATGTAGCGTCAATGTTCAAACGTTCCGACTCAATTTAAACATGAATTTTTTTTTGAATTTTTATGATTTTTTTTTGAATTAATTAAAGCAACAATGCATGCGGAAATAAGTAAACGTGCAAGCGAAAATGCAAGGAAACATGCAGACACGGATATGGATGCATACCTCCCCAAACCAAACCGTACAATGCCCTCATTGTGCCAAAAATAGGGAAAGAAATGCAAACTGAAGAGAAAAGGATAAGTGGAGTCGGAAAACTTACAAAACGTCGTAAGGAGGGACCTCCCCAAACCGACCATGAACATGGGAGGTCAAAGAAAGTCAAACAGTAGCTCCATAGACGGAAAACATCAGCTGGGAGTCAAAACTACTCGATCGAGCACTTGGAACAGCTCGATCGAGTGAACTGGTGCATGGGAGGACTCGATCGAGTAGAAAACCGCTCGATCGAATGAACGTGATTTTGGAAATGGTCGATCGAGGACAATTATCACTCGATCGAGTGAAAACTATCCCAAAAAGTGCTCGATCGACCTGAAAACCGCTCGATCGAGTACTTAGACCTGCAAAACACGCAATTAAAGCAAGGAAATACATAGGGAGTTCGTAAAACAGCGTATAAAGTTCAACAATAAGCTAAGGAAAAATGAAATGTTTAACAAAAGTACAGTAAAACAGTCCGGTCTGCCTCCCGGAGAGCGCTGGTTTAAGAGGTCCCGCACGACCTTTCTGGCATCAATTAACTGGCGCGTCGAGCTCGTCGAAGCGCAAGACTTTAACGCGATTGTCTGCTTCATTCGCCTCGTGGTAATGTTTCACATATTGGCCATTCACCTTGAATCTATGACCCTCGGAATCTTCGAGCTCCACGGATCCAAATTTGGTAACAGCCGTCACCGTATAAGGACCACTCCACCTGGACTTCAGCTTGCCAGGAAATAGTCTCAATCGGGCATTAAACAGCAGCACCTTTTGCCCAACATGAAACTCACGAGGTAAGATTCTCTTGTCATGCCATCTCTTCGTCTTTTCTTTGTAAATGCGCGAGCTATCATAGGCATTAAGCCTAAACTCTTCCAATTCATCTAGCTGCAAAAGACGATTCTGACCACACAACTTAGGATCATAATTAAGCTCACGAATTGCCCACCAGGCCTTACATACCAATTCAACAGGTAAGTGACACGATTTCCCATAAACTAGCTTATAAGGTGATGCACCAATTGGTGTCTTAAAGGCAGTTCTGTAGGCCCATAATGTGTCATCTAGCTTAAGACTCCAGTCTTTCCGTGATTTAGAAACTACCTTAGACAAGATCTCTTTTAACTCGCGATTAGAGACCTCTACCTGACCACTAGTTTGGGGATGATACCCCAAACCACGCCTGTTGGACACCAACTTTAGATTTAATGGAAGTTAGTTTCTTTTCTTTAAAATGCATTCCCCATCACTAATGACGACCCTAGGGACACCAAATCGGGGAATATGATCTTTTAAACATCTTTATCACGGTCTTAGCATCACAATGAGGTGAGGCAATTGCCTCAACCCATTTCGACACATAGTCTACAGCCACTAAGATATACCTGTTACCTTTACTGGATGGGAACGGTCCTTGGAAGTCAATGCCAAAGACATCGAAAACCTCAACCTCTAAGATACCGTTCTGTGGCATCTCATGTCTCTTTGAAATGTTCCCTGATCGTTGGCAAGCATCGCAAGCTGAAACAAAAGACCTAACATCAAAAACAAAGAAGGCCAAGAAAAACCAGATGAAGTACCTTAGCCACTAATGCGCGATGGACCGTGGTGACCACCATATGAAGAGGAGTGACAGCCTTCCAGGACTATTTTGGTCTCCCACTACGGAATACACCGTCTGTAGAGACCGTCTTCACATTCCTTAAACAAGTAAGGATCATCCCAGAAGTATTGCTTAGCGTTATACAGAAAACGCTTCCTCTGTTGATGAGAAAGGTCAAAGCGCGCACTTGCCACTGACAACGAAGTTAGCTATATCTGCATACCAAGGTTCTTGGTTAATAATAGATGAAATAACAGCAATTAAAGTATCGTCAGGAAAAGAATCATCAATAGGTAGAGAATCTTCCCCTTCTTGTCGCATCAATCGCGACAAGTGATCAGCTACAACGTTTTCAGCTCCTTTCTTATCCTTAATCTGCAGATCAAACTCCTGAAGAAGGAGTATCCATCTCAAGAGCCGTGGTTTAGCCTCCTTCTTAGCAAGGAGATGCCTCAAAGCTGCATGGTCAAAAAATGTGACTTCGACCCAACTAAATAAGTACGAAACTTCTCTAAGGCATAAACTACAAACTAGCGCCTCTTTCTCGATGGTAGTGTACTTCACTTGAGCCTCATCCAGAGTTCGGCTCGCATAGTAGATAGTATTCAAAGCCTTGTTTTTCCTTTGGCCTAGCACCGCTCCTAGTGCATAGTCACTCGCATCACACATAATCTCAAACGGCAAGTCCCAAATCGGGAGGTCAGATGATCGGCGCAGAGACTAAAGCCTCGCTTTAACCTGTTAAAAGCGAGAAAGACACTCATCAAGAAAACACGAAAGGGGCATCCTTAAGTAGCCACTGTGTAAGTGGTTTAGCAATTTTGGAGAAATCCCTAATAAACCGGCGATAAAAGCCGGCGTGACCAAGGAAACTCCTCACCCCCTTAACATTAACAGGAGGTGGTAATTGCTGAATCACTTCCACCTTTGCTTTATCAACTTCTATTCCCCTATCCGAAACTAAGTGCCCTAAGACAACTCCCTCGTTGACCATAAAGTGGCACTTCTCCCAATTCAAAGACAAGGTTGACCTCAATACAAATACCGCAACACTTTCTCAAGGTTAGACAGCTTTAGAAAAATCACTTCCATATACACAGAAATCGTCCATAAAAACTTCCATGATAGACTCAATATACTCTGAAAATATCCCCATCATACACCTTTGAAAGGTGGCGGGGGCATTACACAAACCAAAAGGCATCCTGCGATAAGCAAAAACGCCTTGAGGACAAGTAAATGTAGTCTTAGCCGATCGTCAGGTGGATAGGGATCCGAAAGAACCCGAATAACCGTCTAAATAGCGTAAAAAATTTATGAGAAGCTAACCTTTCTACCATTTGATCAATAAAAGGAAGGGGAAAGTGATCTTTCTTGGTGGCGGCATTGAGTTGTCTGTAATCTATGCACATCCGCCAACCAGTCACTACTCGAGTAGGTATTAATTCATTCTTTTCATTCTTAACTACGATTGTCCCTCCTTTCTTCGGGACCACCAGATGGACTCACCCATTTAGAGTGACCAACAGAATAAATAATACCTGCGTCTAGCAGCCTTCATTACCTCACCATCCCAACATCCTCGCATCTTCTCCGTTCACCTGCGCCACTGTCTCGCAAGGTTTGTGATCTTCTTCCAGCTCTATCCTGTGCATACAAACATCGGGACTAATCCCTTGATATCGTCCAATGAATAACCCAGTGCTTTCTGTTTTTCTTAAGTACAACTAGCAAAGAAGTCACCGATCATCATTAAGCTTGGCACACAATGACTGGATATTGCTCAGTATCGTCTAAGAAAACATATTTAAGATGAGAAGGGAGAGGCTTACGTTCAGGTACCTTTACCTCAATGGAGCAAAGAGTGCTAATCATTTGTTCCACTTGCTCTCCATCATGCTCATCTAAATCATCAACAAGCAATTCCAACGCAGTCATCGTCCTGGGGCTATCTCGCACACTCATCAAAAGCATAAGGGCTTCTAGTGGGTCCTTCATAAAAGAACCCGACCAGAAGTCATAAATAGACTCGTCAATAATATCAACCGAATAGCAAGTATCCTCTATCATTGGTCGAGCCAAAGTACTAGGCGACCAAAGTGATAACGCTCATTCCCTACCGCAAGAGTCAAACGCCCATGTCGACATCAATAACAAATTTCCCACCAGTACAAAGGAATGGTCTTCCTAAGATAATTTGGGTCCTGTGTCCTCGGTATATCCAAAACAATGAAATCTCTTGGAATAAAGAGCTTGCCTATTTTCACATGCACGTCCTCTAAGACACCTAAGGGCTTCCTAACAGATCTATCAGCCATCTGTAGGGTAATGTTAGTCACTTTAAAATGACTCATGTTCAGTTTCTTGCAGACAGGAAGGGGCATGACACTGACACTGGCACCTAAATCGCAAAGGGCCTTATCAATGACCATGTTGCCTATAATACAGGTAATAGAAAAGCTGCCCGGGTCCTTCATTTTAGGCGGACTCTTATTCAAAAGCAAATTACTAGACTCTTCCATAAATGAAATCGTCTCAAATTCACTCAAATTTCTCTTACGCGTCACAATATCTTTCATAAATTTAGCGTAAGTGGGTACCTGAGTAACAAGTTCGGAAAGAGGGACAGTTACCTGGAGGTTCTTCACAATGTCCACAAACTTACCGTACTGTTGCTCGATCTTTGCGTCCTTCAGACGGCTTGGGAAGGGTACCCTGGTAGCAACGAGTGGAGCCGCAACTTTTTCTTTACCCTTATCAATGCGTGACGTCTCCACAGCAGGGGAAGATGACACGGTGGCGGTATTAGATAGTAAATTAGGATCCCCGCCATTTAAAGTACTCGATCGAGTACTTTTATCAGTCGATCGACCATTTTCTTCTTCTGTTTCACTCGATCGACCATTTTTATCACTCGATCGAGTGATTTCCTCAGCAAACTTACTCGATCGAGTAATAAAATCACTCGATCGACCAACATCAACTTGTGCACTCCTCGATCGACCAGTATTTTCACTCGATCGAGTGGTAGGATGAACTAAATCGCTCGATCGAGTAGAAAAATCACTCGATCGAGTGTTTACAAAGACACGCAGACAAGTATTTCTTCCAAAACTCGTCTAAATCATCCTCCGGTATCGTCACTATCAAAACCCCGTCTTCTGGAACTTTTGGCTTTTCACCAGTAAAGCCAACTTGGAAATTCGTTGCACTAACTGAATTGCATGTCGGTAGAAGCTCGGCTTGGTCTTTCGCGAGTGTTAACTGCGCGACTTGTTCCCTCAATTCCGCTATGACCGTGTCCTTACTATCGCACATGCTCATCACAAAGGATTTTAATTCAGCAACTTCTTCATTTGCAGAAGGAGAAACTGCTATGCAGATCGGCGTAGAAGGGGCAGAGACATTCTTTATTTCCTCATACAATTGAGAAAAAGGAACTCCTTGCTTGTATTTCTTATAAGCAAGGGCACGCTCTACACTTGCCATACATTCAATAGGGTCATTCCTTCCTCGCCACATCTACCACATGGCTCTATATGCTCGGTGATCGAACAACCTTGTAATTTAGACATTCCTACAGAGATAGACTTACAAAGCAATGAACAACCTGCAAAATTAATCAAAACTTTGCAAAAAATGAGATCAGCCTCAAGGAATAAATTCCTTGAGACGAGAGACAAACTTAATTAAAGCAACAAAATTGCGCCACCTCCCCGGCAAAGGCGCCAAAATTTGACACGTCCCTGTCACGTGCACTGTCAAAAATACCAACCGGCTCTAACTAATATAGCTAGGGAAGTCGGGTCGAATCCACAGAGAGGTAGGAAATTGTCAGCTTAATCTAAGTTCGTCAAGGTAACCAAATTGGGGGGTTTTAAAAATGATGTTCTAAACTAAGAAGAATAAGGAAGAGAAAATAAGAGGAAGGAATTAATCAGATAAGGAGAAACAGCTAAGACAGACGGTTCACCATAATCATTCGGTCAAGTAATCTAGGTCTCAGATTAATGCAAATACGATCTAAGGGGTAGCGAACGTCACCTTTCGGTCCTTAATTCACCCTAAAGCGTAAACAGCTTAACTTTCGCCCTCACTGCAATACCCTATTGTTCGCTACTAGTCTCGCCTTTTCCAACCTTTCGGTCCAGGTTAAGGATCACTAAGAAATAAAGGTCTAATTGCGTCGACTCAATTAGACGGATACAGTTAATTGTAACATTTAACCAACAAAGACAATACCAGCATTAACCCAATAAATCGATTACTCTCCCTTCATAATTATGGATCCCCTATAGTCTTAGCAGAGGGGAATTAGCTACTCATAACCAACGAATTATCAATAACAAAAAATAGATAATTGGAATTCAACATTATAAAAGACTAATAAGAATTGAATTAAAGTAATTACGATAACTATTATAGGGAAGAAGGAATTAAAGCAATAAAAAGGATTAAAAGATTAAGGAAGAATGATAATACCAATACAATCTGAATCCGAGTAGCAAAAGTATAAGGAAAGAGCAAAATCCAAAGAACAGTAACAAAGTATATCGTCAAAATGGACCAACGAGAGAAGAGAGAGCCCCCGTAACGTAGTTCACTACTTTAGTCTTATACTAAAAATCCATCCTATAACCTAATCTATGGACTAATTACGAAAGCCCATAAAGTAATTAGGCGGATAAAGGCTGTAGAAGGGTAAACCACTCGATCGAGTGGAAATAAACCACTCGATCGAGCAACTGTGCATCAATCTCCTCGATCGAGTAGAAATAAACTACTCGATCGAGTATTCCTTGCTTTGCTTCCTCTTGCGTGTACTCAAAAGTGGTCGATCGAGTAACTTAGGCAAATAAAAGCATTCGATCGAGCAATAAATCACTCGATCGAGCTGTTTAAGCTCGTTAGACCTTGAAATACTTCCCGAAACCAGTTCACGCGTCTCCAAAAAATGTTAGATTCCAAGCTCCGGCTCCTTATTCTCCATGAATGCATGCAATTGGGACAAATTAGGCTCGATTTAACTCATCTTCGGTTAATTCCTGCAAATTACATAAAACGAACCAAAGTAGGATATTCGGGGGCATTTGTAGCTAGATGTTACATAAAAAGTACAGAAATGCGTGTGAAAATGAGGTGAAAACCTTATATAAAAGACACGCATCAGTGTTGGTGGTGATCTGTGATTGTTAATTGTTATCATACGAGTATTGTGACGGTTGTTGGTTTTGATTGCTGGTTGGTAGTTGTGATTGTTTGTATCTGTCTGTGTTCTTCGGGGTGCGTCCCTGGCTGAGTGGAGTCACTTGCAGGAATGGCTTCACGCCCATTATTCGCCTTTTGTGGAACCCGCCACATAAGGGATGTGCACATTAATGGATTTGGGTTAATCGCTCGACGGAGATGAGCGGGGCTTAGGTGGGAACGGCTGCGGTCCCCCAATGGCGGCGAGGAGTAACCTGTTGCGATGGGTACTGGCATGGGGCTACACACTTTAGTGTAGTCGTGATTGTGGAGTTGATGATGGAGTTCGAGTGTATCTCGTGATACTGAGCCGTGTTGTTTGTTGTGTTGTTGAGATTATATAAATTGTGTGATTAGTACTGACCTCGTTTATTGTTTTAAAACTGTGGTGATCCATTCGGGGATGGTGAGCGGTTGTTGAGCGGTATGAGTCGAGATACATGGGCTAGGCGGGATGTGTCACCTTCGATGATGATAGAGTCTTCATCGTAGCTTGAATAGTTTGTCAGACATCTTATTTAGTTGATGAGATAGTTGTTTTGAGAACATGTAACCCGTATTTTGGGTATTTGGTTTTGGATTGTATTCTTTCACTAAACTTATACTATTTAAATGTCGTTTCGTTATTGTCTTATGATTATCATTGCCTCGGGGAACCGAGATGGTAACATCTTTATACCTGAGTGGTCCTGGTAAGGCACTTGGAGTATGGGGGTGTTACAAAATGGTATCGAGGCGACGATCCGAAACCTTGGAACTAATGAACCTAATGAATATAGGGAGTCAAATTAAAATGAACCCGGGGTAGAAGTTGTAGGAGCTAATGCAAAGACTTGGGAGACGTCCTAAAGTCGCGAACTCGCCCTACAATTTTTGAACCGGTCACCATGGGATATGAGTCGGGATCGCTATGTATTTACCTTGTGAATTGTGTATCTATATAGTAATGTGTGGTATGAATCAGTGGATGTATGATTGTGGTGGAATGGGGAATGTGGTAAATGATAAAGTGTTGTGAATAGGCATGTTGCATGATATTTGGTTTACAATGATGTTTGGAATTGTTGGAAAAGTACATGAGAAAATGAATGATGTGGTGGAAAAAGGGAAGTAGATAATATGATAATATGTGATGGGTAATGATGTTGCAGGATGAATGGTTTATAATGTGTTTATACTAGTAACATGATATTAGGAGGTGTGATATGATTATAAATAGTTTGTTTGCGTAAAGTTATATACTAATTTCATATACTTGCCTACTGTTATATCATATGCACTTGTTAGATGAAGAATGTGGTTGAAATAGATGAATTGATTGGAAAAGATGGAGTGTCAATTGCATGAGAATATGAATTTTGTGAATATGAATATGTTTAGATGATGAAGTGGATTTGTAATATTGTTGCGTTAGTAACATGGAAATAGGATTTGTAATGTATGAGAATGTTTTGTGTTACGAAAAGTTATAAAATTAAAGCATGCGGTTAGTACATGATTAATAAGTTAAATAATATATGTGCATGATGGATGTTGTTGCTTGACTTTTGAAGATTGTAACATGTGATTAGCAATACTGGTTTTATGAGTACTGAGTTGTTTTTGTCTACCTTGTTGTTGTTTAAGTCGTTTGGAAGTAAAAATCAAGTAGTTGTGTTTTTTCGATTATAGAGAGGTTGTTTTTAAACTGTTATAACTTCAGATGCATAAATTATTTTAATGTGATTCTAATTGGAGGTGATAGCTTATTCTTTTACGATTCTAACGATAGGTCACACGCCCAAAACGACCAAGAAATGAGTGAGTTATGACTGTTTTACGAAAACTTGACAGTGCTGAGAAATGCATAGGGTACTCGATCGAGTGGCCAACACTCGATCGAGTGCACCTTGGTACTCGATCGAGTAGCCCTGGTAATTTTTTTTTTTATACGTCTCTGACTTTCACCTACTCGATCGAGTAAGTCATTTACTCGATCGAGTGGCATGTACTCGATCTAGTGACCCCTGTTTTGGGTCATATGCTTATCTTTTGACTTCGTTGCCTATTATGTTTAATTCAAAGGTGTCCTTTTTGCTTCTTTATGCATTGCTTTACGTATGTGTTGGTCCTGATGCGTAAGTTACCTAATGTTGTGATGTAAGGAGTGGCACCTGTGGTGAGTAAGAGTTCGGTGAGGAGGACATGAGTTGTATGTGGTTGTGATAGATAGAGGAAAAAGAAAAGGAAGCGCTCCTAGTGCTCTATACTCTGGTTCGGCTGACGATCGTGCAACCGTTGTTTGCCTCCTTGCTTTCCATGAAATGGGGGTATGCCTCAAAGCTACACAATTCCCGGTTAACGATCTCCTCGACAATGGACAACTTGCCCTGTCCGAGTCCGAGTAGCCATTTAAACGAAGGTCGCAATTTTGGTCCATTACTTGTTTATATAGTATAGTGAATGACCTAAATTGCCGCATCAAGATGCTCCTTCCTCGGTGCATGTACAAATTAAGATAAGACATGAAAAGTATACGCTAAATCAGGCGGTGTAATCGTCAAGTATATTAGCCGGCCTACAAATCTGTACTTCCTAGGATCCTTCAAAATATGCGTACCCATCTGCCAATGCCAATTTATGATTCGGCAGAATCGTTGTACATACTGGCTTTGCTCCTTCCATTCCTGGTTCCTTTACAATCTCCATGTACCCGGGAAAACAATGACAAGGTTTATGCTAAAAAGCGTCACAAAATTCTAACAACCCAAAAAACCACGTACCTATAAGCGTCGAGAAATAAATGTCAACGCTTTTAACCGTCATAGTTAGCCTTAAAAGCGTCGAAATAGTAAGAGATTTGTATCTGGGTGGGTGATGGAGCCATTGAGGTGAAGAGAGGGTAGGGCGTGGTAAATAATGAGGGAGGGAGTCGAGGCTTCTGTTTTTATCTGGGTGAGACCGATCAATCCTAAATTATGTCGGTAATAATGTAATATTATTACATATATCAGTCAGTAATGCTGTTTTTTCAAGACCAAGTTTTTCCGTCGATAATTTAGCGACTAAAAATCTTTTACTGTCTATTTGAGTCGATAATGCTTCTTACCGTCGGTAAGCAACACTTTTCTTGTAGTTACTAGCACCATTTTTTTTTTGGAGGATAAGAGTTGTCATTGTGAAGGGCGACTTTACTCTCATAGTCGCCTTGTGGCAACTCTTAGCTACCGAGGCTCGTACATAATAAATCATCTTACGTGAACCACAAAAGATTAATTATTTTCATTTTAGGCCCAATTTGATAAATTTGTTTTTAGCATTACCTTAAAAAAAAAGAAATATCAAACGGAAACTAAAGTGCAATATAAAGTTTTATTCCATATTATTCGCTTATAGTGCGTAAATGAGACCATCAAAGGAGTTGGTTGATTTATTTAGGTACAAATATAAAGTAGCCAAGTAGGTGTAGTTGCCAATAACCATGGTCTTCTGGTTGGCAATTCACAGCTCTTACATATGATGGTCTTACATGTAACCGAAAGCTGCCTCAAGGGTTGCAGCCGTAGGATCCGTAATCGTGTCATCAAATTTGGCAGTCACCTCGGTTTGGGTAATGGCGTCGTCGTCTAAGTTAGATGGGGGCGCTATCTGCAAGTTCGATTCAACCTGCATCCACTCTATGGCTTCAAGCCTGTCCTTCTGGCCACAATCAACATATACCTGAATGCAACAATACGAGATCTTATGTCAAGGTGGAAAACAAGTAACAAAATTTACCGGAAAAGTCATCGATAACTCCCAAATTACTCCCTCCGTCCCGGTCATTTGTTGTCCTTTGATTTTGGCACAAAGACCAAGGAAAGGAGTGATGGTCAATTACTAAATGACATGTTGATGAAATTGAGTGTGAATGACCAAATTGTTCATCAAATGCAATATTAAAATAGAAAGGACAACAATTAACTGAAACACCCAAAAATGAAAAAGGACAACAAATGACCGGAGTGAGTATAAATATATAACAAATTTTTTGATGCGCATTACAAAATACAAAGTACACAGACACATAATTTACTAATTTATTACTATGTTCACTTATCAATCAATCAATCAATACTATATATTAATTCCTGAAACCAAGGAACTTCAATGTAATTAAAGAAAGTTATACAAATTAATTATACTATATAGTTTTAAATCACTAGCACCGTATGATGGACCCGATTACGGGATCTCAATGCAAATATTGTATAATTTGGGTTAAAATTAAATTATATAGAAGCTTGGTAATTTTCCTAAACATTTGTAAGAGATTAAAACATGGTCAATTTCCTTAAAATAAAATAAGTAATTAAGATGGTTAATTTCGTTAAAATAAAATAATTAATTACGATGGTCAATTTTAAGGAGATTAAAAGAAAGAAGATGCTTGGTAATTTTCCAAAATATTTATAGAAGACTAGAAGATGGTCAATTTCCTTAAAAATAATTAATTAGTATAAACATGCACACTTATGGTATTAATTATTATCATCATACAATTATATATTAAATTTAAAATCTATACAATTTTATTAAACTTTATAGTTTATTAGATGTATAGAGATGTTAATTATTTAACATATAAAAATATAATATAAGTAGGTTATAGAAAATATATACAATTTTATTAAACTTTATAGTTTATTAGATGTATAGAGATGTTAATTATTTAACATATAAGAATATAATATAAGTAGGTTATAGATAATTCAAGTTAGATTCCATAATATATAATATTGCATAATTTTTTCGATTTGATTTAATGCATATATGTAATATATTTATATAAATATATAATACTCTTAAAATTACATGCCTAAGTAGTAAAATTAATTTTGTTTGTAAAGAAAAGAATTGTTGTAACATTGGATATAGTTATATGATAATAAGCACTCATTTAAATAGTAAAACTAACAATATTAAATAGTAAAATTAACAATATTATCAGCGATGATTAGTGAAAGTGGTAGAACAACAACGAGGGAAGTGAAATAATCAATATTAATGCGGCAATAGTGAAAGTAACAATAATTACGACGAGATTAGTGAAATTATCAATACTAATGCGGGAGTGGTGAAAGTAACAATGATTACGACAAGTAGTGAAATGTTATTACTATTGTTTCATTAATGAGAGTAAAATATTAATAGTGGGAGTAGTGAATTTGCTTGTCTCAAAATTTATTTCATCGTAATTTTAGAATATGTCATAGAAAAATATATTAATGACAAATTGATGGGTTATGTAACTTTAAGTAATTTTATTTAATGAAAAAAAAAAAATTAAATGGTAAGTAGAGGTAGCCCGGGCGAAGCCGGGCACCAATACTAGTACCATATATTAAATCCACAAACCAAGGGACTTCAATGTAATTAAAGAAAGTTATACAAATTAATTATACTATATAGTTTTAAATCAATAGCACCGTGTGATGGACCCTATTAAGGGATCTCAATGCAAATATAATATAGTTTGGATTAAAATCAATACTATATATTAAATCCAGAAACCAAGGGACTTTAATTTAATTAAAGAAAGTTATACAAATTAATTATACTATATAGTTTTAAATCAATAGCACCGTGTGATGGACCCGATTAAGGGATCTCAATGCAAATATAATATAGTTTGGATTAAAATTAAATTATATAAAAGCTTGGTAATTTTCCTAAACATTTGTAAGAGATTAAAACATGGTCAATTTCCTTAAAATAAAATAATTAATTAAGATGATCAATTTCCTTAAAATAAAATAATTAATTAAGATGGTCAATTTCAAGGAGACTAAAAGAAAGAAGATGCTTGGTAATTTTCCTAAATATTTATAGAAGACTAGACGATGGTCAATTTCCTTAAAATAAAACTTATGGTATTTATTATTATCATCATAAAAAAAAATTGTAGTAACATTAGTTTATATGATAGTAATCACTCATTTGAATAGTAAAAGTAACAATATTATCAGCGAGATTAGTGAAAGTGGTAGAAACAACAATGGGAGTAGTGAAATAATCAATATTAATGCGGCAATAGTGAAAGTAACAATAATTACAGCGGGAGTAGTGAAATTATCAATATTAATGCGACAGTAGTGACAGTAACAATAATTACTGCGGGAGTAGTGAAAGTAACAATGATTAAAGGCGAGTAGTGAAATGTTATTACTATTGTTTCATTAAAAAGAGTAAAATATTAATAGCGGGAGTAGTGAATTTGCCTAAAAATTTATTTCATCGTAATTTTGGATGTCATAGAAAAATACACTAATGATAAATTTATGGGTTATGCAACTTTAAGTAATTTTATTTAATGAGAAAAAAAATTAATAGTAAATAGAGGTAGCCCGGGCGAAGCCGGGCACCAATACTAGTACTATATATTAAATCCAGAAACCAAGGGACTTCAATGTAATTAAAGAAAGTTATACAAATTAATTATACTATATAGTTTTAAATCACTAGCACCGTGTGATGGACCCGATTAAGGGATCTCAATGCAAAATATTATATAATTTGGGTTAAAGTTAAATTGGATAGAAGCTTTGTAATTTTCCTAAACATTTGTAACAGACTAAAACATGGTAAATTTCCTTAAAATAAAATAATTAATTAAGATGGTCAATTTCCTTAAAATAAAATAATTAATTAAGATGGTCAATTTCAAGGAGACTAAGAGAAAGAAGATGCTTGGTAAATTTCCTAAATATTTATAGAAAACTAGAAGATGATCAATTTCCTTAAAATAAAATAATTAATTAGTATAAACATGCACACTTATAGTATTACATAAAATTATATATTAAATTTAAAATCTATGCAATTTTATTAAACTTTATAATTTATTAGATGTATAGAGATGTTAATTATTTAACATACAAATACAAAAATATAATATAAGTAGGTTATAAATAATTCAAGTTACATAAAAAATGAGATTTCTAGAGAGATTTTCCTCTGACTTCTCTCTAGGGTTTCTGCGATTTTGATTTGCACAATGGCAAGGAAAATCACAAAAAAATCTCAACCAAAACCTAAATCACGACCTAAAGCAAAATTAAGACTTTCTTTCTCGCGTTTTTCTGATCTCAATTTAGACATGGATAGACCAGAATCTTCTCAAGGTACTGCTGTGATGCCGCAATTGTCTGAAAGTATTGTGTTCCTCAAACGGCGGATGCTCAAAAAACCAAGGAATTGAGTGAAATTGTTGGCATACCGGTGTTGGTTATGGATGATATTGTTGATGATACTCCTATTTCAGAGCCTGAGCAGGAAGATGATGCTGCGGCTGAGGAATGGACACAGGTGAAAGGTAAGCGTGCTGTTTCTCCTAGATCTAAGAGCCCTATTGCTGATTCATCTCGAGATTTACTGCAACTTACTTGTGAAGATGTTAATTCTGAGATTGAATACTGGGATACAGCCGTTGTCTGTTATGTTCTCGGTAGTAATCCTCCATGGGAGTTGCTCTCAGGTTTTGTTCACAAATTATGGGGGGTTTACAAATTTGATAAAATTTCTTTCCTTCCTAATGGGGTGGTTTTGGTGCGATTTCCTACTAAAGAGTGTCAAAGTTTGGTATTACAACAAGGCTTTCCCATGTTTGACAATAAACCCTTAGTTGTCAAACCCTGGACTGAATCTTGTAGTTTACTGAAAGAACGAGTCAAGTATGTTCCTATCTGGGTTCGCTTATGTGGTTTGACTCTTAAATTTTGGAGCAAGACTAGCCTTGAGAAGTTGTCTGGGCTGCTGGGTAAATTTATTAAGAGGGATGTTGCAACTGAGGAAAAAACCAGATTAGGATTTGCTAGACTTTTAATTGAGGTGGAAATTGTCAGGACTTTCCTGATAATTTGGTTTTTAAAGATGAGAAAGGCAGTGAGGTGAGTATTCTTGTGGAGTATTAGTGGAAACCGACTATATGTGGTAGCTGTAGAGGAATTGGGCATACAAGGGAAATGTGTAAGAAGAAAACTGTAGTGCCTGCCTCTAAACCTGCTTCTGGTCCACCTACTAAACCTCCTCAGAAAATATGGAGGCCTGTTCAGAAATCAGTACAGAAGGCTCCTCAAGTGGCTGCGCCTGCTGTAGCACAGATTCCTGTTGATGTTCCTTTTGGAGGGGTTACTTACCATGACTCATCTAGAATTATTTCTTCTCCTCCTGTTATTCAATAGGTCACTAGACTAGAACATCAGAGCTTAAGAAAGGATGTTTCACCAACTAAATCTTATGTGGAGGCATTGAGTCCTTCAAAGGTTTAACTGAGTGGGAGATTGGAGGAACAACCTGGATCATCTGTTAATGGATAGTATTGGATGTTGGAATGTGAGGGGAATTAATGGGATCAATAAGCAGCAGGATGTTAGGAAATTTTTGCATCACAATAATATTGGTCTCTATGGACTTGTGAATGTTGGGAAATGTGTCCTCAACAATAGTGCGATCACATGATTTAAATATCATTATTAAATCTCATTTCAATAATACGGAAGGGATGATACATTACATATATATAGTCAACTGGTCCACACATATCGGTAATGATTGGCTGGCTAGAGTTTGACATTACTGTCGTGCGACGGTGGTGATCAGTTGATCCCTTGAGGTCACACCTAAAGGACGATTCCCTTAATTGAAAAGGTTAATTAGTTGTATACCGATACAGATTAATTAATTCCTTAAAATTGAACAATTCGATTTGTGAGAAAGAGAATATTGATATCTTATTGTAATGGGATTAAATAAGATTTATTTTAGTAATAAAATGCTTTGTTGCTAAAATTATTTATTGTTTGAGAAACAATAAAGATAAGAATGAATGGTTAATTATAATTACAAGAAGTTGTGAATTATAACTGTATGACCCATTTTATTTAAGTGATCAAGCATCACTAGTCAATTTGTTGAATGTAATTTAATTAATTTATAAAATGATATTTATGTGATAAATATGCATTTAATTAATTAGTAACATGTATCATACTACATGTGACATATTGTGTGACAAATGACAAATTGACAAAAATAAAATGGTAGTCCATTTTATACATAATGGACCGAAAATAGTGGGTGTGTTAGTGGGTTTTGGTTGTTTTATTTTATTTGATAAAATAAACATCATGATGACTACTCTTGACTAGCCTTACAACCTACTCCACTTTCTTACACACCTATATTTTTGATAAGAGAAAAAGAAAAGCAATGATGCTCCTTTGGGCTAGAGTTGGGCGGCACACACACTCTTAATTGAGTAGTGTTGGTTGCTTTATTTTTCTTAAATACTACCATTCATAAAACATGCAAGATGTTCATGTAGAATTTCCTCTCTTCTCTCTCTTCCATCTTCATCAAAAAGGATGAGATTTTAATCTAAATTGTTCATATAAATTACTAAGATTACTAGAAGTAGTATATGAGTATTAGTAATAGATTTTAAGGTAAACTACAATACAAACATCTAGTACATGTTTATTTGTGGGATTAAGGGATTGTCTTGGGTGCTACTAATTGGAGGGCTTCTAATTTGAAGTCAAGAATGTTCATCCATTAATGGAAAGCTCAAGAACTAACAAGAAGGAGATCTTGTTAGTGCCCATTATGACCGAAATCTTTCTGGTGAGAAAATGTTTTCTTATCTTATTTTATTAATGTTTGCATGCATAAAATCCACATTTAATTTTATGACAAATTAATTTTAACATATATGAGTATGTTAGTATGTATATAGATCTACATTTCCTTCAATCGGTATCATGAGCCACGGTTGTTTGCATGCAAATTGGTTAAAAGTTTTTCCAAGTTATAAGAATAACAAATAAAACTTGTAAAATTTGTGTTATTATGAGATATCACTAAATTAATCCATGCATATTAATATTTCTGGTCCTAAAATGTTTTAGGATATTTTGGTTAATTTTACGGATTTTTATTGTTCATATTTCTCTATAATGACATTTAAATGTGATTTTATGAGTAAAAATGTCATTTTTGGTCGAAAATTAGCTATACTTCGAATTTTAAGTTGGTTTTTGGATATGTTGTTACATATATTATTTTGAGATAACCTGTAAATTTTCATAATTTTTGGACTTGTTATGCTCGAAAAATGAATTTTTCATTATTAAATTCGGATTTAAGAGAAAATAGGTTAATATGAGTTAAATTTCGAATCTGGTCATAGAAAATTAATATGTTGTCACATGCAATTTTACAAGATGTGTGTAAAATAATTGGCTATAAAGAAGTCTTTTAGCATGATTTATGAATTTTTGAAGAAAAATAGCATAAATAGTGACATTATTAGTGAAAATTAATAAAACATAATCTATGACTTAGGAAAAACGTCTAATGTTGCATTTTATTATCTTTTTCAGATCTAAAATTGAAAATTTAGTGAAAATAATTTTTCCATGTTTTTATGATTATTTTATTATAAATCGATAAACCGCAACATTGTTTTTCCCGAAAAATTTCGAAATTTTTAACCTAAGATTTTGAACATTATGAGTGTCATGGAATTTTTCCAGAATGTTCATGAGTTTAAATTTCAAATTTTGAATTTATTTGAAATTTTTTGATTTATTTGAAGTTTAATAGCTTATTTTTGTAATTTTTGGTCCATTTATGAACAATTTTATAAATAAAGGTTAATTATGGTCAAATTATTAGTGAAGACTATATTTTGAGTCCTAAGAGGTTAGGGTAATTAACTTATGCATAAATATGAGTTTATGTATTTTTGTGATTATAAAATGTTGAAATCACGCAAACCGTAAAAACCGAGTAATATACGATATTGGCTAATTAAAGGCGATTTAGCATAAAATTGAGCATGTTCATACATATTATAATGCTGCATTTTTCTTTATGATTGTCATAATTTTAATTTATGTAATTTTGAATTATGTAATTTTACTTAGTATGGCCTTAGATTTTAATTGGTATTTCCCGAAATGTATGGGAATACCGATTCGGTTGTAATTTTTATTGTGATCTCGTATCACCGTTTTGTAATTTAATAGATTTATTTTATTTTAAGTTACAAATGTATAATAGGAAATTATGTAATTTATTATGTAATTTTATTCATTCCGGAGTTCCAAAAGATGGATTTCTTCAAGAATGGCGATACATAAAGACGGTGTTACCTAGAGATGCGTGCCACAACCGAAGTTCAAGGGACCAATGGAGTTGGTTTCCGAATGTGTAATAGGTTAATAGTTTTTCTTTTTTAGGAAAGGCCATACTAGGATTTATTTATTTTTATGCTTGCATTTTATTTTATGTCGCATGCATCGCTAAATCGCCATAACTAAACATGCATCCTCTTTTTTTTTTTATCGAGTTTATCGACCGTGTCAATTAGAATTATCATAGTTCACCGCTTTAGTTCACTTAAAACGTGATAGATAATAAATTGACATGACCTCTCGCTAAAACAAACAATTGAGACATAGCCTTACCAAATAGTAGAAACCATGAAAACCTATTTCGCGAGGGAGTGCACTCGCTACCCCGGTACAAACCTTGTTACGTAGGGGAAGTGGGTGATAAATGTCTAATCCACCGAATTCATGTTGATGAGGGTTTCATCGGCTACCCCGTGCCTAAGTTAATGTGGGTTTGGATAATGGACACATTTATTCGAAATTTGGATTGAACTCAACAAAAGTAATTGATGAGGGTTTCATCGGCTACCCCGTGCCCTTGTTGATGTGTTTTGGGCTATAGATAAATATTAGAGTAATTTTATCGACCAAGAGTTCTAAAAGTAGAATCGATTAAAAGGTTAATCCACCGAGTTATATTGATGAAGGTTTCATCGGCTACCCCGTGCCTAAGTCGATATGAATTTGGGTCTTGGAATCATTTATCATAGTTGGGTAGAGGTCACTATGTAAATGCTTTACTTGTTTTTCAAGTATTAATAAAACGATAAATGTTAAGTTTTCCACTATTCCGTTGTTATATTGTTCTATTTCTTTACCACAATTCATATACGATATCATTTCGTTTTTGATTCAAATCTCCATTAAAACATCGTAACTAAAGACAAAATTTGAATTTGCTTCTAAAACCTCAAACGAACCATTGCTAAGGATCTCTTGTTAAGAGTATAGATTAAAGTTATTCATTATCAAACAGGTTTTGATTCTTGACTAACACATCTACTTACAATGGATTATTTTTCATGTACTTAAATGAATTAAGTACCTTGAAGCGATAAATTGTTTTGGTAATTAGTTTTGTCAGAATTCGTAATTGACCAAAATAACGCAACCACTTCAATGAAAGTTTTAAGACTAAAACGAACAAATGAAGAGTGAATCTTCATGAATTCAATTTTGCTTCTCAAAGCAAAGACTCATTGAATTAAGTGGGAGCATTCTCTTAAACCGTTAAGATGAGGACGAGGTTCAAGAAGTAAAGATTATAATGGAATTGATACAAGGTAATGTTAAAGGTAAAGTTGTTGAGAATGACGATACTAAACCTATCAAACCCGACCGATAAAGTTTCCATTGTCTTAAATGTTAGACACGAGAAAGGAAACTACCCCAAATTATTGAAGAATCAACAAGTTAGTTGTGGGACATCTAATTGAACCTTCTTCTTTAAATGTTTATTTGATTAAACATAAATTTTGCTAGTATTACTCCGTCAATATTAGAAACCGGTGGTGGTTTTCATCATTATGTTTGATACATAGGATGATTAGAATATGACGACTAGCAACAATGAAGTCGAGAGATAGAGTAATTGTGTACTCAATCTAGTTTTTGGATTTAAAGTTGTACTTAATTATGACTATTAAGTGCATTAACTCTAAATAAGAATATAAACTTGTTAAGATACAAAAGAGGTTTTCACTTTTGTGACCCTATACACCATGATTTGATGTATGGCTAGCCCATCATCAAGGTGATTATATTCTAAACCAAACTAGAATGATATATCATGAAGATGATGTAAGACTCAAATTGGTAACCCAAGATTAAACCTTAAATTTTGGAATGATGAACGCAAAGAGTTATCGAGTACTCTTGAAACCATTAGATTGTTAATGGTATATGCGTATCTTGTATTCAAAGCAAGATGTCTCGTGCTTTTTGGTTGAAAAGGAGATCGAGGTTGTAAATCATCGATCCAAAATAGGTTGATCATTTTCTTTTACCAACGATTTAAGTTGACGCTAGTATGTTCACTTAATAAGGTAAATAGAGAAATCTTTGAAGAATTTCAAAGAGTTCAAGGAATCACGATTTAGTCGTGATGAGATTATCAAAGTGAAGACTTTGATATAAGCCAAAGGAAATGTGATATAGTATCACAAGTTAATCTCTCTTAGCACGCATTATGAAATAATGTGTGGATGGATAAGAGATCAAACGCTATTCGATATGGTTTGGACTTCAATCAAGTTACTTTGAGTTACTTGATCCTTTTGGGGATTTTATCATTTTTGTCTAAATTATTTTTCCACTAAATCGAATCATATGAGATATGAAATGGTAAGGGTACCATGGTTGTAAGTTTTCACAAGAAACAAATGCTCATTTTTCCCTTGCAATTATCACGAGCTCGACGGGTTTGCGGCTCATGAAGTCTTTTCTAAAATACAAGTTTATTTCTAGAAGACAGAGTGGGAGAAATTATTCAAGAGCCACAGAGAATGTTATGTCGCAAGAAACTGGTCTTTTCTTGGCTACATGAGACGTTTTGTGTAAGACATTGTTTCTTCAAAACCTAGGAGGTTAAATTCGTCACTTGTTAAAAATGATGAATTCATGCTACTTTTAAGAAAGCAAAGAGCTTATAACTTACAAAAGAAATTGTTTGATTCAAGTTGATTACTTCTAGAAAGTAATGAACGTATGACTTACATAAGAGTGATTAAGTCACAACTCAATACAAGGCTTAGAGCCATGAGAATCCGAAATAAAGGCTTGATTAGTGACAAAGGGTTTTGCACTAATAAAGAGATATTTCAAAGCAAGATTGGTTGCAAAGAGTTTTGCACTAATTGAAATGCTTAAGTATATTTGGATCTTCTTAGGGATTGTGTTTCAATATTATGAAATACATAGCGAATGAATCTAAAACCCACTTCTTCAATAGAAGGAATGTATTCAATACATATCATGAGTTTAGTAGATTCTTGCAATCCTAAGATAATGTGAAACTTAAGAGAGGGTCTTAAGTAGGACATCAATGAGTTAGAATCAACATTTTGATCATGTGATAAAATATTTCTCGATAAGTCGAGAAGTTGTGGTTATACATGAAGTTTAGTGGGAGTTACGGAAATTTTAATTAGTCTGATATGTGGATGACATATTGATCATTAGGAATGATTTAAGACTTTTGGAGTATTATAATACATCTTGAATATCCGGATTTATGAAGATAAATCCACATGATATTAGAGTCAGTGAGAAGTCTTATGTTGATAAGATTCATGACTAGTTCAATTAAATTGAACATATTTGATTGATTTCATTTGCTTCCGCTGCTAAATCAATTAAAAAGAAATGATGTATAACACTTCATATGCTTTAAGTATGATGAATTGTTTTCAAAATCGAATTTAAGTAATCTTTACCAAGTGAGCTATAAAGATTACCCTTAAGTGCTTGCATAAGCATTAAGGCTATGATGCAAAGTGTTTATGATGCAATATTGTGTAAGGGTGTTACACAAGTGACAATTGACAATTGAGATTGCGCATGGTTTCCGACAAAACCATAATCAAAACACATTAAGATGGTTAAGATACCATTGTGGCAATGTTTATTAAGAAGTAGATTTTCTAGAATCGTTCTAGGCAATAAAGAACAATGAGAGATATTTATAACGGAAATTGAGTACACTTACGATCATGAGATGTGCAAGAAGGATGAGTCCCGCACACTGTGAAAACAGTGGGAGCTATTCTAAGGCTAAAAGGCCTATGTCTTGATTGGATCTCGACACGTACTCATAAAGTTTTGTGATGCAAATGTATACATTACAAAGGAAAACGAGTATGTAGTGAGGTTGAGTAAGGTGCAAGAAATTGATAAAACCTACTAACCAAAGCATTCTCAAAGGCTAAACATGATGAGTCATGTCATTTCAATTGAATTGAAATGAACAACTACGTACAAGATCAAATTAGATTATAGAACATGAAATAGTAATCATGCATTGACTATTCATGTGTGATAATCGCATTTGTCGTTCGAGTTTTATTTTTAAAACTCTTTTATTATACTTTGTTACATCCAAACGGGTTGTGGAGACAATTGAACCCCGTTAAAGTGAACACGGATTAACATTGTATTTGCCCATAGTTACTTGCATGAGGTGACGTCTCGAAGTGACTAGAGTGTGAGGCGATTGATGGCAAGTTCAAGTGCCATAGAGTCATTTGAGATGACTAGTCGATCACATAGGCAGATTGTTAGGAACATTTTGTCGGGCCTTATGACCGCTTATAGAGTTCTCGCAATTTATATATAGCCTGGTCGTGGCGAGAGCTACTATAGTATTCTAATGAGTCGATTCTTTTGACTAAAGACTATTCACCTAAGATGGCACAGTTTCAGATTAACTTTGATTTGTGTTACTACGACCTTCGTAAATGGGGTCAAATGGGCATATTTTGGGTTATGATGGTGTGGCTAGTCGAAGGGAATGAGTGCAATAGGAATTGTCCATCCCCTTGTCAGGGTTAAAACAATATCTCGGGGCCACTCGAGGAGTAATGAATCGGAAATGCGTGGCCACGCTCGGAAGGTATCCGAGTGGATAAATCGTCAATCGTTATTCTCCAGATCGAGGAAACCACTCTCGATATGATCACTTGCAAGTACGACCGAAAGACACCTTGCATTGAGTGGGAGATAGTAATAGGACAAGAGAATTGGTGACGCACACTTGTCGAGGACAAGTGGGAGATTGTTGGGAAATGTGTCCTCAACAATAGTGCGATCACATGATTTAAATATCATTATTAAATCTCATTTCAATAATACGGAAGGGATGATACATTACATATATATAGTCAACTGGTCCACACATATCGGTAATGATGGCTGGCTAGAGTTTGACATTCCTGTCGTGCGACGGTGGTGATCAATTGATCCCTTGAGGTCACACCTAAAGGACGATTCCCTTAATTGAAAAGGTTAATTAGTTGTATACCGATCTGATTAATTAATTCCTTAAAATTGAACAATTCGATTTGTGAGAAAGAGAATATTGATATCTTATTGTAATGGGATTAAATAAGATTTATTTTAGTAATAAAATGCTTTGTTGCTAAAATTATTTATTGTTTGAGAAACAATAAAGATAAGAATGAATGGTTAATTATAATTACAAGAAGTTGTGAATTATAATCGTATGACCCATTTTATTTAAGTGATCAAGCATCACTAGTCAATTTGTTGAATGTAATTTAATTAATTTATAAAATGATATTTATGTGATAAATATGCATTTAATTAATTAGTAACATGTATCATACTACATGTGACATATTGTGTGACAAATGACAAATTGACAAAAATAAAATGGTAGTCCATTTTATACATAATGGACCGAAAATAGTGGGTGTGTTAGTGGGTTTTGGTTGTTTTATTTTATTTGATAAAATAAACATCATGATGACTACTCTTGACTAGCCTTACAACCTACTCCACTTTCTTACACACCTATATTTTTGATAAGAGAAAAAGAAAAGCAATGATGCTCCTTTGGGCTAGAGTTGGGCGGCACACACACTCTTAATTGAGTAGTGTTGGTTGCTTTATTTTTCTTAAATACTACCATTCATAAAACATGCAAGATGTTCATGTAGAATTTCCTCTCTTCTCTCTCTTCCATCTTCATCAAAAAGGATGAGATTTTAATCTAAATTGTTCATATAAATTACTAAGATTACTAGAAGTAGTATATGAGTATTAGTAATAGATTTTAAGGTAAACTACAATACAAACATCTAGTACATGTTTATTTGTGGGATTAAGGGATTGTCTTGGGTGCTACTAATTGGAGGGCTTCTAATTTGAAGTCAAGAATGTTCATCCATTAATGGAAAGCTCAAGAACTAACAAGAAGGAGATCTTGTTAGTGCCCATTATGACCGAAATCTTTATGGTGAGAAAATGTTTTCTTATCTTATTTTATTAATGTTTGCATGCATAAAATCCACATTTAATTTTATGACAAATTAATTTTAACATATATGAGTATGTTAGTATGTATATAGATCTACATTTCCTTCAGTGAAAACTAAGATTAAGATACAGGACTTTGATACTGTTTTGAATAATTTGGGCACTCATTGGTCTGGAGTGAATAATAGTAGTTATCATAATGGGGGTAGAGTTTGGATAATTTGGTCTTCTCAAGTTTCCAATGTTACAACTCTTTTAATGAATGCACAAGAAATTATAACTAAAGTGACTGAGATTGCAACTGGTGATGAGTTCCTCTTTTCTGTAGTGTATGGTTTTAATGAGGATACTGAGAGGGGTGACCTGTGGGCTCATATGAAGCACATTAAGGATTCTTATTTTGGGCCTTGGGGGATTTGTGGAGATTTTAATAATGTGCTGAATTTCAATGAGAGGATTGGCAGAGATATTCAGTGGTCTGAGATTTCTGAGTTTAGAGAATGTGTGCAATATTGTGGTTTGACTGATATCAAGGGTCAAGGTGCCTTTTACACATGGAACAATAAGCAAGATCCATTGTCTCGAACTTTTTCTAGAATTGATAGATTCCTGATTAATTCTGAGTGGCTGGACCTATACCCATGTTCTTATGCTCATTTTTTACCTGAAGGCCTTTTTGACCATAATCCTTGTTTTTGCTATAGGAGGCAAGTAAGGCTTCCTCCTAAGAGACAGTTCAAGTATTATAATATGTGGAGCCTTGATGAGGACTTCCATAGGGTGGTGCAGCAGGTGTGGAGAAGGTCTGTTTCAGGTACATTGATGTATCAATTAGTTACAAAATTGAAACAGTTAAAGAAACCATTGAGAGATTTGAATAGGAATAAGTTTTCTGATGTTGAGAAGGCTGTTGGAGTTGCACAAGCTTTACTGGAGAGCATTCAGATTCAGCTTCACACTAATCCTACTGATTCTGCCTTGATAGCTGCTGAATGTGAGGCTGTTGATTCTCTCAGGAAACTTTCTAAAATTCAGCATAGTTTTCTCTGTTAAAGAGCTAAGATTGATTGGATCTGTAATGGGGATGAGAACACTAGATTTTTTTCACAATCAGATTTGGTCTAGACAGATCCATAACAGAGTAATAAGCATCAGAGGGCATGATGGTATTCTTTATCAGGATCCCCATGACATTGAACAGGCTTTTTTGGCTTACTACCAAGAGCTACTGGGTACGTGCCAGCCTACTGCCCATGTCCATATTCCTACTGTGAGGAGTGGAAAGCTGATCAATGCCCTTCATACTCATGCTCTTCTTGCTCCTGCTACTCCTGAGGAAATTAAAGAGTGTTTGTTCTCTATTCCCTCTACTAAGTCTCCTGGTCCTGACGGTTTTTCTAGTCAATTTTTCAAAGATTCTTGGGATGAAGTTGGGGGTGATGTTACTCAGGCTATTCAAGATTTCTTTTTGACTGGTCAATTGCTTAAACGGGTGAATACTACTACTCTTACTCTTATTCCTAAAATCCAGAATCTTTCTAGTGTGCTAGAGTTTAGACCAATAGCTTGCTGCAATACCATCTATAAATGCTTGTCTAAAGTATTATGCAATAGGCTAAGTAAGGTGTTGCCTGACATTATAAGTGAGAATCAGGGAGGGTTTGTCAAAGGGAGATCTATTGTTGATAATGTTTTAATTTGTCAAGATCTTGTGAGGTTATATAATAGGAAGGCTGCTTCTCCTAGGTGCTTAGTTAAGATTGATCTTAAAAAAAGCCTATGATTCAGTTGAATGGGGTTTTCTTGAACAAATGCTACAAGCACTTAGGTTTCCTGGGAGATTTATTGATATGGTCATGACTTGTGTGAGTACTCCTTCTTATTCTTTGTCTGTGAATGGGGGATCCTTTGGTTTTTTCCAAGGCAAGGAGACCCATTGTCTCCTTTGCTTTTCACTATTTGTATGGAGTACTTGTCTAGAATTTTGAAGGCAGTTGTTTCTCATGAGAGCTTCAAATTTCACCCTTTATATGGGCATCTAAAGTTGAATCATTTACTTTTTGCTGATGATCTGCTAATGTTTTGCACAGGGAATGAGAGTTTGATTATGTGGCTACTTAGAGGGTTTGCTACCTTCTCTGCTGCCTCAGGACTTCAACTGAACAAGTCCAAGTCTGAAATTTATTTCAATGGTGCCTCTAGTAGTGTTGTGACTAATATTTTACAAGTGTCTGGGTTTAGAAGGGGTTCCTTGCCTTTTAAGTATCTTGGCATCCCTATCTCTTCTAAGAAACTCACTAAGAATGAGGGTATGAAACTGGTTGATAAGGTAGTGGCTAGAATCATAGGGTGGGGGACTAGGCACTTATCCTATGCTGGTAGACTTACTCTTGTCTCTTCTGTTCTAGCTACACTTCATTCTTATTGGGCTACTATTTTTCTGATTCCCATTGGGATTATGAACAAGATCAGTGCTACTTGTAGAAACTTCTTATGGTCAGGTAAAGCTGGGTATAGGAAAGCTCCTGCCATCAGCTGGGATTCTTGTTGTTTACCAAAAACAAAGGGTGGTTTGGGGCTTAAGGATGCAAAAACTTGGAACAAAGCTTTGTTAGGGAAGTATGCTTGGTGGCTGGCAGATAAAAAGGACCACATTTGGGTTAAATGGGTTCATCATGTGTATATGAAAGGTGCAGATTGGACAGGTTATTCTCCTCCTTCAGACTGTAGCTGGTCTTGGAGGAAAATTTCCCAAATTCTTACTCTTTTTGCTCCTGCTTATACTAATAATCATTGGTTGAATTCTGCTAAGCCATATACTGTTCATGATGGGTACAATTGGCTGAGACATGTCAAGCCTGAAGTGTCTTGGAGGTTTTTATGTTGGAACAGGCTCAACATTCCTAAAAGTTCTTTTATTTTCTGGGCTGTTCAACATCAGAGATTGCTTACAAAAGATAGACTGCAACGGATGGGTCTCCTAATTGATGTTACTTGTGATGTTTGTCATACTCTCCCTGAGGATCATAGGCATCTGTTTTATGCTTGCACTTACAGTACAGCTTGCTGGCATCTATTACATCAGAAGCTGCATATCACTCTTCCTATGGACAACCTGGTGACCTGGTTTTCTAGTGCAAGAATGTCAAAACTGCAGAAAAGATTTATTGGAGCTTGCCATGTATATCTGTTCTATCTTATTTGGAAGGTACGGAATGAAGCTAGAATCAAATCTTATGTTCGAAGACCGGAGGCTGTAGTTCAGATGGTATTGAGAGATGTTAAAGCAAGATTTTTTCGCTGCAATACGAGCAAGTTGAAGCAAAGAGATGAGCTATGGTTTCAACAATTGTAATTTTTTTGAGTGTAGTTTCTTTGCTGTGTGTTTTTGCTTGTGTATGAGTTGATTGAGTTGTAACATTATATTATTCCTTGATTCAATATATTCTTAACTTTCCCCAAATAATTCAAGTTAGATTCCATAATATATAATATTGCATAATTCTTTCGATTTGATTTAATGCATATATGTAATATATTTATATAAATATATAATCCTCTTAAAATTGCATGCTAAGTAGTAAAAGTAGTTTCGTCAGTAAAGAAAAGAATTGTAGTAATATTGGATATAGTTATATGATAGTAATCACTCATTTGAATAGTAAAAGTAATATTATTATCAGGGAGATTAGTGAAAGTGATAGAAACCACAACGGGAGTAGGGAAATAATCAATATTAATACGACAATAGTGAAAGTAACAATAATTACGGCGGAAATAGTGAAATTATCAATATTAATGCGGCAGTAGTGACAGTAACAATAATTACTGCGGGAGTAGTGAAAATAACAATGATTACGGGAAAGTAATAAAATGTTATTACTATTGTTTCATTAGTAAGAGTAAAATATTAATAGCGGGAGTAGAAAATTTGTCTCAAAATTTATTTCATCGTAATTTTAAGATATGTCATAGAAAAATATATTATTGGTAAATTTATGGGTTATGCAACTTTAAGTAAATTTATTTAATGAAAAATAAAATAATGGTTAGTAGAGGTAGCCAGGGCGAAGCCGGGCACCAATACTAGTAATATATATTAAATCCAGAAACCAATGGATTTCAATGTAATTAAAGAAAGTTATACAAATTAATTATACTATATAGTTTTAAATCAGTTGCACCATGTGATGAATCCGATTAAAGGATCACAATGCAAATATTATATAGTTTGGGTTAAAATTAAATTATATAGAAGTTTGGGAATTTTCCTAAACATTTGTAAGAGATAAAACATGGTCAATTTCCTTAAAATAAAATAATTAATTAAAATGGTCAATTTCCTTCAAATAAAATAATTAATTAAGATGGTCAATTTCAAAGAGACTAAAAGAAAGAAGATGCTTGATAATTTTCCTAAATATTTATAAAAAACTAGAAAATGGTCAATTTTCTTAAAATAAAATAATTAATTAGTATAAACATGCACGCTTATGGTATTAATTATCGTCATCATAAAATTATATATTAAATTTAAAATATATGCAATTTTATCAAAATTTATAGCTTATTAGATGTATAGAGATGTTAATTATTTAACATACAAAAATATAATATAAGTAGGTTATAAATAATTCAAGTTAGATTCCATAATATATAATATTGCATAATTCTTTCGAGTTGATTTAATGCATATAATTAATATATTTATATAAATATATAATCCTCTTAAAATGGCATGCCTAAGTAGGTAAAAGTAATTTCGTCAGTAAAGAAAAGAATTGTAGTAACATTGGATATAGTTATACGATAGTGGAATAAAACTCTAAGGACACGAAAATGGACAGAAAAACAAGCTTAAAACCGTGACTCAAATGCTAAGGATCGAGTGAATTGGATATGAAATAAACCAAGCACAAAGCCAAGGTTTAAGACTAAGAGCTTGTTCAAGCACCTAGCAAAGAACTCACTCAACCCCTAGCACTAAGCATAGGAGGATCTTCTAGCACAAAGCAAAGAATTTAAGAGGAAAAACTAGGTTTTCACTTGTATTAATGTTCATTTCAAATCTGAAGTTCTCAAGTGCTTAGCTTGGTTTATATAGACCAAGGCTTACAATCTTGACCCTTGATTACTAAGTACATCTAAAGGTCACAAAAATAGCAGCTAACAACCAAGAAAAACGGCAGCCAAGGCTATGACAAAGCTGAAATGAAAAGGACATAAAGCAAAGAAAGTAAACTAATAGTCCAATCTTCCTTGTTTGTAGCTCAACTTCTTATTTATGATTATATGGACTGAAATGGGGCTTGAGGAAACCGTGTAAGAGTCCTTGCTGCAGCCATAAAGTCCCTTGAGCTTTGTTGGAACAAAAGAGGAAGGTTGATAGCGACATAATGCACAAAAAACTAAGCATGCTCCAGCCATGGTCCTGATTGCGCACGGTTTTTAAAGTTTGGCAAACTCTATGATAGGAACGGCTTTGGGATATAAGTTCCTACACAAAAATGTCCCAAACTCACCAAAGATTAATCCCATGCTGGAAAAAGGCACGACTTCTTAGACGGAATTCATGTTAGACCTCAATCTTGTGCAAGGTCCAAAACCGGGTGAAATGTGGCCTTTCTCGGTTTGATTTGTTTCAATCTCCCCTTCTTGAAAAGGATTTGCCCTCAAATCCTCGAGCTTATCCTCCTCAATCTCTTCATAATAAGGACTTAAATCCCCAACATTGAAAGTTCCATGGACTCCATATTCTCCTGGAAGGTTTATCTTGTATGCATTGGACCCGAACTTCTCAAGTACTTCGAATGGACCATCAGCTCTAGGCATGAGCTTATTCTTCCTTTTTCTGAAATCTTTCTTTCCTCAAGTGTATCCAAACAAGATCTCCGGGTTCAAAGCTTTTGGTTCCCTTAACACCCTTGGATTTGGCCTTGTGAGCCTCATTAGCCTTCTCAATTTGCTTCTTGACTTGTTCATGGACATGGAGCATTTGTTCAACCCTTTTCTTAGCATCATAATCAATGGTATTTCTTTTGATGGGTGCCAAATCAGTAGGCATCATAGGATTCACGCCATATACCACCTCAAATGGAGACTTGCCCGTGGTTGTGGAAGGGGCTCGGTTGAAGGCAAACTCGGCTTGAGCTAGTTTGAGGTCCCAATCTTTCAATGATCTTGCAACCGTGCACCTAAGGATCCTCCCCAAGGTCTTGTTGGTAACTTCCGTTTGCCCATCGGTTTGAGGGTGATGGGAGGTGCTAAACAAGAGCCTTGTTTTGAGTAGCTTCCATAAGGTTCTCCAAAAATGACTCATGAACTTGGAATCCCTATCCGAGACAATGGACTTAGGAATACCATGTAGCTTGACCACTTCTTTGAAATAGAGCTCGGCCACACTAGTTGCATCTTCGGTTTTCTTGCAAGCAATGAAATGAGCCATTTTGCTAAATCTATCCACAACCACCATGATTGAATCCTTCCCTCTTTGAGTTCTTGGTAAAGCAACAATGAAATCCATGCTTATGTCTTCCCATGGCTGATTTGGAACCGGCAAAGGAGTGTAGGGGCCTGTTTGGAAATAGGATTTTGATTGTTGACAAGGAGCACACCTCTTGATCACATCTTGGACATCCTCAAGCATCTTAGGCCAATAGAATTGCTCTTGGAGTATGTCATAGGTCTTTTGAATGCCAAAGTGTCCTAAAAGACCATTGGAGTGAACTTCCCTTATCAATAAGTTTCTATAAGGTCCCCTAGGCACACACAACTTGTTTCCAAAGAATAAGAACCCATTTTGAACCAAGTATTTGCTCTTGAGCTTGATTTGGCCAGATTGAAGGAGCTCCCATTCTCCTTTAAAATCCGGATCTTCCACATATAATTCTTTCATGTACTCAAACCCAAGGACCCTTTGCTCCATGAAACTCAACATAATGAACCTCCTTGACAATGCATCAGCCACTATGTTATCTTTCCCCTCTATGTACTTGCTTGAGAAGTTGAAGGATTGTAAGAACTCCACCCATTTAGCATGCCTATGATTGAGCTTGTGTTGACCATTAATGTATTTGAGAGCCTCATGATCAGAATGTAGGACGAATGGTCGTGGTTTCAAGTAGTGACTCCAATGGGTTAAGGCTCGAACAATAGCATAGAACTCCTTATCATAAGTTGAGTAATTGAGTTTGGCACCACTCAATTTCTCACTAAAGTAAGCAATTGGCTTGTGCTCTTGAACAAGGACAGCTCCAATGCCAATGCCACTAGCATCACACTCAACTTCAAACAACTTATTGAAATTTGGCAAAGTAAGAATATGAGACTCACAAAGCTTCTCTTTGATGATATTGAAGGATGATTCAGCCTTGTCTCCCCATTTGAACTCCCCTTTCTTCATACATTCGGTTATAGGAGCCATAAGTGTGCTAAAATCTTTGATGAACCTCCTATAGAATGATGCCAACCCATGGAAACTCCTTACATCCGTGATATTCTTAGGTATAGGCCATGATTTGATTGCCTTAACCTTCTCTTGATCAACCAATATGCCACGGTCAGAAATGATAAAGCCCAAGAATTGGACTTCATTTTGCATAAAATAACACTTCTCTAGCTTGCCATACAACTTGTGTTCCCTAAGAGTTTCAAACAATACTTGCAAATGCTTGAGGTGCTCTTCCTTGGAAGGACTATAAACCAAGATATCATCAAAGTAAACAACCACAAATCTGCCCAAATAAGGTTTAAGTACCTCGGTCATGATCCTCATGAAGGTACTTGGTGCATTAGAAAGACCAAATGGCATGACAAGCCATTCATACAACCCATGCTTTGTTTTGAATGCGGTTTTCCACTCATCTCCTTCTTTGATTCTTACTTGGTGATAGCCTTGCCTTAAATCAATCTTTGAAAACAATTGAGCTCCACTAAGCTCATCCAAGATGTCATCAAGCCTAGGTATGGGAAACCTATACTTGATGGTAATGTTGTTGATAGCTCGACTATCCGTACACATCCTCCAAGACCCATCTTTCTTTGGCACTAAGAGGGCCGGACAAAGACACAGACTAAGGGACTCTCTCACAAAGCCTTTGCTCACAAGTTCTCCAATTTGTTGTTGTAATTCTTGAGTAGCTTTAGGATCACTTCTATAGGCAGCCTTGTTTGGTAATGTAGCTCCCGGAATGAAATCAATTTGATGTTCAATGCCCCTAAGAGGAGGCAAGCCACTTGGGAGCTCATTTGGGAACACATCTTCATAGGATTGGAGGAGCTCTTGGACCTCCTTAGGAAGTGAAACATTCTGCCCAAAAACCACATCTTTTGCAATAAGAGCATAGACATCTTCATCACCCTTTAACTCTTGGAGCATCTCGGCCTCATTGATCAATAATACCTCTTTTGAAGGCTCAAGCATGGATGGTGGTGTAGTATGCTTAAGGACGGGTGGAAGTGGTGTTAGAATGACCTTTCTTGAGCCAAACTTGAAGGTGTAAGTGTTGTCTCTCCCATGGTGTACCGAATCCCTATCAAACTCCCAAGGTCTCCCAAGAAGAAGATGACAAGCATCCATAGGTAGAACATCACAAAGGGCCTCATCCGAATAGTTCTTGCCAATGGAGAAGGTTACAAGGCATTGCTTATCCACTCTAACTTCTGCCCCCTTGTTAAGCCACCTTAATTTATAAGGACTAGGATGGTCTTGTGTGGGTAAAGATAGCTTTTCAATGAGAGTACTAGAGGCTACATTGGTACAACTCCCTCCATCAATGATAAGATTGCAAACTCTTCCCTTAATGGTGCACCTAGACCTAAAGATTTGTTGTCTTTGGTCCATTTCCAAGGGTTGGGGTTGGGTATGCATCACTCTCCAAGTAACCAAGCTAAGACCCGCATCCGGCATAACCACATCATCCTCTTCATGGTCCGTTCCCTCCATTTCCTCATCACACACAAGAATCTCATCATCTCCCCAATGAACCACTTCAAAGCTACTAAGGGCTCTCTTGGTTGGGCATTCTTTGGCAAAGTGACCATAACCTTGGCATTGGTAACATTTTTTGAGAGGCATGGTCTTTTTTTGTGAGGTTTCGGCTGCTTTTCCCTTGTCAAGTATGGTGGTTTTGTTTTGAGAGGGTGGTTCATTAATTTTGAAACTGGTTGGGGGTCTAAAGGTGGCTGTTTTGGTGGTTGGTTTGGTGGTTTTAGCCTTCCCTTTACCCATTTTCTCAACCCTTAAAGCCAAATTAACGGCTTCATCAAAGGACCATACTTGTTGCATTCTAACCCTATGAGCAATCTTAGTATCTAACCCTTCAACAAATCTAGCAATTTTACTTCGGGCTTCTCATTGAGTTCACATTGCAAAGTAAGTTGTTCAAAGTCTCTAAGATATGACTCAAGTGGTTGTTGGTCTTGTTTAAGTTGTGTGAGCTTAATGAAAATGTCTTGAGTGTACTCTTTAGGTATAAACTTCTCATTAAGCTTCTTTTTCAGTTTTAACCAAGACTTAATAGGTTCCTTACCATCCCTTCTTCTCTGATTTTTTAAGTTCTCATACCAAAGGGAGGCATAGCCTTTGAGTTTCAAGATTGCAACTTTAAAAGCTTTGCCATCAGAATAACCTTTAAACTCAAAGACTCTTTCAATGGTCCTAAACCAATCTAACAAATCCTCGGGGTTTAAACTACCATGAAAATCAGGAATTTCTACCTTTAAGTCTTTGTTGGGCTCTCCATGAAAGGCCTCGGCCATGGACTCCTCCGAATCAGAAAGCTCTTCTTCCTCATGGCCACCATGAGCTCGTCCTCTCCCCATGAGGCCACGACCTCTACCCCTGCCTCTAGGTGGTCGTCCTCCTCTTGGTGGTGGTGTTGGAATATTAGCCATGATAACATTGAGAGATTCTAGCAACAAATCACATTTTTCGAAAGTTGAGTAACTTGTGTTTCAATTCCAAAGAATCCTTTCTTCACTCATGGTTGTTTTTTGTGTTTTTAATGTGGTTAGGGTATAATGAACTCACAAAGAAAGGATTTTTGTTGTTAACCAAAGCTCTGATAACCAATTTGGAATAAAACTCTAAGGACACGAAAATGGACAGAAAAACAAGCTTAAAACCGTGACTCAAATGCTAAGGATCGAGTGAATTGGATATGAAATAAACCAAGCACAAAGCCAAGGTTTAAGACTAAGAGCTTGTTCAAGCACCTAGCAAAGAACTCACTCAACCCCTAGCACTAAGCATAGGAGGATCTTCTAGCACAAAGCAAAGAATTTAAGAGGAAAAACTAGGTTTTCACTTGTATTAATGTTCATTTCAAATCTGAAGTTCTCAAGTGCTTAGCTTGGTTTATATAGACCAAGGCTTACAATCTTGACCCTTGATTACTAAGTACATCTAAAGGTCACAAAAATAGCAGCTAACAACCAAGAAAAACGGCAGCCAAGGCTATGACAAAGCTGAAATGAAAAGGACATAAAGCAAAGAAAGTAAACTAATAGTCCAATCTTCCTTGTTTGTAGCTCAACTTCTTATTATGATTATATGGACTGAAATGGGGCTTGAGGAAACCGTGTAAGAGTCCTTGCTGCAGCCATAAAGTCCCTTGAGCTTTGTTGGAACAAAAGAGGAAGGTTGATAGCGACATAATGCACAAAAAACTAAGCATGCTCCAGCCATGGTCCTGATTGCGCACGGTTTTTAAAGTTTGGCAAACTCTATGATAGGAACGGCTTTGGGATATAAGTTCCTACACAAAAACGTCCCAAACTCACCAAAGATTAATCCCATGCAGAAAAAGGCACGACTTCTTAGACGGAATTCATGTTAGACCTCAATCTTGTGCAAGGTCCAAAACCGGGTGAAATGTGGCCTTTCTCGGTTTGATTTGTTTCAGATAGTAATCACTCATTTGGATAGTAAAAGTAACAATATTATCAGCGAGATTGGTGAAAGTGGTGGAAACAACAACGAGAGTTGTGAAATAATCAATATTAATGCGGCAATAGTGAAAGTAACAATAATTACGGCGGGAGTAGTGAAATTATCAATATTAATGCGACAGTAGTGACAGTAACAATAATTACGGCGGAAGTAGTAAAAGTAACAATGATTACCCCTTTGCACTCCTCCAGGCTCACTAAAGATCTGTTCCAACCTTTGATGGCTAAAATCAGGAGCAAGCTTGGGTATTGGGCTAGTCTTCATCTTACTTATGCTGGCAAGGTGCATCTGATAAATTCTGCTATTTTTGGTCTTGAGTCTTTCTGGTGTGCGTGCTTACTTCTTCCAAAGGGAGTTATTTCTGAAATTGAAAAAGTTTGTAGACAATTCTTATGGGGGTCTGATGGTAAACGCAGGCTTGTGTTTTTTAGCTGGTCTAAGGTTTGTAGGAGTAGGACTCAAGGAGGGTTTGATATCAGAGAAGTGCTTGGATGGAACAAAACGCTTTTGCTGAAAATGTTTTGGTCTTATAATCACTCTTGTACTTCCATCTGGCTTCAATGGTCCAGGGAGTACATCTTCAAGCAGTCCTCTGGTTGGGATCTTGTTGCCACTACATGCTCCTCTCCTATTTGGCGGCAGGTCCTGTCCATCAGAGACGAGTTTGTTTCTAAGGTAGGCTCTGAAGCTGAGGCTAAATGCCTATTTCGGGTTTGGGCTGCAAAGGACAGGCTGCCATTGCAGGAAGTGTACTCTATTTTCCATGGGACTCACCATGATCTTAGATGGATGGCCCCCATCCTGGATGGCATTGTTCTCCCCAAACATGCTTTTGTTGCGACTCTAGCTGCCCATAATGCCCTTGCTACTGTCGACAATGTCTGTAAGAGAGGGGTCCTCATTGTTAACAGGTGTGTGCTTTGTCTTCAGGCTGCTGAAACCTGTGCTCATCTGTTCTTTGGTTGTCCCTATTCCAAAGCTTTGATGCAGCAGGTTTTGATTTGGCAAGGGATAACTAGACAAGTTTTGAGCTTAAAGCACGAGCTTTATAAACTTGCACTTAGTAGGAATAGATCCTGGAGATCCAAGCTTGCTCGGTGTTCTTTTTCTGCTGTCATCTACTTTTTGTGGCAAGAGCGTAATTTAAGAGTATTTGATGGGGTGAGTAGAGATGTAAGTGTGTTGTTAAAACAGATTAAATACGTTGTTTGTGTCCGTATGTATGCTTGGAGTAATGGGATATATAATTCCCAAATGCTCCAACTGCTTCTAGGATGATTAGCTTGTGGTCCGTTGGGTGTTAGTCTTTTAGTTGGTTCTGCTTTGTAAGAAACTTTATTCCCATTTTTTAATGAGAATTCTGACTTTCTTCAAAAAAAAAGTAGTGAAATGTTATTACTATTGTTTCATTAATAAGAGAAATATTAATAGCGGGAGTACTGAATTTAACTCAAAATTTATTTCATCGTAATTTTACGATATGTCATAGAAAAATATATTAATGATAAATTTAGGGGTTATGCAACTTTAAGTAATTTTATTTAATGAAAAAAAATTAATGGTAAGTAAAGGTAGCTCGGGCGAAGCCGGGCACCAATACTAGTGTTTGTTTAATTAACGACTACTTCCTCCGACTTAATATTGCGATATTAGATATTTTCGAGATATTTTGTTCTCTTGTGGTACAAGTTGTGTATATTTAGGAGATTTGGTTTTGTATATACTTTCCTTATTCTGGTTAACTTTTTGGTCAATATAGTTAGCTATATATATACTTGTACGTTTGACGTTGTAACACACAATTTGATATATCAAAAATCTCCTCTCTTTAATTTTATCACTTAATATGATATTTATATTTGCTTTTTATACGGATTTTTAAGAAGCTAATTATAAGATAAGCCTTAACCAGGGGCGTCTAAGGCCACCGGCAACTACGGGCGACGGAACCAGGCCTCCGGTTATGACCACCGAATTTAAAAATTTTATTGATGGAATTAAATAGAAACCTCAATGTATAATTCACTTATACATTTATATATGAGGCCTCATTATTTTTAGGATTTTTTGTCAAACACAACCTTTAAAAAACTTTTTTTTTTCAAACACCACCTTTAAAAAAAAGTTTGTCAAACACAACCTTTAATAATTTATTTTTTGTCAAACACGACTTTTTGGCCGCTTGCAATGGGACGACTTACAGTCTATATTTGAGATAGCAAACGAGGTCGGTTTGAGATGTTCTTGGACTCGTTAGAAAGGTGGGAGTATAGGCTTTCTAGGAGTTGTCAACACGGTGGCCAAAGATGGCCTTATGTAGGGTCGATTGGTGCATAAAGTAAGGCTGGTCAAAGAAAGGGTTAGAAGTTTGAGTTTATAGCGGGTTGTTAGAGGGGTTTTCGAGGGTCTTTTAATAGGGCTCTAATATTTTGTTTGGTCTGAAATTTGGTATGTAGGTTAAAGGGAGTATAGGGTATATCGTAGTTGTGTTGTTTGTGGTGGTCGTTGGTTGCAAGTGGTGGTTCAAGGGGAGTGAATTGACCCACGAAAAAATCCTACTTTGACTTACATCAACCCCATGTGACCAGCCTTATTTTATACACCAATCTACCCCACATAAGGCCACCTTTGACCACCGTGTTGATAACCGCTGGAAAGCCTGTATTCCACCTTTCCAACGAGTTCAAAAACACTTCAAATCGACGTCGTTTGCTATCTCAAACATCAACTGAAAGTCACCCCATTACAAGTGCTCAAACATTGGCCAAAATGTCGTGTTTGACAAAAAAATTTTATTAAAGGTTGTGTTTGACAAACTTTTTTTTTAAAGGTGGTGTTTGGAATAAAAAGTTTTTTAAAGGTTGTGTTTGACAAAAAAACCTTATTTTTATGGTACACCGGGCCTCATTTACTTTAAAACGTCCCATGGCCTTAACCCGCCGAAAAACACCGTAAACAACCTCAGGATGTTGGAAAATGCCACTCATCTGTCGTAGAACACCCCCAACTTCCGACAAGTCCATTTGTCCCTATGTGAACACCACCCTAAAAAATATCACCCACCATAAAATATTATAGATCTTTCGTGAGTCAGAGGGAGTAATAAAATTGTCGAGTCACAATAAAGTTATGTACCAGGGGTGTAACCTAACGGAACTTGGTAAGCTCGTGATCGGCTTTTATATCAATGTCGAACTCGGGCACGAGCTCAATCTCGAATCGTATAATTTTTCCCGAGCACATACTCGGGCTCGGCTCTTAGGCTCGAGTTCACTTTGTAATCATATTCTTTAACTCAAAATATATAGTTTTAAAATGCAAGCATAATAATTTACTAAAAAAACAAAAATTATACTCCCTCCAATTCGCTATAATGTTCCCTCTTTCCCGAAACGGATTATTCAAGTAATGTTCCCCTTTCCTTTTTTGGTAATTTTTTCACCTACACAATTACCATTCTATCCTTACTTCTTTTTTGTTTTTTACAATTAATACCCCTACTTTATTTCCTAACCCAAATACTAACCCACCTAATTAACCCAACCCATTAACACTAATTATAACCCAAATATTAACCCAGCCAATGAGCTTTCTATCTACACAAATTCTTAATAGAGACGGTCTCTCATTAATATTAGTGAGAGACCTCATAGTTAGTTTTTTATGTATTTATTAATTCTCTCATTAATGTAGTGAGAAACGGTGTGACTGAGCCACTTTGGTTCGACATATATTTGGTAAAGCTTGGCTCGTGCGGTCAAATTGATCTTGAGCCTCACTTTGACCAAACCGAATAAATTCAGCCTCTTAAGTTTAGTTCAGTTTAAGTCCATTCAGTTGAGATCAGTCTAGTCCAATTCAGTCCATCCAGTTTCAGTCCAAAAAAAAAGGCATTAGGCTCTATTTGAAAAGAGATTTCAGATAGCATATTTGATCGACCAAAGTTTGAGCTTACCTTTTTTTTTTTTTTTTTTTTTGCAAGTAGTAACCTAAAATGAAATGCTAATTAAGTTAGCATTTAAAAATTAAGGTATCTAATCCTATTTTCCTCTTTTTTATTTAGTTCTTCAATCTATAATATTATCTAATTGTTATATTGTTTTACGTCATAACCCAAAAATAGCCACTTTTTCAACTAGTTTGTCAAACATTTTTTACATAATCAGTTATCTTATCTTATTTTTCTGCTACCTAACTTTTCAAGTTTCAATTATCTTTTTTCGTTTTCAGCAACATTTTTTTTAATTTCAGCTATCTTTTTAGCTAGTTTTACCAAACGAAACCCTAAGCCTTAGTCCATATCATGTCACTTACTTCTTCTTCCCTACTCCTTTCGTCCTGGTTAATTGTTGTCCATTGGTTGTGGTACAAAGATCGAGGAAAGAGGAGACAATTACTAAATGAAAAGTGGACCAATTTAAGTGTGAATAATCAAATTGTTCATCAAATTCATTCTTAAAATAGAAAGGACAACAATTGACTGATACACTCTAAAATAATATAGGACAACAAATAACGGGACGGAGAGAGTAATCTACAATCAATATTGATTTAAACATGATTGGAGGGACTAATCTACAGTCAATATTGATTTAAACATGAATTGATTCCTTAACCTCAAGGCTAATATACTAGTTTCTCAAGTAATCTATAGTCAATATTGATTTAAACATGATTTGCTTCCTTAACCTCAAGGCTAATATACTGGTTTCTCAACCATTGAATCACTTGTATTTATTGTTCACATATATATGTTTTCGAATGTATTATGTCTTATAAATTATAATAGGATATTTATGAATAATATTAAAATAAAATATACTTTTTAAAGAAAAAATTAGACAACCCCGTTATTTTTCCATTTTTTTACTTAAAATGCTTTTTAAGCACAAATTCTCATTTGTGACGGCACATATCCGTCACTCTTGAGTGACGGATACCATTTTACCTCACAAAGTACCCACTTTTTCTCTCTCTGCAACAATATTCATGTAGTTTCATTTCTCCACTAACCCATTTTGTTACCATTTTAACTCACAAAATATCTGCCACAAATGGTGACCCGTCACAAGGGAGACCAATTGCTTTTTAAGATGCCAAAAAAATGTATCGAATTTTTTGTAGGTGCCCATATTATATCAGAATTCGGTGTCTACCACTGCAATCTGCACATGAGGACCCCTCACTGATAAATTAGAGATGATCTAATTTAAAGGTCTCATATGATATTTGGTGGTTAATTAAACCCAAATTTTTAAGAGAGACGGTCTTTTATTAATGTTACCGAGATACCTCTTTCATAAGAAGTGGTTTAACAGTTATATGAGACAAATATATCATCCCTACTAAACTAAAAGAATAGGAGTTGCTCACCATTTTCCCACTTAATTGATTGACAAATATGGTGGGCTCACATTAAAATTATGACTTTTAATTTATTGACTAAAGATTGCATCCACCGAATAAAATATTACAATCAAATCAAATGTCAACTAAAAATAGGCTTAACACTGCTATTACTCACGCTTAATATACCTGTAGTTTACTAATTTGTTCTTTTTTAAGTTGGTGGTTGGAGTTGATAAGGTTTCAATTTTATTTGCTTTTTTTTTCTAGAATAAATTGTCCTCTTTTTTTTTTCTTTTTTTCTTTTTAAATTAACTAATCCTTATTAATATGGGTTGTTTTTAATAAAGGATAATGAGTAAGAATCAATAATTTTAATTTTTACTATTAAAAATAAAAGAAAAAAGAATATAGCTAGGAGTAAATAGTATTTTTAATTGTTTGTAAATCGTCCTTCTAGATGCGTCGTATAGTAAAAGAATACTAACCCTATATTATATTATGTTATTCCATAATAGTCAGTTATCATTATTTTTAATAATAAAAATAGGTTCACACAAAAATAACTTAATCTAAAAGTACTTTGAATAGTAGATCTTTATTTTATAATTTTATTTAACATTATACTCAATACATTACAACATACTATTATAACTACAACTCATTTATGTAAATTTTTTAATTTTTACAAGCTCAATTAATTTAACTCTCACAAATGTCGTGCTTTAGCACGAGATCTCAACTAGTATACTTATATGCATATGCACACAGGTCACCTATAGATTGATTATATCCCTTCTTGGCTTATTCGATGAAATATTCGATACAGATTAATTAATTTATTTATTTTTGTGTCAAGGAAATTGCAAAGCCCAAGGACGATACGATGTCAATGGAGTTTGAATTCAGGTCATTACGGATTGATTATTATGCATACAATATACAACCATCCCACACAAAAGCAAAAACCATGAATACAATTGAAAGTTTGAAACGATACCCGGTTTGGAGTCTGGGGAGTCACGGAGGCGGGGGCATCCCAAGCTAGCAGCCATGCACAAGCCTTTCCTGTGGCAGTAAGCCCAGCATAAATCACGGCTCCCCTGGAACCGAAATTGCCCTCGCTCATATGGGTGAATTTTGCACAACCATTGCGTGCAATTTCCACAGGAAAGCTTGTTTCGGGTTCCCCAGACCAACTTATGTTTCTGAGCAACGTCATCTTGTATGGAGTTTGGTTCTTCATGGTCGCATTCACACGGTCTCGAATCTGAGTAACACACTTCTTATTTGCAGGGAATTGTTGTGCTGAAGACATGACTAGCTCGCTACCTTAGTCCTTACTGTAATCTCTCTATGATTTTAGTTTCGGAAAAAAAAAAGAGCGTGTATATAGTGAGTAAAATGTATGGGGCCCACCTAAACCTAGCAAAATTGACGCGGCCCCGAATAACCCGACTCGAATAACCTGACCAATACCCAACTCGACACCAGAACTGAAGACCCAAGCATAATCCATAACCCGAATTGACCCAAAGCAATATCCCTAAAGAACTTGATAACAATAGAACCAAAAACGACCCGAACATGAAATTACACACACCCAATCCAATCTGACCTGAATTCTTGTAAACCCAAAAATAATCCAGTAATGATTTGACCCCACTCGAACCCGGCCCATTGATCTGTTTGCAATGTCTAGATTAGACCGCCACCATACTTGAGTAATTGAGTTAATTTAATTCGCTGTATTAGACAAATCGTTCGCATATGATTATTTGTTTATCTTTTTATTTTGCAATAGATCTCGCTTTAATAAAACCAGTGATATACATATATACCTATTTCAATATTTGTGCGGTTACCTTAAAATGATTATACAATCGCTTGTATATGTATCCCATCTAATTTTTAAACATAAATTTTGTGCTCTTTTATAATGAAAAAATCGACCTCATTTTATGGAAAATTGATGTTTTTGCTAGAGTTCTTGAATTGAATAAAAATAATCCTTAAACATTCGGAAATTTTCCATATAATTGTGAATTTGTAATTAGATTAGTAACATAATGTATCTACTCATCCACAATGGAGGCAAACAAAAAAGCACAGGCAGGGATTTCTTACAATAAATTGTTTCAGAAACCAAAGCTATTTCTGCCTTCATTTTTGTAATCATCTTTTCTCATTTGTGAAAAAATTAATATAGAGAGAGAGAAATAACAATTTTTTTTGTTAATTTAGCTATAGCTTTAAAAACTATAATTAATTATAAAAATTTTACTTAAATTTTTTTGTAAAGTTACTGAGATTTCAGTCTAAGGCATTATTAATTTAGGCCGAAAAAATTGGACTAAAAAAAGTTGAGCAGACTTAAAAGAAATTGAATTAAATTTAGTTTGAGTAGAACTAAACAACATTGTACTGAAATGAACTGAATAAAGCTAAATTGAACGGAGCGGATCAAAATTAGGCTCAATTGAAAAGAGAAATTTAGTCGAAGGTGTTGGGGTTTTACAGAAGGGACTTGCTAAATCCAACACGACAAATTACTAAGGGGGCGTTTGGTTCGGGGGCTTTAAGAAAGGGAAAGAGAATCAAATGGGACGATTCCATTTGTTGTTGTTTGTTTGACACAATCAAAGGGTAACCCATACCCTCCCTTACCCCCAAAACCATACTCACCCATACCCATCTCCCCCCCGGGTAACCCCATAACCCCCTTTCCCTTCTACTCCCTTCCACCATTGCCACTAACACCAATCGTCAACCACTTCCACCATCAACCACTTCCACCAATACAACCACCATCAGCGACGCCGGCGGTCTCTCATTCCGGCCCACTCACCGGCGCTCCACGCCACCCTTGCTCTCCATTCGGACCCATATCCCCAACCAGTAAACACAACATCAACACCTTCAATAACTTTCCCACCCCACCGAAACTCCCTCCCTCGTCGGTAACCTCTCTTCCCCAACACCAGATCTTGTGTTTATTAGGGTGAGGGAGGAGTTTCGTGGGTGGTGGCTTATTTTTAATTGTTTGTGAGGCTTTGGGTTTTGGTGTCCGACAAGGGATAGGGGAACAGCGAGGTGGTTGTCGGTGAGAAAACGACGGTGGGCCGTCGGCGACGCTACTGTTGGTGGTCTCGGTGTGGGTAGTGGTGACAGGTGGTGCGTGATGGCGGTGGCAGGTTGTGGAGTTAGTTTTAAGGGTGACGATTCCCTTTCTCTTTAATATCTAACCAAACAATAAAGGATATTAGGGGTGATCCCATACCTTTCCCCTTCTTACCCTTTCTTGATTTCATTCTCCTACCCTTTTCCGTACCAAACGCCCCCTAAATCCTACACATTTTTCCCATTTTTTTCGACTTTACCCTTCTCATTACTCCCACACCATGAGAGACTATGAGAGAGAAAACCTAAAAAATCCTTAGAAAACCACGATCTACAAGTTTAGTACCATGAAATTATGGGATTTCATCTGGGCCATCGCGGTTGTGATGTGTGACCACCGATTGGGTCGTCGGCGATGGAGGATGAACGACAATGAGTAAAGGGCGATGGAGGATGAACGACTATCGGTAAACAGCGATGGTGAAGAGCATTTGAGTCATCGGTGACGGAGTATGAACGGCGACGAGGAGTGGATGATGGTGGATATTCGTCGGGAATAGGAGTGGGTGAACGGCGATTGAGGAATGGGTAGTGAAAGACGATCGAGGATTGGGAAAAGGGGATTTAGCATTTTGTTCATTTGCAGTGTGTTAACTCAAACTTTCGATGGATGGTGGGTTTGGTGTACGGTGGTCGTTGGGGCTGACGCAGAGTGGTGATGGGGATGGCTGATCGGTGGTCCGGGATGATAGAGGTAGAGAGAGATTTTTTTTTAATTAATGAAGGGTAGTGATGGAAACAAGGGGTAAAATGTGCGGGATAGAGTAAAATGGTGTGTGGGATTTAGCAACTACAATACAGTACTCAATTACATGAATTAAACATGCGGTCAATTTTTTTTTTTTAAAAAAGAAAAAACGAAAGCATAACCGTTATGTATACCGCTACATCTACTCTAGTGATTCGATTTTCTTTCCGTCTGATTATACTAGAGGTGCCAATCATTTACCCGACACAAAATTAGCGGGTCAGGTTTAGGACAATATGACCTATTTATGTAATTGAGTGTACACCGACACGACACGAAATTTATATGAATCGGGTTAGGGTTGAGGTTTTTAGACACAAATCCGACACAAATAACCCATCTATTTAATTAGTCATAATTTGGTTTGGTTAAGTTGATAATCTAATCAATCTGCTCAAAAGCAAGATTTTATTATTCAAAAGTAAGATTTATTATTCATTATTTTGGGTTAATAATTACTAAAGCTTAGTTGGCTTAAGAGATTAAACGGATTAAAAGGATTACGTGGGTTGAAAAATGAAGTATTAAAGAATAAATGGGTTAAACAGGTTGGATTGGTCGTTGTTAAAAAATTAAATAAATGGGGTTAAAGTTGAGATAAGTAAGCCAACTATATAATTGGGTCGAATTGGAATTGAGCTAGTTATTACCCATTTAAAATTGACAAAGATATGGCCACGACTCGACCCGACCCGACCGTGCTCTCATTAGTTTTAGCTCCTAGTGAAAGGAAAGTAGAGAGTGAAACAACACATTATTTACTTATTAATATTCTATTTCTGTTAATTCACATAAAGATCAGAATATATTTTAGCTTTTAATATACAAGTGAGATAAGTATCACATTCTTTCATTACCAAACCAAAAGTTAGAATTTTCTGTTAGTCAAAAAGTAAGAGAGAATTTTCTTTTTCCCAAAAAATAGAGAATTTTCAAAGAAAAATCCATTGTTATCGTCAATTTTATTCCAGAAAATTATTCTTATTAGGAGAAATAAATACCATTCTTTCTTTTTAATCATGAGTATTTGTTTTCTTTTGTGACGAGAAAACCCGCAGCTACTATCTTTGACGCGCACTGGATAAACCCTCGGATATACGAGATAGCCTGCAAATCACGTTTTAACAATGGGGTGGTGGAGCACTTGGCTAGCGCGTAGTTCTCATAGCATTGTTGACATGGATATCTTTTTATTTATGGGTATCTTACAAAGTATGTGATAATATAATTCTAAAAACTTGTTTCTATTCTAATAATCTAATGAACGTGTCGTCATTTCCATAGCGGATATATTATAAAATCAATGAATCAATGACATTCATGTAAGAAACACTAGGAAAAAAAAAACTGAAGTAGCATTTTTGCTTAAAATAACACCTATTCGATAGTAATTAATATAAGTAGGGTTTTATTTGTTAAATCAGATGAAACCTGAAAAACTAGCCGAAAGCTGAAAACGAGTTGATATAGTAACTAATTATTTAAAAAAAAAAATTGACAAATTAGTTGAAATGATACCTGTTTTTGGTAAGTTGGCGTAAAATGACATGATAAGTATTATTATTATTATTATTATTATTATTATTATTATTATTATTATTATTATTATTATTATGTTATGAAATGCACGTAATATGGATGTCCATAAATGTAGGATGATTCTAGACTTATCCCTTCAAGTTCATTTGGCATAACTCCCCATTGTAATCATCTATATATATACTCCAAATGTTTTGAGTAATTATTGTGATATCTTGTGGTAAGATTGGTGTGATTGATGATCGTAAATGAATACTTGTGTTATAATAAGTTGGATGGTGCTTAGTTATGTGGATGTTTATAAGTGTTGTGGTAGTAGTTATGGGCGAACTTCGGGACGAAGTTCATTTTAAGGGAGGAAGAGTGTAATGCCCCGTATTTTGATAATAATTTATGAGGATAATTTATGTAATTTGATAATTAATTAAAAGCATTTCTAATAATAATTACAAGTAAGACGTTAATTAAATAATAATTAAATATCCAAGTCGGGAATTGGGCTTAGCTAATAATTGAGCTTTGGGCCGTGTGCCATAGTTATGTGGACCGAAATTTATTAATCTAGTATGAGTGTGATCGGGATTTGTATCGTGATTTAATAATAATAATATGAAAATAAAATAAGTAAAGGTAATAGTAATTATAATATTAATAATCCTAGTAATATTAATAATAAATTAGTAAAGGGAGTATATGGTAATCCTAGTTATGGAAAGACTAATATAATATGTAATAGTAATAATAGTTGTAGTAGTTGTAATAATAATAATAATACTAGTTTTAAACCCGTGTAAAATTGCACGGGTATGTATTTGGGCCTGATATAGGACCCTTTTGCACCCTTTTTCCCCTCTATTTTCATGCATTTCGACTCCATTTGAGTCGGTTTTGTACTTCATTTCTCTAATTTCTTGTCCCGATTCCCTTTACTATGACACTGTGGTCCCCTTGCAGAAATTGAGGCGGGAACGGGCGAAATGAAGCTAGGAAGACGGGATTACAAAGCCACGCATGAAAGATGAAGGAAAACATCTTTGAGAGTATCCCAGTAGGTAGGCGGCGGTAAACATGGTGGGAGTACGTATATATGGAAATGAAGGAAGAAGCAAGGAAGGAGCATTCCCCAGCCCGTGGCCCGGCGGCCGGCTAGCCGGCTGGGGAAATGCATGAGCTGAGAAAACACAAGAAATGAAGAAAGTTACAGGAATCTCCCAGCCGGTCAAATGACCGTGAATGTGCCCGGCCAGTGTGGGGAGTTCCCAAAGGCTAAAGTCAAGCCCAAAGTCAAGGCGTCCCAGGCCGGTCGGGGACCGGCGGCCGTCGACCGACGCCAAGCCTACCTGATGACTTCCAAAGTTTGTTTAAACTTCCAGAGATCTCCCAGCCGGCCAGAGGACCGGCGGCCGGTTGACCGGCCGGGAGTGCAAATACGTGTTTCAAAAGCCCATTCCAAATTCTATCCTAATCCTTGTGGAAACTATAAATACCCCCTCTTAAACCCTTTTGTACACACAACCCTAGATCCAGAATATTTCCCCTTTCAAGTTTAAAACTTTGTTAATCTCTTTGTTAATCTTTCCTTGATTAGAGAAGTTCTTCAATTAATTAGTGATTGAATTTGGGTTTGTAAGAAGATTGAAGGTCCTCCTTCTTTATTATTTCTATCCAAATTCCTCTTTTGCTATTTGAGTTGGTATTAATTCTCTCCCTATTTTCATTTGTTTACATTTTGTTTTTCCCTTAAGTTTGTTTGATTGTTTATGACAAGTTTGCATCTTTATTGTTTAATTGTTGTTGTTTCCACCATTGTTGATCTTTTCATTGTTCATCTTTTCTTTGATTCTATTTCTTTTGTTCATCCTTGCTAGTTGTCCTCAAAGACTTAATCTTTGAGTGGATTGGGTTAAAGATTGTGTCTTTTAGATTAGTAAACCTTGTTATTAGATAAAATCACTTTTCCTCTTAATTATTGTTGGATTGTTGAATGTTTGGTTATAGAATTCATCTTCCACTCATGTTTATGTTTAAAGATTCCATCTTTATTGTTTATTTTGCAATTAGGACCATGATTAGTGAGTAGTCTTCCACTAGGGCTCGGTTTGACCCAACATGAGTAATTTCACTAATTGAATCTCACAAAGGCTAATTATTTGGGGAAATTGGTGAGGGTAGTTTAGAGGATTGACTTGGGTTTATGGGTTGAATTTTGGGTAGAGTCGATTTATGACCCTTGACCACCAACGAGAGTTGGTTAGGTTGTGATTTGGATATCCGGGATTTGACCCTATTGTTAACCTTGGTTGAGACCGAAAGGGAGAACCGGGGTAGGACACCTCTAAATTAGCGTTTGAAATCGACCCTCGAAAGAGGGAGTGGGATGACCCGGAAATTGATGGGGCTTAATGACCTTAGCAAATATTGGACTACCTTGGGAAAATGCATGTTTTTGGGGTAGTCGGGTATTGAGTTAGGGATTCCGACCTTCGAACCCGAGAGGGGGGTCGGTGGGTAGTGCTAGTGTTCTATTTCGAACCCGAGAGGGGGGTCTTAGGCGAATTAGAGCCGTCACCTCCTCACCTAGTTACCCTTATGATTAGCCTAGAGATTTAATTGTGTGGAGTTACGAATTGTTTGGGAAGAACCGAGTCTTAGGTTTTTAATCTATTTGATTTACAACTTTTCATTTTCTCTTGCTCATTCACCTATTTCTTATTTAGTTTACTTTCTCTTGTCTTTGGTAGTTCTAGTATAACCATTTCATCCCTTATTGCCGACTTAGCTAAACGATAGGATTAGAACAATTAGTAATCTTTTCAACTCCTTGTGGGATCGACCCTTAATAGTGTACAACGATAAAATCGTGCACTTGCGAGGTATAGCTTGACTACCATCAAGTTTTTGGTGCCGTTGCCGGGGAGTTCGGCTAGATATTAATTGTTTTCGTTCTTGTTTAGACTAAGTCTTTTGTTACTAATCCCTCTCTTAAGTGTGTAGGACTTTTTGCATGTTTTCGTTCTTGTTTAGACTAAGTCTTTTGTTACTGAATAGCATTTGGCGACTGCTATTCAGTCGCCAATTTGGCGACTACATTTAATCAGTCGCCAATTTGGCGACTACCCTATCAGTCGCCATTTTTGGCATTTGGCGACTGATTTTTCAGTCGCCAAATTTGGCGACCGACTTTAGTCGCCAAAGCTAGAAAAGGCGACTAAGGTCCGCGACTGACGTTTGGCGACTGATTTCAGTCGCCAAAATCAGTCGCCTGTTTTAATTCTTTTTGTAGTGTGACCACGAGATCGAAGCAACCGCAAGAAGACTAAATTCACTCCGTAGAAGAGGGCTTATAGAAACACCAACTCCTCAAGAAAACTTAGTAATTGAGGACCTTCGTGAAGAACCACGTGCTTTTGAAACTTTCGAGAATCCTTTTGCAACACCGGAAACGGAAGTAACAATGGCCGCGGTTCCTATGCGAGATAACTTGGCTCCGAAAAAGGTGGTGAATCCGAGTATTGTCAAGCCACCTATTCAAGCCAACAATTTTGATGTGAAAGCCACCTTGCTTCAACTTGTCCAAGGGAACCAATTCGGAGGGGGAGCCACCGAAAACCCCAACGAGCATCTCAATGAGTTCTTGGATAGTTGTGACATGTTCAAGGCCAATGGAGTGACGGAGGATGCCGTACGCCTTAGGCTTTTCCCTTACTCCTTGAGGAAGTGCCAAGGAATGGCTTAAAAGTTGCGAACCCGACTCTCTTCGGACTTGGGACGATGTCTCTAAGGCTTTCCTAAACAAGTATTTCCCACCCCAACGAACCGCAAGGATCAAGAGTGAGCTCCAAGGCTTCACCCAACAAGAAGATGAGACCCTTTATGAAGCATGGGAGAGGTACAAGGGCCTCCAAAGGCTATGTCCTCACCACGGTATTGGGGATGATGAGCTCATCAATAATTTCTATGAAGGGTTAAACAATGAAATGAAGATGAACCTTGATTCCGGCTCGGGGAAGGGAGCTTTGGATAAGATAGATCACAAGACGGCGAAAGAGCTTATTGAAGAAATGGCTTCTCGTACCTTTCATTGGAACAATGATAGGCACAAGAGGAAAGGGAAGTCAACGGTCGAATCGGCCAACAATGTGGAGGTAAAAGAGATGATAGAAGAGCTTAAGCAACAAGTTGCCTTGATGAGCTCAAGCAAAACATCTAGCAATTCTTCTATGAGGAACCAAGTCTATAGTTGTGAGCTTTGTGGAGACCAAGGACACCCACCCAATGAGTGTCCTTTGGTGGTTGGAGATGGCAATTGTATGGAGCAAGTGAACGGGATATGGGAGTCTAGTCCGGCCAAGCAAGCATTTAACAACAACCAATATCACCCCGGAATGAGAGCCCACCCAAACTTCTCCTATGGCTCTCAAAATGTCCAAAACCCAACCTTCCAACAAAAGTCACAACAACCAAACTTTCAAGCTCAAAAATAAAACACTACATTCAATCAAGGTCCACTGGGTTTCCAAGGAAGAACCTTCCAACCAAGACAACAATTTCAACCACTCAACCCACCAAACAACCCACCTTTCCAACAAAACACCCAACCTTTCCAACAAACCACCCAACCAAAGTCAAGCTTGGAACTCATGATGGAACAATTGATGACTTCCCAAAACCAACTAGTCAACAATCAAACACAATTCATCAACCATTCCACTCAAAAACATGACGAGACAACCTCATCCATCAACCAACTTAGGACCCAAATGCAAGCTTCTCAACGGATGACGGACAACCAAATCTCCCAATTGGCTACCCAAATGAGCCAACTACAAGCCTCCCAAGGAAAATTCCCGGGTAAAACCGAGGAAAATCCCAAAACCATGAATGCTATCCACTTGAGGAGTGGTCGATATTTGGAAGACCGGGAATTTGTCAAGAAGAGGAAGAGTAGTAGACCGGGTGATGTCGTTGAACCTCAAATTGTGGTTGAGCCTCCTAAGGTAATTGATGAAAAGGAGGGAGAAGATGAACTTGTGGAAGTTGTTGTGGAAACTCCAAGAGTGATTAATGAACCAACAAGGGTGGTTGAAGAGCCTCAACAACAAGTTGTAAGAACTTATGTGCCACGAATTCCTTTTCCACAAAGGTTGCCAAGAGCCAAGCTTGAACAAAAGTATGGAAAGTTCATGGACATGATGAAGGGTATCAACATTACCATGCCTTTCATTGATGCCGTAAAGGAGATTCCAAGCTATGGAAAGTTCTTGAAGGAGCTCATCTCAAACAAAAACTCCTTGAGCCCGACAACTACGGTGAACTTATCCAAGGAGTGTAGTGCAATTCTTATGAATGAAGCTCCTCAAAAGCTTGAAGACCCGGGGAGTTTTTCCATACCTTGTAAGATTGGGACCGTGCATATTGAGAGAGCCTTGTGTGATTTGGGGGCAAGCATTAGTCTTATGCCCCTCAAAATTTTCAAGAAATTGAAAGGTTATGAGCTTTCACCAACAAGGGTTTCTCTCCAACTTGCGGATAGGTCGGTAAGATACCCAATTGGTCTTGTGGAGGATGTCCCGCTCAAGGTGGGGAAACTTGCATTCCCATGTGATTTCTATGTAATGGACATTCCCGAGGACTCAAATATTCCCATCATATTGGGGCGCCCTTGCCTTGCTACGGGGGGTGCCATGATTGATGTGAAGAATGGGAAGCTTTCTCTACAAGTGGGTGAAGATAAGGTTGAATTCTCCTTGAAAAAGGCTATGAAAGAACCTTCGGAAGAAAAGTCTTGTTATATGATTGATGTGGTAGAAGAATGGGTTGATATGAAGAAATTTGATGAAGACAAAGGTTTGCAAGGGTTCCTTGAGGGCAAGGTAAAAGATTGCAAGGAGCACCGGGAGTATGCTTTAGCTATGGAAGCAACAATTGAAGAAGACCCGGATAAAAAATTTGAGAGCTTGAGAGGAGATGGTAAAAAGGAGGAGAGATCTACGCCTCCTCAAGTGGAGTTGAAACCTCTTCCCTCTACTCTTAAACATGCTTTCCTTGGCCCTAATGATACTTACCCTATTATTGTCAATAGTGCACTCAATGACACCGAACTTCAAAAGTTACTTGATGTTGTGAGAAAATACAAGGATGTCATTGGGTACTCAATTGATGATATCAAGGGAATTAGCCCTTCTTTTTGCACCCATCGCATTCATTTGGAGGATGAGAGTGCATCTTCCATTGAGCCTCAACGCCGCCTTAACCCCGCTATGAAAGAAGTGGTTAGGAAGGAGGTGTTGAAGCTCTATGATGCAAGCATAATTTACCCTATCTCCGATAGTGCATGGGTGAGCCCGGTGCATGTTGTGCCAAAGAAGGGCGGGGTCACGGTAGTCACCAATGACAAGAATGAGCTAATTCCAACAAGAGTCACAACCGGGTGGAGAATGTGTATAGACTATAGACGCCTCAACAAGGCAACTAGGAAAGACCATTTCCCCCTCCCTTTCCTTGACCAAATGTTGGAAAGACTTGCCCAACACTCTCATTTTTGCTACCTTGATGGGTTTTTGGGGTTTTTCCAAATCCCGATTCACCCTAATGACCAAGAAAAGACCACCTTCACGTGCCCGTTTGGCACCTTTGCTTATAGGCGCATGCCCTTTGGGCTTTGCAATGCGCCGGCCACATTTCAAAGATGCATGCTAGCTATATTTTCCGAATATGTTGAGAATATCATGGAGGTGTTTATGGACGATTTCTCCGTCGTAGGCACCTCATTTGATGGATGTCTAGCTAATTTGGGTAAGGTCTTGAAAAGATGTCAAGAGAGCGGTCTAGTCTTGAATTGGGAGAAATGTCACTTCATGGTGACATCCGGGGTTGTTTTGGGTCATGTAGTGTCAAGTAAAGGCTTAGAAGTTGATCAAGCCAAGATTGAAGTGATTAAAACTTTACCCCCTTCCACTAATGTCAAAGGAGTTAGAAGTTTTCTTGGGCATGCCGGTTTTTACCGGAGATTTATCAAGGATTTTTCTTTGATTGCCCGACCTTTAACGCTGTTGCTTGGAAAAGATGTGCCTTTCGAATTTACTAATGAGTGTTTGGATGCTTTCAATAGGTTGAAGGAAGCTCTCATCACCGCTCCAATTATGCAACCTCCCACTTGGGGAGAACCTTTTGAGTTGATGTGCGATGCTAGTGATGTAGCGGTGGGAGCGGTGCTTGGACAAAAGAAGAATGGTAAACTTCATGCCATATATTATGCAAGCAAAACCTTGGATGAAGCTCAATCACACTACACCACCACCGAAAAGGAGCTTTTGGCGGTCATATATGCCATGAACAAGTTCCGTTCTTACTTGGTGGGCTCTAAAGTAATTGTGCACACCGATCACATGGCATTGAGGCACTTGCTAATCAAGAAGGAATCAAAACCACGCTTGATTCGGTGGATACTTTTGCTACAAGAGTTTGATATTGAAATTAGAGACAAGAAGGGTGTGGAAAACGTGGTAGCCGATCATCTTTCTCGGCTACTACATGTCAAGGGTAAGGATGGATTGCCAATTGATGACTCCTTGCCGGATGATCAATTATTCGCACTTGCTTTAATGGATGTCCCTTGGTACGCGGATTATGTCAATTACTTGGTATCCGGGGTCATCCCACATGGTTATGACTCCCATAAGAGGAAGAAATTCTTTCATGATCTTAAGCAATATTTTTGGGAAGAACCATGCCTTTACAAGTCTTGTGCGGATGGGATAATTAGAAGATGCATCCCAAATGAAGAAGTAAAGCCCATAATCTCTCATTGCCACGACATGCCAAGTGGAGGGCATGGTAGTTCAAGAAAAACCGCCGCAAGGGTCCTCCAATGTGGTTTTTATTGGCCTTCTCTATTCCATGATGTTGCAAGCTATGTCAAGGGATGCGACAAATGCCAAAGAAGTGGTAACATTTCAAGGAGGCATGAAATGCCGATGAACTACATACTTGAAGTAGAGGTATTCGATGTATGGGGGATTGATTATCAAGGCCCTTTCCCCTCATCACATGGGAATGAGTATATCCTTGTCGCGGTGGACTACGTGAGCAAATGGGTTGAAGCTATCCCAACAAAGACTTGTGATGCAAAGTCGGTGACTAAACTCATGGAGACGATCATATTCCCAAGGTTTGGGGTTCCACGGATTGTGATTAGTGATCGTGGAACTCATTTTCGGGAAAGGACTCTTGATGCTCTACTTAAGAAACATGGGGTGCAACATAGGCGTAGTCTTGCCTACCACCCACAAGCTAACGGCTAAGCCGAAATCTCTAACCGCGAGATCAAGATGATTCTAGAGAAGACCGTGAGCCAGTCGAGGAAAGATTGGTCAACCAAGCTCAATGATGCATTGTGGGCTTACCGGACCGCTTTCAAAACACCGATAGGAACTTCACCGTTCCGGTTGGTGTACGGGAAGCCTTGTCACTTGCCGGTTGAGTTGGAGCACAAAGCGCATTGGGCAATCCGACTCCTTAACTTTGACTTGAAGAGCGCCGGAGAGAAGCGACTACTTGACATCAATGAACTTGAAGAATTTAGGCTAGAGGCTTATGAGAGCTCTAGATTGTATAAGGAGAGGACCAAAAGATTCCATGACAAGGCCATAATTCGGAGAGAGTTCAAGGAGGGAGAGTTGGTTCTCCTCTTTAACTCAAGGTTCAAGTTGTTTGCGGGGAAGCTCAAGTCTAAGTGGTCGGGACCCTTCACCGTGGTCCGAGTCTTTCCACATGGCGCGATTGAAATATCCGATGGAGATCAATCCTTCAAGGTAAACGGGCAAAGGCTAAAGCACTACGTTGCCGGAACCCCTATCATCAAGAATGTGAGCTCCATCGCCACCTATCTTCCAAATTATTGATTGTGATTCTTAACTCCGTCGAGCCTACGACATAAAACAAGGGCGCTACATGGGAGGCAACCCATGCAACTTTGTAAATATCTTGCATTTAGGTAGAAAATGAGGAATTTTGGACGTATGATACTTGTCGTTTTGATTGATGTCGGTTACGATTGTTGAAGAATTTGGGTTTTTGTATGAAGAACAAGCGAATTACCATCTATTGGCCTTTATCCGACATCATGAGTCGGGTTTGAAAGTCGAAAACACGGAAGTCGAGGCCAATAGATGATGGGAAATGGAATAGGGTCATATTGGATAAAATGTGATGGAACGTGTTCCCAGCCGGGTGACCGGCGGCCGGTCTTCTGACCGGCTGGGAAGTTCCTGTAACTTCAAAGGAATTGTGACGAATTCACAAGGGAGAGTAGTCCCAGCCGGCAGGCCGGCAGCCGGTCCACCGGCTGGGAGTACTTATACATGGGATTTGTGTCAATTTGACCCTTGAAGAGAAGTCCCAGCCGGCAGGCCGGCAGCCGGTCCACCGGCTGGGAATGCATATATGATGGAATTGGTGATTGGGTGTCCTCCCAGCCGGGCGACCGGCGGCCGGTCTTCTGACTGGCTGGGAGTCTTCTGTAAAATTCCTAAAAGTTTTCAAATCAACACGTTTTCCCAGCCGGGCGACCGGCGGCCGGTCTCCTGACCGGCTGGGAGTATTCTGAAGCCTAATTTTACACGAAAAACACCCTCACCCTTTCATTTTTTTCGACTACTCTTTTCTCTCTTCTCTCACTCTAACCCTAACCCCCCTCCTTCATTCCCACCAACAACCAGTCCCACCACCCCCTACCACCACCCTACCACCCTCAAACCCACAACAACCTCCTTCCTACTCTTAACCTTTCATCAAATCACAAAAAATGGCCCCAAAGAAAAGAGTGAGAAAGGGGAATTTGGCACTTCAACAAGCGGAGGCGGTGGCGGCGGCGGCGACCGACATGAGCACCGATCCCGACTTCCCGGATGTCCAATTCACTTCCATCACAATGAAAGGTAAATTTGTTTTATTCAAGAGACGCCCCATTGCCCCCACCCGATTTATTGATAGACAATCCATGCGATAGTTAGGGCTAGACCAAGTTACTCTTGAATTGTTTGAGGGGGTGGGAATGAAATTTATGTATGAGATACATGAGAAAACCTATGCCCGTCTCACTTGGGAGTTTTTGAGCTCCCTTCGTCTTGACAAGCATCGCCAAACCTAAAAGGTAGCCTTTTTGCATTTCCGATTGATGAACAAGGACTACTCCTTGACTCTCCCGACCTTTGCTTCCCATTTTGGGCTTGACACAAGCCCTCCACACAAGGCACCCGAGACCTTTGACCATGGGGCCTTATGGAAGGCTATTACGGGTTTAGATGATGTTCCGGGGGTCAAGAGAGCCGCTAACACTATCCATAATGCGGCTATCCGGGTTTGGCATCGGTTTATGGGGTGGACTGTTTTTGGCCGTGAGGAAAATCACAATTTCCGAAACGAGGAATTGGAAATTCACGGCTCTTATCTTCGTTCCAACCCCACTACCTTCAAAATTGACATTGCCCACCACTTGGCCCTTACTTTGCAAAGACTTAGCAACTCTCCGGCTTCTTCGACGGCGGTTGTCGTGGGTGGACTCATCACGCATTTGATAAAGAGGCTCAATAGGAGAGTCAACTTGAGTGGTATGCGGTATATGATTGGTGATACAATGTTGTTCAAGAATTATATCCACCACAACCTCAATTGGTTGAAGACCAACCCGGATGATGGCCTTGACTATTGGCAAATTCAGGTGGATGGGGTTGACCGAAATTCTATCCCTTTTCCTAACCCCGACAAGATGAAAGTGGTACCTAACTCGGAGTACTATTTGCTTGAAATTGAAAACCTTGAAGACCCCTCAATTCCCCAACAACTTAACCCAAATCTTCGGTATACTCGTGGCCGACCTATCATTCCCGCAAGGTCTAACTTGCGGTACGCCACACCTTCTACTCCTTTCGTTGCCGGGCCCTTCCAACAAGGGGAGGGGTCCTCTAGTCACCAACCTCAACAACCGCCCCCTCTCCACGCCGACCTCATTTCCTTCATGGAGGATATGAAGCTTAACTTGGCCACCGCCGCAACTGAGCGGCATGGGCTTCAACAACGGCTTGACCGGATTTACTATGACCATTCCCTTGGTCAATTCCCGGTTTATGGTGATATGATGAGGCGCCAATACAAGCACCCCTCCAAGCTTCACCCCTCTTACTATTTATTCCCGGATGGCGGACATCCGGAGGATGGGACCATTCGTTATGGAGATATTAATATGCGGCCCGACTACTTTAGCACCCCGGTTTTTCCCACCCCGCCTAACACGCAAAGGGAGGGACATGACACGAGGTGGTTCGGGGGTGCCCCTTCTTTCTTCACTGAGGGCGGGTCTAGCGGTTCCGGAGGGCATCCGGAAATGTTTGTCGGCATGAGCTCGGGGATGGAGGATTTTAGTTCGGATGTCCATTTGAACACGGACGATTTCATCCGTGAGTCCGAGTTCGGGGCGACTCAAGGTGATGGTGATGATGATGATGGAGATGGTGATGGAGACGGTGATGGTGATGACGAGTATGAGTAGAGCCTAGTAATGAGGGCTCCGCTCCCTCCCTTTTCAATCCAAAGCCTTTGGTATGCTCCTCAAATTCAATCCAAATGACAAGTACGATCTCTTCCTTTTATCCAAAATTCTCTCATTCACGTTTAATTTCTCGCATGCATTTAGTTGGTAATTCATTTAGTTGCATTCATATAGGATTGCATTAGATTTCAAATTTATAATATATTGTTACATTTCGTAATTGCATTCACTTAGCATAACTTGCATTGTCATTTAAATATTGCATATATAATAGAGCATGCATTGCATTTTCAAAATAAAAAAAAACCAACTAAAAATTTGAAAAATGACTAAAACCACCAAAAACATGTTATTTTATTTCACTAAATTGTCCTCCCATGTCTATAAATAAGTGTGGGGAGGGCCTAAAAAAAACCAAAAACATGTCTTTTCATTTTAATTTCCTCCACACATTTATTTCCATTTGGAAGTAATGTAAATAAATAAGTGTGGGGAGGAAATTCTTATATTAAAAATCAACAAAAAATATGTCCTTTTAATTTTTCAAAAACAAAAATCACAAAAATATGTTATTTTTCCTTTAAAAAAAAAACAAAATCAAAATTCAAAAACATGTTCCTTTCCTTTTCTTATTCACTCCCTATGCTTTTGTCCATTGAGGACAATGTACATTTCAAGTGTGGGGAGGGAAATATCCACTTTGTGAATATTGTCTATTTTTGTTCATATCATTATATACTTGTAAATTTAAGAAAAAGTAAGAAAAATGCCTAAAAAATAGAAAAATTTCTGAAAAATACAAAAATATATGCATTGTATATATATGTTTTGTCTAACCTTTGGCATAGCGCATTGGCCATTTGAGGCAAAAAGGAGCTAGAAGACCGCTTGGTATAATCCTTCCTATCTCTTACTCCTTTTTACTATTCTTTCTTTTCGGTATCTTGGATATTTTGAAGGAGAATGGGAATTTTGTTGCCTTGGGTGTCTCCTTGGGAGACCATGTGGATTGTTTGGTATTGATGTGTGCTGTTAGGATTAGATAATTTGTTGCATTTTTATCTTTATGTTCTTTTGATTCCCGCTTGGATTTCGTCACATGTGCATATGTGTTGTGTTTAGACTTAGTTGCACTTTGTTTGTAAATGATTTGCATGAGAACATGGTCAAGGAAGGGAACCAAGTACCCCCATGATGATCTATTATGTCCAATTGTGCCTTTTCCCTCCTCGTGACTTGCACCCGTGGCCTCTTAGTTAGCCGAGGGAGGAGGGCTCGATCAAGGTGTTTTGACCGATCTTGTGAGACCTAGGGCCGTAGACTAGACCTTTGGCTCGACTTAGCTACTCAAAGGTAAGGGTAGAGCCTCCTATGGTGGGTACATTCATACCCCGCCCTCATCTAGGTTCGAGAGTAGGTCTCCTCGTGAGGCGTGTCACATCACTATGCATAAGTGTGTCGCATCGTCCTTAGACCGTGAAATTGCATTACATTTTTGTGCACATGATATGAAGCAAAAATCAGTTTTTATGAACCTCACATAGCCAAATAGCCTTGTTTTCTCCCCTACATCGTTCCCCTTTTTGATTCACCCCCTTTGAGCTTAGCCTTTTCATTTGGCAAACCCACCTAAAATAGCTACATTCCCATAACCACCCTTCCCTAATCAAGAATTGGTCGGTTTTTGTAGTTGTGTTGTAGGAGGTGATTTGGGTCGTGACGGTGGATGGCTTGCACGTCCACTAGGGTCGGATTTCGTCGTGAATTTGGTTTTGTATATAAATAAGAGATTGTAAAATTGTAATGAAAAGCAAAATAGAAAAGTGAAATGTCGTGAAAAATCAAAAAAATAGTGAGTCATGTTGTATATATGTTATAAAGAAAAGAAAAAGGCAAGCAACACCCCTCCTCATCATTAAATGGGGTAGAAAAAGCCGTTGCTAAATAAAAAGGGCAAATTGATGTTTTTCCAATGATGAGTCGGGTTTACACAATTTTTGCATAACTTGGGAAACCGGGTTTTTGTTAGGGTGTAGACGTTACCATTTGTTGAAATAAAAGGAGTTTTATCAAATTTTTCCTACTTGAGTTGGGTTTATGCAATTTTTGCATAGTTTTGGTCATCATTGCTATGTTAGGGCATAGACGTGTCTCATGTGTTGCAATAAGAGATGCGATGTGTTGTGTTGACAATTCTTGATTTAAGCTCCACATGTCCAAACGGTGCTTGCACCAATCCCGTTTCGACCTTCTCCTTAGCTCCGTTTTAACCCTTGCTTCATTTTGTGTGCATTCTACCATTGTTGCATTTCATAGGACATAGGACGGTCTTACACATTAGATTGCGGGCACGTTTTGGCTAGTTGAGTTAGTTGAGTGATTTTGGTTACTATTTTTCACAAAAATCACCTTGTTCTTCATTGAGTGACGAGTGAAAACCGTGAGGATGTCGTTGCCTTGGTCCCCTTAGTCATGGGCCCTTTGGTTGAATCTTGTGTCGGTTTTGTAATTCTCGGCGGTCTTGCCCTTTCTCCCCTTTCCCCGCTCTCGAATTTGTTTCTTGAGCATTGGTCACGCGAGGGTTGCTTTAGTCACGCTTAGGGGGTTGGCACCTCAATTGGCACTTCTGAGACGGTACTCCCGACCAAGACCGTGTTTTGTTGTTTGAAAAATTCGGCTACTTAGATGGGGAAAGTGGATCATTTTGTTAGATGCATTCTATTTATTGATTACGTGCTTTCATGACGGATGTGTCGAAAAGTTTTGTAGCGAGACCCAACTTGCCTTGCAATAGGGCACTCTTCCCTCATGAGTGTCAAATTGCGAGTTGAAGGGGCGTTGAGTGCGCTAATACTCGATCGGCTTAGGCAGTAGTTTAGTTGAGTGATGCTTATATTGTGCACCCACTCTCCATTTCTATCATAATAATGCTTTGTACATTGGTTTTGGGACTTACTCGGGGACGAGTAAGGCTCAAGTGTGGGGAGGTTGATATAGGACCCTTTTGCACCCTTTTTCCCCTCTATTTTCATGCATTTCGACTCCATTTGAGTCGGTTTTGTACTTCCTTTCTCTAATTTCTTGTCCCGATTCCCTTTACTATGACACTGTGGCCCCCTTGCAGTAATTGAGGCGGGAACGGGCGAAATGAAGCTAGGAAGACGGGATTACTAAGCCACGCATGAAAGATGAAGGAAAACATGCTGAGAGTATCCCAGTAGGTAGGCGGCCGGCAGACCCACCGGGAGTACGTATATATGGAAATGAAGGAAGAAGCAAGGAAGGAGCATTCCCCAGCCGGTGGCCCGGCGGCCGGCTAGCCGGCTGGGAAAAATGAGATGAGAAAACACAAGAAATGAAGAAAGTTACAGGAATCTCCCAGCCGGTCAAATGACCGCCAGGCGGCAAATGACCGGGAGTTCCCAAAGGCTAAAGTCAAGTCCAAAGTCAAAGGCGTCCCAGCCGGTCGGGGACCGACAGCGGTCGACAAGCCAAGCCTACCCGATGACTTCCAAAGTTTGTTTAAACTTCCCGAGATCTCCCACCACCCAGAGGGACCGTGGCGGTTGACCGGCCGGGAGTGCAAATACGTGTTTCAAAAGCCCATTCCAAATTCTATCCTAATCCTTGTGGAAACTATAAATACCCCCTCTTAAACCCTTTTGTACACACAACCCTAGATCCAGAATATTTCCCCTTTCAAGTTTAAAACTTTGTTAATCTCTTTGTTAATCTTTCCTTGATTAGAGAAGTTCTTCAATTAATTAGTGATTGAATTTGGGTTTGTAAGAAGATTGAAGGTCCTCCTTCTTTATTATTTCTATCCAAATTCCTCTTTTGCTATTTGAGTTGGTATTAATTCTCTCCCTATTTTCATTTGTTTACATTTTGTTTTTCCCTTAAGTTTGTTTGATTGTTTATGACAAGTTTGCATCTTTATTGTTTAATTGTTGTTGTTTCCACCATTGTTGATCTTTTCATTGTTCATCTTTTCTTTGATTCTCTTTCTTTTGTTCATCCTTGCTAGTTGTCCTCAAAGACTTAATCTTTGAGTGGATTGGGTTAAAGATTGTGTCTTTTAGATTAGTAAACCTTGTTATTAGATAAAATCACTTTTCCTCTTAATTATTGTTGGATTGTTGAATGTTTGGTTATAGAATTCATCTTCCACTCATGTTTATGTTTAAAGATTCCATCTTTATTGTTTATTTTGCAATTAGGACCATGATTAGTGAGTAGTCTTCCACTAGGGCTCGGTTTGACCCAACATGAGTAATTTCACTTATTGAATCTCACAAAGGCTAATTATTGGGGAAATTGGTGAGGGTAGTTTAGAGGATTGACTTGGGTTTATGGGTTGAATTTTGGGTAGAGTCGATTTATGACCCTTGACCACCAACGAGAGTTGGTTAGGTTGTGATTTGGATATCCGGGATTTGACCCTATTGTTAACCTTGGTTGAGACCGAAAGGGAGAACCGGGGTAGGACACCTCTAAATTAGCGTTTGAAATCGACCCTCGAAAGAGGGAGTGGGATGACCCGGAAATTGATGGGGCTTAATGACCTTAGCAAATATTGGACTACCTTGGGAAAATGCATGTTTTTAGGGTAGTCGGGTATTGAGTTAGGGATTCCGACCTTCGAACCCGAGAGGGGGGTCGGTGGGTAGTGCTAGTGTCCTATTTCGAACCCGAGAGGGGGGTCTTAGGCGAATTAGAGCCGTCACCTCCTCACCTAGTTACCCTTATGATTAGCCTAGAGATTTAATTGTGTGGAGTTACGAATTGTTTGGGAAGAACCGAGTCTTAGGTTTTTAATCTATTTGATTTACAACTTTTCATTTTCTCTTGCTCATTCACCTATTTCTTATTTAGTTTACTTTCTCTTATCTTTGGTAGTTCTAGTATAACCATTTCATCCCTTATTGCCGACTTAGCTAAACGATAGGATTAGAACAATTAGTAATCTTTTCAACTCCTTGTGGGATCGACCCTTAATAGTGTACAACAATAAAATCGTGCACTTGCGAGGTATAGCTTGACTACCATCAGGGCCAGAATGAATGTTTTTTATGTATATTTGTTTTTGCATTTCTATTGTACCTATCTAATTGGTCTAAATCAACGATGTACATAATTAATGTTTAAATTCGTTACAAACATGTGTTCACATGCACTGGTTTATAAGGAAATAATGTAATCTACTCTTATAAATAAAAATTGCATACATAAAAAACTTTACATTCGGATAAAAGAAATATAATCTAATAATCAACTTTAACATATGCAACTTATTCTAAAAATTGAAAAATTTCATGATACACTACATTAGTAGTCGTAGTAGAAGTACGCATATCTGAGTCACAAATTAAAATTTTCAAGCCTTCTTTTCGGGTGACCCTGGAAAGTGCGACATAAAGCTGGCCATGACTAAACACTGGTCTTGGAAGATAGATGCTGACCTGAGATAAAGACTGCCCTTGACTCTTGTTTATCGTCATTGCAAAACAAACAGCGATGCGGAATTGTCTTCTACTGAAACGTACCGGAAATCTACTGGTGTCCGATGGAGTAAGTGTTAGTCGAGCAATATGCACTCTATCACCTTTATGACTACCAGTTAAGACAGTACATCTTATCACGCGTGCCCCCAGATCAGTCACAATTAGTCTCGCGCTGTTAACAACTCACGTGATTGATCAATGTTTCGCAGAAGCATCACCATAGCACCGACCTTCAACTTCAATTGGTGATTCGGGAGTCCGGCACATTTAATCACTTGTAAATTAAAATAAAATTTATTTATTTGTTTTTTAGAGTAAAAAAAATTATAAATAACTTTAAATGCTTGTTGAAGACTATATTAACTCGGTTTCCTATCATTGTCACCTACCAATTTCGGTGTGTGCGGCTGATAGCTAAGATGCCGAGTTTTATATTCCAAGTACATATGCCGTCATTATTGTTTTTTGAAAAAAAAAATTGTACCCTGTAGTTTTAAAAAATTATGTTGTGAATTTGTGGTACAATAATATTAACAAAAATACATGTAATTCATTTTTGTAATACATTTCCGTTGTATGTTCGATCCCGTATATAACTGTAATTCCTTCTGTAATTTTATTGTGTAATTTTGTTTTAAAAATTATGTAATTTAATCACATTTACTCGCATTTGTAATTAATTCTGCGTAAATGTTATGCATTTTCTTTACACGGAATGTATTAATTCGAAGAAGTATTCCATAAGATTATTTTATATAATTTGTTGCGACACGGAATTTAGCGCATGTTCGAAAAGGCGGATATCTGAATAATTAAATACGTTGCACACTCATGGGTCCCACCATAACCTGGATTTTCCAAAAAAAAATGCATTTATGACGTGGCGCGCTGTACAATGAGTATTGTCTTCTTAATTTATATAGATAAGATTATAATAAAAATAATAATAAAGAGAGAAACTTTCCTAAAATAATACTGCCTTACTACTATATATATCATGCTAGAAGGAAGAAAAAAAAAAGGGAAAAGGGATATTGGGAATCAATTTGAAGATTTTGCATCTACTTTTATTGGATTCAATCTTTTATTTCGTAAGTTCATCTTTAATCCTTATAAGTATGTTTTAAGTTTTAGTTCATCACCTAATCATGTCTATATTAAATATAATCCCCTATAGTTAAATTTGTGACAATTTTGTTAAAGAATAAGGTTACAGCAATTTGTAAATCTGTAAGTTGTCTTAAACGAATTATCAGACCGTTTTAAAGTCATTGTCTTCGAAAACGTAAAGAATAAACTTAGTTTTTTTTTCAAGCCTAGTTGATGCCTGTAAAATTTCGTAGCAATTGTCCGTGTAGATTTTCCAGAATAAATTCGTTATGGACATGTCGACTGAGAAACCGTGAATGCACTAGTAGTCTAAAGTTTAATTCGTAAAACTAATTTATAAATTGAAATTGAGTTGGGTCTTTTTAATACAATAACTTTGAAGTATCTAGATGATGTTAGGAAAAGGAATTTCTCAAAAATCATATTTTAAACTTGTTTTATGAATCAATACTTTTTATGCGACGAAATTCGTCAGTATTTATAAATCCTTCAAGAAAACCCTTTCACATGGATTGTAGATATGAGTCTTACGGTTCCAACCCCATTGGTCTTGCGTCATTTTGATTTTTATTGAATTAATTATGAATTTTATGGCGAGACTGAACTGTGCTGTAAAACGGTAGAATTAGAGATTTAGCTTTGAAGTTGTCAAAAGGATTAGAACGTGATGGAAATAGGATGAGTGCATTATTAGTTGGTTGTTTATGTAATAATTGTACATAATTACGTTATGTAGGTTATGGATTTGTAAAGGATCATTTTTGATTGCTTGTGTGACTCGAAGATTTGCGAAAAGGTAGGGATAAATCCTACTCAACTCTTATTCGATAATGTTTGGTATAATGGATGGTTTATGTTAATGTGGAATTGATCATATGTGAATTGTGTTGGTTGATATTATCGTAATTGTTAGAAGGGTGAATTATATTGATTTGTGTTGGTTAATATTAATAATATTGATGAGGTGATTTGAATTGTTATCGTTGATTGTGAATGTGATTATTGTGAAAAGTTGTGCGACAATCAGTTGTACGTTGTTGAGGGAGTTTGTACACTAGGGTGATGGTAATATGTACGTTGTGAGGGAGGGATACTATTACATGTTGACGGTACGTTGTTAAGGGAGGGGTACCAAAGTAAAGTGAGCACGTTGTTAAGGGAGGTGTGCTAAGTCATGGAAAGGACCACGTTGTCAGGGAGTTGTGCTATGAGAATGGAAAGTGGATTGTTATCGTATGTTCTTGTTGTTAGTGTTTATTCCTACTCAACCTCGTGGTTTACTGTGTATTCCTGAACACCTGTGATGAACCATAATGGGGATTAGATTTGACAGGTACTAAAGATTAGCTGACTTGGGAGCTTATGGGAATGCGTGAGGACTTGGCCAGTCTACCTAGAAATCTAGATCACATAGATTATTTAATCACTTTATTTATTTACGCTGCGACTTGTAATTATTTTATAATAAGTTTTAGTTGATTAAGTTGTAATAACATGTAATCGCTAAGTTTCAATTTAAAGTACTTTTGGGAGTTGGACTTTGTTATTCACTGCCTCAGGAAACCGAGATGATAACAGTCCTATTTATTTGGGAATGTCTAGCTAAAGACTCCTGAATAAATGGGGGTGTTACATTTGTGCAGGATGATTAAACCCATAAACAGAGGTTATCTCCAAGTGAACAACACCAGAGCTAACCAACAGATGAATCCACTGACTACTACTATTCAAGCATTGAATAGAAAGAGAAGAGTTGCGCCAGAGAACCAAAATACGACCATTGTACTGAGAAGAGTAATTATCCATGATAAAAAAAAAAACTGCTTAAAAGACTTTCTCCTAATAGGAGCAACCTTATTAAACCTCGCCCTAGTTTCCACAATACACATCAAATCTAACTCACATTTATTGAACAAAGAAATAACCTCTAAGGCCCTGTTCTTTTGGACTTAATTTCAGTTCAAATAAGTTCAGATCTGATTCATTCGATTCAGCTCTATTAAGTTCAGATTCATTCGATTCACTCCATTCATTCGATTCGATTCGATTCGATTCATTTATTTCAACATTAATATTATCATTCTTATTTTATATTCTTATTGTTATCATTATTATTATTATATTAATTTATTTACTATTGTTATTATTATACTAAATTTAATTTTAATATTTATTATATTATTATTATAGTTATTATTATTATTATTTTATTTATATTTATTTTATTTATTTATTATTATATTATTATGATTCATTGAAATATTAGTGTATTAATATTAATATTTATTATTATTATTATTATTATTATTATTATTATTATTATTATTATTATTATTATTACTACTATTATTATTATCATTATATTGTTATATTATATTTATTATTTTATTAGTATGTTCATTTATTTTAATATTATTAATAACATATTTATTATTATTATATTACATCTATTATTACATTACATCTATTATTATTATTATTATTATTATTATTATTATTTATATTAATTATTATTATTTATATTATTTATTATTATTTATAATATTTATATTATACTTATCATATTTGTTTTTTTGTTATTATTATTAATATATTATATTATTTAATATATTATAATATTATTACTAATATTATCATTTATATTACTAATATATTATTATTATTATTACTATATTTATTATTATATTACTATTTTATTTTTTATATTACTTATTAGATTATATTAATATATTATTATTAATAATAATGAATAATATTATTATAATATTTATTATTATTATTGGTATTATTGTTATTATATTATTATTATTATTATTATTATTATCTTTTTATTTTTATTTCGATTCTGTTGATTTAGTTGATTCGATTCGATTCGACTCTATTAAGTTCGATTCGATTCGATTCAGTTCAATTAAGTTCAGTTCAGTTCAGTTCAGACAATTTCAGTCCAAAAGAACGGGGCCTAATTGCTTGATAAGCTTATTCATACCCCTAATATTCCACAGTCCAATCTTCATGGAGAAAGAATTGGGGGTGGGCCCTCCTCCGCACTAACCACTTGTTCAGCCCAGGTAGGTCCTTTAGGTATTTTTATATGTTGAACCCCTGGTTTTAACTTTCTACTACTCAAATTTGTACTAGTAATAATAATTTAGCCATCCCCTTCTTCAGCATATTCCAAAAGACCAAACTGGTTTAATGAGACAGGTATTGAAATCTGGGACAACTGCCCATTCTCCACCTGAATATTAAGATCCAGAGTGTGGCCAGTGGTCCTAGAGCTATTGGGCAGAGCATGAGCTGGGCAAAGGATCCCTGATCCACCATGCACATGATGATCCAAGGAAGCCCTACTACCAGTTACCAAGGAAGTAGGTGAGATAATCACTGAACCAGGCTGACCACCCCCACCTGTATCAATGTTACCTACCTCCTTCCTAAGGGCCTTATCCATCACAACACCAGATGAACCCTCGGGGAGATGTGGAGCAATAGTCTCAGGAATCTGAGGATTCACAATAGGCTGATCAAAATGATCCTTCCTATTTGCAGGAGCCTTAGACTCTTTTGCATTCTCCTTGTTCTTCAACAGTTTACATGATTTACGTTCATGTCCCAACTTCTTACAATGAGTGCAATAAAAAGGGAGCCACTCATATTCCACATCCTGGGTGATTTGACCTAGAAAAGGGGAATCAATAACCACATAGCTGGGTAGGGTCTCAGCAAGATCCAGTTCAACCATAATACGAGCAAGCGATAACCTCTCCTTGTTAGTAGCTATTGACAAGATCAGCATAAAGGGGAGTACCTATCTTACTTGCTATATTACTCAATGCTGGAGCAAACCATAGATGAGGGTCCAGATTGTGTAACAGAACCCAGACTGGCACCTTAGTAATGTTATCCAACTGAGTAGGAAACTGCGGAGACCAGTGCTTGAGTAAAAGTGAATGCCCGTTCAAACTCCAAGCATTTCCCCGAAGAATTGTGTTCATGCCCTCAGCCTTTGAAAACATGAAATAGAACCACCCCTTCTTAAAATACAGCACAACAGGTTTAACCACATGGTTCCCACTAGTAGAAAACACCCCTACGGTGGCGGTCGAAAATGACCTTTTATGGCGGTTTTTAAAGGTTTTGGGTGCGTCGTTTATCACGGGGTCGTATATACTTTTGCGGCGGTTGTACAACCGCCACTATAGCTAGCCTACAGTGTCGGTTTTCCAAACAAAACCGCCATTATAACCTTATATAACACGACGGTTTTTAGACAACAACCGCCGTTATAACTCATCTATAGTGGCGGTTATTATTTGAAAACCGCCACGTTAGATATTTCAATAATGGTAGTACACCGCTACATTTCCTCTATAACAGCGGTTGTTTTTACACAACCGTTGTAAAAGGTAAAAATAACGTCGGTTGTGATTACAGAACCGCCACTAAAGTTACTTATGACGTCGGTTGTATAACAAAGAACCGTCATTAAATAAATCACTATTTTCGAAATATTTAAATTTTTGACGTCGTTTCTAAAAGAACCGTCGTTAAAAAAATTATATTTTTTTAATAATAATTTTCTCTTTGCAATTTAGCAAAGACACCTCCCCCTAAATTTGATAAATCCAAATATTATACGAACAAAATGAAACCTGTCAATAGAAATGTAACCACATTTATATTATTTGCAACAACACAAGTCCAACAAACTTACAAGAATCTTGCATTACATGCATCAAACATAAAATTAACATCTATCATTCTTACCAAAGATAAATCCAATATAATGTATGAATAACATACACGCCTTACTTGAAAAACTAATCTAGAAGTTATCTAAAAATTTGGTAGCCCACTCTTCTTTGATCTCATAAATATCAGCACTTGACATGGTTGATTGCTCCATATGCTATAGTTAATAAATAGGTCAATTAGTAACAATATAAATATACAACTACATAAATAAACAATACCAAGAACGGAAATAAGATATACCTTTACAAATTCTTCTTCTTTAATCCTCGAAAGGTAAAAAGTTATGTTATACATCCATTTCATGACATAATAACCACACTCGTAATCCTTTGGTTGTTGAGGGCACTAAAATTTATAGAAAAAATATGATATTAATTATGTAACATATAAAATGTAATTATAATTTAAAGTTAGTCATTAGAATATAAAATGAGTTCATATTTCACTTACCAAGATATCGTCTTTTATTATGAGTTTATTATTCTTTCTATTGAAATTACGCCTTTCGCCATGAGCGCAATGTATGAACCAAGCGTTGTGCAGTCTTTTTTTATCTCCAATCTCTTTGGATTTTTTCGATCCGAATCCAAAATATAAATAGTGTTTAACCCCAAGCATGTAACGATCAACATCCAATGGTTGCTGCACATATAGGTTCATTGTTAGAATTACTACTAATAAGCCATATATTAATAAATTAATAAATTAAAAACAAATATTTAAGGAAGGCTTATGTGCAAAGGCGATGGGAAAATTTGAACATCCAATGGCTGGATTATACACCTTCCTCTAATGTAAGTTGGCATGTAACTACAACTTTATCAAGCTGCTCATAACTGGCTGGGGTGTGAGGTTAAAGGTACTGACAACCTAAAACGGATTGAAAGAAGAGATGGTCCGAGTAAAGAAACAGTGGTCGTAAATTTAAACATGTGCATTTGGCTATCTGGTACAACATCTGGATTCAGAGGAATGAAGCACGATTGAATGCAAAGCTCCTCAGGCCTGACTGTGTAGTTAGGAATATTCAGAATTTGCTAAAAAATCGTTTTCAATATGAGCTATGTAATGGGTTAATGAGTAGAGATAGGCAATGGGTAAGTAGTGTCCAATTGTTAGGAAATTAACATTGCCTATTATCTGCACAAACTATAAGCTTTATGCTGGTTTTAATTATTAATGAAACTTACCTCTTAGCAAGAAAAAAAAAATTAAAAACAAATAAAATTATTACCTCTCGTGAAATGCGCCAATGATATAATTCTTTTTTTCTTGACTCTTCCAAACATGAGCAATATAATCTTCACATTGTCGCCCCCTATGTATATATTCACAAAGTTTCACCGGACACATGTATCCAACTACTTTTGTCGGTTCTCCTTCTTTGCTTTCAGTAACACTTTGATATAGGAAACTACATCGATTATATTAGTAAACGAAGAATGAGTGAACAAAGAATGATACATAACGACCAGGTAAAAAAAGTCAGAGCATACGAAATTATAATACAAGGTTTTACATATAACATACCTTCCCCAAATTTGAAGCATAACAACATTTAGCCATTTATTTCTCAACATCTCCCTAATCTCGATAACCGTCAAAAAGCTCCTTGCGCTACCTTCTTGGTAATTATAAACGGACTCATCTATCACCATCTCGATTGTAGCATTTTTGGATAAGGAACACAACTTCTCTTCTAAAGAACGACCAAAATAACCTAATTCCTCAACCTCTACCACGCTTAGAGGTCTAACATGATCTTCTTCTTCAACACATGACGCCTCAGTATTACCTTTTACCATAGCCTTTTCAACAGAGTTATCATTTAAAATAAAAACAAGTCAAACTGAGCTCATCCATGATATAGTAATTAATTAGTAAGGAATGATGATACTTACTTGCTTTTGAACTTTATTAGCGGAATCCCCCGCATCTTTGGAGTTGTGTTTCCTCTTGGACTTTCGAGTCTTATAATTGACCTTAATAACCGAAAAAAAAACATGGACAACGTAGAATTAACTCATTAGTATGTACATTAATAATAGAGGGATTATCATAAACCTATTTCTTACATTTGTAGTTTAACAAAGGCTTGTTCTACTTTAGACAGAGTACATGTTTACATAGTTCAAAAATTACTCAGCCATGGTTGTCTGACATGAGACGATGCAATAAACTGTTCACAGCCTGCCCGACATGTTACAACGTAATTGGCCTTACACAATTGAATGACTATGTCATATCCACAGATCACTTTTAGTTTTAGGACCTGATGGCACTATAAATTGCAAGTGAGCTCATCCATGATATAGTGATTACCTCATTTTCATCTAATAAAACCAATGATTTGGGCCATTGAGCAAAGCTACCCTGTGCATCACCGACCATTGTGAATCCAGTCCATGGCAACGGAAGTGGTACATCCCCTCGTATGATTTTATCGATGGAAACATGAGCATTCTCCATGGTTAATAGTTTGTTGTGTACCATTTTACCCTCTACCCATGGGAAAACCAATCCTTCAGCAACAATGGTGAACTCCTCGTTCACATGTACAGCAAGCCAACAACAAACTGATTCCTACAATCATTAATGACATGATTCCGAAAGTTAGGCGCAAGTTAGTAACCTGCAAATTTTATATGACAACGGTTGGTTTTTAATTGTCAACTCTTGTGAAACCACTTGGAGGTTTGAGTCTAAAATAAGTTGAAAAACAAACATAAGCAACTGGTTTAGACAGAAGCAACATCATCAAGCAGCCTGACCAAGTGGTGATATTACCTTTAATTCAACAAAGGGGTCAATTTGGTGAGTAGTAATTTGATGAGTAGACTGACTGATTGGATCACTTTGATGCGTTGATGGATCCGTAAATGAACGTTCAGTATTAACATCATCTAGTTGAGACTTTTTTCCCATCATTTCCGCCCATTTCTTCTCCATCATCACGCTCAACTCATCAAAGGTTTGTCTTTTAAACTCCTCCCTTGCTTCCGTCTTTGCCTTCTCAATTACCAATTGAATTTCATCTTGAAAAATTTCTTTCCATTAGTACTTGACTTGATGGTTTTCCAAAAAACTTCGAAACCAACAAAACCTCCGAATCCTCTTGTTACGCCATTGTGTTAAAGGTTTCCTAATGCTTTGGCCAATGCATCTTCAAATCTTGTAGGAACAAACTCTCCTTTTTGCTCCTTTTCCTTCCAATGTTTCTAAGAATATAGTTCAAAAAGTTAATTAGGACCATGACATGCAATTAAATATAAGTTTCAGTGAAAGTACCAGGTTAACTTGCTTGTGTGTGTTAGCTAATTATTTACCAATGACCAATGGAGCATAGAATGATACTAAATTAATGAATAATAAAGTTTACTTACGTATTCTTCTATCACGTTCTGTGTGTGAGGTAGAGGAGCATTAGATGATGGGGTGTGTGCTTTAATCCATAAATAACCCCGCTCATTGATGCGTTTAGTTACTAAACTAACTGATTCTTTGACAAGATTGGGATCAACATTATCATTATCCAATTTCTTCTGCTTAAGTTCTTGCGAAAGTTCTTCTTTAAACCATTTTTCTCTCCTTGCAGCATATCCGGCTCTTCCCAAAAAATGTGGATGTTTGTTATGTCTCTGGGAGGCTCGAGCCTTGGCACTTTTTTCCTACAATTTGGTCACATATAATTTGGTGTCACTACACAAATTACTTTTGTAAACAAGATACAAGATACAGGCCACCAAATACATGACTCTGCAAATATGAAACAAGCTCATCTCCGGAAAATTACAAACACCGCCCATTCAATTTTGCTTACAAGAAAGAAGGCCAATACATAATAATAATCCTAAATACCTGAATAAAGACTCCTCCACAAAAATAAATGCTAGGTGCTGTTCAGCTCACGAAAACTATCACGGTAGACTAAATGAATCAAATACTCAACATGTGGAGGTAAAGCAAGCTAAAGAGTCAAAACAGCTGAAGACGTCAAAACAGCTAAAAACTATCACCATGATAGGTCTGCATGATTCACCTCAGCAAAGAGAACTCAATTGGAATCACTCTGGTCACAAAAGCAACTAGATAGTAGATACCATAATCCTTAAAAAAAATGAAACTATAGCAACTATCCCCATATGTAGTATATGCATTTTAGTCGACTGAACAAGCCAAAATATACATACTCCAGTCCAACTAACAGGAAATATACATACTCCAGTCCAACTAAAAGGAAATATACATACCCAAGGTTGCTAAACAGATTGAGGATCAGACTTTAATGCTATGAGGTTCCACCCAAGGTTGCTAAGCAACCTAAGGTTGCTGTTTTTCCTTTTTATTTGGTTCATTTATTTCAGTCCTTACCAAAATACTAAATTAATTTAGTATTACATTATAAATCATACTCACCAAGAAGCTCTTATCCATGCGTTGCTTTTTAAATTCTTCCCAAACATCTACCCTGATTTGATCATATTTACCAACAGGAGTATCCCCGACCACTTTTCCATCCTTATGTTTCATGGTCTTGGTAATGTAAGTGCGTGTTAACGTACACCTGAATTCTTTGAATGCTTTTGACATCATCTTTAGAACATGCTCTTTATTCGTGTCATCTTTAATCTTCCAAGTGATCTGCAACAGAAAAATAAAAACAATATCCAAATGATAATATTCCCTATACAAAGCTCGGAATTTAAATAAACATTCAAGTTGTTAAATTTGTTCTTTATACCTTTGCTTCTTGCCAAATTGTTTCTTTTTCGGCCCGGTGGTACCTTTCTCCAATCATTGTATGTGATCTTGATATTTCGAACTAAAACTCCGATGTCGGTGACAAATGGCGCCAGTATTGCCCCACTGGCTGACCAAACTCATTAAAGTCAATACATAGGTCTTCTGGATTTAGTTCTTTTAAGTGCTTTCCGGTAGTGACGCCTCTCGTCTTTTGCTCCGAACGAGAGTCATTGATCTCATTTTCACTCATCTCATTTTCAGTCATCTCGTTTTGACTCATGTCGAGTACCTGAAATAAATAAAGGTTGGTCTTAGAGCATATCATAAGGCAAAAATGGACAAAGCTCTGAAGAAGATGAAGGTTCAACTCATACTATCAAGACTTGAGTACTGAAATTAAGAGTGACATCAGGCCCAAATTTTCGAATTTCTATATTTTTTAACCTCTTAATAATATCAGACAATCAGATTATAGTTCATCTCATTTTTAAATTATGGTTGTTTGAGTTTCAGGTTCAGAATCCTTCTATCCAAACAAGGCCCAAGTCTCCGGAGTACGGAGTTATCAAACAATTAATGCTCTGGCTGACCAAACTCATTAAACTCACCTACAGCAGGAGCTAGGGTGAGGGGTCCTTCATTTCCATGCCAAAGGAATAGTCCATGGTACTGCCCAAGGGAATGCCACATTTGAAAGCAATTCAGAGGAAGAAAAACAAGTTTCTACATTGCACTCTAAACATCAAATCCAACAGACCTGACTTTGAAGCTCAATATCTAAAGTTCTACTCATGCAAAACCTTTGATTCTTATATCATTGGAAAGTTTAAGGTGTTAACTAGCTATGAGCTTTGGAATAGGACCAAAAGTTATTTTATCTTGAGAGAAATGCATTTTTCAAATGAATCAGACAGATCTGAAATACTCCAGCAGTTTCAGAATATCAGGTCTGAATTCAAATGGCCATATCTCAGGATTTAGACGGTGAAAATTTTTGTTCCTTACATGGATAAAATCTTGAAGAAGTCTACTTTCCTATGGAGTTGGAATCGACAAGATTCAATCTGTGGATTTTTCACAATAAGCCTTCAAAGACTGTCACGATTGAATGCAATGCTGTTTCTGAAACTGACATGTCTGTGTTCAGACTTGAATAACTCAAAATCTACTGGGTATTTCTGGGTAATTCTTTTTGTCAGGAAAAGCTAACATCATTAGCTTTCGTTTGATGCATGTTGGGCATTTTTAACCTTCCTAAGCTATGAGCTATGATTTTTCTAAGTCACTGCAGCTGTTCAAGACAAATGCTGAATGTTGGTTTCTGACCTGCTCTTAGTAAGAAAATCATATCTCAAGTTCTAGGCCACTTCAAGGGCTAATTCCTTCTGGGAATGGAAGCTAACATCCTTAGCTTTCATTCAAGCCATCACAAGCCATTTATTTCAACCTGGATCAAGAGATACGAATTTTTGAAGACAAGGTTGAATCCTGAAATGTTATGTTTCGAACCATCAAGAAAATGACACGAGTTCTTAAGGCAATTGCTCAAATTATGTCTCCATATTATTTTTCCATCAATCCTAATATCCTAAGCTACAAGAAAGTCCAAGAAAGCAAACAGCAAAGAAGTCCAACACAAGCCTGAAGATACCAAAGTTGTTTTGCCATTTCAGGAAAGGGACATATATAATGTACCAAACATTATTGATAAAATGAATATCTAATCTTTTAAAAAGAAAAACAACTATTTTGGGTTATCAAACCATATTCCCTCATCATGATCTTCACGCAAATAAGTTTCATCACGTATTACTTGCACATTTTGATAGTTTGTAGAAATAGGAGAAGGTTCATCAAATTCGTCGTACTCTTCTTCATCAACAACACCATCCACCCCGAGAATGCGCCTTTTACCATAAAGGACAACTGAACGGTTATTTTCCAAAGGATCTTGAATAAAGAAAACTTGTTTCGCTTGAGATGCAAGTATAAAAGGATCATCAATATGTTCTTGAACATTGAAATCAACCAAAATAAATCCCATCTCGTCAACCTTGATGCCTTTCTCACAATCAGCCCATTTACATCGAAATAAGGGCACCGAAAAATCCACATAATCAAGCTCCCATATATCAAAAATTACCCCGTAATACGATCGTGTTATATCCACCGGTTGCTTACCCCTTCCAACATATTCTACAGATGATGCAACAACAGTAACTCCGCTATTCTGCATTGTACTTTTCTGATCTTGGCGACTTGTGTAAAAGCAGAACCCATTGATATCGTATCCTTCATAAGAAAATAAGGTAGTCTTTGGTCCATTTGCTAACCATCTCAAATTGTCACTTATCTCGTGTGTTTTCTTTGACAACTCCGTCATTACCTTTTCTTTAAACCACTCTGCAAAACATCGATTGTGTTCACTTATTAACCAAGCTTCATGTTTATTTGGATACTGTCTTTTCAATATGGAAATGTGATTCTCTAAATATTGATGAACCTCCGTCATGTGTTGCAAAACATACATATGTGCCTTGTCAAATAAAGCACGCTCAACGGTAATGACCTTTCTTCCCAAAGTACCCTTCCCTTCAAGCCTTCCTTCATGCCTAGATGTAGGAAGTCCAAGAGGTTCCACAATATTCAAATAATCTTGGCAAAATCCAAGTGTCTCAGAAGCAATCGTTGCTTCAATAATGCTGCCTTCAGGACGATATCGATTCTTCATTCGTCTCTTATAGGTTCCCATCTCTCGCTCCATCGCCCACATGCTTCTCTGAAATACCGGTCCACAAAGTTTTATCTCTCTCACTAGGTGAACAATTAAGTGAACCATAATGTCAAAGAAACTAATTGGAAAGTACATTTCAAGCTCACAAAGTACCACAACAACATCAGCTTGTAAATCATCCAAAGAATCTGGATCAATGTCTTTCGCGTTTATTGCACTAAAGAATTTACAAAGCTTTGTGATGACTTGTCTGACATGCTTAGGCAAAACAGATCGGATAGCTATAGGCAGCAGCTGGGTTAACAAAACATGGCAATCATGAGATTTCAATCCCACCAACTTCAAATCCTTCATAGAAACAAGGCTACTTATGTGGGAGGAATATCCATGCGGCACCTTCACTCCCTTTAAAGATTCACACACCACCTTCTTCTCATTTTTGGACAATGTCGTGCAAGTTGGGGGTAAATAGGTACGCTTCCCCTTCTGAATTGGATTTACCTCGGAACGACCCCTAGCAACCATGTCAAGTTTCGCTTTCACACCATCTTTAGTTTTATTAGGCATATTCAACAAAGTCCCAATAATACTATCAAATACGTTCTTTTCTACGTGCATGACGTCAATACAATGCCTAACCGACAAATGTTCCCAATAAGGTAGGTCCCAAAAGATGGACTTCTTTGTGTGATATACACCATTTGGTGGAGGTTTGTACGGTTTTCCAAAATCTGTACTGATGTTTCTAACCCGTGCGTGATACTCTTTTCCACTTAGAACTAAAGGGGCTGACCGGTGTTCAGTTTTACCATAGAATGCCTTCTTCCTCTTACGATATTGATGGCCCGGGTCAAGCCCTCGACGATGACACATGTACACATATTTCCCAGAGTGCTCCAACCATTCGGCCTCTGTGTCATCACCGCATACAGGACACCCCTTATCGGTCTTCAGCCTATAACCCGAGAGGTTACCATACGCAGGGAAGTCATTGATAGTGCAGTACAACATAGCACGCATTTGAAATTTTGAACCGCTAGCTGCATCAAACACCTCCACTCCAACATTCCACAACATTTTCAAATCCTCTACCAGTGGCTCTAGATACACGTCAATGTCATTACCTGGCTGTTTAGGACCTGATATTAACATGGTCAATAAAATGTATTTGCTCTTTGTAGTAAGCCAAGGAGGGAGATTGTAAATTATCAACATTACTGGCCAAGTACTATGTTGGGTACTTTGAGTTCCGAAGGGATTAATTCCGTCCGTGCAAAGCCCTAATCTTAAATTTCTAGGTTCACTACCAAATTCCTGGAAATCTCTATCAATTGTTCTCCACTGAGGAGCATCAGCGACGTGTCGTAACTTGCCATCTTTTTTCCTCCATTTGTCATGCCATAACATATACTCTGCATCCTTCGGATTTGCAAACAAACGCTTAAACCATGGTATTATTGATAAATACCATAAGGTCTTGGCAGGCCCCCCTTTTTTACGACCTTCTTTAAGCTTATACCTCGACTTCTTGCATCGTGGGCACTCATCTAAGTCGCTGTAGTCTTTACGGTACAAAATGCAGTCACTCGGGCACGCATGGATTTTTTGATAATTCGTAGCAAGGGGACACAACACTTTCTTACATCGATAAGTGTTAGTGGGAAGCTCATTACCTTTCGGCAACATATCGGACAAGAGTTTCAATAAAGCAGTAAAACTCTTATCGCTCCACCCGTTCCCAGCTTTTAAGGTGTACAACTTCAACACCGCTGATAGACGGGTAAATTTAGAGCAACCCGGAAATAACGGCTTCTTTGAATCACTAACAAGCATTTGAAAAATTTCCGGACAATCAACAAAATCTTTTTCAAGATCATCCATCATCTGATCGACATTATCACCCTCTATATGACAATCCTTATCATCACTCTGCTCATTAACCTCATTGTTATTACAACCCTCTCCAGTTACCTCAAAATCAACCATAATATTATCAACTTGTTTCTGAACATTTACGGCATTAGGACAATTAGGAATGTCATTCTCTTTCTCTCCGTGCCATATCCACACAGTATAATTTGGTTTAAATCCCTTTAATATCAAATGATCTCGCATTTCAATTCCAGAATTCACCTTCTTTCGATTCTTACATGCGCTACACGGGCAGATGAGTTGTTCATCATCCCCGTGTCGTCTTTGATGTTCAACAGCTTGAGTAATAAATTCATTGAGCCTTTTAAGATATTCAAAATCACGTTTTGCATACATCCAACTTCGATCCATGCTATAATTACAAGGCAGAGGAGAAGAGAAAAATGGTTGTAAAAAATTAGGGTTAGTAAAAGGCAGAGAGAATTTAAAAAAATGGCAGAGGAGAAGAGAATTTAAAAAAAATGGGAAAACAGAGCAGAAGAGAAAAAAGAAAAAGAAGAGAAAAACATAGAAGGAAAGATAATAAAATAGAGAAGGTGAGAAGCAGAGATGGAGATGGAAGAGAAGCAGAAGTTGAAGAGGAGTAACTTGCAGCAGAAAGTTGAAAGAAGTAAACGACTGATTGGGTTGTAAAAAATTAGGGTTAAAAGAGTGTTATTTTGTAATAAAATAAAACTTAATTAAAAAGGAGTTAGGGTCATGTGCTTGACATGTAATGCCCTAGCACCATTTTTCTGCTGGTTTGAAAGGTATTTTGTCAGCCTAAACCTGTTCAAGAATGCTTATGTTCAGGATCAATGGTTAGGTAAATCATCTCCCTATACTATTCAGGAGGGGTATCAATGGTTGAGGCAAGCTAAACCCTCTGTTCAGTGGAGATTTTTCTGTTGGAATGCCCATAGTATACCTAAACACTCATTCATATATTGGGCAGCTGCTCATCAGAAGCTCTTAACCCGTGACAGGATGGTGAGAATGGGATTTGGACAAGATGAGGTATGTTATTTATGTGGGATCAGCAATGAAAGGCATCAATACCTGTTTGCTGGATGTGCTGTTAGTAAACATTTACAACTAGTGCAAAACTATATAGGTAAAACTCCCCACATGCATACAACAACACACATTATACTTCTGAATAGCTCCCGACTGAAACAGGGAACATCAACTCTAGTTACTCATCTAATTCCTCTCGACTGGTTTGCCTGGTTAGACTTGAGTTCAGAACTACAATCGAATCATCAACAAAATCCTACAAATTCTAAATGAAGTACCAGTTGCAACCGTAAATCCACAACGTATATATTCCAGCATTCCTCCACATACAGTTAAGAACCCATCACGGAAAACACTCAAATTTCTTATTCAGCGAGGTTTCCAAACAATTATCCTAATAAACAACCAAGTCTGGAACAACTTGCCAACAAGATCCTAGCACCACCATTAAGACCGAGCTACTAGGTACATTAGTTATACGGTTGACACCGACTATAAACCCACCTTTTTTGGACACACTATCAGACCATCACCATATTACTCCTATCTTCCTGCCAACTATAAACCCACCTTTTTTGGTTTAAAATCTACCATTGTCAAACACAATATTTATTTAAAACAAAAAAAAAGGCTAAGATGATGACTGAAATTTAATTTTGTGCCACTCAATCCGTCCCAGCCTCTGCTCATAGCAGTTCTTGAAGAGGTAAATTTGAGTTCTCTGAGAATTTACTAGTTCAATTATCACACGTTGCTCAGAATTGCAAAATTACTAGTAGACGTAGTACGCTTACACAGACTCTATTGCAGGAAAATGTGTTTCCGAATGCATTGATAGACGACAATTATACCATGAGTGACACTATCAGACCATCACCTTAATATTATTTAGGTATGGGGTGAGTCTTACTGGCCAATGCTGCATCTGTAAGGCAGGAACAGAAACTACAGTTCATTTGTTTCAAGAATGCAATTATACTAAGCTGGTTATTCAGGGTGTGTACTCCAACTGCATAATACCTAATGGGAATGGTCTGATATGGTCTGATAACTAATGGGAATGGTCTGATATGGTCTGATAACTCATGTTAATAGGTTTATAAGGGGTCATTTGAAGATTCTTATTGACAACCTCGATCAACACACTACAAGTCGGCACAAAATAATCCCCAAAAACGACTAATACTGAAACAAACAAGGGGCAGCAAATACCCGACTTTAAACTCGATATTTTACCAACCAAAAACAAGTATTCCAATTATACTAATGGAGATGCTACTTTGTATAATTCAATAATTCATAATTCAATAACACAACAATACAATAACAATTAATTTGATGATAATGATAATTTTTAAATGAAGATACTGTAAATTGCAATTAAATATGGTCAAAAGTACCTTTGAAGTTGTTGCGGATAAAGGGCGGTGGCTGCTTTGTATCGTTGCTTCTGCTGTGTAGACGGAAACACCGGTGATGGGCGAGGTTTTCGATTGTCGGAGTTGAATTGTGAGGGGCGATGTTTTGGCGGTGAAATGAAGAAGACGAGAACCAGAGCTATGTTTTTGGCGGTTGATTGAATGAATAATAAAATGCTAAGGGTTTTTAGAGTTTTTCATTTTTTTTTTATTTTTCTATTAAAGTCGGTTTTAATTAGAACCGGCACAAAAACATATTATGGCGGTTTTTAGCCCAAAAATTATATCTTTGTATTAACTTTTAGCGTCATTCTTAACGTCGGTTGTTAATAGAACCGCCACTATTGAACTATGGTGGCGTTTCCAATTTAGAACCGTCATAAAAAAACTTATATTATCACGACGGTTCTTACTTTAACCGCCATTATAGACCTCCAATATACAAAAATATTTCCGTCCCGCCAAATTATTGGGCTTTTTGCGTCGTTTCTATTAGAACCGCCACGATAACTGCGTCGTAATAGGGGTTTTTTCTACTAGTGTCCATTGCTTATCCACAAATGCCTTGACCTGAGCAACAGTAGGCTTACCCCCGAGAAATTGCCCAACCAAAGTATGTTGCCAAAATAACAATTTACTCTCTATATCCTGCTCATCAATTACCACAACACCATCCGGGTTAGGATCATGTGAGCCACTCAATTCCATACCAACCGCAGACTTGTTAACCTTGTCAACCCATGAAGTCTTCTTCTCCGTATTTATAGCAGTACCTGGTTGAGTCCCAGAGAGTCCAGGAACAGGAACATCTAAGACCCGACCCTCACCAGTACCAGTAGTAATAGTATCTTTGTCCCCACCCTCCCCAGGACTAGGAACAGAGGCAATCACCTCCATTTTCCCAGCCACTGGCGCCGCTGCAGCAGCTGAAACTCCCACAGCAGTGGTACCCCTGGTAGTACTCACCGACACAGCAGGTCCCATTACCGACAAACCCCTAACACTTCCTGATGCCTTACCCAGACTACTAGACTGGCGAATAGAAGATTTATCGAGAGCGCGGTTAAGCAAAACATTCACAGTATTTGAGTTACCTATAGGAGTAGAAATTGCATTCTCCTCTGCAAATCTACCCCGTCATGGGTTCTGAACAACAATTGTAAGCTTCTTTGGCCGTCCCAGGGTCGGAGAAAGAAGGAAAATCAGACGAAGATAATCGTCGCCATCAGAATGGCCTTTTCGCAGAGAGAAACCCTCTCCTAACCAACCCTTATTATTATTATTATGAATAATGTCATTGATTCGAATTGACTTTATGGTTAAGATAGCAGGTTTGCCCCTCGAACTTGAAAAAAAAAAGAGTCTAACCTTATTTGGGGCCCATTTTCCAAATAAATAACATAAACACAAAAGTCTACTTTTTAAAAAAAAAAAAATTAGAACATTACAACATAAATGTTATATAATACGTTTTCTTCAATTACTTTCAAAAAAATAAAAAATAAAATATTATAACGATCCAACTCGCCACCGGCATCTTTGGGCCTAATATTTTTCTCCTCGCTTAAGCCCAAAAACATATGACATTGTTACTAAGTGATGGGTATAATCTCTTATAAAAATATCACAAGATTCTTATTTTCGCGATGTGAGACAATCTTCCTCACATCTTGTGGAGTGTTACATTCTCCCCCACTTAAGAAGCACAACGTCTTGTTGTGATTGAAACTTGGCCACATTTAGGCCTATGCCCCCCAAAATCCTCCCCGCTAAGTAGGTCATAATCACATTTTAGTTTTGTCATCCTTTAAGCCAAAGCGCAAGGTATTGTAACTAAGTGATGGGTAGAATCTCTAATTAATAAACATATCAGAAGCTCCTTATTTTTCTGATGTGGAACAACTTTCCTCATATCTTGTTGTGTGTTACATTTAGGTTTAATGTTTTCCGAGTGTGATCTCAAAAAAATAAATGTTACATTTGAATTGGACCGAGGAAAGTTATACTAATTACTTTTCACATATCTATGTTCATGTATATGTGTATAATAAGTCTCTCTTAAAACGGATATATTTGTCTTAAGATTAAAATGGGACAAATACATGCATGCCACTTACATAGTACCCATCTTAAATGAGGATTTCTGATGTAAGTGTCGGATGACCGCCAAATAATACTCCCTCCATACCACACCAATGGTAACATTGAGACTTTTCACACTTGTCGAGACACGTTTTACAACGTGAATATCTTTCGTTACACATTAGTAAAAATTATAAAAATTTGATATTCTTATATCATTCATGACGATAAATCAAACAAGATCTCACATGACTATATTTTGTCTTATAGATTAAGAATAATATCGAAGATTCCCTACGACTATGAATAGTGCCAAGATTCTCAATGTTACCATTGGTGTGGTATGGAGGGAGTATAGTGTTAACCTTACTACTTAACTAACTTTTAAAAATATAAATCATTACCTAGTAACACAAGAGAATAATAATTAACTGTTTGATATGAGAATTAAGACCATAGCTGAAGATTTGGGAGAATTGAGTAAGTTTTCCTTAAGACGACAGTGTTTGTTTTACGCTTAAGATGGGTCAAGTATACATTATTTGTGTATATAAGAATGTACAGAGAAAAGTAATATCTTATATACACAAGTAATATGATACTTGAGTCGTCTTAAATTTAAGACGGATAGTGCAATATTAAATGAAAATTTGTGTAGATGATTTCGTATGTTTTTTTTTTTTTTTTTTGATAAGGGTAGTGTAGGGAACTTTATTTCACTTGAGCTACACAAATTTTCATTTAATACTACATACTATCCATAAGAATGTATAGAGAAAAGCCATGTCTTATAAAAGAATGTATAGAGAAAAGCAATGTAAGCAATGTCTTATATAAGAATGTATAGAGAAAAGCAATGCCTTATATACACGAGTGAGAAAAGCATTTTGTTTTTCGAGTTATATTGTAATTCTTTGAGCTTAATATGCTTAAGTGAATGAACTCAAAAACATTACATACTAGATAGTATTCCGTGCTTTGCGCGGCCTGTTTGAAAATTTTATTATTATAATTGAAGAAAAATAAAATAATTTATATATGACATTTAATAACTTTACTTATAAATAAAAATAAATTAACTTTCTCAACTCTTATTTTCTTAGATTTAACTTCAATGTTGTAAAATAAAGTACATATAGTTTTAATTAGAACTAATAAATGATAGACTGATATATAGTTAGCTATTCATGATAAACGTTATTATATAAATAATTTTGTGACTTATCAAATATCATATTAATTAAAATAAATGTATCCGAATAATGCAACAATCAACATTAAGTTCTTAAGTTAGATCATTTCACGATACGTTGTGTTCCAAATCAATTAATATTTATTCAAAACGATGTGAATATAATTTGATGCATTTTTCAATTTTTAATGTATAACGTGTGATGTTTATGTATTAAACATATACGGTCAACGCTCAACGCTCAACTTATTTGAATGTTTTGGTTGTGTATATCTTGCATATGCTATATGTCAAACAACATATTTATAAGAAATTTGCACCTTTTGTTTTTTTAAACAACTGTATATAAAATAAGGTTAATTGATAAACAATACCAATATAATGACCCTTTTTTCATAATCAATATCAACATAATCAATAATCAGAAATCAGTATCAAAATATTAACTTTTTTCTATGATAGGTATCAAGCAAGTCGCCTTAAAACCCCATCTTAACCTACTCGAAAAAGTTCAAAAAGCCATCATTCAACTACAAATCTCCACTCGTTATCACATTATTTAAAACCTCTTAAATCTCAAATGTATTTTCATTAAGTTTTTCATAATATTTTCAAATATCTCACTCGTTATCACATTATCAGATGTCTAAAATAATTTTTTCATTATTACATCATAAAAACTTACTCCTTGGTAGTTATCTTTATGTTTTGTTTTTAATAAATACAATTACTCTTCCAAATATATTTTTCTTGATGGATTTAATGATCTAAGTATTATAACTCTCTTAATGTGTTTTTCTTTAAGTAAATATAATGCATTGTGAGATACTCACTTTAATCATCTATACATATCAAAATATTTCAATAAGTAAACTCAATTTAAAGCGTTTTTCGCAATAAAGATAATGATTTACATTTTAGAATTTTTATCAAAAAAAATTTTATATAAATTTAAAATATATCATCGTAATTGTTATTTGTAATTTATAATACATTTATTAAACCCTAAATAATACTTTGCTGAGATTTATGTAGCATTTATTATGTTTATATTTAATGTCTAGCTGCAATTAAGACATATATTTAATGCTGGGTTGACACGTGGCGCATCCACAGCGCTTCAACCCTTATTATATATATATATATATATATATATATATATATATATATATATATATATATATATATATATATAGAGAGAGAGAGAGAGAGAGAGAGAGAGAGAGAGAGAGAGAGAGAAAAAAAAAAATGGGATCAAGTGAGTCCCTTAGTTTAGGTGAGTCCCATGAGTCCTAATTAGACCTGGCAAAAATATACCGAATCCAAAAAACCGATCGAAAATACCTGAATCGACACCTGACCGTACATCCGAAAGGTATAACTTCAACTTTATCCGAAACCCGAATCAACTCGAATTGATTCGAAACTGAACCGAATTTGTAATATCCGAAATAGACCCAAAATTGTATGAACCTGAACTGTTTCAACCTGAACTATTTTGATCCGAACCGAAACATACCCGAACCGATTTCAACCTGTAAAATGATAAGTAAAACTCAACATTGCAACCCGAAATGACCCGAATGTAATGATTGAAAAAAAAAAAAACTACTTAATCATATATTCATATTAGTTTACTCTTTTTTATATATTAGTACGAAAGTTACTTAGAGTTGAATATCCAACGTTTTACCACCCATTATTCATGAAGTACACGTGAGACCACAAGCGTGGAAGGAGTTTAAATTATTACCATAACCAAGTTTAATTTTAGATATCTTTTATAATAGTACGAAAATTACTTACATGAGTTAGGTAATATATATCCAAGTAGACCATTTAATAGTGCATACAGCATAGCTCATAAAATTAACATTTTTTATACCTATAAGAACCTAATGTATGTAAATTGTATAGCCCCAAAAAATCTAAGTATAACAAATCCCAAATATTTAATCCGTATGTCTCATCATTCACTAACAACAGACAAAGATTAAGAGAGTAGAAGACTTGTATTTTTGAGGACCATTTTCAAGGTGGTCATAACTCATACCTATAACTCGTTAATATCTAAACATGGAGAACTGGAGAAGACTGAATGAGTTCCAAAAATGAAAATTTTATTGCATTCATAATAGTTACGATTTTAGGAAGTTCACAAGACTAGAAAAAAAAGACAGTAGAAACTAGAAAATAAAAAACTACATCAGAATTCATGTAAAACCGCCGGCAAAGTGCGTTTATATGCTTTACATTTTTCAAGATGGTTTTTTGCATTCGTTGTCCCGTATTTCGATTCCGCTCTCAGATTTGTATTCTTGCAGTGCTTGCACAAAGCCCACAATTTGTTATCTTTACTTTTTTCTTCTGGGATTCGCCAATATTCTTTCCACACCGGGCTCCTTCTATATTCAAAATCAGTGAAATCAGTAATCTCCATGACGGAGGTTATATTTTCAACTTGACAGTCATCACTAAGTGTAGCAGTAAATTCCATAATGTCCTGGAGTTCGAAAGAAAAGAAAGTTAGTGATTAATTAATTATAATACGGTTTTACATTTAGTAAACTGGTTTGAAACTATATTCTTGACATTAAAGTTTCAAAAGTCAGAAACAAGTCGATCAACTAAAAAAACATAGATTTGTAAATAAATTTAGTATGACATATTCTTAATTCTTCCCTTTAGTTGATTAGAAATAGATACACATCGACAATAGACAAACATGATTGAATATAAACATAGAAACATTAAAATACGCAAATTTGATCATACCATATGATGAAGTAAAATTTGTATTACAAAAATACGCCTAATAAAATCAGCAATCAACTCTAAAATAAGGCATTATTAAAGATTGAACCTTACCAATAAAAAGTGTTAAAACTAATCAACAAGAGATATTGTATTTTGTAAGAGACGATAATTGATTTGATTTGAAGATGAGTTCAAAGCACATAAGATGAAGTATATATAGCCACAATTTAGGTGGTAAAATAAATCATTCTCGTCTTCATTTTGGCGGGTGAAATGATGGTTGGCGGTAAAATAATTCGAGAATCTCCGATTTTTGGAGGCAAAATATTATAGGAAGATATTATATGATAAGTTAGCATATCATATAATATCGTATCTTATATGATATGGTAGTGTGTATAATCTTGTTGCCTTATACATATAGATTGTAATTACCTTAAGTTTGTGGGAATATTTTGTTATAGCTGTATATATGCCTTAATGTACGAAGTTCATATTCATTCAATAAGACACAATTTTCCATCCTCTGTTTCTTCTTGTTCTCTTCATGGCATCAGAGCAAATCAGATTCTGAGCACACATCTTCCGCAAAGCGATTTCCTTGTTTCAAAATACAAAAAAAAAACAAAACAAACAAACAAAACTAAACAATGACGACTGGAGAAACTGGAAAGGGAGGCGAAGGAAAGAAAGGAAACGGTAGCAAGACAATCGAACAAATTGCTCCGTCCTCGCCACTCTATTTACATCCATCCGAAACCCAAATTTATCATTAACAAACATAATTTTTAATGGTGAAAACTATGACCTTTGGGCCGATGCGATCCGAAAACGGTCTCGACGCCAAGAACAAGTTGGGGTTCGTCGAAGGAATTGTGAAGAAACCAGAAGCTATCGAAGAGGGAGAAGAAACCCTTCAATCAGTTGCGTGGCGTCAATGTAACGCCATGGTAAAGGCGTGGTTGAGGAACGTGATTGAAACTAGGCTTCATCCTAGCATCACTTTCTCGGGAACCGTAATGGAAATATGGAAAGAACTTAAGGAGCGATATTCGACTGGTAACGCACCTCGCGTACACCAGTTGAAGGGCGAATTGAACGAATGCAAGCAGACAAAGAATCAGTCGGTCGTCGAGTACTACACTCGATTGAAGGCGATTTGGGACGAACTGGGGAACTACAGTCATGTTCCTCAATGTACTTGTGGAGCCGCGGCAGCATTGACAAAAGAACGAGAGGAAGAAAAAGTCCACCAATTTCTTATGGGGCTCGACACGAGTCTCTATGGCAACATTCGCACGAACCTGCTTATGGAGGATGAAATCACCACCCTTAGCAGAGCCTATGCTCTAGTATTAAGGGAAGAGAGACATAGGAGTGTGACAAAGCCAAAGGAGGAGGTCAATGATGCGGCTATGGCGGTGAGAACAAATTCAGGGGAAGGTCGAGGACGCGGCAAAGAAACAGGAGAATCTGAACCTCCACGATGTGCCGTGTGCAAAAAATGGTATCACACGGAAGAAAATTGTTGGGAAAAATATCCCGAGAGAGCACCAACAAGAGGCCGAGGTCGAGGTCGACGAGGAGGACGCGGCTACGGGCGTGGAGGCAGAGGACAAGGAGGCGCGTATCAGACAGCTAATGCCGCGACGACGAGCGAGAATGAGGTGAATAAGCAGGGATTTACCGAGCAGGAGATGACTCAATTACGAAACCTGTTGGTGAGCAAACCCGACAATAGTCAAAAATTAACAGGTAACGAAAATAATTTTATTAGTAATTGGCTATTAGATAGTGGTGCATCGCATCACATGACGGGACAACGAAAACTGCTCGCAAACGTGAGAAAAGGAGCATCTTCCACGGTGTCTCTACCTAATGGGATGACAATCATAGCCCAGGAGCACGGAGAAGTAGTTCTGAGTGATGGTTTCGTACTGAAGGATGTCTTATTTGTGCCAAGTCTAAATTGCGATCTTATTTCGATACAACAATTGATTAAAGAAAATAATTGTATTGTAACCTTTTATCCTACTTATTGTGTTATACAGGACCAATCTACGAAGATGACGATTGGACGGGGTGAGCACAAGGATGGGGTTTATTACTTAAAGAATGGTCAAGAAGCCGTTGCTAGGACACACATAAACAATGATGGGCGACTGTGGCACAGGAGACTTGGTCATCCATCACATAGTATACTACCTTTCTTTTCTAATTTGGTTGGCAAAAACTTGTCTTGGAATTTTGATGATGTTTGTGACTCATGCTGTCGTGCTAAACAAACGCGGTCAATTTTTAAATTGAATAATAAAAGGAGCCTTGAATTGTTTGCCTTAATTCATTGCGATATTTGGGGTAAATATAGCACGAGTAGTTTGTCGGGGGCCCATTATTTTTTTACCATAGTGGATGACTATAGTAGACATGTATGGGTTTACCTTATGCGAGATAAAGGGGAAGTGAGTCAACTTTTGAAAAATTTCTGTCAAATGACCGTGACTCAGTTTGGTAAACAAGTTAAAATCGTGCAAAGTGACAATGGGACAGAATTCCTTTCAGGGACTATGAAAGAATATTATAATGAACATGGGATTGTTTTTCAGACCAGTAACATAGACACACCACAGCAGAATGGAAGGGTAGAGCGCAAACATAGACATATCTTGGAAAAGGCTCGAGCCCTACGGTTTCAAGCTGAACTACCATTAAAATTTTGGGGAGAATGTGTCCTGACTGCAGCTTATCTTATAAACCGTACACCCACTCGCATACTCAACGGTCAGACTCCCTATGAATTATTACATGGTAACGAACCACCCCTCGAGAACATACGGGTTTTTGGTTGTCTCTGTTACGCTCATAGCAAAGAAAAGCCAAAAGATAAATTTCACGAAAGGGGTAAACGATGCATATTTCTTGGTTACCCTCATGGTAAGAAAGGTTGGAAAGTTTATGACTTATCTCGACATACTATCTATGAATCGCGAGATGTGATTTTTTATGAACATATATTTCCATTGGGGATCACTAATAAAGAAATAAGCACGGGATTATTCTCAAACCAAAAACATACTATTAGTGATGACCATGTGACGATTACTTGTGACCAATTAGAAAATGAAAATGAAGAGCCTGACATAGAAAAAGAAAATGAGGAAGCAGAGAGCACTACTATGCAGGCTGATGAAGAACAACCCACAAGAGAAAATGAACAGGTCCATGAGCAGGCCGTGACTGAGCAAGCCGAGACAAGCATACCAATGGGTCGTGGTGCCCGCGAAAAATTCGAGCCCGCTTGGAGAAAGGATTATGTGTGTAAATCCACAAGAATAATAAACCCCACACAACAAGCTCACTCAGTCCAATCGCTAATTCGTAAGAAAGGTACGCATTATCCAATAAGTAATTATGTTACAAACAATTGTTTTTCTAATGCTCATAAGTGTTTCCTAGCTGCAATCAATGAAATTCAGGAGCCTCGGAATTATTTCGAAGCAGCTACAAAGGCAGAATGGCGAGAGGCAATGTCCAAAGAAGTTACTGCCCTAGAAACGAATGGGACGTGGAAAATTGTCGACTTGCCAGTTGGAAAGCGAGCAATCGGGTGCAAATGGGTTTACAAGGTGAAGTACAAGGCGGATGGTACAATCGAGCGATATAAAGCGCGACTGGTGGCCCAAGGCTTCACGCAAATCGAAGGTGTTGATTATCATGAAACGTTTGCACCGGTAGCCAAAATGACTAGCGTCCGTTGTCTCTTAACAGTAGCTTTACACAAAGGATGGTCTATCACACAGCTCGATGTAAACAATGCTTTTCTTCACGGGGATTTAGATGAAGAGGTTTACATGCGACTGCCACAAGGGTTCGAATCACATGGGCCGAACAAGGTATGTCGATTATTGAAATCATTATACGGCTTGAAACAAGCCTCGAGAAATTGGTTTGCAAAATTGACCGACTCATTGCTAAAATATGGATTCGTCCAATCTCTGGCTGATTATTCGTTATTTACATACAATCACGATGGTGTGTTCCTTGGAGTACTCGTCTATGTTGACGATATGATTATTGTAAGCGACAATGATAAAGCATGTGCACGCCTCAAAGGCTTTCTCGACACAAGCTTCGGAATTAAAGATCTTGGTCGCTTACGGTACTTCTTGGGAATCGAAGTAGCATCTGGGCAACGAGGTTTATTCCTAAGTCAGCGAAAATATGCATTAGAAATTGTTAAAGACGGAGGGATGGAAGGCGCAAAACCAATTGGAACTCCTATCCAACCGAATCATAATTTGGCACTAGCGGATGGGTATTTGCTCAAAGACCCAATGAAGTTTCGACGGTTGGTAGGTCGTCTTCTCTACCTGACAATAACGAGACCTGATTTAGTTTACGCGGTCCATACGTTGTCCCAATTTGTTCACGCCCCACGAAAGGAACACATGGATGCTGTTCTACGAGTATTGCGTTATGTCAAGGGAACCGTAAGCAAAGGCATCATTCTTCATAAACATTCGAATTTGCAGCTTCATGGTTATTCAGATTCTGACTATGCACGATGTCCGTTGACACGTCGCTCGTTAACTGGCTATTTTGTCTCGTTAGGAACCAGTCCTATTTCGTGGAAGGCAAGAAAGCAAGCAACGGTAGCCAAATCCACGGCCGAAGCGGAGTATCGTGCAATGGCCGCAGTGACAAGTGAATTACTTTGGTTGAAATCCTTTCTACAATCTCTCGGCATTCATCATGAGCAACCTATGAATGTCTATTGTGATAATAAAGCAGCGATGCATATTGCGAAGAACCCCGTTTTTCATGACCGTACAAAGCATATTGAAATAGATTGTCACTTCATTCGTCATCATTTGCTAGCCAAGACGATTTCAACTTCTCATGTGCGAAGCAAGGAGCAATTGGCAGACATATTTACAAAGGCATTAGCAGTTGAACCTTTCGAGTATCTACAAGGCAAGTTGGGCATTGGTTTGCCCGATGCTCCAACTTGAGGGGGAGTATAGGAAGATATTATATGATAAGTTAGCATATCATATAATATCGTATCTTATATGATATGGTAGTGTGTATAATCTTGTTGCCTTATACATATAGATTGTAATTACCTTAAGTTTGTGGGAATATTTTGTTATAGCTGTATATATGCCTTAATGTACGAAGTTCATATTCATTCAATAAGACACAATTTTCCATCCTCTGTTTCTTCTTGTTCTCTTCAAATATAATTAAGTAGGATGTTCAATGAACTGAAAGGAAGGAAATCAATCTTTTTCACCATAATTGACTGCGATTTTAACGGAAATGATTAAAAATAATTTGATAGAAGAGATTTAGATGAACAAAATAACTAATCAAGGGCGAAATCCGAAAAATTTTCAGATCTGAAAAATAATTTATTAATTAATTAGGGATAATTAAAGATTTCCTTACCAAAATGAGATATGCTTTCCATCTTTACGAAAAATATGGCGGTAGCCACGAGCCATTGCAAATTTCCATTGATGTGCGCGCCCAAGAATCAATTGCAATTGTTTTTCTGATTTTTGTGATTGGATTGAGATTTGTGAAGATGAAGAGGCTTAAAAGAGAACAAAGATGTAGAATTTAGAAAAGGAAAGTAATCCACGTGCAGTGTTATTGTATCGATGATAGAGATTTGATAAATGATGATAATCCGTAATCACTAATCACTTACTCCCTATTTGATAAATGATGTAGAATTTCACTTGAGACCATTTAATTTTTCATTTGCTACATTTTTTGTTTTTTACTTTTTAATTTTTTATTTAGTTATTTCCCTTATTCCCTATTTGGTATTAAAGGATTAATTATATTAAGTTAAACATGCTTATTTCATTATTTGGTCTATCTTTAAAAAAAAAATTATAAATTGTTAGGTTTATTATAACTTATAATCACCCTGTCTCGGTCATTTGTTTACCTTTGTTTTGAAATCAAAGAAATATATAAGGGGTCAATTATTGAATGACAATTGAGGCAAATTGAGCGTGGAGGATCAAAATGTTAAATACCATTAAAGGCATTCCCAAAATAAAAAGATAAACAATTGATTAAAACATCCTAAAATGAAATAGATAAACAAATAATTGAGACGGAAGGGGTATAACTTATAAGTTCAACTAAGTATCTAACTATCTTGTCTTTTATATACATGAAAGCTTCTAATTCTAAATTTTTAATACATTTTGTAATACTTTTGTCCAACTCGTCTATAGTTTACCTATTTCATTAAAGTTCCTCGAAGTTATAGGAATAGTTGAACCATTGAAATTCGAGATGAGATTGTAAAATTAGTTTATTACAAAAATGAAGTACTTCTCTAATATAGGTCAAGATAAGCTTTATCTCCACGAATTTCTAAAATAAAAGCTTAAGAAACTCGAACGGTAGATTGTTAGTTAAAAATCTATATAGTTTTAGCTATTGCTATTTTAATTTGTTAGTATAGACTATAGAGTTGGGCTCTACTACTCGAGTACGGTGTTAGTACAAATAATTAAGATTCAGGGTAAGAGTAGCTCAAGTTCAAAATTCACCGAGCTCAAGTTGAGCTTATAGAATTCAAACAATTGTCAGTTGTTCTTGTTTAAGATTGTCTTAGCTTAAGAAACTCGAACGGTAGATTATTTGTTAAAAATCTATATGGTTTTAGCTATTGGTACCTTAATTTGTTAGTATAGACTATAGAGTTGAACTCGACTACTCGAGTAAGGTGTTAGTACAAATAATTAAAGTTCAGTTAAGAGTAGCGCAAGTTCAAAATTCACCGAGCTCAAGTTGAGCTTATATAATTCAAACAATTGTCAGTTGGTCTTGTTTAAGATCATCTTAACTTAAGACTTCCTCTCATAAGTCATAACCTCTTTTTATTTTCACCTCTATTATAATCAGGTGTAATAAGTAATAACCTTCTTAATTTACGAGTTAAGATGGTCTTAAGCAATAAATGGTGATGTAGACGAATGACGAATTGACGAGGAATTAACATTTGATAATAATTATTTCCCGATATAAGCTTTACTTTTTTTCAAACTAAATTTTCATTAGATAAAAAGTTTCATCGCTATTTAAAAAAAAAATTCAAACAAAAAAACAAAGTCGAGTATTTTTGTGACAACATTTATTACATAAATATACTCTATTATTTTCATTTATCATTTATAGGATGAATACTCTCGATAAAAGATAAGTCAATATTACAAAATATTAAATACTTGTGATCAGTTTATCAAGTATTATACCATTATGTAACAATGTCGACTATGCCTCCATTGTATGTTTGACTGTTTGTATTCAAATTATCCGTATATTATCAATAAATTATAAAAATTAATATTAGATAAGGAAAAAAATGTCGAATAAAGTTAAATTTATTAAAAAAAAATTGGAAATATTATCCGATAAAAATCTAAAATCATTTCAAAAATAGAATATAAAGACATAATCCATTAACCCTTTGACATCCGATCTGAATATGACCCGAATCGAATCTCATCTGCTCTGATATTGACCCGACTCGAATCTCATCTGTTCCGAAATTAACCGGAATCGAACCTGCACCGACCCGAAATATCTTCAACCGATTAAAAGCGAAAACTGATTCCAACCTGAATTGAACCGAACTGAAATCGAAAATAAAGGTCAACCGAAATAACCCGATCCGAATGAATCTGATCCGAAACTGATTCGATTGACCCGTTTGCCACCTCTAGTCCTAATCTAAGCCATTTGATCTAAATAATAAATGGCTAAGATTAGAGTAAATAAAATGATGGGATATAAAACACTACAAACCCTAATCACATCTCACATCTTTCTCATTTCACTTTCCTCACCAAACTCACTTATCTCTCTACCTCTCATCTCTCTCTAGCCGACACCCTCCACTCATCTCTTCGTCCTCCCCTGTCACGCCACAACCACCGCCGCCTTCCTCCTATCCTCTCTTCGTCCTTCACTCACGCCACAACCACCGCCGCCTTCCTCCTCTCTTCTTCTACCTCCCTCGGCACCACCCGACACTGCCACGCCGCTCCTATCCATTCTCCTTTTTTTTTTTCAGATTTGAAGAACTTGTTGTTGGTGGTGATGGTTGGAGATGCGGTGGTTATTGGCCACGCCGCCTCTGTCCCTCCTCCTTCCTTATTTTTTTTCAGATTTGATTGGTGGTTGTTGTGGTGGATCATGTGGGGATGTCGGTGGCGGTTGTGGCTCCCGCCTCTCTCCCTTCTCCTTTTTTTTTCAGATCTACGGTTGGTGGTTGTCGTGGTGCTCTGGTGGGTCATGTGGGGGTGGCGGTTGTGGCTGCGGCCTCTCTTCTTTCTCTTTTTTTTTTTCTTTTTCAGATCTATGGTGATGTCGTGGCCTTATATTTTTTTTTTTCAAATTTGTGTTGGCGGTGGTTGCATGGGGGACATCATGGTGGGTGGTGGTGGTTGGTGAAGGTAGTGGTGGGTGAGGTGTGGTGACAAAGGACATACAGTTTTATCGTCAAGTGTTAAAGTTACACTCGGAAGTACATAAAGTTTCATACATTAGAACTAAAGTTACAGATAACCCTTAAAATTACAAGGGCTAAAGAAATTAAAGTTGCAATTTTTAGCATTAAACTTTCACTTGTAAAACATTAAAGTTACCATTTATTAATCAGTGAAATTAAAAATTAGTGACAATTACGTTATAAAATAAGTTTAAATATTGGTCCAAAAAAATTAAAGTTGCACTTTTTAGCGTTAAAGTTTCACTTATTAAACATTAAAGTTATATTTATAAAACAGTGAAATTAAATAAATATTAGTCATAATTATATTATTACATAAATTTAAATTTTTATATTAAAAAAGCCCTAAAAAAAATTAAAGTTTCACTTTAAAGCATTAAAGTTCCAATCGTATATCATTAAAGTTACAATCAAAAATCAGTTAAATTAAATAAATATTAGTCTCAATTACATTATTTCATAAAATTAAATTTTGATATTAAAAAATGATCTAAAAATATTAAAGTTACACTTTTTAGCATTAAAGTTTCAGTCGTAAAACATTAAAGTTATATTCAAAAATATAAAAATTTAAATTTTTATTTATAAAATGACTTTAAAAAATTAAAGTTACATTTATAAAGAATTGAAGTTACATTCACATATTAAAGTTTCACTTTTAAAACATTAAAGTTTCAATTCAGAAATTGCTTAGAAGTTTCAACTCCCAACCATCAATCTTAGAAAATCTAATGGCTTAGATTAGGACTTAGGGACTCGCCATTTTAGGTGGACTCATTTGAACTCATCTCTCTCTCTCTCTCTCTCTCTCTCTCTCTATATATATATATATATATATATATATATATATAGAGTGAGCATCCCATGAGTCTAGCATCTTAGATGAGTCTAGCATATCAATAAGAACCGTTGGATCTTATTGATCCAACCGTCCTGATTATGACACGTGTGCTTATTTAAAAAAAAAAAAAAAAAAAAAAAAAAAAAAAAAAAAAAACTAGGCAACTAGGCGATATATAAAGAACGACACATTCATTATTCATCATAAATTCACTTTCTTTTCTCTCTCTAAAACGCTTTGTATCTCTCTGTACAAACCGCTTCACGTTCTTTTTCTTTGGCGCTAATTCACTAAACCATAAATTTTTTCCGAAAATTTTATTACATCAAGCAAAATCGCATTAATCAAGTGAAGATCATTATTATATTTACTCGTAACAATCGTTTGAAGATGACGAAGAGGTATAAAATCGCTCTATTTCATTATATTGTTTTTAAACTTATTTCGCCACTTCATGTTGTTGTCTTTATTGCTATTATTGTTGTTATTGTTGTTGTTTTTAGTGTTGATTATACTATTTTTTCTTCAAATAAACACCGACTTAGGGTTCTTATTTTGCTCAAAGCAGGAAATTGATTTTTCCGCGAAAAATTAAGTTATTATTGTTGTTGTTGTTATTCTTGTTGTTGTTAGTCTTGATTATAGTGATTTGAAGCGTTTATTAATTGATCGAAGAAAGAAATTGAGTTTTCAGTAAAAAATTAGGTTATTACTGTTGTTGTTGTTGTTGTTATTGTTGTTGTTGTTAGTCTCGATTATAGTGATTTGAAACGTTTATTAATTGATCGAAGAAAGAAATTGAGTTTTCAAAAAAAAATTAGGTTATTACGAGTTCTTGTTGTTAATCTTGTTTGTTTTGCTCGAAGAGAGTAAATCGATTTTCTGCGTTCTAGTTTTTCGCTTCAAAATTAGGGTTAATAATTTGTAATAAATGAGCAATTAATGTGTATTACCGTTCGCTTTCGATTGAATTATTTGTTAAATCGTGTTGAGTTATTTGTGATTTGCGGGGAATTTTCATTTTCCGAAGTTAATAAAATTTACGAACAAATCTACTGATACAATATTCTTATAAAAATCTGTCATAGTAAAAGTGTATCCCCTATCGTTTTAAAGAGTAGCAATTAAATGCAGTGCATAACATGTTCTTTGTAGTTTTATATTAAAACAATTGTTTGACAATCTTAACACTTTGTCTCATTCTGAGGATACTATCATTCTTATTCCATTCCACATTCTTTCTAAGACTCGTCCACCATCATTCCTCTTGATGTAATAGGCGTAATTGTTTTAGTTTTAATGTTATTGTTTTGGTTTTTTGATAAACAATCTCGGAAAGCGGGTAGTACTGAAAAATCGACGTCGATAGAAGAAGGCTAAAGTGGAAGCATCGGAAAAGACAAAATGAGCAAAAAAGCGCCGACACGAAGCCTTCCAAACCGTTAGCACGAGAAAAAACGTCGAAGCATCTCATGCTGATCAGTATGTCCCTATAACTCTTCGTCGTGTGAGTGATTTGCATGAAATGTCCCTTTTCCCGAAATTAATAATATTTCTCAACAGATCTACATTGACAATGTTCTTGTTACACTATCGAGTAAAAGTGTATCCCCTATCCTTTTGAAGGGCGGCAATTGCTACAGTAATAACGATTGTGTTCTTTGTAATTTTATAACAAAACAATTGTTTGACAATACTTTGTAACACTTTGTCTCATTCTATGAGGATACTATCATTCTTGTTCCATTCCACATTCTTTGTCGACTCGTCCACCATCATTCTCGCTTCAGATTTAATAGCTGTAATTGTTTTAGTTTTAATGTTATTCTGTTTTGGTTTTTTGATAAACAATGTCGGGAAGGCGTAGTAATGAGAAATCTGCTTTGTCGATAAGAAGGCTAAAGTGGAAGCTTCGGAAAAGACAATGAGCAAAAAAGCGGCCACACGAAGCCTTCAAAATGCCAAAGAACGAAAAACGTTGAAACATCTCATGCGGATCAGTATGTCCCTATAACTCTTCGTTGTGTTGAGTTGTTAGTGATTTGCATGAAATGTCCCTTTTCCTGAAGTTTATAATATTTCTCAACATATATACATTAACAATGTTCTTTGTAACAACGATACGATGTGAATAACGTATACTACCCCTATCCTTTTAAAGAGCGAAATCATTACCTATCGATGTAGTAGCCGTAATTGATTTACTTTTAATCTTATTCTGATTTTGATTTTTGGAAAAACAATGTCGAAAGCGGAGGTGCCCGAGAAATCACCGCGACGAAGAAGGCAAAAGTAGCGAAATCGGAGAAGACACCTAGCAAAAAGGTGCCAACACGAAGCCATCAAAACCAACAAAGCACAGAAGGAAGTCGAAGCATCTCATGCATCTGAGTATGTGTCTACAAATCTTTGCTCGACCGCAAGTCACTACTATTAGGGTTTATGATATATTGTCTCATTGTTACAGTAAAACAGAATCAATTGATCTTTAAAAAATTATTCGACCGCCATTATTCGTATTCCATTTGTCATTTCTTCAACGACTTGACTACCATCATTCCTTTTCAATTTAATTGTTGTCTTTTATATTGTTATTGTAAACTTCTGATTTTAATTTTTGAAAATAACAATGTCAGGAAAGAAGAGGTACCTGAGAAATCAGCTACCACTAAAAAGGCTAAAGTGGCCGCATCGGAGAAGCCACGAGCAAAAAGGTGCCGACAGAGAACTTGCCAAAGCCGACTAAGAAGATGCGGACCGAAAAGATTTCAAATCCTACTACAGTGAAAAGGCGACGAAGGTGCCTACAGAGAGTCTACGCCAGTGCAACACCCGCTCCTTCAAAAAAGGTGCCGTGAAGGAAAGTAAGGTGCCTACGAAAAGGTCCTTAAGCCACCAAAGAAGAACCAAAGGAGCAGGTGCGAATGTTCGATCCAAAGAAAGTAAAAAAGAAACCAATGTGACCAGGAAGAAGGCGCGAGAAAAAGCCGTCGCATGATGTTCCAGTGTTGTTGAAGGAGCAATCGGTGCCCATTGAGAAGCAAGCAAGTGCACCTCCTCAAAAGGCGAAAGAATCGTGCCAACGTCAAAGGCAGCGACTAAGCAATCAAAATCGGTTGCAAAGGAGACAAAAGAAGAGGTGCCCAAAAAGTTATCTTTGTAACAAAGGGTCGGACCAAAAAAGAACGAACGCCAAATCTGCAGAGTTGGTGACAGAAGAGGTGGCAAAGAAGGTGCCCAAACAAAAGATGGCGGAGAAGGTTGTACCAAAAAAGAAAGTTTCAGCGGCAAAAGAGCCAATAGCAGAAAAGCTAGTAAGCAAGAAAGAGAGCGTGAAGGTGTCTCGTAAAAAGAAACCGACAAACGCAGTGCCAAAAAAGGTGGCGAAACAAAGAAACCAAACCGATGCGAGTAACAAAAAAGAGACCTAGAGATAAGCCCATGTCATCTGAAGATGAAAGTGATAGAGATTATGAGGTTTCGGATGACTCGAGCGTCGGCTCAAAATGTCGAAGAGGGCTAAAACAGAGAAGAGACCAACCAAGACGGTGGTGAAGGCTGAAAAAGAAGAGGTCTTAAAAAAGTATGTGTCTTTCTAGTTGCCAAAACTTGTATGTTTAAAGTTTCATTTCAGTTTCATTGTTACGATAACACCTATCTTTGTAACATTTTTATCTTTGTTTAAGTGCTACTTGGATGTGTCTTTGTAACATTGTCGATTATACTTGTTTGTTAATTGATCTTAGAAGGAAATTAATTTTCCATTAAAAAATTAGCTTGTTCTTTGTTCTTCTTGTTATTGTTGTTGTTTGTGTCGATTATACTGATTCGTAATAAATTTATCCTAACTGTTTTGCTCGAAGTGAGTAATTGATTTTCTGCGTTCTAGTTTTTCGATTCAAAATTAGGGTTAATAATTTGTAATAAATGAGCAATTAATGTGTGTTACCGTTCTCCTTTCTACCGATTTATTTGTTCGTCGTGTTGAGTTGTTTAAAGTTTCGATGTTACGATATGACTTTCTCAGTATCCTTGTTTTGTTGCTTTCTTCACTGGTGGTTTGTTGGCATAAAATAGTGTCACACTTTGTTTAGCGGTGGTGCTAATTTACACTTCCTTAATACAGGCCGGATAAATACCCAACTAAGTGCGGGGCCCAGTCGTTGGTTGATGTTATGAGCAAGTTTACCGTAAAGCAGAAGAAAGCCATTAAAGAAATTGGTTTTGGAGGACTATTGAAGATGAATATATCAGTAGTCCCTTCCGGGCTAACAGACTTGCTTGTTGAGGCTTTTGATTGCAACAGTTTGAAGGTTCATGTAATCAAAACAGAGGAGTTTGTCTTTGTCACGAAGATGATGTTCATGACCTATTTTTACCGCCGGTGAAGGGTAATAATGTGGTCTTGACCGCGACGGTCGCGATCCCATCTTGAGGACACGAGTTAAAAAACAAATGGAGAAGGAAGTTCAACATCTCTACAACCTGAGAACATCAAGCTAGATTTGGTGACTAGTTGGTTTAAGAATAACAAGGGTGGCTGCGGTGATGAGTTCAAGCAGATGTTCGTTCTTTATGCGCTCTCCACTTTTTTAGCGCCGACTCCAAATTATTCTGTGATTTCAGTTTGTTGAAGGTCTGTGGACGATGTTGAAAAAATAAAAGGTTTTAATTGGTCAAAGTATGTCTATGAGAAGGTAGTAGAGGGCGTCAAGGGGTTGAAGACAGAACGGAACGTTAAGTGTCTTTGTGGGTGTATTGTGGTGCTGTTGTTGGCCTACATTCACCGGTTTGAGTTCCATGGCGAGTACAACCAACTCGACTTACCTCGATACAACATTGGACCGGATGAAAATCTTTCAAAAAGAGTCAAAGACGAAGGAAAGATTGGTCATCTAGGAACTAATGAGATGTCGAAACTGTCTATCCTATTTGCCTTGGCAAGGATCCCAGTGAAGGTAATGTGGCACTCGTCGGTGTAATATCGTCATCGTAATATGGTCACCGTGATATCGTTATCGTAATGGATTTACTTTGTAATAATATTATTGTTACCTTACTATATTGTTAATTATTAATATTAATTACTAATTACTAATATGTTTCTGTAAATATGATGGGCGAGAATCGATGAAGGTGAGGATGACGAGCGATTTTCTTAAGAGTAATGAGGGAAGGGAGTACATCTTGATGGAGAAGCTTCCTGGCATTGAAACAGATGCCGAGTTGAAGGAAAAAGCTGTTGATGTGAGTTGTTTTTATAAATTTAATTGTCTGCAATTGTTACAACTCCCAAATCTGGTATCTAATTCATTTCTTTCTTTTTGGTTTATTGACTTAGGAGACCGAGCTGATGTTGCTGATGTATAGGAGGGATTCCAACCTTGTTCACGAGAGATTTGCTCGGCGGACCCAAGGTTTTCGAATCAAAGCAGAAACATAAATCACCACTAAAGCCTGAATACCTTAAATATGCCGAAGATGTTGTGCGAAAGGCTCAATCGTTGAAGAGGAGGGCGAATGACTTCCCGGTATATACAAGGTCCAAAGTCGATAGGAAGTTGGAACCATTTCCAACGAGAGAAAAGTCCTAGGACATTAAGTCGAATCCCTGGTAAAGGAAGTATTGAGCAGTTTAAGTGAGCAACATCATGAAGAAGATGATGAAGAGGTTCATGACGAGGACAGGCAAGATGAGATGGAGGACGGAGTGGAAAGTGACGATGAGGACGGGACTGATGATGGCAACGATGATGACGGGACTGATGATGGCAATGATGATGACGGGACTGATGATGCAGAGGATGATGATGAGGACGGGGATGACGATGGCGGCGATGTTGAGAGTCGTCTTAAAAACAAGAGTCTTCAAGAGGGTGGCACGGACATAGATAACGATGAAGAAAGTGCCGATGAGGAGGAAGAAGACGATGAAGAGGATGAAAAGGAAAAGGAGGATGAAGAGGAAGAAGACCAAGAGGACAAAGAGGAGGATGTAAAGGATCTTTGAAAGCCAATCAGTGAAGGTAATAGATCGAGTAACGATGTTATTTATTATTACTTTTAGTTATACTTTTACAATAACACATTCTTTGTAATATTTTATATATATTAATAGTTAGTAATATAATATTCAATTACTTACTTGTGATGCGGATGAAGAGGATGATGCGGAGGAAAAGGATGATGCGGATGAAGACGATGATGCGGATGAGGAGGATGAATCGGCAAAGGTCAAGAGGATGACGGAGATGAAGAGGAGGAGGATGATAAAGAAGAAGAAAATGAAGACGACAAAGAGGGGAGTGGCGAGGATGATGAAGATCCATCTGATGAAGGTAATATAGTAACAATACTACAATAATCTAATCACTTGCACTAACACTGTTACATGATCGCTGTTATAGAGTTTTCATTTTACAAATAATTACTAATAATCAATTACTTTCCTTTTAGATGAAAACGATGATCTTTGATGAATATGATGCATCCGGCGGGGTGACAAAACAACTAGCGAGCCGGAAGATGAATCGGTGAAGGTAATAGTGTAATCTTTGTTATAGCCTTTACATTCTTCGGGTGCTTTTTTAACAAACAATTTAGTAATATATTTTCATTCATTATCTGCTACACAGATGACAAGGCGGAGGGCCGAAGGTGATGCATCGAGCCACTGAAGATAACCCAACTAGTGAGGCAGGTGAAGAGCCATCTCCTGAAGGTAATTGAGGAATCTATTTAAACTCGTTGTATTACGATGTAACACTCATTAGCACTGTTTATTCTTGTAACACGGTTATAGTAACAATGTTACTGTGACGTAGTTTTAACAGAAGTTTACAGTTTATCTATTGTACCTTTTTTGGTTCAAAGAAAAATTGTTAATATATATTGAATCCAATTACCTGTGACACAGATGACGAGGAAGAGGCGGAAGTTGATGAATCAGGCAAGCACAAGACAACCCACCAATGAGGCGACTAAAGAAGGATCTCCCGAAGGTAATAGAGAAATCTATTTGCACTCGTTGTATTAGGCGATGTAACACTATTTAGCACTTTATTCTTTGTAACATCGTTATAATAACGCTATTCTTATCGTGTCGTAGTTTTATCAAGTTTACAAATGATATATATATTCAATTATCTGCTACACAGATGACAACGAAGAGGCCAAGATGATGCATCGGGCCAAGTCAAGAGAACCCAACGACGAGGCGGTGAAGAAGGATCTTACAAGGTAATTTTACTGATAACATACATCGTTAGTATAACTATGAGACATTGTTGATCCGAAAAACATTAGTAATTTATATTTAATTCAATTACTTGTGCCACGATAACAAGGAAGAGGCCGATGATGATGCATCGTGCCAGGTTGTTGACCAACCAACCAGTGAGGGAAATGAAAAGGAAGATGACGATAAAGATGAAGAGGATGATGGGAATGAAAAACCAGATGAAGAGAACGATGATGATAAAGATGAAGACAATGCTGGCGATAAAAACGAAGATAACAGTAAGGAGGATGAAGCAACTGGTAATGAAGACGCCGATGGGAATGATGAAAAAGGCGAGGAAGGAGAAAAACCCAGTGAGGTGATGATGAGACAGGTTGGCGACGAAGAACCAATAACTACTCGGTGCGGTCGGTAGCGAGAAGATGACGACGATGATGAAGTTGATATTGTCGATGATTGCGATGATGAGATCCTGTATGACAATTACGACGAAGATACTGGCGACCACTATTTGTTACATGTCGAAACAACTGAAGACTGGATGCGCGTGATGGATCCTCGCTACGGCTGCACAATCGAATGTGGCCTACCAGCTCCGGATCTAACACTTGTGTCCAAGAGTATGATAAAACACAAGGAGATAATGGCGCCTATTCTTGAAGTTAGGAAAGAAACAATTGACTATTGTTTTATCGACGATGACGAGAACCTCTCGATACGTGAGTACTTTATTTACTCTTGCATTGTGATAAACAAAACGTTTTACTTTGCAAGTGAATACTGTTTCAACTGAATAGTTATTCTTTGTTAAACTGTTACTCTATTAAAAGGTGTTCTGACTATTACATCTCATTGTCCAACAGGGAAAGGCTTGTCTCGTATGGGAAGTATCACTTCATTCCAAGGGAAGATTTAACTTCATTGGCTCCTGGTGAGCTTATTTATATAATGGTCACTGAATGTTGGTCAATGTTGCTGAATGACCTCATCTCCAGAAAGGTAGCAAGTGATACACCATTGAGGATCTTCATGGGCTTGGGTCAATCAGTATATTCTTGTAATAAATAAATTTTTATTCTTATTGATTTTGTGTTTCTATAATGTTTATTGACTTTGTATTTATATTTATTTTTGTAGGACGCATTAGCAACGATGGCTCTTGGAAAACCCATTCAAAACAGACATTTAGAAAGTGAAGTTTTGTCTGTCCTTCACACAAGGATCAAATACAACAAGAGTCCACTTTGAATTTCGATTTGTGATATGGTAAACCACATTATCGTTAATATTTTTTTTTTTTATTCTTATATAAGTAGAGTGTATAGAAATTCTGTTTAGCAATGATATATATCTGCTTAATTGCAGATATTCATTCCACTCATTCTGGAGGACCACTTTTTCTGTGCTTGCATAAATTTCATGTCGAAAACCGTTGACTACCTAGACAACAAACCCTTATATGCCAGATCCCGAAAAGCAAAAATGGCAAGAAATGCGGTAAGTTTCTCTACTTACAGTGACAATGTTATACCTTTAAATTTCCATTAATAAATTTGGCAATCATAGTTACAGTAACATAGATACGATAAGAATGATTACTTTTTGTGCGAGCAAATATCATGGGGAAAATGTTGTTAGAAATGCAAATTGCAAAAGGCTCCAAAGTGGAAAGTTTCCCACTTAAGAATGTGAAATTTAAATGGCGAGCACCAAAAAAAACGTGGATTGTGGGGTTTTCATGATGATGCACATGGCTTTCTACACGGGGAAGGTTTTTGACTCGAGTGGGGGATGAACGGAAAAGAATGTTGTACCGTGCTTTGAAATATGTGCAATACTTGTTCTTAGCGACTTGAATCAAGTACGAAAAGAGGTGCAAGGGAGGATATCAAAATTCAGGAATGAAAGGGAACAGCTGAAGGAAAAGCTGCTGCAAAAAAGAAGGCTGGAAGAGAAGAAGGAAAAAAAGGAAGAGGAAAAAACAAAGAAGCCACAGGAAAAACAAAAAGGGGAAGAGCCCAAACAGCCGAGGGTGAAGTCGGTTGCTTACAAGCATTCTCCTAGAGCAATTGGTGAAGATGAGGAGATAATATTTAAATTTCATAAAGATGATGTTATGGGATGTTCTCTAGGTGACGGTGAAATTGACGGTGATATATTCCTAGTCTCTGAATTTATGAGAGCAAATCAGAAACTGCTGTCCAGCACAACTAATCTGAGAAGGCACGTTCTTGATTATGCGTTTATGGATGATATCGACTTCCACAAAAGGTAAAATACTTGTTGTTACTGTGAAAGTGTTCTTTGTGACACTTGTTTCGTCAAACTGGTTTTTAAACACTGTTTATGTTACACTGTTTCTGCGAAAACTCTTGAGTAATCGACTCTTATGGTTCTAACAATGTGAGATCCTGGCTGCGTTTGGAGACAACCGGAGGTTGACAAGAGCTGATATACTCTCACTACGTCCTAGGAGTCACACAAATTGGATGGTGTTTGAATGCTTTGGTCTCTACTCTTGAATTATGTCGAGAACAAAGAAAAGAGGCACAAGGGCGTAGGCCAACCATACTTTACTTAGGACTAGGTCACATGGTAAGTTGCATCGGTGTTAAATGTCCGCTTCATTCAAGAACATATGATTCTTTTACAAGGGAAATCTAACCCTTACATTTTTTTTTTTTTTAAAAACTACAAGATGCTCTCTCGGGGCTGTGATGCAGGAGGATAGTGAACAGTCTGATATAAAGAACGAGTTGTTTGAAATTTGGGATAATTTCATCAACGCGAGCAAGGCAAATTACAGACTTGATGCCGAACTTATTTTTATACCTTGTTTGGGTGGCTATCACTACTTCTGTGTGTGTATTAATTTCCTCAACAAAGAGATTAGTGTGATCGACAATCAATCGTATGCTAATCGGGAGTCTTCATTCACTTACGACATCGCAATGGCGTGATAAGTCCCCGAGTTGTCGAATTGTATGTTTACGATTTTAGTTTCGATTTGATTTCATGTTACGATGTCGTATCTTTGTAACGTTATTATGTTGTTTCGATTATTCTTGTTACACCTATCTTTTGTAACATTGTTGATTACACAGATTTCTTAGTTGATAGTAAAAGGAAATTAATGTTCATTTACGACAGGCCGGTTGCATGAGTGACTACCTGGACACAAAGGGCGACGTGAGGGTAACTGAAATGCTCCGCTATCCTATGGTAAATGTGAAGTTTAAATGGCGAAACGGGCTTCCGTATTTGAAGAGTCACCTGTATCACTATGACAAACCGTCTCCAATTTTTGGGATATGCAAACAAGTCTTCTTTGCTCAACAACACATTTTATCGGCGGGCATGTGCTTCCCAAATTGCTGCATGTTTGCTCATGGCTGACATCAACAAAATACGGGCTGAATTGTTGGACGCTGTTGAAATTTTCAAAAAATCAAAGAAAACAATCTGGCCAGATATAGCTGCAAGGAGGGAAGCGGCTAGAATGCTCAAAGGGAAGGCAACGGAAGATGAATTGTCAAACAAAGAACCACCGATTGAGAATGAACCGAAGCCACTCAACACCGAAATGCCTGTACTTCGTTTTAAAGTTAAAATCAAGTGATGTACTCTAAAACAATGTTACTTTAACAACGTAATAGTGGCTGTCATAGACAGTGGAACATATTTTCGAATATTTTGGAATATATTACAAATAAGTTTATTCTTTATGTAAATAACTTATTATATGCGAGAATTCATTAACTATGTTATCAGAATAAAGGTGATTTCAAGAGTGAAAAGAGAAAACATAATTTGACGTTTTGTATTCTTCACTCTTGCAGCTGTTATAACTGCACTTCATAGGGAATACGAAACATGGGTTGGATAAGTTTCATGTCTGATTTTGTCTGTTGGAATTCAAAAATTAACTGTTTGTTTAAAGCATTTAATTTTGAAAACAGTTTTTAAAATGTTAGTGTTTTTTTTTAAAACAAAAAAAGTCGAGACAAAATGAAAATAATGTTACTTTGTAACAATCGTGATAGTAATAAATGAAAATTATAATAAAAGATTTTGACGCTTAGAATTCTCCACTCTGCAAAGATTTATAACTGGACTTAATTATGGGGAACATGCACGTGGTTAACATCAATCATCATTTAAAAACATTTTTACAAAGCGATTAATAAAAGTGGTTTTTAAAGCGATTAATTTTTTTTTAAAAATAACTGTTTTGTTTTTCACAATTATCTATAAATAATGTCATTGTAAAAAAGCACAATTATGTTATCAGAATGACGGTTTTGACGCTTTGAATTCTACAATCTGCAACTGTAGCTTATCTTTCTAAAATGCAGTTTTGCACTTTGTTCAAAGTGACGTGTTTCAAGGCGTTAATTTTTTTTTTTTTTAAAACTGTTACTTTTTTTTCATTATCTATAAATAATCTCATTTTCATTCAACATTTACACTTCATTTTCTAAACAAAAAAAATAAGCCAAGACAAATTCAAAGGTTTTTCATGTATAATTTTTTTTAAATCTTTTGTAATATTAAAAACCTTGCTCTAATTGAGGGAAAACAGTTTCTGTTTGTTTATAAATAGATTTTGTTTTCTCTAATTTAGGGAAAACAGTTTATTTTTCTGTTTTAATAGGGTTTTTTTTTTTTTTTTTTTTTGTTGCAGCAAGAGAAAAATGGAACGAATTCAAAGGAAACTAGAAGACACCAAGTTTGAACTGGAAGAAATGACAAGGCATAGAGATTCATTACTTGAGCAGGTTATATCATCTGATAGTAAGGTAATAGAAATGGTGGAACGAGTACAAGTGCTTGAAAATGACTTGGAAAATGCTGAAGCTCATATCAAGTTTCTGATGGCGGAAAACAAGTGTATTGGGAAACAACTAGAAGAAAATAAGTCAAGAAGTACACCAAACCGATTTAGACCGTCAATTTCTCCTTGGTGTTACAAACTCTTAGGAGTCATATGCTAAACTCAACCCTTCGATTAATAGTAAGTGGCCTCTTGTTGTCAAAGCTATTGAAGAGATGGAAGGTTACAGAATAATCAAAAGGGAGTTGCTAGAGGGCGAAAAGCAGCTGTTCATTCTCCTCCCGTGAATAAACGACTAAGAAGGGAGTAAAAGATTTAATATTTCCTTTATTTATTACGTTTATGCTTATCGTGATGACTTATATTTAAGTTAACTATCATTCTTTGTTTCTAAGTGTTTCGTTTGTAATCAGTGTTTGTAACACTTGTTTTTTATGAATGACATCTTAATTCGGTTAATTGTCCAATTTACTATTTGAATTGTGGTATATTAAATTGAACAACGATTATGTAACTATGTTTAAAATTGTCAAAAAACGCTCCTAATCCAACCCTAAACCCTTTTCCTTAAACAAAGATTGTTCGTAGTACAACAAAAGTTACAAAAAACCAAAACTAAACCTTAGGGAAGGACGGGTGATACCCTGTCGTGGACGGGATTAAAATTTGGGGAAAAACGCTCCAAAAACGGGACGGAAAAGGGTTTAGGGTTGGATTAGCGCATTGCGCCGCGAGCCGCCTAATCCAACCCTAAACCCTTTTCCTTAAACAAAGCTTGTTACAGAAGACCAAAACTAAACCCTAGGGAAGGACGGGTGATACCTGTCGTGGACGGGATTTAAATTTGGGGAAAAACGCTCCTAAAAACGGGACGGAAAAGGGTTTAGGGTTGGATTAGGCGGCACGCTTCGCGAGCCGCCTAATCCAACCCTAAACCCTTTTCCTTTAAAAATCGTGGTGCGAAAAAACCAAAACTAAACCCTAGGGAAGGACGGGTGATCCCCTGTCGTGGACGGGATTTAAATTTGGGGAAAAACGCTCCTAAAACGGGACGGAAAAGGGTTTAGGGTTGGATTAGGCGGCACCGTCTCGCGGAGCCGCCTAATCCAACCCTAAACCCTTTTCCTTAAACAAAGGTTGTTACAAGAAAACCAAAACTAAACCCTAGGGAAGGACGGGTGATACCTGTCGTGGACGGGATTTAAATTTGGGGAAAAACGCTCCTAAAACGGGACGGAAAGGGTTTAGGGTTGGATTAGGCGGCACCGCTTTGCGGAGCCGCCTAATCCAACCCTAAACCCTTTTCCTTTAAAAATCGTGGTGCGAAAAAACCAAAACTAAACCCTAGGGAAGGACGGGTGATACCCTGTCGTGGACGGGATTAAAATTTGGGGAAAAACGCTCCTAAAACGGGACGGAAAAGGGTTTAGGGTTGGATTAGCGGCACGCCGCGAGCCGCCTAATCCAACCCTAAACCCTTTTCCTTAAACAAAGCTTGTTACAAGAAAAACCAAAACTAAACCCTAGGGAAGGACGGGTGATACCCTGTCGTGGACGGGATTAAAATTTGGGGAAAAACGCTCCTAAAACGGGACGGAAAAGGGTTTAGGGTTGGAATAGGCGGCACCGCTTCGCGGAGCCGCCTAATCCAACCCTAAACCCTTTTCCTTAAACAAAGCTTGTTACATTAAAACCAAAACTAAACCCTAGGGAAGGACGGGTGATACCACATCGTGGACGGGATTTAAATTTGGGGAAAAACGCTCCTAAAGCGGGACGGAAAAGGGTTTAGGGTTGGATTAGGCGGCACGCCGCGAGCCGCCTAATCCAACCCTAAACCCTTTTCCTTTAAAAATCGTGGTGCGAAAAAACCAAAACTAAACCCTAGGGAAGGACGGGTGATACCCTGTCGTGGACGGGATTAAAATTTGGGGAAAAACGCTCCTAAACGGGACGGAAAAGGGTTTAGGGTTGGATTAGGCGGCACGCTCGCGAGCCGCCTAATCCAACCCTAAACCCTTTTCCTTAAACAAAGCTTGTTACAGAAAAACCAAAACTAAACCCTAGGGAAGGACGGGTGATACCACATCGTGGACGGGATTAAAATTTGGGGAAAAACGCTCCTAAAACGGGACGGAAAAGGGTTTAGGGTTGGATTAGGCGGAGCCGCCTAATCCAACCCTAAACCCTTTTCCTTTAAAAATCGTGGTGCGAAAAAACCAAAACTAAACCCTAGGGAAGGACGGGTGATACCCTGTCGTGGACGGGATTTAAATTTGGGGAAAACGCTCCTAAAACGGGACGGAAAAGGGTTTAGGGTTGGATTAGGCGGCACCGCTTCGCTGAGCCGCCTAATCCAACCCTAAACCCTTTTCCTTAAACAAAGGTTGTTACAAGAAAACCAAAACTAAACCCTAGGGAAGGACGGGTGATACCTGTCGTGGACGGGATTTAAATTTGGGGAAAAACGCTCCTAAAACGGGACGGAAAAGGGTTTAGGGTTGGATTAGGCGGCACCGCTTTGCGGAGCCGCCTAATCCAACCCTAAACCCTTTTCCTTTAAAAATCGTGGTGCGAAAAAACCAAAACTAAACCCTAGGGAAGGACGGGTGATACCTGTCGTGGACGGGATTAAAATTTGGGGAAAAACGCTCCTAAACGGGATTTTAAAGGGTTTAGGGTTGGATTAGGCGGCACGCCGCGGAGCCGCCTAATCCAACCCTAAACCCTTTTCCTTAAACAAAGCTTGTTACAGTAAAACCAAAACTAAACCCTAGGGAAGGACGGGTGATACCCTGTCGTGGACGGGATTAAAATTTGGGGAAAAACGCTCCTAAAACGGGACGGAAAAGGGTTTAGGGTTGGATTAGGCGGAGCCGCCTAATCCAACCCTAAACCCTTTTCCTTAAACAAAGCTTGTTACATTAAAACCAAAACTAAACCCTAGGGAAGGACGGGTGATACCCTGTCGTGGACGGGATTTAAATTTGGGGAAAAACGCTCCTAAAACGGGACGGAAAAGGGTTTAGGGTTGGATTAGGCGGCACCGCTTCGTGGAGCCGCCTAATCCAACCCTAAACCCTTTTCCTTTAAAAATCGTGGTGCGAAAAAACCAAAACTAAACCCTAGGGAAGGACGGGTGATACCCTGTCGTGGACGGGATTAAAATTTGGGGAAAAACGCTCCTAAAACGGGATTTTGGGGGGTTTAGGGTTGGATTAGCGGCACCCGCCGCGAGCCGCCTAATCCAACCCTAAACCCTTTTCCTTAAACAAAGCTTGTTACAGTAAAACCAAAACTAAACCCTAGGGAAGGACGGGTGATACCCTGTCGTGGACGAGATTAAAATTTGGGGAAAAACGCTCCTAAAACGGGACGGAAAAGGGTTTAGGGTTGGATTAGGCGGCACCGGAGCCGCCTAATCCAACCCTAAACCCTTTTCCTTTAAAAATCGTGGTGCGAAAAAACCAAAACTAAACCCTAGGGAAGGACGGGTGATACCCTGTCGTGGACGGGATTTAAATTTGGGGAAAAACGCTCCTAAAACGGGACGGAAAAGGGTTTAGGGTTGGATTAGGCGGCGCGGAGCCGCCTAATCCAACCCTAAACCCTTTTCCTTAAACAAAGCTTGTTACAAGAAAAACCAAAACTAAACCCTAGGGAAGGACGGGTGATACCCTGTCGTGGACGGGATTTAAATTTGGGGAAAAACGCTCCTAAAACGGGACGGAAAGGGTTTAGGGTTGGATTAGGCGGCACGCTTCGCGAGCCGCCTAATCCAACCCTAAACCCTTTTCCTTTAAAAATCGTGGTGCGAAAAAACCAAAACTAAACCCTAAGGAAGGACGGGTGATACCCTGTCGTGGACGGGATTAAAATTTGGGGAAAAACGCTCCTAAAAAGGGACGGAAAAGGGTTTAGGGTTGGATTAGGCGGCACGCTTCGCGAGCCGCCTAATCCAACCCTAAACCCTTTTCCTTAAACAAAGCTTGTTACAAGAAAAACCAAAACTAAACCCTAGGGAAGGACGGGTGATACCCTGTCGTGGACGGGATTAAAATTTGGGGAAAAACGCTCCTAAACGGGACGGAAAAGGGTTTAGGGTTGGATTAGGCGGCACGCTCGCGAGCCGCCAAATCCAACCCTAAACCCTTTTCCTTTAAAAATCGTGGTGCGAAAAAACCAAAACTAAACCCTAGGGAAGGACGGGTGATACCCTGTCGTGGACGGGATTTAAATTTGGGGAAAAACGCTCCTAAAACGGGACGGAAAAGGGTTTAGGGTTGGATTAGCGGCACGCCGCGAGCCGCCTAATCCAACCCTAAACCCTTTTCCTTAAACAAAGCTTGTTACAAGAAAAACCAAAACTAAACCCTAGGGAAGGACGGGTGATACCCTGTCGTGGACGAGATTAAAATTTGGGGAAAAACGCTCCTAAAACGGGACGGAAAAGGGTTTAGGGTTGGATTAGGCGGCACCGGAGCCGCCTAATCCAACCCTAAACCCTTTTCCTTTAAAAATCGTGGTGCGAAAAAACCAAAACTAAACCCTAGGGAAGGACGGGTGATACCCCGTCGTGGACGGGATTTAAATTTGGGGAAAAACGCTCCTAAAAGGGGACGGAAAAGGGTTTAGGGTTGGATTAGGCGGCACGCTCGCGAGCCGCCTAATCCAACCCTAAACCCTTTTCCTTAAACAAAGCTTGTTACAGTAAAACCAAAACTAAACCCTAGGGAAGGACGGGTGATACCCCGTCGTGGACGGGATTTAAATTTGGGGAAAAACGCTCCTAAAACGGGACGGAAAAGGGTTTAGGGTTGGATTAGGCGGCACCGCCTCGCGGAGCCGCCTAATCCAACCCTAAACCCTTTTCCTTTAAAAATCGTGGTGCGAAAAACCAAAACTAAACCCTAAGGAAGGACGGGTGATACCCTGTCGTGGACGGGATTTAAATTTGGGGAAAACGCTCCTAAAACGGGACGGAAAAGGGTTTAGGGTTGGATTAGGCGGCACGCATGCGAGCCGCCTAATCCAACCCTAAACCCTTTTCCTTAAACAAAGCTTGTTACAGTAAAACCAAAACTAAACCCTAGGGAAGGACGGGTGATACCACATCGTGGACGGGATTAAAATTTGGGGAAAAACGCTCCTAAAACGGGACGGAAAAGGGTTTAGGGTTGGATTAGGCTGCACCGCTTCGCGGAGCCGCCTAATCCAACCCTAAACCCTTTTCCTTTAAAAATCGTGGTGCGAAAAAACCAAAACTAAACCCTAGGGAAGGACGGGTGATACCCTGTCGTGGACGGGATTTAAATTTGGGGAAAAACGCTCCTAAAACGGGATTTTAAAAGTGTTTAGGGTTGGATTAGGCGGCGCGGAGCCGCCTAATCCAACCCTAAACCCTTTCCTTAAACAAAGCTTGTTACAAAGAAAAACCAAAACTAAACCCTAGGGAAGGACGGGTGATACCCTGTCGTGGACGGGATTAAAATTTGGGGAAAAACGCTCCTAAAACGGGACGGAAAAGGGTTTAGGGTTGGATTAGGCGGCACGCCGCGAGCCGCCTAATCCAACCCTAAACCCTTTTCCTTAAACAAAGCTTGTTACAAAAAACCAAAACTAAACCCTAGGGAAGGACGGGTGATACCATGTCGTGGACGGGATTTAAATTTGGGGAAAAACGCTCCTAAAACGGGACGGAAAAGGGTTTAGGGTTGGATTAGGCGGCACCGCTTCGCGGAGCCGCCTAATCCAACCCTAAACCCTTTTCCTTAAACAAAACAAATCGTATAACAAATTGTATAATATCATTCTTGTAAAACTTAGGAAATATGCTCCTAAAACGGACGGAAAATGGTCCTAAAACAATATGTATTGCTTTGTATAAAATGTTGTAAGTCTTTGTATAAAATGTTAACTATGATGTAGGAAAATCGAATGACTTTTTATCGTGACATGTTATTGCCACAAAGAAGACACAATTCTATATTTTTATTTTTACTGTGACATATTATTGTCACAGTAACACAAAATCCTACTAATTATTGCTAAGGTCACAATGTTATCGTAACATCATAACAAAAGATCAAACTTTTTTCTTTTTAGTCGCTTTCTCAAAGAAATACATCACATATGCGAAGAGGGCATGTTCTCCGTCGTGGGTAACTCTTTCTTTGCAAGATGCACATAGCCTCTTTGGCTTGGCTGCTTTTTCAATGGCCTGTTGTTTAGCCGACTTCAATCTTTTTCCACTACCCTTGTTGCGTGCTTGTTCCGAGGGTGGATAGTGACTTCAGACGACGAGCTGCGACCCAACAAAGATCTCCATCTCTTGGTCTTTTGTAAGCGGTTCAATACATAACTTCCGCCGAACTCAACTAGGAGGGATGCTAACTCTTCCGTGTGTTCAACAGTAAAGTTTTGAGAACGCCAACTATCCGACGGAACTCGACCATACGTTGCACAAATGATCAAGTTATCGAGGTAGCCATATATGAATCCTCAATGACATTCCCATTCGAATCAAGCACGGAAGTAAAACAAAGAGGTTACTGTTTATCATGGTGACAATGTTACTTAAGAAATTATGGTTACAATGTTATCAAAACAATTATCATTACAAGTCAAAATCACATCCTTTGTAATAATGTTTTCGAATCAAACCTTTTCGCTGCGTGTGTGTTATTTAGCCAACGATCTACAATGTACTTGCTTGGTATTCGCCCAATTCCTTTGCCCTTGTACACCCACAAAATATGCCCGCAGAGTAATCCAATTCTTTCGAATGCAGTTTACACTCGCATACTCGCATCTCAGTGCTTCTAAGGTCCAACCTCACCTTGAAAATTCTGTCTGTCTCAGCATCGATTACATGAATTATGCGCACATGCTCCTCCTTCTCAAAGTCATCAACACCACATGAATCGGCCGCCATTACTTCTTCTTGGAACACCTTGAACACAACATGTGTGTATATAATAGCGCCATGCTTTTCTATAGGTAATTCTATCTTAAGCTCAGGGAATGAGTGGTCGCTGTTATAATCATCGCACCTTCGTGTATAGCGCTGCTGGTCCATAGCAGTTTGGAACCTGGTTTTAATGCAACAAGGATTCGGCAACAAATTATTTATGTAACAATGAAACAATGGTACTGTAACATACACTTCTTCCTGCATCATAAGGAATGAAAAAGAGGTGTTTACCTCATCCAAAATTCGACCAGTGTACCAAAGTGATTCTCATAGCGCTTGAAAAACGAATTTGTACTTTCTCGATCGTTTGTGTTGTTCTTAATATGCAGCCCAAGGCAAGGTCACGATGGTACGCAGGAATCCAATGGTGTCCGTCGTCGAACATTGTAGTCAACCAATCATTATCTTCCACTCGAAATCAAAATGACCTTCTGCCACTTCTCTTCGAACTCCGACGGCTCCATATCAGGGTCCCAAACAACAGCGTTGAAGCGAGCAAGGAAGTCCGTGTCTCTGCAGAGTGCTGAACCAACTTTGTCCGTGATCTTTTGTGTAATATGCCACATACAATAACGATGCCTAGCTGTCTTGAAAATGAAGGAAAGCCTGTTGTATGCCGGGCATAATGAAACAAACAAGTCGAACGTGATATTGACCAAAGGATAGGGAAAGAGCAAGTGAGTAAATTATATGTTAGTAATTTAGTTACAGTGACATTGTTATTGAATAACCTTGTAAAAGAGGAAGAGATGGAACAGTGGTAGTTGGAGTCGAAAGTTGGGGTACAATAATCTTAAGTAAGTCTCATTACGAAACATTGTCACACTATTACCTTCTTTATGCCAGGGCATTGATCCGTGATCATGAATCGTGGCTCTTTTTGTCCCATGGCGGTCAAGAAATGCTGAAAGGTCCATTGGAAGGAGATGTCATCCTCGTGTAACAGAGACAACCGCAAACAACACCGACTTTCTGTGGTGATTAACACCTGTGAATGGTGTAAAAACCATATCATACTTGTTGGTTCCGTAAGTAGGGTCGAAGCTAACAAAGATCCCCAAAGAATGAGTAGTTTCTAATACATGTAGCATCAGCCCAAAAGAACTTTGTTAGACGGTTTTGCGAATCAACATCATAGGCGAAGTAGAACTGGGGTTGGGTTGCTTTGAGTTTCTCGAGTCGATCGATGAAAAGGTCAGGATCTCTTAACCCAATGTAGCACTTGATATCTCTTTGAAAGTTCTTAAAATCTATCAATGTAGCACCGATATTTTCATACCCATTGACAAGTTCCTTAACTTTTGTCTAAAGGTCAATCCAGCGCCAATATTCAACTTGGAGTTGTCCAAGATAAGCGTCTTCGGGAACATATCAAGGGATCGTGAAATCTTATCGAGATCTCTCATTATGAGACAGGTGAGACGATGATTGTGGACTTTAGAAAACTCGTCAATCATAGCTGGGCCATCAAGGCCATGTAGAAGGGCAAATCTGACGTATGCTCGGCATCCAATTCTTGTGATTTTAACTCGCCGTGTAATCGTACTAGTCGTGACGAACAATTACCCATATTCTCATCATCCTTGGTTCGGGGACGCTTTTTCGGTTTAGATTCCCTGAACCCTTGACGGTTGCAGACTACGAATTTTTGGTGTGCAACACCACCTCGTAGTGTTTTCGTCCTGTGCTTCCGAGGGGTAAATCCGCATGCCCGAGCATAAACCTCGTAGAACTTGATTCCACCTCAAGGAGGCGAAAACTGCACCAATGGTAGGTCTAAACTTGTGCTCAACCACACGCATCCAGCGCTCACCTCCATTAGGCGTGTGAGACGAACAATGTCGATTATTTGGTTGAGGATTGGGTTGCTCTTGGACAATTGGCGTAGAATGGGGTTGAGTGACGAACTTGAGTCCAGTAATACAAAAAGGGAAATACGAGTATTAGTGACCTGGAATACAACGGTGGTATTACAAAGAGTAACATTGTTACAGTAATACTAGTACTATGACAATGTAGTGACATAAGGATGGACGGGAGAACAGGAATATGCGAAGAGGATGGACTTCAATTTAGAACAAGAAACTAAAGTACATTGAAGTAATGTGGCAATGAGAATAAGAGGACGTCCGTATGGTACAAAGATATGTTATATGTGCAATGGAAAATGAATATATGTGATTGTGTTCTGAAACATTGATATTGTAACAAAGCCGAGCCTGTAAGCATTGACAAAGAAACAGGAATATACAGACAGGGGAACATGAATATACAAGACAGGATAAGAGGTCAAATATAATGAAATTTGACCGAATTTGAACGAGAAAATCAACAAATACAAGGATATTTGACCTAATTTTTAAGAGAAAAGCAACTACGAGTATAATCAAAGGAAAGGAGACCGTAAATCAAGTAGAAGTGAACGGATTTCATTAAAATTGAAGCAAACATAAAATCGATTAACCTAAAAAACTGAAAAGCAACAAAATAAAGACAAATATAATCAAAATTGACGGAATGTGACGATAAAGCAACTGCGATTGTAAGCAGAAGCAGAGGAGAACGCAAATATGAAAATTCGATAGGAAAAACAACAAATACAAGGATATTTCACCTAATATTTAAGAGAAAAGCAAATACGAGAAGAATCAAAGGAAAGGACATCGTAAAATTGAAGTAGAAGTGAACGGATTTCGTTAAAATTGAAGCAAACATAAAATCGATTAACCTAAAAAACTGAAAAGCAACGGAATAATGAAATTACAATAGCGAGTGATCAGCGACATAGAATCCGAGAAAATCGCGAAAAGCAAAACTGAAAACGAAAGGATTACGGAAATTACCTGTTTGCATGTTAATGTCGGTAGCAAAAACAAAGGAAAAAGCGAATTTGTAGCAAAAACATAGATTATAATCAAATTCGATCAAATATGACGGAAAACAACAACGATTATCATGAAAGCAAAGGATAAAGCGAAATTGCAAATTCAAGAGAGAAAACAACGATTCTAATCAAATTTGACAGAAAAACAATAACGATTATAATCAAAGAAAAGGATTACTGCGCGCAAACTATTTTCGAGAGAATCGGCATCCATAGGAGTATCAACCATCAAGCAAAAACTGAGAACGATTGAACTGTAGAAATAATTGAATGATGAATTGAAAAGTAAAATTATTTGTGTATATTTTTTGTTGGATTTGTTTTACGCGAGAACGAAGAAAAACAGAGGGAAATTCGTAGAGAGAGAAAAAGTGTGAATGAAGAGAGAGAAAGTGAAAGCAATTGTAAGGTTAGCGCGTGAAATCGAGCCTTATATAGTCTAATTATAATTTTTGAGATTTAATCTCAGCCGTTGATTAGGAGTAGATCTAATGGCTGAGATTAAGATGCTAGACTCACCTAAGATACCTAGACTCACTTGATGCAATTTCTATATATATATATATATATATATATATATATATATATATATATATATATATATATATATATATATATATATATATATATATATATATATATATATATATATAGATTTAGGATCAGGTGAGAACGATCATTCGGTGAGAACGGTAGGAACGACCTTACTAATTAATAAACATAAACAATTATAAAAAGAAACTAAATACGCAAAATACTAGTACACTCAAGTCTCTCTCATTAATATTACACCTGACATCCAGCCTCAGTCCAACCGGGAGCCACCACCAACACCAGCTCAGTCACCATCGTCCACCGTCGCCCCCTACCACCTGTCGCCGTCGTCGGCGACGATAACCCATAACTACGGCGAGTATCAATACACTTCTCTTGCCTCGTGTTAACTTCTTCCTTTACCTCCTCTTCCTTCTCTCTTTCTCAAGTATCAATATCTCAGATTGGCTTGAAGGTCACCAACAATGGCGGCAAAACAGGAGGAGAACCACAACAAACCACCAAAATTGGAGAAATGAAGTCGTTTCTCAAAAACCTCAATACACCTATCAATGCTTCACTAATTTGATGCTCAACCACTACAGATTCCCAAATCAATGAAAACAACACAAACACTAATTCAATCACCACCATATCATCACCATTATCCACTGCTTCCCTCACCCTTTCACTCTCTTCATCCCTACCTTCCCATTTCTTCACCCCTTCAAAAACTACTCAACTTTTCAGTCCAAAATTCGTCAAAATCCCATCACAAATGACACTACCGTCCATTATAGCTTAGATCAAGTACTAGGCCTACATGTGGAGAGTGATGAAGTCATAAAAGAGTTAATTAGACGTAGTTATCTCTTTGCTAAATAGAAGAAGGGTGGTTTGGATAGTAAATGCGAGTAATGTGAGTCAGCTTGAACGTGTTAAGGTAACAAGGACAAGTTGTTTGGGTATGTGGACCTTTCGGTGGAACTTAAAGAGAGGTACAGCGACACACAAATTAAAGTCAAAGTCCATATGTAATACTCTACTGACTATTCTAATTTGCAAACATTCCCAATTAGCCGCCTTTGTTGGTGACCAGAAATCAGATTAACTTCAAACAGACACTTAAAGTACACCAGAGTGACGCCTGAGATGGGAAGTGACTGCCGGAGCTACAAATCAGTTTAAGCTTCACGAAATTAGTGTGTCTGGGTTCTATATTAATGTATCTCAAACCAATTTTCATGTACCTGGAAATTAATTCTGTGTATCTATATTAGATACATTAAAACAATGTTCAGATACATCAAAAATTGGTGTAGATACATTAAAATAGACGGGAAATCAACAAAGGGGACGAGGTGAGCTAGTTGTTGCCGGCAACTTATCTGACACTCATCGCCACCAACAACAACTACCAGGCAAGCACCCCTAAGCCATCCTCGACAACAAACCACAAGATCAGATCTGAAAGTACGAAGGAAAATGCGACTATGGTCCAAAGCGCGAGAGTGGAGTTGTGAGAGGCAAGAAAGATTAGTCGGCGTTATTCCTCGTCGGAGGTGGTGACCGGAGTAAGAGTGAGCGACTATTGAGTATGCAAGTTAATGCGATTTGATATCTGAGACAGTGGGGATTCGAGGTCGGTCGTCGCTAAAAACGATGGTGGTCGCCTGAGGTGTTCCGACAACTTCACTCGCCGGACGGAACTAAGGATCATGGTGGGGCTACCGTCAAGTGAGGATGGTGGTGTTGAGTTGTGAGAGAGGACGGCTGGTTATAAGTGTTGGATATTGTGTTTGATTAAATAGACGCAGATTGATTATAATCCTTTGTTTAGTGATTGTTCTCACCGAGTGTTCGTTCTCACCGGATCCCGCCTCTATATATATATATATATATATATATATATATATATATATATATATATATATATATATATATATTAACGAAGTTAAATTTGAGTTTTGACAGCAAAAAATTAAAACGTAACTTATAATTTAAAAAGCACATAAATAAATACACAGAAACTTAATAACAAATGAGGCTAAGGTAATACATCCGATGTATGTTCCTATTTCTCGCTACAATTCAAAACTAATTGAAGTTATAAGTATAGTTTTTAAGCAATGTTGTATTTTTTACCTTAATGTTTAAGTGAATGAGTTCAAAAACTTTATAGTAAAAACTCATATTCTTTAAAATAAAACTCAAAAATTTTATTACAAAACTCGGAAAGTACACAATCAGATGCACAACCTGTTGGGTTCCTTATGTTGATGATAACATGCCCATTTGATTTGTATTATCTTAGTTTACCTTTTCAGGATTAATGATGTAATCAAGCTTGGATTAAGAAGTGTTGAAGTTGTTAATCATTCCATTGTAATTAGTCGTGTGTCATCTAATGTACAAGTGAGAAAGTTAAGTATAGTAGAGTAATAGAAACAGTCCAGATGACTGTTGCTTTAACAAGCAAACAGCTGAGTGGACTTTGCCATGACTCGTAAAAACTTGAAGATCTTTTTTATCTTTCAAATGCTTTCTCGTGACTCTTATTTTCAAAGATAAAAATCTGATTTTATTAAGGAGGTAGTATCCAATGAAGAGTGGTTTGAATTATTCAAAATGTTTCCTCTTTGTGCAAATTCAATCCCTTGGTTTTTAAGAAAACAAAAGTTGCTTTTTGCCATTTTGGTGATAACTTGTCTCTTGTGACTTGTCTTTCATTCTTTGTTTTCTGATTTTGCATGAGCATTTAAGGTTATTCTTCAATCCTTCTTTCTCTATTCTTACCTATGCAAAAGACTCCCTTTTGGTGCAAGCTTTTGAATGGTTACTATTGCTCCTCACATGCAAAACCTTTGACCCTTCAAAACCCTAGCAACCCCCTTCACTACCTCTTCTATAAATACCGTGTCCTATCTTCATAAATCCTTAAGACTTTTCTGATTTAATTTTTCCAAACTTTGCAAATTGTTTTAAGAGTTTAAAATCGTGTCTTTGCAAAACCGTTCAAAAGTCTTCAAGTGTCTTTCAGTTTCTACAGTCGTGGCTACTGTTGCTTTTCTATACTAAACTCTCTTGCTTAAAAGTGTTGATCTTGTAAAAGTTGTCCACCTCTATTCTTTGTTAAGAATGTGTTAGTGGAAACTTGATCCTTTACATTTTAAGTGTGTTAGAAGAGTTTAGGACGGAGTAGTCTTTTACTCTTGACTAAAGGAAAGTAATAAAAAGGTAGATTGGACGTAGGCACTTTAGTATTTGCCGAACCAATTCAAAAACTCGTGTTCATTGTTTATCTCTTTAATTCCGCTTTCTTTCTTACTTTGTTTGTTTGTTTTGTTTCGCTTAAACTTAGAAGTAATTCAGTTCATCATACTGTCGTATTTGGTCTGCAGAATACTCCACAAATCGAGACAAATAGATACAAATCGAACGATTGTTGCTTTCATACTTCAAAGAAACATTCATTGTAACTTTGTTTGTTTTGTTTCGCTTAAACTTAGAAGTAATTCATCATCATACTGTCGTATTTGGTCTGCAGTAATACTCCACAAACGAGACAAATAGATACAATCGAACGATTGTTGCTTTCATACTTCAAAGAACATTCATCGTGATACTTGTTCAATCTTTCAATATTGTTCAAAGTATCCTTTAAATCTCTTTTGTTCACTTAACTTACTTTAATCCAATAAAGTTGAAGTTAAAATTTTTAAAAGAGTACCTAATTCACCCCCTCCCCCTCTTAGGTACTTGAATCCATAAACTCTACAATTGGTATCGAGCCTCGTGCTTTGATCGAGGCTAACCGCCTTAGAGTTTGATTCGTGGGTAATGGATTCCGAGAAACACTCCAAGATCCCGGTCTTTACCGGTTCGAATTTTGGATGGTGGAAACTCAAAATGGAACATTACATCAAAAGTATCGATTATCAATGTTGGAACATCATCCAAAATGGACCTCTTGCCATTGAGGAAACCGATATTCTTAACGGTTTCACCAAGACAAAAGAGGAAAGAAATTACAATGAGAACGACTTCAAGCTTGCCGAAAAGAATTCCAAAGCAATGTCGATTCTTCAACGTTGTGTTGGTGAGGGGGAAGTTAGTCGAATCTCCGGGTGTCCTACGGCAAAATCTATTTGGGATTCCCTTGTACTTGCTTATGAAGGGACGTCCCAAGTAAGAAAACACCGTATTGATCTTCTCATGCAACAATATGAAATGTTTAGGATGTCAAAGGACGAGTCTTTAAATAATTTCTCTTCTCGTTTTTCTTGTATTATTAATGAGCTTCAAAGTCTAGGAAGGAATTTCGAGTCCGAGGACATCATTCGAAAAATCCTTCGTAGTCTAACCCCTAAATGGCAACCTAAAGTCACCGCCATAGAGGAAGCTAAAGACTTGTCAACCCTATCTCTTCATGAACTAATGGGATCACTAATGGCTCACGAGTTCAATCTCGATAAGCATTCTAGTGAGTCATCAAAGGGAAAGAGTCTCGCCCTCACATCTTCTCCAAGTGATGAAGAAGATGAGGAGGAAGACGAGTTTGCTATGTTCACAAGAAACTTAGCCGGGTTGGTCAATGGCCAAGGTAACAAAAAGTTCACTAATAATTACTCTAAAAAACGCTTTCCTAAGAGACGACCTACTTCCACCATGGGATGCTTTAAATGTGGTGATAAAACTCATCAAATTAAAGAATGTCCCAAGTGGGAGGAAATCAAATCTAAGGAAAGAAGAGAAAAGGTTAAAAAAGACTATAAACATAGAGTCATGAGTGCTATATGGGGAATGTCCGACTCCGAGGAAGATGAGGAACTCATCGAGGAGGAACTTGAGGCTAAAATGTGTCTTGCAAATCATGGTAAAGAAAAAGTCTCAAAAACCTCAAAACTTGAACACTTAAGATGCCTCATGGCTAACCCCGACGATTCCGACTCCGATTCCGACAACGAGGTAAACAATCTAAAGGCCAAGGCTAGAACTTACTCCAAAGAGAAAGTATGTAAGCTTCTTGATCAACTTCTTGATAAGTGTCGGTCTCAAACTAATAAGCTTGATATAATGCAAAATGAGATTGAGGAAATTGCTCAAGAGAATTTTAATCGAAAAATGAACTAAAAGCAACAGATCACGTTCTTCGTCACTTCGAGGCATATAATGAAGTCAAAAGAGTCAACAAGTTAAACAAGCATTTGACTAAAGAACTAGAGCGTCTTAGGTCGACACCCACGGACGTCTCTGACCTTGAAAATGTCAACACTACCTTGGTGATGCAAGTTTCCTCACTAACCAAGGAACGTGATGATCTTTTGAAGGACAAAGACGATCTTGAAAATGAGATCTATGACCTTGTTGTTGAAGTTGTAGACTTAAGAGAAACATCTCTAAGACTGCTTGTTGCTTCGACCACGATTTAGACAAGTTTAAAAGAAAAGGTGAATGGTTGGAAAATGAAAATGAGTGTCTTAAGAGTGAGGTTGTTTGTCTCAAAAATGAAATAGAAGATCTCCATGATAGGCTTACCTTCTTTCAAAAAGGTATGCCCGAATGTAGCACTTCTAGCTCTTCTCCTCACCTTAGATCCGATGAAATCGTTGATCTAAACAAAAGACTTGACAAGATGACATGTAAATATGAAGAGTCCAAAGAAAAAATCATATATCTTGTGTCTAAGCTCAACAACCACACCCATGACTTCATTGTTGAGAAAAGATTGTCCATAGAAAGTGACAACGATGATGAACTTAAAAGAGAAAAAGAAAAGAATTTACATCTTCTCTCACGTATCCATGACTTGACCAATGAACTTGTTAATGCTAAGAACATCACTGAAAAATGGGAAGGAAGTCAAACCGTGTTAAACTTCCTCACGAATCAAACCGAGAAATGTGACAAAGTTGCGGGTTTGGGCTTCAAATGGAACAGTCAGACTGACTGTTGCATCCAGAAGCCTAAAAACGATTTTAGAGGAAGGAAGTATGTAGGTCTTCCCGAATACATCATTTGCAATTATTGTGGTGACAATGGTCATGTTTTTAATGGATGTTCAAAACGATTTGATGACATTGACAAGAACACCAAAGCATTAAATGAAATGAACATTAAGAAAGACACCACAAGTTATGTTGATCACAAACAGGGACCCAAATTCATTTGGGTTCCTAAACTCAAAAACTAATCTTGTGTAGGGCTTGGTGAGAGGCGGCCGCAATTGGTACTTGGATAGTGGATGCTCTCGTCACATGACGGGTGATAGAAGTCAATTCCTCTCACTTAAAGCGTATGATGGTGGCACGGTAAGGTTTGGTGACAACAAGAAAGGTGAAGTAATTGGTATTGGAAAAGTTGGTAAGTCATCCTTACTTTGTGTCGACAATGTGCGGCTTGTCAAAGGTTTGAAACATAATCTCCTTAGTATATCTCAACTTTGTGATAAGGGTAATGTTGTTGAATTTCATGCTAATATGTGTCGAATTTTTTATGCCACTACTAATGAACTAATACTCGAAGGAAGACGTGTCAAAGATGTTTACTTAACTAATTTGAACTCTCTATCCGGTCACACCATGTCTTGCATGAGTGTAATGAACAATGATCCTTGGTTATGGCATAAAAGGTTTGGTCATGTTAGTACAAAAACTCTTAATACCCTTAAAAGACTTGATTTGGTTGAAGGCATTCCTAATATAAAATTTGAAATTGATAAAGTATGTGATGAATGTGCTAGAGGTAAACATGTTAAAAGTTCCTTCAAATCCAAAAGAATTATGAGTACATCTCAACCTTTGCAACTTTTACATATCGACTTGTGTGGACCAATGAGAACTAGAAGTAGAGGTGGTAGTCGTTATGTGTGTGTCATTGTTGATGATTACTCTAGGTTTGTTTGGGCACTCTTCCTAAGCTCTAAGGATGAGACATTTGATGAGTTTCTAATTTGGTTAAAGAAGATTCAAAATAAACTTGGTTTAAAACTTGTTTCAATGAGAACCGATCATGGAACCGAATTCTAAAACTCATCATTTGGTGCTTATTGTGATGACAATGGTGTAGACCATAACTTCTCGGCTCCTAGAACCCCACAACAAAATGGTGTGGTTGAAAGGATGAATAGAACCCTTGAAGGAATGGCTAGAACAATGTTATTAACTAGTAAGTTGCCTAAGAACTTTTGGTAAAGCGGTAAATACCGCTTGCTACATTTATAATCGTGTCATGATAAGGAGTACTTTAAATAAAACCCCTTATGAATCATTGCGTGGAAGAAAACCCAACATTTCATATTTTAGATGTTTTGGAAGCAAATGTTTTGTTCACAACAATGGTAAAAACAATTTGGGTAAGTTCGATCCACGTAGTGATGAAGGAGTATTTATTGGGTACTCCAATCATAGCAAGGCCTATAAAGTTTACAATAAACGAACCTTGTTAATTGAAGAAAGCATCCATGTCATTTTTGATGAATCTAGTGTGCTTGGACAGGTACAAAACATGGATAATGATGATGAGGACGATGACGATGAGTTTGAGATTGGTCTTGTTCGAAAAGACTTCGTGTTCACGGATGAAGAAGCTCCCAAAGACTCGAATTGCAACAGACACAGAGACTGTCACCTTCAAAGGAGAGCAAACTCGGGGGAACACGGAGTACTTCGATTCCTCTCTGAAGCAACAGACCCAACGATCGTTGCTTCTACCTCCGAATCAAGAAAACCAAAACAGTGAGGATGAAGAACCTTCCAGGCCAATAACAACGATCCTGGATCGATGATGTTGAGGGGGAACAAGAAACTATTGTTCCAAAGAAGTGGAAACATCAAAGCTCTCATCCACTCACTAATCTCACAAGTGATCTCAACTCGGGAATTCGAACAAGATCATCCGTCAACCATCTCGCTCACCTCAATGAGTATTGTGCCCACAATGCGTTCCTCTCTCAAATTGAACCTTCAAATGTAACAAACGCCTTGATGGATGCGGATTGGGTGCTTGCCATGCAAGATGAGCTCAATCAATTCAAAAGAAATGAGGTATGGCACTTAGTCCCTAGACCGCCTAATCGTACCGTCATTGGTACTAGGTGGGTCTTTCGCAACAAGCTTGATGACTCGGGTGAAATCGTAAGGAACAAGGCTAGACTAGTGGTGCAAGGTTACAACCAACAAGAGGGTATTGATTACGATGAAACCTATGCACCGGTAGCTAGACTTGAGGCCATACGATTGCTTATAGCTTTTGCGGCTCACAAAGGCATTAAACTCTTCCAAATGGATGTCAAAACCGCTTTCTTAAATGGATATTTGGAAGAAGATGTCTTTGTAGAACAACCACCGGGTTTTGAGAACAATGATTTGCCTAACCATGTTTTCAAATTAGACAAAGCTCTTTATGGTTTAAAACAAGCACCAAGATGTTGGTATGATAGATTGTCTAAATTCCTTATTGAAAATGGTTTTAAAAGAGGCTCCGTTGACAAAACATTGTTCTTGAAGCAACAGTCAGACGAACTGTTGGTTGTACAAGTATATGTTGATGACATTATATTTGGTGCAACAAATGAACTCCTTTACTTATATTTTTCGGAACTAATGAAATCGGAGTTTGAAATGAGCATGATGGGTGAGCTAGGATTCTTCCTTGGGCTCCAAATTAAGCAATCAAAGGATGGAATCATGATCCATCAACAAAAGTATATCAAAGAAATGCTTAAGAAATTTGGGATGACTAATGGTAAGCCTCATGATACACCTATGGTAGCCGGGTCCAAATTGGACAAAGATGAACTCGGTAAGAATGTTAGTGATAAGGTGTATAGAGGTATGATAGGCTCACTTCTTTACTTGACCGCAAGTCGTCCCGACATTCTCTTTAGTGTATGCTTATGTGCTAGGTTCCAAGCAAATCCGAAAGAATCACATTTCAAAGCCGTTAAACGAATTCTTCGGTATTTGATTGGAACCCAAAATCTTTACCTATGGTACCCCTTATATTGTCCTTTTGATCTTATAGGCTTTTCGGATGCGGACTATGCGGGGTGCACGGTGGATAGAAAGAGCACCTCCGGAATTGCAACGTTCTTGGGTCCTTGCTTGACTTCTTGGGCCTCAAAGAAACAAAACACGGTAGCCCTTTCTACGGCCGAAAGTGAGTACGTTAGCGCGGCACATTGTTGTTCTCAACTCCTTTGGGTAAAACAACAACTCTTGGATTTTGGTATTATTTTTGACTCCATTCCTTTAATGTGTGATAATACGAGTGCAATAAATATTTCCAAAAATCCTATTCAACACTCTAAAACCAAGCATATTGATATTCGTCACCATTTTATTCGTGATCATGTGGAAAAAGGACATATTAAACTTATCTTTTGCAAGACCGAAAATCAAATTGCCGATATTTTTACTAAGCCACTTGCAAGAGAACATTTTGAGAAATTTAGACTTGAAATTGGGTTAATTAATAGCTTGTGATTTTTAGTATGAGTTTTACAAAATTCCTTAATTGATTAAATTAAAATTGGATATATGTTATTAAGTGTTCTAAGTGCATTGACATCATGTTTGGACCAAAAATTGACACCGTATTTGTGAGTCGGTAATCACTCAACCTCATATCTAAATTTACGTTTATTAGATGCTACCTTGCGTTTTTATTTCGAGTGATTGAATTTGTCTAGATGGGCCAACTACCTCACTTACCTCATTAAATGGGCCATTAACTACCCCAACACTCCTACCTATCCCTACCCGTCCAAACTACCTAAACCCATTAACCCTCCATCTCCCAAATCCAACTCCCTCATATCTCACCTATCCTAACCCACCATGGTAAAAACATCATTTAACACTCCTATCAAACCCACAAAAATTACCTCCCCTGTCACATCCAACCCACCGACATCACCAACTCCAACCATGCCTCCTGTCAAAACTTCTTACGCCTTTCCTCCACAAACCTCAAACCCGACTTCAACAAACCCAGATCCACCTAGCCCTCAACCATCACCAAAACCCACTGATCCACCATCATCCGACAACACTCCCATCGCCTCAATGGTAGGAAGACGCACTCGTGGTGGTCGGAAGAAAAGCACCACTACTCCGACCTCCTCCTCTGAACCGGTTACTGTTATGGTTGAAGATGTTGAAGATGAAACCGAATTTGACTTGAATGATAATCCATCGAAATCCGGCGAGCCTGATTCGACTCCGGCGAAAAAGAACAACAAGAGAAAAGAAAAAGCCTCCTCCTCTCAATTACCCCCAATCTCAGAAAATGTTGAACAAAGTAACATTGACAATCCCATTGATGATATCCCAATTGAAAATCCGAATGAACCTACCCAGAAAAAATCGAAACCTTCAAAGAAAAAGCTTGTTTACCTTGCTCCTTCGGATCCGGTCTCCCTAACCTCGAAGTGGGATCTAGCCATGGTTTGGGCTCACCTTGAGAGTCTCGACCTCCCTACTTCCATTTACAAAAATTGTGAAAGGTTGATGAATATTAAAGCAATTCACTCTCCTCGGGTGTATAATCAAAACTGGTTCGAGCCACCGGCTTTCCACTCTGTCCGTGACATGGTTTTAGCTCAAGGTTGGGAGAAGTTGTTGGAAATGCGTGAGCCGGTATTTGTGAGCGAAGTGATTCAATTCTTTGCAACGGTACGGGTTGATAAATCTGGTGAATTTGTTACTGACTAAGGTGAACGGTAAGCCTCTAAGACCGATTCAATCGATTTTGCCAATGCTCTTAATATTCCAAATCGGAGGTTATGACCAACTCCCCTCTGAAACTTGGGTAGCCTTACCATATGCCTCCCCTCTTAGCATTGCTCAAACCGTTTGTCCCAAAATTGTCTCCCCCGGACCCGTGAGCAACACCCAAATCCCACCTCCTCTTCGAATTATCTTCAATATGCTTTGTAGGTCAATTTACCCTTCGGGTGATAGAGGAAAACTAACCATTGCTTTACAATATTTAATCTATCACATTGCTACCCATAAGAAGGTGAACCTAGTCGGGTTAATGTTCAAACGTTTTCATCTTATTTCGACCAAGCTTCGTCGACCTTCTACTCATGTGATTTACCTACCCTATAGCATGTGGTTATCGGTTGTGCTCAAAGCACAAGGGGTGTTGGTAAACACTAGCTTGGGTTCGTTGGATATGTGTGATACTATGAGTGATGGGCAAATGGGGAAGATGTTGATAAAAATTGAGAATGATGAGTTAATTTCTGTGAAAATTAAGAAGGACCCGGAAGTTGGGTCATCCAGTCAAGGGAATACGGGTACTATGCGGGATGTCCTCAATGCCGTGGCTGAGTTGGGTGCGTGGATTAGGGAAGATGCTCGTCAAAAGGACTTAGCAATCTCGGCCCTTGCTTCTTCTTTGGACCTCATCCGTGGTGAGGTGGATATTATTTCCACCCTTGTGTCAACTAAAGAGGTTGGTGAAGATGCTATTGTGGATGATGATCCGTTGGGTAGTGGCTCGGATGGTGAACAAGCCTCCTCTCCTTAGCCTTTCCATATCCTCTCGGCCTATTTATCCTTACCCGTACCCCCTTATTTTGTTCCATCTTGGTTGTGCCTCTCTAAGACTTATTTTCTTGCTTGTTATTTTGAACATATGGTGGTGTATGTTAAACTTTGTTTAGCTATGTTGAACTTTGGTTAGCTTATGCTTAATCCTTGTTTGTGTTGACTTTGTTACCTTGTCACACTTCCATGTGTCTTTTTGTGTTTTCTTATGACTATTTGCACTCTAATGCTTGTGACATCTCTATCCTTTTGATGATGTCAAGAGGGGGAAAAGGTAAACTCATGGCTTTAAATCTCTTTGCTTATTGATTAAACTAATGGCTTGTTTAACCTTCTTAGCTTGATTCTTGTTTGGGGCAATGTAAAATTGTCATGATAGTTTGATTCTTTCTTTTGCCCTTGGTAAGGTAATATTGTCCCTTCTCTATCATTTGATCTTGCTTGCTAAAATCTTGAATTAAGATGTTTACATTGCTCTTACATTCGTTTGGGGCTTGTCATCATCAAAGGGGGAATTTGTTGGGTTCCTTATGTTGATGATAACATGCCCATTTGATTTGTATTATCTTAGTTTACCTTTTCAGGATTAATGATGTAATCAAGCTTGGATTAAGAAGTGTTGAAGTTGTTAATCATTCCATTGTAATTAGTCGTGTGTCATCTAATGTACAAGTGAGAAAGTTAAGTATAGTAGAGTAATAGAAACAGTCCAGATGACTGTTGCTTTAACAAGCAAACAGCTGAGTGGACTTTGCCATGACTCGTAAAAACTTGAAGATCTTTTTTATCTTTCAAATGCTTTCTCGTGACTCTTATTTTCAAAGATAAAAATCTGATTTTATTAAGGAGGTAGTATCCAATGAAGAGTGGTTTGAATTATTCAAAATGTTTCCTCTTTGTGCAAATTCAATCCCTTGGTTTTTAAGAAAACAAAAGTTGCTTTTTGCCATTTTGGTGATAACTTGTCTCTTGTGACTTGTCTTTCATTCTTTGTTTTCTGATTTTGCATGAGCATTTAAGGTTATTCTTCAATCCTTCTTTCTCTATTCTTACCTATGCAAAAGACTCCCTTTTGGTGCAAGCTTTTGAATGGTTACTATTGCTCCTCACATGCAAAACCTTTGACCCTTCAAAACCCTAGCAACCCCCTTCACTACCTCCTCTATAAATACCGTGTCCTATCTTCATAAATCCTTAAGACTTTTCTGATTTAATTTTTCCAAACTTTGCAAATTGTTTTAAGAGTTTAAAATCGTGTCTTTGCAAAACCGTTCAAAAGTCTTCAAGTGTCTTTCAGTTTCTACAGTCGTGGCTACTGTTGCTTTTCTATACTAAACTCTCTTGCTTAAAAGTGTTGATCTTGTAAAAGTTGTCCACCTCTATTCTTTGTTAAGAATGTGTTAGTGGAAACTTGATCCTTTACATTTTAAGTGTGTTAGAAGAGTTTAGGACGGAGTAGTCTTTTACTCTTGACTAAAGGAAAGTAATAAAAAAGGTAGATTGGACGTAGGCACTTTAGTATTTGCCGAACCAATTCAAAAACTCGTGTTCATTGTTTATCTCTTTAATTCCGCTGCTTTCTTACTTTGTTTGTTTGTTTTGTTTCGCTTAAACTTAGAAGTAATGATTCATCATCATCATACTGTCGTATTTGGTCTGCAAATAATACTCCACAAACCGAGACAAATAGATACAATCGAACGATTGTTGCTTTCATACTTCAAAAACATTCATTGTAACTTTGTTTGTTTTGTTTCGCTTAAACTTAGAAGTAAGTAATTCATCATACTCGTCGTATTTGGTCTCGATAATACTCCACAAACCGAGACAAATAGATACAATCGGAACGATTGTTGCTTTCATACTTCAGCAAACATTCATCGTGATACTTGTTCAATCTTTCAATATTGTTCAAAGTATCCTTTAAATCTCTTTTGTTCACTTAACTTACTTTAATCCAATAAAGTTGAAGTTAAAATTTTTAAAAGAGTACCTAATTCACCCCCTCCCCCTCTTAGGTACTTGAATCCATAAACTCTACACAACCTCTGATGTATAATCTATGAACTGATTACTTTGGTGTAAAACACATCTTACATCAATTTTTTTAAGGGTAATAGAGCTTTTATTAAACAAACTCCGACAGAAAATCGGAAGCAACTACATCGGGGCATATGTCGACCTAGGTTGCACGAAAATGGACACGGACACGGAGTTCCGAAATTGTAAGGACACGGCGAGAAAAAAAAATCAATATACATGTTGAAATAAATGGAATTTAAAGCCCTTTATAATCGACTCTATGTATGACCGTGTCCAACGTAGCAATAAGCCAACAACACAGTGCTCAAACCCATGTGGCCATCTAACACACCGTTATTTTCTATATAAATTTTTTTGTTAACTAGAATTAGAAAACATTGCACTTAGCATAAACCCACTACATTCAGAAGACGACAAATGTGCGGGTGATTTTTCCCCAAATATGATGAACTTGTTTTCATTTTGAGTAAGTGTCATGAGATACCGTCTCCCATTAATTTTGTGGGAGACATAATAGGGAAAAAAAGAAATTCAGTGGATCCCTCACCCCATCATATGAAAGACTCTCAATAAAGCTATTGAGAGACCGTCTCGCTGGAATTTTTGTATTTCATTTTAAAGCCATCAATTTCCTCAAGTCCCTTCATTTTCGAATGGCAATTTGTTGCAGCAAGAACCATCACTCCAGCATTCTCGACCATGTACCATTGATGTAATTAGCACAAACTCTTGATTTAATTTTGGTAATAAACTAATGTAATTAGCACAAACTCTAGATTCAATTTGGGGAAAAGTAGAAAACAAATCATGCAGCCGAGAGGGAGAAGTCGGCAGTGACTCAGTGAGGCGGAGGACGGCGATTTCAGCAGCTAGGTGGAGGATGGCGGTCGTCGGTGTGGTCCACGTCTCGCCTTGTCAGAGGAGTTGGTCGCCAGAGTGGTCGAAGGGAATACAATTGAATGTTGTGAATCCAAATTGGTATGAATAATTCTAATTAGCCGTGTCCACCATGACACGGGCCGTGTCCTTCTTCTCTTGGCCGTGTCCAAGACGTATTGAAATTTTAAAAAACTGAAGACACGGTTCAACGCGTGGACACGTTTTTAGGCGTGTTCCTCGCGTGTCCGACACGGGGACGCTAGAAATCAGGCGTGTCCGTGCAACCTAGATATCTACCCAAATCTGAGTCAAATAATCTATTGGTAAATAATGGGTCATTCCATGAGCAGCCTCATTTCTATGAAAAGAACACGACTCAAACAACGGGCTAGTTTCTGAAATTTCTATGACAACATTGCTACCCTTAAAGACTTTGGTGTAAACGAAAATTATTTCAATTTTGTATTTTCCTTTTGTTTAATTATGGTAGTACTGAGATTCAGTACTATAGTATGGCATCCTATTGGTATCCTTTCGGTAAGCGACTTCCTATAATACTAGTTTAGAACCGGTGCAAAGATTACACGGGTATGTATAAATTCTTTAAATATTTTCATGTGTAGTCATTATTTTATAAATTTATTAAAAAAATGTCACATATTAAAAAATGTTGAGACTTCCCATCTTGGGATTTCTATAATCGTTTTAAGATTTGTTAAGATATATTTTAATCAAACGTACAAAATTGACTTAACTGGCGGGGTAAACTCAACGAAGTAATATTGGAGGTTGAATAAAATTATTAGTAAATGTAAAAAAAAGTTATAATTAATTTAGGATACATCAAGAAGTAAAATGGAACAATAAAAAGTCATAAATTTTGGCTTTCATCGGCAAAACAAAAAAAGTATATACAAATTGTTGTCTAAATCTATCTTAAAGTTAAGATGACATTCATAACTGATTTAAATAAAAGAAACATGGGAGGAAGGATATGAGACGTTTTCACTTAATACGTTTTTAGCTAACACCAACTGATAAAAAAAAAGGTAAGCCTCCCTTAAGACGGCACTATCCATCTTAAGCTTAAGACGTGTCGAGTATTTACCATTTTTGTATATAATAATGCATTATGCATAGCGAAAAATAATATATTTGTCTTATATACCCAAATGGTCTAATATTAGACTCGTTTAAATTTAAAACGGATAGTGCCGTCTTAAATGAGAATTTGTAAAATTAAAAGTTACCACTCATTAGTCATTCCACTAACACAAAATTTAAAGTATGCGTAAATTAAAAAATGCGATGTTTTCATTCTAAAAGACGATAATGCCCTTGACTAAATAAACTAACTTTCTCTCTCTACACTTTTTTCACTCAAATTCTCCAAAAACCAAGTAAATTAAAAAAAATAATTAAGAGTTTTGATTGACATGCAGAACCCGAATCACCGATACATTGCCAAATTAATCGCATTGTTAATTTCGTTAATTTTTTTTTTACGAATTGTTTATTCTATTCGTTACTTGAATTACGTCACGTTATAACTAAATTGGACTAAACATTGCGGATTTTTACGCTCAAACAAAATCATCCAACTCATGGACCGAAAATTGATACTCAACATTCAACCCATGGCCAAAAGTTGAGAATCAACATTCAACCATGGGGTAAATGTTGATACTTAACGTTGGACCGTGGCTGAACGTTGAGTATCAACGTTTCACCATGGTTAAAAGTTGTTACTCAATGTTCAACCATAGTCCAACATTGAGTATCAACATTTGGCCATGGGTTGAAAGTTGATTCTCAACTTTTGGCCATGGGTTGAATGTTGAGTGTCAACTTTCAGCCTGTGGTCGGACAATTTACTCATTTTTTTTTCCGCTTTCGTTTAACTTAATTTATTTAGTTTATATTTATTTTTTATTGTCTAACTATTATCTAAGTAGAATGTTTTTTTTGTTTTGCTTCCGTTTAACGTAATTTATTTAGTGTGTGTTTAATTTTTACGGAGTATTATCTAACTATTAACTCGGACAAATAACTATTAACTCGGTTTTTTTTGTTTGGCCATGGTTTTTTTTGTTTGAACAGTGGTTGGACGGCGGTTGGTGGTGGTAGTGGTGGGAGGGGTGTTGGTGGTGGTGGATTTATTTTTTGGGTTTTTGTTAATTAGAAAGGAAAGTGTGTTTTGTTAATGAGAGAGTAGGTTAGTGTCGTCTTTTGAAATGAAAACGTTGTTGATTATTACTAAAACGTCGTCGATATTTACAAATTGGATTTCTTTATTCCTAAATCTGTGAAATGTAGATCACCTCATCCCTTTTATGATCTACTTTTCACAACTTTATGATTATCACCTTATCATAATTAGAGTAAGGAAACAAATCAACTATCTATTACCAATTATCTCGTAAAAAATTGTAAATTGTTTAGATTTTTTATGCTTAAACTTTTGTGAATAGTTTTGACTATAATTTTCCATAATAGTTTGGATTATTTAGCAATTGTCTTATATCACAATTATTATGTAGGAATGTCCATCTACAAAAGGTGAGTAACTTTACAAACCAAAAAAAAAAAAAAAAAAAAAATTATTATGGAGGAATCTTTTAGTTTTTTTATGTCAGACTTCTCTTTATTTTTGGG